>NC_091058.1:97586448-99986448 GCF_000393655.2 Nicotiana sylvestris
AACATATTTTACCCTATATAGATAGTCCCCTGCTTTTCGGTGGCATAACTTTGTGTCACCGAGAAGTTGGTAGAGATACCTTTTTAGCGGAAAATTCTCTGACCCTCTCTATAAAGCTTCTGACGGTTGATTAGACGCGTGTCTCTCTGCATTTGACGCCTTGAACACGCATCATCCCACGATTCAGCACTATTTTTGCCAGTTATCGAGGTAATTATGACCACGATTTTAGCCGCCTATTCCTTTACTTATACGCATCAGACTTCTCCATTTACACTTCATAACTTTCCAAACTCTCTCGAACTCTCTTTGCTTAACTCATATTTGTCTTCAACTTTCCCAAATCTTCTTCTTTATTAAAAACCCTTTTCTCTCTTCGTGCTGCTATGAGGGAACATCAAGGGTATCACCTTGTTTGGTTCTCTATCCCCTGAAGCTATAACAGTTCACATTGAGTTGGAATCTATTAACTTGCAGTGCAGCCCAAGTATGTCAGGTTCCCTATCTGGTTCTTGACAAAGTTTGTTAGATCATCAAAACATAAGTCAAAGACATTGAGAAACCTATCAATTTCCCCATTTTTGATGATGACAAACTTAAACAGATAACGTTGTTATTTAGAGCAAGATGAACCAGATTAAGTAACAAGAGAACACAAATTTCCCAAGTTCCCCCTGACTTTATGCGTTCCTTATTTCACACTAGTTCCTCCTGACTTTATGACGTTATGACTTATTTATTTCCCCTTTTGGCATCATTAAAAAGGCACAAACAGATAAACATCACAAAGAAGTCTAGCCGAGCTAACTGTTACGCAACGCCTTCCTGATGTTCTTTGGAAGGGCAACGTAAGGCTAAGCAACCGATGTCAGTGCGGTTGCTGTCCGCGAATGAGGTCCTCGCCGCACGCTAGACTAGATTGTCAGTGCCGTGCGGGAAAACCAATGTCGTGAGCAAATTGCGGAAGCTGAGAGAGAATTGGGTTTTGAATGATGATGATGATTTTATTGATGAATGAAAATGCTGATTACAATGATGCGGTGTCGAGGGGGAGAGACACCAGAAAATGCTTGCTTGAAATGTTTGATTGTTTGGTCCCCCTTAATAATGCTTAAAAAAATAAACCAACATTACAAGACTAGCCCTAATAAAGCTGTAGAAGCACACTGAAATGAAAATGATGAAAACTAGCCTATGATTACAATGAAAAGGACTTAGATTATTACAAGGTAAAACTAAGTCCGATGGCAGCATCTTTGTCTTGCGGGTCAGGGTCTGCGCGCGCGTTGCTGTGGGCGCGCGCGACACTTGATGTGCTGGCCTGAGGCTGGGCGCTGGTGCTAGGCATCAGGGTCTGTGCGCGAGGCGCTGTTGGAATGGGCCTGCAGCTGGGCGCTGGCGAGGCATCAGGATCTGCGCGCGCGACATTGTCAGGGCGCGCGGCGCTGTTGTCATTGACCAGCCCTTGGGCGCTGGTAAGAGGCATCGGTGGGGCGACAGAGGCGCATGCGCGCTTGTCACTTGGCGCAGCCAAGACCACGGGGCCGACCATGGCGCTAGGCATTGTGAGGCCGCCATGGGGCGCGGCCAAGGGGTCATGGGGCATGTCTGGAAAGCAGCCCATGACATTCTCCCCCACCTGAGTTGGCGCCGTCCTCAGAGCCTTATGATGATGATGATGATGATGATGATGTTTCTGATGGTTGTTGGATGGGAGGTCTGCGCCACTCTGTTCTTTGAGCTTGCTGTTGTAGCGAAGCAATGATTTCATGCGGCTGACATGGAAGACTGGATGGATCTTCCACCAGGATGGAGTTTTGACCTGGTATGTGGACTTCCCAATGCGTTTTTCAATGGGCAGGGGCCCGATGTATTTTTGTTGCAGCCGAGGGTCATGGGTCCTTTCTGCAAACAAGTACCGCTTTGGGATGCATAGCATTACTTTGTCCCCTGGTTGATGTTGGGCAAAGCAAAGATTTTGTTCGGTGAACCTTTTTGCCCGCTCTTGGGCCCTGATGAGATAGCTCCGCACTATCTCCATGTTGCGCTCCCATTCGCTCGAGAAGTTGGCAGCTCGAGGAGATTTCGGCATGGTTGATGCATTCACCGTTTGCGGGAGAAGCGGTTGCTGTCCGGTAACAATTTCAAAAGGGCTCTTGTTTGTATGATGGCTCTTTTGAGAATTGAAACACAGTTGAGCAGCATCCAGGAGCTTCACCCAATGCTTCTGTGATCCGGTTGCGAAGTTGCGGAGATATTCCTCCAGCATGTCATCGAACCGGTCTGTCTGGCCATCCGATGGTGGATGGATGTCTGTGTTGTGACTCAATGTTGACCCAAAGCACCTGAAGAGATGGGTCCAAAAGTTGCTAGTGAAGCGTGAGTCGCGCCTACTAACAATGTTCTTGGGCAGGCCCCAATGTTTGACAATGTGCGAGAAAAAGAGTCGAGTTGTATCTTCTGCTGAGATGTTTTGCGGGGCTGCTACGAAAGTTGCATAGTCTGAGAACTGATTTATGACAACCATGATGGATGCAAGATTGCCGACTTGGGGCAATCCCGTGATGAATCTGAGGGAAACACTTTCCCATGGTCTCTGAGGGACATGTAATGGCTGTGAGGGTCCCGGCTGTGATGAGTGATCTGACTTGTCCTTGTGGCATGGCTGACAAGTCTTCACACGATGATGAGCGTCACCAGTCTTTTGAGGCCGATGACATGATGGCTGATTGTTGTTGCGAAGGGTAGTCGGAACCAGGGGTTCATGTCTGTCGACTACCTTCTCCAACTGCATGGCCGAGATGTTTTCAGCGGCCATCTTTATGGGAAAGCATGGTATGGTGCAGGGCTTGGCCCCTTTTTCTCCCATCATCAGGAGCATGTTGGCAAATGGTACCGGTATGGTGTTGGTTTGCCTCATGAACTCTAAACCCACTATGATGTCGAAGTCATCTATGATTGCGATGCGCAGGTCGATGCTTCCTTTGTATGGGCCAAGTTTTACTGGGACATTTGTAGCTGTTCCACCCAATGTCTGAGGTGGTGAGTTGATAGCCTTGACGCGGCCTTTGCTCTTTTGTACCACAAGACCTAGGCGCTCTACTTGCGTTGATGACAAGTAGTTATGGGTGGCACCCGTGTCTATCAATGCGTGAAGGGGCTTGCCGTTCACTTTCAATTCGACGAACATTAGGGTCCTCGCTTGCTTAGGAGGTCCTTCGTCCATCTTTTCTTTCCCTTTCCTGGTGATCGGGACTGATGTTTTCTTAGGAGGACATGCACTGGTCCCCGCTAAGGCATGAGGGATAGAGCCAACAATTGCATTGAAGGCGCCTACCTGGTTGTCTTCTGATGTGTCTGATGCATCTGTCTCATCCTCGACAGTCTGATGAGCATTGACCTTGATGTTTGGGCATTCATTGTTCCAATGTGCCCCGCCGCAATGACGGCATTCTGAGGGAGGCTTTCTCCCCTGATTGTTGTTGATGGATGCAGCACTGTTGCTGTTGGAGGGAGGAGTCTTAGTTTTGGATGCACTCCGATCTCCCCCACTTTTGCTTGGGCCACCATTGCTGGGATGGTGCCCGTTGGATCCCCCTCGGACAGACGGCTGGGGCCTGTCATTCTGAGTTCCCAAATGATAGTCGCCAAGGCATTCTGCAGCTTGAATGGCCTTGGGCAGGGTGTCTACCCGTTGTCGCTGTAGTTCCATACGGGCATGAGGTTTCAAACCTTCTATGAATGCGAAGAGTTTGTCTTTGTCCCCCATGTCGCGTATGTTTAGCATGAGTGCGGAGAATTCGCGCACGTACTCCCTCACTGATCTGGTGTGGCGGAGGTCCCGTAGCTTTCTCCTGGAATTGTATTCCACATTTTCGGGAAAGAACTGCAGGCGTATGGCTACCTTCAATTCGTCCCATGTCTGAAGAGTATCTTCACCGGCCTTGATGGCTTCGTGTTTGACCCGCCACCAAAGTTTGGCATCGCCCTGAAGATACATGGCAGCAGTCGCTACCTTTTTGGATTCCTCCAAATGGCCCACGGCATCGAAGTATTGTTCGATGTCGAAGATGAAGTTTTCCACTTCTTTAGCATCCCGGGATCCATCGTATGGCTTTGGCTCCGGTATCTTAAGCTTTTGTGGACTGGGGTTGAGGTTTGTTGCACCCCTGATGTGATGGTCGCCTTCTCGAAGTAGGCTCTGTAAGGCAGCATTGACAACATTGAGCTTGTCTGTCAAGTCGTTTATGGTTTGCTGCATGGCAGTTAGTCTGTCTGCCTCCTGTTGCTGATGGGCTAAATCGTCGGCACGCTCCTGTTGGAGGTCCTCAAATTTGCCATGAATGTTGGCAGTTTCGATGGCTGCCGTTTGTCGGTCGTCGTCAAAGTCACGACTGATGTTTGCAATGTCATTTTCGGCCTGCCGCATTCGGCGGTCCAGGTCGTCCAACCTTTGCACTAGGTTGTTGCTTTGATCAGGCACCGTTTCTACGATGGGTCGTAATCGGTCAACCGTCTCTTCTAGGGATGCTAGACGCTCCCCATGATTCACCATGGTCAGAAATGGTGATGATGGCAAATGTTTTCCCTCGTCCGATGTCGAGCCTAGGCTCTGATACCAACTGTTACGCAACGCCTTCCTGATGATCTTTGGAAGGGCAACGTAAGGCTAAGCAACCGATGTCAGTGCGGTTGCTGTCCGCCAATGAGGTCCTCGCCGCACGCTAGACTAGATTGTCAGTGCCGTGCGGGAAAACCAATGTCGTGAGCAAATTGCGGAAGCTGAGAGAGAATTGGGTTTTGAATGATGATGATGATTTTATTGATGAATGAAAATGCTGATTACAATGATGCGGTGTCGAGGGGGAGAGACACCAGAAAATGCTTGCTTGAAAATGTTTGATTGTTTGGTCCCCCTTAATAATGCTTAAAAAAAATAAACCAACATTACAAGACTAGTCCTAATAAAGCTGTAGAAGCACACTGAAATGAAAATGATGTAAACTAGCCTATGATTACAATGAAAAGGACTTAGATTATTACAAGGAAAAACTAAGTCCGATGGCAGCATCTTTGTCTTGCGGGTCAGGGTCTGCGCGCGCGTTGCTGTGGGCGCGCGCGACACTTGATGTGCTGGCCTGAGGCTGGGCACTGGTGCTTGGCATCAGGGTCTGTGCGCGAGGCGCTGTTGGAATGGGCCTGCAGCTGGGCGCTGGCGAGGCATCAGGATCTGCGCGCGCGGCATTGTCAGGGCGCGCGGCGCTGTTGTCATTGGCCAGTCCTTGGGCGCTGGCAAGAGGCATCGGTGGGGCGACAGAGGCGCATGCGCGCTTGTCACTTGGCGCAGCCAAGACCACGGGGCCGACCATGGTGCTAGGCATTGTGAGGCCGCCATGGGGCGCGGCCAAGGGGTCATGGGGCATGTCTGGAAAGCAGCCCATGACATAACTCATGTCACATATGTGCACACATCATGATAGATAAGAGAAACATAGAATTGAAGTAATGAGATAATAAAATATGATAGATTTAATATTAATAAAATTTAATATGCCTTTGCTTAAAAAGCAAAGGCAGCATTGGACTGTTAAGACGGGAGCAGTATTGTTTCATCCCAACCACATAAAAAAACATCTGCCAAAACAACAAAAAAAACAAAAAAAAAACTTAAAGGACATTTCCAGAAACTGGTCACTGAAGGGGTACTTAGGGGGCACTAGGAGTAGAGGGCTTGGAAGCTGCAGCAAGTGTTTGGATAACAAGGTCTATTCGGGCATTGGCCGACTTTTGCTCATTGAGCAGTTATGCTTTCAAGTTCTCTACTTGCGCCCTAAGATCAGCATTCTCTTTTGTCAAACGAGCTATTTCATCATTTGACGCCAGAACCCCCTGGGCTTGCTGACCTTCCAAGATAGCATTCCTGGCCTTCAACTGACGAATCTCCTCTGCTGCAATGTTACGAGCATTAATAAGCTGTGAGACAGTTGATGTACTTCCTACCCCCTCCTCTATTCTTTTCTATGCACTCGCATTCTTCCAATGTTGTCTGTGAGAAAGTCTGCTTCTTAGTCCCCACCTTGCCTAGCCCCAGTGGCACCTCAAAGAATTTAAACACTCGCGTAAGCAAGAACCCATAGGGAAGGCCATGATTACCATCTTTGAAAGTGGCGACCTTTTGCATGTAATTCAATTATAATATCAGACATACTCATAGGAGTAAAGCTATCCAGTTGCTCCATCAAGAACAGGTCAGACTTAGAAGTCACTAACCTCCTTTCAGCTTGAGGCAATAGAACTTTGTTTACCAATTCGAACAACAGCTGATAGACAGGGAGTAACACTTTCTTATGGATCTAGTCCCTCTTCTGATTTGCATTGTCTTTGACCACGACATTTCTGAAGTTAAACTAACACACATCCTTTACATTGGACACACCAGCTGTAGGAACTTTAAGAATTTCTCCAAGCAACTTTACATCGAACACGATATCTACTCCATTCACCAAAGCACAGATGTGGTTTGTCTCAACGGGAAAGAGGCTAGCAAAGAAACTTTGTACCTCATCCTCATATGCCTTAGGTGCATCTATTTGGAATAGATGCGCCCATCATTGAAACTCAACCATTTCAAGAATTTGTCGCATACCAGCCATCTCAAAGATTGTTGGGTCAAAGGTACGACCCAACAGAACTTCTTGGTGCCTAAGGCGTTCTGAGCCAAGGCTGACTTCACTTCTTATCCTCTTCACAGAACCAGGTTCCTAAACAATTTCAGACTTTCGTTTGCCGAATTTCCCACCACTGGATTTCTCCTTTCCCTTGGATTTGACTAACACATCCTCGTCAAACATTCGAAAACTCACTCACAACATCCTTTAGCTTGAAGCTAGAGGGTGAAGCCTTCTCAACTGAAGCAGGCTGCTTCTTTTTCTGAGACCGTCTAACCAGTGAACCAGGTTCATCTAGTGTTTCATCTTCCACTTCTACCATAGGGATCACCTTATCACTTACGGGCACACCATCTTTCACCAACTTCCTCTTTTGCTTCTTACTACCCCTTTTTCTCTTTTGAAGGGCAGAGTTGTAGGCCACCTTAGCTTGCAACCTGGTAGCGGGTTGCTTGGTGGAAGACTCATGGGTGGACACCACCCTTCGCTTTACTATGAAGGCATCCAGAGCTAGGTTGTCTAAATCCTCCTCATCACTGGACCTCATCTCAGGTGCCTGTATTTCCAAGGGCACAACATCGAATGCAGGAGCAAAACTGTCCTGTGAATGAGAACCCTGACCTAGGTCCCCTGGAGAGGGGTCAGGTTCCTCATGTGAGGGCCCAGTAGTATCTGCTAGTGCAACGCCTTCAATAGTGACAATGGCCCCTTCGTCCCCCATACCTTGTACCTCATTTTTCTGGGAGATGATCTCATGTAGTACACCATCACCAGATACCACAAAGACAGTTACAATATTTTCTTCCACAATCGGTACTACTGCCACCACGGAATCGGTAGCAACAATGGCTGAACCCCATGTGACCTCAGGGTTTTGACCTTGTTCACCACTTGGTCTTTGATTAGTGGGAACCTCAGAAGGTGGAAAGGACGGATCAACAATTTTAGGGGTTTCTGAAATAGAGAGAGACGAGGAATCTGGGTGAGGTGTGATTTTAGCGAGAAGGGTAAGAGTGGTTAAAAAGGGCTCAGTAGGGGTGAGGGACTCCATATGTCTTTTAGTAACAGGTATGACTGAGGCAGTGAGGTCAGAGTTTGTATTAGCCATTGGAAAGATGGAGCGAAGGTGCTTTGGGAAGTTCAAATAGAAGACTTATGGTTTGTGGAGAACAAAAAGAGGGGTTTTATTAAGAATGGATAATTATGAAGAGAGAGAAAGAGCGAGAGATAGGCACCGATTTTGAAACGACGATTGGGCGTGGAGAAGTGCAACGTTTTAGAGGGAGATGGAATGATTTGAAGTGAAGAGACATGACAGCAGGATCTGAAAAATTGGATGACATGGCAGTTGTGTTTTGTACCTTTTTTTAAGACGTGTATTAAAGAATGCACAGAACTATTAACCTTTGGTATAAGAACCAGGTTCTTGACTTGTTATTTGAAAATATTAATCCTCGTTTATCATCCATGCACTGAATCTAGCTTCTATACTCATCATGCGTGTTTACTTGCAACGATATTAAAGTGAGTTAGATGGGGCCAGAAAACACTTTTAGCCAATTGTTCTTGAAGATGATTTTCATAGCCAAATAATGAGGAATGAGGTTCTTAATTTGGCTTTAAAAGCCCCAACTTCACTCTGTTTCTTTCAAAATATTCCCTACTTAATGCCTTGGTAAAGATGTCTGCAATTTGATCTTCTGTGCTACAGAACTTCATACATATCAACCCTTTCTCCACATTGTCCCTCAGAAAGTGATGTCTCACATCAATATGCTTGGTCCTTTTGTGTTGAACTGGATTCTTGGACATATTTAGTGCACTTTTGTTGTCATATAGAAGGGGAACACTTTTTGTGAGTACCTCAAAGTCCTCCAGTTGCTGCTTGATCCACAAAAGTTGTGCACAGCAGGATGCTGCGACTACATATTTTGCTTCAGCTATTGAAAGAGCCACTGAGTTTTGCTTCCTTGTGCCCCAAGAGATGAGAGATGAACCTAGGAAGTGAGCCATTCCAGAAGTGCTTTTCCTATCCACAAGATATCCTGCATAGTCTACATCAGTATATCCAATAAGATTAAAGCTGTCGCCTGAGGGATAATAAAGGACCAGGTCCTATGTTCCTTTAAGATATCTCAGAATTCTTTTGGCTGCCTTCAAATGAGATTCCTTGGGATTTGATCGAAACCTTGCACATAGCCCTACACTGAAGACAATATCAGGTCTACTGGCAGTAAGATAGAGAAGAGACCCAATAATGCCTCTATACATGGTTTGATTCACAGGAGACCCAGCTTCATCCATGTCCAGTCGAGTAGTCGTAGCAATGGAAGTGTCTATCACCTTTGATGCTTTCATGTCAAACCTCTTCAAGAGCTCCCTAATGTATTTTTGCTGACAAATGAATGTACCCTTTAGGGACTGTTTTACTTGAAGACCCAAGAAGAAGTTCAGTTCCCCCATCATACTCATTTCAACCTCACTTCCCATGAGTTTCGCAAATTCTTCACACAGAGAATCAGTTGTTGCCCCAAAAATGATATCACCAACATAGACCTGAACGATGAGCAGGTTCCTTCCCCGTTTCTTTAGGAATAGGGTGTTGTCAATTTTCCCTCTTCTAAAGCCATTTTCCAAGAGAAACTTTGACAGCCTTTCATACCAAGCTCGAGGAGCCTGCTTCAGCCCATACAATGCTTTGTCCAATTTAAACACATATTCAGGGTGTTCATGACATTCAAATCCTGGAGGTTGCTTTACATAGACTTCTTCCTTAAGAAGTCCATTTAGAAATGCACTTTTGACATCCATTTGGAACAAGGTAAATTCCATATGATATGCAAAACCGATTAGGATTCTAATAACTTCCATACGAGCGACCGGAGCAAACATTTCATCATATTCAATCCATTCCTCCTGTTTGTAGCCTTGAACCTCTAGCCTGGCCTTGTTCCTTGTGGTATTCCCATGTTCATCAAGTTAGTTCCTGAATACCTACCTGGTCCCTATAATGGTTCGATCTGAGGGTCTGGGTACCAGGTGCCAGACATTGTTCCTTTCAAACTGATGTAACTCATCTTGCATGGCTATAATCCAATCTGCATCTTTCAAGGCTTCCTTGATATTCTTGGGTTCTATTTGGGAGAGAAAGGCTGAGAAGGCAAGTGAATTTCTGGCTTTTAACATGGTTTGTACTCCGGAATCTAGAGGGGTAATTATGTTGTCAAGAGGATGAGAGCTTTTGTGTCTCCAGTTAGACGTCTGAGGTTCATTTAGAGAGAGTGTGGGTACATTTGACTGGTTTTCCTGAATTCTTCTCTCAGGTGCTAGTGGAGTACCCTGAACTGCATCAACCACTCTTTCTTCAGCTTCAGTGGTTGTAATTAAAGTACCTGGTTCCATTGAAGATAAGACAATATTGTCTTCACTTAGCTCTATTTACTTGACTCATCATATCTGCCTTTCCATTTGCCATGTCAATGACTTCACTAGGGACTAGTAAGGGTTCTCCATCTTGATCTTCTTAAGCATTCTTCTCAAAGGATAGATAAGACTCATCAAAAATAACATGAACACTTTCCTCAACACATTGAGTCCGCTTATTATATATCTTGTACGCTTTGCTTTGAGAAGAGTAGCCCAAAAATATTTCTTTATCACTCTTGGCATCGAATTTTCCAAGCTGATCCTTTCCATTATTGAGAACATAGCATTTGCACCCAAATGTTCTTAGGTGAGTAAGCTTGGGTTTCCTTCCATTTAGCAACTCATATAGGGTTTTGTTCAGGAGGGATGTGATCATGCACCTGTTCACCAAGTAGTAAGCAGTGTCGACGGCTTCAGCCCAGGAGTTCTTTGCAATTCCACTATCGAGTAGCATTGTTCTTGCCATCTCTTCCAGAGTTCTGTTCTTCCTTTTTACTACTCCATTTTGCTGAGGAGTTCTAAGAGCTAAGAAGTTGTGGGTGATGTCATTTTCATTGTAGAACTCATCAAATTTGGCATTGTCAAATTCTATTCCATGATCTGACCTAATGCACGTGACTCTAGACTCCATCTTCACCTGGATTTTCTTCACGAAGGCCACAAACACCTCAAAGGTTTCATCTTTAGTTCTAAGAAACAGAGTCCATGTGAATCTGGAGTAGTCATCCACTATCACAAAGATGTATCATTTTCCTCTTCTGCTTTGCACTCTCATAGGACCACATAGGTCCATATGCAAGAGCTCTAGTGGCTTTGAGGTGCTCACATCCCTTTTTGACTTAAAAAAGGACTTCACATGTTTTCCTTTAGCACATGCATCACGGATTTTTTCCACCTTGAACTTTGACATGGGCAGACCATGGACCAGGTCCTTCTAAATTAGTTTGTTCAGAAGAGAAAAGCTTGTGTGCCCCAGTCTTCTGTGCCACAGTTCAACATCATCATCAACAGCTTTCAAATAACTCAGATCACCACTTTGTAAGGACTCGAAATTAGCAACATAGATGTTTTTATATCTTTTGGCCATAAGTACCACTTCACCAGTTACCAGATCAGTAACTGTACATATCTTGGACAAGAATCCACCTTGTTTCCTTTATCACAGATCTGAGAGACACTCAAGAGACTGTACTTAAGGCCATTGATATAATACACATTTTCAATAGAATGAGTGAGTGACTTCCCGGCTTTTCCAACTCCAAGAATGTACCCCTTTTTCCCATTTCCAAAGGATACACTCCCTCCTTGTAGGGCTTTTAGTGAAAGAAAGTACATGGAATTCCCAGTCATGTGCTTTGAACATCCACTATCCATGAACCATTATTGACCATTTCCTTTCACTGTTCCCCGCACAAGTAGATCAAGAGTTAGTTTTAGGAACCCAAGCAAGTTTGGGTCCCTTGTAGTAGGCAAGAGGATGAATGAGCTCTCTTAGTCCATGCAGGTAATGTGCGCTTTTTGTAAGTGGAACCTGGTCCCTCTTTTGTAGTCACTTTTTCAACAAACACTTTGTTTTTTTGAATAGATTAAACCCTGGCCTGGCAATTTTCTTTGAAGTGCCCATTGTTCCCACAGTGGGTACAAAGCCAGTTATTAGGAATAGTGATGCATTTGCTGTGAAGGTTGTAAGGAGTTTTATCTCTTTGGAACCCTATTCCTTGCTTGTTTTCACCATTATTAGTATACATGGTAGTGATAGCTTTTGAGGACCAGGTCCACTTTAGGAACTTTTCAAGATCATTTTTTACTCTTTCCAAATCAGTTTGGAGGTGCTTGCTTTTCTTAGTTATAAC
Source organism: Nicotiana sylvestris (assembly GCF_000393655.2). Lineage (NCBI taxonomy): Eukaryota > Viridiplantae > Streptophyta > Magnoliopsida > Solanales > Solanaceae > Nicotiana > Nicotiana sylvestris. Next base: position 97,598,396 of record NC_091058.1, read on the forward strand.
ACACATCCTAGTTCTCACAGCTTTCAACTCATTTTCAAGCCTAATGTGTTCCTAACTGGCTATCTCTTTTCCTTTTCCAGAATTTCTAGCTTTTGAAATAGTCTCTGGTCTCTCTATTGTTTCCCTTAGGTCTCCAATTACTGCCAAGAGATCATTTCTTTCTTATTTGAAGCTTTCAATGGTTTCCTTATGATCAATAACTACAACCACTAAGTCATCTCTAGTTTGTTCAGCTTCTCCTAGTTCTAAGGTCAAGGAATCCTATCCTCCACAAGACTATGATAGGCATCAATCAACACACTAGCTAAAGACATGAGTTTCTTAGGAGAGTAGGATTTCAGATTTCTCTGAACATCCCTGAAATTTACCTCCTTGTTGTCATCTTCTTCATCATCATCTGATTTGGCCATCAAAGCAAAGGTTGAGTCATATTCATTTTCCTCGCCTTCAACTGACATCATGGAACTATCACTAGCATTAGTTTCATCTTCATACTTACCAGAGGAATCTCCCCATGCTGCAAGAGCCTGTTTCATCACATTGTCAGCAGATCTCTTTCTTTTGAAGTCCTTGAAAGGAACCGAGTTCCTCTTAACTGCTTTTTCAGGGTTGTTCTTTGAGAATTCTTGCTTCAAGAGAGGACAATCTTTGATGAAGTGTCCAGACTTTCCACACTTGTGACAAAGATTATAGTTTTTTGGTTTGCTAGAGCTGCCCTTTTTTAGCATTTCTCCATTGCTTCTGACCATCTTCTGAAATCTTTTGGTTAAGTAAGCCATGTCAATGTCTTCCTCACTTGAGTCATTGCTATCAGCTTTGAGTACCAGATTTTTTTCTTTCTTTGGTTCTCTTCTTTCACTGTCTATCTTCCTCTTCATCTCGTAGGTCTTCAGATTTCCAACCAGCTCTTCTATGGTCAGCTCCTGCAAGTCCTTTGATTCAGTAATAGCATTTACCTTGCTTTCCCAAGGGCTAGGCAGAATGCTGAGGATTTTCCTCACTAGCTTGTTTCTAGGAATGGTTTCACCAAGTGAGTGTAACTCATTTTTTACGGAAGTGAATCTTGTGTGCATTTCTTGAATAGATTCATTGTCCTTCATCCTGAAGAGTTCATACTCGGTAGTGAGCATATCGATCTTAGACTGTTTTACTTGGGTAATTCCTTTATGAGTTGTTTGCAAAGCATCCCGGTGTCGTAGGCGGAGATTCTATTATATTCTTCAGGTCCTATTCCACATACCAGAATCTTCTTGGCATAAAAATTCTTCTCCACAGCTTTTCTGTCTGCGTCGGAGTATTCTTTACTAGTTTTTGATATTGAAAATGGAAGTTCTTCCAGTACCTTTGTTGGAACATAAGGACCATCACATATTATATCCCATAACTCATAATCATCAGCCATGATAAAATCATGCATTCTTGTTTTCCACCACCCATAGTATTGTCCATTGAATTTGGGTGGTCGGTATGTAGATTGACCTTCTTCAAAATTTGGTGGAGCAACCGTAAAGATCCTTCCTAGGTGTTAGCCTGATAGGAGGAACCCGATCTGATACCAATTGTTAGTTTGTATGAATCCACCAAATAGTAGAGTACCTGGTCCTCTATGAGGTTATGCTGAGAATGCTAATAAAACTGTAAGTGAGAGAGACACAAGATTTTTATGTGGAAAAATCCCAACTCAAGGGGACAAAAAACCACGACCTACACTTGTAGGCTTTCAACTTCACTAACTTGTAAACGCCTATTACAAGCCACTTTGTAATAACTCTGTTACAAAGGATTCAACTCAACTAACTTGTGGCACTCTCACCACAAGCCACTTTGTGACTTTCTAGTTACAAAGACTTTGACTAACTTGTGATACTCTCACCACAAGCCACTTTGTCACTCTCTAGTAACAAAGACTTTAACTTATGACTAAACCTAGTCACAACATAAACTCAGAGAGTTTACGGATTTTATAAGAGGATTCCTAATCAACGCTTCTGGCTAAGCAGTTTAGGAGATACAATAAGAACAATCACAAAGTTACAACTCAACTAAGGACAACAAGATACTAACTTTAGGAACTGGTCCGTAGTAGCGTTCAACTTTGTTCTTCAAGCTCGTGAGAATTGATTTCTCTATTTTTGCAAAAGGCTTGAATGAGAAATAGAAGTGTTCAAGTGATGTTTTGATATAAGCTCATTATTGATACACCTTGATGACATCACTTGAAATGATGTAAGCACTTTAGTTGGTCAAGGAATAAGTAGGCACTAGCAGTGCAGTGCAGGCAGAAACAGTGTAGGCAGTCACGTCTTCCAGCTGTGTCCCATTGACCTCGTGCTGCTATAAGGGAATAGCAAGGGTATCAGGTCCTTATTTGTTTCTCTATCCCCTAAAGCTATAGCAGTTCACATTGAGTTGGAATCTATTAACTTGCAGTGCAACACAAGTATGTCGAGTTCCCTATCTGGTTCTTGACAAAGTTTGTTAGATCATCAAAACATAAGTCAAAGACATTGAGAAGCCTATCAACCGTTTTTCACTTAGCTGAGTGGATAACCTTACCCAGGATGTATTTTTATAGGTATACCTTCACTTTGGGGCCATTCTCATTGAGCGGGGAGCTTGACTCTGTTATCATAGAGTTGTACATCCATTACCAAGTATGTTTGGCACAAGTAAGTCCTTTTGTATGGAGGATAGTTGTTTGTGTTCGGCGTCTATGCCAGGAGACGGGAGAGAAGCTAACCTTGGCTCAATTAATTAACCTTTATTCCCCCAAGATTTTCCGTGGGGGAATGATAAATTTCAGCAAAAGTGGCCACCATGCTTTGCTGTCCAGCATGGATGATGACAACGATCGTGGGTAAATGGAACGGTTCGTTGCAATGCCCACCGGGGACATCATTTCGGCCGCGACTCTATACTTTCTGGAATTATGGAATCGCACTCTTAAGTTCTCTATTTGTCTTTTTTTCTATTAAATATTGCCCCATGTTGTTACTGACACTTCTTTTTTCACTTATTTCAGCAATTCGGTGGACACCACCTAGGGTTGAAGGCTTAGACCAGTAGTTCCAGAAAAATTTTGAATGTCATTACGCCTGAGACCCATATGTGAAAAGAACTGCCCTTAAATATGGGTGAAAGTCCAAAAATCATGTAAGTTGAACTCATCTTATTTTTACCTTTCGTATAAGGAATTTGATTAACCTTTCTCTCCTGTTGAATTCAGATTTACCCCAGGGCTCAGTTGTCGTCCTCGAGGAGGACGTTTTGGCTAATCCTATTGACGCATCGAGGCTACTGCAGGAGGCTTTTACCCGAACAAGAGTCTCCGGGCCTACTTCTAGTGCAAATGCTTTTTCTCGGAGTCCCTGGCCAGATAACAAGTGATAGATTACAAGTATCTTGATCATAAGTACTTTGTTTTAGGTTTTGATGATCTAACAAACTTACAATCAAGAACCAGATAAGTTACACATTCTCAAGACCTTAAGATCACAAGGTTCTAATTTTGGATATGACTCAACTTTTCAAAGTCGAAGGAACAGCTGAAGGAACAGGTCCCTACCATCTCCCGAGGTGACTATACGAAGTCAACTCTCCAGCTAGAAAAATTGCTGCCTGCACACGCTACAGTATAGGAATAGTGCAACAGTCAACTTTCTGTGAAAAACTTTTTACCTACCTTACTTACATCATTGTAAGTGATGTCACACATGTATTATTAACATAAAGGAAGGTAAAACAATCACTTGAATACTTAGAGATTTCACTGAAGCTCTCTCATGTGATCATCTAACAAGGAATTCTCAAGTGCTTCAAGAACAAAGAACAAAACAACTAGGGACCAATTCCCACATCAAGTTATTGTATGTTCTTAGTTGAGTTGTAACTTTGTTAATATTTTTACTTGTAACTCCTACTTAGCTTACTAAGAAGCAGTGTGTAGGAAACCCTTTGTAAATCTTAAACCCTAGTGTTTGAGTCTTGGCTAGAGTTAGTCGAGTTGTGAAGTCTTTATAATAGAGGTATTACAAAGTGGCTTGTAATATGTGTGTTACAATTTAGTAAGGGATTAAGAGGTTAATTCCCAGGTTGCATAGATTGTAATCTAAAAGTTGCTCAGTAGTGAAGTTGAAATCCTGCAAGGGTAGGTCATGGTTTTTAATCCCGTTGAGCTGGGAATTTTCCACGTAAAATTCCTCTTGCCGTTTACTTACTGTTTTGTGTGTGCGCTCCAGTGGAACCGATAGAGAACCTGGTTCTCTATAGAGTTTGATGGCCCTTATATTCTATCAATTAGTATTAGAACGTGTTCTTTCTATCAGGTTAATACCTAGAAAGGATCCTCATGGATGCACCCCTAAATTTCGAAGAAGGCCAGTCCACTTACAGACCACCTATGTTCAATGGACAATATTATGGTTGGTGGAAAACTAGGATGCATGACTTCATCATGACTGAAGATTCTGAGCTATGGGATGTCATATGTGAGGGACCCTTTGTCCCTACCAAGTGTGAGCACGTGATTTTTGCCCTATATGAAATACTCCTACAAAATTGAAGAAATGGATTTTTCCCAATTATTTGCAATTTTATAGGATTTTTTGTTAATTGTTTGCATTTCTGTGCATGTTTACTTTTATTTAAATCATGAAACATACCAGAAAATACCATGCATTGCATTGAGATTTTGTTTTCATATCTTAGGATTAATCAGTAAATTAGTTGCTTTATTAAAAAGGAAAATCACAAAAATTGGCTTACTTTTACATTGTTTAACTTTTAATTCTAGATCAATAGTTTTTCTCTTTTAATTTAGGATCAATTAATTTTATAAATCTTTTGATTTGATAATTAGTTTGATTTTACAACTTAGATTAATTTAGGGTTTAATTTAGGCCTTTTATCAATTAAGGAAAAGAAAAGAAATAAAAAAGGGGGAAAATTAAAAAGGGAATTGAAAAAGGAAAAAAAGGTTTGGTCTTAAGTCTAATTTGGGCTAATGGTTGCTAAAGCCCAAAATTGTGCCCCAAATCTGCCCCAAACACACCCAAACCTGCCCCGATCCAGGCCCAAACCAAACACCCGATCCAGCCATCCCCACCCCACACCACACCGAACGACCCCGTTTTGTGCCCCTACATCACAACCGTTGGATCATTATGATCCAACGGCTCCGAACTGATCACTCCATCCCATATAAGTGTCCAAACCCACCCCCAAACCCTAAAAATCCCTTTTCATTTCCGTCTTTTAACCTTAGATACATGAAACCCTAGCCACCCTCGTTCCCATATCGTCTCCGCCGTATTCCACCGTCGGAAATCGACTCACGGCGGCGGCCGGTCTCCAAATCACCCCAAAATCTAACCATGCAATCCTCACCCCCTTCTTTCCAAATCCATCATTATTTTCCCCTAAACCCTAACAAAATCCACCCAATTTCGGATTTGAAAACGAAAAAATGCAAACCCTAATTTCCCTTTCCTTCTCTGATTTTGTTCAAATTCCGACTCATTCTAACTTAAATCTTACGTTAATAGATTGCTCTCAATAAGAGCAATCGATTGACGATAGTTTTGAGTCATTATGAGAATGTCAGATTCGGACGGGCCCACCGAAATCTATCCGAACCTGCTGCTAGACCAATTCATATGGTTCCCTTCTGCTTTTTGGGTAAATTCCCTTCTATAATTATTCTCTTTGCCTAGTTCGCATGTTTTAGTTTAGGTTAATTTCAGTATATTATGTTTGTGCTTGTTAGAATTTATTTAGTCTTCATCTCAATAGTTCGATTAATAAGTTTTAATAGTCTTTTTGGTGAGAGTTGTTTGGGTGTTAGTCTCTTGTCGACTTCTGTTCTCGTTTTATTCCAGAATTGATTCATGATAAAATTAAATGAATTTAGGGTTAGTTTGAAGGTTTAACTGCATTTCTGCTTGTTATTTGATTCTGTTTTCCAATGTTTGCTTGCTTTGTTCTTGTTTTCCATAATTTGCTAATCATTAGAAACTTCTAGAGGTTAAATTAAACAATTGAAACTTGGGGGTTAAGTTGGAAAATGAAACAAGGACTTTTAGGTAATTTCTATATTTGGAAGGCTCTAGAATAGGGCAGCTGGCCTCCTTTGGTTTGCACAAAATGCATAAGCTAATGAGGGACAACCAGTTGTCCTAGTTGGTTAGAAAATATGCCTTTAGGGGCTGTGTGAGGGAATAATTCCCTATCTTTCTGTTTTTCAGCACATGGCATTGGGTTGCCTATAAGTATAACCGCTCCCTCACTCTTAAAATCAGAATTCAGACTCTAGAAAATACACAAAAGTTTCTGCACTGTTTGGATAAAAAAGCTGAATTGGTTGTCTTCTGATTTTTCTGAAAAAGAAACAAAAATACTCTGAAGTTTTTTTTGGATCTCTGATTCAAATATGGACTGAGCTGGAGCTGTGTGTTTGCTGATCATTTGCTGTTTTCTTCACTCGTTTGCTTTGCTGAATTCCTTGTTTCTCATCACTTTTATTCTTGATATCCAGGTACTTCTTGGACTATGATGACTATTGTAGTACGAGAATGCCTTTCTCTTTGATATATGTATTTGTAATGTGAATTTTAGTGGATGAAACATGGACTTTCAGTTTCTTTTACATGTGTTCTTGCTGAGTTACCTAGCTTATTATTAGTGTGGTTTCCTTCAGTTTTGTTCTAATTATATTGGGACATGTTGAATGGGCAATAGTTTAGGAGGAATTTCATATATTAGGATTTAGATTAGTCTACTCTCATGAACTGTTCAGATTTTCGAGTTAGTAGATGGCTTTTGTAGCTCATTCGTATTTAAGAATGTTGATTTAAGTATCATGGATATTGTTTGGTTGCTGAACATACAATTTAATCATCTAATTTCAGCTTTGCAAGAGTAGCCTTTTGTTATGTGAACTAGTATGTTAATTGAGTAGTTTAAAATCCATGTCCATATTATTATTACTTGTAGCAGGTCACTAATGTATGGCTTAATATCTGGGTGTCTTAATGTCTAGAATTTCTGTACTATTTTTTCATGGATGTTTTAGAGGAAGATAGGACTTGTTGGGGCCTCAATACTGAAGGTTTTTCTTCGTTAGAGGTGATTGGGCCTAGCCTTGGCCTATATGAGGCAACCTGCTTGGAAATGGGCTCAACGTGCTTGTTCTTGTCTTCTTTTTTTCACTCATTGGGATCAACTCTGAGCCCTATTATATCCAGTAATTTCAATTCGTTAGGTTTTGTTTTTGGTGTAATGGAAATGGTTTTCTCTAATGCTGAAGGTTTGATCATGGGCCCAGTTCTTATCCATTCGAAACATTTGGCGGCCTCTTACCTTTGTCCCCAACGCTGGGCTTGATGTCGAGCCCAACCTTCCTTGTCTTCCTTTTCGAAAATCTTCAAATAATATTGGGCCTACTGCTGACCCAGAATTCTTTTAAATAATTAAATACCTAGTATATTATCCAACGCATGCTTATAATTAGTAGGCTTAGATTGAACCTTAATTTAGATTAAACCCGAACATCTTTAGACCGCTTTAATTAAGTACAACTCTTTAAAAATAGATCGAGGTGTGTTATCCATAATTGAATCGCCTATGGCCCTCACATTAATATTGTAACTTAGATATTAAAAGTGAATGTTCGTAGTTTGCTTTAGGTGCGTTTAATGTATCGTCATGATTGTGGACACGTTCGCGTGACATAGTTACGATTTTAAAAGCAAAATCGGAGTATGCATTCACGCAACTTCGACTAAACTTTCTTAATAATAATAAAGCGTTATTAATTGTGGACACGTTCGCGTGACATAATTTTTGACGCACCAAACAAATGGGTGCACGTACGCGTGACCTGTTTCAAGATAATTTCTTAATTAAAAAGGCCAACGCACATAGGTTCTAAAATGAGTAATTAGACAATTTGATTAAGCCAAGTATGATCAAAGCGACCGTGATAAAACCACGGAACCCAGGAATGCCTAACACCTTCTCCCGGGGTTAACAGAATTCCTTACCCGGATGTCTGTGTTCGCAGACCGTAAATAGAGTCAAATTTCCTCGATTCGAGATTTTAAACCGGTGACTTGGGACACCATAAATTATCCCAAGTGGCGACTCTGATTTAATATAAATAATCCCGTTTTGATTGTCACTTAAATTAGAAAAAACTCCCTTTATACCCTCCAGGGGTGTGAAAAAGAAGGTGTGACAGCTCTGGCGACTCTGCCGGAGATAAGAACCCAGAATCTCTGGTTCATGGTTCAAGAATTCAAACTTTTTAATATGATTTTATTTGGCTTTATTTATTGTTAATATTACTGTATTTTGTGAACCTTTTGTGCTAATTGCTGTCTATTTACCGCTTTGATATTATTTGAATTGTATAAAAATGCCTTCTTACGGCACCCCTATGAGTCTTCTAAAAATGGTGCACACGTTTGCGTGACCCACTTTTTCTGTTAGAAGTTATACTAAATAAGAACAAGGCTGGGTTAGCAACAAGGCCAGGTAGACTTTCGTGCTTCTGGTACGTTGCCCCCTCTTCAGCTCAAGTTGTCTGCTCGGGTAATCCAGATCAAGAACACAACCCCAGGTTAAAACCTAGAATAACATAACCTCATGCCGGATCCCTAGTAGGAACATTTGTTTGCATCACATGCATTTGACTTTGGGGACTCAACACAGGGCTTGGATCCGTCTAGGACAGGTGTACCCAAAATAACAGGCCATCCTGATGCATCCTATGTGCTATGTGAACATTTATTTGTTTCGGCTTGCATGTTAACCGGCTAGGAAAAGTAAATCAAGAGGAAAACCAAGAGTGATGTAGGGAAGAAATAATGCCTTATTCTGAAAAATCCCTGGTATTTGGAAATGTCCCGAAACTCTGCCAAAATTTTCAAAAAAAAGAGAAAAGAGTCAAGGAAAAAGAGTTATTTCAAAATGAGTTGATAATATGTCTCTTTCAAATATGTCAAAACTGACCGAACTACGTAGGTCTGATTCTCACCGGATGTGGGATACGTAGGCAACCTACATAAGGCTCAGCCTTATTTTTCGAAAAGAAGAAGAAGAGTAAATAGTCAAATAGATGTAGTTTGGGTTTTGGTCAAGAGAATAAGCCAACCCAACTTCGGTTATGTTTTAAGCCATTCTTGCCAGGATAGCCTTAGAGTATCTTTCAGTTGTCGAAGGGCTATTTTCATAAAGAACGAAAAGTCTGTCGGTAAAGTGTCATTTTTCCATAAAGTACTTTTCCCCGGCCTCAAAATTTATTTAGAATTGTGAAGGGGCCACGTTTGCAAATGCGACCACTTTTGCTAAAAGTAGCATAGAGAGGAGGGGGTCATGGTCCGTTGATTTTTCTTTTAAAAATTGAAAAACCTGTTTTACAAAAGTCCACCAGAGTCAAACCTGACCTTAACCTTCCACAGGTACAAATGAACACTGTCCAAAATCCGTCAGAGTTGGTAATAGAACAGGCTTAGCTACAACTGCGTATGTGGTGGAATTATCTAGATGAAAATGGTTGGGATTGGATAAAAGAGCAGTTGGGTGCTCTTATAGACATTCTGGAAATTGAACCACGGGAAGATCTAATCAAGGTTTTGGTAACTTTTTGGGACCCCGTCCACAATGTTTTTCGTTTCTCAGATTTTGAGATCACCCCCACTCTGGAGGAAATGGCCGTGTATATTGAGTTTGGCCGGGACTTGAGGAAACAACAACTTATATTCCCAAGGACTTCTTCTGTGCACAAGTTCTTTGACCTCCTGAATATCAGTAAGCAAATGAAGAAGGCCCATGTAAACAAAGGATGTTGTTCTTTCTACTTCTTGTAATTCAGGTTCGGGCACTCAGCTGGGTTCGAAACGCATGAAAAGGGTTTGAACAACAAACAAGATAAGGGCATACAACAAATTCATTGTCGGTTCGCTTTCATTGTGGTGTTTTTGGGGATTATGGTCTTTCCAAATGCAGAAGAGACAGTGGATATCCGTATGGCCAAAATTGCACAAATCCTCACTACTAAGAAAGAGCATACACTTGCTCCGTTAGTGCTAGCAGACATTTATCGAGCATTGACATTGTGCAAGGCCAGGCTCAATTTTTTGAAGGTTGCAATATTCTTCTACAAATATGGTTGATCGAGCATCTCCGCCATCACCCCAAATTCATGAGCTATGGTTCGAGCACAGATAACTTCATCAAGAGCTACGAGGAAAGGGTGAAAGACTACAGTGCTCCAGAAGGGTTTGAAGCCTGGGTCTCCCACTTAAAAGCTCTAAAAGCAAGTCAGATCGAGTGGACTATATGATGGCTCCCGATGACAGAAGCCATACATATGACGGCTACCAAGGGTTACCTAATGCTGATGGGTTTAAGGAGTGTCCAGCCATATGCACCGCAGATGGTCTTAAGGTAGTTAGGAAGATATCAGGTGGTGCCCGAAGATGAAGATCTGACCACCCAGGTCATTGAGCTACATCCAAAAGCTGCATTGCCCGAAACCTTAGTTCAGCAGGATTGGAATGGTTACCGATATCTGAAAAATGGCACCCAGGTGCTAGATATTGCAAAGGGGGGAAGTGGATCCAGATTACGCTGCATGGTTTGAAAAAAGGTCTTGTGCAAACAACGAACCCGAGCCCGAGCCTGAGAGACCTGCCAAGAGACCTCATGTTCAAGCTTTTGATGATAAAGTCCAAGAAAGGTTGGCCTGGGGAGAAAAGGAGAAAAAATATCAAGCCGCCATTCACACCTTGGAAGAGAAATTGAGAAACATGGAATTCAATAATGATCTCCAGGCACAAGAAGCGAAGGGTGAAAGGAGGAGGTTGGCCAAAGAAAATGATGCCCTCCGAGCTCAAATTCGAAAAATGAAAATAGCAGCTGAGAACCCTATCAAGAGTGAAAAGGATAAGAAACTTATAGAAAAGCTCAGGCTGAAAGTATGTAATTAAGGTTTTGAGTTAGAAGAGACTGAAGCTGAACTAGCAAAGGCCCGAGCCAAGTTAGCTAAGAATGTGGAGGGACGAGGCAAGTTTCGTTCGACAACTGAAGGAGAAGTACGACAAAGGAATGGTGGGTCTAAAGAAAAAGGTCAATGTCCTTGAGAACGAAATGACCAAACAGGAAAGAGACTTCAAAGCATAAAGGGAGCACTGATATGCCCTGATGTCGCAGTTAGAAAAAGACCAGCAGCAGCTTCAAGAGCAAAATCATATAGCCGAACAAGTTTTGGGGGGCAGATCACAGCAGATCGGACGGTTGGTACAAGAGAAGGGTATTGTCAGGGAGAGGGTTAGGAGGATTGCGGACTACATTGTGATGAAGTGCAACGAATGCGAGGACATGACCACCATGTTCTTCGCTTCAGTTATAATTTTTGTCCGGCAGATCATGGATGAACTATTTCGCCTCCAAGAAGATATGGCGTATAGGCCCGCGACGAGACTGACTGATGTCCCGCGGGCCCCTGGCACAGCAGTTGAGGCACTCATGTATTTCTAATTTGAGTCTGTATTTTCAGTTTCTTTTGGAGTTCGTTAGTCCACTTTCGAGTCTGTATTTTCATTTTTCTTTTGAAGTCTGTTAGTCCACCTTTTGAGTCTGTTCGTTTTATGTTTAATTCTGTAGGATAAGTCGTTGTAATTAGGATGTTTTTGTTTTTTTATATTTTATTTTATGAAAATTTGAAAACCCAAAAAATGTGTCTTTCTTTTATTTCGCATTTATCCCCTGAACTACGTAATGATCTGATTCATGTGGCGTCATGATATATAGGCAATCCCCATAGGATTCGATCATAGCCATAAAATGAAAAAGGAAAAGAGGAGAGCAAATAAAAGAAAATTGAGTGGAAAGAAATAATGGCAAAACAAGAGAGAAAGACGAGTGCAAAATAAAAGGGAAGCAACCAAAAACAAGTGGGAAATGCCAATAGTGATCAAAGAGAAGTTGGAGTGAAAAGAAAAAGAGAGAGAAGAGAAAGCGCAAAAACGAGAAGAGTTAGTTAAAAGCTGGGATGAAACATGCAGCTGCTCAAATACACGATAGAAGCTTTAACTGTTTAGGTGCATTGCATCCCAAATGTGCGGTTGCCTATTTATTAAATCTTAACCACTAACAAGTTGCTGTTGTTATTGAGAATAGGAAGGTAGTTAGTTTGTTTTGGCATTCTGGCAACCCATCTGTACAACGCCAGGTCTAAAAATAAGTTGATCATGGCTGGCCAAGAACTGGACGCAAGTATTATTGATCCACCGAGAGAGGTGGAGGAGTGTGAGGTTGGTTTGAAAGAGGAGTTACATAAGTTGAAACACCAGATGGCCGAAATGTACCAGGCATGGATGAAAGGGCATCCACCACGATCATACCCCGCCAACCCTACTTTCATCCCGCCACTAGCTCAATCCCAAGAACCTCCCACTGTTGATTCATCTCCACAACATGCACCAAGCTTCACCCCTTACCACCACTATCATGGCACCACTTCCCAAACCATACAAGCTCCACCAGCCAAAACAACCCCATACCCCCTTCACCAGCTACCCCTATTTTCGTAGCACTTCCACCAGCTACACTCTATCGATCTTCCAGTGAGCCATTATTCTAGACCCAAGATAATCAGTACTATCCCCCAGAGCCTACTTTCAAGGCCCCAGATCATTACTCATACACTCCTCATTTCGACCTCCCCGTTGAGACTGAGAAACCACCTAAAAACCCGAAACATGAGGAGATGTTTAGGAAGGTGAGAAGCCTGGAACAATCGCTCAGAAACATGCAAGGGTTGGGAGGTCAAGCAAGTGTATCCTACAAAGATCTGTGTTTGTTCCTTGAAGTACAGCTACCTGTTGGGTTCAAAATGCCCAAATTTGACTTGTATGACGGGCACAAAGATCTCATGGCCCACTTAAGGGGATTCTGTAGTAAAATGAGAGGAGCCGGTAGGAAAGATGATCTGTTAATGGCATACTTTAGCCAGAGTCTGAGTGATGCGGCATTGGAGTGGTACACTCATCAGGATCACAGTAGATGGTATACCTGGGATGATTTGGCATAAGCATTCGCTCGTAATTTCCAATACAACATCGAGATTGTTCCAGATCATTTGTCTTTGACTAAGATTGAAAAGAATCCTAGTGAAAGTTTCAGGGAATATGGTTTCCACTGGAGAGAACAGGCAGCAAGGGTTAACCCTCCAATGGAGGAGAACAAAATGGTAGAATACTTTCTTCAGGCCTTGGAGCCTACTTACTTTGGCCATCTGATCTCGGCCATAGGGATGTCTTTCAATGAAGTAGTAAAAATGGGAGGAATGGTAGAGGAAGGGCTCAAATCAAGCAAGATCATGAGCTACTCTGACATCAAAGCAACTACGCAGGAAATCCAGAATTGCATCGGAGGCGTGCTGGGGAAAAAGAAGAAAGAGGATGTCACTATGGTTGTTTCAGGATCGTGGCACGGCCTGGGGGATTCTCCTATCCACTACACCCAACCTCGACCCCAGCTTCAAACCTATACCCCAACTCCATATAGTCTATCCCAACATTACTTCCCACCACCAGAGCCTCAGTACTCAGTCAGGCCACCCCAATATCATGTACATCATGCACAATCATATGCTCAACCCCCTCCTCACCCGCAATGGCATGCCCCAGCTCCACGAAACCCTTACCCACCACCACAAACATACCAAAACCCTATTGGTCCAAATTTTTGAGCCAAGCCAGAATTTAAGAATGAAAGGTTGCAGCAGAAGAAAACTTTCACCCCACTTGGGGAATCTTATACTAGCTATTTCAAAGGTTGAGGTAGTTGGATATTCTGAGGCCAATTGAGTCAAAACTACCAAACCCCCATCCCAAGAACCTGGATTATTCTCTCAGATGTGCGTACTATTCTGATACTTTGGGGCATGACACATAAAAGTGTTGGCATTTGAAGAACGCCATCCAAGAGCTCATTAATACGAACCAGATTGTGGTCCAAAGCCCAGAAGCACCCAACACTAATCAGAACCTATTACCAGCCCATGCTGAAATGCACATGATTGAGATAGTGCACAAAGATGGGAAGCCATAGAAGCCTTCATAATCTGTCATGATGATCTGGTCTAGTGAAAGCAAGTTAGTCAAGGACCCGGTTGTCACAAAAGTAACCTCTTCAATAGCTGAAGGATCGTCAAACGAGTTGAGCATGCCAAATGATAAGCCAGCTGGGGTAATTGAAAAGAGGCCCCCAGGTGATGTTGTAGCAAAGCAAGAAAAGCCAAAGGTGATTGTGCTGGGGGTAGCAAGTAAGTCGGTCATAATTGTGGAGGGTGCTTGCACGGACCCTATCATTATCAAACCTGTGACCCAGTTGCTGGTAGCTAACACCAAGAATGTCCCATGGAACTATGAGTGAGTGATAGTGACCTATAAGGGGAAGGAAGTGAAGAGGAAGTCAATAAGGCCCAGGGATTAACTCGTTTGGGGACATGCTTTTCCCTGGAAGAGTTAAGGAAAGCTAAAACACTCAAAGACAATCCAGTTCTAGTGAAGAAACCGGTTACTGAAGAAGAAGCAGAGGAGTTTTTGAGAAAAATGAAGATACATGATTACTCCATCGTAGAACAGTTGAGAAAGACTCTTGCTCAGATTTCCCTATTATCATTGTTGATCCATTCAGATGAGCACCGCCAGGCCTTGATGAAGATTCTGAACGAAGCTCGTGTCCTCGACAAAATCATAGTGGACCATTTAGAGAAGATTGCAAATAAGATATTTGAGTCTAACGGGATCACATTCTCGGATGATGATTTGCCTCTGGAGGGTACAGAACACAATCGAGCCCTCTATCTCACCATGAAATGCGAAGATTCTGTGGTCACAAGGGTATTAGTTGACAATGGTTCCAGTGCAAACATCTGCCCTCTCTCTACTCTGAACAAGTTAAAAGTTGATGATGAGAGGATTCACAAGAACATCATATGCGTCTAAGGTTTTGACGGAGGAGGGAAAAGACTCTATTGGCGACATCATGCTCGAGTTGACAATAGGACCAGTCGAATTTACCATGGAGTTCCAGGTACTAGATATGGATGTTTCTTACAATTTGTTGTTGGGTAGACCTTGGATACATGTTGCCAAGACAGTTCCGTCTTCTTTACACCAGATGGTGAAGTTCGAATGGGATAGACAAGAAATCACC
The DNA here is from genome assembly GCF_000393655.2 of Nicotiana sylvestris. Taxonomy (NCBI): domain Eukaryota; kingdom Viridiplantae; phylum Streptophyta; class Magnoliopsida; order Solanales; family Solanaceae; genus Nicotiana; species Nicotiana sylvestris. The sequence continues at coordinate 97,613,621 of NC_091058.1, forward strand.
GTGCACGACGATGAGAATTTATGTGCTTTCAATGATACCTCTGTCCCATTTATTGAAGCTGAAGAGGATAAGGGGCCGTGGGTCTATCAAGTGTCCAAAACAGTGTCAGTTGAAAAGGTTCCAGAAAGGGAGTACATCCTGGGTCCAAAGTTATCTTTTGCAATCGTCATAGTAGCAACCGAGATGTTGAAAAATGGTTTTATGCCGGGCAAGGGTCTGGGTGCATCTCTGCTAGGTATCGTGCAGTCAGTGTCCTTGCGTGAAAATTTGGGCACATTTGGTCTGGGTTCAAGCCTACAGGGGATGATTTGAAGAAGTTTAGAAAGCTAAAAAAGAAGGCATGCTCGCTCCCTAAGCCAGTCCCACGTCCCAGGTCTTTCATCAAGGCAGGGGTCGTTAAACGTCCAACGACAACATTTCCAAAACCTGTGGTTGATTTTGGTAAGGAATTGGTTAAAAGGTTCTAGAGTCTGTTTGATGAGGTGAACATGGTAGAAACTGTGGAAGGTTCCAACAAAGCAGATGTGCAGTTTATAGGGCCAAAAGTGAAGCTTAACAATTGGGATGCTACTCCTCTCCCTACCTAGAAGGAGTTTTGGTAGTTTGCTTTGTTTTCCTTTCAGTTTATCTAGATTATTCCAGGATTGTAATTCAGATTTTATTTTCTGTCTGGTTTGATGTACAAACCCTTCTATCCTTTAATTTCAATGAAATGCAATTTCCCTTTTTCCATTACTCCTGATAGTGTCATTTTCTTTTCTTTCTTTGTACAATTCTTTTTATGCTGGTTTCAATGACATGACATGCACGAGGAATCTTCAGCCAAGTCTTAAAAGCCAATCTAACTCTGAAATAAATAATCCAAGAAATAGAGTGTGATGATGAAACAGAATATGATGAAGAGGAAGCATTTGAGGAAATTAGTAAAGAGCTAAGTCACTTTGAAGAGAAACCCAAGCCTAATTTGAACGAAACTGAAGCAATCAATTTAAGGGATCCAGATAATATGAGGGAAACCAAGATAAGTGTACACTTGGAACCAAAAATCAGGGAGAAAATAATTAAAGCACTGTTTGAATATAAAGACATTTTTGCATGGTTATACGACGACATGCCGGGTCTAAGTAATGTCTTGGTGGATGATAACTAGGGATTATGATGCATTTTACACTCCTTTTTGCTTAAGTTTTGATTACAAATGTGTACAAAATAGTCCCAAAAGCTCACAAGTTGTGCTTGATTGCAGGTTTGATCAACAAGGTGACAAGGTGTCAAAAACCAGCTCAAAAAGGAGTGAAACTTGTACAAGTACCAAGATAAGACCAAGCTCAGTCAAACAAGGCCAAAAGGCCGCACACCATTCTGTGCGGTCCGCAAAGATGAAGTTCAGAGAGTATGTTTTTAAGGCCACCAGGCAATGCGGCCGCAAAGGGTTTTGTGCGGTCCGTATTGGGTTCATTGCGGCCGCACTCAATTTCGTGCGGTCCGCATTGCCCAAGATCAGAGAGTTGCTAGATTGGAGGATGAAGCCCAATACGGTCCGCGGTCCATTTTGTACGGACCGCAACAGAAGCCACTACGGCCGCACTCGACTTTGTGCGGTCCGCAAAGCCCAAGTTCAGAGAGCAGATTAATCAAGCCAAGAGCCTTAGTGCGGCCACACTCGATTTTGTGCGGTCCGCACTAGCCCCGTAGGGGTATTTTTGTCCAGAATTTTTAGCCTAGTATAAATAGTTTCTTTTCCCATTTTTAGGTCAACAGATAGTTTTGGGCGTAGAGTTGCGTTCATAAACTCATTCCTTTTACTATTTTGAGTAATTTTAGCTTAGTTTCAACATTGAATCTTCAAGTTTTCTTTAGCAATTAATTATTATGGGCTTTTCTTCATATATTACTTTGTTTTCTTCTCTAATTATGAGTCGCTAGACCCATTAGCTAGGGTTCTAGCTCAACTCTAGTGTGGGTTATTGATGAGTCTTGTGTTTTGATGCTTGATTGTCTATGGGTATTTGATATTTGGGCTAATTTAGGGTTTTAATGTGGAATTAGTGGTTGCAAACACTAGTTTATGCCTAGTAGACTTTGGCTCCTCTTGAGAAAGAGAGCCTAAGTCCATGAAATTAGTCCAACAAGGAATTGGGGCGTATTCAAGAGATTGATAGCCCCAATTAAAGGGTTAAACCTAGAGATAGTAATACCCGACTTGAACCTTGATTGCTTGCACAAATTTGCATACCCAATTGGTCTTGAGAAAGTCAATTCGGGCAAAATCACTCGAACTACCGAGAGGTGTAGAGTGAGTAGAATCATGCAATGGTTATATCATATTCCCCAAATGTGACAATCTAGCCTAAGACTCAAGAATCCGTCAATTAGCCACCTAGGAGAAAGTCACTACCCTATTGCCCTTTATCTATTTGAACAACTTGCAATAGTTTAATCTTAGCTTTACTTAGCCTAATTTAGCATTGTAGTATTATAAAATTAGGATTGATATCAAACCCAAAAATGTTTAGAAGTGCAATTAGGAACAAATACACAACTCCGCTTTAGATAGAAACTCAACTCCAATATCTAGCTCCCTGTGGAAATCGATCCCGACCTTCTCGGGTAAAAGCTGCTTCGACCTCTCTTGCTACTCAATAGTAGTACAAGGTTGGCCTCGATCACTTTTTGGCGCCGTTGTCGGGGAGCTAACGGTTTTGGCTATCTATATAAATAGTTTTGTTTATTGTTCTTCTTTCTTTCTCTGTTAATTTGTGTGTGTCACAACTTCAGGTACAAAATGGCTTAAACAACGCACCTCTTGGAGATCTTCCGCCGGGGGAAGAAGTAGATGACAATGTTGAAGATGAGGTCCCTATTGTGCCTCAAGGACAAAGGAGAGGCCGCCAGGCCAATGATAATATTCTAGACCCTCTCCCGCCACCTCCAAGAGTGGCTCCTCGAGTGCTTCCAAACCAAGGCTATGCAAGCACAATTGTCCCGCCCCAGATTCGGGAGGGCAATTTTCAAATTACCAATGTGATGTTGACATTGTTGGAGCAGCCTGGGTATTTTACGGGCACTGCCAATCAAAATGCTTACAAACATCTTAAGGGGTTCGTGGATACCTGTTGGGGGAGCAAGCAAACTAATGTGTCCGAGGATGCACTTCGGTTGAGACTCTTCCCATTCTCACTTAGAGGGAAAGCATTGGATTGACTTAAGCGACTTCCCAACCATTCCATCACTAATTGGGATGAGTTGGCGGACAAGTTCATTGCAAAAATTTTCTCACCGGGGCATATGGCAGCATTGAGAGATGAGATCTTAGCTTTCAAGAAGGAGCCCACTGAACCTTTGCATGAGATGTGGGAGCGCTATAGAACAATGGTAAAGGAATTCCCCAACAATGATATGACTGAGGCGTTGATCCAACAGACTTTCTACCGGGGCACTAACACAACAAACCACTGCATAGTGAACCAACTTGTTGGGGGTAACTTCATGAAGCTGTCTTATGATGAGGCTTGTGACATTCTTGACGAGATGGCTAACACTTCTTCTGCTTGGCAAAGTAGAGTCAATGTGCCCCAGGGTGACCCCACGGTCACTCATTTGCACAAGGAGTTACATGATCATGGTCAGGCTATTGCTGAGTTGACAACTACAATGAACCAACTAGCAAAGGCACAATTGCAACAAGTTCAAAATCCTCGCCAAGTAAATACTATGGAGGGTGTCAACATGCTAGTCAACAAAAGAAGGCAAAGAGGTCAACAAAACCAAGGGAATTCGGAGAAATTTGACAATGATTATGGTGGATTCCAAGATGATAGTTATGATGGGCAGAATGAAGAGGTGCAATACGTGAACAATTATCAAGGCCAAATGGGCAATTCTTCCAACCAACAACAATGGAGGCCCCAAGGCAATTGGGGCAATCAACAACAACAAGACAATAGTAATTCGGGGAACAACAACCAAAACTCCAACTGGGGCAATCAGAACAATAATCAAAACAATCAGGGTAATTGGAATGGGAACAACAACAACTGGGGTGGTAACAACAATCAAGGTGGGTGGAATAATGGCAACCAAGGAAACCGGGGGCAAGGTTTTCAAAGGCCCCTAATGTACCGACAACCGAACAATCTGCCTCTATATCTATCCCAAGGCCCTAGCTCTTCCAACAATGATATGGGGAGAATTGAAATGATGTTCGAACAAATGATGAAAAAGAGTGCAAATTCCGATGCTCAGTTGTCTTCCCACAATACTTCAATTAGAAATTTGGAGGTTCAGTTAGGCCAAATCTCACAGTCCTTGAATACTCACCCTAAGGGTGCTCTACCAAGTGATACGGTAGTAAACCCGAAGGGTGGATACAATCATGTTATGGCGGTAACTACAAGGAGTGGACGAGGCGGTGATGTGAATGCCTCCAAACAAAAGCAAATTTTGAGTGATGAAGTTGAGTTGTAAGAAGATGAAGTTCCTTTGGTGGTTGAAAATGTGGTTGATGAGAATGTGAATGAAGAAGTGAGGATTGATATTCAAGATGCCGAGGTGGAAACTCAAAATGACGTGAACCCATCTAGGGAACACGTAATAGACATACCGGAGCCGTTTGTGCCTAAAGCCAATGCTCCTTTGCCAAGGCCACCTACACCTTATCCTCAAAGGCTCGCGAAGCAGAAAAATGAGGATCAATTTAAAAAGTTCATTGATATGATGCAGAGCTTATCCATTAATGTGCCCTTGGTGGAGGCTCTTGAACAAATGCCGGGCTATGCTAAATTCATGAAGGACTTGGTGACAAAGAAACAATTCATGGATTGTGAAACTATAAAGATGGCCCACCAAGTTAGTGCAATAGTGCATTCAATGGCCCCGAAGCTTGAAGATCTCGGTACTTTCACCATTGGGAGTGCAGACTTTGCTAAGGCTCTATGTGATTTGGGGGCAAGTATCAACTTTATGCCCTACTCAATTTTCAAGACTTTGGGTATTGGGCAACCGAGGCCGACTTCCATGAGATTGCAAATGGCAGATAGAACGATGAAGAGACCATTGGGTATTATTGATGATGTGCTTGTCCAGGTGGACAAATTTATCTTGCCAGCTGATTTTGTGATCTTGGATTGTGAGGTGGATTATGAAGTTCCAATCATATTGGGGAGACCTTTCCTTGCTACTAGGAAGGCCTTAGTTGATGTGGAAGATGGGAACTCACCTTCCGGGTGGGTGATGAAAAAGTGGTCTTTCATGTGTGCAAGTCAATGAAGCAGCCCAACAGTTCCGAGGTGTGCTCTTTTGTGGACCTTGTCATGGCAGTGATAGTTGATGATACCAGTGCAATGATCAATGTGGAGGACCCTCTGGAGGCCGTATTATTGAATCTTGATGTCAATGATGATGAGGGCCGAGTGGAGTGTGTGAATGTTTTACATGGGATGGGCTTTTACTCTTATGAGCCTAGAAACTATCTTTGGACCTTGAGAATCGGAAGGCTCCACCAACAAAACCTTCAATTGAAGAGCCTCCGGTGTTGGAGTTGAAACCGTTGCCTCCATAACTCATGTATGAGTTCTTAGGCCCTAGTTCTACTTTGCCAGTTATTCTTTCCTCTTGTATTACTAACATGTAGGTTGATGCCACATTGGCGGTGCTTTAAAAGTAGAAAAAGGCAATTGGATGGACTCTAGCTGATATCCGGGGGATAAGCCCCGCATTTTATATGCACAAGATTATTCTGGAAGATGATGCAAAGCCCTCCTTGAAACATCAAAGGAGGTTGAACGAGGCAATGCAAGAAGTTAAAAAAAAGGAGGTGATCAAGTGGTTGGATGCGGGGTTGTGTACCCCATCTCTGATAGCTCTTGGACTTCGCCGGTGCAATGTGTACCGAAGAAGGGTAGTATGACCGTGGTTGCAAACTCACAAAATGAACTGATTCCTACCAGAACCGTCACCGGTTGGAGGGTATGCATGGACTACCGCAAGTTAAATAAAGTGACCCGCAAGGATCACTCTCCATTGCCTTTTCTTGACCAGATGTTAGACCAACTTGCTGGGCGTGCCTTCTATTGTTTCTTGGATGGGTATTCTGGGTACAACCAAATCTTGATTGCTCCAGAAGATCAGGAGAAGACCACATTTACTCGTCCATATGGCACATTTGCCTTTTCTCGGATGCCTTTTGGGTTGTGTAATGCACCAGCTACATTTCAGTGGTGTATGACGGCCATTTTCACCGATATGGTGGAAGACATTTTGGAGGTGTTCTGGACGACTTCAGTGTTGTGGGTGATTCATTTGATGAGTGTTTCAAAAATCTTGATAGAGTTTTGGCCCGTTGTGAAGAAACCAATCTTGTTCTTAATTGGGAGAAATGCCACTTCATGGTGGAAGAGGGCATAGTTCTTGGGCATAAAATTTCAAAGCACGGTATTGAGGTAGATAAAGCAAAAATTGATGTGATTTCAAGTCTCCCTCCCCTACCTCTGTCAAGGGAGTTAGAAGTTTTCTTGGGCATGCGAGGTTCTACTGGAGATTTATCAAAGACTTTTCGAAGGTAGTGAACCGCTTGTGCAAGCTATTGGAAAAGGATGCCAAGTTTGTGTTCAATGAGAGATGTATGCAAGCCTTTGAACTTCTCAAGCATAAGTTGACCACCACTCCTATCATTGCCGCACCTAATTGGAGCTTGCCCTTTGAGCTCATGTGTGATGCGAGCAATGTTGCGGTTGGAGCGGTTTTGGGTCAAAGAGTGAACAAAATATTTCATCCGGTGTACTATGCGAGCAAGACAATGAATGATGCCCAAGTGAACTACACGTTGACCGAGAAAGAACTTTTGGCTATTGTATTCGCAATGGAGAAATTTTGGTCGTATCTTATGGGTGCCAAGGTCATAGTCCATACCGATCATGCCACACTCCGATACTTGATGACGAAGAAGGATTCCAAAGCTCGACTGATGCGATGGTTCTTATTACTTCAATAGTTTGATTTGGAGATTGTGGACCGGAAGGGTAGTGAAAACCAAGTGGCGGACCACTTGTCCTGCTTGGAGGAGGAGGGGAGGCCTCGTGATGGCCTAGAAATCAATGACTCGTTTCCCGACGAACAACTCCTTCGGTGTCGGTGAATGGTATGCCAAGGTTTGCGGACGTTGCTAATTTCCTTGTGACTGGAATAATCCTGTGTGAGCTCTCTTCTAACTAAAGAAAGAAGCTCAAACGGGATATTTTGGATTTCTTGGGATGAGCCGTACTTGTTTAAGATTTGCACGGATGGTGTGATCCGAAGGTGTGTCCCGGAGGAAGAGCAATTGAGTATCTTGGAGGCTTGTCATTTCTCTCCCTCTGGTGGCCATCATGGCGGGGCAAGGACGGCTTCTAAAGTTCTTAGTTGTGGATTTTATTGTCCAACTTTGTACAAAGATGCAAGTGAACTTGTGAAGAGGTGTGACGAATGTCAAAGAGCGGGCAGAATTTTGAAGAAAGATGAAATGCCTCTCAATATCATTCTTGAGGTTGATTTTTTGATGTATGTGGCATTGAATTTATGGGCCCATTTTTTATCTCGTGTGAGAACACATACATTCTTGTGGCGGTGGACTATGTTTCAAAGTGGGTTGAAGCCATGGATACCTAACAATGAGTCCTGGAGTGTTGTTGCATTTCTCAAAAAGAGCATTTTTACAAGGTTTGGCACTCCTCGTGCAATCATTAGTGACGGGGGGTCTCATTTTTGCAATAGAGCTTTTGACACTTTGCTTGCAAAATATGGTGTCAACCTCAAAGTTTCTGCTTCTTATCATCCTCAAGCGAGTGACCAAGTTGAAGTCTCCAATAGGGAAATCAAGAGCATATTATCAAAGACGATCAATGCAAATAGGACTGATTGGTCAAAGAAGTTGGATCATGCTCTATGGGCTTATAGGACTGCTTACAAGATTCCGATTGGTATGTCTCTGTATCGGTTGGTGTTTGGGAAAGCTTGACATCTACCGGTTGAGTTAGAGCACAAGGCCATGTGGGCTTTGAGGAAGTTAAATCTTGAATGAGATATGGCAGCAAATCTTCGTATGGAGCAGCTTAATGAACTTGATGAATTCTGACTCCATGCCTACTCCAGTTCGTCCTTGTACAAGGATAAGATGAAGTACCTTCTTAATAAATATGCTCGTGGCAAGGAGTTCAAAGTGGGTGATTTGGTTCTCTTGTTCAACTCTCGGTTACGTCTATTTCCGGGAAAGTTTAAGTCAAAATGGAGTGGACCTTTTGAAGTGGTGTTTGTGACCCTGTTTGTTGCACTTATTTGAAGAACAAAAATGGGGAAGTTTTCAGAGTAAATGGGCACAGGGTCAAATACTACTTGGGAAAAAAATGATGACAGCCACGTGGTGGCACTTCTTCATCTCAAATGATTTGATGGTAACCTGCATCGTGCCGCGACGTAAAATCAGGCGCTTTTTGGGAGGCAACCCATGTGTTTTCCTTCTTCTTTTTCTTTGATTTTCATTGTAGTGTAGGATTTATTTTTGGACCGACTAGTTGTGAGATGTTGTAGGATTGTGTTGATGCAGTGCAGGAAAAAAGTTGGAAAATGACCACTCTCTGAAGTTGTCAATGCAGACCGCACTGCCATTTTGTGCGGCCGCAAAGACCTCAGTGCGGGGGGGGGGGGGGAGGGCAAGAAATCAATGCGGACCGCACTGGTTATTTGAAAAAGTTGGGATTCTCTGAAGTTTACCACCGCGGCCGCATTGCATTTTGTGCGGTCCACGGTAGTCCACTACGGCCGCATTGCATTTTGTGCGGACCGTAGTGGTTGACTTGTCTGATCCCTATGGTTTTGAGAAATGCGGACCACGGTGCCCTTTTGTGCGGTCCGCGGTGGGTAGGTAAGTTGGGCCACGGGACCTTTTTCTATAAATAGGACCTGAGGCCCTCCCTTTTGAACTTTTCAAACTTTTCACTCTCAGAACACAAAAATACATTGTTCATCTCTTTAATCTGCACAAAATTAACTGCTCAAGTTCATTACTCAGTATTTCATCTCATCTCTGGTAACATTAACTTCTTATTAGTTGTTTAATTTATGTATTTTCTTTGAATTTTTATTTTTTCTTAGTTCTCCTTCTTCCCTTACCGTTTTCCCTTCGATTTTGTAGCTTAGGGTAGTTAAAATACTGTGTTAATTAGGATTAGGTAGTTAAATGACTGAACCAATACTTAGGGACTCTTCAATAGGTGAAAAAGTGGACTAAAATTGAACAAATCATGAACCTTAGGTTGGTGCTTCTACTGGGTACTCAGTGTGGACCAAGGTGGAATTTGTGCGGTCCGCGGTGCCCTTGTGCGGTCCACAATGGTATTTTGTGTGGACCGCAATTGTGAAAGTCCTCAAAGCTGACATTTGAGGACCATGGCCGCATTGCATTTTGTGCGGTCCGCGGTGCTTCAATGCAGACCGCATTGCCATTTTGTGTGGTCCACGGTGCATAATTTCAGAGAGTGGGTAGTCTGAACCCCACCTCTGTGCGGACCACAATGGATTTTGTGCGATCCGCGATGGCCTCTTTGCGGCCTCACTCTGCAATTTTCATACTATCTACAATATTTTTTCTGCAACTGTGAACTTCATTGTTTTGCTGGATACTAACAAAGTTTGAATGAATGTTGTTTGCAGACAATGGTGAGATCAAGAGGAAAATGTGGTAAACAAACAAGAAGAGGAGAGTCCTCCCGGGGTGGGAAACAAAAGATGATAAGATTATCCCCACAATCCCGTCAAAACATAAAAAATACAAGGAAGATTATAAAAGCCGTAGACAGGGCCATTGACTAGTCAGGGACTGAGTATGAGCCCTCCCGAGACATATCATTAGACTCCGTGCTAGAGTACATTCCTGACTGGACGGAGAGAAACAGGTTGAGAGATACACCCCCACCTTCTCCTACTGCCCAAGCTTCAGTGTGCGTATCTTCTGAGTCGTCTGAGGGCTCAGCTGCCGGTAGAGGAAATGAGTACTCCACCTCTCCTACAACTTCATTATCTGGAGAGGATGCAGTAGCAGAAGAAGGGTAAGAAGCAGAAGGGGGTGAGCCCCAAGTGGTTGGGGTAGATCGGACAAAGAACCAGAGGCATGGGAGGACCGGTTCGTCAGTGAGATTGCCTACCAAAAATTCAGAGAGTGGTGGCCAGAAAAGAGGTTAATACTTGAGAGAAAAATTATCACCCGGGATCTTTTGCCTCATAATCCCAATGTGCTGAGGTAATTCAGAGAAAGAGCTGGATGGGACTACTTCATAGGGCAGGTGGATGAAGCCAATGCGCACTTGGTGAAAGAATTTTACACCAACGTGGCCCACATAAAAAAGGGTACCACGGTCACCAAAGTGCGGAATTTGAAAGTGAAGTTTGATGGCAAGACCATCAATGACTATTTGGGCTTCACAGAGGAGGATGAGTCCCTATACTTGGAGAAGATGAAGTTGGGTGAAGAAGCCTGTCCATAGTTGGTGGAGTACTTGGAAATCCCAGGTACCACCCCCGAATGGTTGATTGCGGGGGTGAAGATATTGAGGAGGACATTGAATTTTGAGGCAAAGGGGTGGGAGACATTTGTGTGCCGCAGGCTAGATCCTACCACCCATGACAACTCACTCCCAATTCACTGGGCGATCTTAGTAGCATCCATCATGGCGGGGTACCCTATCAATGTCGGGAATGTGATGTCCCTGGTCATTATACGGGTAGTGAATGAGGGTGACAGGTCTTACCCATTTCCCAACTTCCTAACCATGTACCTGAAGGACCAAAATGTAGAGAAGCGCAAATTTGACGTGAAAGTGAAGGCAAAGGCACCTTTCTCGTGGTATAGCTTACAGGGTGATGACAACCCTAAAGGCAAGCACTTCAAGGGGAAATTCACTACTTCAACTGGCTAGTCTGAAGAGCCAGTAGTGGTAGTGACTACTCCACAGCCTCCCTCCACTTCAGCAAACCAGGCCCCAGGCCCATCCACTTCAGCAGAGCCAGAGATACCCTCCACCACTGCCTATCTATTGACTGCCCACCATTTGAGCAGGCCCTCACCAGCATCAACAACTGGATGCAGACAACTACTTCTAAGTTGTCTGTATTATCTACTACTGTGGCAGCTCGGTTAGCACCTCCTCCTCCACAGGTCCTACAGTCCATTGAGGACACTCTCAAGGATATTCTGGACAACCAGAAGAAGATCCTTGAGAACCAAAAAATGCTCACGGACGCTGTTGATTCACACGAAAAGGCTATCAAGGAGCTTGCTAGGGAGGCAAAGAAGATAAGGAAGACTAGGGCTTCCAAAGAGTCGGTAAGGGAGTTACGGGTCGAGGTGTAAAGATTGAAGGCAGATCACCTGCCTTTGGACTTGCTACTACATGACCCTATGCCACCAGCCCATCCCCAGCCAGAGCAATATGAGAGGCCTCCTAAGAGGAAGAGGGTGATCCCCCAATCCAATGATGTAGTTATCCAGTTAGCGGATCCACCGGAGACTTCCTCCAATCAGCCACAGGATGCAGCCCAGGAGCCTGTCCAGGCCCAGGTCCCAGCAGTAGAGCCACAGGTCATAGGGAGCCAGTCTCAGGTTCCCGAGCATACAGAGGACCCAGGTACCACTCAGGATCCCATAATGACGGACGACCCATAGGGAGTTTCTGTATCCTCTTTCCTATATTTTTGGTGCTTATTTTGCTTAGTTGGCATTGAGGACAATGCCAACTTTCATTTGAGGGGGTATGCCCTATTTGGATTTGAATGACTGTATATATGAATGATTTCTTTCTTTCTTTTTTATCTTTGGTATGTATATAATTTCAGCATTTCATTACATTTTTCGCACTTTTTACCTTGGGTCTGTATATAAAAGTTATGTTCCATTGTATATATTCATCTCCCCTATTGTATATTCGATAAAATCTCCTCTTGTACATATTCATTTTACTTTCCGTATTTTTTCTTTCTTAGCTTCTTATATGTTCGTAGCTTCTTGTTTTGGATTTTTGCAATAAGCCTTTAGTTTTCTTAATGCCACGGTTCTTTCCAAAGGTGAAATTTATGTGAACCGGGTGGCTCTTCCCGATGATGGATGGCATGACAACTTTCTTAAGGGTTCGAGTCTGTTTTTCTTTTCCTTTTTTCTTTTTAGTAGCTAGTGGTAAGTGTACCTCAAGCAAAGCTTCACTTGGGCCTAGCACATTTGCCTTTGATCCTATGGTCAAAAACAAATCGTTGTGTATAGGATGGTGAAAGTTGTGACCTTGAGACTCTTTTGTTGACTGATAATCATCAAGTAGTTTTTTGGGACCATTGTGTGCTCAAATCTTATTTAAGGTTGTTATGGGCCCCTGACTCTGTGTCTTTAGCGATCCCATAGCTTGTGTGGTGAGAAATTGTATTGCAAGTCCAAGTTCCGAGCCATTGGTCACTTGCCCTGAATGTTTGTCGAGGCGAAATCCTAAGTGTAATTTGACTTGAGACATGATTATAGGCTCTCCTTGATCCAAATAATAGCTTGAACACTTCCATAGCCTATCAATGATAAAATCCCTAGTCAACCCTTTTGAGCCTTAGACTTTTTTCCTTCAAGAACCATGATACAAGCCTTTACCCATTCTAAAAGATACCCTATCTTGGCACCCGATCTTTCCTTAGCACATGGAAAAAGTATAAGTTTAGGGGGAGAGACGAGGATTGCAACAAAGTGGTAAAAAGGTACAAAATGAAGAAAAAGAAAGGCAATGAAAAAGAAAGAAAAGCAAAGAGACAAAAAGAATGTTCAAAGTAGAAATGAGTGAAGGGATTCAATAAAAGCAAAGAATGAAAGGTGTGGAAAGTTGAGAAAGGAGAAAAGATTTGAAATGAACAACAAAGAGTGACAGTGTGTCTCTCTGACCCCTTAGAAAGAAGTGAAATGACTCAAAAAAGTCGAGTGAATGTGTTCCAAAATGAAGCAAAAGAAGTGCTAAAGGGAAGATGGAACCTAATTAGACCAAATGTTCCCTACCCTGAACCAAAAGCCTTCACTATGTATCCATAAACGCCCTATATGATCTTTAGTTGAATGAAACTTTCATTAGTGGTGACTTACATAAGGGGCAAGCATATGGTACTTAGAGCCGGACTTGTGACTTTTCCTTGAGAGATATGAGTGTAGTTCCATTAACCTCGTTCTGAGTGCCACTATCCTAAAGGTGAGGTTTTCTTAGGGAGATCTGAGGATGTGTGAGTTTGGGTTTCACAATGACCAAAGTAATAGAAAGAGTTTCTTTGATGTGTTGAGTCAACACTTGATGCTCTTGTGTCGCACTAAATCCATGGTGTTTAAAAAGAGTGAATGTTGTTAATGAGTCATTTGAATTGAGGGCAATTTTTAGTCCTAATTGATGCTAGATGAGGTCACTTTAGGTCGGCTGAATTTTCATGGAATTGACGCTTAAAGGGTGGGTCTTATTTTGTTTGCTTGATGACAAGCAAAAGTTTAAGTTTAGGGGAGTTTATAACTAGGGATTATGATGCATTTTACACTCCTTCTTGCTTAAGTTTTGATTAGAAATGTGTACAAAATAGTCCCAAAGGCTCACAAGTTGTGCTTGATTGCAGGTTTGATCAACAAGGTGACAAGGTGTCAAAAACCAGCTCAAAAAGGAGTGAAACTTGCACAAGTACCAAGACAAGACCAAGCTCAGTCAAACAGGGCTAGTGCGGCCGCACACCATTCTGTGTGGTCTGCAAAGATGAAGTTCAGAGAGTATGTTTTTCAGGCCACCAGGCAATGCGGCCACAAAGGGTTTTGTGCGGTCCGCGTTGGATTCATTACGACTGCACTCGATTTCGTGCGGTTCGCATTGCCCAAGATCAGAGAGTTGCTAGATTGGAGGATAAAGTCCAATGCAGTCCGCGGTCCATTTTGTGCGGACCGCAATAGAAGCCACCGCGACCGCACTCGACTTTGTGCGATCTGCAAAGCCCAAGTTCAGAGAGGAGATTAATCAAGCCAAAAGCCTTAGTGCGGCCGCACTCGATTTTGTGCGGTCCACACTAGCCCCGCAGGAGTATTTTTGTCCAGAATTTTCAGCCTAGTATAAATAGTTTCTTTTCCTATTTTTAGGTCATCAGATAGTTTTGGACGTAGATCTGCGCTCGTGAACTCATTCCTTTTACTATTTTGAGTAATTTTAGCTTAGTTTCAACATTGAATCATCAAGTTTTATTTAGCAATTAATTATTATGGGCTTTTCTTCATCTATTGCTTTGTTTTCTTCTCTAATTATGAGTAGCTAGACCCATTAGCTAGGGTTGTGGCTCAACCCTAGTGGGGGTTATTGATGGGTCTTGTGTTTTGATGCTTGATTGTCTATGAGTGTTTGATATTTGGGCTAATTTAGGATTTTAATGTGAAATTAGTGGTTGCAAACACTAGTTTATGCCTAGTAGACTTTGGCTCTTCTTGAGAAAGAGAGCTTAAGTCCATGAAATTAGTCCAACAAGTAATTGGGGCGTATTCAAGAGATTGATAGCCCCAATTAGAGGGTTAAACCTAGAGATAGTAATACCCGACTTGAACCTTGATTGCTCGCACAAATTTGCATACCCAATTGGCCTTGAGAAAGTCAATTCAGGCAAAATCACTCGAACCACTGAGAGGTGTAGAGTGAGTAAAATCGTGCAATGGTTATATCATATTCCCCAAATGTGACAATCTAGCCTTAGACTCAAGAATCCGTCAATTAGCCACCTAGGAGAAAGTCACTACTCTAGTGCCTTTTATCTATTTGAACAACTTGCAATAGTTTAATCTTAGCTTTACTTAGCCTAATTTAGCATTGTAGTATTATAAAATTAGGATTAATATCGAACCCAAAAATGTTTAGAAGTGAAATTAGGAACAAATACAAAACTCCGCTTTAGATAGAAATTCAACTCCAATATCTAGCTCCCTATGGAAATCGATTCTGACCTTCTCGGGTAAAAGATTCTTTGACCTCTCTTGCTACTCAATAGTAGTACAGGGTTGGCCTTGATTAGTGGTTCACAAATTGCCCACTGACCCGGCATTCCCTCCCGTCAAGCAGAAGTTGAGAAAATTCAAAACTGACATGAGTGTGAAGATCAAGGAGGAAATCACAAAACAGTTGGGCGCAAAGGTCATTCGAGTCACGCGATACCCACTTGGTTAACTAATGTTGTGCCAGTGCCAAAGAAGGATGGCAAGACCAGGGTGTGCGTTGATTACTGCGATCTCAACAAAGCAAGTCCAAAGGATAATTTTCCATTGCCAAATATCCACATTTTGATTGACAACTATGCCAAGCATGAGATCGATTCTTTTGTGAATTGTTATACGGGGTACCACCAGATTCTGATGGATAAGGAGGATGCAGAAAAGACAACATTCATCACACCATGGGGAACTTATTGCTACTGGGTAATGCCATTTGGTTTGAAAAATGTTGGGCCAACTTACATGAGGGCAATGACTATTGTATTCCATGACATGATACACAAAGAGATTAAGGTTCATGTGGATTATGTGATCGTAAAGTCAAAGCAACAGGCTGACCATGTCAGAGATTTGAGGAAGTTTTTCCAAAGACTCCGCATGTACAATCTTAAGCTTAACCCTGCCAAGTGTGCATTTGGTGTTCCATCTGGAAAACTGTTGGGATTCATAGTTAGTCGTCGAGGCATTGAGTTGGACCCATCAAAGATCAAAACTATCCAAGAATTGCCACCTTCAAGGAACAAGACTGAGGTGATGAGTCTACTCGAGCGTTTAAATTACATCAACAGGTTTATCGCTCAACTCACAAAAACTTGCGAGCCCATCTTTAAGTTGCTGAAAAAGAATACTGCAGTCGAATGGACTGATGAGTGTCAGGAGGCATTTGATAAGATCAAGGGGTAATTGTCAAACCCACTTGTGTTGGTCTCGTTTAATTCTTTATTTGACAGTCCTGGACAATTCGTTCGGTTGTGTACTGGGTCAACATTACATACTGGCAGAAAGGAGCAAGTCATCTATTATCTCAGCAAGAAATTCACATCCTATGAGGTTAAGTATACTCCCCTTGAAAGGATATGTTGCGCCCTGACTTGGGTAGCACAAAAGTTGAAGCATTATTTGTCGTCCTACACTACTTAGCTCATTTCTCGTCTGGATCCTCTAAAGTATATCTTTCAGAAGCCTATGCCCACAGGTAGACTTGCAAAGTGGCAGATTTTGCTCACAGAGTTTGACATTATATATGTGACTCGGACCGCGATGAAAGCCCAAACATTTGCTGATCATTTGGCCGAGAATCCAGTGGATGAAAGAGTATGAACCATTGAGAACTTATTTTCCCGATGAAGAGGTGATGCATATTGACGAGGTAGAGCAGGTTGAAAAACCAGGTTGGAAACTTTTCTTTGATGGAGCCGCTAACATGAAAGGTGTCGGAATAGGGGTTGTGCTCATTTCTGAAATAGGGCATCACTACCCTGTTACAGCCTAACTTTGTTTCTATTGTATCAACAACATGGCTGAGTACGACGCATGCATTTTGGGATTGAGGTTAGCTGTAGATATGGGAGTCCAAGAAGTCTTGGTCTTGGGAGACTCAGATCTTTTGGTGCACTAGATTCAAGGAGAATGGGAGACTCGAGATTTAAAGCTCATACTGTATCGACAATGTTTGCATGATCTTTGTCAACAGTTTCGATCAATAGAATTCAGGCATATTCCAAGGATCCATAATGAGGTTGCCGATGCTTTGGCTACCTTGGCGTCAATGTTGCACCATCCGAACAAAGCTTATGTCGACCCTCTGCATATTCAAGTTCGTGATCAGCATGCCTATTGTAATGTGGTTGAGGAAGAACTTGATGGTGAACCGTGGTCCCATGATATCAAGGAATACATCAGGATGGGGGTATATCCGGTACAAGCCACAGGTGATCAAAAGAGAACAATTTGACATTTGGCTAGTGGATTTTTCTTTAGCGGGGAATCTTATACAAGAGGACTCCAGATCTTGGACTGTTGAGATGCATAAATGCTAAACAAGCCACGACTATCATGATAGAAGTGCATTCCTAGGTTTGCGGGCCACATATGAGTGGGTATGTTCTGGCAAAGAAAATTCTTCGAGCAGGCTATTACTGGCTCACCATGGAACGGGATTGCATCAACTTTGTGTGCAAGTGTCATCAGTGCCAGGTACATGGAGACTTGATTCATTCTCCGCCATCTGAGTTGCATACAATGTCCGCACCATGGCCCTTTGTTGCTTGGGCCATGGCTGTTATTGGACCAATTGAGCCCGCAACATCAAACGGGTATAGGTTCATTCTGGTGGCCATCGATTATTTCACTAAGTGAGTTGAAGCTAATACTTTCAAATTTGTGACCAAGAAGGCAATGGTTGATTTCGTTCATTCAAATATCATTTGTCGGTTCGGAATCCCAAAGGTGATCATCATAGATAATGGTGTTAATCTTAACAGTCATTTGATGAAAGAAGTATGTCAATAGTTTAAGATCATGCATCGAAATTCCACTCCGTATCGCCCCAAGGCAAATGGAGCTGTTGAGGTGGCCAACAAGAACATAAAGAAGATACTTCGGAAAATGGTGCAAGGTTCCAGGCAATGGCATGGAAAGTTGCCCTTCGCTTTGCTGGGTTATCAAACTACTGTTTGCACTTCAGTAGGTGCAACTCCTTATTTGTTGGTATATGGTACTGAAGCAGTGATACCCGTAAAAGTTGAAATTCCATCTCTTTGGATTGTTGCTGAAGCCGGAATTGATGATGATGAGTGGGTCAAAACACATTTGGAGCAATTAAGTCTGATTGACGAGAAAAGACTGACAGCAGTGTGTCATGGCCAGTTGTATTAAAAGAGAATGGCAAGAGAATACAACAAGAAGGTGCATCCCCAGAAATTTGAAGTAGGTCAGCAGGTATTGAAACACATCCTTCCACATCAGGCTGAAGCAAAAGGCAAGTTCGCCCTAAATTGGCAGGGGCCGTTCATTGTAACGAGAGTGTTGTCCAAAGCCGCTTTGTATTTAACAAATATAGAAGGCAAATGTGTAGATATGACTATCAATTCTGATGCGGTCAAAAGATATTATGTATGATTTCTTTGGTTTGTCTAATTATTGTTTGTACTTGGCATGTTTTGAAGATTGGAATGATTAAGGTATTTTATTCTGCTATCTAAACACTTTATCATTTGTTACCCCTTTGAACCTTATTTATTTTCTTTCATACCTCTCTTTTGGAATCAGTAGCAAAGTTCAGAAACACGGACACAAAAGGTAAATAAAGAAGAAAAAGAGGAAAAGAGAAGAGAAAAAGAGAAAGAAAAGAATGGAAAAGAGTGAAAAAAAAGAAAAAAAGAAGAAAAGAAAAGAAAAAAAAGAGAAAAGTAACAACAACAAAGCAATTCCTATGACATGAACTACATTCGACCTGATTCCTTTTAAGGATACGTAGGCAGCCTCATGGTTCGGTCCCATCAAAATAAAACTCAAAAGTCCCCAGGCAAAGAAACTGGGGCAGAAGTAGTGGTTTTGTAAAAGATCTTATTTCAAAAGTTGTAATTTTGAACCCATTCAAGTTGTTTTGAGCCTTTATGATATCCTTCCAACCCCATCCAAAGCCCACATTGCAGTCCAAAGAAAGACCTTCTGACCAATATTTGAGAATGCCAAGTCAAGCGAGATAGAGATACGATTTTCATCAGGGGCAACACTCTGTTCTGCACAAGGAAAATGAGCAAATGAGAGAGTCATATTGGTGAAAACTCTCACAGGCATCGTAGGGAGATGGAAAGATGAGAGAAATCAAAATGAGAGAATCTTATCGGTTAAAACCATCACAGGCACCGTAAGGCGACAGTGAGTTAAGAGATGAACAAATGAGAGAGGTTTGTTGGTGAAAACCCTTCAGGGCGCCTCAAGCCGAACAAGGTTGGTGACTTTGAAAAGAGATTGTAATATGGAAATCCCAGGGCATAAAGTATGACAACTGAAAGGTGATTGGTTGAACAGGCTGGGCTGATTAATCTGAAATACATGTCATGATCATTGGTGCCAGCTGCCTCACTCAAATAAGTTTCTTTTCCTTTTCTCCCTCAAACATTCATCATGTTTCGAATTTTCTTCTTTATTCCTAATTCTTGAAGTCATTGCATTTCATTTCTTTCGGGTTTATATCTCTAAGGATTTTCCAATGTCAGCCTTATTTAAGCAAGTAAGAAAGGATTTCAAAGCTTACTACCAACTTCCAATTGCACAAAGCAAAGTGCGGCCAAAACATACCAGAAATAGCATGATGCAAAATGGAAAATAATGTGTTAGTGAAAGTTCCATTAGTCGAGTGGTTTGGGAATTTTGTGGAAGATACAGAGGTTCTGGTGGGAAGGACAGAAATTCAGTTAGAAAGTCAAACAATTATTAGCCAGTTCAAAGTAGCCAGTTAGAATAAAGCACGACAGTAGAAAGGCCACCTTCAGCAAGAATGCCACAAACTAACCACCACATTTTCAAACTGATAAAATTTTCTTTGATTGAAACAGGGGCAGGAAATTTCGTTTGTTCCGGAGGAACCCTCCGTGAGGAAAGCATGTAGCGGACATGTTCGTCCGTAAATCTTCAGGACCCTCTTGGATAATGGGATTTAGTTTAAAATTTTCAAGGCCCTCTTGGATAATGGGATTTAATTTTAAACGTTCTCAGGACCCTCCTGGATAATGGGATTTAATTTTAAAAGTTCTCAGGACCCTCCTGGATAATGAGACTTAGTTGAATTCCAAGACCTTCATAGATAACAAGATTTAGCATAAGCTCTACCTTTAGGAAATATAAGTTGACTTTGAAGCTTTCACTCTTAAGATGAGATTCAATTTGAAATTTTCAGGACCCTCCTGGATAATGGGATTTAGCTTTTAAATTCTTAGAGATTTTGGGTAACATGATTCGATTAACACTCACAAATGTGCCCAGATACCAAACTGGGGCAGAAAAGTTTCTTTGTTTGTCTGTGTTGTTGCAATCAGACGCCCACCTGGAGAACAAGAGAATACAATTCAAGTTTGGCAATCAGACACCCACCTGGAGAACAAGGGAATACAATTCAAGTTTTCGGCAATCAGGCGCCCACTTGGAGAATAAGGGAATACAATTCAAGTTTTGGTAATTAGGCGCCCACCTAGAGAACAAGGGAATATAGTTTGAGTTTTGGCAACCAGGCGCCCTCCTGGAGAACAAGGGAATACAGTTCAAGTTTTGGCAATCAGTCGCCCACCTGGAGAACAAGGGAATACAATTCAAGTTTTGGAAATCAGGCGCCCACCTGGAGAACAAGAGAATACAGTTTAAGTTTTTGGCAATTGAGTGCTCACCTGGAGAACAAGGGAATACAGTTTAAGTTTTCGGTAATCAGGCACCCACCTGGAGAACAAGGGAATACAGTTCAAGTTTTGGCAATCAGGCGCCCACCTGTAAAACAAGGGAATACAGTTTAAGTTTTTAGCAATCAGGCGCCCACCTGGAGAACAAAGGAATACAATTCAAGTTTTGGTAATCAGGCGCCCACCTGGAGAACAAGGGAATACAATTCAAGTTTTCGGCGATCAGGCGCCCACCTGGAGAAAAGGGAATACAATTCAAGTTTTGGTAATCAGGCGCCCACCTGGAGAACAAGGGAATGCAGTTCAAGTTTAGGCAATCAGGCACCCACCTGGAAAACAAAGGAACTCATTTCAGAATTCAGCAACAACAAAAATTCGCCTCAAGAGTACAGGTTAACAGTTCAAGATGCACAACAGAACGGTAGAAGCAGCAAGACCAAGTTTGAAGATGGTAGATAGGATTCTTATAATTCATAGATCATAGTTTAGCCTAGCTTCTTTTTATTTCGTCTCGGTGTAATAAGGAGTTCAGCAAGCAGTAGCAGCAACAACAACAGTGAAATCACAACTTCCCGATAGTCCCAGCTACCAAAACTTTCCAAACTACACTGACACGATTCCTTTATACCCAAGGACATGTAGGCAACCTCGGAAGCAAGGTTCGGTCAGGCTTTTCAAAAATGCTTCCCACGGAGTATTCAAACAGGCAAAAATCGCTCGTATCCGCTCACTTTATCTTTGCCCGAAAACTCTTCGTGTTTCCGAGCAAAGAGGGGTAGTTGTGAGCACGTGATTTTTGCCATATATGAAATACTCCTACAAATTAAAGAAATGGATTTTTCCCAATTGTTTGCAATTTTATAGGATTTTTTGTTAATTGTTTGCATTTTTGTGCATGTTTACTTTTATTTAAATCATAAAAAATACCAAAAAATACCATGCATTGCATTGAGATTTTGTTTTCATATCTTAGGATTAATCATTAAATTAGTTGCTTTATTAAAAATAAAAATCACAAAAATTGGCTTACTTTTACATTGTTTAGCTTTTAATTCTAGATCAATAGCTTTTCTCTTTTAATTTAGGATCAATTAATTTTATAAATCTTTTAATTTGATAATTAGTTTGATTTTACAACTTAGATTAATTTAGGGTTTAATTTAGGCTTTTTATCAATTAAGGAGAAGAAAAGAAATAAAAAGGGGGAAATTAAAAAGGGAATTAAAAAAGAAAAAAAAAGTTTGGTCTTAAGTCTAATTTGGGCTAATGGTTGCTGAAGCCCAAACTTGTGCCCCAAATCCGCCCCAAACGCACCCAAACCTGCCCAATCTAGGCCCAAACCAAACACCCGGTCCAGCCAGCCCCACCCCACACCAAACGACCATGTTTTGTGCCCCTACATCACAACCGTTGGATCATTATGATCCAACGGCTCCGAACTGATCACTCCATCCCATATAAGTATCCGAACCCACCCCCCAAACCCTAAAAATGTCTCATTTCGATCTTTTAACCTTAGAGACATGAAACCCTAGCCGCCCTCGTTCCCACATATTCTCACGGCGGTGGCCGATCTCCAAATCACCCCAAAATCTAACCATGCAATCCTCACCCCTTCTGTCCAAATCCATCATTATTTTTCCCTAAACCCCAGCAAAATCCACCCAATTTCGGATCTGAAAACGAAAAAAATACAAACCCTAATTTCCCTTTCCTTCTCTGATTTTGTTCAAATTCTGACTCGTTCTAACTTAAATCTTATAGATTGCTCTCAACAAGAGCAATCGATTGACGACAGTTTTGAGTCATTACGAGAACGTCAGATTCGGACGGGCCCACCGGAATCTATCCGACCCTGCTGCTGGACCAATTTATTTCTATGGTTCCCTTATGCTTTCTAGGTAAATTCCCTTCTATAATTGTTCTCTTTGCTTAGTTCGCATGTTTTAGTTTAGGTTAATTTCAGTATATTATGTTTGTGCTTGTTAGAATTTGTTTAGTCTTCATCTCAATAGTTTGATTAATAAGTTTTAACAGTTTTTTTGGTGAGAGTCGTTTAGGTGTTAGTCTCTTGTTGACTTCTATTCTCGTTTTATTCCAAAATTGATTCATGATAAAATTAAATGAATTTAGGGTTAGTTTGAAGGTTTAACTGCATTTATGCTTGTTATTTGATTCTGTTTTCCAATGTTTGCTTGCCTTGTTCTTGTTTGATATAATTTGCTAATCAATAGAAACTTCTAGGGGTTAATTTGAACAATTGAAACTTGGGGGTTAAGTTGGGAAATGAAACAAGGACTTTCAGATAATTTCTATATTTGGAAGGCTCTAGAATAGGGGCAGCTGGCCTTCTTTGGTTTGCACAAAATGCATAAGCCAATGAGGGACAACCAACTATCCCAGTTGATGAGAAAAGATGCCTTTAGGGGCTATGTGAGGGAATAATTCCCTATCTTTCTGTTTTTCAGCACATGGCATTGGGTTGCCTATAAGTAGAACCTCTCCCTCACTCTTGAAAATAGAATTCAGACTCTAGAAAATACACAAAAGTTTCTGCACTGTTTGGATAAAAAAGCTGAATTGGTTCTCTTCTGATTTTTCTGAAAAAGAAACAAAAATACTCTGAAGTTTTTTTGGATCTCTGATTCAAATATGGACTGAGCTGGAGCTGTGTGTTTGTTGATCATTTGTTGTTTTCTTCACTCATTTGCTTCGCTCAATTCCTTGTTTCTCATCATTTTTGTTCTTGATATCCAGGTACTTCTTGGACTATGATGACTACTATAGTACGAGAATGTCGTTCTCTTTGATATATGTATTTGTAATGTGAATTTCAGTGGATGAAACATGGAGTTTCAGTTTCTTTTACATGTGTTCTTCCTGAGTTAGCTAGCTTATTATTAGTTTGGTTTCCTTTAGTTTTGTTCTGATTATATTGGGACTTGTTGAATGGGCAATAGTTTAGGGGGAAATTCATATATTAGGATTTTGATTAGTCCACTCTCATGAACTGTTCAGATTTTCGAGTTAGTAGATGGCTTTTGTAGCTCATTCGTATTTAAGAATGTTGATTTGAGTATCATGGATATTGTTTGGTTGCTGAACATACAGTTTAATCGTCTAATTTCAGCTTTGCTAGAGTAGTCTTTTGTTATGTGAACAAGTATGTTTAATGAGTAGTTTAAAATCCATATCCATATTATTATTACTTGTAACAGGTCACTAAGGTATACCTTAATATCTGGGTGTTCATGTCTAGAATTTCTGTACTGTTTTGCCATGGATGTTTTAGAGGAAGATAGGACTTGTTGGGGCCTCAATACTGAAGTTTTTTCTTCGTTAGAGGTGATTGGGCCTAGCCTTGGCCTATATGAGGCAGCCTGCTTGGAAATAGGCTCAATGTTCTTGTTCTTGTCTTTTTTTTCACTCCTTGGGCTCAACTCTGAGCCCTATAATATCCAGAAATTTCAATTCGTTAGGTTTTGTATTTGGTGTAATGGAAATGTTTTTTCTCTAATGCTGAAGGTTTGATTATGGGCCCAGTTCTTGGCCATTCGAAACATTTGGTGGCCTTTCACCTTTGTCCCCAATGCAGGCTTGATTAATGCTGTATTTTGGCCCGGGCCCGGGCCTTAGTGGGCCTAACGGGCCGGGCCTCGCGGTCCCGGGCTTCGTGGCCCTGGGCTCTGGCGGTCCCGGTCTTCGTGGGCTCAATGGGTGGAACCGGCCCGTGACGGGCCTAAGCCCACATGGTCCTGTGCTTTACAGGCTGGGCTCGTGGGTTTCGCGGGCCTAGCGGGCTTTTTTTTTATTTTTTTTAAGGCAATTTCTTGTAGTATCATGGCTATATTAAAAATATATATGTAGTATATATGTATATCTAATTATTAAAGTGCTTGACGAAAAAGAAAATAACAAAACAATAGTAAAACACTAAATTGTCATGCATAATATATTTTCTTGTAGTATATTATATTGTATCTTATGTATATATATTCTCTTATATATTTTCTTGTAGTATATATATTGTATCTTATGTATATATATTCGCATAATATATTGTATCTTATGTATATATATTGTATCTTATGTATATATGTTCGCATAATATATTTTCTTGTAGTATATATATTGTATATTATGTATATATTTTCGCATAATATATTTTCTTGTAGTATATTATATTGTATCTTATGTATATATATTCTCTTATATATTTTCTTGTAGTATATATATTGTATATTATGTATATATTGTAGCATAATATATTTTCTTGTAGTATATATATTGTATATTATGTATATATATTCGCATAATATATTGTCTTGTAGTATATATATTGTATATTATGTATATATATTCGCATAATATATTTTCTTGTAGTATATTATATTGTATCTTATGTATATATATTCTCTTATATATTTTCTTGTAGTATATATATTGTATATTATGTATATATTGTAGCATAATATATTTTCTTGTAGTATATATATTGTATATTATGTATATATATTCGCATAATATATTGTCTTGTAGTATATATATTGTATATTATGTATATATTTTCGCATAATATATTTTCTTGTAGTATATTATATTGTATCTTATGTATATATATTCTCTTATATATTTTCTTGTAGTATATATATTGTATATTATGTATATATTGTAGCTTATAAATAATTCTAAGTATAGACAAAGAAATATTGCGAAAAGAAGCTCATGGGTAGAAGCAATAAATTTTATTACCAAAAAATGGCATATCTTTCTTAGTCATCCTTCCCCCAATGGAATGAGCACAACAAGGTACTAATACCACCATTAGAAGGAAAAAAACTAAGGAAGATGTGCCAAAATACAAGTTACATATTATTCTATGTATTATCTCTAACAAATCTCATAAATCCTTCAAGGTTCGGAGGAGGTTGCGTTGGTGGTGGTGGAAAAGAAGCTTGTTCATCACCACTTCCGGGCGAAGCCGAATCCTCCGCAAGTTCCGCTATCATTTCTTCATAAGCTTCATCTATCGCCGGTTGTGCTTCTGCAATTCCAAAGTTTCTTCTTTCCGAGCGGATCCAATCTCTAAACAATACTGATTTTTCCAAGCTATCCCTCATAGACGCTCTATGATCACCTATTTGCAGTCTTGCTTGACTGAAAGCGCTCTCTGATGCAACAGTTGAAGCTTGAATTGATAAAATATCCCGAGCCATCCTTGCAAGAACAGGAAAATGTTTTTCCCTTGCCTTCCACCATTCCAAAAGATCAAAAGAGCCGTCTGGATTCTCCTTTTCAAGTCCCTGAGACAAATAAACTTGAAGCTCATTTAGATGTGAAGTTTCATCATAATTTTCACCTTGAGACCCCCTGAACTCCGTCCAAGATTTAAGAGCTTTTAAGCCCGCAACTCTTTTAGAGGATTGTGAGCTAGACGAAGTAGGGGTTGGAATAGTTGGCCTAGCATGCTCTAAGGCAAGTTGATAAGCATTATAAACTGTTTGAGCGTTAATCTTAATTGAAGCTTTTGCATCTGCAAGTGTCGCAATTTCCTCATTTGAAAGATCTAAAGCCTTATAAATATTTGAATACCAAAAATGAGGACCTCCCAATTTCATTGTAGGATTTAGCATTGCAGCAAGACCATAAATAGGAGGGATAGGAAAAAAATATTTTTTAAACTTTTGTTTCATTTCATTTATAGCAAGTTCATAAATATCCCCACCCTCACTAAATTCAACAAACAAATCAGATAGTGCTGCAATATAAACTAAACAGTTTGAAATAGTAGGATAATATTGCCCAGAAAATGCATTTGTAGCAATTTGAAAATGTTCTAAAAAATCTAAAAGAATTTTAACATTAGTCCAATCTTGAGTGGTAAGCATTTCATCATCATCCTCACCACCTACCCGAGAATTAAACGTTGCATTAATTGGGTTTCTATATTCATATGCTACTACTAAACTTTCGTACATACAATTCCATCTAGTCGGGCAAGGTTTAGGAACCTTTCTTTCTCTAAGGCCATATTCATCACATTTTTTAAAATACTCTCTAAGTCTACTTCTACGGTTTGAATAAAAAAGCCAATTAAGAGCCATTCTAACCTTTTCAATTTCTATGTTTAATATTCGCATACCATCACCGACAATTAAATGATAAATATGACAAATACATCTAACATGGAAAATATTAGTAAATGCAGGATTTAGTGTTGTTGTAAGCATGCCTATAGCACTGGTGTTACTAGAAGCATTATCCATTGAAATTGCCATTATTTTATCGCTAAAGCAAAAATATCTACAAATATCTGCAACAGTGTTAGCTATAAACTTACCTGTGTGACGCGAATTAATTATTCTATATGCAATTATGCGTTTTTGCATTATCCATTCCTCATCTATCCAATGACTTGTAACAGTTAGATAATCACAATCATTACCACTTCTACCAATATCAGTAGTAATAGAAATCCGATTAGGTATATGAGTAAATAAATACCGCAAATATTGTTCATATTCATGTTTGAATTTATAAATATCACTCTTAACTGTTGCGCGAGGCCAACCTTTATAAGTAGGATTAAAAACTCTTCTAATATAATGAACCCAATTAGGATTAGATGCAAAAGTATAAGGTAAGCACATAACAGTAATCATCTTTGCTAATTCTTCACGATCTCTATTTGGATCGTAATATAAAATACCTCCGGTGACAGTGTTAATTCCTGGTTGAACTAGATTTGAACCTGTACTAGGGTTAACCGCAGAATCTACACTTGTCCCCTCTAGTTGCGCTTTCATTTGAAAAAATCTAGCCTTATCTCTAGGGTGTGTTTTTATGTGCCTAGTCAAACTACCCGTGCCGCTACGGTCTCCAGTATATTTATGCACCATTAATTTCCCACAAGTTTTACACTTAGCCTTATTTTGTTCTCTTACTTGAGTAAAAAAATTCCAAACTAATGATGTTTCTAGGCGTTTAGCAGGTTCTCTATTAAAAGTAGGAGTTTCTACAGGTGGGTCGACCGGTGCATCAGTTGGGTTATTAAGAGGACTAGTAGGTGTATCATCTAAATCCGGTGCTTGGGTTTCATCATCATCCTCATTTTCCTCATTATTTTCTAAGATGGTTTCATTAGGATAAAGAGCATTCATAATTTCATCATCTAATCTATCACCTGGTGCAACATTATGATAAAATTCACTATCGGTAAATTGAAAACAAGGGTGATCACTATCAAGAATTACGGAAGGAGGAGGACGTCTAGGTTGGCGACTACTTTCAACTTGCTTATCTTTTCTAGGTCGGGGAGCCGGGGGAAGGGTAGTTGGTTGGCCACTACTTTCACCGGTTTTATCTTTTCCTTTACCAAACATTTTTTTCAAAGTAAATGCCATATTAATTATAATTATGCAAACTAAACCACACAAAAATATATTCTAAAAACGTAAGAGTTGAAACGAGTTTACCGGATTGCCGAACAACTTCTTGAAAATTGAAAATCGTTGAACACTTGAAAACTTCAATTCAACAACTTCACAATTTTTCACGAAATTTCAACAATAAATTAAGTAATTGTAGTAGAGAGATTGAGAGAGATTGAGAGATATTGAGAGATATTGATGAATTGGTGAATAAAAATGAAAGAATGAGGGGGTATTTATAGTTGAGAAATGGGGAAAAGTGTAATTATATAAAGTTTGGGGTTAAAATAAAGTTTGGAGGCCAAATGGCCATTTTTTAAACTTAAAAACGGTCATATTTTCGGCCCAAACGGCTAGATTTTAAATATGGCTGTTGGAGAATTTTAATTTTTTTTTTAAAAAAAAATAGCCGTTGGGCCCGCCTGACGGTCCCGGGCTAAACGGTCCCGGGCTCGTGGGCTCAAACTTGAAGACCGGCCCGTGACGGGCTCAGCAGGACCACCAGGACCGGCCCACCCAGGACCGACCCACCAGGCCCGTTAGGACCGCGGGCCCGGTCTGGTCCGGTTCAGGCCCGGCCCACCGAGCAACCCTAGGCTTGATGTCGATCCCAGCCTTCCTTGTCTTCCTTTTTGAAAATCTTTAAATAATATTGGGCCTACTGCTGGCCCAGAATTCTTTTAAATAATTAAATACCTAGTATAGTATCCAATGCATGCTTATAATTAGTAGGTTTCGATTGAACCTTAATTTAGATTAAACCCGAACATCTTTAGACCGCTTTAATTAAGTACAACTCTTTAAAAATAGATCGAGGTGTGCCATCCATAATTGAATCGCCTATGGCCCTCACATTAATATTGTAACTTAGATATTAAAAAGTGAATGTTCGTAGTTTGCTTTAGGTGCATTTAATATATTGTCGTGATAGTGGACACGTTCGCGTGACATAGTTACGATTTTAAAAGCAAAATCGGAGTATGCGTGCGTGCAACTTCGACTAAACTTTCTTAATAATAATAAAGCTTTATTAATTATGGACACATTCGCGTGACATAATTTTTGACGCGCCAAAAAAATGGGTGCACATACGCGTGACCTGTTTCAAGATAATTTCTTAATTAAAAAGGCCAATGCACATAGGTTCTAAAATGAGTAATTAGACAATTTGATTAAGCCAAGTATGATCAAAGGGACCTTGCTAAAACCACGGAACCCGGGAATGCCTAACACCTTCTCTCGGATTAACAGAATTCCTTACCCGGATTTTTGTGTTCGCAGACCGTAAATAGAGTCAAATTTCCTCGATTCGGAATTTTAAACCGGTGACTTGGGACACCATAAATTATCCCAAGTGGCGACTCTGATTTAATATAAATAATCCCGTTTCGATTGTCACTTAAATTGGAAAAAACTCCCTTTATACCCTTTCAGGGGTGTGAAAAGGGAGGTGTGACACCAAGAACCTTGGCGACCCAGTTGTAGCCATCCCCAAGACGAGGAAGGAATTCAATGATGTTGATGGGAAGGCCATAGAAAAGAATTTTTGTGCAAAGAAAATTCTTGTGTGTGGCATTGGTCCTAATGAATACAACAGGATATCAGCATGTCAATCAGCAAAAGAAATCTGGGAGGCTCTTTAGATAGCTCATGAGGGAACAAAACAGGTGAAGCAATCCAAGATCGATATGCTCACAATTGAATATGAGCTCTTCAGAATGAAAGATGATGAATCCATCCAAGATATGCACACTCGATTCACTTCCATCATCAATGAGCTTTCACTCTCGTTGTGAAATTATTCTGAGAAACAAGCTTGTCAGGAAAATCCTTAGTGTACTGCCCAGTTCTTGGGAAAGCAAAGTAAATTCCATTACAGAGGCGAAGGACTTGCAGACACTAACCATGGATGAACTTGTTGGGAACTTGAAAACTTATGAAATGAAGAAGAAAGACAGACAATGAAAGAAGAGAGCCCAAGAGGGAGAAGAACCTGGTCCTCAGGACGGACAACAATGATTCAAGTGGCGAGGATGGCGATATGGCTTACTTGACAAGAAGATTCTAGAAGATGGTTCGCATGAATGGAGGCATTCCAAAAAGGGGAAGTTCTAGCAAGCCAAAAAATTATGACCTCTGTCATAAGTGTGGCAATCCAGGACACTTCATCAAGGATTGCCCTCTCCTAAAGAAAGATCTGTACAATAACAACTTTGACAAAGCAGCCAAGAGGAATCAAGATCCTGATAAACGCTTCAAAAGAAAGAATGACGCTGACAATGTTGTAAAGCAAGTCTTGCTACATGGGGAGACTCCTCCAGTGAATTTGAAGAAGAAAATGATCATGGTGAAATATCAATGATGGCAGTGCAAAGTGAAATAACTGAGTATGATTCAATATTTTCTTTGATGGCTCAATCTGATGACGATGAAGATGACGATAGTGATGAGGTAAATTTTCTAGATGTTCAGAGAAATCTAAAATCTTACTCTCCTAAAAAGCTTATGTCATTAGAAAATGTATTAATTGGTGCTTACCATAGTCTTATAAATGATAAAAATGTGTTAACTATGGAATTAGGAGAAGCGGAACAAACCAGAGATGATCTAGTAGTCGTCGTAGTTGATTTGAAAGAAACAATCGAGAATCTAAAAAATAAAAAGGATGCCTTAGATGAGAGAATTGCCAGTATAGAACATGAAAGAGATGATCTAATGGTTGTTGTGGTTGACTTAAAGGAAACCATTGAGTGTGTAAGTAAAGAAAAACAAGCCTTAACTGAGAGAGTTGCAAATATTGAGCAAGAGAGATGACCTAGTAGTGGTGGTAGTAGACTTAAAGGAGACAATTGAGGAACTTAAAATGGAAAGTATTCTTGGAAACTCTGAAAAAGGAAAGGAAGCTTCAAGTGAGGCACACACTAAGCTTGAAAATGAGTTAAATTTAGTGAAGACCAATCGGTGTTCTGAGCTTGAGAAAAACAAACAGCTTCAGGAGGAACTAGGGAAAGTGAAGAGTGATCTTGAAAAATCTCTTAAGTGGACCTGGTCCACTGATGCTATTACTACCATGTATGTTAATAATGGGGGAAACAGGCAGGGAATTGGGTTTCAAAGGGAGAAGACTCCCTACAACCCTCATAGAAAGTATGTTACTATACCCAACAATTGGTTGTGTACTCATTGTGGAAATAATGGACACCTCAAGGAAAACTCCAAGGCCGGGGTTTAGTCTCATTAGAAAAATAAAGTCTTTGCTGAGAAAGTAACCACTACTAGAGGACATGGTCCCTCATATAAAAAATGCATGATGCCTGTATGGACCAAAAGATCCCTCATTCACCCTTTTTTCATTACAAGGGACTCAAACTAGTTTGGGTTCCTAAGTCTAACTCCTAATGTTCTTGTGCAGGGAACAGTGAAAGGGGAGCAGCCAACAATGATATATGGACAGCGACTACTCAAAGTACATGACTGGAAATACAATCGATTTTCTTTCACCAAAAGCCCTGCAAGGAGAGAGTGCACCCTTTGGAAATAGCTAAAAGGGGTACACTTTAAGAGTTGGAAGATAAGTGACAAGAGAAATAAAGTGGAATTCTTATCCAATATATGTATAGTCATTAATCTTATGACTAGTTAAGGTGATGCTTGTAGCCAAAAGATACAAGAATTTTTGAGTTGCTGATTGTAAGTCTCTGCAAAGTGGTGATCTAAGCTGTTCGAGAGTTGTTGATGTTGATACCGAACTATGCCACAGAAGGTTGGGGGCATGCAAGCTTTTCACTACTGAATAAACTGGTTCAAAAGAACTTGGTTCGTGGTCTGCCCAAGTCGAGCTTCAAGGAACACAAATGTGTGATGCTTGTACAAGAGGAAGGCATGTCAGATCTTCACTCAAGCCCAAAAAGGAAAGTCAACACCTCAAGGCCACTTGATCTTCTTCATATAGATCTATGTGGAACAATGAGGGTGCCAGGAAGATGAGAAAAAAGATATATCTTTATAGTGGACTCTGTTCCTCAGAACTAAGAATGAGACTTTTTAAGTATTTGTGGGATATGTCAAGAAGATCTTAGTGAAGATGGGAACAAATGTGGCTTGTATCAGATCAGATCATGAAACAAGTTTTGATAATGCCAGAGTGGATGAATTTTGTATTGAAAGTAGGATTACTCAACTTCTCAGCTCCAAGAACACCGCAACAAAATGGAAATGTGGGAAGGAAGAATAGGACTCTTGAAGATATGGCATGGTCAATGTTAATTAATAGAGGACCTACAAATGTCTTCACTAAAGTTGCTGACTCATTGAGGACAACTGGTTGCTAATGCCTTGTTCTCAACAATGACAAGGATCAGCCTGGAAAGTTTGATGCTGAAAGAGATGAAGGAATCTTCCTGGATTACTCGTCTAAAAAAAATGGACAGGAATGCTTATAAAGATGGAGAACTCTTACTGATTCCAGTTGAAGTTATTAACATGGCAAATAGGAAGGTAGACACGATGATTCATGTCAAGAAATCCAGTAAAGATAATACAACTACTGCTTCATCCATTAGCGAGGAACCTAGTCCCACGATTACAACAACAGAAGCTGAAAATAGAGTCGTTGATGCAGCTCAAGGTATGGTACCTAGTTGTAGATCAAGGTGATATAGGAACCAAGTGGGTATTTTGGAACATTGATAGGTCAGCAGAAGTAAATCATCAAAAGTCATCGACACTCCCATTGCTACAGCTGCACGTCTAGACATGGATGAGCCTGGTTCTCCCGTAAATCATACCATACATAAAGGCATCACTAGATCACTCATGTATCTCACTGCAAGCAGACCAGACATTATGTTCAGAATGGGTTTCTGTGCAAGTTTTTAGTCAAATCCAACGGAGTCTCATCTGAAGGCTGCTGAAAGAATTTTGAGATGTCTTAAACGAATACAAGACTTGGTTCTCTACTATCCTTTAGGTGATGATTTGATCTTATTGGGTATGTCGATGCCGATTATGCAGGTTATCTAGTAGATAGGTACAAGTACACACAATCATGACTAATAACATTCCAACTCAAGAGGGCCAAGTACATTGATGGCTAAAGATCAAGTTGCTGACGTCTTCACCAAAGCCCTGAGAAGAAAACATTCTGGAAAAAAACAAATCACCTGGGGTTGATAAAACCCAACTAAGGACCTGATTCCCAATGATTGGTTATGAAAGTCACATACAAGTAAAATTAGATAAAGTATTTTTTCCCCAAGTCTAACCCATTTCTATACCGTTACAGGTAGACACGCATGATAACTACAGAGCAGCTGATGCAGTACATACTGGTAAAAGGGGTTAAACTCACTTGCAAGACTTGTCAGGGAACATGGTTCTCTTGACACAGGTTAGTAGCTTCTTTGTTTTCTCATACACAATTTAAAATGGACAAAAATAATGCCACATCATCAGCGTGTCAGTCTCTTTACATTGTTTCTTTTCATCCAAAGCGTCTCACCTGCTTTGAACGATACAACTCCCCAAGCGAAATTTGCCACTGTTTGAGAAACGATCCCTCATCATAAATAAGCCTATCAAACATCACAACCCTTCACTTCCAAATTTAAAACATTCTCTTTGTATTCTCTCTTCTCCATCGACAAACCCTTCGAGTACAACTTCACCATGTCTAAAAATCAAGTAACTCCAGTGTACCCGACAGTTCTCTCAGTGAGTCCACACCAGTTAGAACTCCAGCGGTAGACTTCTCCCCAACACAACCACCAGTCCAAACCCTAAATCGGAGTCTCCTCCACACTCTATTCCCTCTCCTACCCACTCCGATTTTGTTCCTTATCACATTCACGAGAAGATGACTCCGAGCAGGTCTGAGAATGGTAGAATGCCTGTCCTCCTCAAGTATCACCAGTTAAACAAAGTGAACAGGTTGAATAGAGGGACTTGCTTCAAGGAAAAAATCAGGAAATATCAACTCTCTCCATGGACGAGCCCTCTAGTGAAAATCTAGTGATTAGTCATGGAAAGGCTAAGACAATCATGACAGGTTGCGATTCTACAGGTATCACTCCTCCTTCTGTTGAAATTTCCATGGAACCACATGAAAATGAGGGAATAGAAAATATGCTCTCCATTTCTTCAGAAGGGGTTGTTGTAGAGGAAGGTGGAGGAGGGTCTGAATCTCAGGGGGAAGAGCCCCAGTTCACAGAAGAAAAGGGAGCACTTGTACCATTTGAACAATCGACCCAAGATGATACTCCTGGGGTCCCAAGTGATGAACCTGATCCCTCCGCGGAGGGTCCAGATCAGGGGTCATCTCCCCAGGTCAGTGTTGATCCTTCTCCTTCTCCCCACTTCTATGTTAAGCCTCTAAATATGGTGATGCCTGAGAAGAATTCTGATAGTGAAGAAGACAGATGATTTGGTGATTGCTAGTTTCATTAGAGCTAGGAGTAAGCCAGGTGCAGCTCCAGAGCCAACCCCTAAGCGACCCACTACACGGTTGCAACAAAAGGAGGCTTGGAGTCTGCTCTGAAGAAAAGTCAAAGGAGCAAGAGAAAGAAAAGGCTAGTAAAGTATGGAAAAGTTGTGCATGAAAAGGTCATCCCTATGGTAAATGTGGATGAGGAAGCAGAAGAGGAACCTATTTTCTTGACTCACAAGTCCTCGAAGCAGAAGCACTCTCACTCTCAATCCAAAAGACACACTTCTACAAGTGTTGAAAGTCCAACCAAGAATGCTGATGCTGCTCCTAGTAAAAATATTGTGGAGAAATCTGGTGATAAGGCATGAAAGGAGAGTGGTGGAAAGTTTGATGATGAATAAGGGAAAAAGTATGGTGAACATATGCATAAAAAGTCAGTGGAGAAGGGAAAGTCTATTCACAAGTCAGTGAATAGAAAAGGAAATGATGATGAGGAACCTGGTTCCATCAAGAAAGCAAAAGTTGGTGAGTCTCTGAGTTCTGAAAAAGAGAAGTTGAGAAATCAGAAAGTACTTTAGGGCCGAACATCTGCCCCTGACATTGTAGAGCTTGTTGGGATGAGACAACTAGTAGAAATTTGTGATTTCCAACAATGGGCTCATTTGTTTGCAAATACTGTTCCAAAAGCATATGAGGATGAGGTGCGAAGTTTTTATGCCGACCTCTTTACAGTTGAAGACGATCAAATCTGTGCTTGGTAAATGGGGTGGACATAGTGATGAACTCAGCCGTATTGGGGTCAATTCTGGGTGTTCATACTAAAGGGATGTTGTCTGCTCGGGGTGCCTGCACGTCAAATTTTAGAAATGCCATTGTCAAGGACAAGGCAATCTAGCAGGGGGGACAAGTGCATAAGAAGGCACTCCTTCCAATATATCAGGTGTTCTTTGAGATGGTCAATAAAGTGCTACTTCCCTACGCTGAGAGGAGATCTATCACGTCCAAAACCTACTTGCTCCTTATGGAAGCCTTGGATAATTTTACCACCACAATCTGCCTGGAATAATGATTGAGCATATGCAAAAGGTGGCAAACTTTAAGGATGGCACCGTATGGGTTTTTACTCACAAAGGTCTTTGAATTCTTCAAGGTGCCTCTAGGACAGGCTAAAGTGGAAACTAAAAAGCAAACTTTCTCTAAGACCACTCTTGAGGAGTGTGAGTGTATTTAAAAGGTGGGAGGAGTTGGAAGCACCTCTATGATCTCTCAACTGATCAATGCTCAAAATAGTGCCACAGAGGAGATCCGGAAGTTGAAGGCTAGGAACACTGATCTTGAGAGTCAGCTCAGTCAGCTACAAGAGGCACCTTGGTTCCAGTTTTCACGGCTCAGAGGTTGCCTGCCTGAGAAAGCAGAGTGCTAAGCTCAGGAAACAAGTGGAGGAACTCAAAGAAAGACTGCTTAGTGAGCAAATGTTCATGAATGCTCACATTGATCTTGTCCTCCAAACCCTTGCTTCCTCTTCCAAGCCCTCTTCCTCCAGTGTCCCCTAAAGAGTGTCCCCTCAGTGTCCAGTTTCAAGTGTTCATCTTTTAAGTGTGTTTTGGTGATGTTTTTATTTCTGGTACTTATTTTTGTTTTGTTTTGAAATTGTGGATGGTAACAATGATTCTGCTCCCGCCTGTAAAAGTCCAAATTTGGTTAATGCAAGTATTTCCTTTTTGTTGTTTATGATGTTGCTCTCTTGTCTTTGTTTTCTATCATGTTGAATGCATACAAGTGGCATGAGTTAACCACACTAGACTTCTCATGCTACTTACTTGTTCTATGCTTTTTATGATGCCAAAAGGGGGAAGATTTGCATAATTGAATTAATTGCATAGTCAAATAAAAATAATGTGCACTATTTAAGGGGGAAATACAGATTAAGAGGGAACTCTTTGAGGTTCCTTGACATGCACTGATTAATAGGGAAATACAAATTTCAGGTAAGAGGGAAATACAGATTCGGGGGAACTTTTTGAGGTTCCTAGTGCACTATTTGGTTTTGTCGGTTTTAAAATTATAAGTTTGTCATCATCAAAAAGGGAAAAATTGATAGGTTACAAGTATCTTGGTCATAAGTACTTTATTTTATGTTTTGATGATCTAACAAACTTACTATCAAGAACCAGATAAGGAACCTGTTATACATTCTCAAGACCTTATGTTCACAAGGTTCCAGTTTGGGATATGACTCAACTCTTCAAAGTCAAAGGAACAGCTGAAGGAACAGGTCCCTACCAACTCCCGAGGTGGCTGTACGAAGTCAACTCTTGAGTTGGAAAAGTTGCTTCCTGCACACGCTACAGTACATGAACAGTGCAACAGTCAACTTTCTGTGGAAGGCTTTATACCTACCTTGCTTACATCATTATAAGTGATGTCACACATGTATTATTAATATCACGGAAGGTAAAAAAATCGCTTGAAAACTTAGAGATTTCACTGAAGCTCACTCACGTGATCATCTAGCAAGGAATTCTCCAGTGCTTCAAGAACAAAGAACAAAACAACTACGTACTAGTTCCCACATCAACTTATTGTATGTCCTTAGTTGAGTTGTAATTTTGTTAATGTTTTTACTTGTAACTCCTACTTAGCTTACCAAGAACAGTATGTAGGAAACCCTTTGTAAATCTTAAACCCTACTGTTTGAGTCTTGGTTAGAGTTAGTCGAGTTGTGAACTCTTTGTAATAGAGGTATTACAAAGTGGCTTGTAATTGGTATGTTACAAGTTAGTAAGGGATTAAGAGGTTTATTCCTAGGTTTCATATGTTGTAATTTAAAAGTTGCTCAGTAGTGAAGTTGAAATCCTACAAGGGTAGGTCGTGGTTTTTAATCCCGTTGAGCTGGGAATTTTTCACGTAAAATTCCTCTTGCCATTTACTTACTGTTGTGTGCGTGTGTTCCAGTGGAACCGATAGAGAACCTGGTTCTCTATAGATTTTGGTGGACCTTTATATTCTATCAACAAGCAACCAAAAAGGAGACGCTCCTCCACGGTCGGGAGAAAAAATAAAAAGGAAAAGAATGTCGCGCCCGAGTCATCTTCAGATGCTATGGTACTGAGCGCCGTGCAAGAGCCGGCCATAGACACCATGGTGATCGACGATGATGGAGAAGCCAGTGAGGAGGGGGCTTCTCTACATAGAAGACGATGAGCTTCCTCAGCTCAACATGATGCTCAGTTTCTTGAGTTAGTTACACCAACCGAGGACGATGCCTCAGCACTCTGGGGGGTGAGGGAGTATGATATGGTGGAAAATGCTAAATCCTACTTTTGAGTCCCGGTTGGCATGCCCGGTACTGTGAGGCTGAGTACCGGGTCCCTTCTGTCTTCGGTTGATGAGCAACCAACAATCAACACTACTTTTGCCGCAGCCATTTCTCATCCTACAACGCCATCAGCTTCATATCCTTCTTAGCCAACTCTACCTTCACCACCAGTAATTGCTACATCATCTCCACCGGTTGCAGTAACCCGAGAGAAGGATGCCTCTCTTCCTAGTCCCCAATTCATGGGAACTTAGGGCAAAATTAGGCAACTCCCTCAGAATATCCCCAAAGAGGAGGACCGTCACGCTCTTGGTTTCTACCGGATGCCGTCTGCTGTCCCGGTCGATAGAACTTGCTAACTATCTGAAGTCTTTGGCTTCAGAAAAAGATAGGGATAAAATAGAAACTCTCTCGGGAGAGTGTTTATTGAACAATGACATGCACAACGCAACAACTGTTAGTCTTTGTTTCCTTTATTCTTTCTTTTATCTTTATTATGGCAGGGTTTTGAATTTGCAATTTTATTTTGCAGGCCAACTTCCTTGCTTCCGAGGGCCTTCAAAGGCTGATTCATGATAAGGAGGAACTTACATCCGAGCGGGATCAACTTTTGGCCGAGCGAGACTAAACTGCTACTCGCCTCTCAGAACTGGAAGCACGAGCTGCTAAGGATATTGAGTTGGAGGATCGGTTGCGGTAAAGCAAGCATGATGTAGTGACCCTTATCCAGGAGGTCACCACGTTAAGGGCACAATTTGAAAAAGCTAAGGCCAAATGAGTTGAAGTTCATAATGTCGTTCTTGTTGTATCTGATCATGAGGCTACCTCTGTAGAAAGATTGAATAATTTGGAGGCACCCATAAACTCCAAAACTGAAGAATCTACTGATGCCGAGGCAAAGTATGCCCGGTTGGAGGAGAAGCATAAGAGGACCATCGAGAACAATATAGTTTTCAGCTCTACTATCCACGAGCTTGATGTCAGCTTCTAGGCCACCAGATCCATGTGGGATAACCATTTTGCTGAGGTCAACCAACTTTAAGAAGAACTCCAGCGCCGAGCGACTTCCCTCGTTGTTGAAAAAATATATGTTATGTATAGCATGAGGAGAAAAACCTTGGAAGAGGCCAAAGCGGGTGTCATTGACTTTGATGCCGAAATCGCTAAGGCCCATGAGCTGGAGTCAATTGCCAAAAGGGGTCTTCCGGCCCGGCCTGAAGCTACTAACTCTTCTAGTTCCAGTTCTGAACTCTCAGGAACTGAAGAAGAAACAAAAGGTGATGATGCCGAAGGCCAAAATACTGATCCGGCGGCGGATCCACCCACTTCTCCTAGGATGCAGATGCTTCTCTTCATCTAGTTCCGGAGATGCAGCAGCTTATTTTTTGCTTTCTTTTCTTTTCCATACTTTTGTATTTGTGCTACTTGGCACATTGGCTGTGAATAAAAGTACTTTTTTTTGTTTAAGTATTGTGCATTTTTTTCTCTTTTGCATACTTTTCGTTTAAGTATTTGCACAAGTTTTACTCTTTGCGTCGAATTGAACAAAGCTCTGGGTGTATTTTTACTTGAGAACATTTGTATTCCGTGTATAAGTTCTTCTGAAATAAACCCTTTAACATGAGCATTTTATAAAAGAAGACCCTCTTATGTTTACGGTGCTCTTGAAGAGGAAGTCTCCCATTCATTACGACACTAACATTTGAATTACTTGTTTAGCTTTCAAATGATAAAATTAATTCATCGTTCAGACAAGAAACAAGATAGAAATAAAAGAATTTTACTTTATTCCTTTCATTTTCAAAAGTATATAAGCATTCGTTATGCTAAAAAGAAATTGGTATTACTTGTGGCTAACTTGTACAACTTGTTTCTACGGGGCTGGCCGCGCATTCCCTAGTCCCGATGATACAACTTTGTTTCTAGGTTTTGTATTCTAGTTGATGGGGCAATCATTGTTGTTGTATCCTCATATCATACACCTAGTGTTCAAATGCAAAGAATGTGAATTTGAACACTGGAAGTTTCGCACCTTTGAGGATTCCACGAGTGAATTGCTAGATAATCTTCAGTTCGATAGCAAATTTCACTTCCGCTTAGGAATTTATGCTATCGAGCCAAAGATTATCTAATAATCCCCCAGTCGCTTGCACTTGTGAATGGTCGGGTAATCATAGCTCGATGTCAAGCCCCAAACCTGACGAGGCGTGGCCAGCACCCAGTGCCATACTCGGTCCGAGCGAACCACTCTGTAATTGTAAACTCTAGAGGGATAAACTTCAACTTAGGCCGATGAGGTCATATTCTGAATCATATGAAAAGATCATCTCTCTTATCTGAGGGGTAAACATACCCAAAAGCTCATATATATATATAACTGTGGAGGCTGATGAGGCCGCTATGAACATCTACTGATATACAAACAATACAGGACTCGTCTACAAGCCTCTAGAGATAACTGAACCGTACCATGGTTGGGATAGGCCTCGACCTACCTATCAAATCTATATATATATATAATGGACTCCAAGGTCTAGACCTGGTAACTCCGAGGAAGTGGAGCTTACCAACCAAGCTGATGTTTGACTCTGTCTGCTGGGAGGGTCTGTCCAACTATCGATGAGGACCCGCAGGCATGAAATACAGCGTCCCCGGGAAAATGGACGTCAGTACGAAATAATATACCAAGTATGTAAGGTAACAGAATAACTGAAAGCTGAAATTGAACTGATTATATAATAACTGAAAGTAACTGGGAGTCAAAGATAATCTGAAGAAATGCTTACCTTCTGGTACTGGCTCAACTCTATGAATATAGTAAGTAAAATAGTTGTCCGGCCTTATAAAGCTCGGTATGTGTAATTGCTCTACCGTAGTAGGCTCACTCATAGGCGCTCGGCCATACTAGGCTCTGTATCTCGGCCATTCTGGGTTTGCTCATAGGTGCCCAGCCATAGTATGCTCGGTATATATCACACCATCTGATCAGAGGTTATCCAATAGGGGTTTGCCATCGATTATAGCTCGATGGTAGTGAAAATACTGTAATACTGTATATATAGATGCTCTGTTCTCTAGACTAGAAGAGGACAATACTCAAATGAATATGAAGTCCCGATAAGGGAGAATACTATAACTTATGAGACTAGGATAATGTATATAAATTTGGGAGTATGAACTTCTCTTTATGCCTCGTTATCAAACATATATAATTACGAGATCATGCCAAAATGAAGGAAGGGATTAGCCTTAACATACCTTATCACAATCTTTCAAGTCACCAAGTTGAACTCGCCTCTTCACACTTTATTCTACAACAATGATAATAATACTATCATTAATTTATGAAAGGTACAACTATCGCACAACGAACGACAAACTTATTTTGTATAAAAATGGGCAACATCTCCCCTATAATCCTTACTTCCTCCAAATTCAAGATAACACCAACAACATAAGAACACAACAATATCAACATATATACATTATTTTCCAAACTTATATACACCACAAAATACTACAAAACGGCCCAACATACCCAAATGTCTTCATACACAAAACGACCACCATAGTAGTGTCAAACGACCCGAAAATGTTACGAACGACCAAACCTCCACCCTGAACTTATGTGGTGTTTATACACACCCTTACTCCTCCAAAACTCCAAAAAATTGTAGTAAAACACGCAGCCCAACAGCAACACAAAATAGTCCATAAAACAGTCTGCTACAAGTGAATAACTCAAACTCACTACTTCCGATCACCGTCCTGTAAGTTCTTACAACTATAAAATGACTTACCATGACATTACAGCAGAAAAATGGATGAAATAGAGTAGTAAACTTACCTTATTTGTCGGGTAACTCAGATCTTATCTTGATTCTTCAAACTCTAGGTTTTACCTCCAATTAAAACTTGAAAGGGAGAGAAAATCAATTAAGGTTTGTGGGTAATTTTTGGGAGGAAGTTTGCTGGGGTTTAGGTCTGGTTATTTGTGATATATAATTAGGGTTATATAGCAGGAGATAATCCCGTAAATGGGCTCTTTGTCTGACCCGAAATAGCCTCTTTTTGGGTTCTCATTTAACCAAGTAGGTGACACACCTACTTGTCACCTAGCAGACTGCGCAGTTTTGGAAAAATACTTATATCTCTATACTCCAATGTTGTATTGACAAAATATTTAATGCGTTAGAAAGTAGACTCATAGAGTTTCAATTTCATGGGTGGAACACCCCACAAATCTATGTATATTAGGATAAAAGCCCAGTTACATTCGACCCAAATTTTCAGTAAAACTTATAAACATAACTTATGATGACTTTCATTGACTTTTGTTTCACAACTCACTTGACTTCAAACATAATACACAATTATCATAAAACTAACATAACTCATAACATAACTTTCTTATCAAGTTAAGAACCCTAGTCTCACCCAATAAGTACATGTTATCACATTCCCAACTTGTCGACTTTTGACGAAATATTGTTTTCTTCAATTCCTTAGCTTCATAAACCTTCCAAACCTCGTTGTAATTGTTGTTCATGATATTCAATATATGTAACATTCAAGGTAACATGATAACTGAATTTTTATACTTCCAAAGATGATCTCATTTTTGGTCTTACATCAATTGACTTAAGACGTACCCTTACGTGTGAAAACATGGGGTGTAACATTATTCCCCCCTTTGAAACATTCGTCCTTGAATGTTGACTAATGTGCTTATCAGTCTCATAACACATAGCTATTACAGATATTTTAATATTATCCTTGCTATCTAGGAAACTGTTCTTCGAATAAATTTGAGCGCTAGGGCATTCCCCCCTTTAGGCCTCTTTCTCACACCACGACTTGTTGTTGGAATTCTTCTAATCTCGTAAATGTTGCGACCTTCTGTCATGCATCTTGTATGACTTTGTCCTTATATGTGCACCTAGGCGACTCTTCTGTCCTTTTTCCTTTAACTTATAGCCAATCTCTAGGCCTCACTTTGGGAACATATACGGAACTATGACAAGTTGTTCCTCCTGGTATATATAGGTGTACTGAAGTTCTTCGCTCGGTACTTTGTTGAACTTATGACTGTTGCTATATCTTGTTTTGTAGCCTTGTATATCTTTCCTTATGGCTTTACTACATCTAGGTAGGTTACATTATACCATAACACTTACTTTGGTCTATTATTACCGAGGTTTGCTACCCAACTCCAGGTTACTCTCTCGCTGCTTATACTATATGTATAAATCTAAGTCCACTAGTTCTTCCTCATCACCATTCATCTTAAGAATGACAGCCTAATCTCATCTCATACTTTGGACCTTTTATCCACCTATTGTTGATTCAACTTAATATTAATTTATAATCTACCACCGATAACTTGAAACCTCTTACGTAAGTAAATTATCGTTAGGGCTCACGTCTCATCGGGGAACATAAGAAGTTATTTGCTTGATCCACCTAGGGACGATACTAATTTTCAATAATCATATTTCGTAAAATCCCAACGTGATTCATCTTATGGGGGTATTCTACTACCAGGGTAGCATTCCATCTCTTATAAATTCTCCTAGTCTTAAGCTCATCTGAGTTCACTCATATTATACTGAGCTTTTTATAACTTTATGGCAACCATCAATTCTCTTGTTGTGATGGGATTAATACCAAGGACTTACCTATCCCCGTCACCTTCTCACTCACATTTTCTTATCTTTACTCCTATCTTGCTAAAACCTTGTCGCTCCACCATACTTTAGCTTGCGACCTACATATGTCTATTTATACTACTCGCAACCTTCCTTTAACTTGCTAGCACCATAAATTTCCTTTTGTTATTCTGGAACCTCAAGCGAGACATCATATCGTCTCTAAACTCTTCTTTACTCTCTTAATTAGACCTCTTTATATCTAGAAACCACCGGCTGGAAATATGCCACTAATGATACCACTATTATTTCTTGATACATAATTACGATGCTTACAACCGTCTATCTGATATCTGGATTATTCGTAACCTTCTGTACTTGGGCATCTCGTACCTTCTTCACATGTACATTACTTACCTTTAAACATTGCATCGTATCTTTTATCTCTTTCATAACCTCCCTTCCACATAGGTGGAATTCATATCCACACCTTAAAGCTCTACTATAATACTTGCACATCATGTGCATACACAATCCGGTGAAAGCTTCATACTGACTTCTTATAAGGTTGGTATTGTTCTAACTAGATTTATCGTAGAGCTGTTATAGAAGGTCGTCGTACTATCTCTTTTGTACCTCTGATATTTAGAGTGATTCTACCATATTTTGAAGCACGATTTCTATACTCATCTGGGTTTAATGATCAGACTCATAATTTATTTAACTGATGTAACTCTTTAGTTTCCTCTTCTCTCTTAGCCTTTAAGTAAGCTTAGTTTATCTTCTGATCTGCAGCTCAGGGTATTAGTTATTACTTTAGCCCCCCATGGACGCTATAGAACATCCATGATATAACCTTCTAGCAATTCAAGCCTTTGTCTGTGACGTGGACTCACTTTGTTCTTTTAACTTATACTGGAGTCTCCATAGTTGTATCATTGTCAACATATATGCTGCATGGATAACACTCCAAAATCTTAAGTGTTTTCATAACATAACTAACTCTGTGTCATTGATTAAATAATTCCTTTCGTGCCTTCTCAACCTTCTTTAAAAAGTAAGCAATTACTTTTCCTGGTCGTTCTGCCACTTGTTGCATGAATACTTGACTTATCTTAGTGACCATGCCTATGGGAATTTCATGCAACTCATATGATCTCGAATATTACTTTAGATTTTTCTTCTCGTTTCTTAGTCAAGATAGGTACTACTTTCTTATGGAGTGCATACAATATTATAGTGAGGCTGTTGTTACAAGAGCATTTCTTCTTTACGTCACTATGCCTATGTTGAAGCCTTCTTCCTTATTTCTTTAGATAGTCTTTCATTGCAGTGCTTAGGGAGGACCCTCTAACTCTTATAAAGCTTCGAGCTTATTACATTGTATACCCCACGGAATTTCTGATGTTCTTACTCGCCTATCATTATCCTTAGTTACTTATCTCCGCGACCCTGTGCTCGTAGGGTTAATTCTGAATTGAAATTTCAGTTTTCTCTCTATTGGCAATCTCTTTTATCTTTATAAAACATACACGGTACCTTTAACGACCCCAACTCCTATCTAAATTTTTTTAGATGATTGCGATCTCGTATCTGCCGACTGAATTCCCTATGATACGGGTCACTACATTTATCTTGCATGATCTATTGATTTATCTGT
The DNA here is from genome assembly GCF_000393655.2 of Nicotiana sylvestris. Classification (NCBI taxonomy): domain Eukaryota; kingdom Viridiplantae; phylum Streptophyta; class Magnoliopsida; order Solanales; family Solanaceae; genus Nicotiana; species Nicotiana sylvestris. The sequence goes on from NC_091058.1 coordinate 97,658,544, forward strand.
GACCTCTTGTCTATCCATAACCAAGCTCTTCCTGAATCAACTACTAATTACTCGTTGGCCCATTCTCATATCTATATTCTGCATAATCTCTCTTGGGATATATCTTTTGTCTTAACTTACCTCTCGCACTAGCTCCTGATGGATAGTTCGTTCACATTTATTTATCAATAACATCCTAGCGGGGAGCTTTTACCGCCTCTCCCTGGTGTTGTGCTTGCATAATGTTCTGGAGTCACAACATATCTGTAGGATCTGAATAAATGCAGCATCATCCATTTCTCCTTTTTACTACATTCTTCCTTTACCATTCCATTGTTACATGAATCACTTAACTCCGACTTAATACCATATTCCTCCCTTTAGGGGAGTACTAAGATTTAGTACTACGATGATCTATGGCATCTTTTCACATCAAGAGAATTTTAGAGATCGCCTTCCGACAATAATAGAATGGACAACAAAATAATAACCTTTAAAGTTCATTTAGGAATACGCTTCCCTAAAGCAAACACTGTGAGCATAGTTATGCTTAAGGTACTAAGTGTTCCAGTTACACTAGGTGTCACCCTTATGCGTAAGGATTTCAGTTATCCCTGGTACAAAAGGGTTACCATAAGGCTAAATGATGTTCAGTTTATCTTGTTCACTAGCCCATGCTGATTTCTCTTACTCCGGGGGTCTAAATTTTTGTTCTGGTAATCACATTAGCCTCACCAACTCATTTCTCAAAATGAGGATATGACTTTTGGCCTATACTCTTGTATTGTTTCAAGGCCTGTCACCTCTTGTTTTTTCCTTCACTTGACTATAGACTCTGTCATCATATCATATTATGATTTACCGTTACCACCCTTTTATCACATCTTACTCGTAATGCTTCATTTACTCTCTTCTTATTCTCCTGCTAATATCTCTGTTTATCACCTTATTCTAAAAACTTCAACAAAATATTCTTTTGATTTTAGCTCCCCTTGCTCTATCCACTGGCTCTTCGGGTCGCCTAGCATTCTCTCTTTACTAGGGACGAGAGCCATACAAAGGTAAATATTTATCCCTTCTAGGATTCCACTACCTGTCTTCTGAAATTTTTCTAGACATTCTAGTATTCATGTCTGACTGTTCTATTCTAGAGTGCACCACCTGGGTGTCTCACAAGGAGATCTATTACAACGTTTGCACTATCCTTCGAAAATATTAGCTAATGATCACAATCCATCCACCATTTTGGGTTACTCTAACCCTAGTTGGATACTGATGTCCCATCTTTCTCTTAAACAATAAATGTTAGCTCCACTGGGCATAACTAAGATGGGTGTGGCCAATTGTACATACTTATATTACTGTTGACGGTAACTCAAATACTTATATTTCTCTATATGAAATTTTGAAACTAATAATCTTCACTAACTGGGTACCTCGTACCCTTCTCCACCTTGCTTTTATTATTTGTTGAAACTTATATTTTTACCTTCTAATACTCACATGGCCTGCTATTCGCGGGGTATATTAGATATTCCCGTCTTAGGATCTTAAGTAGCAAATTCGCACATCCGGTACGCATGATCTGATAGGGCCTCAAATCGGGACATATTGTCAAGAATTCTCTCTCTACTAGTGCCCTAACCTGTTGTTGTAGTAGCCCTCATGCTAGCTATAATTTTTCAATTTGCAAGCATCTCTATAATTAGCAAACATAAGTCTTGGTTCGAACTCTTATGACTCGTCTCTATAGCACGATGTAGATTTGAAAGAAGGGTAACAAACTCCTAAATGCCTTGTAGCTTCCTGTTTATATAATGTGGTGCACAACACATCTATAAACAAGGCTCTACTAGACATAGCTTGTAGACTCCATAGTATAGAACTACTCTAATACCAAATTTGTCACGCCCCGAACCGGCACCCAGTGCCATACTTGGCCCGAGCGTACCACTCTGTAACTGTAAACTCTAGAGGGGTAACCCTCAACATAGGCCGATGAGGCCGTATTCTTAATCATATGAAAATATCATCTCTCTTATCTAAGGGGTAAACATACCCAAAAGCTCATATATATATATATATATATATATATAATTATGGAGGCTGACGAGGCCGCCATGAACATCTACTGATATACAAACTATACCGGACTCGTCTACAAGCCTCTAGAGATAACTAAACTGTACCATGGTCGGGACAGGCCTCGACCTACCCATCAAATCTGTATATATAAAATGGACTCCAAGGTCTAGACTTGGTAACTCCAAGGAAGTGGAGCTTACCAACCAAGTTGATGTTTGACTCTGTCTGTTGGGAGGGTCTGTCGAACTATCAATGAGGACCTGCAGGCATGAAATGCAGCGTCCCTGGCAAAAGGGATGTCAGTACAAAATAATGTACCAAGTATGTAAGGCAACAAAATAGCTGAAAGTTAAAACTGAACTGATAATATAATAACTGAAAGTAACTGGGAGTCAAAGATAATCTGAATATATGCTTACCTTCTGATACTAACTTAACTCTCTCAATATAGTAAGTAAAATAGTTGTCCGGCCTTATAAGGCTCGGTATGTGTAACTGCTCTGCCGTAGTAGGCTCACTCATAGGCGCTTGGCCATACTAGGCCCTATATCTCGGCCAATCTAGGCTCACTCATAGGCGCTCGGCCACAGTAGGCTCGGTTTATAACTCACCATATGATCAGAGGTTGCCCAATAGGGGCCTGTCCATTGATTATAGCTCGATGGTAGTGAAAATACTATAATACTGTATATATAGACTCCCTGTTCTCTAGACTGGAAGAAGACAATAATCAATTAAATATGAAGTCCCGATAAGGGAGAATACCACAACTTATGAGACAAGGATAATGTATATAAATTTGGAAATATAAACTTCTCTTTTTGCCTCATTATCAAACATATATAATTACGAGATCATGCCAAAATGAAGGAAGGGATTAGCCTTAATATACCTTATCACAATCTTTCAAATAACCAAGTTGAACTAGCCTCTTCACACCTTATTCTACAATAATGACAATAATACTATCATTAAGTTATGAAAGGTACAACTATCGCAATACGAAACACAAGCTTATTTTGTATAAAAACGGGCACCATCTCCCCTATAATCCTTACTTCCTCAAAATTCAAGATAACACCAACAATACAAGAACACAACAATATTAATATATATATATATATACATTATTTTCTAACCTTATATACACCACAAAATACTACAAAACATGCCAACACACCCAAATATCTTCATACACAAAACGACCACCATAGTAGTGTCAAACGACCCGAAAATGTTAAGACGAACGACCAACCCTCCACCCTGAATTTATGTGGTGTTTATCCACACACTTCATCCTCCAAAACTCCATAAAACAGTAGTAAAACACGCAGCCCAACAACAACAAAAAATAGTCCACAAAACAGTACGCTACAAGTGAATAACTCGAATCACGGCTTCCGATCACCGTCCCGTGAGTTCTTACAGCTATAGAACGACTTACCATGACTTTGCAGCAGAAAAAATGGATGAAATAGAGCAGTAAACTTACCTTATTATTTGGGTAACTCAGATCCTATCTTGGTTCTTCAAACTCTAGGTTTTACCTCCAATTAGAACTTGAAAGGGAGAGAAAATCAATTAGGGTTTGTGGGTAATTTTTGGGAGGAAGTTTGCAGGGGTTTAGGTCTGGTTATTTGTGATATATAATGAGGGTTATATATTAGGAGATAATCCCTTAAATGGGCTCTTTGTCTGACCCTAAGTAGCCTCTTTTTGGGCTCTCATTTAACCAAGTATGTGACACACCTACTTGTCACCTAGCGGCCTGCGCAGTCTCGGAAAAAATGCATATATCTCTATCTTCCAATGTCGTATTGACAAACTATTTAATGTGTTAGATATTAGACTCATAGAGCTTCAATTTTATGGTTGGAAAACCCTACAACTCTATGTATATTAGGAGAAAAGCGCAGTTACATTCAACTCAAATTTTCAGTAAAACTTATAAACGTAACTTGTGATGACTTTCATTGACTTTTGTTTCACAACTCACTTGACTTCAAACATAACACACGATTATCATACAACTAACATAACTCATAAAATAACCTTCTTCTCAAGTTAAGAACCCTAGTCTCACCCCATAAGTACATGTTATCACATTCCCAACTTGTCGACTTTCGACGAAACATTGTTTTCTTCAATCCCTTAGCTTCTTAAACCTTCCAACCCACTTTGTACTTGTTGTTCATGATATTCAATATATGTAACATCCGAGGTAACATACTAATTTATATACTTCCAAATATGATCTCATTTTTGGTCTTACATCAATTGACTTAAGACGTACCCTTACGTACGACAACATGGGGTGTAACACTCGACATCAAACTTTACTTCCCAGTAGGAACTTTGATACCGAGCAAAAACCTATATAACTTCTTCATAGTGGTTCTTTGCTTGCGTGCCTTGTCATTTAAAGGTCTTATTTCTACTATTGAAGCTTCCTTCGTTGTATGTTTTCCGTTACTGCCTCGTTAAAAACCTTGCCAGAATAACCCAATTGGGACAAAAACTGGACGAAGAGAAAAGGAGTGCAACACATACTTTCACTATAGGTGAGGCTCATCAGCAGTAGTATCTCTTGAGGTGTGCCACATTCTAGTTGCTCGGCAACTCTCTCCGTCTTGATTTTCCAACTTGTATGACCCTTTTTCGATGACAGCTGAAACCGGTAGGGGCCTTCCAATATCGAACCTAGCTTCCCTACATTGAGCTCCCAGGTGTTCTGAGTTACTTTCCTTAAAGCCAAGTCTCCTACTTTGAAATGATGGAGGTTGGATCTTCAATTGTAATATCTTTCCATTTTCTGCTTTTGGGCTGCCATCCTTATATACGCCAAGTCCCTATGTTCATCGAGCATCTCCAATTTGACCAACATTGATTCATTGTTTATTTCTTCATTCACCTGGAAATATCTCAAGGTAGGCTCTCCTACTTCCACCGGAATTAGAGGTCTGCTCCGTACACAAGAGAGAAATGAGTTTTACCCATGCTTGACTTGGCTATTATCCGGTACGCCTAAAGTATTCCTAGCAGCTCTTCAGGATATTTACCTTTAATTTCTTCCAATCTCTTTTTGAGATTCTGTATAATCACCTTGTTGGTTGATTTTACTTGACCGTTTGCACTCGGATGATAGGGCGATGATGTGATCCTTTTGATTTTTAGGTCTTCAAGGAACTTTATGACCTTTGCGCCTATAAATTGTGGCCCGTTGTCATAGGCTATCTCTTTTGGTATCCTAAATCTGCAAATTATATTCTCCCACAAGAAATCTACCACTTTAGGTTTGTCGATCTTCTAATAAGGACCTGCTTCAACCCACTTAAAAAAATAGTCAGTTAAAATCAAAAGAAATCTTACGTTATCGCGGGCCAGTGGTAGTGGCCCGACAATATCCATCCCCCACTTCATGAAAACAAAACTGAGTGTAGTGGCTCCGCCGGTTGATGTACCAACGGTGCGTAGCATTGACATTTATCACATTTTTTAACATAAGCCTCGGCGTCTTGTTCCATCCGAGGCTAGTACTATCCTGCCCTAATTAATTTTAATACAAGGGAATCCGCGCCTTGGTGATTTTTTGCAAATTCCTTCATGGACTTCTCGCGTAACATAATTAGCTTCAGAAGCTCCAAAATATCTGGCCAACGAGACTTGGAAAGATCTTCTATATAATTGACCTCCATTGAAACTATATTGCGCTGGTTTAGGATGTAGCATTCGATATGCCTTGGGATCTTCAGGCAATTTTCCGTGCTCGAGATAGTCAATGATCTCATTTCTCCAGTCCCAGAACAAGTTGGTCGCGTCTACCTCATAATAACTATCTACGTCCAATACCGAGTGCATAAGCTGTATGACCGTATGGGAGTCCGATCCTTTTTTTTTTGTGGACAAACCCAGATTGGCTAGTGGGTCCGCTTCCGCATTCTCTTCCCTCAGGATATGTGTAATTGACCATTCCCTGAACCGAGCGAGCAGAACCTGACCTTCACTACATATTGTTGCATGGGTTCCTCTTTGGCCTCGAAGATCCCATAGACTTGATTTACTACCAATTGGAATCGCATTTGATTTTTATGACCTCGGAGTCTAGTCCCCAGCCTAGTTCGAGTCCTGCAATCAAAGCTTCATACTCTACTTCATTGTTAGTCAGAGGAACGGTTCTTATGGCCTGCCTTAGGGTTTCTCCCGTGGGCGTGGTTAACACTATGTCGAGCCCGGACCCCTTTACATTGGAAGCTCCATCTGTGAACAAGGTCCAAACTCTTAATGTCTATTCTGACACCATCACTACTTCTTTGGTAGACAAAGGTAACCGACCCGGATTGAAATCGGCCATAAAGTCGGCCAAAACTTGTGACTTAATCGCAACCCTAGGTTTATACTCTATGTCGAATTCACTCATCTCAATTGCCCATTTGGCCAGCCTACCTGAGAGTTCAGGTTTATGAAGAATATTTCGCAGGGGAAAAGTGGTCACACACAACTATCGGGTGGCATTAGAAATAAGGCCTTAGTTTTCGAGCAGCGACTACGAGGGCTAAGGCCAACTTTTCCAGGTGTGGGTAGCAAGTTTTTGCTCTCGTAAAATTTTTACTAACATAATGGATAGGAGATTGTGTACCTTCATACTCATGGACTAAAACGGCACTTACCGCTACCTCTGAGACCACTAAGTAGAATAGTAGTCATTTGCCTTCCTCCAATTTTGACAGTAATGGAGAACTTGACAAATACCTTTTCAAATCCCCCAAAGCCTGCTGACATTCCTGAGTCCATTTGATGTTCTTCTTCTTTTTGAGTAGTGAAAAGAAATGATGGCATTTCTCAGAAGACCAGGAAATGAACCCGCTCAAAGCGGCCAGTCTCCCTATCAACCTTTGAACCTCTTTCACGCTTGATAGTTGGTTTGGGATGTCTTTGATGGTTTTAATTTTGTCGCGGTTAACCTCGATCCCCCTTTGTAACACCAATAACCCTAGGAACTTACCGGAGTTGACCCTGAATGCACACTTCTCGGGGTTAAGCTTCATGTTGTGCTTCCTTAAGATGTCAAAGGTCTCTTGCATGTGTTTAAGATGATCACCTGCGTTCAAAGACTTAACCAACATATTATCTATGTAAACTTCCATGGTTTTCCCTATTTATTTCTCGAAATTTTGGTTACGAGCAGCTGATACGTGGCTCCGACGTTTTTTAGCCCGAAAGGCATCACATTATAACAATATGTGCCGAAGTACGTTAAGAATGAAGTTTTTTCCTGATCCTCTGGGTTCATCTTGATTTGGTTGTACCCGGAGTAAGCATCAAGGAAACTCATTAACTCGTGCCCGACCGTTGCATCAATCATTTGGTCAACGTTTGGCAATGTGAATGAGTCTTTTGGGCATGCCTTTTTAAATTGTTGTAGTCTACGCACATGCAAAATTTATTATTCTTCTTTGGAATTACTACTATGCTAGCTAGCCAGTCAGGATATTTTACCTTTCATATTGAACCGATATCAAGCAAGCGAGTTACCTCTTATTTGACAAATTTATTTATGACCCCGACAATAGGATGTTTTTTCTGTCTTACTGGAGGGAGTTGAGATCCAAGCTTAGTTTGTGTACGGCAACTTCTGATGGGATACCTGTCATATCCGCATGCGACTACGCAAAACAATCGGCATTAAATTTAAGAAATTCGATAAATCCAAACTTGAGCTCGGGGTGTAGTCCTGTCCCCAAGCGGAACTTCCTCTCCAAGAACTTTTCGAATAATGCGACTCGTTCAACTTCTTCTGTTGTGGATTTTGTTGCATCCGTCTCTTCTAGTACCCATAAATATCTTGATGCCTGATAGGATTCCAATGACTTTTCTCCCTAGTTTACTTTGCTTGGATCGGGAGCAGATGTCGGTTCCTGCAATTGCTATGTCACATGCTCCTTCCCTTTTCTACTGGAAACTGAGATTGCATTCATATCCCTTGTTGTCGGTTGGTCACCTCTTAATTGTTTAATTCCCTTAGGAGTTGGGAATTTCAGCAACTGATGATATGTTGATGGCACAACCTTCATCTCATGCAATCGTGGTCTCCCCGAGATAATATTGTAACCCATATCACCATCCACTACCTCGAAAAGGGTCATCTTCATTACCCCATCGACATTCTGGGCAGCAGGATCTCTCCCTGGGTTGTCACGCTTGCCAGATTGAACCCGGCGAGGAGTTTCGTGGTCGGAATGATACTTCCAATGAGCTTGGCTTGCTCCAACACTCTCTACTGGATAATATTGGCCGAACTTCCTGGGTCCACCAAAACACGTTTAATTTTAAAATCTAAGACATTTAGAGAGATTACCAGGGCATTGTTATGTGGTAGCAGTAGTCCATCCACGTCTTCCTCCGTGAAAGTAATGTTATCCTCGGCGATTTCCCGGAGTCTCTTGTGGGTTATCGACAACTTTGTCTTTTTGCCGCTGAAAATGTCACACCATTAATCCTGTTCCCCCTGAAAATCATGTTGATCATCAAACATGGATGATCCTATCCTGCTTTTGAAGGCTCCACGTGTCGCGATTGTGGTCGTAATTATTTTTAGCCTGATCACTCAAGAATTCCTTGAGATGGCCATTTTTTAGCAATGTTCGCACATATGCTGACCCAGTCTGGTGACCGTTTGTCCTATAGTATTCGCACTACAAATCCACTTTGGCTGGGATCAGACCTTATTGGCTTCGGGAATCGTGCTTCTTTAATGTTCATCATAGCCGACACCATCTCCACTATGCTGATGTTGAAGTTTTATTCGGAAAGCCATGGGTAGGAAGAGTCTTGAGAACCCGATGTCTTCTTGTCTTGCAATGACCTATTATTCCGGCCTTGATCAGCTCTCCTATCGGTAGCGAATCTATTCGCTGACGAGAAACCTCTGCCGCGTGCTTTAATCCATTCATAGGGCAAAAGTCGACCCCTTGAAGACCGTCGATCTGTATCAAAATCATCCTTTGATTTCTTTTAATTCTTCTTCCGATCCCGACCCTTGGCCGACACCGGGAAACCGAGCTGATCATCCTCAATTCTTATCTTTGACTCATACCGGTTGTGAACATCTGCCCAAGTTGTTATTTGGAACTCGAGAAAACTTTCTTTCAATTTTTGGGAAGCATACTTTCCTTCTAAAATCTGGTCACGAACTCCCGTAGCTATTCGGACTCTCCTTGTGCAATCCTGAATATGTCGGTCTTTCGGGTTTGTACCTTCCTAGACCCAGCATGGGCCTTGATGAAAGAGTCCACGAGCATCTCAAAGGAGTCTATGGAGTGCTCGAGCAAAAGCGAATACCATAGCAGGGCTCCCTTCATAAAGGTCTCCCCGAATTTCTTCAATAAGACTAACTCAATCTCGTAGGGAGCTAAATCATTCCCCTTCATCACCGTTGTATAGGTGGTGATGTGCTCCTGAGAATCTGAAGTCCCATCATACTTCGGTCATTTCTCTACCATGTCTATGTAGAGCTAAACTTCATGTTCCGGGGTTGTGGTTCTTTCATGACTATTGTTATTCGGATATTGATTTCACCTTCTTGATTTATCATATTAGTTTATTTATTCAATATTACGCTTAATTATTTAATTGCTTGATCACTAATTGAATACTATCTATGAATCTAGAATTGAACTCGAAAGTAGAAATTCTAGATTGCATATAGGATTGAGTTGAGAAAGTTATTGATCTGGGCATTGGGAAATGGATTCGCGGTTAGGATACACATATACCTAATTGTCTTGCTTGGTTGATTTACAGGAATTATAAATGCGTTCTTGTTGATTCTAACTCCATAGACATATAGGCGTTATGTTAGCTTGAATAGGCTCGTAAGAACTCGACAGATTCTTATGAGCAATATTAACCATGTTAACCAATAAACTAGATAAATTAGTTAGTCAATTCAATTGAAGAATATAATAGGAATGTTGGATAGCCCATAACCCTAGATCGTTTTCATCACATTGATAAAATAAAAATCTCCTTTTCGCTTGTTCAGAGTTCACCATTTATTTTCCTTTATTTTGATTAGTTTAGAATCGAATATTTCTCGGTTTAATTCTTGTTTAGATAATTAGGATAGTCTAGTTTAGTTAATAGTTAATTCATCATGGGTTCGACATCCAACTTTTAGTCACTTTATTACTTAACGGTCATGTATACTTGCGTGTGCATTTGGCCGCAACAAGTTTTTGGCGCTGTTATCGGGGACTTAGAAATTAGCTATTTTTCTAAATTAGACTTTTAATTTTATCCATTTTTTTGTATATATTTTTATTTTATAACAATTTGATTTTTCTCTTAGTGAGCTCATAGTTCTCTCAACATGACATCTGGGGATGAAATATTCGAAGGTAAGGTTATTGATGAAGACACTTGGTTGACAGAAGACTTTTATGGCCCGTCTTTTTGGGCTTGTCGTGACCTGAACTCTGAGAGGTCTGAATGTGAATATGGGAGTAAGGGTTGGTATTGGGAAGAATATTCACGATTAAGGGAATATGAGGAACGCCATTATCTTCTAACAAAACTGGTGAATGATTGGTCGAAGGAAAGGTTGATGCACAACATGGATGCACAACATGGATGCAGATTTAAGTGCAAAAGGTTGATGCGTTCAAAGCCCAACAATTTAATGATGAGTTGTGTGAAACTGAAAAATATCTTCTAGACCAAATTGAGGAGCTAAAATAAGTATACCAAGCATTAGACCATATTTTTATTGAGGATGTCCATGTTGAGAATAGTGTTATAGAGACATGTGAGGGAGTAGATAATATTATATTTGAAGACTCTATTGCATGTAAATATGAGGATATAAATAGTAATACAATTCCAAAGTTGGGGCGTGTTGGTCCTTATTCTGAACATTTTTTGATATTGTGTTTGGATGATAATATGGAAATTGAGTCATCTAAGCCTTTGGAGGAGTAAATCGAAGAGGAACCAGCTGCTTACATTCTTGGATTTGCGTGCCAGAGATAAAAGATTACATTCCTCATATAAAGGACAAGAAATATAGAGTGAAAAATTTATTACTTGGCCTATTAATTTTTTTATCCCTACCAAAGGAGCATAGCCACAGACTGGATGCCATATTAGGGGTGCAATTCATAAGTTCAAGGTGGAGGCAAAAAGTAGTTCAAGTTGTGTCGCGGCGTTAAATTAGGCGCTTGTTGGGAGGCAACCCAGCTTTACTACTTTCTTTTATTTTTGATTTTTTTTCTTATTGTATTATTTTTGTAGTGTTGCTTTATTTAGTAGGATTTTGAGCATTCGGAGCAAAACCATAGGAAATGTACAAAAGTGAGCCATGTGGTTGGAACAAAGTGTGGGGCAAAGGATCATACCTGGGAGAAATCTGAGTATCCCGTGAGCTGCTAATGCTTCGGCCTTTGGCCAACCAGGGCATCTCTTTAACCCTCTTGTTATTTATAGTGTGCATTGAGGATATTGCATAAATTTAAGTGTGGAGTGAGGGCATTGTTTGGATGATTTTATGTGTTATCCTAGGTTAGTTGTAGTATTCTTTCTTAGTGTAGTAGTTTTTATGTAAAAAAAAATAATATTTGAAAAAAAAAACAAAAATTGGAAGAAAAAAAAAAGCAAAAAATTTGGACTTTTTCCGATGATGGATCTCCTAGACAGTTTTCTTGAGGGATTAAAGACTAATATAAACACAAAAAAAATTTAAAAAATAGAAAATCCCCTGTAGTTTTTCTTTGAGCCTCGGTTCTTTTCCATGAGATGTAGCTTGAACTGGGTAGTGGTTTTTCCTTTTTTTATTTTATTTTTAGAGTAGATTAGGATTTAGGGAATAAATGGAAGAAATATGAGATTCCTAGGCGCCCTTGACTTGTTTGATAGTATCATATTTAGGCTTTGGCATGTGTAGTATCTTCCCTGTGATTTGAAATTACTGATGATGTCTTGCATAGTTGGATAGCATGTCTTCTGACGCCTATAACTCATTTTCTTGACTTGTATTCACTTTGTACTTAATGATTAATATTTCGTGGCTTCGTGAATACTAGCATTAGTTTGAGAGTCGGAATGAAGTTGTCCTTAGTGAGTCATGTGCCATGTGTGAAGTAAGATTTTTGTGTAGTCTATGTATTGTAATTGTGTCTAGAACTTGCCCTGTATGTGAGTTGAAGCGAAATTTTGGGTGATGCTCGGTTTGAAAAATGATTTTAGGCTTTCTTTGATCTTTTCGAGCGTTATCACTATCACAAATAAAATATGTCCCTAGCTAACTCTTTTGAGCCTATAAACTTTTATTTGGCACCCACATTACAAGACTATACCCTTTTTGTTCGAAATTGACAGTGTTTTGATCTTTTTACCTCTGAAAGCACTTTAATTGTGAGATGAGTACTAAAAGGGGTAAGAAGGGACTAAGTGTAGGGTGGCTTTTGAGTGGAACCAATGAAAGGAAGAAAATGTGCACTTGTTTTGTAAAATAATAAACCACTAGCGGAAATTTTAAAAGACAAAAAAAATAGTTGAAAAAAAGAGAAAAATAAAAACAAAATATGTAGATAAATGAATGGAGATCTTGTTTTTTCTAGTGGAGTGTAAATGACGATAGTGCTTAAAGAATGAGGGAACATTTTTGGGGGTGATTTTGTTTGTGAACTTAAAGTTGGGATTGAAAAATTTGTTTGTGAACTTAAAGTTGATCATGTGACGTGTTAAAGTGCTTAGGAGGATTAGCCACTATTCCTAAAGTATATCTGTTTACCTTGAAAATACGAGTAACAATTAAATTTGATTTGTGGTTTTAAAGATATATGATTTAGTTTAGTACCAATTAATAATCAAGAAATATGAAGTAGAAATGAAAGGAATAACTGAACCAAACCAATGTTACTTATCAATGGTGACCTTGAGCTTAGTGACCTCAAGATTAACTAAGAGCAATAAAATAAGAACAATAAATGTAAAGGACAATGCTGATGAACAGTAAGAGAGAAAAGCAGGATAGTATATTCTTTGTCAATGATTAGATGATCTTTACAAAATGATTGGATCCCCTTTATATATGAGGGGAGCCCTAAATAAGGTACATTTCTATTTACAATAAGGAATCTTATTTGGACAGCTGTATAACCGCCTAGTACGGATTCGTACAAATCTATCCCGGAATTTACGCCATGATTTTGGGTACGTGGCGAGAATCTTGTCCTTCTGTAACAAAATCATAACGGCTCTATCTCGGACTTGGCCATACTTGGCTCCAATACCCTCGGACACTTATGTCTTCGAGCCTCTCATTCTGTCTTCGAGCCCGGACTTGACATTTACCGAACTTCAGCCCTCGGTGCGGAGTCTCGAGCCTGCTAAATCGGGGCACCTGATTTCGACTGTATATAGATAGTCCCCGCATTTCTTATAATAAAATGATAAGAACTATTTGAACCTCGATTTTCGGAGCCCTTGATAATGATGTCACCCCCGTGATGTCAACTTTCGAAATGATCAAAATGTCCCATCGGTTTGCTTGCCCAAAATAATAAATGCATGTCAGTAATGGTCAGCTACTAGCATCGTTGAACCGTCGCTGCCCATCTATAAATATAAGGTCTAACCCCTGAGAAGGCTTTACTTCAATCTTCAAACCACCTCTGAACCTCCTCTATACCTCTCTCTCTCTTCATTTGTTTCCTTTTATTATCTGTTTCTACCGCCTTCTTTGTGCCGGAAAACACCAAGCTCCACCGTCTTCTGCACCTTGTGATCCAAAATCATGGCAAAAACTTCTAAGATAGTCCCTCAAAAGGAAAAAGCATCGTCTTCTTCTACTTCCCGGCCGGCCAAACCGGTGGTGCCGTCAGCTCTTCACGAAATCACCCCCGGTCCTTATATGATAAAGAAGGATTTTAATATTGATAATCCTCCCGATATCCCAGGCCAGTGCAAACATGTATCTCGATACATCAGTTTGATATCAAAAAATACCTCAAAGATATGAAGAAGGACTGCGGCTGGGGAGACGAGGTCATGGTTCAGATCCCAGGCCCCAAGGAAAGCATCACTACCCATGTGGAGGGTTTTTTTAAGTGTTTACACTTACCCCTTCACACTGGTTCCCCTTGATCAGGTAGTGATTGACTTCTGCAAAACGTACGAGGTCACTCTCAACCAAATTCATCCTTGCTTTTGGCGCATTGTGATCATGCTGCGCTATTTTTCCGGAAAGGCCGATGGGTTGGGATTCACCCTCAACCATCTATTCTGCTATATCGGCCCCAACTGTTTCGAGGGCTCATCAAGCTACAACATCGAACGAACAAGGACCTTTTTGCTAGTAACGACAAAGACAAAGATCGAGGCTAGATGAGCCGGTTCATTGGAGTAAGGATTTTGGACGTCATCCCCAAGGACAAAATGTCGTTTCCGGAGAGATTGGAATTTTAATCGTAAGTGGGGTTCCTTAACAAATACTTCTTTGTATTCTACTTTCGTGTTCCATAATATTTTTATCTTTTCTACAGTTGTTGCTTGGACACCTCACGCTATCTTGGACCTCAAGGAGTGGGTCCGAAAGTTGGTTGCGACCTCCTCATACGATGAGCGCAAATGGTGTGATTTATCGAGGGGCAAATGGGAGGCCAAACATTATGGTAAATTCTCTTCTCAGGTTTTTGATATTCTTCTTTTATTGGTAGTGTCATCTCGTTCATATTTACTTGTGCAGGCATCGAAGATGTCTCCGAAATAAAGCCAGCCCCGCCTGGGGAAGGGACCAAGTCTTCGATTGCGAAATCGGGGAAAGACAATAAAAGAAAGAGGGCTTCGAAGCCCAAAGATACCCAGGACGAGCCGACCCCTACTCCGAAGTCAAGGAAGAAGCCTGCCCATGTGGAGTCAGATTTTGCCATCCAACTCCCATAGGATGAGGAGAACGAGGGCAAAAAATTGGCACTGGTGCCCCAAACTAGGAAACCAGTCGAGGCCGTCAAACCCTTCGAACCTAAAACTTTGCCTCCTGGTGAAGTAACTCCGAAGAAAGACTTGGGTAAAGCCCTCGAGTCCCCCAAGATTGAGATCGTTCCTCCTCCCTCAACAAATACGCCTAAGGGGACAGTTCTGAGAAGGTCGACACTAATCAGAGCAGCCTGAGTGAGGAGCTCGGGGCTGTGACAATGGGTCACTTACTTTCTCTACAATGTTACGCCCGATCCGAGCAAGGTCCTCGAAGAAGATCCCTTTTAGGATTATTTTGCAGGGGTCGATGATGCCTCCTACCTTAATAATGCATCTACCTCTTTGAAGAGGCTCATCGTCTATTCTCCTAGGTAAGCACTAATCCTATAGTTGCAAATTTCTTTGTTTTCTTCTCCTTCTGTGTTAACTGACATCTCTTTGTTTTTCGCGTAGGCCATTACCAAGTTCAGGGCCGAGCTAAGCCAATGTAAGGTCGAGCTCAAGAAAGCTTCTAGTGAAGAGAAGGCCTTGAAGCTCCTCTGTAGCCAAAAAGAGGAGGAGCTCTAGGATCTCCAGGCTGATTTGGCCAAAACTCGAAAAAAGAGCCTAAGCTAGATGAGCAGGTAACTGTGAGTTTAACAGAATATGGTCTTCCTGGCCTTACTTCGGAGGCTAACACTTTGATGTCTCAGTTATAATAAAAGTTGGAGATGATTGGGCAGCTCTAGGGCGAGGTCGATCAAGTTAAGAACGACTGCCACTGATGGAAAGAGAGCATGGACCGGCTTGTTGCCGATAAAGAAGCTGTTACAGCCCAACTGGCCTCGGCTAAAACTCAACTCCGAGGCATCAAAGTGAAGAGCCTGGCTCAGGCCAAGAAAATTGAGGAGTTAGAGGTAGAGCTTGCCAAAGCCGGGGCCGAAGCTACTCAGGCTAAGGCTAAAGTTGAGAAGACGAAGGTATGGCTGATAAGAACATTGCTGTATACTTAAAGAATTCCACGGCCATTCAAGTAGATATGAGGAAGGCCTCCGACCGGGAAAAATGGAGTAATGATTTGGCCAAGTGCCAAGCCCAGAGGGAGACTCTGGAAGAAATCCACACCTGAGGTTTCGACCTTACTGAAGAAATAGCCCAAGCAAAGGTGCTAGAAATCAATGCCAACTTTCTTGTTTCTTCAGATGATGAAGATGCTATGAGTGGTTCCAAAGGCGGGGAAGGCGAAGGTGGAGTCCCCAAGGAGGAGGTTCCCGAAGATAGAGCTCCCGGGGATACAGTTCCTGAGGATGTTGCTTCCGGGGATGTAGCCCCGAAAAAGATTAAGTTCCTCTTTGTTTTTGTAATAGTGTAAGGGCCCCTCGGGGTCATTGTAAATATCTTTTGTAAACACCCCTTATGAATATAAAAGGATCTCTTTGGTTCATATTTGCTTTATATCAAATTCCGTCTTCGTCTTTATTGAAAGAAATTTGATGTTATAACTTTTATGATCAGTCCGAGTATCGGCCTAAACTCAGAACATAATAAACCCTTAGGTTTTTTATTGATCAATACAATACCTCTTAAGGTTTTTGTCAATCCTCGAGCTGAGCTTAAATTAATTTGATGCGAGCACGAGATGTCGGGACTATTGAGTTCGAGTTGGGTGAGAACAAGGTCTCGAACCTTATATATTTTGGCCCTTAGGCTTTTTACATCGGCCCTTAGGCTCTTTTAGGTCGGCCCTTAGGTTTTTTTTAGGTGTGCCCTTAGGCTCTTTTTAGGTCGGCCCTTAGGCACTTTAAGTTGGGCCGATTCGGCCTCTAAAGCGGCTTATAAATTTTGCCTCTTTTTGGCTAAAAGACTTAGTGAAATTTTTCTATGCCTATGTATTTTTTTGTACCCGTTGGGTTTTTCAAAGATCCTACCGATCGGAACCTCATTTTAATTTGTTTGTGTAACGATAATCGAATACCTCTTGAGGTTTTCGAAGGCTGATGTTTATCGAAGCCTCTAAATTATTCGAGGGCTAATTATATCGAAGTCCCTTTATTATTTGCTTTTGCCGAGGGTAGCCTGATTTAACCGGTTTTTAAAGTGTTTGAAGGCCAGTGGTCTATGGTAGAAGTCAGACGTCTCTGAGCCACATTATTTCAGCCGTAGCCTTTATAGGACCGTAGTATTTATATGACTCTAGTCTTTAATATGGCCGTAGCCTTCGGGTATGTCTCTTGGACTTGTTTCCCGATAACCTTTTGAACTTGTTCGAAAGGTTAGTCCCCGAGTATGATAGCCTTAGCCTTTATATCGAGGGGATGCCTCTTTTAGGTCTTATGAGTTCGAGTTTTTGATGACTCAAACATGCTAACTTTCGATAATAGTCCCCGGGTATTTGGGGTGTATTCGTGTTCTGGCCCTTGGGCTATTTCTCATAGAATTATAAGTGTAGAGCTCGTATGGTAATAAACTTCTTTGAGACATAGAGTGCTTTAATATAGAAAGAATGTTTTTTTTAATAATTGATACATGCGTACATGTTCTGCCATTGGGGCTCGATTATTCTATATGGACACGGTTCATCTGACCGTTTGGCCCATTACAAAGTCCTCCTATCGAGGCCCTCTTTGGCGTGAAGTATTTTCCTCGAAAATATAACCTCTGAGGGTGATGCCCCTCCCCTCCCCAATATTCGAGGTTGATTGAAAAGAAGCCTTGGATACTGTTGAGTTCTCCTTAGGTAGCACATAGTTGTTGCCTCGTTAAAAACCTTGCCGGTAAAACCCATTTGGAACAAAATCCGATCTAAGAGAAAAAGAGTGCAATGCATGCTTTAAAACCTAAGGCCTTCGTGTAAAAATGTGCCTTTGATAGCTTCGATCGAACACCTACAGTGGGTTAATTTCAACTTCAAATGGACAAAAAGGAAATCATACCTTAGCAATAGTATTGTTTGAGTAGTGATATGTTCCAATTGTTTGGCAGTTGTTTGCCTTCCATTGTGCTTAGTTTGTAAGATCCTTTACCGACAACTCTGAGGACTTGGTATGGTCCTTCCCATTTCGGGCCTAGTTCCCCTTCATTCGTGTCTCGAGTATTGAGGGTGACTTTTCGTAGAACTAAGTCCCCGACTCCAAAGTAAAGAAGGTTGGTCCTTCTATTGTAGTATCTATCGAGTCTTTGCTTTTGCGCGGCTATCTAAACAAGTGTTGCCTCTCATTTTTCATCTAATAGCTCGAGGCTAGTGTTCATAGCCTCGTAATTTGATTCCTCCGATCATGTCGAAACTTGGCGCTGGGTTCTCCGACCTTGACAGGGATAAGGGCCTCGGAGCCATAAACTAAAAAAAACGGAGTAGCCCCTGTGCTAGACTTCGATATTGTTCGATATGCCCAAAGGACCTCGGGTAGAACTTCTCTCCATTTTCCCTTTGCATCGTCCAGCCTTTTCTTTATGTTTTGAATGATGGTTTGTTTGTTGATTCGGCTTGTCCATTTCTAGTTGGGTGGTATGATGTTGATAAGATCCTCTTTATCTTGTGTGCTTCGAGGAACTTCGTCACCTTGCTGCCGATGAATTGTTTTCCATTGTCACATACATTCTCGACAGGTATCCCGAACCGACATATGATGTGGTCCTAGATAAAGTCAAAAACTTCCTTTTCTCTAACCTTCTTGAAAGGCCTGTGCTTCCACCCATTTAGAAAAGTAATCAGTCATAAATAAAATAAATTTAGCTTTATCTGGGGTCGTTGATAGAGGGCTGACTATGTCCATCCCCTATTTCATGAAAGTCCACGGGGATAGGACCGAGTGGAGCTGTTCTCCGAGCTGATGGATCATCGGTGCAAACCGTTGGCACTTATCACATTTTTTGACAAACTCCTTAGTATCTTTTTCCATGTTATCCTAGTAATACCCTGCTCTGATAATTTTGTGAATCAAAGACTCGGCGCCAGAGTGGTTCCCACAAGTACCTTCGTGGATTTCTCGTAGAACATAATCGGTATCCTCCGGCCCTAAACATACTGCCAATGGCCCATCAAACGTTCTTCTGTATAATGTTCCATCCCAATCTAGTGTGAACCTAGTAGCCTTGGTTCGAAGAGCCCTCGACTCTTTGTGATCCGATGGGAGCTTTCCATTTTTCAAATAATCGATATACTTATTTCTCCAATCCTAAGTCAAGCTCGTGGAATTTATTTCGGCATGACCTTCCTCGACCAAGGATCTCGATAGCTGAACGACAGTCCCCGGGACAATGTCGTCTTCTCCGACTGATGATCCCAGATTTGCAAGCACATCGGCCTCACTATTTTGCTCTCGAGGCACATGATCTAGGGTCCGTCTTTGAAGCAGTGCAATGTCAACTGTTATTTGTCTAAGTACCTCTGCATTCTATCTTCTCGAACCTCGAAACTCTTATTTACTTGGTTCACCACCAATAGGGAGTCACATTTGGCCTCGATGACCTCTGCTCCCAAGCTCATAGCTAGCTCGAGACCTACAATCATGGCCTCGTACTCGGCCTCATTGTTAGTCAATCTTGAATTTTTGATATATTGTCTAATAGTACTACCTGTTGGTGGCTTCAAAACGATGCCGAGTCTGGACCCTTTCACATTCGAGGCACCATTCATGAAAAGGGTCCATACCCCTAATGATGTGCCCGATCCCAGCAAAAGTTCCTTTTCTACTCGGGTACGAGGGTCAGCGTAAAATCGGCCATGAAGTTAGCCAAGATTTGGGACTTGATTGCTGTTTGTGGTTGATATTCAATATCGTACCCTCTTAGTTCGATTGCCTACTTGGCCAGTCGCCCGGCAATTCGGGCTTATGCAAGATATTTCGGAGAGGATAAGTGGTTAATACACATATTGGATGACATTGAAAATATGCTTTAACTTTCTAGATGCACTGATTAATGCAAGTGCTAATTTTTCTAAGTGAGGGTATCTAGTTTCAACATCTCCCAGAGTTTGACTTACATAATATATAGGGAACTGCACACCTTGTTCTTCTCGAAGTATTACTTCACTTACCTCTATCTCGGACACTGCCAAATATAGGTAAAGTTTTTCATCAACCTTCGGGGTATGAAGCAAAGGTGGTCTCAATAGGTATCGCTTCAATTCCTCTAAGGCTTGCTGGCATTCTGGGGTATGCAAAGTCCTTTTTCTTTTTGAGCAAGGAAAAGAACCTATGACGTCGATTCGATGACCTCGAAATAAATCAACCCAAGGTGACTATTCATCATGTTATCCTTTGCACAGCTTTCACACTGTCCACGATGGTGACATCTTCGATGGCCTTGATCTTATCGGGGTTGATCTCGACTCCTCGATTAGATACCATGAAGTCGAGAAACTTACCCGAGCTAACTCCAAAAGCACATTTTTCAGGGTTAAGCTTCATGTTGTACTTCCTTAAGATTTTCAATGTTTCCTGCAAATGAGTCAAATGGTCCTCTAGGAACAGGGACTTAACTAACATATCGTCAATGTAAACTTCCATCATTTTACCTATCTGTTCTTCGAACATCTTGTTAACTAGACGTTGGTATGTGCCTCCAGTATTTTTTAGCCCGAAGGGCATTGCATTGTAACAATATGTTCCAAACATAGTGATAAACGAGGTCTTTTCCTGATCCTCCGGGTTCATCTGAATTTGATTGTACACGGAGTAGGCATCGAGAGAAGTAAGGATCTCGTGTTCGGTCGTGGCATCGATCATACGATCGATGTTGGGCAATGGAAAAGAGTCTTTTGGGCATGCTTTGTTCAAATCCTTGTAATCTACGCAATTCTAAGCTTGTTTCCTTTTTTAGGAACTACAACTACGTTGGCTAACCATTCGAGGTATTTTACCTCCCGAATAGACCCTATTTTTAGAAGTTTGGTTACCTCGTCCTTTATGAATGCATGCTTCACTTCGGACTGGGGCCTTCTCTTTTGCTTTACCGATTTGAACCTAGGATCGGTGGTTAGCCTGTGTGTTGTTATTTCCGGTGAAATTCCTGTCATATCTAAATGGGACCAAGCAAAGCAATCCATATTATCAATAAGAAATTGAATGGCTTTTTTAATGAGTTAGGGGTTTAATCCCGTCCCCAGGTATACCTTTCTTTCGGGCATGTATTCGATCAGTATGATCTGCTCCAGTTCCTCGATCGTTGACTTGGTTGCATCAGACTCTTCTGGAACGATGAAAGTTCGAGGAGTAAGGAAATCCTCTTCTTCTTCCTCGATTACCTGTTCCTCTGGCTCGATTGGGACTGGATCGGTGATTGCTATTTGTCCACTGGCTTATCTTTAGTCCCCGATTTTTCCAAGGTCGAAGGCATTGGTGCCAGAGTCACTTCCTCGACTGCAAACATCTCCTTTGCAGCATGTTGTTCTCCGTAGATCGTTTTTACTCCATCCTCTGTAGGGAACTTCATCATCTAATGAAGAGTTGAAGGTACTGACCTCACGGTCTCTCGCGAAGTACGTTATACCTCATGTCACCTTCGATGACATGGAACTTTGTATTTTGTATGGTCCCGACTACGTTTATTGGCAGGATAATCTCTCCTTTTGTTGTTTTGCTTGCCATGTTGAAGCCATTTAAGACCCGGGATGCAGGTACAATCTGATCTTGCAGGCTGAGCTGTTCTACGACCCTCGATCTGATTATGTTTGCTGAGCTACCTGGATCCACTAAAACACGTTTAACTTGAATTTTATTTAAAAGGATAGAAATTACCGGGGCGTCATTGTGTTGTTGAGATATGCCTTCTACTTCTTTGTCATAGAAAGATAAGGCGTCCTCGGGCACATAGCTCCTAGTCCGTTTTTCTCTGGTGATTGATTCCTTGGTGCGTTTGAATACAGGTCATTGGGGGACATCGATTCTACCAACGATCATGTGAATTACATGTTGTGGTTCTTCTTGCTCTTTTTTCCTTGTATCTCTTTCCCTGAAATGATTCTTAGCTCGATCACTTAGAATTCTCTAAGGTGACCCTCATTGAATAACCGAGCTACCTCCTCTCTTAGCTGCCTACAATCTTCGGTTCTTTGATAATGTGTGCCATAATACTTGCACATCAAGTTTAGGTTCCTTTGAGAAGGATTGGTTTGTATGGGCCTGGGCCATCTGGTATCTTTGATCCTTCCAATAGCTGACACGATCCCCAATGCATCTACACTGAAATTATACTCTGAAAATCGAGGTGCCTCGGCGGGGTGGTATTCTTATCGAACCCGCTCTCACTCATGAGTCCTCGAGATCTTTGACCTTGATAGCTTCTTTGATCATTTCGAGAAGCGTTTCAGCCCGAGTCGTTGTTCCTACGATCGACATAAGGCTGATGCGGCTCCTTGTTCGACCTCGATTCCCTGTTTGTGTCCCTTGGGGTCGTAGCTACCAACTTGTTAGGATGAACCGAACCCGAAGGGGCTCCCAACTGGTCGTCCTCGACCCTAATTTTGATTGGAAATAGTAGTGCACATCTGACCATATCACAGTTGCATATCCGATCAAGTTCTGCTTTAACTGTCGAGATGCGATCGAACTCCATTCATTCAAACCCTGCATAAAGGCCTGTACTGCCCAGTCATCGGAGACCGGCAGTAATTCCATTCTTTCCATCTAAATCCTAGACACGAACTCCCTTACATCTCACCGTTCCTGTAGACATGTAATTTTTGACCCTCCCCAAGATTTTATACATTTTAGTGTTAAATATTTAGTTTAGGTCTAATATCGCTACTTTAACTAATTTTGATTTTTTAAACTATTTTGTCATAAAAATTTAAAATACAAAAAAATATTTTCTTTTATTTAGGTAATTGATATTTTATCTTGTTACTTTTAATTTATCTACCTTTCATAAAATTCAAAAATACAAAAAAATAGTTTCACTTTGTTTTCAGGAATATTAGTAGTTTGGTAGGAATAATATTTTAATTTTGCAAGTTTAACTAATTCCGTTTTTATCTTTTAGTATGATATTAGAAAAATACCAAAAATAGGTTTGTTTTAACGATTAGTTTTATTTTAATAGTTATTTTACTTAAGTAGGATTAATTAGTAAATAGGGTAGTATTTTTAGTCTTATACAATGAGAAAGAATAAAATTTGGGGTCAAACAACCCATTTTTTAGGCCCATTTTGGACCTAGCCCATAATTTCTAAGCTCATACCCCCTAACCTAAAGACCCCTTCATCTCCACATTAAGAAAAAAATCCTAGAACCCCAAAAAATGAACCAGCCGCAGAACCCAAAAAAACATCCCCTTGAACTTCATCTTCTTCACAACCTAACCTAAGCCATCAGCACACAGCAAACCTAAGATCCCATCAGCCGCAAACTCAAAAAAATCCCTCTCTCATTTTCCTCTCAATAGTGAAAGACAATAGTAGCTCCTTCCCATTTAGCCTCAACGCTCGAACTGGTGCCTCGCCGGAATTGATCACCAGCGAGTAGCAATGCCACTAGCAGCAGCGAGTCCGTAGAGTAGAATCGGCATTTGGATTTGTGCGTAAACATAAGGTCAAAATCTGTTCAGGTCTAGATCTGACCAGAAAAGAGAAATTCTGGTGACCTCCATTAACGCCGACGAAATCACGTTTTGTTTCTCGCCGTCGTAATCACCGTTTTCGACACCCTTACACAATCCAAACGATCCTCCAAATAGCTGCTTCTGCTATTCTTTTTTCTCAATTGGAGTCCGACACTTTCTGTCCTTTTGTTTTGATTTCGAGATCCTGCTGGAGATATCAGCATTTGAGTTTGTTGCTTGAGGTCATGTCCGAAGCCCCGTATGGTGGTTCCGTCGAGGTTTGAGTGTCATCCGACGAGATTCCGCTTCATCGAGGTCCTGTACTGGTTTCTTGTTTGCTCTTGGATTTACCTACTGTAAAGCTCAAAAGTAAAATTCTTCATAAGGTCCATCTCTATTCTTATTATAGTTACAAGTCATATTTTTGGTTGGTTGCTATAAATGATTATTTTGAATAGTCTGTTGGTTTGAAATGAAGTAATACAATGTTTATTATCCTCTTAATTTGTGAATTCCTTGAATTTGATTCCAAGTCTTTTGCATTATGTGGCATTTTGAGGACTCAATAGCTTATGTAGTCAATCTTTTGGAGTATGTGCTTGTAATCTAATTTATGCATGATTTTGGAATAGAATTTACTAGTTCTGCTGCCTATAGGTTGGACCCGTCTTGAACCTCAAGTCTATAACATCTGAAAATGCTGTAGTGAATGGCCTAAAGATGAGCAGAATGGTATGTTGAGCTTAGTCACTATTTTGGTAGGTGAATGATTTGATGATGTCTTACTTAAAGTTGCAGCTTTGTTTTTGTTGCCTTTGTCCGTGTTTATGTCATTAAGATTACTAGTGAGACTTTCGGATCCATTTACCTTTAGTATTAAAAAGGTATTATTCAGCTAAAGTTTGTTGGATTTAGATTATAGCTTAACTTTTAGTCTTCATAATTTAATTGTTAGTCTAATTCTATAATGCATGCATTACAATAGTCTCAAAGTTTAGGAAGAATGATGAACACCTAGTATAACTTTAGGCGCGCTTTTAACTTAGTATCGTGATTATGTGTACGTTCGCGTAACATAATTATAATTTTTCTAAACTTAAAAGTAAAGTACATGTTCGCATGACTTTGGCCAAATAATCTTAATGATAATAAAGCATGATTAATTGTGGACCCGTACGCGTGACATGATTCTTGACGCGCCAATCGAAATGAGTACACGTACGCGTGACTTGTTTCAGGTTAATTTCTTAATTAAAAGCGGTAAAGTGAAAATGCACATAGGTTCTATAATAAGTAATTAGATAATTTAATTGAGCCAAGTATAATTATTAAAGAGATCATGCTAGAACCACGGAACTCGGGAACGCCTAACACCTTCTCCCGGGTTAGAAGAATTCCTTACCCTATCTTCTATGTTCGCGGACCATAAATAGAGTCAGTTTCCTCGATTTGGGATTTAAAATAAATCGGTGACTTGGGACACTATAAACTATCCCAAGTTGCGACTCTAAATTTAATAAATAATCTCATTTTGATTATGTCACTTTAATTGGAAAAACTCCCTTATATCCCCCTCCTCGGGAAAAAGGAGGTGTGATAGCTCTGGCGACTCTGCTGAGGAAAAGAACCCAGAACTTCTGGTTCAGGGTTCAGAATTCGAGCTTGTTAATATGATCTATGCTTGGCTTTATTGTCTGTTGATATTACTGTATTTGTGGACCTAATGTGCTAATTGCCGCTTATTTTACTGCTTTGATATTATTTGAATTGTATTAAACTGTCTTCTTATGCTTCCCTTCTGAGTCTTCTAAAAATATGGTGCACACGTACGCGAGGCCCACTTTTTTGTTAGAAGTCATACCATATAGAACGATGCTTGGGTCAGCAACAAGGCCGGGTAGACTTTCGTGCTCCCGGTATATTGCCCCCACCTCGGCTCAAGTTGTCCGCTTGGGTAAGTCATGTCTAGAACACACCCCTAGGTTTCAAACTAGAATGACATAACCTCATACCAAATCCCTAGTAGGAACGTTGTTTGCATCATGTGCATTTGACTTTGGGGACTCAACACAGGGGTTGGGTCCATCTAGAACAGGTGTACCCAAAAATAAAAGACCATCATGATGCATCTTATGTGCTACATGTTCCATTCTTCAAGGGTAAAAAGGGTCATTTGGCAGAACAATGATGGTTGAGGGTAAATGAGAGAGAAACGAGGGTGAAGTGTGAAAATAAAGCAAGCAGGGCCCAGTTATGTTTTTCTTTCACATTTTTTTTAAGAAAAAGGCAAAAAAAATAATAAAAATAAATGAAAATTCCCAAAAAAGATTTTGCACTTTCCCATCATTTTCGGGAAAAAAAATCTAAAAAAAGGGGAAAAGAAAATCCAAAAAATTTACATGTTTCATCATTTTTCAAAAAAAGACAAAAAATATGTTTTCTCCAAATCAGTTATTTTTTTATTCTCGCCCGTATCCAATCTTCATGAATTACGCATACCTGATTCTCATCTTTCGGGGCGTGATACGTAGGTAGCCCACATAGAGTCCGGTCTTCTTGGTGAGTCTTAGGTTCTTGTCGAGGGTCGTAGCCAAATCTTGCATCTTTAGCCACTTTTGGCCACATTGGCTTTTTTGCAAAATAGGGCTATTTTCACAAAGTGGCTTGTTTAATAAAGCAAGCAGGGCCCAGTTATGTCCTCTCTGTTTAAGATCCATTCTGTTGAACTTGCATGCTTAGCCATTTTTTTGTCCACATAGGTAAAATGGATCATTTCTGCAAAGTAATTTTTCCATGTCTTAGAGGTCACTTTTGTTGAGATTGCACTACTAGCCACCTTTTGGCCGCATAAGCCATTTTGCAAAATAACCTCAATCATATCTTACATGTGTCCAATAGGAAGTCTTATTGCATCACATATTGTTCTAAGTCTTTAACTCTATTTGGTCTTATTTTTCTCATACATGTG
Source organism: Nicotiana sylvestris (assembly GCF_000393655.2). Lineage (NCBI taxonomy): Eukaryota > Viridiplantae > Streptophyta > Magnoliopsida > Solanales > Solanaceae > Nicotiana > Nicotiana sylvestris. The sequence continues at coordinate 97,685,069 of NC_091058.1, forward strand.
TGGATCTACTTACCAAAGCTTGAGCATGACAGACGCCCAAGGACCCTCTTTGTCAGGACCGTTGCATCCAGCAGTGTTATATTTGAAAACTGAAAAAAATTATAAATGAAAAGCCAAAAGATTTTGTTTTTAGTTTATTACATTTCCAGAACTACACTTGATCTGATTCATAAGGGACATGATACGTAGGCAACCTACATAGAGTTCGATCGAATCATCATTAAATAAAAAAGCATAAAAAACAAACAAAAAAAGAGAAAAAAAAAGAGAATGAAGTTGTGGGACGTGAGAAATGAGAGAAAAGAAAAGAGCGATAAGCAAAAGAAAAGAGGAGAAAGGAAATAAAAAATCAAGCGGTGCTAGAAAGGAAAATGAAGAAGCAAAATAGGGCAAGAAGAGTGAAATTGGGATGATGCCATCTGACCTTCGTATCCTCGAAGTCATTTTAGAACCGATAACTATGACTAGGTGCATTGCACATAAAGTGAGATTATCTTATGTTAAATTCCTTAATGCTAACATGATGACTTCATTTTGTTCCTCTGTGTTATCTTCATTACAGCATAAGGGTGGTTGGTTTGTAGTTCTTAAAGTGATAACTCTTCTCTATAACATAAAGTCGAACGTCAATGACAGATGACAGCAGAATTGAGTTGGTTGATACTGGTGCCCAAACAAAATTGGTTGAACAGGACAATAGGTTGGTTGAAGAGGTAATGATATTAAGACAATACATGACGGACATGTATCAGGCTTGGATGACTGGGAAGGCACCACCCCCGCTACCACCTAGCTTCCTAGATACTACCCTTACCCAACTCCGGTCATAGTGCTAGATGATCCCCCATATCTCCAGATTCTCCCGCTTATCACAACTTTCTCAACCACCCTAGTAGCTCCATCACTCGTCCTCCAACTACCTTTCCTAAAAATTGCCCTCCTGTCATATCCACTATCCCCACGATCACAACTTCTCAACAATCTTCCCTTCATAGATCCAACAATGAACACCCAGTCGAAACTCATGATGCCTAATATTACCCCTCAGAGGTTGCCCACAAGGTCCTTGACTCATACAATCATAGCCCTCGTAATGAGCCTCATGTTGAAAATGAAAAATTCACAGGAAATAAGGGCGAGATGAGATATCCAGGAAGCTGAAAGGTATAGAACAGTCCTTAAGGAGCATGCAAGGGATGGGAAATCAGATTAACATGTCTTACAATGACTTGTGTATGATCCCTGATGTTCATCTGTCCGCGGGCTTAAAATTCCAAAGTTTAACTTGTATGATGGGCATGGAGATCCAATAGCCCATCTGAGGGGTTATTGTAGTGAAATGAGAAGTGTTGGCGGGAAAGATGATTCGTTGATGGCGTATTTCAGTGAGAGTTTGAGTAGGGCAGCCTTGGAATGGTATACTCATCAAGATGTCAAGAAGTGGCATGCATGGGATGACATGGATCAAGATTTTGTTCGACACTTTCAGTACAATTTAGACATTATCCCAGATCGCTCCTCCCTATCTAAGATGGAAAAGAAACCCGAGGAAAGGTTTAGGGAGTTTGGGCTCAGATGGAGGGAACAAGCTTGATGGGTTTTCAATGTCTTGGTCTTATGCTTCTTATGTTTTGATGATCTAACTAACTTGTTATGAAGAACCAGATAGAGAATCTAGCCCACATGGTATACATTTCAACTGACCTGGTCCAAGTCTAAAAATCAGCAAATGAATGAACGACCACAGAGAGGAACACGATAGGGACCTGGTGACCTAGTCCATTAGGGTTCTCCGACACAAGTACAAGTCAATGACTGTCTGCAATCATTATAAAGAGGAACACAACAGGGACCTGGTCCCTTAGAGTTCTCTGACAGAAGTACAAGTCAACTATACAACTGGAATGTAGCAGCAGAAAGTGACCATCTCGCAACTGTTACAGAAGAGGAACACAACTAGGACCTGGTCCGTTAGTGTTCTCTGATAGAAGTACAAGTAGACTATCCAGCTAGAACGCAACTGCACAGAAGTGGTTGTGCAGACAGTACATCAGTCACTTCTCATTGGGAAGAAGTGTGTACCAAGAATTGATATCACTATCTATTGTGATGTCTTTTGTGATATAACAACCTGGTGCAAGGCACAACATTTTTGTGCATTTAGTGATACTCTCTCAAGCATAACAGTGTTTATCCAGCATTGAAGTCACTGGTGTGTCAAGAACAAGAAGACAACTCCACTAAGGATCAATTTCTAAAAGAGTTTATGTACATCCGTAGTTGAGTTGTAATCTTGTTATTTGCTCTTCATTGTATTTCCTAGTTTGCTTTCTTAGAAGCTTTGTCTTAGGAAAAAACCAAAAATCCGTAAACTTCCGAGTTTATGTTGTAACTAGGAATAGTCATAAGTTTAAAGCCTTTGTAACTAGGAGAGTTATAAAGTGGCTTATGGTGAGAGCATCACAAGTTAGTTGAAGTCTTTGTAATAGGGTTATTGCAAAGTGGCTTATAATAAGGAGATTGCAAGTTAGTGAAGTTAAAAGCCTACAAGAGTAAGTCGTGGTTTTTTTATCCCCTTGTGTGGGATTTTTCCACGTAAAAATCCCTTGTCTTCTTTACTTTCAGTTTCTACAGCACTCTCAGCATTATCTCATATAGGACCAGGTACGCTACAGTTTGGTGGACTCATATAAACTAACAATTGGTATTAGAGTGGGTTCTTTCTAAAAGGTTAACACCTAGAAAGGATCTCAATGGCTGCTCCACCCAACTTTGAGGAAGGACAATCAACCTACAGACCTCCCAGATTCAATGGTCAGTACTATGGTTGGTGGAAGACCTGCATGCATGATTTTATGATGGTAGAAGATTCAGAACTATGGGACATCATTTGTGATGGTCCACATGTCCCCATGAAGAAGCTTGAAGAAACAGGACCAATAGTACCGAAAGGCAGAAAAGAGTACAGCGACATTGACAGAAAAGCTATAGAAAAGAACTATCGTGCCCAGAAAATCTTGATGTGTGGCATAGGACCTGATAAGTACAATAGAGTCTCAGCTTGTGACACTGCCAAAGAAATATGGGAAGCATTGCAAATCGCACACACGAAGGAACTACTCAGGTCAAACAGTCTAAGATTGACATGCTCACCACGGAATATAAGCTCTTTAGGATGAAGGATGATGAGTCTATATAAGATATGCACACCAGATTCACCTCCATCATAAATGAGCTTCATTCACTTGGAAATGTCATTCCTAGAAACAAGCTTGTAAGGAAAATCCTCAGTATTCTATCTGGTTCTTGGGAAAGTAAGGTAAATGCCATTACTGAAGCTAAAGATCTACAAACTCTGACTATGGATGAGTTGATTGGTAATCTGAAGACATACGAGATAAAAAGAAAGAAAGATAGTGAAAGAAGAGAGCCTAAGAAGGAAAAGAACCTGTTACTCAAAGCTGAAAGTAGTGACTCAAGTAATGAAGATAGTGACATGCCTATCTTACTAAGAGATTTCAAAAGATGGTTCGAAGAAATGGTGGTATACCAAAGTGGGGCAGTTCAAGTAAAGCAAGGAACAACAATCTCTGTCACAAATGTGGAAATCCATGGCATTTCATCAAAGACTGCCCACTCGCAAAACAGGAGCAATATAAACAAAATCCTGACAAAGCAGCAAAAAGGAACCTGGTTCCAGACAAACGATTCAATCGAAAAAGTGCTACTAACAATATTGTTAAGCAGGCTCTTGCTGCTTGGGGAGACTCCTCTAGTGAATCCGAAAGGGAACCAAATGCAGAAAATAGTTCCATGATGGCAGTGGAAACTGAAGCAATGAAGTATGATTCACTATTCGCACGGATGGCTCAGTCTGATGATGATGAAGAAGATGAAGACGATGAGGTAAACTTTAGAGATGTTCAGAGAAATCTGAAATCCTACTCTTCTAGGAGAGGACGAACAATCTAGAGATGATCTGGTGGTTTGTGTAGTGGACCTAAATGAGACCATAGCTAATCTTGAAAAGGAAAGGAAGCCTTGAATGAAAGAATAACTAGTGTGGAAAATGAGAGAGACGACCTGATGGTAGTAGTTATTGATCTACAAGAAACAATAGAAGGTCTTAGCAATGAGAAACACACCTTAGAAGGAAAAATTGCAACTACTGAGGAAGAGAGGGATGACCTTTTAGTGATATGTACTGATCTAGAGGAAATCATTGAGGGACTCTAGAGAACATAGGAATATGAGTCTTGGTAAAGGGAAGGAAGTAGCTAGTGAGACACACATCATGCTTGAAAAGGAATTAACTATTGTAAAAACCAGTGTATGTAGTGAACTCGAGAAGAATCAACAACTTCAAGCTGAATTGGAGAAAGTAAGAATTGATCTTGAGAAATCTCTGAAGTGGACCTGGTCCTCAAATGTTGTCACTGCCATGTATCTTAACAATAGTGGAAACAGGCAGGACATCGGGTTCCAAAGGGAGAAAACTCCTTACAACCCTCACAGCAAGTATGTCACTATCCCTGATAACTGGCTATGTACCTACTGTGGGAACAATAGGCATTTTAAAGAAAATTACCAGGCTAGGGTTCAGTCTGTTCAGAAAAGCAAAGTGTTTACTGATAAAGTGACTACTAACAAAGGACCAAGTACCACTCGCAAGAAGCAGATGTTGCCTGCATGGACTAGGAAAGCCCTTATTCATCCTTTCTATCATAATAAGGGACCCAAACTAGTTTGGGTTCCTAAATCTAACCTTTAATTTGCATGTACAGGAAAAAGTGAAAGGAAGCGGACTGTGATGGACTATGGACTGTGGATGCCCAAAGCACGTGACTGAAAACATCATGAATTTATTCTTACTGAAAGCCATGCCGGAAAGGAATGTATCCTTAAAAAGAAAGGAGAGGGTACATTCTCAGTAGATGTGAAATTGGAAAGCTTTTTTTGGCACTCAGTTGGGAACGTGTACTATGTGAATGGCCTAAAGTACAAGTACCAATCTGATAATTGGCTGAGTGGTCTGAGTGGACAAAGGAAACAAGAACATCCACTCGGTCGACTATGAATCTCCAAAAGCTGGTGGTATGAGATGGGTGAAGTCAGAAAATTGGCATGAAAGATTGGTGTATGCAAGTTTCTCACCTCCAAATAAATTAACTCGGAAGGACCTGGTGTGTGGTTTGCCAAACGCAAGAGTCGCCTGGACACGAGTTCACAAAAACAAAGGAGGAGGCTCTCGAGGTGTTAATGGTTCTTGTCAAGAAGATTCAAGTGAAAGCAAAAAAGGGGGGATCACGCACAATTTCTCTACACCAAGGACTCCACAGCAAAATGGTATTGCTGAAAGAAAGAACGGAACTGGAAGATGTGGCATGCACAATGCTCATCGACTACGAAATCGCCAAGAAATTCTGGGCAAAAGTAGTAAATACTGCTTTCTACTTGGTGAACAGGTGTCTGATTAGGTCCCTCCTAAATCAAAACCCACTATGAGCTGCCAAATGGAAGAAAATGCCTTCTTGACTGAAAGACAACTCATCTGAGAACCTTCTTGACTGAAAATGCCATGTTCTCGACAATGGGAAGGATCAGCTTGGGAAGTTCAATGCAAAAGACGAACGAAGGAATCCTTCTGGGGTACTCTCCACAAAGCAAGGCCACAAAGTCTACAACAAAGGGCACACTAAATGGAAGGAAGTGCTCATGGGGTATTCAACCAGACACCTTCCTCTAGCCAAGGAAGAAACGGGGATGAACAATATGATGAACCAACTCTGGTTCCTAGGAAATATTTGAGGCTTCAAATAGGGAGGCTAATAAAATGAGTAAGATGAAGGAGACTAGTGAAAGACAATGCAACATCATCTTCCACTTTTCACAAGGAATCTAGTACTTCACTTACTACTACTAAAGCTGAAGAAAGAGTGGAGATGCAGCTCATGGCACCTCTCAAGCAACAGAACACAGAGTGTGGGAAAATCAAATTCTTCCAAATCTCCCCTACCAATCAAACTTTAGTCCCAAATTGGAAACACAAAAGCTCTCATCTGTGTGACAAGTTAATCACTTTCTTTTATTCTAGAGTTAGATAAGTTTTTTCAAAGAAAAACATTTTTCCTTAGTTCCTTCTGTACCACCACTCCAGAATAGAATCCAAAGTGAAAGTCCGTAGGAATCCTACTAGAAGGATACCCACAGAAGTTTCAGATACCTTAAGGGAACTCAGGACCTGGTCCCGTGTTACTCCTCAGGTGACAGCATTTTTAATCCTTTTAGGTATGATGATGTTAACTGTGCAGGTTTTTTGGTGGAAAGGAAAAGCACTTTTGGAACAGTTCACTTGCCATGATCATGCCTCATCCCTTGGGGGACAAGGAAGCAAAACTCAATGGCCTCGTCAACAACTGAAGAAGAATCTCAAAACAAGAGGATCAAGCACATTGAGGGGTGGGAATATCTTCTGCGGGTCAATATGAAGAAAGGGTTGATCTGTGGAAAGTCTTGCAGAACAGAAGACCAAATTCTAGAAATTTTTGTCAAAGCCTTGAGTAGAGAATATTCTAGATCAATTAAGGTGAAGATGGGGTCATAAGAGTCTAATAAAGAACTTGATCCTCCATCAGCTGGCTCTGCAAGACACTGTCAAATAAAGTTAGCTAAAGTGTTTTATAGACCAAGCCTAACTCACATCAATACCATTGCAGGTAAACACGCATGACGATCATAGAAGCTAAAGGTACAGTATGAACTACGAGAGAGGAGCTGCTAAAACCTTTTTTAAAAAAAGTTGGTCTGGTATCAAGTTCCTATACCCCAGGTGTCACGACCCAAACCGATGGGCCGCGACAGGAACCCAGTACCTTACTCAACCGAGTACCAACGTAACGTATCTTTCTTATTACATTATCATATACACATGACATATGGGCCTATTAGGCCAACATGATTATTTATAAACCCAAGACATCGGCCGACAAGGTCGTACAATCTTTCACGTACATGACATATGTCTACAAGCCTCTAAGAATACATAAATGTCATAAAGGTCGGGACAGTTCCCGCCATACCAAACAATACACGTCTAAATCATACCAGCCAAACAAGCAGCTCCGAAGCAAATGGAGCGCACCAACATCTTTCGCTGAGTTGATAGCCTACATGGAGGGCTCTCGACTGTCTATCGGGACCTGCGGGCATGAAATGCAGCGTCCCCAGGCAAAAGGGACGTCAGTACAAATAATGTACCGAGTATGTAAGGCACATAAATAAGTACATAAGAGACATGGAAGAAATATAGAGTACATGACTCAACCTGTAAGTCTGAATAACTTTGCAAATCATAAATTACTTTTAGCGTCATGCATATGCGTATGACTGTCATGTCGTGCATAGGTACATGTTTCATAACATCATCAGCCTTTGAGGGCATCCCATCATATCATATCGGCCACTGTAGGCAAAATCATCATCGTATACCAGCTGACCAGGTGGTGGTGCGTATATAATGCCATAACCTTTCCCATATCCCAAATACATATATATATATATATATATATATATATATATATATATATATATATATATATATACGCGTATATAATGTCGTTTGAGTACATACATATATATGCGTATATAACGCTGTTTGCAGCATATTTCAGCCACTGTGGGCAACATCATCATCATATACCAGTTGATCAGGTGGTGGTGCGTATATAATGCCGTAACCTTTTCCCATATCCCATATACATATATTTATATATATACGTGTATATAACGCCATCTGGTCATGGGTCAATGCACATGAATGCAATGCATGTAAAGTACGTCAATAAAATCATTCGGAATGTCATAAGACCATTTTGCCTCTTGAGCAATATCATAAAGTAACATCTTTTCAACTTTTATATTTTCTAAGACCCATGAACAGATGATAAAATATTATGACACATGGAAATTAAATAACATAGATATTTCTATTACTTCTATGAGTAGAGTCACTTATGGAATTTGTGCATTTGCACGTTTTGTTCATATCGTATGGATCATGCCAAAAGAAAGAAGGGATAGCCTTAACATACCTGCTTCTTGAATTATTTGAACGAAGCTTCTTCTGCGAAATTCTTGAACGAAATTTATACTTGGATTTTGAAATTTGGAACGAAATCTCCTTCTGTTTCTAGCGTTCTTTTGGCTTTAAGACCCCAAAATAGAATGAGATGTAACCTACTTCTTAGCTTAGTTCCAACGTTTGAAGTTGTTTCTGTTTTGTAGCTTTTGAATGTATTGATACCAAAATTGTTATATCATATTAAGGTTGTTCAGATTCCTATATGAAGATAAGACTTTGATAATTAAACTTTATGTATACCTTGGTGTCGACACCAGCACAATTGTTATAAGTCATTATTTTAAATTGGTGGCCTTGTGCCACGTGGAGAATGGTATATTTTAGTTGATTTTTATCCACTTATTAGTTAACTGGGTAATGTCCCGTTACCCGGTAATTAACCAATTACCCACATAATTTTAAAATTACCATAAATTACTTAAAATTCTATTTATTTTTAAAATACATCATATATACTTTTTATATATACTACCGTAGTCATATGGTACCTTGCATGGTACTAGTTTATAATTATCGGGTATTATCGCTCGGGCCGTATTTTACCCCAATATGCCAAACTTGGACGAAAAATTTATTTTCTTTGACTTTCTTCCCCTTTCACCTTTACGAATTTATTCATCACTTGTGAAATAGCATAATCCTTATAATCTCCAAATAATCCTTTACTTGGACTAATGTCAATTACCTTACGACAAATCCAACGTACAATACCACAGGGTGACATCGTCGTAACTTAATACTGCGAAGTGTGACATTACCGTAATGTAATATTGCTAGGTAGAACAATGTCGTAACTTAATACTATTGGATGCAACATCATTGTAATATATTACTGCAGAGGGTGACATCATCGTAATATAATACTGCGGGACGTAATATTGACGTAATATTTCGGGGCGTAACATCATTCCCCCTTTTGGAACATTCGTCCTCGAATGTTGACTAATGCTCTTATCATTTTCTTAACTGATATCTTCCGAATACTTTAGAACTTTCCTTGCCATCTAGGCGACTGTTCTATGAATAATCCAAAGTCTAGGGCATCCCCCCCCCCCTTAGGCATCCTTCTTACACCACAACTTGTAGTTGGAATCCATCCAATCTCGTAATTGTTGCTACCTTTCATCATGCAGCATGTACAATTTTGACCTTGTAAGTGTGCCCAATCTCTAGGCTTCATATGTAGAGCTTGATAAGATGTCCCTTTGGGCATCTATGAGTATACTGAAGTTCTCCGCTCGGTACTTTGTTGAATTCACGAATATGTATCTCATCGCATAGGTCTGTTTAACCATCCGTATGAATTTACTGCCATAACTCTTACTTTAATTTATTGTTGCTGAGGTCTGCTACCAAATCCCAGCTTACTCTCGTTTCTTATTCCATATGTATAAATTTAAGTCTTTTAATGCTTCCTCATTATTGTTCATCTTTAGAATAACGGCCTAATCTCATCTTGTACTTTGTGACTTTTGTCCATCCATTGTTGATTCACCTCTATATTGATGTACAATATACCGTTGATAACTTGACCTCTTAGGTGTAACACTGCCGTTAGGGCCCACGTCTCATCAGGACATCTGAAATGATTAGACTGATCCACCTGGGGTTATACCAGGCTTTTATAACTGTATTTCATAGCATCCCAACATGATTCATCTTATGTGGGTATTTTAATCCTGTATAATTCATGAAATCCTCTTCAAATCTTTACTCAATTGAAGGCCCAAACTCCATCCTTTATCTTTCGCAATTATATCCTCATTCTGTTATCAGGGAAGCATTCCATCTCGTCTAAATGCTATTAGTCTTGGACTCTTTTGAGTTCATTCGGGTTATACTAAGCTTTCTATAACTTAAAGAAACCATTAGCTTTATGGGCTTAATCCTGAGGACTTTATCCATTCTCATCACCTTCTCACTTGCCCTTTCTTATCCTTATTCCTGTCTTCCAGAACTTTGTTGCTTTACCATACTTTATCTTGCAACCTACACATATCTGTTTATACTACTCGTAACTTTTATTCAACTTACTTGCACCATAGATTTCCTTATGTTATTCTAGATATCAGGCGAGACATCACAACATTTCTCACTCTTCTTTACTTTCTTAATCATGCTTCTCGATACCTAGAAACCATATGCTAGAAGATATGCCACTGGCGACACCGCTATCCTTCCTGGATATTGAATCCTTGCGCTTCTAGCCTTCTATCCCCAAGTATGGAATATCCTCAACCTTTTGCTTTTGAGTATCTCATACATTGTTCACCTTTACCTTACTTTCCTTAAAGCCTCACATCATATATTCTATCTCTTTCGCACCTCTGATTTTTAAGGGAGATCCTGCAATGTTCTCGATCACGATGTTTCTATTTTTCTAGGTCCAGTAATCAAACTCCTGATTTGCTTGGGTGATGTAACTCTTTAGTTTCCTCCTTATTCTGATCGGCCTTAACGTCAGCTTAAGCTATCTTCCGGTCTGTGGTTCATGGTTTTATTTATTCTGTTTAGACTTTTATGGGCGTTGATGTATGTGCATGATACGATCGTTTAACAATTTAATCCTTCGTTTATGACCTGCACTAAATTCTTTCTTTTAATGTATACCAGAATCTTCTACGGTTGTATATGCTGCATATATATAAAACTCCAAACCCTTAAGTGAGTTCTTAATGCAACCAATTCTGGACCATTGATCAAATAATTCTTTTGTTCCATCTTAGCTTTCTTTCAACGTAAGCTATTACTTTTCCTGGTGTTTCTGCCCCCTCGTTGCGTCCATACTTAGCTTATCTTAGTGCCCATATATATTAAAATTCCATACAACTCATATGATTCTGAATATCACTTCTGATTTTACTCCTTGTACATTGGCCACTGTAGGTGCCACTTTCTTAGGGAGTTCATACAATGTTGTTTTGAGACTGTTGTCACACGACCATTTCCTCTTTAGATTGTTGTACTGAGGTTGAAGCCTTCTTCTTTATTTCCTCAGCTAGTCTTTCGTCGTAGTACTTAGGGAAGACCCTCTGACTCTTGTAAAGATGCGAGCTTATTATCCTGTATTCTCGATTGAATTTTTGATGTTCGTGCTCACTTGTAATTATCCTTAGTTACTTACCTCCATACTCATCTGCTCGTACAGCTTCTTCTGAACTGAAGTTTTGACTGTCTTCCCAGTGGGACTATCTTTTATTTCCGTAACACTCATACAGTACCTTTAACTACTCCAACTTCTATTTGAATATTTCTCAAGTATTACAGTGTCATAACTGTGGGGCTAAATTCACTATATTAGTTTTACTATCTTTATCTTTGATGTTCTTTCACATTATCGATGACCCTTACTTGCCTTGCGGTAATCCTTCTGTACCAAGGATAACAAAATTCCTTATTCGCAAGAGTGGCACTTAGTGTAACTAGCACACATAGTCCCTTAAGCTTAACTTTGCTCATATTTCTTGCTCTAAGGAAGCGTTTCCCTGAATGACTATTCTCTGAATTCATCGTGAATCTTCTTATGTGGTCCATTCTATTACTTCCGGAACGAAATCTGAAACTCCTATGATGTCGAGTATTTTCCAATCATTCAGTCCTTAATTCATATTTAGTTTACCTTGTTTACCAGTCCATACTGATTTCTATTACTCTGGGAATTAAATCTCCCCTCTGGTAGTCGCGTTGGAGTCACGAACTTATTTCTCAAAATGAGGATATAACCTTATGGTCTATATTCTTTTGTTGTCTCAAGGCCCATCGCCTTTTGTCTCTTCCTTCATTGACTATAGGTTCTGTAACATTCTACCGTTTTCATCCATGTATCACGCCTTATTCATAATGCTTCCTTATCTCTCTCTCATTATTCTGCTAATATTTCTGCATATTCCTTTTCTTGTGAAAACTTCAATACGACATTCTTTCGCTCTTAGCTTTCCTTTGCTCCATCCAGTGGCTCTTCAAGTTGCTTAACGTTCTTGCTTTACTAGGGACACAAGCAATACTAAGGTAATATTTATCCCTTCAAGGCTTATAGTGCATGTCTTTGTAGTACTCATATCTGGTTGTACTATTTTAAAGTGTACCATCTGGGTATCTCACAAGGAGATCTATTAGCACATTTGCCATATCCTTCGAAAATGTCAACTGACACAAACAATTCATCCATCATATCTTCTTATACTATTTCTATTAACCCTCATAGGGCATATCTGGAATGGGTGCGCCAATTGTATATACCTCTATTACATTTGAATATAACTCAAAAAGCTTATGTTCCTCTGCCTGAATTATAAACACTGTTAACCTTTGTTAATTGGGTGCCTTGTACCCTTCTTCATCTTGCTTCTTTTACTTGTTGAAACTTGTACTTATCTTCTTAATTTCTCATTGTCCTTTACCATAAATATGGATAGGCATTCTTGCCTTGAGACATCTTATCAAGAGGCTTACACCTTTCAGCACACACATGATCTGCTGAAGACCTCATATTTACTTATCATAAGCATCATACAAAGTTGAGTTCCACTAATCCAACACTTCCACAGCTATAGCTCTTATCGATCATCTTTCTGAACGTAGGCATTGTCTTATTACGAATAAAAATAGAAGCTCGGGACTTTAATTCTTATAAGTGAGCTCTACCACACGATCTAGAGTAAAAAGAAAGAGTGACAGTCTTAAATGCCCTGTAGCCTCCTACTTATAAGTGTGGTGCACGATACACCCATAAACAAGACTCTACTAGACATGGCTTGTAGACTTCCTAGGATAGAACCGCTCTGATACCACTTTTGTCATGACCAAATTGATGGGTCGCGACAGGCACCCGGTACTTTACTCAACCGAGTACCAACGTAACGTATCTTTCTTATTACATTATCATATATACATGACATACGTGCCTATTAGGCCAACATGATTATTTATAAACCCAAAACATCGACCGACAAGGCCGTACAATTTTTCACGTACATGACATATGTATAAAAGCCTCTAAGAATACATAAATGTCATAAAGGTCGGGACAGATTCCCGCCATACCAAACAATACACGTCTAAATCATACCAGCCAAACAAGTAACTCCGAAGCAAATGGAGCACACCAACATCTTCCGCTGAGTTGATAGCCTACATGGAGGGCTCTCGACTGTCTATCGGGACCTGCAGGCATAAAATGTAGCATCCCCAGGCAAAAGGGACGTCAGTACGAATAATGTACCGAGTATGTAAGGCACATAAATAAGTACATAAGAGACATGGAAGAAATATAGAGTACATGACTCAACTTGTAAGTCTGAATAACTTTGCAAATCATAAATTACTTTTAGCGTCATGCATATGCGTATGACTGTCATGTCGTGCATAGGTACATGTTTCATAACATCATCAGCCTCTGAGGGCATCCCATCATATCATATCAGCCACTGTGGGCAAAATCATCATCGTATACCAGCTAATCAGGTGGTGGTGCGTATATAACGCCATAACTTTTCCCATATCCCATATACATATATATACATACATATATACGCGTATATAACGCCAATTGAGTACATACATATATATGCGTATATAACACCGTTTGCAGCATATTTCAGCCATTGTGGGCAACATCATCATCATATACTAGTTGATCAAGTGGTGGTGCATATATAACGTCGTAACCTTTTCCCATATCCCATATACATATAGTTACATATATACGCGTATATAACGCTATCTAGTCATGGGTCAATGCACATGAACGCAATGCATGTAAAGTACGTCAATAAAATCATTCGGAATGTCATAAGACCATTTTGCCTCTTGAGCAATATCATAAAGTAACATCTTTTCAACTTTCGTATTTTTCTGAGACTCATGAACAAATGATAAAATATTATGACACATGAAAATTAAATAACATAGATATTTCTATTACTTCTATGAGTAGAGTCACTTATGAAATTTGTGCATTTGCACGTTTTGTTCATATCGTATGGATCATGCCAAAAGAAAGAAGGGATAGCCTTAACATACCTGTTTCTTGAATTATTTGAACGAAGCTTCTTCTGCGAAATTCTTGAACGAAATTTATACTTGGATTTTGAAATTTGGAACGAAATCTCCTTCTGTTTCTAGCGTTCTTTTGGCTTTAAGACCCCAAAATAGAATGAGATGTAACCTACTTCTTAGCTTAGTTCCAACGTTTGAAGTTGTTTCTGTTTTGTAGCTTTTGAATGAATTGATACCAAAATTGTTATATCATATTAAGGTTGTTCAGATTCCTATATGAAGATAAGACTTTGATAATTAAACTTTATGTATACCTTGGTGTCGACACCTAGCACAATTGTTATGAGTCATTATTTTAAATTGGTGGCCTTGTGCCACATGGAGAGTGGTATATTTTAGTTGATTTTTATCCACTTATTAGTTAACGGGGTAATGTCTCGTTACCCGGTAATTAACCAATTACCCACATAATTTAAAAATTACCACAAATTACTTAAAATTCTATTTATTTTTAAAATACATCATATATACTACCATGGTCATATGGTACCTTGCATGGTACTAGTTTATAATTATCGGGTATTATCACTCGGGCCGTATTTTACCCCAATATGCCAAACTTGGACGAAAAATTTATTTTCTTTGACTTGCTTCCCCTTTCACCTTTACGAATTTATTCATCACTTGTAAAATAGCATAATTCTTATAATCTCCAAATAATCCTTTACTTGGACTAATGTCAATTACCTTACGATAAATCCAGCGTACAATACTACAGGGTGCAACATCGTCGTAACTTAATACTGCGAAGTGTGACATTACCGTAATGTAATATTGCTAGGTAGAACACTGTCGTAACTTAATACTGCTGGATGTAACATCATCGTAATATATTACTGCAGAGGGTGACATCATCGTAATATAATACTGCGGGACGTAATATTGACGTAATATTTCGGGGCGTAACACCAGGTTAGTAGTAATATGCTTATTCTGCATTCCTTCACAAAACAAAAACAAAAAAATTTAAACAAAATTAACTCAACTACCACATTATCTGACTTTTCAAAGTTTACATGTCATGTCTTGTCTTTCAAATCCCTTCATCCCCTCTACACGATAACACTTTCCCACAAACCTACCACTGTTTTAGAATTATTCAGAACCTGTTTCTCTCTCCTCTCATCATTAGCCCTTCTTCCAATAAAACTTTCTTTCTCTCTCACAGCAAGTCATGAACCTTCATCTCTTTTGTGTAGCTGTGTTCCTCTCTTCATCTCTCTCTCACTCTACTCGTCTTCCAAGTACTCCTATAATGGCAATCGAACAATCGCCTCCTTCTCCCACCATTAACACCACTCCCTCTTCCTTATCATCCCCAGAGCTTCACTATTTCACTCCTTCTACTACTTTACCCACACTTGGCTCCTGTTCTTTTCCTATAGTCTTTCCTTTTTTGACAAACCATAATTTTCTCCCATATACTGAGAACTCTATGTCTCGTCACTCCTCTGATCTCATCAAATAACACTTAGGGGGTTTCATCTCTCAAGTGTCAGAGGTCCCTAAGGATGATCCTGATCAATATCTGAACTTCTCCATTTTGGACTTAGTGACTCTCAAAGAGTCACCAGAAAAAGAAGCAGCACATAACATCATGGCTATCGCTGCTGAGAGTCTGATGAATGAAGGAGCATATCTCTCGTCTGAGTATCAGGGGGAAAAACTCCATTCCTAGGAGATGTAAGAACCACAATAATCCTTGAGTCTTTGGCTCATGAGATGTTCTCAGAAAAACCTTCTGAAGAACCCGATTCTCATCCATGCAAACCCACTCCTGCACCTCCTGATCACTCTAAGCTCGTAGAGTCCTCCTCCAAATCACCCTCTATTAGGTCACAGTAGCAAGAGAGTTTTGAGTCCACATTGCAAAAAAGTAAGAGGAGTGTCAAGACAAGGAAAAAGAGGATAATGAGTCAAAGGGAATTTGTCACTAACAAAAGTATTCTAGTAAGTGGGATTGACAAAAATGCTCCAAGGGAACCTGGTTCCTTAGTACAACAATCTAAGAAAACTTAAAAGTCTGTGGATAAAGCTTTTGATGAAACTATTGAGCAACAAAATGGTTCATCCGTGAAGGGCAGCAGCAAGTCTAAAAGGAGTCAAACTGAGCAAGCCATGTCTGAAGATGATATTGTGGGGTTAGTAAACTGGAAAGGAAAGTCTGGTAAAGGGTCTAGCAAACGAAAACGGGAAACTATTAAAGAACTTGGTGCACTAAGGACCATGTCTTGTGATAGTGGTCTTTGGCAGCAGAGATTAAGAACTCAAAAAGTATTGTGGGGTCGTACATTTGACCCAGCAATTTCGGAGATGGCCGGTATGAGACAAATTCTTGAGATTGTGGAATTTCAATAATGGGAACACTTATTTGAAGGGAGTATGCCTCTGGTGTACGAAGATGTGGTACAAACTTTTTACACATCTCTCTTCACTATTGAGGGGGATCACATTTGTGCGCTAGTAAATGGAGTAGACATTGTACTTGACACTTCAACATTGGGAAAGGTTCTCAGAATTCTATGTGAAGGGATGTCCTCAGTCAAGGGTGTCTGTGGTGTAAACTTCAGGAGAGCCATCATGAAGGAGCAAGCTATTCAGCAGGGGGAACATGTGCATAAGAAGGTATTGCTTCCTGAGTATCAGCTTCTCTTTGAACTGGTCAATAAGGTGCTCTTACCTCGTTCTAAGAGGCGATCTATTGCTACAAAATCGGATATGGTCTTAATGGAAGCACTTGATGAGTTTGTCCCAATCAATTTGCCAGCAATCATGATAGATCATATGCAAAAGGTGGCAAACTTTAAAGGTGGGAATCATGGACTACCATATGGCTTTCTTCTCACTCAGGTGTTCAGATTCTACAAGGTCCCCTTGGAAAATCCCAGAGTAGGCACATGCAAGCAAACCTTCTCTAAGACCACTTTAGAAGAATGTAAATGTGTAGAAAGAGTTGGTGAAAGCACCTCGACCATTTCTCAGCTGATCAACGCTCAAAATGTAGCTTCTGAAGAGATCAAAAGGTTGAGGGCTCGAAATGCCATACTGGAAACTCACCTCAGTCAAGCAGTTAAAAAACCTGATTTTGTTAATGAAGAAGTTGCATGACTGACAAAGGAAAATGATAAAATTTGGGCTCAATTACTTTAAGAACAAATGTCTGCAAATGCTCGACTGGACCTGGTTCTCAAAACCATTGATGTCTCTTATTCCAAGCCTCCTTCTTCTAGTGTCCCCTAGGATCCTATTAGTGTCCAGCTATTTTTGCTCTAATATTTTGTGGCTGCTGTTTTATTTTTGTTTGCCTTTGTTTTTGTGATGGCATGCTGGAATTCACCATTACTGCTTCTGTCTTGCTCAGTCCATTGTAAACATTAATAAAACAGCTCCCATTTTTGCATGTACAATGTTGTGTTCCTCTGGCTTCTATTTTCTATCATGTGGTGTGCATATATGGCATGAGCTAGCTGTGTTAGACTTCTTTATGCTACATTCCTACTTGTGCTCTTTTTAATGATGCCAAAAGGGGGAAGAATATAAGATTAAGGGGGGAACTTTGTGTAGTTTCTGGTATCTTATCTGGTTATTTTTGCTCTAAACAAATACTATCCATGCCTAAGTTTGTCATCATCAAAAAGGGGGAAATTGATGGGTTTTCAATGTCTTGGCCTTATGTTTCTTATGTTTTGATGATCTAACAAACTTGTTATGAAGAACCAGATAGAGAACCTGGCTCACATGGTATACATTTCAACTAGACTGGTCCAAGTCTGAAAACCAGCAAATGAATGAACGACCACAGGGAGGAACACAACATGGACCTGGTGACCTGGTCCCTTAGGGTTCTCCGACAGAAGTATAAGTTAATAACTGTCCGCAATCATTATAAAGAGGAACACAACAGGGACCTGGTCCCTTAGGGTTCTCTGATAGAAGTACAAGTCAATTGTACAGTTGGAACGTAGCAGCAAAAAGTGACTATCTCGCAACTGTTACAGAAGAGGAACACAACTAGGACCTGGTCCGTTAGTGTTCTCTGACAGAAGTACAAGTCAACTATCCAGCTGGAACGCAACTGCACAGAAGTGGTTGTGCAGACAGTACATCAGTCATTTCTCATTGGGAAGAAGCGTGTACCAAGAATTGACATCACTATCTATTGTGATGTCTTTTGTGATATAACAACCTGGTGCAAGGCACAACATTTTTGTACATTCAGTGATACTCTCTCAAGCATAACAGTGTTTATCCGGCATTGAAATCACTGGTGTGTCAAGAACAAGAAGACAACTCTACTAAGGATCAGCTTCTAAAAGAGTTTATGTACATCCATAGTTGAGTTGTAATCTTGTTATTTGCTCTTCATTGTATTTCCTAGTTTGATTCTTAGAAGATTTGTCTTAGAAAAAAACCAAAAATCCGTAAACTTCCGAGTTTATGTTGTGACTAGGAATAGTCATAAGTTTAAAGCCTTTGTAACTAGGAGAGTTATAAAATGGCTTGTGGTGAGAGCATCACAAATTAGTTGAAGTCTTTGTAATAGGGTTATTACAAAGTGGCTTGTAATATGGAGACTACAAGTTAGTGACGTTAAAAGCCTACAAGAGTAGGTCGTGATTTTTTGATCCCCTTGTGTGGGATATTTCAACATAAATCCCTTGTTTTCTTTACTTTCAATTTCTATAGCGTTCTCAACATTATCTCATATAGGACCAGGTACTCTACAGTTTGATGGACTCATATAAACTAACAAAGTTGCTCGGGTCAGCCCCCCTAGTTGGTGAAGAAGAAATGGTTGAGCTTTTCCTACAAGCCCAGGGGCCCACCTACTTCAGTTATTTGATATAGGCCTTGGGTAAACCTTTCAATAATGTGGTAAAAATGGGGGAGATGGTAGAAGAGGGAATCAAGTCACGCAAAATCATGAGTTATTCTGCATTGAAATATACTACAGAAGATATTCAGAACATCTTAGTAAGTTTGGGTGGAAGAAAGAGAAATAGAAAAGATGTTGTTGAGCCCTACCAATGACATGATCCAGTGGGCATTCCTGCTCAACACTTTCAGACTCAATATCGACCTCATGGATATCCATGTGCTCTAGATAATCCTCCCCAATGCTACTTCTCTCCACAAAATCCCCAAAGTCATACCTCACCTTCCCAGTACTCCATCCACAATGTACCACCATATGCTCCACATCCACAGGACCTGCGATGGCCTGCACCATTTCCGCAAATATCTTACCCGCCTCCTCAAGCATATCAATCACCTACCCGCAAAAGGTTCCAACTGAGGCTAGAGTACCAAATGAAAAGGCAACAGGAAAAAGAAAAGACTTTCACTCCTATTGGAGAATCATATGCCAGTTTGTTCCAAAGGATGAGGCAATTGGACATGTTGAAGCCGATTCAAATAAAAATATCGAACCCTCTTCCAAAGAATTTTGATTATTCTCAAAGGCATGCATATTGCTCTAATGCCCCGGGTCATAGCATAGAAAAATGTTGGCATCTAAAAAAAGCAATTTAGAAGCTTATTGATGCAGGTCACATTGTCGTGCAAAATCCAGATGTAGTAGACACTAGCCAAAGTCCATCGCCTGTTCATAATGAGACGCATATGGTGGGTATGATTTGTGTTGAAAAGGAATATGAGAACTCTTCTGAGATTCTCGAAGGGTCACTTGTCGCAAAGCTTTCAGCACTATCAGTCTCGGTTCCAGAAGTTGATCTTAAGAACGAGCTAGCAAAAGGGACCCAAAAGCAATTTGCTAAGGTCAATATGATGGAGACTTGTGAAGGTCCTAGTACTGTTGATGCGGAACTCAGTGGCTAAGATGTTGATCTTGGTGATTGAAAAGATGCCCTTTCTTGGCTAGCCAGGGAGGAGTCTTGGTGGTTTATTTTGTTGTCATTTCTGTTGTCCGGTTTATTTCAGGGTTGTAATCCAGATATTGTCTTGTGACTCAAACCCTTCTATCCTTTTATTTAGCCTAGTTCGTTTAGTCGTAGTAACACGTTTAGTGTTATCTAGAATTATTCCAGGGTTGTAACCCAATTTAGTTTGCTTGTTTTGTTGTTCGAACCCTTTCACCGTATGTTTAATGCAATCTCCTATTTTTTTTATTTCTAGTCTGTATTTGTTTAGTTCTATTTTTTTTATAGTTCTTTTCATGGTGACTCTAGTGGCATGACATGCATGTGGAATTCTCAGTCTGGTCTTAAAAGTTAGTCTAATCATGAAACAATGAAACAAGTTTTGAAGATGATAGGGACATTTAAGAGAAATAAGTAAATATTTGGATATTTTGAGATCATTTAAAGCCCTAATTGTGTGAAATTGGGGCAGATGGTTTGGGAAGTTAAGAGGACGGCAAGAATTTGTTACAAGAAAGTGCGTCCCAGACAATTTGAAGCAAGCAACTTTGAGTTTAAGTGCATCTCAAGTTACAACATAAAGCCAAGGGAGTTTGCTCCAAACTGACGGAGCACATCTATTTTGAAGAAGAAATCACCCAAGAAGAGCTCTGTACTTGACAAGGCACTAAAAAAAGGTGGAAGTCATATCCGTGATACCAATGTCGATGCTGTAAAATAAATGCTATGCATGATCTTCATTTTTCATCTTCAAGTCGCATGTGTTATACTTGGTATTCTTAGAGATTGGGAGGCCCCCTTTCAGCTACCCAAACACTTTATACCCTTCGATACCTCGTTGAGCTTGTGCTGATTTCTTTGACCTCCCCTCTTTTGGAATCAACTTAAAGTCATACGAAAAAAAAAGTTCATGTCATTATAGGTTTGTTTTAAAAAGTTCATTCCAAAAGGAAAATTCAAAAGAAAAAAGAAAAAAATAGAGATAAATAAAAAAAAGGGAGGAAAAAGAAAAAAAGAAAAAAGAAAAGAAAAGAAAAATAGTAACAAAGTATTCTTGTGAACTACATTCGACCTAATTCTTATCACCGCAAGATACGTAGGTAGTTTTACCGTTTGGTCGCACCAAATAAAATGTTTTATAATCCCACGAAGTCAAGAGTGGGGTGGTTTCTCTTAGAATCAAATTCTGCTATTTTAGAAATTGGGGCAAAGTTTTGAAATGGATTCCAAAAGTTGTAAATAAATTAACCTTGTTATCTTAGTTATTTTGAGACTTTATGATATCCTTTCTTTCTAACCCTATCCAAAAGCCACATTACAATCCAAAAAAGACCTCCTAGTTAATCTTTGAAAGAGCCGAGTTAGCCATGCCAAGAGCATATAATATTTTTACCATGGTTAATGCCTTGTCATATGCAGAATCAGAGGAAATAAGAAGAAAAGAACAAAATGAGAGAGTCTTATTGGTGAAAACCTTCACAGGCACCATAAGTCGACTGTGAGTTGAGAAAAAAAACAAAATGAGAGAGGTTTGACGGTGAAGACCCTTCGGTCACTACAAGTCGAATAAGGACTGTGAATCAGATAGGATAATCGGAGCATTGAAGCCCAGTTTCATGGCTTAGAGATACAACGAGAGTTGAACATTAGATTTGCTTGACAGATTAGGCCATTTAATCCAAAATGCATGTCATAGTCATTAGAGTTGGTATCCACATCTGATAAGTTTCTACTTGGTGATTTTCCGGGTAGATATCATTTCTTTCCATTGTCCCCTTACTATGTCCCTCTTGATTTGTTTAAGTCCTATTCTTGAGTCTGTTTATCAAAACAAGTGAGAAATGACTTCAAAATTTGCTACCAGCTTTCCAATTGCACAAAGTGGAGTCGGGCTAGTACATCAAATTGGCTTAAGTCAGGAAAGAGTAATATGTGCACTGTGTTGGTGACAATTGACGTGCTTTGGGATTCATGTGAAATACAAAGGTTCGGTATATGTTAATTTATGAGCACAATGAAAAAGATAGAGGGTATTGGGTTTGAACGGATCAGAGGTATTTTCTGCGATAAGGGTGACAGAGAAAGTGGTTAGTCAATAAACAAGCAAGGTCTTTCAATTTGAAATCAAAGTTATCATGGCAAGTGAAAGAGCAATCGCCCTCAAGGCCAAGGCCACAAACCAACCACCACATTTTAAACTCATAGGTTTTCTTTGTTTGAAACAGGGACGAAGACTATATCCAAATCAAAGCTTAGAAGTTTGAATTTTTCAAGTGCCGTGCCCAAATTTTTGTCACCTCAAAGTAGGGGTGGGCGTTCGGTATTTCGTTCGGTATGTATGAATTTCGGTTCGGTATTTTGGTATTCGGTTTATCAATTGTGTATACCAAATACCGTACCAAAATATTTCGGTACGATTCGGTATTTACTATTTTGGTTCGGTACGGTTTTGGTACGGTTTCGGTTTAACAATCAATGAATATTGAATAATCAATGCTAAATGCTAACGCCTAACAGTGCACAACTGCAGTCTGCACATGCAGTCATGCACAATTGGAACTTGGAAGAGGAATCACAAATGCAGTTTTTTCAGTCAATATTTGTACTTTGCACAACTGCACAATGTGCACAAGTTTGAAAACACTGAAAAGCCTGCACAGTGCACACTGAAAACACTGAAAAATTTGCACAAATTTGGAAGAGGAAGCACAAATTTGCAAGTTTGCATCTGTAGACAACAACTTCACAATCTGGCAACTGCAGATGCAAACTTGCATGCCAGATCTGGCAATCAACTTATTAGTTAACACTTAACACTCACAGTGCAATAAAAACACAGTCCAAACTTAAACACATGGCAGCTGAACACTTAAACTGTTAAACAGTTAATTAAACTGCAGATGCTAACTTGCACAACTGGCAACTGCAGTCTGCAGATGCTAAACACATTAACCCAGTGCAATAAAAACAGTCCAACAAATGCAGTGTTTGCACAATCGAAATTCTAAAGTGTTTGCACTTTGCACAATGTGCACAACTGCACATGGCTCATGGCTGAAAGCCTGAAACAAGAAAGAATATCATTCTGATTTCTGTAGACAACAATTTCACAATCTGGCAAGTGCAGATGCAAACTGCAGTCTGCAGATAAACTGAACACTTAAAACTACTGTATTCCCGATAAATGGTAGCTGAACACTTAAAACTGTTAAACAGTTAAACTGCAGAAACCAGAAAGAATAGGCACAACTGCAGTCTGCAGATGCTAAACTGCAGTCCAAACTGCAGTCTGCAGACAACAAACTTGCGAACTTCTCCGTTATCTTCTTTCACCACAAAGTATTCCCAAATATCGGAGCGTTGAGCAGTAGCACGGGGCATGATTGCACTTGAACTTGAACCTAAAAAAATATAAATCATATGTTAGAATATTATAGTTTAATGAAAATAAAACAAAACTACAAACTATTAAGTATATCATTATCACCAAACAAATAAAGTATTAAACTTACCCCTCAAGATGCAAGTTGCAACTATACATCAAACAATGCTAGTAGTGCTTCCATTATTTTCCATATCTAAAGAAAATACGACCAAATATGTCATACAAATGAAAAGGCATGATATATTATTTTGAATTAAAATACAAACAAAATATTAAAGCTTACCAAGCTCGAGTTCCTCAAGATACTTCAAGTCTTCTTCAACACTAATAGGATTCTTCTCTTCTCTAATCCAATCTTGAACACAAATAAGAGATTGGACACATTTAGTAGTCAATGAACTCCTAAATGAATCAAGAATACGGCCACCAGTGCTAAACGCGCATTCCGACACCACACTAGAAATTGGAATTGCCAACACATCACGAGCCAACTCCGAAAGAATAGGAAATCTAGGAGCATGTGTTTTCCACCAACTCAAGATATCAAATTCTTCACTAAAAGGCTCTTGTTCTTCACTAATGTATTTATCCAACTCCGATTTAGCACCCCCACTTCCATTGTCTTCCTTTTGTTTCTTTAAGCTAAGCTTAGTCCTAATTTTTGATGCACTTATAACACTCCCACTAGGTGTCTTAGATGTGTTGTTAGATGAAATAGAACTAGATGGAGATTGATAACAAGATTTGGTTGAATACTTTTTTAGATACTCCCCAAACAAAGAATTCATATAAGCATACACCTCAACATTTATTTTCTTCCCTTTTTCCTCCCCAAAAAGTTCTTCAAGTGCTCCCTCAACATATTCAAATTTGTTACGTGGATCCAAGACGGAAGCAATAAAAATCATTTTATTCATCTTTTCAGGTTCACCCCAATACTTCTTGAACTTTTCTTGCATTTGCTCAGCCATTTTTCTCAAATGCCCATCCTCACTAGCTAAACACATTTTCAAATGACAATAAAGTTCAGATACATCCTCAAAATGAGAATTACAAGTGACATAACGTGAACCTGAAACATTTTTAGTTAGCTCGTGAAATCTTGCAAGAAACTCTATAACATTCCTCACATTCACCCAATCATCAGATTCAAGAGGACCTACATTACCACCATCTTCACAAAGATGAGAACATTGATATGCAGAAAATCCATCATCAAAAAAAAGCAACTTGTCAAAGGCTTTTTCAAATTGTTGTGTTGTATCCAACATCAAATAGGTGGAATTCCACCTGGTAGGAACATCCAAACACAACGTTTTGGTACATTCTACCTTTACATGTGCACAACACTATTTAAACTTTAAGGTCCTTGCAGGCGAAGATCTCACATACCTCACAATATTTCTAACACGTGTCACAGAAGCATCAAGTTCTTTCAAACCATCTTGCACAATTAGATTTAGTATATGAGCCATGCATCTCACATGAAGATGTTTACCACTCATCATATTAGTTTTCCACATATCTAACTGTTTAGACAATTCTTTGACAGTGACATCATTTGAAGAAGCATTGTCCACAGTAATAGTGAAAACCTTGTCTAATTTCCATTCAAGCAAACAATCCCTAATAGCTTTAGCCATCTCTTCACCCTTATGACTAGTGATAGGGCAAAAATTAAGTATTCTTTTATGCAACTTCCAATCCCTATCAATGAAGTGGGCTGTCAAACACATATAATTTATTCTTTGTAATGAAGTCCAAGTGTCTGTTGTTAGGCAAATTTTTGGTTGTGCTTCTCTAAAAGAACTTCTTTAGATTTTCCCTCAATTCACCATAAACTTCATAACAGTTCCTTGTTATTGTTCTACGAGAAGGAATACGAAATAGTGGTTGAGTTTTTCTCATAAACTTTTTAAAGCCTTCATTTTCTACAAAGCTAAATGGTAGTTCATCAGTAACTATCATCTCAATTAAGGCCCTCCTAACCACTTTTTGATCAAATTTCCAAATTGATCCTTCATCATTTTGGCAAGATTGAAAATTTAGCTTTGTTTGACTATTATCTTCTGCAATTTTAAGTGGGTATTCTTTGCATCTAAGCAAATGATTCTTCAATCATGTTGTTCCATTCTTAGATGAATTAGCAGCATAAGCTTGTTTACAATATCGACACCGTGCTTTCCCAACCCCATTAACCTAAAATTTATCAAAATGGTTCCAAACGTCAGACCTGGGTTGCATTGCTTTCCTTTTCTTGGAATCTTCACTATCAATGTTGTTGGTGTTACTATCTACCGTAATAGGTAAACTTTCAGTAGAACCAACATCACTTACTTTACTTGTATCTTCCATCTATACAAAATTAAACAAATATAAACATAAATTAGCAATCAACAAATTAACTAATAACTACCTTGCTATCAATAACAATTAACTAATAAGTACCTTGCTACCTTACAAAATTAAACAAATACAAGTATTATCTACCTTGCTACCAAAGTAACATGAGTTTTCTTATGTGCGCACATTATAAGTCTAGGATTAGCATTTTCACTTTTCAGTGGTTTTTAGTTATCTTCAAGTATTATCATTTTCTGACTTTTTGAATATCAATAACAATTTCCTGTAACTTAGAATTTGCTTTAGAAACATTATTCTTGATAGTTTCTAAGGTCTTGATTACATCAATCATAATTGTTACACCAATTCTTGATAGTCACTGACAATAGAGCTGATGTAACACCATTGAGAACTCCAGCTCAGCTGAGAAGCTAAGAGAGTGACTAAATCTTTTCTTGAAATTCTAGAAGCCAACATACTAGAAGATAATGTATTTCATGATTTTCAAAGAGAGGAGTCTGCTATTGTTAGTTACTCATATGAATATGATATGGTAAAGTTCAAAAAATCACACCTAAACAAGGTAATACAACCAAAAGAAAGAGTATTAACGTGATACAGATGATATTTTCCTACTAAAGGGAAAAGCTCGGAACATCAGTTCATTCAATCGGCAATACAACCAAAAGAAAGCGAAACATACCTTTGAAATTGAAATTGAATCGAGCTCAGTAGACTGGAACATGACAGAAGTGTCTTTGACACTTCGTTTGCCCGGAATCGAATCGAGCTGGAAATCGCCGTCTATAACCCTAAAATAGTTTGATGCAGAAAATCAGAAATTAAATCTCAACAAAAGCCTCAGAAAGTAGTCGAGTACTGGGATGAGATCATGAGAATGAGATGAGACTTACAAAACTTACAAAAGTAGTGAAGTTAACCGGTGAAGATGAGATGAGACTCGAGCTCGAATGTCGACTGGTCGTAACTCGATTCACAGACTGATATCCTAGAGTCGCAGTCGATTCTTGTCTTCTTCTTCTCGTTCTCGATGATATCTCCTAACTCCTAAGCAATAAGCACTGAAGGCTGAAGCAGTAAGCAAACCCTATCTCGAATTCTCGATGATATCTCCCACTGGGCAAACGAAATGTCGAAGACGGAAGAACAGTAGAACACTAGTGTCTGCTAGGGTAATCGTCTAATCGATTATTTGAGGCAGAAGATTGGGCTTGGGTTGGGAGTTGGGGGAGATGGGCCTGGCTGGGTGTCCGTATGGGGCTGTGGGCCTATAAAATATGTAATTGGGTTTGGGCCATATTTCGGTATTTCAGTTTACCGAAATAGTTAAATTATAAAACCGAAAACCGAACCGAAATACCGAAAATTCAGTACCGAATTAGACCGAAATACCGAAAAAACTGAAACCGAAATACCAAATTAATTTGGTTCGGTTCGGAATTCGGTTTTTCGGATTTTATGCCCACCCCTACCTCAAAGGCTGTTTGAGAAGGTTTTTACGTGCTAGGCATTTCCCTAGTTGACAAGGTTTTTACCTCCTACACATTCCCCTAGTTGAGAAGACCATTACCTCCTAGGCATTTTCCCTAGTTTAGAAGAACCGTACCTCCTAGGCATTCTCCATAGTCAGAAGAGTTTTTAGCTTTCCTTAAGTTTAGAGGTCCCGCCTGCAGAATAGGGTTAGTTTTAGTTTTCTTAAATTATTAATCTTTACCATTCCTTAAGTTCAGGGGTCCCGCCTGGAGAATATGGTCAATTTTAGTTTTCTTAAGTTGTTAATCTTTAGTTTTTCTCAAAGTTCAGGGGTCCCGCCTGGAGAATAGGGTCAATTTTAGTTTTCTTAAGTTTAATCTTTAGTTTTCCTTTAGTTCAGGGGTCCCGCCTGGAAAATAGGGTCAATTTTAGTTTTCTTAAATTGTTAATCTTCAGTTTTCTTTTAGTTTAGGGGTCCCCGCTTGGAGAATAGGGTCGGTTTTTTAGTTCCCTTAAGTTGTTAGTCTTAGTTTTCCTTAAATTCAGGGGTCCCGCCTGGAATATAGGGTCAGTTTTAGTTTTCTTAAGTCGTTAATCTCTAGTTTTTCTTGAGTTCATGGGTTTCGCTTGGAAACTAGGGTCAGGTTTAGTTTTCTTAAGTCGTTAATCTCTAGTTTTTCTTGAGTTCAGGGGTCCCGCCTGAAAAATAGGGTCAGTTTTAGTTTCCTTAAGTCGTTAATTTCTAGTTTTTCTTGAGTTCAGGAGTCCTGCCTCGAGAATAAGGTCAGTTTTTAGTTTTCTTAAGTTGTTAATCTTTTATTTTCCTTGAGTTCAGGGGTCTCGCCTGGAGAATATGGTCAATTCTTAATTTAGGTAAGCTCAATTTATTGTTTTCTTTAAGCTCAATCTCACAGGAGACGCACATCCTAGTCGAGTCTTTAATTTTACTCTAATCATTGTATCTTTCATCAATAGCATAGTTGATTTATAGTACTGCTAACAACTCACAAATCTTCCTAGTGCAAACTGGGGCAGAAAATTTTATTTGTTTTGATGTTTTGATTGCAGGCACCCACCTGGAGAATGATGGGCAATGTTTCAGAAATTGGTTTTAGGTTCAAATAAGAGAAATACCAGGAGACCGCCTGAGAAACGGGGTCAACTTTCAATTTTGTTCCAAATCAAGCAGGAGGATCCTACCTGAAGAATAGGGTCAACTTTCACTTTTCAAGTTCAAGTCAGAGGCAACAGGAGCCCGCCTGAAGAATAGGTTCAACTTTCTGTTTTCAAGTTCAAGTCGGAGAGGCATTAGGAGCCCGCCTGGAGAACAGAGTCAACTTTCAATTTCAAGTTAGAGAAGCTTCAAGAGAATCCCACCTAAAGAATAGGGTCAACTTTCAGTTCACAATTTCAAGTTAGAGAGGCATCAGGAGTCCGCTTGAAGAACAGAGTCAATTTTCAATTTTCGAGTTCAAGAAGCATCAGGAGAATCCCGCCTGAAGAACATGGTCAACTTTCGGTTTACAAGTTCAAGTCAGAGAGGCATCAGGAGCCCACCTGAAGAATAGAGTCAATGTTCAGGTTTCAATTTCAAGTTCAAGAGGCATCAGGAGAACCCCACCTGAAGAACAGGGTCAACTTTCAGTTTATAATTTCAAGTCAGAGAGGCACCAGGAGCCCGCCTGAAGAACAGGGTCAACTTTCAATTTCCAAGTTTAAGAGGCATCAGGACAATCCCACCTAAAGAACAGGGTCAATTTTTAGTTTCAAGTTTAAGTCAGAAGCAACAAGAACCTCCCTGAAGAATAGGGTCAACCTCCAGTCTTTAAGTCAAATCGAAAGTAGCACGAGCCGCCTGAAGGACAAGGTTTGCAAGCTCAAGTCTACTCCAAGTGTTTATTTCAAGTGCAAGCAACAGGGTGCCCGCCTGAAGAACAGGGTCAACTTCCAGTTTTCTTCAAATTCAAGTCAGTAGGATGCTCGCTTGAAGAACAGGGTGAATTTTCAGTTTCATGTTAAGGGATCAAGTGGAGATTCAAGGAAGATTTAAGACAAGAAGTAGATAGGATCTTGTATTTTAATTTTATACTTACTGTAATTTTCCCTTTTATTTTGATCTAATGGTAGGAACTGCGGACCGAAACCTCGACGGCACTTCAATCGGCTCTCCACCTCGGTACTCCATCGCTCTTCTCACTTCTGAACTATACGTGGCCTAATCCCTTTATAGCCAAGGGTCGGGTCAAAAAACTTGTCTCGTCGTTCTTTTTCTGAAAACTCTTCGTGTTTTCAGTCAAAGAGGGGTAGCTGTAGACATGTAATTTTTGACCCTCCCCAAGATTTTACATATTTTAGTGTTAAATATTTAGTTTAGGCCTAATATCGCTACTTTAACTAATTTTTATTTTTTTAACTTTATTTTGTCACAAAAATGAAAATTACAAAAAAATACTTACTTTTATTTAGGTAATTGATATTTTATCTTGTTACGTTTAGTTTATCTACCTTTCATAAAATTCAAAAATACAAAAAAAATAGTTCCACTTTATTTTCAGGAATATTAGTAGTTTGGTAGGAATATTATTTTAATTTTGCAATTATTTTAATCTAATTCCATTTTTATCTTTTATTATGATATTTAAAAAATACCAGAAATAGGTTTGTTTTATTTTAATTGTTATTTTACTTAAGTAGGATTAATTAGTAAATGGGCTGGGGTAGTATTTTTAGTCTTGTTCGATGAGAAAGAAGAAAATTTGGGCTCAAACAACCCATTTTTTAGGCCCAATTCGGACCTAGCCCATAATTCCTAAGCCCATACCCCCTAACCTAAAGACCCCTTCATCTCCACATTAAGAAAAAAATCCTAGAACCCCAAAAAATGAACCATCAGCCGAACCCAAAAAAATACCCCCCTTAACTTCATCTTCTTCACAACCTAACGTAAGCCATCAGCACACAGCAAACCTAAGATCCCATCAGTCGCAAACTCAAAAACTCTCTCTCTCATTTTCCTCTCAACAGTGAGAGACGATAGTATCTCCTTCCCCTTTAGCCTCGTCGCTCGAACTGGTTCCTCGCCGGAATTGATCACCGGCGAGTAGCAACACCACTAGCAGCAGCGAGTCCATAGAGTAGCGTCGCCGTTTGGATTTGTGCGTAAAAATAAGGTCAAAATCTGTCCAGGTCTGGATCTGACCGAAAAAGAGAAACCGGCAACCTCCATTAACGCTGACGAAATCGTGTTTTGTTTCTCGCCGCCGTAATCACCGTTTCCGACACCCTTACACAGTCCAAATGATTCTCCAAATAGCTGCTTCTGCTATTCTTTTTTATCAATTGGAGTCCGGTATTTTCCGCCCTTTTGTTTTGATTTCGAGATCTCGCTAGAGATGTCAGCGTTTGAGTTTGTTGCTTGAGGTCCTGTCTGAAGCCCTGTCTGGTAGTTCCGTCGAGGTTCGAGTGTCGTCCGACAAGATTTCGCTTCTTCGAGGTCCTGTATTGGTTTCTTGTTTGCCTTTGGATTCACCTACTGTAAAGCTCAAAAGTAAAATTCTTCCTAAGGTCCATCTCTATTCTTATTATAGTTACAAGTCATATTTTTGGTTGGTTGCTATAAATGATTATTTTGTATTGTCTGTTGGTTTGAAATGAAGTAATACAATGTTAATTATCCTATTGATTTGTGAATTCCTTGAATTTGATTCCAAGTCTTTTGCATAATGTGGCATTTTGAGGACTCAATAGCTTATGTAGTCAATCTTTTGGAGTATGTACTTGTAATCTAATTTATGCATGATTTTGGAATAGAATTTACTAGTTCTATTGCCTATAGGTTGGACTCGTCTTGAACCTCAAGTCTATAACATCTGAAAATGCTGTAGTGAATGGCCTAAAGATGAGCAAAATGGTATGTTGGGCTTAGTCACTGTTTTGGTAGGTGAATGATTAGATGATGTCCGACTTAAAGTTGCAGCTTTGTTTTTGTTATCTTTGTCCGTCTTTATGTCATTAAAATTACTAGCGAGACTTTTGGATCCATTTGCCTTTAGTATTAAAAAGGTATTATTCTGCTAAAGTTTGCTGGATTTAGATTATAGCTTAACTTTTAATCTTCATGATTTAATTATTATTCTAATTCTATAATGCATGCCTTACAATAGTCTCAAAGTTTAGGAAGAATGATGAACACCTAGTATACCTTTAAGCGCGCTTTTAATTTAGTATCGTGATTATGTATACGTTCGCATAATATAATTATGATTTTTCTAAACTTAAAACTAAGGTACACGTTCGCGTGACTTTGGCCAAATAATCTTAATAATAATAAAGTGTGATTAATTGTGGACATGTACGTGTGACATGATTCTTGACGCGCCAAACGAATTGAGTACACGTATGCGTGACTCGTTTCAGGTTAATTTCTTAATTGAAAGTGGTAAAGTGAAAATGCACATAGGTTCTATAATAAGTAATTAGACAATTTAATTGATCCAAGTATAGAGAGTCCGTGCTAGAACTACGGAACTCGGGAATAGAGTCACTTTCCTCGATTTGGGATTTAAAATAAACTGGTGACCTGGGACACTATAAATTATCCCAAGTGGCGACTCTGAATTTAATAAATAATCCCATTTCGATTATGTCACTTTAATTGGAAAAACTCCCTTATATCCCCATCCTCGGGAAAAAGGAGGTGTGACAGCTCTGGCGACTCTACTGGGGAAAAGAACCCAAAACTTCTGGTTCAGGGTTCAGAATTCGAGCTTGTTAATATGATCTATGCTTGGCTTTATTGTCTGTTGATATTATTGTATTTGTGGACCTAATGTGCTAAATGCCGCTTATTTTACTACTTTGATATTATTTGAAATGTATTAAACTGGCTTCTTATACCTCCCTTTTAAGTCTTCTAAAAATATGGTGCACACGTATGCGTGGCCCTTTTTTTGTTAGAAGTCATACCAAATAGAACGAGGCTTGAGTCAGCAACAAGTCCGGGTAGACTTTCGTGTTCCCGGTACGTTGCCCCCACCTCGGCTCGAGCTATCCGCTCGGGTAAGCCATGTCTAGAACACCCCCCCAGATTTCAACCTAGAATGACATAACCTCATGCCAAATTCCCAGTAGGAACGTTGTTTTCTTCATGTGCATTTAACTTTGGGGACTCAACACAAGGGTTGGGTCCGTCTAGGACATGTGTACCCAAAAATAAAAGACCATCCTGATGTATCTTATGTGCTACATGTTCCATTCTTCAAGGGTAAAAAGGATAATTTTGCAGACCAATGATGGTTGAGAGTAAATGAGAGAGAAAAGAGGATGAAGTGTGAAAATAAAGCAAGTAGGGCCCAGTTATGTTTTTCTTTCATATTTATTTTACGAAAAAGACAAAAAAATGAAAAATCCCAAAAAAGTTTTTGCACTTTCCCATCATTTTCCGGAAAAAAAAATCAAAAAAAAAGTGGAAAAGAAAATCCAAAAATAGTTTACATGTTTCATCATTTTTCAAAAAAAAAGACAAAAAATATGTTTTCTCCAAATCAGTTATTTTTTTATTCTCGCTCGTATCCAAACTTCCCGAACTACGCATACCTGATTCTCGTCTTTCGGGGCGTGATACGTAGTCAACCCACATAGGGTCCAGTCTTCTTAGTGAGTCTTAGGTTCTTGGCTTCGAGAGTCGTAGCCAAATCTTGCATCTTTAGCCACTTTTGGCCACATTGGCCTTTTTGCAAAATAGGGCTATTTTCGCAAAGTGGCTTGTTTAATATTGTTTGGAGAGACTTTAATCCAAAATTAGCTATCTCCTTATTTTAAGGTCCGTCCTTCTTGAATTTGCATATCTTGCCACTTTTAGGCTGCGTCGGCCGTTCTTGCAAAGTGGGGCCATTTTTGCAAAAGCGGTTGTTAACCCATGTCTTAGAGTCCTAAGTCCACAACAAAGTGTCCTCTCTGTTTAAGGTCCATTCTATTGAACTTGCACGCTTAGCCATTTTTTTGGCCACATAGGCCATTTCTACAAAATGGGTCATTTCTGCAAAGTAATTTTTTCATGTCTTAGAGGTCACTTTTGTTGAGTTTGCACTTCTAACCACCTTTTGGACGCATAAGCCATTTTGCAAAATAGCCTCAATCATATCTTGCATGTGTCCAATAGGAAGTCTTATTGTCTCACATAGTGTTCTAAGTCTTTAACTCTATTTGGTCTTATTTTTCTCATACAAATGTGGATCTACTTACCAGAGATTGAGTATGACAGACGCTCAAGGACCCTCTTTGTCAGAACCGTTGCATGCAGGATTTGCTTAAGGAGATTATATTTATTTATTTATTGAGTCTGTTTTTTGTTGTCTTGTACTTTATAGTCATGTTTAGTAGCATTGATTCTTTTAGTTGGTGTCAGAGTTTGTCGTAGTATAGTTGAGTTTTTCAAGTCTCTCCTTATCGTAAGACTTCCCCAGGGTTTATTGGTGGTACACCGACCCCTATGTTATTTTCTCCAAGACCTTCGTTATCATGAACATGTGCGTGTTGTGAGCTAGACATGTTTCGGCTTGAGAATAAAAAATTCTTGACAAGAAAAAGTGTAAAAACAACGTGTGTATTGAGAATCAGTAATGAAATAATCACTATTATCTTTAGCTCCAAGGTGGGCGCCAAATTGTGTACCTCGAAAATACGAGTAACAATTTAATTTGATTTGTGGTTTTAAAGATATGTGATTTAGTACTAATTAATAATCAAGAAATATAAAGTAGAAATGAAAGGAATAAGTGAACCAAACAAATGTTACTCAGCAGCGGTGACCTCGAGCTTAGTGACCTCGAGATGAACTAAGAGCAATAAAATAAGAACAATAAATGTAAAGGACAATGCTTATGAACAGTAAGAGAGAAAAGCAGGATAGTATATTCTTTGCCAATGATTAGATGGTCTTTACAAAATGATTGGGTCCCCTTTATATAGGAGGGGAGCCTTAAATAAGGTACATTTCTATTTACAGTAAGGAATCTTATTTGGATAGCTGTATAACCGCCTGGTACGGATTCGTACAAATCTATCCTAGAATTTATGCCGTGATTTTAGGGACGTGGTGAGAATCTTGTCCTTCTGTAACAAACTCATAACGGCTCTATCTCGAACTTGGCCATACTTGGATCCAATACCCTCGAACATTTAGGTCTTCGAGCCACTCATTCTGTCTTCGGTCTTTACCGAATTCAACCCTCGGTGCGGAGTCTCGAGCCTGCTAAATCGGGGGCACCTGATTTTGACCATATACAACATCCTACCCGTCCCTTAGCCCACATTACAACCATAAAAAAGTACTAATTGATTTTAGATCGAATGAGCCTACATTAGTAGAGATTTACATTATGGGCAAGCCTATGGTACCAATTGCATGCATGCGACTTCTTTGTGAGAGTGAGAGATTTTCTTTGATATATATGAGTCCTTAAATTATATTTGATCATGAGATTCGAATGTGTGGATTCAACTTACTCTCTTGTTCTTAGTTTGAGGGCACATGGTTTCATGAGGGATAGGTAACATTATTAGACTTCTCTCTATGATATTGGATGTTCAAGCTGAGTGCATTATGTTCTTAGTTTGAGGGCACATGGTTTCATGAGGGATAGGTAACATTATTAGACTTCTCTCTATGATATTGGGTGTTCAAGCCATGAGTGCATTATGACATTGAGTTGGTTTTTGAGGCTAGGATTGTTATGAACATGTTGTCTTTGTTTGAATATTTTTGAAGTCGGCATAAGAAAAAGGGAAGTGTATGTGATTGCATATGCTAAGGTTTAATTGTTGCTATCAACCATGGTCATTGGTGTAGTGTGCCTCAATTATGTAAAAAAAAAAGTGCTCAAGGATAGTATGATTTGTTAGTTGACTCGAAGACGGACAACGTTTAAGCGTGGGGTAGTGATGTTTGGCTATAATTACATATTTTCAGTGCATTACTTATCTTACATTTTGGTAATTTAATGCTAAATTATACTATATTTGTGCTTAATTGAGTTTATTTTATGTGTAGTTATATTGAAGACAAAATTTGAAGCAAAGTAAATATTTAATGTGTATTTTATGCACTATAACAAGGGGCCTTTGATTATTTGATGACAAAAAAAGAACAAATGAGGAAGAAAGAAGACAAATGAAACAAAATGCAAATAAGTGACAAAGAAGAAATAAAGAATTGAAAAGAAAGAATGCAAGATTTGAAAGTGGAACGAAGCTGTGAAATCGGAAAGAAGAAAGACAGAGCAACAGAATAAAAAATGTAAGAAAAAGTCAGGCGCAACAAGCAAACTAGAAGCGACAGAGTTGTGCGACGCGAGCAAGAAATAGAGCATGCGGCGCGAGCAGTTTAGCTCGCGATGGAGCTTGCGAGACACGGTCTATAGCGAGGGTGTTCCGGAATGTTAAAGCCTATTTTGTCTCCTATTTGATTTGGGACTTGGTTATTTCGTTTGGATCTTTACCCTATACATATAAATAGTCATTAAACACTATTTTAAGGGTGGGGACCAAATTTTAGACGGAGCGAGAGCACGGAGCTGCCGTGGAGGTCAAAATTCATCACATTCCATCTTTTCTTCCGCTAAACTTAGTAATTTTTATGTTTTTTTTGTATGATTTGTTGTTTTGCTACCATGCCTATGTGAAGCTAAACTTCACATTCTAGGGTTGTGGTTCTTTCATGACTATTGTTATTCAGATATTGATTTCGCCTTCTTGATTTATCATATTGGTTTATTTATTCAATCTTGCGCTTAATTATTTAATTGCTTGATCACCAATTGAATACTATCTACGAATCTAGAATTGAACTCGAAAGTGGGAATTCTAGATTGCATATAGGATTGAGTTGAGCAAGTTCTTGAACCTGGGCATCAGGGAATGAATTCGTGGTTAGGATATACCTAATTGCCTTGCTTGGTTGATTTACAGAAATTATAAATGCGTTCTTGTTGATTCTAACTCCATAGACATATAGGCGTTAGGTTAGCTTGAATAGGCGACTAAGAACTCGACAGATTCTTATGAGCAATATTAACCATGTTAACCCATAAACTAAATAAATTAGTTGGTCAATTTAATTGAAGAATATAATAGGAATGTTAGATAGCCTATAACCCTAGATCGTTTTCATCACATTGATAACATAAAAATCCGTTTTTCCCTTGTCCAGAGTTCACTATTTATTTTCCTTTATTTTGATTAGTTTAGAATCGAATATTTCTAGGTTTAATTCTTGTTTAGATAATTAGGATAGTCAAATTTAGTTAATAGTTAATCACAAGTTCTCGTGGGTTCGACATCCGAGTTTTAGTCACTTTATTACTTGACGACCGCGTATACTTGCGTGTGCGTTTGGCTGCAACAATCATCAGGAATCACCTCTTAAACATGTCACGAATATCGCCCACCGTGAACCAGCGTGGCCTCGCCCCCTCGTTGCGGGTATCGTCGATTGAATCCTCGTGCTGAGACTGATTTCCTTGGGCCTCAACATTGTGTGTGATGTTGACACTGTTATCTGCCATTTTTATGATTATTGCTACGAACAAATAATCAAATGAGTTAGTAATAGATGCAAGGATCAACTCAATTACACAACTGTCTAAGCCCCATGGTGGGCGTCAAACTATTTACCCGTAAAACGGTATAGTTGAATATATACGTGGTTTATAGGTAATTGAATTAATTTGATCCCAAGATGATGAATAAATTAGACAAAAATATAAGACTTAGCCTTGATGAAGTTGAGATAAAACAACAGAAAACGTGATTCCGAGAGCAGGGCTTCTGGGGACAATAATAACAATATAAATGAGCAAGAAGATAGAATTGTATTGAGCCTTGAACAGAGTATAGTATATGTTTGGCAGAAAATTCATGTCCTTTACAATTATAATAGAGCTCACTATTTATAGTTTCACCTAGGGAACACGGCCCTAGGTTCAAGTCCCTCTTTAATGATAATTATGAGGGCCATTGACGAATGTGTAACGGCAAGCAGTGAATGACACATTCTCTGTAACGGACCATATATTTAATGCCGTAGAATATTCTCCATTAAATGCTACCGGGTGGTAGGCATTAATCTCGCCTTTATGAATATCATTCTCTCCGATAACAAACGAGATCGTTGCCTTCAGACTTGACTGTCTTGTGTCTTCGTCTTCACGTGTCACTTTCTCATGCGATCATTTAATATGAACATATTTTACCCTATACACTTTTATCTTCATGTACATAACATTTTCAAGCATGATCTACTTGTCATTTTCAAATTTTGTTGGTGTACAAAATCATTATATTAAATATCTAATCTCTCGTAAAATTAATTGATATAAAATATGATTGTAAAAGCTGTTCTTTGTTGTCATGAAACCTTCAATAACAAAAATTGTCATACAACATGCTAAGTATCTCTACTCTTGTCAAATGTTAAGAGAGTAAACTTAGAATCTTATTTTCGATAATTTGCATGTAGGTTTGATGGAAGTGGTTTGCTCTCATTTCCTTTCTTTTAGGTCAAATTGACTTGGTCAAAAACTCTTTACAAGCGATTGGTAACGCAAAAATGAAAAAGAAAGCCAACGAATAAAGAATAAGTACATCCAAGCAACCCTTATTGCGAATCCCCTTATTGCATGCATTTTTCTCCTACCGTCCTGCGGAAAACCAACAAGTATGTTGAAACTGAACTCGGGTTCGGGCTATATACGCCCAGCGCATGATAGCATTTGGCCCCGTATGTTCTGGGTCCTTCCTCCAGCTCTCGTCTTTCTATATCATTCAGCGTCGCCCATTCACGACGAAGCCGGGTCGTTACCCTCAATCCCGTCGTGGCCGTTTTATCAGATCCAGAATCGTTTCGCTTTTGCTTCGCATTCACGCCCCTTTCGATAATTTTTCGTCGGATTTGACTCGATCTGCTTGGGTTTTCAGGTATAGCGGATCTATTTAGACAATACAATACTAAAATTTTACGATTTTTTTTGAGTTTTCAGTGAATAACTGCTTTGTTTCGGTATTCCAGATCGATTCAGGTACTATATTTTCAATGTTTGTGAACTTTGTAGGTTTTTTGGATATTAATTAGTGGCAATTAGGGTTTCCTATTCTAGATTAAAAATTAGTTTTTCTTTTAATTATCATTTAAGGTCCTTCAGGCTCCAGTGGATCAAGAGTCAAGAAATTGGAAGCATTTACGTGTTCGATTTCCAATAATCTTAATTAGTAGTAAATAGAACTGTTGTGGTTCGGTTGCAATCAAGTTTTATTTTTCTAAAAGTAATTTGTTGAGTGTGGACTCAGAAACTCTAAAAATTTGGGTGCCACGAATAATTCACTTACTCTATTGCGGAGAAGGAGAAGAAGAAGAGAAACAGTGAAGGTTTGAAACGTTCAAATTCTCTATCAGTTCAATTTTTATATATAATAAGGTCTGATTTGTTTCAATATCTGATCTTTGACAGATGTTGATTGTTTTTGTCTTCGCTGATTAACTTAATTTGGTGTGCACCAGTTTGGTGGAATTTTTCTTTTTAATGTGTTATGGTGGAAAATGTTATAGGTTTTCCATTGTGTGCTTATCAGTATATCACTGGTGGTCATAACTTCACCTCCTTCTCTGATCAGGGATCTGCTTTTTGGTCTTCTGGTGAGTTATTGAGAATTTGTTTGGCTGATCCAGAACAACTATGCACGGATATGAAAGAGACGTAAGCTATTACTATATCTTTTTTAAATCCTTGCTTTTGCTTTGAAATTTTCATCTTCTGCTTTGATATGACATCTTTATTGTGTTCATTCAGGAGTATGAGGAGTTGGATGAATATGAGGAGGAAGGTGAAGAGCAAGAAGAGGACGAGGAGGGCGAAGAGGAATATGAGGAGGAAGAGCCTCAGCAGCCTCCACAAGAGTTGTTGGAGTACCTGGAGCTGAGACAACGACTGAAAGAAGATATCAGGAAACAGAGGAAGAAGGAATTAGGTTCTGTCAATGGCCGTTCAACTGAAATTAAGAAGGCTTTGCCGAGGGACAAGTGAGTGCCACTAGTGTGTTTCAGATTTTGGACATCCTTGTTTGTTTGTGGATATGTTACTTTGTGCTGGATTTTGAATTTATTCATTCTGTGTAATGAATATATGCTCATTTAGTCTGTTGCATATTTCTAAATATTAGCTGTGTTCTGTCTCATGCATGGAATTGTGCTTTTCAAAACCACATATATCAAATACATTTAAAAAAAACCCACATATGTCAAATACATTTTCAAAAAACCCGCATATGTCAAATGGATCTTTTGGGTGTCTATTTATGCATCTTCTTTGGAATATATGTCTTGTCCTCCCGCCACTCTAGTTTCAGTTGAAATTGTTCACTACTGGAGATTGATAAATATGATTTTCTTCCAAAATTCTGATTTCTGCATTCTAAAAATTACTATAATTATAATATTTTCTGTGTTTTCAATCTTCAAGGCGTAGTTGCACGAAATGTATGTCTTACCCTTTATAAAGATTTATTGGTGTATGCATCTAGAATAAAGTTAATTGATTTCAGTTTTGAAGCTTATGCTGTTGGTCTTATTTCCTGTTTCTTTCTCGGCACTTTCAGTTATGGTTCCTTCTTTGGACCTTCTCAGCCTGTAATCCCTCAAAGAGTAATCCAAGAAAGCAAGTTGCTATTGGAGAATCCAAATTTGGCAGCAAAAGTCCTGAAATCAAACCATGCTGTATGTATCAATTTTAATTCATATGAAGTTGTCTGTGCCTCAGTATATTTTTGTAGTTCTATGATTAATGAAGGTTTGCAAATCATCATCACCTTATAAGTCTTCTCTAGTAGTGTACACAATAAGACAACAGCTTTAGCTTCCCTTTCCACATTATGAAAAATTAGTAATATCAATATTGCATGGTTAATTATTGTCATCTTCACTGGAGCCAATAGACATTGAATGGCATATATACCTTTCCATTGATGTCAGGGCCTACGTTATATCTGTTACAGAGCGTTTTCTGTTCTTGCAGAACGATAGGAGCTCTGCATCAGAACGCGCAGGATCAAAATCTGGTACTAGCAGCCATGCACCAAAGGTCACTAATGGGGTACTGAATTAATTAGTGGAAATTAATGTACTCCTCTTAATTGTGTTTTACTACTGATTATGTACTCTCTGTATTTTCTGATGCTTCTTTTAAACAATTTTTTGCCATATCAATTTCTGCAGTTGAAAACAAAGGTCCAGATGTTAAAAAGTACAAGAGATTACTCATTTCTATTATCTGATGATGCTGAACTTCCTGCCTCCATCAAAAGGTTCTGTACCTCATAAAGACTCTGCCCCTTATTATGGTGTGCTTCCTATCATAGCTAATCTGGTTGTTTATTTAGTGGTTAAGGGCGTACGCCATACTGTATTTATTGAGAAAACTTATCCAGGTTTTTTGGTGATGTTGAAGATGCACGATTATCTTTACCACCAAGCAGCAAGCAATCTCTAAGCAATACGCGGAGAAAGCTGCTCAATGATCGTGAAGTACGTAAACCTAT
The DNA here is from genome assembly GCF_000393655.2 of Nicotiana sylvestris. Lineage (NCBI taxonomy): Eukaryota > Viridiplantae > Streptophyta > Magnoliopsida > Solanales > Solanaceae > Nicotiana > Nicotiana sylvestris. The sequence continues at coordinate 97,725,954 of NC_091058.1, forward strand.
ACCAGGAAGCAGCCAAATGCAACCAAAACTGTTGACTCAGAAATCAGTTTCTGTTAGTAAACAATCTCAACTAGCATTGGATTTGAGGAAACAGCTTAGTAGCAGTAAAGGGAGTGGGCCTGATCGGCCTTTGCGGCCAAAAGTGGTGCCTCCCAAAGTTATAGGGGTTCCAAATGGCAAGAGGGTTTCGACACCAGGCGTCAAGAGCACTGTGCCTGCTTTGCATAAGCCAACCCCTTCAAAGTTGCAACCTTCCATTCCAAGGCAGTCCTTAGCACAGAAAAAGGAACTGCTACAATCTGGAAAGTCAAAGGGGATATCAAATCAAGCTGTGCCTTCATCCAAATCTAAGCGGATGATGCAGAAACAGGCAATGCCGTCATCCAAATCTCAGGTCTTACCTATGTTTTCTTTTTTATGTTATCCATTTTATCTTTTCCTTGGGTTACAGAGAATGAAGGCCTACTTTCCCTCCGTTTTGGTTTTGGGTTGGGGGGTTTTCCAGTAGTAGTGATGATGGAGGACCTGCTGATCCAAATTTGTGATTTTAACAGATAAAGCAACTGCCTCCTAAAAGTGCAATTCGTTCTTTGGAAGATAGGTGCCCAGCAAGAAAACCAATGAGACATGATGAAGAAGGTGATGGAGCAGAAGCTATTAGTATGATTAGGAGGATGTTTGGGTACTTATCATTCCTTCCTTATAAGTTTCTTTTAGTTGATTTTTTATCCTTTTGGGAAGGTTTGTTTGCAATATTTTTTTTGAAGCTCCAGCTTTAGAATTTCTGACATTGCTGGTTGCTTTAGAGTTGAGGGTTCGTGAGACCAGAAACTTTATAGTCTTGAAGGACTTTTTTTTTGTACAAGTGGATAAACTTCCTAGTGGAAACTGATCAGGTGAAATATTCACGTTCTCTAATCAGATTCTCTTGCGGTTGAGGAAACATACAAAAAAAAGTTGATTCAGATAAAACTTGTTCGATTGGTTCTTTATTTGATGTAGTTAAATTATATAAAATTGCACGGGAACCCTATTTGGTCGCCCCCATTTAACCTATACCTATTTTTTTAAAAACTTTTAACTTGTACTCACTTGTTGAAAAACTTCAGCTCCCCTTCTCCTCCTTCATTTTCTTTTTTCTTCTTCTACAATCTGATTCCATCGAATCCATACCTGCAACGGTTTTTACTTCTTAAACTCATCAAAGCCTTTGTTATTTTATGACCACTTGAATTTACGTGTTGTTTCAACTGCACATCTATTTAAATTATCAATGGATTGACTTAAGCACGGAAATATAATACATTTTCATACATTAATATAAAGAGTACGTAGCTTATTTTGTCGAAATATGAACTGGGGAGGAACTTTACAGTGTTTGCGTACTAGACTAGATATTGCAGGGCATACGTAAAGGTGAGGGAAAAAGAAAAACCAAAAAAAGGAAGGCAAATCCCTATGTGCAAAAACTTCAGCTCTAGAGCTGAAGTTTTTGTGTTGTAACTGGAAATTTCAGCTCTAGAGCTGAGCTGAACTTCAGGGCCGGCTACTAGAATGCTGAAGTTTTGCGTGATTGCTTTTGCTACTTCAGCCCCGTGTGCTGAAGTTATGTAAAAAAGCGGGTACGCTTGCAATTTTTTTTGCAAAGCGGGCACAAGTTAAAATGTGACACAAAAAGCGGGTATAGATGCAAATGCCCCGTTAAATTAAGATCTGTGATAAACGGCAAGATGTTGCTAGCTTTGATAATGCCTAATGTTGAATTTCATCTCGTTCTGTTGGCTTGAGAAAGTTTCTGTCTTTTTTGCAGGTATAATCCCAACAGGTATCAAGATGATGATGATACACTGATATGGAGGCTAATTTTGATGACATACTGAGGGAAGAAAAGCGAAGGTTGGTGAAATTGTCTCATATTTCTATACTTGGCATCTATACCTACTTCCAACATTTGTTAGTGCATGCTGAGCGCCTAATTCACTTGATCTGCTAGTGTAAGCAATCCACTTGATCTGTTAGTGCATGCTGAGCGCCTAATTCACTTGATCTGCTAGTGTAAGCAATCCCACTCCCTCTGCTACTCCCATCTTCCCTTCAAGGGAATAAGCATGCACTTAATTCATTTGGCTAGAAGTTCAAATTCAAGGCTTCTCCTAGTTAGGCATTTCTTTTTTGTCTTTCTTTTTTTTTTTCCTCTTATTTTGCATTTCATATAGAGGGTCTAACATGCAGGGCAATGGGCATGACCTCATCACCTAGTTTTGACTACATGGGTGAAGTTGAGTGGAATACTGTTCTTTTTGCATATCCATTTGTTTTACTGTGATGTGAAGACAGTAAAAGACTGGAGACAGAAAAAGATGTGGAATACTGTTCTGGCTTTAAAATGAGATTTTTTTTTTGAATTTTTCTATACAAACTTTTCAAAACTTAACCAATGCTTATGGCTAGGAGTGGCAAAATGGGCGGGTCAGGCCGGATATGGTTCGGGTCGAAGGCGAGTAATGAAAAACGGATAAATTATCCGACCCGATCCATATTTAATACGGATAAAAAGCGGGTTAACCGGCCATATTATCCATGACTTCTTGCATATGATCACTTTTAGGAGACTTCTTAGTCTCCCTAACTTGATGAACCCCCAATATAAGGTTTTACAAATGTAAAAGTTAGACCCATTGGTTATCCATTTTCTAAATGGGTAATATGGTTCTTATCCATATTTGACCCGTTTTTAAAAAGTTTATTATCCAACCCATTTTTAGTGGATAATATGGGTGGTTAACTGTTTTTTTAACCATTTTGCCACCCCTACTTATTACTGGTGCTATGATGGGAAGCAGCAATTTTCGAGACTAGATATTTAGGTTAATCAATGTCTGTTCGCAATTTTGTGTTCCTGTTAGTACTTAATTTTGTGTTCCACTTAATTTTTCTTGTCAAGATGAGTGCTTCAACGGTGTCTCCCCGCACAAGCAAGAGAAGGTGCTGAATGCTAACCTACTTTTAATTTGTTTTCCAGTGCAAAAATAGCAAGGAAAGAGGATGAGGAAGAACTTCGGAAGATAGAAGAAGAAGAAAGGAGGGAGCAGTTGAGAAAACAGGCAAAGAAGCGCAAGTTAAGTCATCATTGAAGGGAAAGATGGTTTTCCGTTGCTTGATAGATAGAAGAATTACAGAGGTTTTCATTTTTTGCTAGTTAGCCACAAAGTGAGGGGGCTTGTGGGGAATTTGTACATGAATATTGAGTCTCCGCTTAATTTACCAATTGATTTGTATCTATTGGTTGTATTGAGATTTGAGCGTTGCCGCTCATTGCCCAAGCAGTTGTAACATAATCTTTTTATCATTCTGCAGCTGCCATAATTTAATGCCCCTATTTGCTAAGCTAAATTTGAGAAAATTCTTGGGGTACATGGTAAACCTTTTGAATTAGTTGCTGTACATTATATTTTGCCGTAACTTCACTTGTGCTGATTTGGATTATTTGTTGTCAAATTGTCAAAATTTGAACGGTGATACAATGAATTTGTATGGACTAATGCTAATCCACTTGGACACCCAGTAATTTAATTTAGGAATTAGGACTTAGGAGTTGCCATCAAAATTTCGCAAGTGACAGTTATGGCGGGCGGTTTAAGCAGTTAAGAGAAGGACTTTTTGGTCATTTTAAACGTCATCTGCTATGTTGGAGCAAAATCACGTGACACTTCCACTCTACAAACTAGCAAAATCCCCGCTCCATTCCTTTTTATCCTAGCTATTCACGTCTCTCTCTGTCACAGTCGTACACAATCTTCGCTACTGGACAATGATCACGGAGATGCTTTCCAGTTTATCGATCGCTAAAACTCCTCCTCCTCCTCTTCTCATGTTCTCCCCGGCTAACGGCAAACCTTTCCGAGCTTCGGTTATCTGTTGCGTCGGGTAATATTCTTTACTAGTATAACTCATTTGGCTACCTTCTGATTCTATTTCTTCCTCTTAATTGTTGCCTCTTTAAGCCATCCATTTGCTTGCTTGTCTTCAAATTGCAAAATTTGCTATTCCTGATAGTTTATAACAGAGACTCTCTCTCTCTATATATATATATTTCCGCACTAGCTGGGAGGAGCACTTCATGGTAAGCCCTTTCCGGATATTGTCAAAGCAAATTGGATTTCAAAGAACTGCGAAGCATGTGGTTGAAACGGTCCAGAGTAGTATTCAGGATTTTAATACCATGGGTGCACAATTAACTTTAACATAGATGTTTGGTTCTATTATATAAAATTTTATGGTGACGGCAAGTTGACGAGCAAATTATATTAATACTATATTCGCAAAAAATATTATTCACTTTACAATTGTCCTCAACGAGTTTTTATACTTTGAAAAAGGTCAACAATAACATCATTACTTATAGTTTCAGATATCTCACGTGCTATATAACAAACTAAACAATCATTCAAAGAAGTTTTTAAAAGCAACACTTAATGTGATTTTGCTGCTTTGAATCCACAGATAGCCTTAGAGATGAGAGAGACGAGTCACGAGTACTTTGTTTTTAGGGATTTCAAAGTTTTTGTACTCAAAAGAATGATTAAGAGAAGAAAAATAAAAAGATGTAGGCAAAAGGGAATTTTAAAAAGAAGAAGTAGAAAAACGTATTTGCTTGTTAATTGGAAAGAAGGAAAAGGAGGGATCTGTTGTTAATTGAAAAGGGCATGGTGAATTTATTTATTAATTAATTATAAAAGGTATTAATCAAAAAGAATTGTAGACCTTGGGAACAAAAATGAGTTAAGAGGGGCACTTAGTCACCAATGCACTAAACGAATCAGTTGAGCATGAGTGACCACAAATATATTTACACACATAATTAAAAAAATTAGTACTTTATACATGACCTAGGGAGGGGAGCATGGGTTCATGTACCCACCCCCTCCACATAAATCCGCCCCTGTTGACTACAGATATATGATTGTAGGTAAATTGGGTCATGTTATTGGTAAAGGATTGGTGGGGAGCCATTTATTTGTCATGCAGGTAAACTGCTCTTGACAACTGTGCTTTGCTGGCCTAGTTATCCATGTTCAATGATAGATTGACTGAATATTAATTACTATGCTTTTTTAGTTCCACCACCTACTCCAAGCAAAGCCATCCCTTATGTTTATTTTGTTGTCAAAACATATGGTAGAGGGGTGTCAGAGATACATGGGTGGAGCGATTCAAGAGCTTCACGTTTGAGTGAATCCCATAAGCCAGTGATCATAAACTCAATTGTTGCAAACTGCTGGAGATCTTAAACATTCTAGAAATTGTGTTCTAATTAAATGCTGTGTAGGTGTTGCATGCCCTCATCTTTGTTCATCTTGCGCATAATGGGCAAAAGATAAGACGTGCCAATTACCCGATGTAATAACTCAACCTTTGTAGGTGGGAGGCCCTATATGGTGGCTTGCTCCCTGAGACTTTTTGAGTTGCCTTGGCGTTACGGAGTACCTCATTTAAATATTAAATCAAAAGGCGGGCAAAAGGACAGACTGTTCTTCCACTTCAAGACACCAACGTTTCTTCATTTAATGGGCTGAATTTTTTTTTTTTGTTTGACTTATTTCAGGAAAAATGCAGAGAGAAATGGCTCAACTAGTGGACCTTTCCAGCTGGAGTGAGCACTAATCCATCCTTCTCCCCTCGCATCTAAGTTAGCATTTCTGTGTGACGAAAGTTTTTCCCTTTAATGTAATTAACTAAATTACTACATTGTTTTCAACCTAGGTTGGGGAACCACAGTAGTGATGAGGTACTGCAGCGTTCTTACTTCCATTGCTTCAATCTTGCTTTACTACGTGTTTCCATCCATTGCAATATATTCATGTACTTTTTTATAGAATATTCCACAAATGAAGAGTGCTGAATTAGAAGAGAAAGGTAGTGACATTTGGCAACTTTTTAGAGAAGCTCAACAGAGTAAGTTATTGTTGATGTACTTTGTTTGTCCTAGTTTACTTAGACCTGTGTTAACACACCTTTTTTTACTGAATGGCTTCCATCTAGATATCTTGTACTTGAACAAACAACGCATCATGGCTATGGAAGAGCTTGATAGAGTAAAAAGAGAGAAAAGTTCATTGCTTGATCAGATCGAGCAACTAGAGAGAACAAAGCTGATTAATACAAGAAAAGGTAGTGGTACAATTCTTGCAATCTTCTTGTATCTTTTGCAGGACCAATCAGAGAGTTTCCTTCAATGTAAAATCCAAAGATATCCTACACGTGAACAGCCAAGAAACCCACAAAGGACGCCAAGGACATACCTAAAAATAAGATGAGCAATCTCAGTCAATGAGACCATACTATTAAAAAAGCACAATAATGCTACCAACTTAACCAATGACACATGCTGACACACAAAGTACTCAAAATAACCCCACCTAAGCGGCCAAAGAGACTATTTAGCGCATCAAAGGGATTACCACAAAACAAAAGGGCAAATTCAGTCAATCAACTACCCAAAATGTCAGCTCCGGTAGAACCATCAATTGACCAATGAGCTTATCTCCACAATTTTATGTTCAAGATTTAGCCTCAGATAGATGAACCAAAAAGAGCTTTTGAGCTCACACTTCTATATGGTAGTAAAATGGAAGACAAAACTCCCTCAACTTAACACCAAATGAGACTAAATATTCTAGTTTCCCACTCTTTAGGAAAAAGAAATTATACTTTTCCACTTCAGAAAATGTGTTGTTTAAGTATCAATATTGAGAATTTTAAGGTTAAGGTGAGCCAAGGATATAGAGGAAGAATATTTAGGTTAATCATGTTGAAAATGTATGAATTGTTGAAATACATTTTGGTCTCTTTTGATACTTCACAAGCGCTAGATTTAGGTTGGTCTAGGATATGTAATCTTATGTCATATCTCCCTAACTTTGAAAAGTTTGTGGCTTGTTATCCATTTCTCTTTTCAATACGAGACTAGTGTCTATAATAGTTTAAAAAAGAGGAATGTCCAAATGCCATTTAGGACATAGAAAGTGATTCCTGTTACATGCTCTAGATTGTAGAGATAATGGTCAGTCTCCGACTTATATGCATTTACTTAGCCGGTTTCTTGTTCTTTTGGTATCTTCTCGTTCTGTTCTATCCTAATATATTTTGACGATTCTTGTTACATGTTCTGGAGAGTGTGTATGTAATAAAACTAAGAGCTCATTGTTGGTTCCATGAAACAGATAAGTTCTCAATCTCTGCTGAGTTACTTCTAAGGATAGACTCTATGGTTCTTAGCAGTTTGATTGATAGCAAGGAGGCATCAGACTTTAGAAGGCTGGTCATGGATTCAAAAGTCAGTATAGTTGATTATTTCTCTGATATAATGCATAAACAGGATACCAGGCTTCTGGTAGAGCTGCGTCACTTCTCCGGGAAAAGTAGAACGTAAGTTTTCAATGATGTGTTTCTCCAATGTGGTGACTATTTTCTGAAGATATGACTTTAGAAGCAAAACATTGAGAAGTTTAATGGGTTCAGAAGTTTCTATTTTACAATTTTCACCAAAATACTTCATTGCTTGATTTCCTTTTTGGATTAGTTTAGTTCATGTAATCCATTTATTGTTAAAATTGTCTTAATCATAAAGGTGATACTGACCTGAAATTTTGGGTGATATGGATATAACGAAGATGTTGCAGGTGTGAATGAATTGGAACTTTTCTTCTGGTATATGGTTTGAATCAGCTTGTTCCCACCCCAATGCTGTCAGTTAGAGGTTTTACTATATACTGTAGGCTCCCAAGTAGTGTGCAGTAGTGCTATAATAACTGAGTTTTCTGGGCTTCATCTGTTCTTTTTATACTGATTTCAGGTCAGGCTACCACATAATCCACATTTGTACTGAAATGGCACCAGTGGTCTCAGTTGGATCTTTGGCACAATATGTAACCGGCTTATCTTGTGCCTTGCAAAGAAACGGAAATCTGGTTGAGATTATCTTACCCAAGTAATCAAGAATATTTATTTTCCACTCTCATTTTTGGTTGGCTTACGATGAAAGGTTGCACCTGGGACATCTTTATTTATGCTTTCTTGAACTATCATCTCAAGAGGGGCAATAAGAAACTATATAAATTCAGATATAGATAAAAAGAGATGGTATAAATACTCTATTTAAAGGAAATAATGATCTACTTTGGTTATCTTATTTTTTAGAAGGCAATTCTAACTAGTTCCACAAGTTACTTAAAGTTGCTCTCTGCTAAGTTCTAGGGGAAGTAACACTCTGTGTTCATATTGGATCTCTTTACACCAATTTGCAAGACATATATTAGTTTAGTGTACGTCAGCTTCTATGCAATGTGTGTCTATACATAGTTGGAGTCCTCATTCATATATTATCTTGTGCCTACTGCCTCTTCGTGTTTACTCTGTTTTAATCATGAGTGAAATTAATTAAAAATCTGCTGAATAAATTTTGTACAGGTATGCTAGCCTAAACTTAAATGAAGTTCATGGGTTACGAGAAGTAGAAGCGGAGTTTTTTTCATACTTTAATGGTCAAATGCATAGTAACAGAATCTGGACTGGGTGAGTTTCTGCTTACTGTGTTATAAAGTCAAAACAAATATTTGGTCTATTTTCCTTTCTGGGGCTAGGCTGGTTGTCAGGGAACTGGAAGAACATGGATATTTAAAGTTGGGGAGTGAGCAGTTGTTCTCTACACTATATCACACTGTTTATATCAATCTTGATCCTGATGCTGACAGCAGTTACCTTGTGTTCTTTGTTATACAGGGTTGTCTATGGCATTGGAGTGACTTTTATAGAACCTCTCTACTATTCATCATTTTTCAGCCGCGAGAAAGTATATGGTTACTCAAATGATTTTGAACGGTTTGTAAATTCTTTGAAGATTACCTTGCAATTGAATGAAGTAGGATCAGAATTTCATACTTCTTATTGTCTCCCCTTCTTAAACATTTGCCATCTTAAAGCCTTTTCCTCTAATTATGTACTTTCCCCATTCTTCTTATAGCTTATCCCAACTGGTTTTGGTTTGATGCATATTTGATTGATTGATTAATGAGTACTTCCCCATCTCTGCAAGAGGGCCATTTGATGCTCAACTATTGCCTTTTGTTTCTGTTTTTTTTTTTTAAATTTATAAATATTGAAAGGATCTTATTTATGCATGCCTTCAACTTAGTATGTTCTTATACATTATCTTTATATCTGTCTTATGAAGTATATGTCTGATTTGGAATACTCTCTTTATATCAAATGTAATTAGAACTTGAAAGCGTCTCAGACAGGCCTTTCAGTTGGATTGCTTCATGATATTGTTGGTCAACTCTTATTATGAGTTCTTATTTTTGGTTAACAGTGCTTGACTCTAACTGGAAAGAACTTTAAATAACCAACATACTCCAGACACCAGTTGTTTGTTTAATATCTTATATTAATTTAAACACAATACTTCCAGCATTTTATAGTTTTGCTGACTCCTAAAATGTTGTATGAATCTCAATTGGCTGCCTTTGCAACTTCTCCTGCTTCCCGCTTGTCTAAACGACACAGATTTAGACAAGTAGGGCAAATCCATATTGAACTTATGTTGAAAAGATGGTTACACTACTCTTTGTAAACCAAAATCTTGGCAGTGTATTGACGAGAAGACGGTTGGAACAGTTGATCATGCTAAAGAAGAGATTTATTTTCTGTATAACTGCTTAGCTGGCATTTATGAAATCTTTCTAAGATCTTCTAAGAATAGTAACATCCAGGATGATGGAATACGCAGTGAAATGTGGTCAAGGTCCAATCAGATTTTCCGCGCCTCTACCCTTCTATTCTTTGCATCAAGATCCAATCTGGTGTGTTAATGCTAAGTAATGGGGATATCAATTTAGCTCTTTTTAAGTTCCTGGTATATTTGTTTGTTGTTTAGAGCTGAACTCAGGTAGAAAATGACTTGTCTCTGTACAGTTGTTTAATTTTGCTGAACTTCTTTGTACTTTTTATCCAAAAACAAGCTTCGAACTGCTTGAGGCTAGCTTTTGAATACTTTTCATTTTCACTAGACTGGATATGTTGAGACCCTATCATGATAAACTTAGACTAGATTCTACTGTCTCTACTGAATTGCTCTTTATTCAACAAGATATAATTCCTGGACCGTTGCTTAAATTGTTCTTTGGATAATTCTCATGGGGATAGGAGTAAATGAGACCAAAGCTGCAAATAAGGTACCACGACTTTGTGAGATACCACGTTCATCACAGCATTGTCCACATTGTATGACAATCAAAGACTTGAGGACCATATTGGGAATAAATTACCGTTTGGATGGTTGTTTGTTCAAGCATAGGTGTATATATGTATATCTCATAGTCTAATTAGAAACAACCACCTTGCGGGGCATTGCATTTGTGTACACCTCTACCCCTCCCCTCCCCCCCCCCCAAATCCCCACCCCCAGTCTCTTTGCACTGCAGCTGGCCAGCTGGTTGAAGAAGTTACTAAGTCACTTGTATTTGAGTGTTGGTGGTGTTTGTATAGTTTTGTGAATTGTGATCTGTTCTGCCTGCATGCGCTTAAAACTTTTGGTGGTGTTTCTTTAGTTCGTCTGTTGTCGAGTAGTGACATGTATTTTCATGATTTCCTCTAAAATCTACTTGATGGCAGATTCACCTACTTCTCTCGCGCTTCATTGGATTATATAGTTAAAGCAGGAAAGCAGCCCGATGTGCTTCATATACACAACTGGGAAACATCTATTGTTGGTCCACTGTTTTGGGACGTTTTTGTAGATCAGGTTCACTTCCTAGCATTTGCATTCATCAATGATAAACTTCTCACTTCATGTTTTCTAAGATAGATCTGGCATCACTCTGTTTCTCTTCAACGTGGATATTTTTGATTGCATTATTCCTTTCTGAATGTTCCCCTGGCCTTATTGTTCAAAAGGGCAATTGACACGAAGAAACTACAAATTTTTTGGTGGTAATTTTGATGGGTCTGGTTATCTCTTTCTTCGGTAAATATCAACTAAAATGGGTTACTCCACGTACATGCAACTGAATTTTATTCTTATATGGTTCAATTGACTAGTTCTCCTCTGAATGATGTACTTACCTGTTTTATATCTAAGGCACAAACTATGGCGATTGATCCTTCTGTTAAAATTTTCTTCCTCTCTGCATTGTGGCTAATGCTTTCTTCCTTCTTGAATGTACAGGGACTTGGAGATACCAGGATAATGTTGACATGTCAAAGCTTCGAGTCTCAGGCAAGAGCCCCCATTATGTGTTCGTTGACTATTCTACTCTTATAATTTCTTTGAAGTGTACCAAGTCTCTTGACAATCTCAGAAGGTCATATGTGACAGTGTGTAGAGCAACCTGAGAAGTTAGCCCTATGTGGACTTGATCCTCACAGATTACATCGTTCTGATCGTCTGCAAGATAACAACAAGTCCCATCTTGTCAATGTTTTGAAGGTATTTGATGCTTTCTGACTTCTTGACTGTTTGTCACCATTGGATGCTTTAATGCAGTTACCGGACGTCATTTGGTCAATTAGCGGAATGTCTGTGTTTGCATTAGAAGGGCTTCCTGACTCATATTTAAATGCACATGATTTTCAGATAGACTTTTGAACCTGAAAGTAGGCACCATGAACTCTCCATCCACACTTTTCATTTATATTTGCCTTTGAAGACTAGAAGTCATGTTTTTTGCCTTTTCCTCGTTCAATACATTATATCCAGATAAACTTGAGCTTGTCTAGCCTGCATCATATAACATTTTGCTCCTTTTTTGTCTTCGTCCAGGCTGGGGTTGTTTACTCCAATAAAGTTATTATAATGGCATCCATGCAAACAAAAGGGCAGATAATTCATGCTATGAGTCATGGTCTGGAACCCACCTTAACCATACACAAGTACGTGTTCCTCTCAACGTTTTACAGTTAGGACCACTACGATTTCGGATTCTTTTGCAAGTCTTTATTCTCTGCTAGAGACTCCGGAGATGTTTTTACTTGCTGCAACATATTAGTAGTCTCTCAGGTTTATTTTTCCTCTGATGTTTATGGTACTGCATTTCATTTGCTAATTCATTTGATTGTAGGGACAAGCTACTAGTTGCTCCTGGATTTGATAGTTCAGCTTGGGATCCTTCAGCGGATAAGTTTCTTCCTCAAAACTATAGTGCAGATAATATGAAGGGGAAATCTGTCTGCAAAGTCTCGTTGCAGCAGCACCTGGGGTTGCAGGATCAGGCATCCATTATTCTTGTAAGTGTTACTCTTATTGAAGATTTACCAGCAAAAGTCTGTAACCAAACACTAGAGATAGGGATTTCTCTCTTCTCTTAGCTTCTGTTTCATGAGATTGTCTAGGACAATGTAGCTGCGGGGGGGGGGGGGGGAGTTTCTGGAAATTTGAACAGACATTTTCTTCACTTTATACTGATGATTTTAGTTTCATGTAGTACATGAATGACATTGAGCTGTGCTTTACATAAGGAATATAGAGGTGTCCTTAATAGAATTTGATGAAAATGTCTGCTTTGCTGCTTGATATTATCCCTTACTCTATTGAATGTCTATTAGGAACTTCTAAAGCTGAATTTTCTTTTTGAAAGTTATGGTTCCTCTTGGTAGGTTTCCCTAGGTATTATTCCGTGGAAGATCGATGACACGCAATTTGATGTGCCCCTCTTTTGCTCTCTCTGAAATCCCTTATAGATTCTTGATTATAACTTGTTTTGTTTTTGCAGAAGGCTTCCATCTACTGTAGTGTGTCCAGATGAGGACACTATTGTTGTTGTTCAATTTTAATATTGTGCTCCAAAAATGTATCAGCATATGTTTAGCTTACTAATGATGTATCTTCAGGTAGGATGCATCTTCTCAGACATCTCTGATGTTGAACTAGAAAACCTCAAGACGCTTATTTGGATGGCTTCAAGGAGGGGTGTTCAGGTCGTTTCTTCTGAATATGCTTTGTGTGCTTTTCTCAAATAAACTAAATTCTTGTACTTTTTTTCCTAGTACTTCTTATTTTTATTTATATTTCCTACAATATTGGCCTGAGGTGAATTTAAATGGAGAAAATGGTCATTGAGGATTCATATAGCCGATCCCAAGTTGGGACCGACGCGTAGTTGTTGTTGCTTTTCTCAAATAAATCATGGTTCTATGTATGTCTGTCTGCTGATATCATAGCTAAACAACAACAACAACAACAACGAATCCAGTGTAATCCCATAAATGGGGTCTGGGGAGGGTAGTGTGCACAGACTTTACCCCTACCTTATAAAGATAGAGAAGTTGTTTCCGATGAACCCTCAGTTCAAGGAACAATGGAGATAAGGCAACAAGTAGCAAACAATAGTAACAACAATATATTAAGGTAACGGGCACGAATGACACAACATGTAATAGTAAAGAATCATGAATCTTGTAGTAGCTGCTGATATCGTAGCTAGCTGATGATTTTTTCGGGGAGTTTTATGTCACAAATTTTTATATCTGTTATTTTGCTCTTCCTTCGGAGTTTGTTAAAACCAATGAGAATTTCAATTGGATGTGCAGTTTGTCTTCATGGGCTCGGGTCAAACTCCTGGTTTAAATAAGGCATTGGAATATTTTGAGGAGGAACTCAAGGTAATTGCATCCTTCTTTTGTCAGAGTATATTTGTGCCTCACCCTGCCTGTAATACGTATATCATTATCAGTATCTGTGATTGGAAAACTGAAAAGAACTTAGCTAGCTACTTTTAGTAGAATGAGACAATTAGGTCGTCTGGTAGCAGAAGTGTCAACCATGAACTCCTAACCGACCACCCAAGCTTTATCCTAATGGAACTTTGTCATTGTCCTTCTACGAAGTTTGTGGCTAATCTCTTTGTGAGTTCTTCTCGTACAAGATTAAAGAAAGTCTGGAGCCAAAAGCTTCTGGGTTCTGCTAAAAAGTATGTACAAAGATTACAGTCCGTTTAGCTCATGCCACGGGTCCAAATGCTGGGATTGGGTTTGTTTAGAGTGTTGTAACTACAAGGAGACATCTGTTGCTGCTGGAAGCTCCATTTGCCTCTCTCTTTTTGTGCTCTCCTGAACCTGTCTGACAAATAAAACTGGATTTATATTGCTGGAATAGTTATGTGATAGCATTTCTTACATGTCAATCTTTTCTCCTAGCCATGTTAAGTCCCATACAAGGTGCCTACTTCCTCATGTTTGGGAGTTTTTTTACATGTTCTTTAAGCCTTTACAGTATTTCCCCTCTTGAGCAGCAAAATGTTTACTACCTTTTCCCTAAATCTTAGTCTGTTTTTGCTTTTCAAGGGTCAATTCAACCTTTTTGTGGTCTTGAATTGGACATAGATTAATTTACTCTTTGGAAAATGAAATATAGATAATAGAAACTAGATGAAATGTACTACAGGCTGCAACTTTTTCCACTAAGAAATGACTACATAATTATTTTGAGAACTATAGCCAAAGATCTATTTCTTTCACTCTTGGGAAGAGAAACTGGACTAAGACCCTGGGACAAATGAAGTACTTTGTTAAATTCACCTGATGTATTTTCAGCCGCTACTGGTTAGAAACCAGTTTGTCTGTTGGCTTCTAATTGAGAACCACAGATGTGATGAAACTGTTGTTTGGAATAACTAAATTGTGAAGTACGAAGTCCATAATTGGAAACAAGTTGCATCAGAATTCTTATCCCTTAATAGTGATTCTTCTTCCTAATGCCTGAATGAGATAGCTTCTATTTTCTTGGTACTTTTATGTGCAATATTTTAGTGTTGAAGATATCTTATAGCCTGTTTGGCCAAGCTTATTTTTGGCCAAAAGTGCTTTTTTTTTTGGCCAAAAGCACTTTTGGCCAAAAATTGAGGTGTTTGCCAAGCTTCTGGAAGGAAAAAAAAGTGCTTTTGAGGAGAAGCAGAAAAAAGTAGCTTCTCTCCAAAAGCACTTTTTTGAGAAGCACTTTTGAGAAAAATACACTTAGAAGTAGTTTTTTAAAGCTTGGCCAAACACTAATTGCTGCTCAGAAGTGCTTTTCAAACTAATTAGCCAAACACAAACTGCTTCTCACCAAAAGTACTTTTGAGAAAAGCACTTTCGAAAAAAAGCACTTCTCAAAATAAACTGATTTTTGCAGCTTGGCCAAACGGGCTATTAATATGGACATTCCTAGACTAGACTAAAGATGCAGTGCATATGATTACCTTCATTGTAGACTATAATTAGCTTACAAGATTTATTGGAACTAAATTATTGTTGAATTTTTCCATACCACAGGATGAGAACATGAGATTCCTTAGCAAAAATGACGAAGCTTTAGCACATTTGGTACTTGCAGGATCTGACATCATGCTATGCCCTTCTTTTGATGATACAGTACTCCAAGTACCGGTAAGTGGTTTCCGCAAAACTCTATCCTTCGCAATCATTGTGTCAACTAACGTGGAAATAGAAATGAAATGCTATTTTAATTGAAAGAGAAAAAAGAGACCACCACGTACCATGGGGTTATGACTTATGCCCCCACCCCCCACCTTCCTACTGCTAACTCAAAAGGAGTAAATAGGAGTTGTTTGGAAGCCTGAAGCCTTGTCTTCAGGTTACAAGGAGAGACCAACAGCTAAAAGCATAAGCCTAACCCAATCATTACTGAATGGGACGTGACGCCCTTAAATACTCGGAAGGCTTATTACCAACTTCCAGTTTATCTTAATGATCCTTTGTTCCAGAAAAAGATCACAATGGGACGAATTTTGCAATACGCCTCTTGGAACTGGCCTGAATTTCATTAAATAATCCACATGCTTATCATGTTCTTGCAAGCATGTTGGATCGCTGATTTAGATGTCTCTCAACACTCTAGCGTATATATCTGCCTTGAGAAATACTGAAACCTTTTATTATGAAAAGGAGAAATAAGTGTTGCTTCTGACGGTTTCTTTCTTGATTTGCATTAACCTCCAGCTGTGTCAGCATCCGTCACATTGCCCACCGAAGAACTAAAACATTTGATTTCAGCCCTTTCATAAGCCTTATCTAAGAGACCGCAAGACGAGAATTACAATTTGTTGGGAAGCGTGTCAAGCTAATAGAAGGGAAAAAATATTTAAAAGAGAAAAGCAATAAATTGCACGAGACAAGACAAGATAAGATTTACGTGGTTCGACAATTTTTGCCTACTCCACGACCACACAAAGAATAACTCTATTAATTGAAGAGAAAGAAGAGGTTGAGAGATGATTTACTATTAAAGAAGGGGATCCCTATTTATAGGCAGAACGTTTTTTTCAGCGAATGTGAATACGATGAGGACGGCACCGCAAGTTGCGCGCCGAATTCTTCTTTCACATTTGCAGCCAGCCTTTCATGACTCTTATTTCTTTCTATCTCTTTCTATCTTTCCTTTCTTTCTTTGTCTTTGACTTTTTTATTTTGCTCATATGGGTTTGTCCCATCAATCTCCCCCTCAAACCCATATACATCAAAATAGAAATTTTTTAAAAAAAGATTTACTATTCTCTAATGGCACCTTCACATTATCAATCTTGAATGCTAACTGAGGCAGTGCACAGCCTTAGTTTGTCAACACCGACAACTTTGGTCAACATGTCTGACGGGTTCTTTGATCCTGGTATCTTCCATAGGAAAAGAGTTTCTTCACTTATCAACTCTCGCATATGATGATATCTCAGCTGGATATGCTTCGATCTTACATGAAACACTGGATTCTTGGCAAGATGAATTGCACTTTGGCTATCGCTGAAAAGTTCACAATTGTCCTGCTTTTTACCTAGCTCTTTAAGAATTCTTGAGCCAAATCATCTCTTTTCTAGCTTCTCAGATTGCCATGTACTCTGCTAGTGGTGGGCATAAAAACCGATAAACCGGAAAACTGAACCGTACCGAACTAATTTGGTTCTTCAGTTTCGGTTCTTCGGTATTCGGTACGTTATTCGGTGTTAGTATATTAATATTTCGGTACTTTGGTTCGGTCCTCGGTGTTCGAGTATCGATATTGCGGTTTTTTGGTAATACTGAAATACCGAACTTTTTAAGTTAATACCTAAATTCTTCTGAGTGCTCAAGCTTGCAGCTTCCCTTGATGTTGGATTCCACATCATTAGTCCCATAAATAATTGACTCATCATGAGGAGGTTTTAGATGACTCTTGATATCTTTGTATTTATTTTCTTATAATATTCAAAATGGCTCTTTTCAATTCTATGTGAGTCCTCTTATTATTTTTGTTTTTCTTATGAGTTTGTCTTCTGCTTGTGGCCTCTATACTTGGCTTGTACTCTCTCTTAGTCTCTTATTGTCAACGATTATGTTTCTCCTTTTTTCTTCCTTTCCTGTTCTATTTTGTTATGGTAGTCGTTACGGTAACGCTAACAACTACTAGAACTTCCTAAAAGAGAGTCCCAAGAGCAGAAAATGGAGGTTGCCAAAAGGTTTCAAATATCAATACCATGGAAGTACAAAACAGTAGTATTTAAAAAGATCCATTAATGTATTAAACCGAAATCGTATCAAACCAAATAAGAAATACCGGACCGGACCGGACTATTTTGGTACGGTATTTTGGTATGCAAAGTTGATAAACCGAATACCAAAGTATCGAACCGAAGTCCTTAAATACCGTACCAAAGTACCGAATGCTCACCCCTATACTCTGCTTCAGTGGTAGATAGAGCCATTTTTCTGAAGTCTGGACATCCAGCTAACAACAGTACCACCCAAAGTGAACACGTAGCCTGTGGTACTTTCGACTATCCGGATCGCCGCTTGAATTTGCATCAGCAAAACCTTGTAAGATAATATTGCTCGTTTTAAAACAAAGTGCCATACTTGAGGTGCCTTTAAGATATTGCAATATCCATTTTACACCTTCCCATTGCTCCTTTCCTGGATCTGACATGTATCTACTAACAACTCCAACTGCATGGGCTATGTCAGGTCTAGTACAAACCATAGCTTGCATCAAACTTCATACTGCTGAGGCATATGGAACTTTGGACATGTACTTCCTTTCTTCATCTGTCTTTGGTGATTGGTCCTTTGACAGATTAAGATGGCTTCCGAGTGGAATGCTTCTGGTTTTTGCATCATGAAGACTGAACCTGCTTAGTACCTTTTGTATGTACTTTTCTTGAGATAACTTTAAGGTTCTTCCGACCTGTTTCTGCTTATCCTCATTCCAAGCATTTGCTTAGCTGGTCCTAATTCTTTCATTTCAAACTCCCCCGCTAGTTGTTATTTAACCATGTTGATCTCATTTATGGTATATCACGCAATTAGCATATTATCAACATACAACAGTAAAATAATATAGGATTCATCAAGATTTTTGATAAAACATCAATGGTCCATCTCACTTCGTGTGAAACTATTATTATGCATGAACCCATCAAATTTCTTGTACCATTGTGGGGGAGCTTGTTTCAAACCATACAAATTCTTCTTCAACTTACACACAAGGTTTTCTTTACCAGAAACTTGAAAACCTTCAGGTTGCTTCATGTAGATGTCTTCTTCAAGGTCACCAAGCAAGAAAGCAGTTTTAACATCTAGCTGCTCCAAATGCAAATTTTCTGCAGCTACGATACTTAGCACCAACCTGATAGTAATTAATTTGACTACAGGAGAGAAGATCTCGGTGTAGTCAATTCCTTCCTTCTGTTGAAAGCCTTTTACTACTAATCGTGCTTTGTATTTCTTCTTACCATCACACTCTTCCTTGACCCTGTACACCCACTTATTTTGCAATGCCTTATTTCCTTTTGGTAACTGTGTAAGTATCCATGTTTTATTCTTTTGAAGAGAATTACCTCTTCTTTCATGGCTAGCTTCCAATTATCAGAGTTTATCACCTGCATTGCTTCAACAAATTATTTTGGTTCTCCAGCATCAGTTAGAAGTAAATAGTGGAGAGAGAGAGTTAACCTATCTGGAGCATTCGTGACTCTTTTAGATCTCCTTAATGTAGGTTCAGGAGTAACTGATCCCGAATTTGATTCAAGTCCTGACTCCAGATTTGGTTCTGCATCTGATTCTATCTCTGGTTTTGGTTCTGGTTCTGATCCAGATCCAGCTTTTGGTTCTTCATCTTCAAATTCAGAATCAGTTGCAATCCCTCTGGCCCCTTCATTTTATGATATTTCATCTAACTCAACTGTTTCAGATGTCTGTTTGCTAGTGCTGGTTGGTTCTACTTCAAGCTTGTCCTTGTACATCACATTTTCATTGAATGTGACATTCCTGTGTCTTAAGATCTTTCTATTTTCATCATCCTAAAATCGATAACCAAAATTATCATCACCATAGCCAATAAAGAAACATTTCTTGGCTTTAGGATCAAGCTTGTATTTATCATTGGAGTTTACATGTACATAAGCAACACAACCAAAGATTTTTAGATGTGCGAGAGTTACCTCCTTTCCTGTCCAGGAATTTCAAAATTCAGTGGTACAGAGGGTCCCCTGTTTATGAGGTAAGTTGTCGTGTTAACATCCTCGGCCCAAAAATACTTCGGCAATCCAGAATGTATTCTCATACTTCTTGCTCGTTCATTCAGGGTTCTGTCCATTCTCTCTACAATACCATTTTGTTACGGTGTTCTAGGAACTGTCTTGATCATTTTGATCCCATTCTTGGAGCAAAATGCTTTGAACTCTTGACTATCATACTCTCCTTCATTGTCAGATTTCAGACGTTTTAACTTTAGGCTTGTCTGATTTTCAACTTCAGCTTTCCATATTTTAAAGGTAACAATCACATTAGATTTATTTTTCAGAAAATAAACTCATATCTTTCTCGTGGAATCATCAATGAAGGTGACATAATAGCGTGAGCCTCCCAGAAAAGTTACATGTGCTGGTCCCCACACATCCGTATGCACTAGTTCCAACTTTTCTTTCTTTAGCGTCCTCCCCGCCTTTGAGAAACTAACTCTTTTTTGTTTCCCGTAATTGCAATCTTCGCACAAACCTAATTCTAACATGTTTGAGGTTTGACAACTTTTCTTTGGATGTCAACAAATTCATTCCCTTTTCACTCATAAGCCCAAGCCTCCGGTGCCACAATGTTGTGTCACGACCATGATCAACTGTTGCAATAGTATCTCTCTATATTGCAGTTGCATACAGTGTTCCCTTCCTGAAGCCTCGTGCCACAACCAAATTTCCTTTGGTTATCTTCCACGATCCGTTATCGAATGTTGTTGTATATCCTTCACTATCACGACCCAAATCCACGTGACCGACACCCCGCACACTACCCGACCCGAGCGAACCAACCTATATGTCAAACCAAATATAATTATGGAAGCCAATTGAAAATCTTGTACATTTTTAAATCAAGTCATAGAATTTTTTTTTATTTCCAAAGTCTTACACGATTTTTTTTTATAAAAAGGATATAATCAATTTAAATAATTATTCCTTTATCCACAGCCCTATTTTTACATCTAACACAACTATCTATAGAGCCTCTATACCAAAGGATACAACTACCACGTGGAATAATTCCAACAACAACAACACCAAACCCATTAGTTTCCCACAAGTGGGGTCTGGGGAAAGTAAGATGTACGCAGCCTTGCCCCTACCTCTGACTTGGAGTAATTTCAATAAAAGAAAATAAGAAATAACATGATAGCTACCATGAGATAAAAGTGGTCTTCATCATACCTCGGAAGAGAGTCATCCTAGTCCTGTCCACACATCACATGTCGCACCTCATCCTGAAACACATAAAGAAAATGGGACCCTGAAGAGGGGCCCGTAAGGGCTGACTACACCATGATGATACTCAATAAGTGTCATAGACTCTTTCTAACTTTAAGTTCTTGGGACAAACTTTATAAAAATAATGCACCAATATTTGATATAAAACGATAAGAAATTTTATCAATTCCTGATCTTTATCATTTTAAATAGGTCAAATACATACACGACCCCTTAAAATTGACACCAAATTTCATTTAGACACCTCAACTAACCTTTGTACCTATGGAACACCTGGGTCTCAATCTCTCTTAAGAATAAAACGCATGATTTGCAAGTGCGCTGAAATGGAAAATAGACCAATTATTGGGTAACATGTGTCAAATAACAAAAGGAAAAAAAAGGTTTTTTCTTCTCTTCATGTTCTTCAACTGCAACCACCAAATGCAGAAAAACTTGGTGACACCTTTTCCGAAACGCCATTAGAACGACCCTCAGCAATATTCAGAATGAAACGGCTTAGTCAACCCAAAAGAGATAACACAGGTCGAGATCCGGCGAGTTAGTCCGTTTCATCTGTGTTATTCAATTCCAACCACACAAAACAGAGATAACTACATGCCAAAGATTTAAGTTGCTTCTCTAATGCCCTATGTCCCCATTATGCACTATTATACATTTAGTCAAAGAGTTTTAAGTAGATGACGATTCGTAAGAATGTCACTCCATCTCCTAGACTGTTTATTTTATTTGGAAAACTATGTCCTAATTCCTAATTTAGTCCTTTATTCACAGAGAAGTTTTTTGTTCCCTAGTTATTAAACGAAAATTCAGCTTTTCCTATAACACTCAATTAAATTGAATTAAACTTTTGTCACAAGATTTTTTTATTATTCTATGGTGGTGAGGTGTTGTGGCATCAAGCATGTATGGCCAGTGATCTTAGTAATAGTTTTTTTTCATAATGAAGCCCGCGGAACAAATGATGGTGGACGTTTGATTCGATGGATGAGTTGGGTTTTAGATGTTTTTTTTGTGAGAATAGAGGAAGAAGATGGAGGAACAGTTTTTGAGAGAGAAGAGGAGATTTTGGTGCCATGTAAGCATAATTCACGGGCCCATATATGAGTGAGAATCATTCTTTTTATATGTTAGTGATTGGTGTTTAATAGGTACATTAAAATGGTTGTTAAAATGTCTAATAGGTACAAGGGTTAGTTGAGGTGCCCAAATGGAAAATAGTGCCAACTTTAAGGGCTTGTGTATGTATTTGGCCTTTTAAATAAAAGACAAGTGAAATATAACCCACAATATAAACTTCTAAAATATTTATATTGTGGAAAGAATAAGAAACTTGAATAATTTCATTCATGTCTTTGAATGTCATATACATGGCTTTATATACAAGAAGATGTTAGAAACAGAATCATCTAAATCCCATAAAATCTGGGATTATACAGAATAAAATAAAAAAGAATCAAAATTTGATATTCTAGATTACAACAATTATCTCTAAAATCTTAGAGGATCAGATCTTGATACGGAGAACATCTTCCTGGAAATTCTCTATCATTCAACACTCCCCTCAAGCTGATGAATGGATATCTTCCATTCCTAGCTTGCTTATCAGGTCTTGAAACACATTGTTTGGCAGTCCTTTTGTTAAAACATCGGCCAACTGATCTTTTGTAGATATAAATGGCGTACAGATAGTCCATTATCTAATTTCTCCTTAATGAAGTGTCTATCTACCTCAATATGCTTAGTGCGATCATGCTGTACAAGATTATGAGCTATGCTTATTGCTGATTTATTGTCACAATATAGTCTCATAGGTCTTTCCCATCTTATCTTCAAATCATCAAGGATTATTTTTAACCATAACAACTCACAAACTCCCATCGCCATAGATTTGAACTCGGATTCTGCACTTGATCTAGCCACAACATTTTGTTTTTTTCTTCTCCAAGTCACAAGATTTCCTCCTAAAAAAGTACAGTATCCTGAAGTTGACCTTTGATCCACTAATGAACCAGCATAATCCGCATCAGTATAAGCCTCTAAAACCATGTCTCCTCCTCTTCGGAATAGTATTCTTTTTCCGGAACTTCCTTTACGATATTGTAGAATCCTGTTGGCCGCTCGGAGATGCATTTCTCTAGGGTCATGCATAAATTGGCTAACGACACTTACATCAAAGGCAATATCTGGCCTTGTATGGGACAAGTAGATCAATTTCCCTACAAGCCTTTGATACGAGCCTCTATCTGCCACAAAATCTTCTGGAGAATTACACAACCCATGATTATATTCAAATTGTGTGGCCACTGGTTTACACCCTAGTTTCCCTATTTCTTTCAGTAAATCAAGCACATATTTTTGTTGGGAAATAAAGATTCCTTGTTTAGAATGTGCTACTTCAATTCCCAAAAAATACTTTAATTTTCCAAGATCTTTGATATCAAATTCCTTGAGTAAACAATTCTTCAAATTGTGTGTGTCCTCTGAATCATCACCTGTTATTATGATATCATCTACATAGACTAGTAGAGCAGTTACCTTTCCTGTTTTTGAGTGCCTTATGAACAAGGCGTGGTCTCCTTGACTCTGCCGATAGCCTAGCTTGATCATAACCTTTGTAAATCTTCCAAACCATGCACGGGGTGATTGCTTTAGTCCGTAGAGTGCATTTTTCAGTTTACATACCATTCCTTTCTTGCTTTCAAAACCAAGTGGTACCTCCATATAGATCACTTCATCTAAATCTCCATGTAGAAAAGCATTTTTAACATCAAATTGTTGTAGATTCCAATTAAAAATCGCAGCCAATGACAATAAGATCCTCACCGTATTCATTTTTGCCACTGGGGCAAAAGTCTCCAAATAATTAATTCCATAGGTCTGTGTGTAACCCTTTGCTACCAAACATGCTTTAAATCTTTCTATAGACCCATCTGACTTGTATTTCACGGTAAACACCCATCTACACCCTACCGGCTTTTTTCCTTTTGGTAATTCCACCATTTCCCAAGTTTTATTCTTCTGCAATGCTTCCATTTCCACCTTCATAGCTTCTTCCCACTCTTTGTTACCTAATGCTTCAGACAAATTTTTTGGAACAGGAATTGTGTGCAGGTTACTAAGAAAAGCTTTATGGCTTGGGGATAGGTTTTGATATGTCAAGGAAAGGCACAAAGGGTGTTGTGTGCAGGTTCTGGTTCCTTTTCTAAGTGCAATGGGAAGGTCAAGGTCATTTGGTTGGTTATGTTCTTCTTCATGATCAGTTTGGTTTGGTGTTTCTGATGGTTCAACAAGTTCAGGATAGGTATTAGGAGCAGTAACATGAGGAGATAATTGTGGTTGAGTAGTTTGATCAGTTAGCCTCTTTCTTCTGGAATAAACCTGCAATGGTGGATTACTTTCTTGAATTGCTTTATCTATATCAAGATTAGAAGACTAATAGGTTCATTAGGATTTAGAGACTCAGATGAGTGAAGAGATGGTGACCCAGGCAAGGACACAGATAAGGATTTGTCATGGCTAGGAATAGACAAATCAAGTAATGATAAGTCTAGAGATCCTTTTCCATCCAATGACTCCCCCTGAATGTAAGAATTTTTAAAAAATGACTCACTTTCATCAAATGTGACATCAGCTGAAATAAAAAACTTCTTGGTTAATGGTTGGTAACACTTATATCCTTTTTGAGTAGGAGAATATCCAATGAAAACACACTTAAGAGCACGTGGATCTAATTTGCCTCTATTTTGAGAATGAATGTGAACATAGGCAATACTCCCAAAGATTCTAGGAATCAATTTACTGGAGTTTTCGAAATTCGGGAAGAAACTCCTAAGAGTATCAAGTGGGCTCTTAAAATTCAGAATTCTTGATGGTATTCTGTTACTAAGATATGCTGCAGTTAGGACAGCTTCCCCCAATACTGATTTGGAACCCTTTTGTGAAACAATAGTGATCTAGTAATGTTAAGTAACAAACCGTTTCTTCTCTCCGCTATCCCATTTTATTAAGGAGTATTGATACATGACGATTCGTGAATAATTCCCTCCTTTTTGAAGAAAACATAGAGGTTTTGATTGAAGTAGTCCTTGGCATTATCAGAAAGGAATCTTTTAATTGTCACATTAAATTGGGTTTTAACCAGATTAAAAAAGGTAGGAAGAACGTGGTTGACATCTGATTTTTGCTTTAACAAATAGATCCACGTTACTCTTGTACAATCATCAATGAATGACACAAACCATCTAGCACTGAAAATATTAGGAATGGAAAAAGGTCCCCAAACATCACTATGAATAAGAGAAAATGGAGTCTGACATCTTTTGTTGCTTATTGGAAAGGAAACACATTTATATTTTACAATTTCACAATCTTCACAATGAAAAGACTCAACAACCAAATCTTTGAATAAAGATGGAAACATTAGCTTGATTACATAAAAAGATGGATGACCTAAGCGACGATGATAGAGCCAAACTCTATCTTTATTGGACATAACAGATTCAGACAAGAATGAACTAGATAAGGAATTCTTAATTGTATCTCCACCATTGTGAAAATCTAGAAAATAAAGACCACCTTTCTCACTAGCATGCCCAATCATCTCCTTTGTGTCCTGTTTCTGAAATGCACAATGTGAAGAGAAAAAGGTTACCTTGCATTTGGAATCTTTGGTGACTTTGTGGACAGAGATGAGATTTGCTAATAACTTTGGGACGTGAAGAACATTCTTAAGTAAAAGACTTTCCCAGTTGTATGTCTCCTTGGCCAGCTACAGTAATAACTGAATCATCGGCTATAGTTATTTTTTTATAGCTAGGGCAAAGTGAATATGATATAAAGAGATGGGAGGAACAAGTCATATGATCAGTTGCCCCGGAATCAACCACCCACATTGGAGAAAATTTGTCTCTAACATTAGCAACAAAAGTGGAAGAAATACCTGCCAAGGCCATTGAACAACTACCTGCCGAAGATGATATCTCTAGAGATTCCAGCAATGTCTTCAATTTCTCAATATCTTCTTTGTTGAATTTTGGGACTAATGGACTTTTTTCATCAATCTGAGGGCTGCTAGCAATGTGTGCTTGCTTTCCATCAAAAGTATTTTTGGTTGGAGGTTTACCATTGAGTTTCCAACATATCTCTCTCGTGTGCCGGTACTTTTTGCAGTAAGTGCAGTAAAGATGTCCCCGTTGACAAGCGGTTTGAATGAACTTGCGGGCTTGACGGTGCTCTCCAATTGTGAAACTCCAGACTCTTTTTTATTTGTCCCTTTTGTCATAAGAGTTGATCCTTCATTTATTTGAGTTTCAAGCATAACACTCCTCCGTCCTTCCTCTGTCCGTATAATGGCCATTGTCTCATTCAATGATGGCAGATCTTCTTTTCCTAAAATTTGCACTCGTACAGCATCAAACTCTGCATTTAGCCCTGCAAGAAAATCATAAATCCTTTCTTTTTCAATAAATCTTTTCAAAATTACAGCATCGTCTGCGCAATGCATTTGAATGCATTAATAGAATCCATCTCTTGTCATAACCCCTGCAAAAGGTTAGAATATTCAGTGACATATCGAGCTCCCTGTTTTTTTTGCAGATAATTTTGTTTTTATTTCATAGATCCTGGCAGCATCATGAACTTTAGAGTATGCCTTCTTCACTACATCCCAAATTTCCTTAGCAGTATTCAGAAACATAACGGTTTCACTAATTTCTGGAAGCATGGAGTTCCATAACCATGGCATCACCATTGAATCATGTTCATCCCATGCATCAAACTTGGGGTCTTCTTTGGATGGTCCTGTACCGAGGAGATGTCCTAATTTCCCTTTACCTTTTAGAAAGGTACGAACAAGCTGAGACCATTTTAGATAATTTTTCCTATTCAACCGATAAGAGGCTTGAATATTTTGTAAATCTCCAGTTGAAACTGTAGAGCTATGGCAGAAACATTTTCAGAGACTGGAGTATTCGCAATAGTAGTCTTTTCGGACATGGTTTTCAAATGGTTTTAACCCTTGGGCGGATAAAGAGGACAAATGTGATGAAAAGATGGATGAATGAAAAAAAAATCAGTCAGTAATAAGCCTAACACTCTGATACCATATGGAAAGAGTAAGAAACTTGAATAATTTCATTCATGTCTTTGAATGTCATATACATGGCTTTATATACAAGAAGAGGTTAGAAATAGAATCATCTAAATCCCATAAAATCTGGGATTATACAGAATAAAATAAAAAAAAAGAATCAGAATTTGATATTCTAGATTACAACAATTATTTCCAAAATCTTAGAGGATCAGATCTTGATATGGAGAATATCTTCCTTGAAATCCTCTATCATTCAACATATATCAATCCAAGATTTTGAATAAAATCATACAAAATTATTCCATTTACTTTAAGTCATTAAAATCACTTTCGTCTCTGTAGGCCTAAGCATAAGAAAATCATCCTTACCTTTCACTAGGAGTATTATACCATCACCGGCACAAAAAGGTCAACTAGGTTATGTACCTAGCGGCAAGTATCATATACCCTACTTGCTCAGGTCGTCTTATCGTAGTGTCGTACGAATCGACTTAGCCATGCTAATAATAGCACAAAATAGTACCCTCTCGAGGGAGAGCACTCTACCGTAGTGTATACCACAAAGTGGCCATCTACGCCTACACCGGCACGTGTAGTTTCATGACTACGAACACAATATATCCAAAGCCAATCTCGGTGAACACAAGAACTCCCAAAACATTTGATACTCCCAAAATAGATTCATAGCATAATAGCTTCAAAGGATCTATTTTTTTATCAAATCATAGCATTGATAGAAAATCTAAACCATTTGAACAAAAATTAAATACCTTTTTACATGTAAAAGCTTTTAGCAATTTAACATCAATCTTTAAAAAGACACCACAAGTGCTATTCTATTTGTCAATTTTCAAAAGAAATACTTTCCATGAAAACTTATCTTTAGCACTCAAATATATATACTCTTATCAATACGTAAATTTTGATAAAAACTTATAACATTTACCTTAAATTCATTTTGCCAACAAGATTTAAAATAATATTTTATAAAACAACATGACACTACATATGTAACATAATATTGTAGTACAGGGATACATCCATACTTGTTTGTCCCCACAAGCACGAAAGCACATTTGCAAACAACTTAAGCAATAAGCATTAACTTGAAACATGCTTTTAGAGAAAATCTCTCAAGAAGAGTAAGTTTTAATCAACTTACCTCGTTTTCGCTTTATTAACATTCACAAGCTTTTAATCCTCTTCCATCATTCCAATATTGATTAAAATGCTCAAACATCACCAGGAAGTCGATATCTACAATTAGATATCCTAATTACATCAAAATATAACCTAAAATATTGATCAATGTACTATGGCTCATAAGTTGGCTACAAGCCTCCAACAACTCAAATCGCCGAATAGATTTACATGCTAGCCCCTTCAACTTCATTTTTATATTTTAATACCCATTCGAAGTTATTAATATACTACATCAAGCCACCAAGTTAGTATTCATCGTCTTCCATAATCAACACTTGTAAAATATACAATTTGGGTGATTACTTAGTTGATCACTTCCAACTTTTGCTAACAAATAATTCCATAGGTTCATCTTATTCATCAATTTCATCGCCAAGATTACTATTCTTCTTCTCTCTCATTTTCTCAAAAGTACTATTCATGCCATGAACTAGAGTTTTATAATCCAATCTTTCAATCATTAAAACTTGTAACAAATGCTTCAAATACTTCTAACTACTCATAATAAACTAGTTTGAATCATTAGAATTACCTCTAGTAAATCAACCTTGAAAAATCACAACTTTGGTGATTTTTGTGTTCTTGAGGATTTGATGATGAAATCTAGTATTTGGATGTAAGAATGATATTAGAACTCATGTATATTGAGTAAGAATCAACCCAAAATATCATTAACAACTTATCTTAGTTGGCTGGACTTGATTTGAGCTTAAAATCACCTCTTGACCTCAAGAACCCTAACCCCAAAAGCTCAAAATACTCTCTCCCCGACTTTGTACTTGTAGGCCCAAATTTCTGGGTTTCGAACACTGCCCCAGACTCTTCGCATTCCTAGTTCACTCCTCCTCCAAGCTCGGATGCGAACCCGGACGCTATGGTTGTACTTCAGTGCCAGCCTTTGGTAATCTGATCATAACTTCTTGTCGGAATGTCCAATTGACGAACGATTTGAAGCGTTAGAAACTTGACTCGAAGATCTTTTATTTGATAGGTTGTTCACCACATAACTCCTTATATATATGTATATCTAGATATGCTCGTCTAAAGTTAGGTCCTGCGCGTACTCATTTGGAACTTTAGTCTATCATGCAATTTCTAACTTGACTTGTCCCAAGGGCTCTCCTTAGGCCCTATATCATTTCAAGTACACCTCGTACACTTGTTATTATGTTCATGGAATATCTTTCATATTGTTAATTAGCATTCGCATACAAATAAATGTAACTAGCACACGTCGAACCTCTTAATGACCTTATAATATTTCAGAACTTTTTCCAGGGCACTACGTTCACTGTCAACCTGATCCATAGATATCAGATTTTTCTTGAGGCTAGGAACATGTCGGACATTTTGCAATTTCCATAGCGTCCCTTGTGAAATCCTTATATGAACTTCACCTTTCCCGACAATATCCAGAGGTTCGCCGTATGCTACATAAACCTTCCCGAATTTTCCAGCAATATAATTATGCAATAATTCTTTGCATGAGGTAGAGTGAAAAGATGCTCCTGAGTCCAGAATCCAAGATTCGACTGGGCTATCTGCACAACAAATTAGTGCATAACCGACTTGTTTAGCAATCACATTTGCTGAATTATCATCCTTGTATTGGTCGTTCTTCTTCTTCTTTGGCTCTCTACATTGACTACTGTAATGACCCTTTTTATCACAATTCCAACAAGTAATGTCTTTGCGGTTTTTTGATTGCCCTCTTCTCCTTGACTTTGATCTGCCACGACTATGACTTTGTCCTCTTTGGCTGCTTCTCCTCGTGCTTTCAGTATTAAAAGCAGATCCTAGGGAATCACTTGATTCACTTCAGCGAATATCTTCGCTTAGAACCAAGTCTCTAATATCATCCAATTTGAGTTTAGTACTTCCCAATTAACTGCTAACTGCAGTTACTATAGCAGACCAACTCTCCGGTAGAGATGATAATAGAATCAACGCCCTGATTTCGTCATCGAATGTTATATTAACACAACTCAACTGAGTTAATATTACACTAAACTCATTGATATGTTCCGTAACAAATCCACCTTCTGTCATCTTTAAGTTGAACAATCGACGCATCAAATAGACTTTATTTGAAGCAGATGGCTTCTCGTACATATTTGATAACGCCTTCATCAGGCCTGCAGTGGTTTTCTTGTTATTGATGTTAAACGCCACATTTCATGTTAGCGTCAAACGAATCACACCAAGAGCTTGGCGATCTAATAGATCCCAATTCGCTTTGGCCATATTCTCTAGTTTTACCCTGGTCAGAGGTAAGTGTAGTTTTTTCTGGTACAAATAATCCTCTATTTGCATTTTCCAAAATTCAAAATCTTTGCCATTTAACTTGTCCATCTTAACCTTTCCTTCTTCTGATGCCATTTTTCACAATTTTTATATGAATAGTGCCTGCGAATAGTAACATCGGATACTACTCTGTGTAAGAAAAACTGTCCAACCGTATAAGGTAGACAACAATCACTATTGGTGAACAGTACTATCACTATTAATGAATAGTACTTCATTATTGTGAATAATGTTAGTATTGATGATCAATAGTGTCACACTATTCTTGTGAATAGTACCTGCATCAATACCGTACTTTTTTACCAGAATTACATTGTATGTACTTTGATACCAGTTGTTGAGAAGCGTGTCAGGATAATAGACGGGAAAAATATTTAAAAGAGAAAAGCAATAAATTGCACAAGACAAGACAAGATTTACGTGGTTCAGCAATTTTTGTCTACTCCACGACCACAGAAAGAATAGCTCTTTATTAATTGAAGAGAAAGAAGAGGTTGAGAGATGATTTACAACTGAAGAAAGGGTTGCCTATTTATAGGCAGAACGTCTGCTGGAAAAAAAATCAGTAAATGTGAATACGAAGAGGACGACACCACAAACTGCGCGCCGAATTCTTCTTTGACATTTGCAGCCAGCATTTCATGACTCTTATTTCTTTCTGTCTCTTTCTATCTTTCCTTTCTTTCTTTTTCTTTGATTTTTCCATTTTGCTCACATGGGTTTGTCACATCACAATTTACCATGCAAACATTGGCCGCACATTTTGCTTCAGATGAAGAAGGATTCTCAAAATTAGAAAACATACTATCATTAGATGAGTACTCATGATACATGTATCATTCTTTTGCTTTCCACAGTGAATTGATTAACCTTTTTAATTGACACACAAATTGACATCATGTTTGCTTCCCTTTAGAGTCTTTAGATTTTAATCTGCCTGCTTTTTTGTATATATCCTGAAATTTTAATGCTTCTGATGGTTTCTCTGTTTATATGTAGCTCAAGGCCATGAGATATGGAGCTGTGCCTATTCTACTGAATTTTACGGACAGTAACTTCGGGTTAGTTAACAACATATGCAAAATGAGCTGAAAATTTTCATCCTGTGTTATCTATGGTTTGTTATTTCCTTGACTGTTGAGAAAGTTCACGTCTTTCTTTAAATTACTGGACAAACAGGCACTTTATGGACCATGATCTTGAGGGCACCAAATTCTCTCGTTATATCAAAGATACCTTCGCCAATATGTCCCTGAACCAAGCAATTGAAGGACTTGTATGTACTTGAGTCTTTCCAAAGTCTTTCTCACCTCCTTCCCCCGTTCCCCTCCCATGGGCCCGAAAGAACTTAACAAATGAATATGAAAAAACTTTACTCTTATTCAGCTGTCTGCTCCTGGTAAGTACTTTACTACCCAGAAAAGAGCAGGCTTTTTAATCGTGCTTTATGTCATGTTATTACAGAAGAACAACCCTTCAAAATGGGACAAGAAGATTGTCGATGCCATGACAAAGGATTTTTCGTGGGAGGCAGAGTGCTGTGACATTCATATCTCTGCATATACAGCAATAAAGAACTAGTAAAATAGATTTTCTGTACATATTCATGTATTTATATCTCTGACCACGCCTTTACATATAGTCTAGCGGAGGGTCTTTTGTTATCTTAAGAAAGAAAAAAAAGATTAGAATGTCTATCCTTTTATAGTCAATTGTTTTAGTCAGTAGTACGGACATAAGTGCGGGCATTGCCCATTCTAACAAATAATTGAATGTCCTCTCTAATGAATAATCGATATGAAGGAGTACATCTGAAAAACATTGGTTGTTCTGTCTTTCCCCTCTTCTATGACACCCCAACCCCTGTCCCCACTCTCTCCATCTAAATGACAACACCATCTAAATGACAACAACAACAACAACGACCCAGTGAAATCCCACTGGGGTAGGGGGAGGGTAGTGTGTACGCAGAACTTACCTAGGAGTAGAGAGGCTGTTTCCGATAGACCCGAGGGACTTTCTCCACCTAAATGAGAAAGTCCGAAAACATAAATGTTTAAAAGAATGAAAAGAGAAGGAAAACCTTGATCAGCTTTTCCTTTACTTCGCCTTTTCCACCCTGCTTTATGCGTATAGGACAACTTATGTCATCATTCTTTGGGATGAATAGAAACCTAAGGTAAACTAGTATTTTTTTTCTGCTGGTTAATTAAGTTGATATTTGAAGTCACTTTGCTAATGTTGTCGCATCTTATCAGAGGTTACAATTTGCCTTTTTCAAATGTAAGTGGGCTGCCAGAGATATGGACCACAGCTGATTTTCGTGTAAGCTTCTTCTCAAATTTTAAGCCTATAGTATTTACTAAGTTGATGATTAATCTTTTTTGAAGCTTGTTATCTTTAGAACGAGAAGCTCCTTTGTGAATTCTTACTTGTTTGAAGTTGGTTTTTGAGGGAACAATAACCATTAAGTATCCGCTAGACTGCTACATGTTATATGGTGGATTTGCTAAGAGTATCCGCTAGTAGACAACTAATATCCATTTTTATGATTCTTGATTCAATTGATACCATGCAATGCTGTTATGGTTTAGTGTGTCACCAAGATTGAAGGATAACAATATCATATTAGAAAACGTTGTACATTCCAAAGTTAGAGTTTTTGAAATTTGAGGTCGCGAACTCTATAGATCTCATTTCAAATTTGTCCATATTTAGGAGCTCTGCTGGTTTCCCGGTACACAGTAAATTCTTGTTGGTGCTTTAAAATCATTTTGCGTTTGTATTTCTGCAAATCTATCTGTATACTGTAGCTAGCCATTTCAAGTTTCAGCACTGATACTGAGGTTGGTAGACTGAAATAAATTTTTCTAGGCCCTAACATCGAAAGCGACAGTAGAGCAGCAGTACTTTGTGTCGTCAACATTGAATTCATTATCTGCTAACAAACGACCCACCAAACAAATATGCCCTTTTCTCCATTTTGAACATCTAGGAAAAAAGGATCAGGCCCAGCAAATTCACTTCCGTGGTTCAGAGTTTGTTGGGTTGGCCCAGGCGCTAACCTTATCATGTGCTACAGATATGACTGACCGGAAGCACAGAAATAGTTGTATAATTTCAGCAGAAGTGTGAGTCTTGGTCATAGTATTTGGTCAGAGAGGCAGATTTAAGATTTGAAAGTTGTGGATGTCCCACCCTACATTTATAATACAACTCTAGACCCACCACTGTTAATAGACCTAAAATTTTATGCAGTAATATCCTTTCTGGAGATCAAACAGGTGGATTGTCGCTTTTGATGGGTCACAAGTAGGGGTTTTCATGGTTCGGTTTGGATCGATTTTTCCTAAAAAGAAATCAAACTAAGCAAGTCGGTTTTTCAAATATTGAAACCAAACCAAACCAATTAAGTCAGTTTTTTATCGCTTTGGTTTATGTCGAATTTTGCCAGTTTTTCGATTTTTTCTGTTATTTATCGGGTTTTTTCTAAAATATGAGACATACACTATCAAACACATATTCCGGCGACTACATTTTGAATGTAACACGATCAAACTAATTGCATTTTGAGAAATTCATTATTTACCAAGATATATTGAAGATCATTGAATCAAATAGTGAAGAATAATTTAAGGACTCAATTAAAATTAAAAATAGATTATTTTTAATATGAAATGGATTCTTGTACTTAGCAAAAGAAAACTACCAATCAAACTAGAATGTAAAGGCAAAGAACTAGATTATTATAATAGCAAAGAACTAGACTATAAGTGGAACGATTAACATGTACCATAAAATTTTAAAAACTTGTATAAATATATATATATATATATATATATATATATGTGTGTGTGTGTGTGTGTGTGTGTGTGTGTGTGTGTGTGCAATAATAATTTTAAATAGCTATTTAATGTCTATAGTCAATTTGGTTCGGTCTTTTCGGTTTTTTTTTTTATTAAAATAGAATCCAAACCAAATTTGATCTGTTTTTAAAATTCAAAACTAAAACCAAACCAAACCAAAAAAGTATCGGTTTTTTTGGTCGGTTTAGTTAGTGTTTCGGGTTTTTATAAACACCCCTAGACACAAGTACGTAATATACTGTCTAGGAAGATGTACTTAGGACAATGTAGTGGTGTCTAACGGGCCGGGTCACCCCGTTTCCGGACCGACCTAGACCGGTTGAAATCAGAATCGGCCCAGACCGGTACAAGGGGGTCGGGTGGGGCTGGGTTAAAAGGGTAGGGGGTTTGGTCCATTCACCTATTTTCAACCGGTTAACCAGACCGGTCAAACCTGGTCAACAAAAATACTGTAGAATCGGTTAAACCGGCCCGGACCAGTTAACGACTAGTTTTTTTTGTTACAACCCATATCCACATGTGTTAGTTCATGCCATATATTAGTTAACATAAATCCAAGAAAGGAATTATCTTTGAGATGATAAGAAGTCAATCATATTGGTCTTAAGTGATACAAGAGTGTATAAGGGTGATTAACAAGTATTAGAAGTTAAATGAATCAAGGATGTTGTAACTCGTATTTTCAAGTAATCTAGCGGTGCTTAATACACTCAAGAGTTCATTTATTAAGGTATTTTAATCATATAATATCCGTATCATAAGTCTTGAAGTCAAACGAGTTATGAAACAAAAGTCGACAAAAGTTGTCGCAACTTAGGTTCATAATTTTACTTAAACATTAGGTCAAATGTTTCTAATCTTTTCTCCTAATTTACAAGGAATTACGGGGTGATCTACCAACCAAATTAAAGATCTATGGGTCTAGTTTCCAACGCATTAAACCGTTCATCGATACGATCTCGGAGTAGAGAGATATTCGCGTTTTCGCGAGACTGCGCCAAGCACCTCTCTATGGGGCCCACTAAGGCGGTTTAAGATATTTGGACCTATATAGGATGCCTCCAACCCGTTTTAAGTCATTTCTTCTCACTATTTTCAGACCTTAGAACCCTAGGAACATCCTCTCAAGGTTCTCTCAAGATTCAAGACCCAAAAAAGGGGCAAACAACACAAATCAAGTGTCGGGAATTCCGTGGCGCTAGTAAGTCTCTTGTTCTTCTTGTTGTTGCTCATTTTTGTGTCGTTCCAGCTCGTGTGGGAGGTTGTTTTAAAGGGTTTATGTTCTGTAAATACTCCCTCATGTTCTTAATATCAATCCTAGGTGATTTCAAGCCTTCTAAAGTGATTCTAGTGCCGAAAAACACTAATTGATCGCTAGTTTCGCTTTTTTGTTGTTGTGGCAGCATTGGAGGGATATTTCATGGAAATTTAAGGTCAAATTGGAGTTGTTATTTCTGTATAAAGGTAAGGAACCTCTTACTCTATATGTATTTAAGATTATCCAAGTTGCGGCTAAGCCATTGAAGCTAGAACTTGTGAAATATATATCGAAAGGCTTGGTAGTAATGTTATTGTTTTGTGGACTGTTTTGCGTTGCTGTTGGGCTGCGTATTTTACTACTGTTTTGTGGAGTTTTGGAGGAGGAAGGGTGTGGAGAAACACCATATATATGTAGGGTTATGGGCTGATAGTTATTCGTAACATTTCCAGGTTGTTTGACACGACTACGGTGGTCGTCGTATGTATGGAGTGATTAGGCTGTGTGTGGACTATTTTGGGAGGCTCAATATGTTTATTATTGATGTTGTTTGGGCTGTTTGGTGACTGTTTTGAATGGTGTGAGGTCATATATATAGGGGAGGTGCTGTCCGTTTCATCGTAAAATAGGTTGTGGTCGATACATAATAGTTATGACGCTTAAATGATAACGATAGTATCGTTTCTCTTATTGTAGACTAAGGAGTTTTGACAATTGCATAGCTTGAGATTGGGGCAGTATATACAAGGTATGTGAGGCTATACCTTTCCTTCTTTTGCACGACTCCGCTTGTACATAATGTAATGAACGAGCTTCCACGATACTCTACTCTTAGAAGCTAGTAGTACTTACATTGTTTTCCCTCTTATGGAACGATTGATGTTAATGTTGCTTCTCTTATTCTTATGTTATCAATGTTGTTGGTACTTCCTGATTCTTATAAGGTTCATAGTGAAGAGTTAGTCCTAATAACGTGTACAGAGGATACTGACCTTACGTCACTCCGAAAGGTTTAGAATGTGATTCCATGAGTCGAACATGCATTATATATATGTATCTATTTTACTCTACCGAGCCACGCTATAGTTGTCCGGGTACGGCACCTATTGTGCAACCACTGATCAGTTGGGTTTTACCGAGCTCCACGTGGCCGGGTACGACTCTACCGAGCCTTATGATAGCCGGGTACGTTTTTTTTACCGAGCCTATTATGGCCGGGTACGATATGATGATGATGATGCCCACAGAGGCGAATGTTTTAAGGGTTTATGTATTTATACATATGTATCATGCATTTCATGTAAGTAGCCCTCAGAGGTACTAAGATGTTACAGGTTGTATATTCTCTATCCTTGCTTACATTACTGATCGTATTTATGGTTCCCTGCCTTACATACTCAGTACTTTATTCGTACTGACGTCCTTTTATTTGTGGACGCTGCATGTCGTGCTGCAGGTCCTGATAGACAGGCAGGTGCAGCTCCCCCACCACAGTAGGCTGTCCAGTTCAGCGGTGATTGGCGAGATCCCTTCTCCGGACTTGCCTTGGTCTTGGTATGCATTTTTGTTATAGACATTATGGGTATGTTGGGGCCCTGTTCCGGCTATGTTGCAACACTTATGTTCCTTTAGAGGCTCATAGACAGGTGTCGACTCATGTATAGTTTGGTATGCCTTGTCGGCTAGTTTTTGTTGTATAGTCTTTCATAGTAGCGTGGTAGCTCATACCTTATATGTAGTTTCTTGATTGTCTGGTCATCCCCTGCTATGTATGTTCATGCCGTCATATTTTATTGCTGGTTGTCCATGATCCAGGTCTACCATTTATATTGATCTCGTCAGCCCTAAAAGATAATAATGAAGGTTAGATGAAATGTACGTTGGTGCTCGGCAAGTGTGGTCGGGTGCTAGTCATGGCCCTCCAGTTTGGGTCGTGACAAACTTGGTATCAGAGCAAGTCTGTCCTAGGGGTTGTCTATGAGCCGTGTCTAGTAGATTCTTGATTATGGATGTGTAGCGCGCCACATTTATAATCAGGAGGCTACATGACATCTAGGGTTGTTACCTTCTTCCTGAATCTAGATCGTGCGTAGAGTTGAGTCGTAAGTGTTCGTCTCTAATATTCACCTTGTTTTTTTCAGTGATGCCTTCGACTAGGAAGCAAACGATTAGTAGACGGCTTGATACAGCAGCGGGAGAGGGTACCAGTCAGGTGCCCCAAGTCAGAGCAGGACAAAGTGAGGCTCAGAGTGAGATGCCCTCTCATACCTCATCTACTCCATCTCTTCCAGAGGATATTAGAAGGCACCCAGCGCCTCCAATTCCTCCGTCTGGTACTCCAGACCAGGATATGCGGAGTGCTTTGCAGTTATTGACTAGCTTGGTAGTTGCTCAGGCTCAGAGGCAGAATACAGGTGCTGCTGAGAAACCAGTTAGTACAAGAGTTCGTGATTTTATTAATTTAGACCCTCCAGTGTTTACCGGATCAGACCCCAAGGAGGACCCACAGACTTTTATTGACCAGGTTCATCGTACACTTCGGGTTATGCATGTTAGTGATACAGAGGCAGTAGAGTTGGCTTCTTATCGGCTACGGGATTTAGCGGTTCTCTGGTATGATAGTTGGGAGAGATCCAGGGGTCCGAACCCTCCTCCAGCTGTGTGGAAGGAATTTTCTGAGGCCTTTCTTCGTCACTACTTGCCAGTTGAGATACGACGAGCTAGAGCTGATAAGTTCTTGAACCTTAGACAAGGTAATATGAGTGTGCGAGAGTACAATATGCAGTTTGATTCTTTGGCAAGGTATGCTCCCCATATGGTGGCCGAGATGAGTGATAGGGTGCATATGTTCGTGAATGGGTTGGGACCACATCTGATAAATGAGTGTACGACAGCCTCCTTGGTGGAGGGCATGGATATTTCCCGTATTCAAGCTTATGCCCAGACCCTAGAGGATCGTAAGCGCCAGCAGAGGGCAGTTAGGGAGC
The DNA here is from genome assembly GCF_000393655.2 of Nicotiana sylvestris. Classification (NCBI taxonomy): domain Eukaryota; kingdom Viridiplantae; phylum Streptophyta; class Magnoliopsida; order Solanales; family Solanaceae; genus Nicotiana; species Nicotiana sylvestris. The sequence continues at coordinate 97,764,437 of NC_091058.1, forward strand.
AGGATAGGGGCCAGCATAAGAGGGCGAGATTTGCAGGGTATTCTGATGACTTCAGAGGCCGCATCAGGCCACAGTTTTCGAGGAGTTCGGCGCCACCTGTAGCTAGTGCTCCTCCACAGTTTCAGAGGCCTCGATATGATCGATCCTATTCTGGTCCAGGTCAGAGTTCGCGGGCATCTGGCTCGCAACATCACAGGGATACTAGTCAGATGAGACCCCCAACACCACATTGTGATCAGTGCGGCAAGGCCCACTTTGGACTGTGTCGTCGAGGTTCTGATGCATGCTATTCGTGCGGGCAGCCTGGCCATATGATGCGGGATTGTCCTAATAGAGGAGGTGATGGTATGGCTCAGCCGACTGGATCTGTGTCTGGTTCTTCCTCATCAGTTCGACCTCCAGCACGGGGTTTTCAGCAGTCGACAGGTCGTGGTAGGGGTAGAGGTGCAGTGCCGAGTTCGAGTGGTGCTCAAAATCAAACCTACGCTCTAGTAGGTCGACAGGATCTCGAGTCGTCTCCAGATGTTATTACAGGTATTATATCTGTGTTTTCTTATGATGTATATGCGCTGATTGATCCGGGATCTACATTATCATATGTTACACCCTTTGTGGCTAATAAGTTTGGCATTGAACCTGAATTGATAAGTAAACCCCTTGCGGTATCTACTCCGATAGGAGATTCTGTGATTGCTAGAAGGGTATATAGAGGTTGCACTGTGATGATTTGTAGTCGTCAAACCTCGGCAAATTTATTTGAGTTAGAAATGGTTGATTTTGATGTGATAATGGGAATGGACTGGTTGGCCTCATGCTATGCAAATGTTGACTGTCGTACGAAGATGGTTAGGTTCCAATTTCCGGGTGAACCCGTCATTGAATGGAAAGGGAACATTGCTACACCGAAAGGTAGGTTTATTTCCTATCTTAAGGCAAGGAAAATGATCTCAAAAGGTTACATTTATCATCTCGTTCGTGTTAGGGATGCGGAGGCGAAACCGCCTACTTTACAATCAATCCCTGTGGTCAACGAATTCCCAGATGTTTTCCCAGATGAACTCCCAAGCCTTCCTCCTGAAAGGGAGATTGAGTTTAGCATTGATGTGTTGCCTGACACTCAACCGATCTCTATTCCTCCATACAGAATGGCCCCGGCAGAGTTGCGAGAGTTGAAGGTGCAGTTGAAGGACTTGCTGGATAAGGGCTTTATTAGGCCTAGCACTTCACCTTGGGGTGCACCAGTCCTATTCGTGCGGAAGAAAGACGGGTCGTTACGGATGTGTATCGACTATCGACAGTTGAATAAGTCTACTATAAAGAACAAGTATCCACTTCCAAGAATTGATGACCTGTTTGACCAACTCCAGGGTGCCAAGTATTTCTCCAAGATTGATTTACGTTCAGGGTATCATCAGGTGAGGGTTAGGGAGAAGGATATTCCAAAGACGGCCTTCCGGACAAGATATGGGCACTTTGAGTTCTTGGTGATGTCGTTCGGGCTAACAAATGCCCCAACAGCTTTTATGGATCTCATGAATACTATATTCAGACCCTATCTTGATGTGTTCGTGATTGTATTCATTGATGACATTCTAGTGTATTCTCGTTTGGAGGCGGAACATGCGGGCCACTTGCAGATAGTATTACAGACGCTTCAGGATCGTAAGTTATATGCTAAGCTCTCCAAATGTGAATTCTGGCTGAACTCAGTAGCATTCCTTGGCCATGTGATATCTGATGAGGGTATTAGTGTCGACACTCAGAAGATCGATGTAGTAAAGAATTGGCCGAGACCTACAACACCATCAGAAGTCCGCAGCTTCCTAGGGCTAGCAGGATATTATAGGCGGTTTGTAGAAGGATTTTCCTCTATATCATCACCATTGACTAAGTTAACACAGAAAGCTACCAAATTCCAGTGGTCTGACACTTGTGAACGTAGTTTTCAGGAGTTGAAGAATCGATTGACATCTGCACCAGTGCTCACTCTTCCTGAAGGAACAGAAGGTTATGTGGTATATTGTGATGCCTCAGGTATAGGTTTGGGGTGCGTATTGATGCAGCGTGGGAATGTGATTGCTTATGCATCAAGACAATTGAAGAAGCATGAAAAGAATTATCCAACCCATGATTTGGAATTGGCTGCAGTAATATATGCTTTGAAGATATGGCGGCACTACTTATACGGCGTCCATGTTGACATCTACACAGATCACAAGAGTTTACAATACATCTTCAAGCAGAAAGAGTTGAATTTGAGGCAGCGTAGGTGGCTTGAATTATTGAAAGACTACGACGTCGAGATATTGTATCATCCCGGTAAAGCCAATGTTGTGGCAGACGCTCTCAGCCGTAAATCAATGGGAAGCTTAGTACATATTGAGGCAGGTAGATGGGGGTTGATTAAAGAGCTTCATCAGCTAGCCAATATGAGAATCAGATTGTTAGACTCTGATGACGGAGGTGTTACTGTACAGAATACATCAGAATCATCTTTGGTAGCCGAGGTAAAAGCACGACAATATGAAGATCCTATCTTAGTACGATTAAGAGAAAGCATTCAACAGTGTAAAAGTATGGCTTTTGGGATCGGAAAAGACGGGGCACTGAGATACCAGAGCCGATTGTGTGTGCCTAATGTGGCAGGGTTGCGAGAGAAGATTATGAATGAGATTCATCAATCCCGATATTCCATCCATCCCGGCTCGACAAAGATGTATCATGATGTCAAGGAGCAGTATTGGTGGGATAATATGAAGAAGTCTATTGCAGAATTTGTAGCCCAGTGTCCCAATTGTCAACAAGTAAAGATAGAACATCAGAAACCCGGTGGATTGCTTCAAAATATAGAGATTCCGACCTGGAAGTGGGAGGTGATTAATATGGACTTCATTATTGGATTACCTCGCTCTTATCATAAGTTTGACTCCATCTGGGTGATAATTGATCGACTTACAAAATGTGCCCATTTTCTGCCAGTGAAGACAACTTACACGGCTGAAGATTATGCGAAGTTGTATATCAAGGAGATTGTTAGGCTTCATGGTGTGCCCGTATCTATTATATCAGACCGAGGAGCTCAATTTACGGCTAACTTTTGGAGGTCTTTCCAGAAGGGTTTAGGCACACAAGTAAATCTCAGCACTGCATTTCATCCGCAGACTGACGGACAGGCTGAACGTACCATTCAGACACTAGAAGATATGCTACGAGCATGTGTTCTAGATTTTAAGGGGAATTGGGATGATCATCTTCCACTCATAGAATTCGCCTACAATAATAGCTACCATTCCAGTATTAAAATGGCCCCATAAGAGGCACTATACGGGAGGAGATGTAGATCACCAGTTGGATGGTTCGAAGTCGGTGAAACAGAATTATATGGGCCATATTTGATTCACCAAGCTATTGAGAAGGTGAAAGTGATACATGAGCGATTGAGGACGGCACAAAGCAGGCAAAAATCTTATTCTGATGTCCAACGTCGTGATCTAGAGTTTGAGGTTGGTGATTGGGTTTTCCTGAGGATCTCACCAATGAAGGGTATTATGCGTTTTGGGAAGAAAGGTAAGCTGAGTCCAAGGTATATCGGGCCGTATAAAATTCTTCGACGAATTGGACAGGTTGCTTATGAGTTAGAATTGCCATCCGAATTGGAATTTGTCCACCCGGTATTCCATGTATCTATGTTGAGAAAATGTATTGGAGACCCTTCTCGAGTCGTCCCTATCAAAGATGTACAAGTTACAGAGGACCTATCATATGAAGAAGTGCCAGTGGCGATATTAGATCGGCAAGTCCGCAAGCTGAGAACAAAAGATGTAGCTTCCGTCAAAGTATTGTGGAGGAACAAAAATATGGAAGAAATGACATGGGAAGCAGAAGAGGAGATGAAGTCTAAATACCCTTACTTATTCCAGAATGAAGATAACAAGGATGCTGGTGGAAGACAGGATACATTGGAAGGTGAAACGGCTCTATGAGGTAAGCAATAATTTGAGAATACTCCTCCTTAATACAAAATGGTGATATGTAGATAATGTAAATACGCATAATGCTTTGTGTAGCCTTGTGAAGCCATATGTTGGGCTTAATTACTTGCAAGTTTTGCTAGTGACCATTTTATAGGGGAAAATTGATCGGAAATTTCCATTGGAATCCACGATGATTTAAACTCCCCATAAACCCTTACATTCGAGGACGAATGTTCCTAAGGGGGGAGGGTGTTACAACCCATATCCACATGTGTTAGTTCATGCCATATATTAGTTAACATAAATCCAAGAAGGAATTATCTTTGAGATGATAAGAAGTCAATCCTATTGGTCTTAAGTGATACAAGAGTGTATAAGGGTGATTAACAAGTATTAGAAGTTAAATGAATCAAGGATGTTGTAACTCGTATTTTCAAGTAATCTAGCGGTGCTTAATACACTCAAGAGTTCATTTATTAAGGTATTTTAATCATATAATATCCGTATCATAAGTCTTGAAGTCAAACGAGTTATGAAACAAAAGTCGACAAAAGTTGTCGCAACTTAGGTTCATAATTTTACTTAAACATTAGGTCAAATGTTTCTAATCTTTTATCCTAATTTACAAGGAATTACGGGGTGATCTACCAACAAAATTAAAGATCTATGGGTCTAGTTTCCAACGCATTAAACCGTTCATCGATACGATCTTGGAGTAGAGAGATATTCGCGTTTTCGCGAGACTGCGCCAATCACCTCTCTATGGGGCCCGCTAAGGCGGTTTAAGATATTTGGACCTATATAGGATGCCTCCAACCCGTTTTAAGTCATTTCTTCTCACTATTTTCAGACCTTAGAACCCTAGGAACATCCTCTCAAGGTTCTCTCAAGATTCAAGACCCAAAAAAGGGCAAACAACACAAATCAAGTGTCGGGAATTCCGTGGCGCTAGTAAGTCTCTTGTTCTTCTTGTTGTTGCTCATTTTTGTGTCGTTCCAGCTCGTGTGGGAGGTTGTTTTAAAGGGTTTTATGTTCTGTAAATACTCCCTCATGTTCTTAATATCAATCCTAGGTGATTTCAAGCCTTCTAAAGTGATTCTAGTGCCGAAAAACACTAATTGATCGCTAGTTTCGCTTTTTTGTTGTTGTGGCAGCATTGGAGGGATATTTCATGGAAATTTAAGGTCAAATTGGAGTTTTTATTTCTGTATAAAGGTAAGGAACCTCTTACTCTATATGTATTTAAGATTATCCAAGTTGCGGCTAAGCCATTGAAGCTAGAACTTGTGAAATATATATCGAAAGGCTTGGTAGTAATGTTATTGTTTTGTGGACTGTTTTGCGTTGTTGTTGGGCTGCGTATTTTACTACTATCTTGTGGAGTTTTGGAGGAGGAAGGGTGTGGAGAAACACCATATATATGTAGGGTTATGGGCTGATAGTTATTCGTAACATTTCCAGGTTGTTTGACACGACTACGGTGGTCGTCGTATGTATGGAGTGATTAGGCTGTGTGTGGACTATTTTGGGAGGCTCAATATGTTTATTATTGATGTTGTTTGGGCTGTTTGGTGACTGTTTTGAATGGTGTGAGGTCATATATATAGGGGAGGTGCTGTCCGTTTCATCGTAAAATAGGTTGTGGTCGATACATAATAGTTATGACGCTTAAATGATAACGATAGTATCGTTTCTCTTATTGTAGACTAAGGAGTTTTGACAATTGCATAGCTTGAGATTGGGGCAGTATATACAAGGTATGTGAGGCTATCCCTTTCCTTCTTTTGCACGACTCCGATTGTACATAATGTAATGAACGAGCTTCCACGATACTCTACTCTTAGAAGCTAGCAGTACTTACATTGTTTTCCCTCTTATGGAACGATTGATGTTAATGTTGCTTCTCTTATTCTTATGTTATCAATGTTGTTGGTACTTCCTGATTCTTATAAGGTTAATAGTGAAGAGTTAGTCCTAATAACGTGTACAGAGGATACCGACCTTACGTCACTCCGAAAGGTTTAGAATGTGATTCCATGAGTCGAGCATGCATTATATATATGCATCTAATTTACTCTACCGAGCCACGCTATAGTTGGCCGGGTACGACACCTATTGTGCAACCACTGATCAGTTGGGTTTTACCGAGCTCCACGTGGCCGGGTACGACTCTACCGAGCCTTATGATGGTCGGGTACATTTTTTTTACCGAGCCTATTATGGCTGGTACGATATGATGATGATGATGCCAACATAGGCGAATGTTTTAAGGGTTTATGTATTTATACATATGTATCATGCATTTCATGTAAGTAGCCCTCAGAGGTACTAAGATGTTACAGGTTGTATATTCTCTATCCTTGCTTACATTACTGATCATATTTATGGTTCCCTGCCTTACATACTCAGTACTTTATTCGTACTGACGTCCTTTTATTTGTGGACGCTGCATGTCGTGCTGCAGGTCCTGATAGACAGGCAGGTGCAGCTCCCCCACCACAGTAGGCTGTCCAGTTCAGCGGTGATTGGCGAGATCCCTTCTCCGGACTTGCCTTGGTCTTGGTATGCATTTTTGTTATAGACATTATGGGTATGTCGGGGCCCTGTTCCGTCTATGTTGCAGCACTTATGTTCCTTTAGAGGCTCATAGACAGGTGTCGACTCATGTATAGTTTGGTATGCCTTGTCGGCTAGTTTTTGTTGTATAGTCTTTCATAGTAGCGTGGTAGCTCATACCTTATATGTAGTTTCTTGATTGTCTGGTCATCCCCTGCTATGTATGTTCATGCCGTCATATTTTATTGCTGGTTGTCCATGATCCAGGTCTACCATTTATATTGATCTCGTCAGCCCTAAAAGATAATAATGAAGGTTAGATGAAATGTACGTTGGTGCTCGGCAAGTGTGGTCGGGTGCTAGTCATGGCCCTCCAGTTTGGGTCGTGACAAACTTGGTATCAGAGCAAGTCTGTCCTAGGGGTTGTCTATGAGCCGTGTCTAGTAGATTCTTGATTATGGATGTGTAGCGCGCCACATTTATAATCAGGAGGCTACATGACATCTAGGGTTGTTACCTTCTTCCTGAATCTAGATCGTGCGTCCCCCTCTTCTTCATTTCTTCACTCATATCTTATTTCTCAAACTCAAATTCTCAATTCAAGTTAAATCATGTCTCGTACTTCTAGAGTGCGCTCATATGTTTTGGAACACTTTGAGGTGGTAGAAGAAAATGAAGAAGTTCAGAAAGTAAAGTGCAAGAACTGTGGTCGAGTGTTAAATCTTCGTCCAAAGTGTGGCACATGCAGTTTAAGGAGGCATATGAAGAGTTGTCTTGAGCGTCCTCCGGAAATTCGTATTTAAGTTGATTTGAGACAATTTGTGTTATTTTAAAATTATTAGACGTATTTATGCTTAATGTTTTAGTTTGTTAGATTAATTTGAAGTATTATTATGCATGAAAAATTAGTTTTACTCTTTTTTTTGTTAATTTACTTGTTAAATGAAAACTTCAATTTTGTAATTTTGAAATAAACGTAGCACTTGCAATTTATAAGTGCAATTTTTTCCCATCGTCATTGTATTCATATTTTTTACTTTATATTAATATAACTTACAATAGTTATATAAAATACAAAAACAAAAAAAAAAAAATTACAGTAACCCGGCCCAGCTCGGCCCCTTGTACCCGTAATCCTTACTGTTTATTTTTTACCCGGATGAACCCGAACCCATTAAACCCGATAAGTCCCAACCCGTAACCGGCCCGGACCCCAACCCATACGGTTCCTAAATTTTCCTACCCAGTCTGGCCCGGTCCACCCGCTAGACACACATAGGACAATGTATTAGTGACGAGTAGAGTACTTTTTGCGGAGTAAAAAAACAGGTATGTGTATCGCAATCTAAATGAGATTCCTCGGACTTAAAAATAAACACTACTCCTCTACTTAGTAATTATATTTCGAGTCACAAAAGTCACGATTTGGATCTAACAGTTATGATTTTACTAGTCTTTGATCTCTTTTGCAGTTGTGGCTCGCACACCTTCCTTTTTCTTAAAAAATAAAAGAAAATCTATCTGACTTCAGTGAATCAGCGTGTATTCAAAACTTGAAGCTAAAAGCTGGTGGGTCTAAATTCAAATATTCTTAAGCTTCAAAAAGGTTCTCATCATCATTTTATAATCAGAAACTTTTCTTGCTAAACTCAAAAAGGTCTATGTCCACACATAATTCCAAAAAGTAAATACTTCACTGTAAAAGAAGCATCGTAGAACTTTGTTGTATTATCTTTCCAGCCCACAAAATTCCACAAATACCCTGTCTGTCTCAACCAAACACAACAAGATGTAACGATCAAGGGTCACTATCGTTAACTAAATTGGAGGATAGAATTTTTCCTCCCCCATCCACCCTGAAGGTAAATCCCATCACCATATTTAATGATATCAGCAACATTTAAAGAGCTATAAAAATAAGGATTTATATAGCACGAAAGTATTTTTAGATTTGTAATTGAATAGTACGTTTTTTAATAAAAGTATAAACTGTTAATAAATAATTTATTGACACATTAGTATTTTGAATTTAAAATTCTAATTTCATATTTGGCGTGGGGGTCACTTTCTGTTTCCTAAAAATTAAATTTACTGTTTCAAATGAAATATGTAACGAATTTCGGGAGAGTAACAAACATTGATATCTCAATGCAAATGGCGGTGTACCTGAATTTTCATTTCTTTAATCTCGAGGAAACCCCCTCCTATTTTCCCTTCTGATCTTCCTTCCCAATCATCCATCTATACTCAGACATATATTACACACTTTTCCCGTTCGGTTCTCGAGAGATTTTCATTTCCCTAAATCTGGCTGTTCGCCGGTCGTCTTTTATGTTTGAATGAGCAGCGGTTGCCGATTTTGCTGCTATTTGTATTTGACTGTCTTTGATTGTTAGTAGTAGTAATATCTGTGTACTAGAAGTAGTGGTTCATCGTCCGAATTCAAATTAGAAATAGGTTTGAAAATTGAAAAGGCGTCTTGTTCGGCTTGTGTAATACTCAAAGCTTTGGTGAAGCTTTGAGGCAAATGTTCGCTAAATATGCCAATCATTAGAGCTCCAGCTACAAGGAAAGCCACTACCCTTACGGTAACGTTTTTATTTTCAAAACTGCTTTACTATTACAGGCTTTGAATCGTTAGCTAGAACTGTTGATGTGTATTTTGCTTAGTCTGTATCATTCTGGTGGATGTAGGTAGCGGTGAAATGTAGGCCACTGACGGATAGAGAAGGAGGTCGTGATATAGTTAGAGTAAACAATGATAAGGTAGTTTTGTGTATTCAGTTATTCTCGAATCATTTTCTACTGTTCTATTTAAAAGTCACTGTGCTTTTCTTTGAAACATGATTATTGCAGAAACTTCTACGTTATATATTTATTCATTGTGGATTTGATTGATTTACCTGAGCGTTATTTTTGGTAATAAGTGATAACAATGATGAATTGTAGGAGGTTGTTATATTGGATCCTGACCTGTCAAAGGATTACTTAGATCGCATACAGAATCGTAGCAAAGAACGAAGATATGCTTTTGATTATGCATTTGGACCTAAATCCACAAATTTGGCAAGTGTTTCGTTTTATCCGTGTCATTTCTCTTTTGTAGATTTGGCTACTTATGAATGATGCCAGTTTACATGCCTTTGCCTTTGCATTTGATGTCGCCAATTAAACTCTGATACTGTAAAACGCAGGGCGTCTATGAGAGAAGTATTCAGTCTACAATTGCTGGGGTCATTCAAGGCCTGAATGCAACTGTCTTTGCTTATGGTTCAACAGGCAGGTATATATAACATTGAATGAAGAACATTTGACGTCTCTGTGGTTTTTAAACCTTTCTGATTAATTTTCTGGGGTCCGGATATAGGCCAAAGACCTCCTTGTGGTATGAAATTTTTAAAAACTGATCGCTGGAATTAACTGTCTTAGCATCAAGTACCACCAGTCTGATCTTCTTTCAACGATATGGTGAGTGTGGCTAAAGTTGAGATGCAAAATGCTACAACAGTGATCATTTTGAATCTAGGGGAAATTTGATAGGTTAATAGCATCGGAAGATTGATGTAGAGCAAGGAAACTAAATGAAAAGCAGAGATTGGTTAATAAAGGTTTCTATTGTTCTGAAGTTGAAAGGAAATTATAAATATTGAGTTACTTTTAGCATATCAACGGTCTTAAAAGAGTTATTCCTCTGTCTCCTTGGTGCTTGTCCCTTAATATACTCTTTGCTGATTTTAAGAAAAGACACACCTTTTTGGCTTCTAGGTGGGCTAACAAAAGTATCACTAGTTGGGTTTATTTGAACGTAGGGAAGTTATTAGCTCATCTTTCTTGGCTTATTTTCTTCTTGTACTTTATCTTTTTATTTTTCCTATTCTAGTTGGAGAGGCTTGGAGTGCTTCCATTAGATAATCTTAATATTAAACAAGTGCTTGTTTTTCAGCGGAAAAACATATACAATGGCTGGAACTAAAGATGACCCTGGACTTATGGTTCTGAGTCTTAACACGATATTCGATCTTATCAAGAATGACAAAAGCTCTGACGTGTTTCTAGTTACTTGCTCCTACCTTGAAGTCTACAATGAGGTTTGATGTCTTTTGCATGGTATAAGCAGTTCTCGATTGAAGTGGTCTAGGCAATGCTTTTTGACATCTAAATATGGTGAAAGCAGGTAATATATGACTTACTTGAGAAGTCATCAGGTCACTTGGAGCTCAGAGAGGACCCAGAGCAAGGAATTGTGGTTGCTGGGCTTAGATGTATCAAGGTTCGTCTATATTTTAATACTTTATCTTTTTCCAGAGACTGCCACATTTTAGATCGTCATACGTAGCATTGTCAAGTTTTTTTTTTTCCAATTAAAAGAACCCCCTCTAATTCAGTAGCTTTATGAAGTCCAATGGGTCTAGTTAGTAGTTTCAGATCTTAAAGTGTTACAGCGTATTCATGATTTTTCTTGGTGCCTTAGAGATGCTGTGCACCAAGTCCTTTAATACCCTAGTTTTCCAGTCATTTTTAAGTCCGACATGAAAAGATGTAGTTCCTCCAGTTGTAATGCTCTCTGCATATGTTGATTTGGTTATTTTGTCTTATCACATGCTCTTTGGCCTCACCCTTTCTTTAGAAAATGACTTACTTTTTAATTACTTTTGTTCTAGTGATACAAGATCCTTGCCCGTTGTTCTTGACCCTGATACTTGTATTTAGGTTAATTCAGCTGATAAAATCCTTGAGCTCTTAACTTTGGGGAACAGCAGGCGAAAAACAGATAGCACAGAGGTTAATGAAACTTCATCACGGTGAGTAACATTGACTTCCTGTTAATGTTGTATCCTAGTTTCCCTCAAATCCTCGTTAGCTTTCTACAGCAAACTGAAATATATTATTTTCCTTCTCCTTTTTTCGTGATTCCTTGGTGAAGAAAACTTAAACACAGACTTCTTACATTGCTATAGCTCATAAAAAGTGAAGCTTACCATTGTTTATCAGACTTGAAACACTGAGAATACATACAGCTAAAAGAAAGGGTGGTGGTTCTTGATAGTTCTGCTTTTTGTTGTAAAGATCAAGAGGAATCTACTGCTAGCTCAATTTCTTTGTCATATCACCTTGCTAATGATACGGAACTACTTATATTTCCTGAGCAGCTCTCATGCAGTGTTGGAGATTACTGTGACTAGGAAACAGCGAGACAAATACTCTAATCAGGTTATAAGAGGAAAACTGGCACTTGTGGATCTTGCTGGAAGGTCTGTCCAATATTTCCTTCTTTTTTCTTCTTTTCATGCATGAGCAAAAGATAGGCGATAGTTATGTGCAAACCTTTTGATACAGTGAACGAGCTTCTGAAACAAATAGTGGAGGTCAAAAGTTGAGAGATGGCGCTAACATTAATCGATCTCTTCTTGCTTTAGCAAACTGCATAAATGCTCTGGGGAAACAACAGAAGAAGGGTCTAGCTTATGTTCCTTACCGCAATAGGTACTTGAATGGTTGTTATTGTGTTGTGAAATCTTTTACCTAATGTTAACTAATCTAGTTGATTCTTCTTGCAGCAAATTGACACGGATTCTGAAAGATGGTCTGAGTGGTAATTCCCAAACAATAATGATTGCCACCATATCACCAGCTGTCAGTCAGTATCACCATACTGTGAACACCTTAAAGTATGCTGACAGAGCAAAGGAAATTAAGACACACATTCAGGTTAGAGTCCAATATGATGTACTAGTGTAACAAAGGACGGTAGGACACTAGAGTAATACTAGAAGAAGATCAACAGTCAGTACATAGTTAAAGTCGAATACTTTTTCTATTATAGAGATCTTTCCATGGTAGAAACAAAAGTATTCTTCTTTGTTAATTATGTTTTAAGATGCAGAGATTGGCACTTCGCAATAAAGAAGTAATATCTATAGTTACCCTTGGATAGAGAATGGACGGATGGAAGGTGGTGTAATAAGAAAAGTAAAGTTGATAGGTGATTAATCTGATGTTTATCCAATGAAATAAATTCATTAAGATGGCTTGAGTGTATGAAAGAGGCCTTGTATTTTGGTATTGCAGAGGAATGATGCTAATTGCAGTTACTAATGAGAATAGTGCAGGAAGAAGGACAGAGCTTATAAGAAAAGTTTTTAAAAGAATAAGTTAAATTTTAGTCCTTAATGGTTTGCCTGGTACTAGCTAGGTTAACTTTATCACCAGATTCGTATAAGAAAATTTTTTTTAAAAAAGGAATTAAAATTTAGTCCTTTATGGTTGCCTGGTACTAGCAAGGTTTAATGTATCACCAGATTCATGTAGCTATCCTTCTGGTGAAGGGACAACTAAGGTTGTGGTAAGGTATAGCGGTTGCACATGGTTGACTTCCTTTTAAATCTACTATGTTCTTTTGTGATCTTTGAGTAAGCTCATTGCCATTTGCCTACTAATATGGCCCAATCCTCTTTGTGTGACCTATGGTTAAGCATTGATATCCAATTGAAGGTCTTCTATTTCCTTTTTGTCTCAGTAACTACTCTAAGGATAATGACTGAATTGTTTCATTTATGAGCCTATTGCTGATCACCATGCTGAATTGGGCATTATAAAATGCAATTCAGGGTGCATAGTACTTCGTTCAGTCTGGTTTCAACTTGGAATTTGATTGTATAGATCCGCATATTCTGTACCCTAATTTATACTTTTAGCTTTGCTCATAGATTTTCTATGCTATGTGATTTGTGTTGCCCTTCCAAATTATGTCATATCTTCTGCAGCTGTTTTCCTGTTTCGTTCTTGGAAAAATTGATCTGTCATGTTTGAGTTATCTTCACAAGTTAATACAAATTCCAGTAGGTGTTGCTCATCAGTTCTGATCTGCGTTGTTATGCTCTTCAGAAAAATATTGGCACAATCAATACGCATGTTTCAGACTACCAACGGATGATCGATAGCCTTCAAGTAAGCAAGTTGACATTTTTTAACATGTTTCCTGGACGTTAAAATCATGCATGTTTACAAGAGCTGCTTTTCCCTATAGAATGAGGTCAGCCATTTGAGGAAGGAATTAGCTGACAAAGAAACACAACTAAGTGCTAAGCCTACTGAAAAAGCGTCAGATGACGAGCTTTCTTGGTTGGACACATTGAGCCATGAAACCAGTGAAAATGTCCAGGAGAGGATAAATTTACAGAAGGCTTTGTTTGAGATAGAGGAGATGAACATTAGCAACCGTAATGAACTCCAAAATCTTGATGATGCAATTGCGAAACAACAGGTTATGCATCATTCTATGGACCATCTATTTCCCAAACATCTATATGCTTCTGTCTGGCACTTAACATGTGTTAACCAAACATTTACCTATCTTGCACACAAAGATTTGTATCTTTGGTAGATCAGCAACTCCATTTTCTTCGTAAGTCTCTACTACATGTCTAGTGCTCCCTATGGTATGACTGCACACTACTGTTTGGAGGATCACTTCCCTGATGTCAGTTAACTCTGATCTTGAAAGTGGAGTGCTTACTCTTTTGCTTCTATTTCATTCCTTTATTTCTTGTCTAATTCAAAGTGCTTTGGAATTTTGCTCTTCAATCCCTAAAGATTGCTAACAATGTCTTGTCTTTCTCCTTCTGTATGACCTTAACTCTCTTGAAGATATCCTATTAAATTGCTCAAGAGTTTCTTATTGGATATTTCCTTATTTTCAGGCCGTTGAAAAGGATGGGGCAGTTTTCCGGGCTCTTAGATCAAGGCGCCAAGTCATTCTTGATAATATTCGCGACAATGATGAGCTCAGTAACAATTATCTGAAGGTGGCTTAGTACTGCTGATGTAGGTTTTATCCTGATTTCTGTTTTTCTTCTTAACACATCAGTAGTTGTAAATCATGCAGGAAATTGAAGCAAATGAGAAGCGAAGGTGTGAACTCCAAGCTATGATTGATGAAGCCATTAGCAACAACGGAAACAAGACTTACTTGAGAGTTCTGAGTCAATACAGGCTACTGGTAAACACATACTATAATTTTTATTCATTTAGTTTAATCCCACCAAAGAGGATATATCAATTACCCAGTTCTCTTTCCACCACAAGATGCACTTTGTTCTTTGCATTTTCCTGTTCATGCTTTTGCTCATTTTTTTGCTATCTCTGTACCGGCAAGCCCAATTAAAACAAAAAGATTATGCAAAATCGCTTATCGTAATTTTGACTTAAAATTGATGTATTATTTGAATCTCACATTTTTACTAATAAATGTAGGGAATTGCTAATACTGAACTTCAGTTTGAAATTGCAATGAGAGATCAAATAATCCACAATCAAAGGGAAGCACAAAAGAATCTGTGGAATTTGCTCCTAAGTTTAGGCCTTGATGAAAAGCAGATAACGGATCTTGCCCTTAAACAAGGAATAACTATTGAAGACTGGACAATGACTGCCCAAATTCAATTATCTGATAGAAGACAGTCACCAAACACAGGAAATGGAACATATACTACCTTATCTTCTTCTCCCCCAAATTTTCAACTTGGTGCCAGCTTGCCACTTGATCAATACTTCTGTCCTAGGCCAATTTCCCTGGGAAATCAGAGACCACCATATATCCATTGCAGGGACGAAGACCACAGTTCTAATTATTTGTATGAGTACTCTCCATCAGAAAATACGGCTCTGAACAAAGACAAAAGTTTGCTTAGAGATGACACTTCTTCACTTCATGGAGAACCTGATAGGCATCATCTTGAGTTTTGCAGTTCATATCCGCCAACAATAAACCAATTTTCTTCATGCAGTGAAAGTGGCATGTCAATGACACCTTCCCATGTGAACTTCAGGCAGCAGCGGAAGCAGCACCAACAGGTATTATTTCAAACCAATCATTCTGCATTCTGAATACCTCTGTATGCACCCAAGTGTGTGGCCTAGTGATCAGTGAAATGGGTGAAAACCATGAGGTCTCAAGCTCAAATCCAGTGGAGGCAAAAAACACGAGGTGATTTTTTCCCATCTGTCCAAGCTTTAATGGATAGAATTGCCTGACACATTGCTAGTGGGAAGTGGGAAGTGGGAAGTATCCCGTGGAATTAGTCGAGGTGCGTGCAAGCTGGTCCGGATACCATGGTTATTAAAAAAAAAAACCTTGTATTGAGAACTACAGACCATTTTGTTTAGAAGTACAAAACCGTCTGTCTTTGTTTCTTTTCCCTCTGTCTGTATATTTTAGCTAATGTGCCTCTCAATGTTCTTTTCTCCTGTTTCGTTTCTGGCTTATACATTTATTAAGCTCATGTATCTCGCTCATAGGATGTCCGGTCAAGCTCTATGAGCCAGCAAATACACCCAAACCACCATGCTGAAATCAGTAGCAATGATTACCTTCACGATGGACGGATGATGGTTCACAGGGTATCAAGCCAAGGTCGGTTTCATAGTAGCTCCTTAACCCAGAACTTTGCCTCAATCAACTCGAATCCCGTGTTCCCCAAACTTGGGCAATTTAACCTGCGAGATATGCAGATGCTTCCTTCCTATGATACAACCAAGCAAGTTTCATTTAGTTCTAATAGCCTAGAAGCTCAGCCACCAAGATTTATTTAATCCTTCATTCTTTCATTTGATTCCTTTTTCAATTTGTCCCTCCAATTGTACATATTATAGGTAGTATTAAAGGTTTTATAGCCATTTAGTGGATCCAGTAGTTGGCACAAATATTCGATTCATACGACTCTTGTAAGGAAGTAAACAATGTAGTTCCTGTTTCAAAAAGAAAAGAAAAGTAAAGTAAAGAATGTAGTTGTGGTACTGCTAGCATACTGCAGTAGTGTAGAATATTTGGAAGTTGCTAGCAGTTGATGAAGCAGTTGAATGTGAGTCGCTGAGTCCCAATTTTCTGCAAGGCTCCTGGAGAATTCACGATGACTTGCTAAAGAGTTACTGCGTTTGAGTTCTGCTATTGGTCTTATATCATAAAAAGGTACTACGGAAGTGTTGGTTACTCTTTTATCCTTGGTCGTTGATACTTGAAAGATACTGCTCTGCAGATGATAGCCCGAAGAAAAGTTTGAATTAATCACCAAAGTTTAAGATGTCGTCTACTAGTTAAATCGCTTGACTTGTATGTCTGTCATTTAATCTAGTTTGTTAGCTTAGTTGTGGTACTTCCATGATGATAAGTGATCTAATTGTCACGACCCAAACCGATGGGCCGCGACGAGTACCCGGTACCTTATTCAACCGAGTACCAACATAACATATCTTTTCATATCATGCTATCATAGGTAAATGAGGCGGAAGGGTTGCCGTAGGATAGCTAGAACCAAACATGTAATACCAATTTATACATAAGACATACGGGCCTATAAGACCAAAATGATCACTTGTACACTAAACATAGGCCGACAAGACCATACAATCTTTTACGTACATGACATATGCCTACAAGCCTCTAAGAGTACATAAACGTCATAAGGCCGGGACAGGGCCCCGACATACCAAGCAATGCATATCTAAATCATACTAACCAAATAAGCAACTCTGGAGCAAATGGAGCGCACCAACATCTTTCGCTGAGCTGATAGCCTACTTGGAGGACTCTCAACCTGTCTATCGGGACCTGCGGGCATGAAAAGCAGCGTTCTCAGCAAAAAGATGTCAGTACGAATAATGTACTGAGTATGTAAGGCACATAAATAAGTACATAACAGATATGGAAGAAATATAGAGTAAACGACTTAACCTGTAAGTCTGATAACTCTGTAAATCATGAAATAATTATAGTGTCATGCATATGCGTATGAATGTCATGTCGTGCATAGGTACATGTTCCATAACATCATCAGGCTTCTGAGGGTATCCCATCATATCATCTCGGTCTCTGTGGGCAAAATCATCAACGTATACCAGCTGATCAGGTGGTAGTGTGTATATAACGCCGTAACCTTTTCCCACATCCCATATACATATAATATACATATATACGTGTATATAACGTCATCTGGTCATGGGTCATTGTACATGTATATATGAATGCAATACATGAGAAGTGCATCAATAAAATCTTTTGGAATGTTGTAAGACCATTATGCCTTTGATTAATATCATAAAGCAAACTTTATCAACTTACGTTTTTTCTGAGACTCGTGAACAAATGATAAAATAATAGGACGCATGGAGAATCAAGAACATAGGCATCTCTAGCATTTCTACAAATAGAGTCATTTATGGAAGTTGTGTATTTGCTCGTTTCGTTTGTATCGTATGGATCATGCCAAAAGGAAAGAAGGGATAGCCTTAACATACCTGAGCCGATTCTCTTGACAATCCCTCTAACATACGTCACTTGCGATACCACGTAACGACGGATCGAAATAGGAGAAAATCCATATGATATTCTTGAGAAAGATTGCACCGTACTTCCTTAAAATTGCACAATCTCACATGGCTAAGATACAATTTCATATGAATTGTTGAAGTAACTTTCGTTGGCATTCAAATCATGTGATATCTTACTTTGTATTTGAGAAGTCTTGTTGCTGAATTTTGTTTATTATCTTGTAGAGATGAAATGTGAATTATGAGAGGTCTTTATGTCTTTGGTTGTGGGCCCCACTTGTGTGGTAACTTGGCTAAAAAATGCCCAAATTATGCCACCTTGCTTTGTGACTTAATGAGTCAAAATTTGTTGGCTTTCATGGTTGCCACGTTTAGGTTCTTTAGACTTATCCAAATCTTAATTACTTAATTAGCTTAGTTATTTAGTTAATGTCCCACTAAAAATTTATAATTACCCAATTATCCACATATTTAAGAATTATCTCAAATTACTTAAAATACTACTCACTTTTAATACACTTCATACACCTTACTATCATGGTCATGTGGTACCTTGTATGGTACTAGTCCATGAATACGAGATATTTAGCTCGGGCCGTATTTTATCCCCAAATTGTCAAACTTCGACAGAACTCATTTTCTTCGATTTGTTTACCCTCTCACCTTCGCGGATTAACTTATCACTTGTTTGAAATAACATAATACTTATAATCCCAAAATAATCTCATTCCCGAACTTACAAAATTAGCTTACGACGAAACTTTAACGTACGAAAATGCGGATTGTAATATCTCATTTCCGAGCTTATATCAATTTACTTATGGCGTACTTCCACGTACGAAAACATGATATGTAACATCATTCCCCCCTTTGGAACATTCGTCCTCGAATGTTGACTGATGCACTTATCATTTTTATGACTTGTGCCTTCGGAATACTTTAGTACTCTCCTTACCATCTAGGCAACTGTTCTGTGAATAATTCCAAAGGCCAGGGCATTCCCCCATTTAGGCCTCTTTCTCATGACTTATGGTCGGAATCCTTCCAATCTCGTAACTGTTGCTACCTTTTATCACACAGCTTGTACGACTCTGACCTTGTAAGTGCGCCTATAACTCTCCATTTTTTAGCCAATCTCTGTGCCTCACTTTGTAAACATATACAGAGCTTGACAAGACATCCCTTTGGGCATCTATAGGTATACTGAAGTTTTTTGCTCGGTACTTTGTCGAACTTACGATTATTGTTATACCTTATTTCATAGATCCGATTATCTATTCGTATGAGTTTACTGCATCAAGGTAGGTCATACTATATCATAACTCTTACTTCGATTTATCGCTACTGAGGTCTACTACCAAAATCCAAGTTACTCTCGTTGCTGCTTATCATGTATGTATAAATCTAAGTCATTTAATGCTTCTTCATTGATGTTCATCTTAAGACTGATGCCCTAATCTCATCTTATACTTTGCAACTTTTATCCATCATTGTTGATTCACCTCAATGTTGATCTATAATCTACCACTGATAACTTGACCTCTTATGTAATACTACCGTTAGGGCTCACGTCCCATCAGGGAACATCAGAAATGATTAGACCGATCCATCTGGGGGCAATACCATGCTTTCATAACCATATTTCATAGCATCCTAACATGATTCATCCTATGTGGGTTATCTAATCCTGTAAAATTCATGAAATCCCTTTCTTTTCTTTTTCAAATCATTACTCAAACGAAGGCCCACACGTCATCCTTTATCTATCATAATTACACCCTTATTCTACTATCATGGCAGCATCTCATCTCTTCTAAATGCTACTAGTCTTAGACTCCTTTGAGTTTATTCAGGATATACTGAGCTTTAGAGAACCCACCAGCTCTCTTGTTTTCATGGGCTTAATCCCGAGAACTCATCCATTCTCATCATCTTTTCACTCACCCTTTCTTATCCTTAACTCATCTATTCTTGTCATCTTTTCACTCACCCTTTCTTATCCTTACTCCTGTCTTCCTAAAACCTTGTCGCTTTACCATACTTTAGCTTGCGTCCTATATATATCTATTTATATTACTCGCAACCTTCCTTCAACTTGCTTGCATCATAGATTTCCTTATGTCATTCTGGAACATCAAGCGAGACATCACATCGTATCTAATTCTTCTTTACTCTCTTAATTAGCCTCCTCGATATCTAGAAACCATAGGTTGGAAGATATTCCACTGACGACGACGCTATCAATACTGAATCCCAGCGCTTCTAGCCTTCTATCCGAAGTATGGACTATTCACAACCTTCTGCATTTAAGTACCTCGTACGTTATTTACCTTTTAACTTACTTGCCTTAAAACCTCGCATTGTATCTTTTATCTCTTTCATGACCTCCCTTCCACATAGGTATAATTCACGTCCATAACTTGAAGCTCTATTATAATACTTACACCTTTGGTGCATATACAATCCGGTGGGAGATTTATGCTGACTTCTTACGAGGCTGGTACTATTCTAACTGGTTAAATTTAACATAGGGCCGTTATAGAATATGTCGACTGTACTATCCCTCTTGTACCTCAGATATTAAGAGTAATCCTGCAATGTTATCACACGAGGTTTATAATTTTTTGAGTCCAATCATCAGATTCCTGATTTACTTCGTTGATGTAACTTTTTAGTTTCCTCTTCCCTCTGATCAACCTTTATTTTGGCTTAAGCTATCTTCCGATCTGTGGCTCATGGTATTACTTTAGTCTTTCATGGACGCTATGGAATATCCATGATACGATCTTCTAACGATTCAATCCTTTGTCTATGATCTGGACTTAATTTTTTCTTTTATCTTATACGGGAGTCTTCTACGGCTGCATGATTGTCAATATATATGCTGCATGGATAATACTTCGAACTCTTAAGTGCATTCATAATGTAACTAACTCTGGATCGTAGATCTAATAATTCCTTTCGTTCCTTCTCAGCTTCCTTTAAACGTAAGCTATTACTTTTCCTGGTCTTTCTGCCTCCTTATTGCATGCCTACTTAGCTTATCTTGGTGCCCATGTATATTGGAATTCCATACAACTCATATGATCTTGAATATAACTTTTGATTTAACTTACCGTTCATTAGCCACAATAGGTGTCATTTTCTTATGGAGTGCTGATCGAAGCCTACTCCGCACTACTATTGAGTAGCAAGAGAGGGTCGGAGCAGCTTTTACCCGATTTAGGGTCTGGATCGATTTCCACAGAGAGCTAGAATTTGGAATCGAGTATCTATGTAGTTTAGGATTGCGTATATGTTCCAAATTGCACTTCTAATCATTTTTGGGGTTTTTGATTTACTTCTATTTTTATCAAACTACAATGGTAAATGAAACTAGATTAAGCTAAGAGTAAAACTAAACATGATTGTTCAAATGGTTTAAAAGGCACTAGGGTAGTGACTTTCGCCTAGGTGGTCAATTGACGGGTAATTAGTCAATCTAGCCCTAAAATTCAAGACCCATCAATTATCCACACTAGGGTTGAGCCACAACCCTAGCTTATGAGTCTAGCTACTCATAATTAAAGAAGAAAAGCAAGAAATAGATGAAGAACAACTCATATTAATTAATTACTAAGATAAACAATAAGATTCAATGATGAAACGTAGATAAAATTGCCCAAAATGGTTAAAATTTTCGAACCCACGAGCACAACTATGTTCTAAAACTATCTGATACCCTAAAAATGGGAAAAGAAGCTATTTATACTAAGCTAAAAATCTGGACAAAATACCCCTGCGGGGCTAGTACAGACCGCACAAAATGGTGTAAGGCCGCACTAGGGCTCTAAGCTTAAAAATCTAACTCTCTGAACTCGAGCACTGCAGACCGCAGAGAATGGACTGCGACCGCAGAGGCTTCTAGTACGGTCCGCATAAAATGGAGCGCGGACCGCATTGGCTTGAACTCGGAATTTGGCAACTCTTTGATACTCCTTACTACGGACCGCACTAAATTGAGTGCGACCGCATTGATATTAGTGCGGACCGCACAAAACCTAGTGTGGCCCCATTGCCTTTGTGCCTGAATGTCATGCTCTCTGAACCTCATAGTGCGAACCGCACAGAATGGTGTGCGGCCGCACTGGCCTTGTTTTGCCTGAGCTTTGTCTTGTCTTGATACTTGTGCAAGTTTCACTCCTTTTGAGCTGATATTTGTCTTCTTGTCACTTTGTTAATCAAACCTGCAATCAAGCACAACTTGTGAGCCTTTGGGACTATTTTGTACACATTTCTAATCAAAACTTAAGCAAGAAGGAGTATAAAATGTATCAAAATCCCTAGTTATCAACTCCCCCAAACTTAAGCTTTTGCTTGTGCTCAAGTAAACAAAATAAGACCCACCCCTCAAGAGAACATCCAAGAAAATTTCAGCTGTCTTAAAGTAACCTCATCTAGCATCAATTGGGACTAACAATTGCCCTCAATACAAATGAATCATTAACAACTTTTACTCTTTGAAACTCCATGGATTAAGTGCGACACAGGAGCATCAAGAGTTGACTCAACACATCAAAAAACGCTTTCTATTACTTTGGTTATTGTGGAACCCAAACTCACACATCCTCAACTCTCCCTAAGCAAACCTCACCTTTAGAATAGTGGCACTCAGAACGAGGTTAATGGAAATTCACTCATCTCTCTCAAGAAAAAAGTCACAAGTCCGGCTCTAAGTACCATATGCTTGCCCCTTATGTGAATCACCACTAATGTAAGCTTCATTCAACTCAAGATCATATAGGGCTTTTGTGGAGACATTGTGAAGGCTTTTGGTTCAGGATAGGAAATGTTTGGTCTAAGAAGGTTCCATCTTCCCTTAAGCACTTCTTTTGTTTCATTTGGCACACTTTCACTTGATTCTTTGAGTCATTTCACTTCTTTCTAAGAGGTTAGAGAGACACATTGTCACTCTTTCTTATACATTTCAAACCTTTTCTCCTTTTTCAATTTTCCACACCTTTCATTCTTTGCTTTTCTTGAATCCCTTTTTATTCTCTTTCATATTAAACATTCTTTTTGTCTTTTTACTTTTCTTTCTTTTTTATTGCCTTTCCTTTTCTTTATTTTTGTGCCTTTTTACCACTTTGTTGCAATCCTCGTCTCTCCCCCCAAACTTATACTTTTGCCATGTGATAAAGGAAAGATCGGCGGCCAATAGAGGGTGTCTTTTAGAATGGGTAAAGGCTTGTATTATGGGTCTTGAAGGGAAAAGGTCTAAGGCTCAAAAGGGTTGACTAGGGATCTTATCGTTGGTAGGTTATGGAATTGTTCAAGCTATCATTTGGACCAAGGAGAGCCTATAATCACGTCTCAAGTCAAAATTCACTTAGGATTTTGCCTCAACAAATATTCAGAGCAAGTTCTAGACCAATGGCTCGGGACTTGGACTTGCAATGCAATTACTCACCACACAAGCTATGGGGTCGCTAAAGACATAGAGTCGGGGGCCCACAACGACCTTAGATAAGATTTGAGCACACACTGGTCCCGAAAAACCACTTGATGATTATTGGTCAACACAAGAGTCTCAAGGTCTCGACTTTTACCATCCTAAACACAACAATTTGTTTTTGACCACAAGATCAAAGGCAAATGTGCTAGGCCCAAGTGAAGTTTTGATTGAGGCACCCTTAACTACTAACTACTAAAAACAAAAAAGAAAAACGGACTCAAACCCTTAAGAAGGTTGTCACGCCATCCTTCATTGGGAAGAGCCACCCGGTTCACATAAAACTCCACCTTTGGAAAGAACCGTGGCATTAAGAAAAACTAAAGGCTTATTGCAAACTTTCAAAACAAGAAGCTACGAATCATAAATAAAAAGCTAAGAACAAAAAGTTGCAAAAAGTAAAATGAATATATACAAGAGCGGATTTGTCGAATATATAATAGATGGGATGAATATGTACAATGTAGCATAACTTTATATACAAACCCAAAGTAAAATAAAAGTGCGATAAATGTAACGAAATGTTAAAATTATATAAAACCCAAAGATGAAAAGATAAGGAAAGTATAAAAAGTATCAAATATATATACAATCATCCGAATGAATCCATAAAAGTAGGGCCTACCTCCTCAAATGAAAGCTGGCATTGCCCCAATGCCAACTAAACTAAATAAAGCACCAAAAAGAGAAAGGGAAAAAGGATATAGGGACTCCCTATGGCCTGTCTGTCTGCATGGGCTCCTGAGTGGTCCCTGGGTCCTCACTGTGCTCGGAAACCTCAGACTGGTTCCCTGTGGCCTGCTGCTGTGCTGTTGGGACCTGGGCCTGGACAGGCTCCTGAGGTGCATCCTGTGACTGACTGGAGGAGGCCTCCAGTGGGTATGCCAACTGGATGACTTCATCGTCCGCTATGGGGATCATCCTCTTCCTATTGGGAGGCCTCTAGGACTGCTCGGGCTGGGGATGAGCTGATGGTACTGGGTCCTATAGCAATAAGTCCAAAGGCAGATGATCTGCCTTCATTCTGTCAACATCAACCCTCAGCGTCTTTACGAACTCCTTGGAAGCCCACGTCTTTCTCAACTTCTTATGCTCCTTAGCAAGCTCCTTGAGAGCCTGGTTGTGTGAAGCAGCTGCATCTGTGAGCACCTTCTGAGTGTCGAGGATTTTCTTTTGGTTGGCTAAAATCTCCTTGAGATCATCCTCTATAGACTGGGGGACCTGTGGAGGTGGAGGTGTCGACTGAGCCTCTATTGTGGTAGTGAGGGTAGATAACTTGGATGACGTAGTCTGCATCCAGTTGTTGATACTGAGAAGAGCCTAGCTCAGTCGATGGGTAGTCACTGGATAGGCACGGGAAGAAGGGATCTCTGGGTCTGCTGAGGTGGATGGGCCAGGAGGGATATCAGTAGAAGTGGAGGCAGGCTGAGCATGAGCCACTACCACAACTGGCTCTTCAGACTGGCTAGTTGGAGCAGTAGTTGTTCCCTTGAAGTTCTTGCTCTTGTGGTTGTCATCCCCCTGCATGTTGTACCAAGAAAATAGGCCCTTCGCTTTGACCTTGATGTCGAATGGCCTCTTTTCAACTTTTAGGTCTCGAAAGTACATAGTCAGAAACTGGGGAAAGGGTAATTTCTGTCATGCTCATTGCCCACTATTGTGATTATCCTCGACATAATATTTCCCACATTGATTGGGTACCCCGCCATGATTGAAGCCACCAAAACTGCCCGATGAAGATGGAGGGATTTGTCATGAGTCGTGGGGTCCAACCTGCTACATACAAATGTTTCCCACCTCCTTGCCTCGAAGTTCAAACTACGTCTCAGAATCTTGACACCCGCAGTCAACCAATCGGGGGTGGTACCTGGGATTGCCAGGTACTGTGCCATCCAGGGACGGACCTCCTTACCCAATTATATTTTTGCCATATATAGTGACTCATCCTCCTCATCAAAGCCAAGGTAGTCATTTATGGTTTTTTCATCAAATAGCACTTTCAGGTTTTGCACCTTGGTCACTTTGGAGCCTTTTTTTATGTGGGCAACGTTGGTGTAGAATTCCTTGACCAAGTGCTCATTGACATCTACACATTCATCCAGAAAATGCTCTCAGCCAACTCTCTCCCTAAACTGCCTCCTCACGTTGGGGTTGTGAGGCAGTAGATCTCTATCAACAAAACTCCGCTCCGGGATTAATTTCCTCACCGGCCACCATTCCCTGAATTTGTGATATGCTACTTTACTTACGAACCGGTCTTGCCATACCTCCTGTTTCCTAGTTCTAGCCACCCCGCCAACCTGAGGTTCACCCTCTTCTCCAACTACTTCTTCACCTCCTACTTCCTCATCGTCTCCTACTGCACCCTCTCCAGATAATGAAGCTGTGGGAGAGGTGGAGTATTCATCCCTACCGCCTTCAGCTGAGCCCTTAGACGACCTAGAAGACACATTTACTAATGTTTGGGCAGCGGGGGAAGTGGGAGGAGTGTCACTTAGTCTGTTTCTCTCCGGCCAGTTAGGGATGTATTCTGGGATTGAGTCTGAAGATATCTCCCGGAAGGGCTCGTACTCACTCCCAAACATGTCAATGGCCCTATCAGCAACTTTAATCATCTTCCTCATGTTTTTGATGTTTTACCTGGCTTGGGGAGTGAGTTTAACCATTTTCTGTTTCCCTCCCCAGGAGGATTCACCTCTGCCTGGTTGTTTAGAACCTTTAACTCGTTGTTTCACCATTGTCTGCAAACACAATCCAAAAAACTTGTTAGTATCAATACAAGCAGTTAAGAAACAGAGTTGCAGAACAGGAAGGAAAAGGTGCAGACAGTTGCAGACAATTTTCAGAAGTCACATAGTGCGGACCGCACAAAATGGTGTGCGGTCTCACAGAGGTCAATGCAGCCGCATAAAATGGCCATGCGGTCCGCATAGAGGTGGGGTTCAAACTACCCACTCTCTATATCCAGGCAGTGCAGACCGTACAAAATGTAGTGCGGCTGCACAGGGACCAATTTGGTCCGCACAAAATGTAGTGCGGTCGCAGTCCCCAAAGTTCAGCTTTCAGGACAATTAGCAATGCGGTCCGCACAAAATGTTACTGCGGACCGCACAAGGGCACCGCGGACAGCACAGAATCGATCGCAGTCCGCACTGAGTGCCCAGCTATGGCACTAAGTTAGGGTTTCATAAATTTTGATTTTAAGCCCAATTTTGCACTTAAATAATGTCCCTAAGTGATTGCCCGTTGTTTTTAACTACCTAATCAATTGAAGAAAATACGGGAATAATAGGGTGAAAGACAAGAAAAACAAAAAAGGGAAGGAAAATAACGAAATTAAAACAATTAAACAGCAGTAGAGTTACCAGATGTGAGATGAAATGAAGACTAACAAGTCCAAATGATTAATTACGAGCAACAGAGATGTTGAATAATGATTTTAGAGTGCTGAGATTCAAAGGTTCGAAAAGTGTACAAGGAGGGCCTCAGGCCCTATTTATAGAAAAGGACCTGGGGCCCAGCTTACCAACCCAGTGCGAACCGCACAAAATGGACTGCGGTCCGCACTGCACATCAACTTCCAAGTTTGAGGAGGCAACACACTACGGTCCACACAAAATGTCATGCGGCCGCAGTGGTCCACTGCGGACCACACAAAATGTAGTGCGGCCGCAGTGGAAAACTTCGGAGAGGTCAACATTTCACCCTTCACCAGTGCGGTCCGCACTAAATATAGTGCGGCCGCATTGCAAAGTTCAGAGGCCTTTTTTTCCACTATGTCTTGCACTGCACCAACACAATCCTGTAACATCTCACAACCAGTTAGCCAAAAAATCAATCCTACACTACAATGAAAAATCAAATAAAACAAGAAGAAAAACACATGGGTTGCCTCCCAAGAAGTGCCTGATTTAACGTCGCGGCACGACGCAGGTTACCATCACATCATTTGAAATGAAGAAGTGCCACCACGTGGTTGTCATCAATTTTTCCAAGATAATGCTTGACCCGATGCCCATTAACTCTGAAGACCTCTCCATTGTTGTTTTTCAAATCAAGAGCACCAAAATGGGTCACCAACACCACTTCAAACGATCCACTCCATTTTGATTTAAGCTTTCTCGGAAACAGACGTAATCGAGAATTGAACAAGAGAACCAAATCACCTACTTTAAACTCCTTTCCACAAGCATATTTATCATGAAGGTTCTTCATCTTGTCCTTGTACAAGGATGAACTGGAGTAGGCATGGAATCGGAATTCATCAAGTTCATTAAGCTGTTCCACATGAAGATTGGTTGCAACATCCCACTCAAGATTTAGCTTCCTCAAAGCCCACATGGCCTTGTGCTCTAACTCAACCGGTAGATGACAAGCTTTCCCAAACACCAACCGATATGGAGACATACCAATCGAAGTCTTGTAAGCAGTCCTATAAGCCCATAGAGCATCATCCAATTTCTTTGACCAGTCGGTCCTATTTGCATTGACCGTCTTTGACAATATGCTTTTGATTTCCCTGTTGGAGACTTCAACTTGACCACTTGCTTGAGGATGATAGTGGGTAGAAACTTTGTGATTGACACCATACTTTGAGAGCAAAGTGTCGAAAGCTCTATTGCAAAAATGAGACCCCCCATCACTTATGATTGCACGAGGAGTACCAAACCTTGTAAAAATGCTCTTCTTGAGAAATGCAACAACACTCCAGGCCTCATTGTTAGGCAAAGCCATGGCTTCAACCCACTTTGAAACATAGTCCACCGCCACAAGAATGTAAGTGTTCCCACAAGAGCTAATAAATGGGCCCATGAAATCAATGCCCCACACATCAAAAATATCAACCTCAAGGATGGTATTGAGAGGCATCTCATCTTTCTTTGAAATTCCACCCGTTCTTTGGCATTCATCGCATCTCTTCACAAAAACACCCGCATCTTTGAACAAAGTTAGCCAATAAAATCCACAACTAAGAACTTTAGAAGCCGTCCTCGCCCCGCCATGATGGCCACCATAGGGAGAGGGATGACAAGACTCCAAGATACTCAATTGCTCTTCCTCCGAGACACACGTTCGGATCACCCCATTCGTGCAAATCTTGAACAAGTACGGCTCATCCCAATAGAAATCCAAACTATCCTATTTGAGCTTCTTCCTTTGGTTAAAAGAGATCTCACACGGGACTATACCAGTTACAAGGAAATTAGCAACATCGGCAAACCATGGCATATCATTCATCGACACCAAAAGGAGTTGTTCTTCGGGAAATGAATCATTGATCTCTAGGCCGTCACGAGGCCTCCCCTCCTCCTCCAAGAGGGACAAGTGGTCCGCCACTTGGTTCTCACTACCCTTCCGGTCCACAATCTCCAAATCAAACTCTTGAAGTAACAAGACTCATCACACTAATCTAGCTTTGGAATCCTTCTTCGTTATCAAGTATCGGAGTGCGGCATGGTCGGTATGAATAATAACCTTAGCACCCATAAGATACATCCGTAATTTTTCCATTGCGAATACAATAGCCAAAAGTTATTTCTCGGTCACTATGTAGTTCATTTGAGTATAATTCATTGTCTTGCTCGCATAGTATACTGGATGAAACATTTTATTCACTCTTTGACCCAAAACCGCCCCAACCGCAACATCGCTCGCATCACACATGAGCTCAAAGGGTAAGCTCCAATTAGGCGCGGTAATGATTGGAGTGGTGGTCAACTTATGCTTGAGAAGTTCAAAGGCTTGCATACATTTTTTATCAAACACGAACTTAGCATCTTTTTCCAACAACTTGCACAAGGGATTCACTACCTTCGAAAAGTCTTTGATAAATCTCCGGTAGAACCCCGCATGCCCAAGAAAACTTCGAACTCCCTTGACAGATGTAGGGGGAGGGAGCCTTGAAATCACTTCAATCTTTGATTTATCCACCTCAATGCCATGTTTCAAAATTTTATGCCCAAGAACAATTCCTTCTTCCACCATAAAGTGGCATTTCTCCCAATTGAGGACAAGATTGGTTTCTTCACAACGGGCCAGAACTCTATCAAGATTCTTAAAGAACTCATCAAATGAATCCCCCACAACACTAAAGTCGTCCATGAACACCTCCAAAATGTCTTCCACCATATCGGTGAAAATGGCCATCATACACTGCTGAAATGTAGCCGGTGCATTACACAACCCAAAAGGCATCCTAGAGAAGGCAAAAGTGCCATATGGACAAGTGAATGTGGTCTTCTCCTGATCTTCTGGAGCAATCAAGATTTGGTTGTACCCAGAATACCCAACCAAGAAACAGTAGAAGGCACGCCTAGCAAGTCGATCTAACATCTGATCAAGAAAAGGCAAAGGAAAGTGATCCTTGCGGGTCACTTTGTTCAACTTGTGGTAATACATACATACCCTCCAACCGGTGACGGTTCTGGTAGGAATCAACTCATTTTGTGAATTTGCAACCACGGTCATACCACCCATCTTCGGTACACATTGCACCGGTGAAGTCCAAGAGCCATCAGAGATGGGGTACATAACCCTGGCATCCAACCACTTGATCACCTCCTTTTTCACAACTTCTTGCATTACCTCATTCAACCTCCTTTGATTCTCCAAGGAAGGCTTTGCATCATCTTCCATAATAATCTTGTGCATACAGAATGTGGGGCTTATCCCCCGAATATCAGCTAAAGTCTACCCAATTGCCTTTTTCCGCTTTTGAAGCACCGCCAATGTGGCATCAACCTGTAAGTTAGTAAGACAAGAAGAAAGAATAACTAGCAAAGTAGAATTTGAGCCTAAGAACTCATACCTGAGGTGTGGAGGCAGTGGTTTCAACTCCAACAACGGAGGCTCCTCAATTGAAGGTTTTGTTGGTGGAGTCTTTCTATTCTCGAGGTCCAAAGATAATTTCCTAGGCTCATAATAATAAGAGCCCATTTCATGTAAAGCATTCACGCACTCCACCCGGCTTGCATCCCCATTGACATCAAGATTCAATAGTACAGCCTCCAATGGGTCCTCCACATTGATCATTGCACTAGTGTCATCAATTATCACTGATGTGATGAGGTCAACAAAAGAGCACACCTCGGTACTGTTGGGCTGCTTCATTGATTTGCACACATGAAAGACCACCTTTTCATCACCCCGTGAGTTCCCATGCTTCTACATCAACCATTGTCTTCCCCGTAGCTAGGAAAGGTCTTCCCAATATGATAGGAATCTCATAGTCCACCTCGCAGTCCAAGATCACAAAGTCAGCTGGCAAGATAAATTTGTCCACCCGGACAAGTACATCATCAATAATACCTAATGGTCTCTTCATTGTTCTATCTGCCATTTGTAATCTCATAGAAGTCGGCCTCGGCTGCCCGATACCCAAAGTCTTGAAAACGGAATAGGGCATCAAATTGATACTAACCCCCAAATCACATAGAGCTTTAGCAAAATCTGCACTCCAAATGGTGCAAGGAATGGTGAAAGCAACGGGATCTTCAAGCATCGGGGCCATTGAATGCACTATAGCACTAACTTGGTGAGTCATCTTTATAGTTTCACAATCCATAGAACGCTTCTTTGTGACCAAGTCTTTCATGAATTTTGCATAGCCCGACATTTGTTCAAGAGCCTCCACCAAAGGCACATTAATGGACAAGCTTTTCATCATGTCAATGAACTTTTTAAACTGATTCTCACTTTTCTACTTTGCGAGCCTTTGAGGATAAGGTGGAGGTGGCCTTGGCAAATGAGCCTTGGCTTTTGGCACAACCGGCTCCAGCATGTCTATTATGTGTTCCCTAGACGAGTTCACATCATTTTGAGTTTCCACCTCGACATCTTGAATATCAATCCTCACTTCTTTGTTCACATTTTCATCAACCGCATCTTCAACTACCAAAGGGACTTCATCTTCTTGCAACTCAACATCATCATCCAAGATTTGCTTTTGTTTGGAGGCATTCACATCACCGCCTCTCCTACTTCTTGTTGTAACCGCCATAACATGGTTGTTCCCACCCTTCGAGTTCACTACCATATCACTTGGTAGAGCACCCTTAGGGTGAGTATTTAAAGACTGTAAGATTTGGCCTAACTGCACCTTCAAGTTTCTGATAGAGGTACTATGGGAAGCCAACTGAGCATCTGAATCCGCATTCTTCTTTATCATCTGTTCGAACATCATTTCAATTCTACCCATATCATTGCTAGAAGAACTAGGACCTTGGGATGGAAATGGGGGTGGATTGTTCGGTTGTTGGTACATTGAGGGCCTTTGAAAGCCTTGCCCCCGGTTTCCTTGGTTTCCGTTGTTCCATCCACCTTGATTGTTATTGCCACCCCAATTGTTGTTATTACCATTCCAATTCCCTTGGTTGCTCTAATTATTTTTCTGATTGCCCCCAGTTGTTGTTTTGGTTGTTGTTCCCCCAATTACCATTGTTTTGTTGTTGATTGCCCCAATTGCCTTGAGGTCTCCATTGTTGGTTGGAAAAGTTGTCCCGTTGGCCTTGATAATTATTCACGTATTGAACCTCTTCTCTTTGTTCATCATAACCATCATTTTGAAATCCATCACAATCATCATCAAGTTGCTCAAAGTTCCCTTGGTTTTGTTGACTTATTTGCCTTCTTTTGTTGACAAGCATATTGACACCCTCCATGTCATTCACTTGGCGAGAAATTTTGGACTTGTTGCAACTGTGCATTTGCCAATTGGTTCATAGTAGTTGTCAGCTCAACTATAGTTTGCCCGTGATCATGTAATTCCTTATGCAAATTAGTGACCGTGGGGTCACCTTGAGGCACATTGGCTCTACTTTGCCATGCAGAAGAAGTGTCAGCCATCTTATCAAGTATATCACATGCCTCATCATATGACAACTTCATAAAGTTGCCCCTGGCAAGTTGGTTCACTATGCATTGGTTTGTGGTGTTAATGCCCCAGTAGAAAGTTTGTTGGATCATAGACTCGATCATATCATTGTTGGGGCATTTTTTCACCATTGTTCTATAATGCTCCCAAATCTCATGCAAAGGTTCTGTGGGCTCTTGCTTGAAGGCCAATATCTCATCTCGCAATGCCGCCATATGCCTCGGTGAGAAATATTTAGCAATGAACTTATCCGCCAACTCATCCCAAGTAGTGATGGAATGGTTGGGAAGTCGCTCGAGCCAATCCAATGCCTTCCCCCTAAGGGAGAATGGGAAGAGTCTTAACCGGAGAGCATACTCGAACACATTAGTTTGCTTGCTCCTCCAACATGTATCCACGAACCCCTTGAGATATTTGTAAGCATTTTGATTTGCAGCGCCCGTGAAGTACCCACGCTGCTCTAGTAATGTCAATATCACATTGGTTATTTGAAAATTGCCCGCCCGGATTCGGGGTGGGACAATAGCACTTGCATAGCCTTGGTTCGGAAACACTCCAGGAGCCACTCTTGGAAGTGGAAGAGGAGGGTCTGGAATATTGTTATTATCATTCGCATTGGCCTGGCGGCCTCTACGTTGTCCTTGAGGTACAAAAGGCACCTCATCATCTCCTACATCATCTACCTCCTCCCCCGCAATCACATTTCCAAGAGGGTTATTATCGTTGTTCGCTACCATTTGGTACCTGAGTTATGACACAAACAAGTTAGTAACAAAGAAGGAAAGAAGACAATACACAAAACTAACTAAATAGATAGCCAAAACCGTTAGTTCCCCAGCAATGACACCAAAAAGTTGATCGAAGCCTACTCCGCACTACTATTGAGTAGCAAGAGAGGGTCGGAGCAGCTTTTACCCGATTTAGGGTCGGGATCGATTTCCACAGAGAGCTAGAATTTTGAATCGAGTATCTATCTAGTTTAGGATTGTGTATGTGTTCCAAATTGCACTTCTAATCATTTTTGGGGTTTTTGATTTACTTCTACTTTTATCAAACTATAATGGTAAATGAAACTAGATTAAGCTAAGAGTAAAACTAAAGAGGATTATTTAAATGCTTTAAAAGGCACTATGGTAGTGACTTTCGCCTAGGTGGTCAATTCACGGGTAATTGAATCTACGGCACGATTGACATAATTGGGGAGTATGATATAACCGTTGCATGATATTACCCACTCTACACCTCTCGGTGGTTCAAGTAATTTTGCCCGAATTGACTTTCTCAAGACCAATTGGGTATGCAAATTTGCACAAGCAATCACGGTTCAAGTCGGGTATTACTCTCTCGAGGTTTAACCCTTTAATTGGGGCTATCAATCTCTTGAGTACGCCCCAGTTCCTTGTTGAACCAATTTCGGAGACTTAGGCTCTCTTTCTTAAGAAGAGCTCAAGTCAACTAAACACAAACTAGTGTTCGCAACCACTAATTCAGCAATTAACCATAAAATTGGCCCAAATATCAAACACCCATAGTCAATCTAGCCCTAAAATTCAAGACCCATCAATTACCCACACTAGGGTTGAGCCACAACCCTAGCTTATGGGTCTAGCTACTCATAATTAAAGAAGAAAAGCAAGAAATAGATGAAGAACAACTCATATTAATTAATTACTAAGATAAACAATAAGATTCAATGATGAAATGTAGATAAAATGGCCCAAAATGGCTAAAATATTCGAACCCACGAGCGCAGCTATGTTCTAAAACTATCTGATACCCTAAAAATGGGAAAAGAAGCTATTTATACTAAGCTGAAAAATCTGGACAAAAATACCCCTGCGGGGCTAGTGCGGACTGCACAAAATGGTCTGCGGCCGCACTAGGGCTCTGAGCTTGAAAATCTAACTCTCTGAACTCGGGCATTATGGACCACAGAGAATGGACTACGGCCGCGGAGGCTTCTAGTGCGGTCCGTATAAAATGGAGCGTGGACAACACAGAATGGTGTGCGGCCGCACTGACCTTGTTTTGCCCGAGCTTTGTCTTGTCTTGATACTTGTGCAAGTTTCACTCCTTTTGAGCTGATATTTGACTTCTTATCAATTTGTTGATCAAACCTACAATCAAGCACAACTTGTGAGCCTTTGGGACTATTTTGTACACATTTCTAATCAAAACTTAAGCAAGAAGGAGTATAAAATGTATCAAAATCCCTAGTTATCAAGTGCATACAGTGTTGTTGTGAGACTGTTGCTATATGACCATTTCCTCCTTAGGTCGCCCAGCTTAGGTTGAAACCTTCTTCCTTATTCCCTCAGCTAGTCTTTCGTTGTAGTACTTAGGGAGAACCCTTGACTCTTGTAAAGCTGTGAGCTTATTACAGACCTTTTAATGTCATTCCTTGCCTATAATTATCCGTAGTTGCTTACGTTCATGCCCTTGTGCTTGTCGGGCTGCTTCTGAACTAATATTTTGACTGTCTTCCCAGTGGCTTTCTCTTTTATTTCAATAATACTCATATGGTACCTTTAACTACCCCAACTCCTATCTAAATATTTCTCAAGGATCACGATATCATATTTGCGAGACTGAATTCACCATATTGGGTTTTATTATGTTTATCTTGCACGATCTGCTAACTCGTTTGTAACCTCCTGTTTAGCCATAACTAGGCCTTCCTGAATCAATTACTAACTACTTGTTGGCCCATTCTCATATCAATATTCCGCGTAATCTTTCTTGGGTTATTTCCTTTGTCTTAACTTACGTCTCGCACTAACTCCTTATCTATCAATAACATCTTGGGCAGGGACCCTTACTTCTTTTCCTTGACGTCGTGTTTGTATAATATTCTGGAATCGTAGCATATCTGTAGGCTTTGAATAAGTGCAGTCTCGTCCCTTTTTCATTTTTTATCGCATTCTTCCTTTACCATTCCATAATTACTAGAACCCCATAATTCTGACTTAATGCCATACCATTCCATATTCTCTCCTTTAGGGGAGTACTATGGAGCTACGACGACCTGCCTATAGATGTTTTTCCTCTTCATCTTTGGCGTCTTTTCACATCATCAATAACCCTCACTCGCCTTGCGCTAATCCTTCTGTACCAAGGATAACAAATTTCCTTACTCACAAGGGAAGTACCTAGTGTAACTGGCACCTACAGTCCCTTAAGCTTAACATTGCTCACATTGCTTACTTTTAGGGAAGCGTCTTCCTGAATGACCATTATCCGAATTCCTCATGAATCTTCTTCTGTGGTTCATTCTATTATCACCGGAACGCAATCTGAAATTCTCATGATGCTGACTATTATCAAATCACTTAGCCCCTAATTCATGTTTAGTTTATCTTGTTCACCAGCCAATACTGATTTCTATTACTCTGGCGATTAACTCTCCCTTCTGGTAGCCGCGTTGGAGTCACGAACTTATTTCTCGAAATGAGGATATAACTTTATGGCATATACTCTTTTGTTGTCTCAAGGACTGGCTCATCTCGTTTTTTCCTTAACTTGACTATATATCCTATAATACCGTCATTTTTTTCTACCGTTGTCATCCATGCATCACATCTTACTCATAACACTTCATTAACTCTATTCTCATTTCCTACTAGCATTTCTGTCTAACACTTTATTTTGAAAATTTCAACAGGATATTCTTTTGCTTTTAGCTCCCCTTGCTCCATCTACTGGCTCTTCGGATTGCCTAACATTCTTTCTTTACTAGGGACGGGAGTCATACTAAGGTAACATTTATTCTTTCAAGGCTTCCAGTGCCTATCTTTAGAATACTCATGTCTATATGTACTATTTTAGAGTGTACCATCTGGGTGTCTCACAAGGAGATTTTGCTAGCACATTTACAATATCCTTCGGAAATGTCAACTAATGCAAGCAATCCAACCATCATTTTAGGTTACTCTAACCCCAGCCGGTTCCTGATATTCGTCCTTCTCTTAACTATTTCTGTTAGCTCCCATGGAGTATAATTGAGATGGGTGTGACTAATTATACATACCTCTGTTACAATTGAAGGTATCTCAAAATGCTTATATTTCTCTGTTTGAATTATAAATACTGTTAATCTTCATTAACTGGGTACCTCGTACCCTTCTTCACCTTGCTTTTTTTACTTGCTGAAACTTGTGTCTACCTTCCGATTCTCTTATTCCTTTTTACCGTAAGAGTGGATAGATATTCTTGCCTTAGAGATCCTTATGAAGAAACTTACACGTCTTAGTACACACATGATCTGCTGAATACCTCAAATTTATCCATCATAAGCATGATGCAAAAATCGAGTTCCTCTGACTCAACTCTTCCACAACTATATCTCTTACCAACCGTCTTTCTGGATGTAGGCATCATCGCATTATGAATATGATAGAGTTAGGAATTGAGTTCTTACAATTGAGCTCTATGACACGATCTAGAGTAAGAAGAAAGAGTGACATTCCCAAATGTCCTATAGCCTCCTACTTATAAGTGTGGTGCACAACATATCCATAAACAAGACCCTACTAGACACGACTTGTAGACTCCCTAGGACAAAACTGCTCCGATACCACTTTTATCACGACCCAAACCGATGGGTCGCGACGAACACCCGGTACCTTACTCAACCGAGTACCAACATAACGTATCTTTTCGTATCATGCTATCATAGGTAAATGAGACGGAAAGGCTGCCATAGGATACCTAGAACCAAATATGTAATACCAACTTATACATAAGACATACGAGCTTATAAGACCAAAATCATCACTTGTACACTAAACATAGGCCGACAAGACCATACAATCTTTTACGTACATGACATATACCTACAAGCCTCTAAGAGAAAATAAACGTCATAAGGCCGGGACATCGCTCCGACATACCAATCAATGCATGTCTAAATCATACTAACCAAATAAGCAACTCTGGAGCAAATGGGGCGCACCAACATCTTCCGCTGAGCTGATAGCCTACTTGGAGGACTCTCAACCTGTCTATGGGGACCTTCGGGCATGAAACGCAGCGTTCCCAGGCAAAAGGGACGTCAGTACAAATAATGTACCGGGTATTTAAGGCACATAAATAAGTACATAGCAAACATGGAAGAAATATAGAGTAAATGACTCAACCTGTAAGTCTAGATTACTTTGTAAATCATGAAATAATTATAGTGTCATGCATATGCGTATGAATGTTATGTCATGCATAGGTACATGTTCCATAACATCATCAGGACTATGAGGACATCCCATCATATCATCTCGACCACTGTAGGCAAAATCATCAACGTATATCAATTGATCAGGTGATGGTGCATATATAATGCCGTAACCTTTTCCCATATCCCATATACATGTAATATACACACATATATATATATATATATATATATATATATATATATATATGCGTATATAACGCCATCTGATCATGGGTCAATGTACATGTATATATGAATGCAATGCATGAGATACGTTAATAAAATCTTTCGGAATGTCGTAAGACCATTATGCCTTTGATTAATATCATGAAGTAAACTTTATCAACTTATGTATTTTTTGAGACCCATGAACAAATGATAAAATAATAGGACACATGGAGAATCAAGAACATAGGCATCTCTAGCATTTCTACGAATAGAGTCATTTATGAAAGTTGTGTATTTGCTCATTTTGTTTGTATCGTATGGATCATGCCAAAAGGAAAGAAGGGATAGCCTTAACATACCTGAGCCGATTCTCTTGACAATCTCTCTAACATACGTCAATTGCGATACCACGTAATGGGGATCGAAGTAGGAAAAAATTCATTTGATATTCTTGAGAAAGATTGCACCGTACTTCCTTAAAATTGCACAATCTCATGTGGCTAAGATACAATTTAGTATGAATTGTTGAAGTAACTTTCGTTGGCATTCAAATCATGTGATATCTTACTTTGTATTTGAGAAGTCTTGTTGCTTAATTTAGTCTATTATCTTGTAGAGATGAAATGTGAATTATGACGGGTCTTTATGTCTTTGGTTGTGGGCCTCACTTGTGTGGTGATTTGACTAAAAAAAATGCCCAAATTATGCCACCTTGCTTTGTGATTTGATGAGTCAAAATTTATTGGCTTTCCTCGCTGCCACGTTTAGGTTCTTTAGACTTATTCAAATCTTAATTACTTAATTATTTAATAAATGTCCCACTAAAAATTTATAATTACCCAATTATCCACATATTTAAGAATTATCTCAAATTACTTAAAATACTACTCACTTTTAATACACTTCATACACCTTACTATCATGGTCATGTGATACCTTGTATGACACTAGTCCATGAATACGGGGTATTTTAGCTCGGGCCGTATTTTATCCCCAAATTGCCAAACTTCGACGAAACTCATTTTTCTCGATTTGCTTACCCTCTCACCTTCGCGAATTAACTTATCACTTGTTTGAAATAACGTAATACTTATAATCCCAAAATAATCTCATTCCCGAACTTACGTGATTAGCTTACGACGAAACTTTAATGTACGAAAATGCGAAATGTAATATCTCATTTTCCGAACTTATATCAATTTACTTATGACATACTTTCACGTACGAAAATATGGGGTGTAACACTAATTCTCTTTTAACTCTAGTCCTACTATTGTCACAATAAAGAAAAAAATATGCGTTTTTCACTCTGTAGAAACACAATTTTTTTTTAGACGAAGATGACGTGCACACAAATCCTCAAAAGCAAGGTGTTTCAAATGATCAAGAATCATATACTTCGTTTGTTTTAATTTAAATGTCACACTTTTCTTATTAGTACGTTTCAAAAAGAATGACATATTTATATATTTAGAAATAACTTAACTTTAAACTTTTTATTTTACCCACTTCTCAATGAGAAGTTTTTATAGCCACACAAATATCATGGTCCCACAAAGCTTTTGCCCCTTAAGCTTTTAGAACCATATATATACTACGTTTTATTTTAAATTTTATATATAGTCAAATTACATCATCTAAATTAAAACGGAAAGAGCAGTACTTTTCAAATTATGCATGTATAAATCTCCTTTCTGATTCTTTTATTTTTCTCTTGAATTATTTTAAAAAATGCTCTTGTGTAATGTAAAGTCGGAGTTATATGTTCTATCTAGGCAATTTGCTACTATTGGAGATTGAAGTAGTCTCATTCGAAGTAATCGACATAATATTGAAACGTTTAATTACTACTCTCGCATTGTTGATAATTACACCTTGCTGTTAAGTGGTAACTGAGCTGTTTGAAGTTTGCTGATAAAATACACCACTAGAGAAAAGATATCAAGTGAGTGATAAACTACTTGTACTTGCTAAAAACAAAAGCCAGATAAATACTCTTGTTAAATTTGTTTATTTTGATTCCCCACTAGAAAGGGCTAATATTTCCTTTATGGAAAAGAAGAAGAAAGATTCAACGAAAAAAGAAGAGAGAGCAATGCCTAACCCAGATAGCTAGATTTATGCGGGGATTTATCCAAGACTGAGGTTGTCCCACAGCAACATTAAACATTAAACTCCACGGCGGCAAATCTCAGTTTCCCGTTGTTGTTAACAGTCGCTAAAACTTCCCACTCCCTCTAATTCCTTTAACCTTTCAAAAACCCTTCTCCATCACTCACGATGGCTTCAATTGTTGAGCCTCCAAAATCATTCAAACCCTACGAGCTCAAATACACGCTCTCCGGCCACAAACGCGCCATCTCCAGCGTCAAATTCTCCGACGACGGCAAACTCTTAGCCACCTCCTCCGCCGATAAAACCGCCCGGACGTGGTCCGTCTCCGACGGCTCCCTCCTCCACGAATTCGAAGGTCACGAACAGGGCATCTCCGACGTGGCATTCTCCTCCGACAACCGTTACTTAGCAACTGCCTCCGACGACAAAACTGTCCGATTATGGGACGTTACCACCGGTTCCCCTGTCAAAACCCTAACAGGTCACACAAACTATGTGTTCTGCGTTAACTATAACCCTCAATCGAACATGTTAGTTTCTGGTTCATTTGATGAGACTGTTAGGTTATGGGATGTGAAGACTGGGAAGTGTCTTAAGGTGCTACCGGCGCATTCGGATCCTGTGACAGCTGTGAATTTTAATCGGGATGGGTCGTTGATTGTGTCAAGTAGCTATGATGGGTTGTGTAGAATTTGGGATGCTTCAACTGGGCATTGTATGAAGACCATTATTGATGATGAAAATCCACCTGTTAGTTTTGTCAAGTTCTCCCCCAATGGCAAATTTATACTCGTTGGCACTTTGGATAATACTCTGGTAAGTTTCTGCTTCTTATTACTGTTTACATACTGAATTTTGGCTTTCAATTGGGAATGCAGAACCCTTTTTTTCTATTCAGTAATAAGATGTAATGTACGGTTCAGTTTTGGTAGGTTTTGTTTGAAATAAAGAGAGTAACTTTTTGATGAAATTATTTCAATGCAGCTTGTTGTAAGGTGGATTCTATAAGTGCTTTGCCCACCTCCGATAGTTGTTTTCTTTTGTTATTTCCTGTGGAGTCGAAAGTGGATTTACGTCTGAAAGACTGTAAAGTTCGCTCTATGGGAATCCTCATATACATGATTATGTTCATGTTACTCGAGTTAATCACCAAAGTTGGATTCTTTTCAACTGATTAAGGTAAAAGAGCTCTGTAGTTTTATGCTATGGCGAAATTAGATTTTGCTGATTAAATGCTTAAGATGGATATGGTGATCAAGTGCTTCAGTCACAACATATAGTTCTTTGTGTGCTTTTCCGTGGCATTGAAAACTGCTGTTAGGGGCAGCTAAGAGTTGCTGAAGAGTTTTGTTGCTTGCATTTAGTGAAGTAAAGAGCTATAGTAAAAGTAAAAAAGATGTATGGTACACAACCAGGACCTAACTGATTGGTTAGAAATTTGTTAATGATTATTGTGTCATGTCATATCCATGACATATTTTCTTTTTACTTATGTCTACTGAAATTTATATTAGTAAATGTAATCGGCATGGAACATACCTTGGTGTATGCTAACTTTGCACTCATATTTTATTTTATCAAGAATCCATGATTAGTCTAGTTAGTTATCGACTTAACCATTTCTATTGCTTGGAGTTGATGGGAGGTAAACCTACTTGAAATCCTGTTATAATGGATCAGAAAGGCTTGCAATTCTTGCCTATCTGGTTTGTCACAATAGTTTTCTTTTGCTAAAAAGCATCCACTTGTCCCTTTGGCCTAGTCTGGTGGCTTTTGCATTATGCAGGTCTGACAACTGTATTATGCATTACGCATTTCATCACGTTTATTTAGCCGGTATAAGTTGATCCAAACACAGACATAAAACATGTCCAAGATTTCTAAGATATTTATTTTGTCTTATTTCTTAGTTTAAGGGATTGAGATAACCCATTCTTCACTCAAGAGAAGACAAAGTGAAACTGGTAAGAGAAACTAGGACTACTAAAGTATGCCATGCATAGGGGTGTCAAGTCCAATCCAAAAAAATATAGCCTGCCCAACCCACCCTCCAAATGTTAATAGGTTGGGCGAGGGCTAAAATATTCACTGGTCCGAATTGGCTATGCCCAGATTAATCCGT
Source organism: Nicotiana sylvestris (assembly GCF_000393655.2). Classification (NCBI taxonomy): domain Eukaryota; kingdom Viridiplantae; phylum Streptophyta; class Magnoliopsida; order Solanales; family Solanaceae; genus Nicotiana; species Nicotiana sylvestris. The sequence continues at coordinate 97,806,266 of NC_091058.1, forward strand.
GCCAAAAAGACGGTTCAGATTGGGCTAGGCTAACAACAACAACAAATCCAGTATAATCCCACAGATAGGGCTTGGCTAAGTTGCCCAAATTAATTTGTGAAGGCTACCCAAATAGGTTTCTTTCTCTTCGGTCTTCACTTTTTTTATTGGATCTCCAGCACAACTACTCGCCACCTCTCTCTGGCGAATTCCTCACATTTGCTCTATAAAGGGCAAAATTGAGGTCTAAGTTACCTCTTTCTTTCACATGCATTCTCACGTGTAGAAGAGAGACCACTGATCTGTGTAGTCTTTTACTACTTCAGAAGTCTCTTTTGTCACTCTAAACTCACAAATCTTTTTGAAAGCATAGGTTTTCCTATATCGGAAGGGGAGCCTTGGCGTAACTGGTAAAGTTGCTGCCATGTGACCAGGAGGTCACGGGTTCAAGCCGTGGAAACAGCCTCTTGCAGAAATGCAGGGTAAGGCTGCGTACAATAGACCCTTGTGGTCCGGCCCTTCCCTGGACCCCGCGCATAGTGGGAGCTTAGTGTACCGGGCTGCCCTTTTTAGACTTTCCAATATCGAGATTCTATTTTCTCACCAAGAAATATGAAACGCTAAAGTTGGAATTTTCTGGTAACCCGTCGATGAAACCAATGTTATTCCCAGTGGGTTGTGCTTCTTTATGTGGTTTTGATCAAACTTTTGATCCCATAATTAACCTTGATTTTTGAGTAATACGGTTCATTTGAAAGTTATGGTAAACTTGGTTGGACTTTCTTCATGGTTATGCTTCAACGCAAATATTGGGGACTATTTTGAAGGTTCTTAATACTCCTTGGATCTGTTGGAATTTGTTTTAAATTCTTTGGATTGATCGAAGAAAGTTTACGATGTTCGGCTCGTTTCCCTGTAATGGATGTTGTTTTACAGCAATAGTGCTTTTGGCTTAGCCATGATTTTGGAGTTTGAGAAAGTTATGGTGTTGTACCAAAAGTAAAATTGCTGATTTCATCCCTGTTTTTCCTTGGATGGACCTATTCAGTATGAAAAGGAGGGAAAAAAGAAATGAGAGAAGCAAAAAGGGGGTTGGGTTATGTTAGGGGATTGGGCTATGACCTATTGTTTAGTCATCCTGACTCAACTCATCTTGACGCAAAGAGACTTTTTTGGGGGGGAAGAGGGGGGGGGGGTTGGATTATGATCCAACTAATCAATTTTGACCTTTGAAATTTGGCCCAACTGGCTCAAATTGATCCTCATATCCATGCATATCCCATTGCACGAAATGGTGTATATGTCTTTGGCTTTTGTCATGCTTAAAGGAACAATTACTCATCATTAGCTTTGATATTGTAATCAAGCTGCACGCAACCATGTTAGAAGTCTTAAGGTAACTCCATTATGACATCTCAAAAGTAGCATGAAGAGATACTTGACTGGATTTATTGATGAACTTCTTTCTCTGTATGATTGTGGAAGTGCTACTCAGACCTTGATCTCCCCATACCCTGCCTATTTCACCCCAACTTATAAATTATAACGAAGCTGGAATGTCTATAACCTCACGTAAGGATTGGCTATACAAGCTTCGTTGTCTACTTATCGAAAACCAAAAACCAGCTTCCAGTTGTTCCATTTTACTGTCTAGTCCTTGTGGTGATTTATTCCTTCGAAAGGGATCTTGGTTGTGAAATCTTCATCAGTTGTTCCATTCTAGGGCTTCATCCTCATGCTTATGGCTCTTCCATAACAAATTCTCTAACCTAATGCCCAAGATATATCAATATGGAGAAATTTAACTTTTGTGGCTTGTCATAAATTACGACAAAGATGAACTTGAGGTACTTTCATAACTTTGTTCTTTGTTCATATATTTCTTCGCGCATAATCTTTTAGGCAAAAGTCGACTTTTAGAAGGAAAAGCTGATGATTGAAAAAGAACCTGAAAATTCCATTGCATCTTTCTGGAGATGAGGTGGAAATTTTTCTTCTTTTGATGAATAAAGTAAAATGTCAATAATATCAGACAAAGTAAGATGGTGTCAAAAGTATGTATCCCAGCTATCCATGCAAAGGGGAACCTCCACTTTACTCCAAAATGAGAAATGAAGATAAAAGCAATCCTTTAATACTCCTAAACTGATTCTTGTTATTGTGAAACAATCTGCATTTTTTCGCTCCAAATAAGCTCAAGAATACATAGCGGTGTCCTCCAATTTGCCTTCGTTCGCTGTCGATCTCCTGAACCGTGTATCGTGAGAAAAAGCTGCTTCCCCTGTTCTTTATAACAGCCAAAGGATCTTTAACTAAGAGAAAACCACACTTGAGCTTTTGCGCACCTTGGTTCTCTGATCATCTATGAAATGCATGGTTGGAGTTATTTATTCAAGCTTTGTCTGATTCTGGTTTCTCTATAAACTATGTTATGAGAGTCCATCTCATCTTTTTATCTTACCACAAGACATGCTCTTTTGGTTTATTTGAGAAAACACAAGTTATGGTCTTTTCTGTTGGTTGCTTGCAACTTTTGAGAGATGGTCAGTCTCTGATCTGTGAAATTTATTCTTTCCTGTCTCCTCAAGGTGTCTGTTCAGTAAAGCAAACTACTACCGTGAATCTGTTGTGACAAAGTTGATGTGGTGCTTCAAGAATTTTCCATCATTCCTTTCTTCTCAAAGTACAATTTCCTCTACTAATGAACCGTTACATCTTGGAAGATGTGTTCCATATAGTATTCAAATACTATTTTCAAACTTAAGCTGATTGAAGATTTTGGTATTGCTTAATTCAAAATGAAGTATATGTACTGTTTTACAAGTTCCATCGGTTAGAGAATGAGTCGGTATACCTCTGTATCTACTGTATTGCCTCTGCAAAATTTTCATCGTTCAAATACTTCTGCGTAACTACTTTTCCAAAAAATAAATAGAAAGGAAACTGCTACTCAACGCGCACCCTGACCTTTATATACATATTTTCCCCTGGTTTTGCAGAGGCTTTGGAACTTCTCGACAGGAAAAGTTTTGAAAACTTACACGGGCCATGTTAACTCAAAGTACTGCGTTTCATCAACATTTTCCATAACAGATGGGAAATATATTGTTAGTGGTTCCGAGGATAATTGTGTTTATCTATGGGAGCTTCAATCAAGGAAGATAGTTCAAAAATTGGAAGGCCATACTGATACTGTAATTTCTGTAGCATGCCACCCCACTCAGAACATGATTGCTTCCGGTTCTCTTGGGAATGACAAGACAGTGAAGGTCTGGACTCAGGCTCAGGCTCAGGCTCAGGGGGAAGACAGTGAAGATATGATTTAAGCATTTGTGCGTAGGTTACCATCAGTCTCTACATGAGGTAAAAATCTATGTATCTTTTAGTCCTGGTAGTTATTTAGTTCTTTCAGCTTTTGTCCAAGTTATTGTCTTCCAGGAATTTGCTTAACTAGATGAATAGGTCTGTCAGATTTATGGAAATTGTATCAGAGTTGAAACTTTTCCTTAGTCGCTCACCCCTCCCTTTCCCGCCACCCCATGCTAAAGGAAAGAAAGAAAGAAAAAAAAGAAAAAAGAAATTTCTTCATTGCTGTGTGCTGAACTATGTTATAATACTAGTTTTTTTACTCAGTTTGCACCTCCATAAGAATGAGCTTTTCTTAGAGTAAAAGAAATGCAATAGCATAACAATGGCTGAGTTGCTTTATTGCTCGGACTGCTACTTTAGGATTAAGGTTGATGCTGTCTGTCTCTGGGATTCTGATTTCTAAATGATGTGGAAAATATTTCTGGTTGTTAAAACTTAAATAATCTTAATAATAACTACTAAGTTAACAAGTTGTGGTCTACGCCTTCCTTTTTAGTCAAGATTATGAAGTTGTGCTGTTTTTTTAAATTGTTGCGAATGGGGTCTATATGTATTTGTTAATTGTTATAAAGCTGGTTGGTGATCCTACGTATCATGTGATCATTTTTGTAGAATGGTGGATTCTTAAATTAATATACCTAGAATGAGAGAAAGCAAAAAATGTTATTTATGGAGAAGAGATTATAGATGTTTTGGGTTTGGGTAGACATGTAGTCGTGATTCGGCCAATCTGGTGATCCTCTTCATTAATTTTAATAGACGGGTTTATATTCACTTTGAGTCGAGTTTGTAGTTTAGTGATTACAACTTGATAATAGTATATCGGGATTTGGTGTATGCTATTTTAACTCGAATTCATAGTGAACATAATATAACTTATTTCAATGCTAATCAACTTGTTATCGAGTCTAGAGAGATTAGATAAGTGGTAAACTTTTACCAGATGAATCTCATCGCTTGATTTTTTTCTTTCTTTTTGTAACTTTTTAATCATTTCAATTAGATGTGACAGAAGCTTTAGTAAAATATAATTCCTGGGATTTGATTTAACCAGAATCCGAATTAGGTTAGTTGTTGATGCTGATAGTGAGAGACAATAAATGATGAAACTATAATTGTTAAAATTCGTGGAGATTGTACTTGAATTATGTGCTGGGTCACATGAAAATGCACAGTAGATCAAATAGAGATCTAAGATAGACCTCTCTATAACAACATTCATATATATATATATATAGGCGTGCAACCCACCTCACAATCAGGCCTTCGGCCTCTCTCAGCCATCAACCTCACAAGCCACTCGGACTATCAGTAAAATAGAGCGTTTAGCTCAAAATATCATTTAAAGTATCAAAATTTAGTAAATAAGGCTGAGTCAAGAAATCAATAAAACGCAGCATGACTACAATTATTAAGTCAAAACAGTGAGGAACAATAGTTAAAAAGCCCCATAAGGGTCCAAAACAGTTGGCACGAGGCCCAAATATGGCAATCCGCCCAAATCATAGCAATACTTTTCGAAACACAATGGTATTAAACAGTTTTCAATCAAATACACAACTTAACAGTCGTACGGGACGGACCAAGTCACAATCCCTAACGGTGCACGACTCCACGCTCGTCATCTAGCGTTAGCGTCACCTCAAAGTAGCACAACGATGTGAAATCCGGGGGTTCATACCCTCAGGACAACATTTACAATCATTACTTACCTCAATCCGGTCCAAACTCTAGCCCACGATGCCTTTGCCTCTTGAATTGGCCTCCAATTACTCCAAATCTAACCAAAATCAGATTCATACCATCAAAATATGCTAAGGGAACAAAGCCCACCTGAAAATAACCAATTTACATAAAAAATCCCGAAATTAGCCAAACCCGACCCCGGGCCCACGTCTCGAAATTCAATAAAAATCACATCAATAGAATCCTTACACTCTCACGAGTCTACCCATGGAGAAGCAAATGACGCAATGCCATATCAGTCCGAAAGAACATACCCAATGCGCAACAAATCATGCAACGCCCAATTACCCGTCTCGCTCGAATTCCGCTAAAAAGCTCAAATGGAATCGCACCATATGCGCATATAACCCACAAATCACAACTCCTCGTAACACAGAAGAGTAACTCATAGATCACTCCAGAACACGGATAGGCTTAACAACAATCGAATGGCACATCTCTCAACAATAATAGTTCGAAGTCAACAATTCCGACCCGGTGCAGAACACACATCCATGTTGGGCCTACCAATGAACCACACACCAACTCTGGTCACCCACAACAGATAAATAACCCTCAGAAGATTCACAATGACTGAATCATAGTACATATTATCATCTGACTAGCTTACCCACCTCTTTACAGTCCACAACCGCGAAATAACCTGTTTATGAGAGCTCCCAGTCTCCAAATCCATAAAGCACACGAATCACCATATCTGATCCCAATTCCACCACCCGAATATCTAAACATCCCTACTACTCGATCATCCCACTAGGGGTTACTACTAAAAATCCTTCTGTGCCACCAAGCAAACCTTGAATATCAGCAGCCGATCAGACAAAATAGTGCCGCAATACCAATAAAGCATCCATAACTCAAACACATCGCCCTTTCTGAAATGTATACCCTCATCAAGCCACACCAATCAGTGATCTCATTTGTCTAGTCATCTGAAGCTGTCCATGCTGCCTAAGAATTTATGACCTTCCTTTCAAGGCTGAACAGTGACCTTACACATGCAAATCTCAACCCCACACAACATACCGCATATACCATACCATCCAATGATAAATATGAGAATTTCATAATCCACCCCGAGCTACAAGCAACTACGCACTCAACCAGCCAAAGACTTTTCCATTTGATCCCATATAGAAGAAAATCATTATACATCTCATGCTCCTCATGCCAGTAGAAAATATATATCTCTAACCGTGGTAGAAATCATCAAGAACTCTACGAACCCCCTTTGCACAAAACCGAACTATCAGGATTGGCTCATTCTAACTTCAACCAAGCTACTCAAACCATCAAAACCTAAGAGCATTGCCACGAAACACCTTTAGGAACCCAATGCATCATAAGCACCCAAGAACCGATCATATCCATTACCCTGCCGATCCAACCTACTACCAAGCTGTCCTAATTCTCTGTGTTCCTTCCGAATTACCTTTAAATTGATACGTTTCCTTGCTAGTACACCACTATCCTTAACTAAAACTTGCCTCACAAACTTTAGCTTAAAATCACATCGCCCTAAGGCTCATAAGCCGTTGAATGCTCTCTTAATCACCCCAAAAGTACCACAACCAAGATACCCACTCTAAAGAGACCTTCTGCGAATCTAAGCCATTACCTTCACCTTCTTGATACTGATGTGTAGAATCTATAAATGATATAGAAATACCACGAGTCTTGACACCCTCAAATGCAAACCTCAATTTCTAGCCAAATATACAACTTGAAAATCTCCAATTATTACATGTAAAAATCTTGAACCCATTAGACCCATTCTCGAGAGTCATCCACTCTGCTCAAACCTCACCTAGACTGATCAGACAGACCGGACAATCTGTGCTCCATTAGCACTCCAATACCGCAGAAAGTAACCCTACCTTAATGCATCCAGATAGATTCCTGCTCCATGTACATTACATCCTTCACCAATAACAACTCAAGTCATTCCATAGATTCTTATACGCCCATGAAGCATAACATAACCCTTATCAAAAATTTCCTTTATTCAGGTCATCCTCGATCTCAACCTCTGTAAGCCATCACTGATTCACCAGTATGTCCCAAACTGGAACCATCATAGCATGTAACCGTGCAATCAACTGATCAATAGAAGACTCCGCCACTTGGCTCAAAGCCATAGATCAAAACACATCATAACTCACAATGCATATACTCTATTACTGCCATAATACCATAGTGAGATTAAACTCGGTCCTTCATAAGCTCGTGCAACACCGATCCTCTAGTACTTTAAATCATTTGCAAACCTCGCGTTCACCCTTGTAACGGTCAAGACAACTTTTCTACGCGATCCAAACTCAAACTGCAGCACGTATAATTTCACTAATAAGAGAGGACTCACAGCAAACATCATAGGGACCACGCTACTTCAGAACACTCCGCAGAAGATAATCCACTTGCTTAACCTCAAATTGGTATCTCTCTATATTCCTCCATAATCATAACTATTACCTGGTCGCTTACCCTCTCTGAGTCTGAACTCATATCACGACATGAAATTTACTCCATTTCCCAACTAGACAACATGAACAAGATCCTTCATCATGCCCACAACATGGGCTATACATCAACTCACGATGAAAATCAAGCACCAGACAGTTCTTACTACCCCTAGCAAACCCTTCTCGCCTCATTCAAATCATACGAACACATCTCGCAGTCACATCACACCCATCACGTAACTACCCGTTACCACTTCCCTTAATAGGGACACTATCGAGCATATAAATCCAGAAACACGCTCTTACAAAATCAACAGCTCATGGCTCAAGCTACCGGCAAGGCCCGACCTCAAGTCCTCCAGACTGGCCCAACATCAACATACATAAATCATATCTCGCCCCTTAATCAGGGAATCACAAGCCATCGATGCACATCTGATACTGAGTGCTCATGCGCGCATACGAACGCGTGGAAGGAAATTCAAGAGTTACATTTCAAGCTGAATCAAGGAGGCACGACAAGAATTTAAGAATGTGAAGTTTTTCCTAAAGGTTCTGCAGCCTCCCGAGGATAAGTACAAACATCTCCTTACTGATCCGCGAGAGACTACTAAACCTGCTCATGACTCGTGAGACCTATGTAACCTAGGCTCTGATACCAACTTGTCACGACCCAAAAATCGACTCGGTCGTGATGGCCCCTATCATAAAACTAGGCCAGTCGACACAACTCCCGAATCAACCATTATTCAATAAACGTCATTTTTATACCATTTATTTACCAATAGTCTCATGATGTAAGTCTAAATGAACAATGCAGAATAAATACACAAGCCCGACATCAGGGTGTCACTAGTCATGAGCATCTACTATAACTGTCTAACAACATAAAGGTCAACATGACCGGGAAAAATCACAAGAATACATTAAGGAAGATTAAGGAGGGAGAAAAGCAGGGCTGCGATCGCCAGACAGCTACCTTGCTAACTCCGATGAATCTGCCACCGAGATCAGAAATACCTAATCTGCACATAAGGTGCAGGGAGTAATGTGAGTACGCCAACTCAGTAAGTAATAAAAGTAAATGAAGACTGAGTAGTAAGAAAGCACGTAAACCACGTCATAGCACCACAGCGGTTACAGTATATTCCCAAAATAGGATACCATACAAATCATTTCGTTAAATTTCCAACTTCAGTAAAATCCTTTACAAAATATCTTTCCAACCTTTTCAATAGAGGTTTAATGAAATATATACAGTGAAAGTGATGAAAATCATAATCGGCCCCTCGGGTAAAACATAGTTCGTGTACAACCCTTCGACAAACAGAAATTCATAACCATCTCATGACTTAAAAATCTCGGAGGAAGTAACAAAGCCAAATCAGTGACTAAATTCCGAACACCTCGTAAAAACTTCAGTTTAAATGAAAGTTGTTTAAAGCATTTGTTCAATATTTTCAATAGAGGCTCGGTCTGAAGATGAGTGAAAGCAGTAATTTAATCAACATAATCAACAGAAACTCACTTTCAGAAGGAGTGAAAAACAGTAAGTTCATAAACAGGCCCCTCAGGCAAAGCTTCACTCGCATATGCGTATGTGTATGTGTATATATATATATATATATATATATATATATATATATATATATATCCCCCAGGTAAGCCACTCAGTCACTCATGACTCAACTCTCAGCAATCAGTGCTCACACTCAACACTCACGCTCAATAGGTAGCATATAATAACCGCTATGGCGCACAACCCGATCCATATATCGCTGCGGCATGCAGCCTGATCCATATATATAGTCGACTATGCTCGCTGGGGGTGTGCAGACTCCGAAGGGGCTCCTACAGCCCAAGCACTATATCGCTGCGGCGTGCAGCCCGATCCAACATATCACTGCGGCATGCAACCTGATCCATATATATATATATATATATATATATTGCTACGGCGTGCAGCCCGATCCATAAATATATAATTCTCACAACCAGGCCCTCGGCCTCTCTCAGTTATTAACCTCACAATCAGACCCTCGGTCTATCTCAGTCATCAACCTCACAATCAGGCCTTTGGCCTCTCTCAGCCATCAACCTCACAAGTCACTTGGACTATTAGTAAAATAAGGCGTTCAGCTCAAAATATCATTTAAAGTATCAAAATTTAGTAAATAAGGTTGAGTCAAGAAATCAATAAAACACAGCATGACTGAGTACAATAATTAAGTCAAAACAGTGAGGAACAATTGTTAAAAAGCCCCATAAGGGTCCAAAACAGTTGGCACAAGGCCCAAATATGGTAATCCGCCCAAAACATAGCAATACTTTTCGAAACACAATGCTATTAAACAGTTTTCAATCAAATACGCAACTTAAGAGTCGTACAGGATGGACCAAGTCACAATCCCCAACGGTGCACGACTCCACACTCGTCATCTAGCATTAGCGTCACCTCAAAGTAGCACAATGATGTGAAATCCGGGGTTTCATACCCTCAGGACAATATTTACAATCATTACTTACCTCAATCCGGTCTAAACTCTAGCCCGCAATGCTTTTGCCCCTTGAATTGGCCTCCAATTACTCCAAATCTAACCAAAATCAGATTCATACCATCAAAATATGCTAAGGGAACAAAGCCCACCCGAAAATAACCAATTTACATCGAAAATCCCGAAATTGGTCAAACCCGACCCCCGAGCCCACGTCTCGAAATCCGATAAAAATCACATCAATAGAATCCTTACACTCTCACGAGTCTACCCATAACAAATTCATCAAAATCCAACCTCAATTGCCCATTCAAATCCCCAAAAGAATTCTCAAACTTTTCTTCCATTTTTTTTCCAATTTTCACTCTAAGTCCTCAAATTAAATGATGAAATTCAAGACTAAATCATGGAACTAAACCAAATATGAGTGAAGAATACTTACCCCAATTGCTCCACTGAAAATCTCCTCAAATTTCACCTTCTCCCGGGCTCTCCAATGGCTTTTGTGATATTGGACTTGAGCCCTCGTTTTTAAAAATATAAACTGACTGCCCAGGTTTAACCCTTCGCGAACGCGGTAGCTCCCTCACGTTCGCGAAGCACAATTGCCTCAGACCCAGAAATCCTTCTACGCGATCGCGATGACCCACTCGCGAACGCGAACCTTTACTAGCTCAACCACCGCGAACGCGATAGTCCCCTCGCGAACGCGATGAATACTCAGCTCAACCTTCGCGTTCGCGAAGAACAAAATTTACCATCTCAGAGAACACTCTTCGCGAACGCGAAGCCCTTCCGCGAACGCGATGAACAAACCTTCTGCAACACAAAACCAACAAAAATCTGCTAACACTCAAAACCAAGGATTGGTCCGTTAACCACCTGAAACTCACCCGAGGCCCTTAGGACCTCAACCAAATATGCCAACACATCCCATAACATTGTTCAAACTTGTTCCAACCTTCGGAACGCTCAAAACAACATCAAAACACCAAATCATCATCTAATTCAAGCTTAAGAATTCCAAAAATTTTCAAATTTCGCTTTCGATCAAAAAGTCTATCTAACCTCGTCCGAATGACCTGAAATTTTGCACACATGTCACAAATGACACAACGAACCTACTCCAACTTTCGGAATTCCATTCCGACCCCTATATCAAAATCTCACCTATCAACCGGAAAATGCCAAAATTTCAATTTTGCCAATTCAAGCCTAAACCTTCCACGGACCTCCAAAATACATTCCGAGCACGCTCCTAAGTCCCAAATCACCTAACGGAGCTAACCAAGTCATAAAAATTTCAATTAGAGATCATATACTAACAAGTCAAAACTTGGTCAAACATTTCAAATTTTAAGCTTTAAACTGAGAAGTGTTCTTCCAAATTCATTCCGATTACCATGAAAACCAAAATCGATGACTTACATAAGTCATAATATGCCACACGGGGCTAGTCATGCCCGAGAACTGGCGAGCGAAGTGCAAAAGCTCAAAACGATCGGTCGGGTCGTTACATCCTCCCCCACTTAAACATACATTCGTCCTCGAACGTGCCCCGAGTTGTTCCGAAAGCCATCAAATCGCTATGTAACCTTACCATGCACATACCCGGGGGTGATCCCCCGTCACCCTATCTCATATAGGTCCGATAACATAATGCAAACTGAAATTCCACAATCCATCCTAGACCATAAACCTTGGAACCAATTTTTCCACTTCCGAAATCATCTTTAAGATCAGAATCTCCCATCTTGTGTATGGTGAAATCGGGGGAACCCATCTCCCACCCTGGAGGTATATTCGGAATGTCGTGGCAGCACCTCGAGGCTGTGGGATCGTGATCGGGCTCCTTATCTCGAGGATCATCTGCGGTCCCGCAGTGGCTCCGAGGTTAAAGGATCCGTCCGCGGTCCAGCAAAGTTTACAAAGACGGGGGACTCCCGAGGCAAGCAGCTAGAATCAATAGGTCCTGGTGTCTTGTCTAGCCGTCCCATCCCCGTATCTTTACATTTAATGCACTCTGTACTATGCCGGGTTCCCTCGCCTATATAAAAGGAACCCATACCATCTTGTAAAGGGCTGATGTTGCTCCATTTCTCCACAAGTGCAATAATATCTCTCTCTTTTCTTCTTAGTGGTTCATCCTCGCAGGCTCGAGACCTCCTTCGTGTTTGTTATTTTCTTACTTGTTCTTCACTGTATCGTTTAGTATTGGCAATATAGAGCCTTGCTTAATCATACCTCTAACTGTTATCCCATCCCCATCCATCCCCGATAGTCCGAGATCGATACCAACGCCGACCTCGAGGTCCCATCGACCATCTCCGAGCTCGGGCAACATGCCCCTTTGGTTTGATTACTGCCTTGCCTTAACTCGTATTTTATCTTTATACTTCGCGCTCTTAGCATTAACTGCTTTAACAACTAGCTCGAGAATAGATCACGTTTTTTAGAGTCCCATTTACAAATTTAATTGTTGTTACCATTTTCACGGTAAACAGTTTGGCGCCCATCGTGGGGCTAAAAATAATAGTGATTATTTTCTTGTTGGTTTCGTCACACAAACATACATTATCTTTCACACTTATTCTTGTCCAAGATCATTTCATTTCAGGCCAAAATGTACGGCTCAATAAACGGAGTTGAGAACGACAACCTCAAAAATCACGGGGAAAATGGCGTGGCTATCCCAACTGGAGCACCACAGCGTAGTCCTGATATCGCTCCCGGACCAATCCTAGGGGACGCAGATTCATAGGACGCACAACGAGTCGACGAAACTTCTCACACCGATAGGAGCGTACGACACAGCGGCCAACAAGAAGCACAAAAAACCCCGGCCCGGGTAGGACAGGAAGTTAGTCTTCATGTTATTTTTGAAATGTTGCAGGTACAACAGTTGGCTATCGCTCAACTGCAAAGCCGCCCAGGGACCCCCAACGCAATAGCGACGGAGACACCCCTGTACGATGAGCTAGTACCCGAGAGATCAAGTAACAACGGGTCGGTAACCGACCCCGCCGCAGCGAGGATGCTTGGGAACCTCTTCAAAAGGATCGAATCAGGTTCGTGGAAGCTCTTATAGAAACCGTCTCCCGAGGAAACAGTCCTGGAACTCGCTTCGTAGAAACCCGGAACGTCGAAACTCCCTAGGTGAGACAGGACCTTGGATCCCTACGGGCGCACCACCGCTTGCGCGTGCTAGTTCAGAGGCAGCGATACCCGAGACGATGGGTTCAAGCCCGTCTTGTTGAGAAAGTTCGAAGAAACTCTTTCGAGAGGAACCATGACGCAACGCCATTGCTGGGCACCTGACCTCACAGACTCGCTTACTATACCAGCGTGGTCCTCCGCGGAAGCGCGTGCCGGTGCCACCAAAGCAGTATCGAGAAGGCCCGATACACCTGAGGCCGAAAGATGAAGAAACGAAATGCCGCGGGAAGCCGCACCCTATCCCCTGATAAGACAAATGAGATCGCTCCTGGTCTCGGATGACTGGCCAACACAGGCCCTCACCCGAAGCCTAAGCAAAGCATGCCCAACGACTCCGGGGCATTTCGAGCGGAACCCGATCATGTACCCAGCCGAGGTCCGGTTGGATACTCACACCCGACACTAGTCCCGAATTAGGGCCATGGACAACCCTCCAAGAACCCCATCGGGTTCGGTATATCCAAGCAGACCCCCGACAAAGGAGCTGATACAAAGCAGATGGAGGTATCATCCATGCGTGGCGAATGGAAGGAACGACTTGAGAAGCAACTCACCTCGCAACAGCAGGGGGATGGCCCGAGGACAACACCCTCGAGGAACCTCCAAAGGAACCAGATTCAACAAGGCACAACTGGTAGGGAAACCCCGCCCAGCCGAACGCGATTTCAGCATTGCTGTACCGAACATCGTGATCACCATAAGCGAATCCGGAAGCGCCAGGTGGCTCAGACCTGTTCGACCAAGACTCCTCCGAGAGAACTATGGCCCAGCGCAAGAACCACAGGGCGCGCGGGATCACCAGCCCAAAAGAACAACAACTATGCTATTCAATAGAGGTCGCCACCAAGTATCATCGAGCAGTCAGGCTCGAATCCAACTCCAAGGGAGGAAGGATATCGGGAAAAACGAAGCCGACAAGCCACAACGTATGGCCACGATAGTAGAGGGGCGGTGGCACCCTTCAAAGGTCCGTAAAATACAGAGAGAAAGCGCTCATCGCCAAGAAAAGGCGGGTTCGGGGAATATACCCGAAGGATACCCTTGCATCCAGGGAAAGGGACGCCGAGACTTCACCTCGGCCTCATATTCACGCGTTGGTAACCCCCTCCCTCATTTAACCTATTCCAAGTAAAGCATGTGTTCATGAATGCATGTGTTTCGACCAACTACACCAACGGCGTCAGGCCAAAGCCGATAAGGCAGTTCAGACTAACGAACCAAATCACTCCTACACCTCAAATCCTTGATGGATTCCAGACGCCGATCGCCACAACAATCAGGAAGGCCACTCCCTCTACATAGCTCGCTTGAGCTTGGACTGGAACGCCGAGTTTGCGAAGCGCGAACGTTTTTATTCGGATGACAATGGGCGCACTGCCTAGAGGCGATTTCGACTCCACTCCGCCAAAAGGGTGAAACTCCCCGACAAAGGTGGGACTAAGGCATTCGACAAAAAGGTACACGCGACGAGAGGAAATCCCTCACCATGTAACCCGTCGCCGGCATCGACAACTCCGCCCTCGAAGTGATCAGAGGGTAAGCAGAACCACATCTTCGGTCGAGCCTGGTTTAACGCGTCAGAAGGCCGCATTAGGGCTCGCGCCTTGAAATAGCAGGAACATACCTGACCTCAAAAACATCGCCTAACATACCCGGGATCAGGGAAGAACTACTCCGCTCCTTTTGTTGCTTCTTTCCTTTTACTAACCTATATGCAGGCGGTCAGCCAAGGCATTTAGAAATTCTAAACTCCACTCAGAGAACTGAGGCCTCTGCAGGACCTGTCGAGCTCTTTCTCCTCGACCGAGTTTTTCAGCCTAAAGGTCCCGCCAGCGAGATTATTAGCGAAGCAACATACCCTCAATAAAGGGATTCGACAAGATCGCAGTCCTTTCTTCTACAGTCGGACGACGTGCGATGACCTTCTATTAAGGGCACCATCCCCTTGGAAGGGCCAACAATTGGCAAGCTAAGTTCCAAAAACGAAATCATGTAAATGAATCATTTAATCAGAGGAGCCGCACCCATGCGGGCCGAGCTCGCGACAACGGGACAATATGTATTTACAGCATATATTTACGCCAAGCAATAAAGAATACCCTTTCGGCATTTCTTATTTCGAGAAGATTTCGACATATTCGCAGCAAATGCTTCTCCTTTAAATGAGCCCCGATATACTCGGAGACTCAGCATCAACAATTCGACAACTTGCATGACCTCAGGGTCGGAACTCCGGGCTCATCAAGCCCCTGGAAGGAAACTCCGAGCTCACGAGAAGCTGTCTTCAAGCTCAAACAAACTCGATGACTCGAAGACTGCTGTTAATCGCAATACAACTGGAAAACCCGAAACTGTAAGACCCCTAGCGGGCAGCCTCGGCGTAACTAGATCTATTCTACAAACTGTAAGACCTCAACAGGCATGAAAAATCCCGAAGTTTAGGCTATACATCGCATTTGTAAGAATCCCTAAAGGGCATACCCTCGATGTAGACGCCTAAACTATCACTAGGGATAAAAAATGGCTACGGCCAAATGCATATGACTACGGTCAAAACGGCTGATACAACCAAAATAACGCGACTCGGGGACGCCCGACTGTCGCTAAAAAATTGCAGGCCACTACTCCGAATATACTTCGGAAAGAACCAGTTAAAATAGGCTTCCCTCCATAGGCAAAAACGAGCTCCGACAACGTCGGCTCCAAAACGCAAGAGCGTCAATCTACTCGACTTACGAGCTATGAAACTTACGAGGTGCTCGAAATATCGTCGACAACGACTTGAAATCGAGGTTCCTCTGGAACCGACAACGGGTCAGGCAAAAATACTATAAAAAGACCTTAATGAGCGGAATCAAAGCCTACAAAAAGCCCATGGGCAAAAACAGCGTAAGAGCCATTGTCGCCAGCTAAGCAAGCCTACGGGCCTCATATTGAAAGGTCTCTACGACCAAACATCGTAAGAGCCATTGTCGCCAGCTAAAAAATCTTGACAACTTGAGGATTAAAATGAGCTCGAATTGTAACCCGATTCGGAGACCTGATCCAAAATAGTTAACTATGCAAAGCCTCCGGGCCACACACTAATAGGTCTCAGATGACCGAATGGCATGAATGCCACTGTTGCCGACCAGAAATTCAAGGCAATTCGAAGGTCGATTACAGCTCGGATCGCAACGCGACCCGGAGACTGGGCCCGAAAATTGCAAAAACGCCCAAGGGCAGGAAATAAAAACCATCATTGCCAGCCCGAACGAGCGCAAAACTCGAGGGTATATTAAGCTCGAGTTGGACCCCGACTCGAAGACTGAACCCGAAGACGGTTAAAGCATGCAAGCCTAAGGGCAAATCTAGGATCAAATCGACCCAGTAAAGACTCCAACAAGCAGGAATACAGAAGATACAAGTTGAGGGGTTTCCCCTCTTATTACTACATATTGATGACGAAGCGCAATCTCGGCCCGCGTCGTATAATGAAAGCTATATATACACAACAAAGAAGGCAGGGAATATTCATTCCGGTAGCTATGGCCCGACGGTCTTTTCCTCATCATCCTCATCGTCGGATATTAGGAACTTGGCATCTAACTCCTCTCCTTTGGCTTGTCCGATCTCCTCCGAAAGATCAAAGCCTCTGGCATGAATCTTCTCGAGGGTCTTCCTCCGGGATATGCACCTCTCATATTCCCTGCTGCTGTTTGCTCAATCAAGGGGATTCTTCAGCTCAGCCTTAGCGGCATCGGCACTCCTTAAATGAGCCGCCATTTTTTGCCCTGCCCTGGTATTATTCATTACGACCTCGACTCGAACATTCACCACCTCGGTTTTTGCCTTTGATAGCTCGGATGAGAGTCTCGCGATCATCTTCACTCGAGCAGAATCATTCGCACGAGCGGCCTGAATTTGCGCATCAAGAGCGGATGTCGTGGCCTGAGCCCTCTCTTTGGCTTCAGAATGGGCACGAACATGCGCTTGCAGCTCAGTGAATTCACGTTTGGCTTTGCCGACCTCGCCCCTGAGTTGTTCCAGTTCCTCTGCCTTGTCCTCCAACTGAAACGACGGCATGTCAAAAACAGCAAGATAAAAAGGGGAATACAGGCCAACGCGGGATGTAGCATACCTGTTTCTCCAAAAGGGTTTCTCGGGCACGGCTTTGGTCCGCCCCGTGCCGTAAAGATACGAGCTCATTTTCCTTTGCCGCACACAGAAATTTGAGGGATTTTTCCATTTCTCGAGCCTCCCGCAACGGGGCCTCGCAATGAAGCAGCACAACTTTGGGCTTATCAAAAGCCTAAAGAAAGAAAGCCGGTAAGTAAATGGAAGAGAAAGGAGCAGGGGGGCTAGAACATCCCTACCACAGCCGAAAACTCACCACGAGGCCAAGACGATGAGCCTCGTCAAGGGCCGAAACAACATGCGATGATGCATCAATCCCGGAAGCTTGCCGGCCGACCAAATCGCTTCCCCCCAACCGTTGTGGAGGAGGCGCCTCACCGCAAGCCTTCTCGTGCCACGAGACGACTTTCCTTTTGCCAGCGCTCCTCAATCCTTGGGCTAGTAATCTCTCTTCCTCCTTCGGGAATCCAGTCTCGCCTCGAATGAACTCTCGGCACCTGCGACAAAGGAATCAGACGAATCTTTGAAAGAAAGCCGTCCCCAGAAAAGGATGGGGAACGCCAGACACCTACCATGATGCTTCGCCTCCCATCTCCCTTTTGAAAGATCTCGCCACCGGTGCCTATCATGAGCCCAGCAAACTGCCAGCCTACGAGACCATTCGGCTAAATCAGGTACCTCCCCGGGCGACCAATGGGTTGCTGTAAACAAAGGACAGAAAAACATCGTTATGGTGCCAGCTTCATATGAAAGGAAAGGCGGTTCGAACAGAATGCTTACATGCGGAGTTCCATTTCTCAGGGAACGGTAAAAATTCTCCGGGAATAATGTCGGTCATCCGGATTCGGATGAACTGACTCATCCACCCGCGGTCCTCGTCCTCCTCGCTTCCAAACGCGGAAGCTCGAGTGGACCTACGCTGAAGAGTAACTAGGCCCCGATAACGTAATGGCCGGTACAACATTATGAGGTGATTGAGGGTAAACTCTATTCCGGCTTATCAGCAAAAAATCTCATCGACTGCACTATCCTCCAGAGAAAGGGATGAATCTGCACCAAAGTTACTTGGTACCTTCTACAGATATCAAGCACGACCCGATCCGATGACCCCGACGCAAAGACATGGGTATACACGCTCAAAAAGCCCTCAATATGCGTCATAACACTTTCCTGGGGGGAAGGTACTTGTAGAATCACGCCTTCCTCCCATCCGCACTCTCTCCTGATTGCCCCGAGGTTCTCCTCCCTCACCGATGAAGCAATCCTTGACACGTGTTCTCGATGGCCCGGAACATTGGGAGGCTTCCCCGGCGTGGCGACCCCCTTCACGATAGCACACTCCGGTCTTCGCTCCCCCGACATCGGGAGAGGATTGCTGGCACCAATCAAAGGTGGAACACAAGAAGGAATCCCCCTCATCCGGGGATCAGGTGTCGAAGCAGCGGCCATGGCCACGACCGAATACGGAGAAGAAGAGGAGGGTTTAGGCAAAAACTCCCTAAAGCAAAGAAATGGAGGAACTTGCACAAAACGCCAGGCTCTACAAAGGAGATAGGCTTACCAAACAACTGCAAAATCACTGCTTGAAAAGCGGATAGATAAATATATAGGGGCCAAGCAACGACTGCTTAATTGCCCGAGAATGCCAATTAATTTTGGCCGCGTTAAACTTCACCTTCTCCATGGGGAGTGCACCGGCAGAATCATCTCAGGCTCCCACATGACTCATAAAATCAAGGGACCTAGGGAGATCCCCGACGTCGCAAGTATCGGTTCGGAGGAGCCATCGACTCAACCTCGGGACATGGCTGGTCTCAGGGCCCACGGCCCGTCCTACGAAAAGGCTCCGAGGGGGGAAGGAGAAAGGGAAAGCAGCAAGAAGGACTAGCAGAATAATAGCTCCTTTCGTGCATTAACAAAAAGGAAAAACGCCTTTTTACACTATTAGTCTCCCGGGAGGGAGAACATATAAAACAAAAAAGAAGGCATACAAAAAAAGGGTGGAGGTGGTGGTGGTGGGGGGCTCGGAAACTACTCCTCGCCACTAGCATCTTCACCCCCGTCGGGGACAATCAAAAGCGCCAGCCTTCCCTCCATCACGCGGGCCTCCTCCAGGTCGGCAGATAGCTCAAAGCCCCTGGCCTCGAGTTCTTCCAGGGCCTCTCTCTTCGCCTTCGCCTTGGCATGCTCGACAGCGCGTGCCAGTTTCTGCCCAGCCGCCAGGGATATGTCACAAACCATTACATGCGTTGTAGCCGCATCCTCCCGATAAGGGGCAACATCTTGCTCGGCCTCAGACTTAGCCGCAACCAATGTAGCAATCTCCCTGCGGGTGCCGAGAGAAGGCCCCAGGATGTCGCCAATTCCCCGGTTACAGTCTCGCTCCTTCAGCCCGGAGACCTCCGCTTCCAATTGACTAATCCGCGAGCTGCTCTGCTCAACCTACAAGGAAAGGCGAGACGGTGAATATGTGAATAGCAAAACACGTATGGATACAGAGTAAAAGGGGCAGATTTGAGTAAGGCAGAATACCTTGTCAGCAAGAGCGACCTTCTCCCGAAGAGCTGCCTTCAAAGAGGCCCGAAGCTCCCCCTACTCTTTATCTCCCTGGGCACCACGAGCCTCCAAGTCTTGAAGTTTCGAAGCAATGTTATCGTGCTCCTTCTCCTGGCCAGAAAGTTCCTCACGAAGCTGAAAGATGGCATGATCATACGCCTCTTTACACTGCGGTACGATGAGAAAATTAAGAGAGATGATGAATGATGCCCGAAAACGAAAAGAAACACGCAAGGAAAAAATTATCACCTGCTGCAGGGACTTCTCCGCCTCTTTAACAGCGCCAGAAATGTCGAGGTCAGCTCCGTCGGTTACGCCATAAAAAATGTTGGCAATGAAGCCTTCCCCTCAGAAAGGAGTACCAACCGTGGCGCCAATCACCCCCTCGGCATCCCTCAGCTCTCTTGATGAGACTGGGAAGTTCTGAATAAAATCGTTCGGGTCGCCGATGTCTCCAAATAGCGTTCCATGTCCTTGGAAAGTCCTAAACCCCGACCCATCGGGACCAACGGTCCTGCTAGCAGAAGCCACATCAAATTCGGCCGCACGATTCGAAGTCCCATCAACATTCTCTTCGAGGACCCCCAGCTCTTTAGCCCTGCCGGACCCATCCGTCCTAGACTCAGCAGCCTCCGATTGAGACACGTGTAAATCCCTCACACTTGACCTCGTCCTCCTCCTCAACGGACTTCTATCCTCGTCCTCCCCCTCAACATCGGGGTTCGACCCAGATGTTAGGGCCGCGGTTTCATCAGGACAAGCAGTGGTCACCCTGTCTTTCCTTTTCTTGTTCATATCAGGCCCCAAGGCCTCCGCTTCACCATCGGGGGGTGGCCTCATCTGCATATTCTCCCCAAGGCCTGCACCAGCACAAGAGACATAACATGCCGCTGCTTAGAGTTCGGAAAGAAACACAAAAGGTAAAGCACGAGCAGCGAAGAAGCCTCACCGTGATTCTTAGCCACCCAGCGCTTCTTGGACATGACGGTCCAAGACCGGAGACGATACGGGAACCTTGCATCCAAACGCCTGATCCATCCCGCCAAGTCTGGGACCGCCTCGGGATGCCAAGCGACAGCTGGAGAGAGCATAACAGGTTTATCGTGACAAACAGAAGAATAATTGAGAAGTGGCTAAATAGAAGTTCACTCACGTCGATCGTTCCATTGCTCTGGAAAGGGCATCCTCCGGGCCGGGATGATATCCGAGGTCCTCACTCGAACGAACCTGCTCATCCATCCCCGGTCCTTCCCCTCATCAACACTTGTGAAGAAAGATTTTTTGGACCGCTGTCGAAGCTTGATTAAGCCTCGATACAGCCGCGGGCAGTACAATCTGATCAAATGGTTGAGGGTAAAAACCTCGCCTGTAACCCCTTCGGTAAAATGCCTGAGCATCAACACGATCCTCCGAAAGGACGAGTAGATTTGACCGAGGGTCACCCGATATTGAGTGCAGAATTCAAGGATAACTGGATCGATTTCCAAAGGAGAAGATTCGACAGATTTATCAGGACCCAGGGTGGATGGATAAGTGTATATGTAGAGAAACCCATCCTTGAAGTCGGTAATGTTGTCGCTGGGGTCAGGAATTTCTACCTCTACTGCCTTACTCCATCGGCCGTCCTCCTTCACTTTGTCAACATTGGTCACGACGCTGACATATCGAGATACGTGCTCACATCGACCCGGTGTAGACGAGGGAGTTTCTATGTCGAAATCATCCGACGTGTCAATATCGGGAGGGTTCCATTGCTCCAAAGTGGGAACCGATTTACTTTCCCCCTCAGACAATCGGGATGGCGACACAACATCATTTCGTCGAGGGACCGTCCTAGAAGTCCTGGCCATGAGAAATGGTAAAACCTTTCCGTAAAGAGAAGGAAAAATGTAAAGGTATCCAATAGCGAAATTCTGGTTTACAAGCCTAAGGGAAGGATGAAGATGGGGAGTATCTAGCAACCGGAGCATTTATAGGAACCGCTAGAGAAGCAGAAGAGACGAACCTACGGCAGTTCAGGGGTTTCTCGATTACCGCATTTAATGGCGGCCCTGCACGGTTCCCTGGGACATAACATTTAATGCTCTTAGACGGTTGACGTCATTGCAATAATGGCCTCGAGACGACGATTCAACATCGTTTCTTATCACTTCGTTCTGTGTATGGTGAAATCGGGGGAACCCATCTCCCGCCCTGGAGGTATATTCGGAATGTCGTGACAACACCTCGAGGCTGTGGGATCGTGATCGGGCTCCTTATCTCGAGGATCATCCGCGGTCCCGCAGTGGCTCCGAGGTTGAAGGATCCATCCGTGGCCCAACAAAGGTTACAAAGACGGGGGACTCCCGAGGCAAGCAGCTAGAATCACTAGGTCCTGATGTCTTGTCTAGCCGTCCCATCCCCGTATCTTTACATTTAATGCACTCTGTACCATGCCGGGTTCCTTTGCCTATACAAGAAGAGCCCATACCATCTTGTAAAGGGCTGATGTTGATCCATTTCTCCACAAGTGCAATAATATCTCTCTCTCTCTTTTCTTCTAAGTGGTTCATCCTCGCAGGCTCGAGACCTCCTTCGTGTTTGTTATTTTCTTACTTGTTCTTCACCGTATCGTTTAGTATTGGCAATATAGAGCCTTGCTTAATCATACCTCTAACTGTTATCCCATCCCCGACCATTCCCGGTAGTCCGAGATCGATACCAACACCGACCCCGAGGTCCCATCGACCATCCCCGAGCTCGGGCAACAGGCCCCTTTGGTTTGATTACTGCCTCGCCTTAACTCGCATTTTATCTTTATACTTCGCGCTCTTAGCATTAACTGCTTTAACAACTGGCTCGGGAATAGATCACGTATTTTTAGAGTCTCATTTACAAATTTAATTGTTGTTACCATTTTCACGGTAACCACATCTATACACTGAATAAGCCCGAACAAGCTGTAACAACCATACCTGTAGCCTCAGATGCAATTACATGATATACCACATGACACAAATACACGTAGCGATAACTTCTAATCATAGCAGTTGCTCAAAATAACCGAATATCGCTAATAAACCTCTTATCAAATAAAGCCTCATTTCAACACTTCCGTATACTTCCAATGATGAATGAAACACGCAGAAAGTCATAACCATTCCTCAGATCGACCATTCATTAAGCTCCCTCTCCTTTGACAAGGGCCATAGCAAATTTCTGAGCCGAACATCGATATCATCCTTCTAACACACTGAAACTGAATCCGTTTGTATTCATTCTAGATCCCAACGATCTCATCTAATCCAACACAACTACTCTGGTGACATGACACATCAATACAATCTAAAGCCACAACTCGTGCAACCCGTGTACCAATAAGCAACAATCCCAATGTACTCAAACCATGGAAAGTGAATCAAATGAGAGAGTTGTACCGTAGGCTCACTAGTACAACCACAACACAATGCTAAGAACCCATCACACATCGTAGAACCAGAGTACACGAATCTAACCCGAAAGATCATAGCTCAACATTACTTCGCCGCAATGCGCGACCCTATCCAAACACTGGTTCACATAAGACACCTCAAGTCACCATGCTCAAAATCATCAACCAAGCGCAATTTGATGCCTAACACCCAAAAGTGAATCACCATAACCATGGAGAAGCAAATGACACAATGGCATATCAGTCCGAAAGAACATACCCAATGCGCAACAAATCATGCAACGCCCAATTACCCGTCTCGCTCAAATTCCGCTATAAAGCTCAAATAGAATCGCACCATATGCGCATATAACCCACAAATCACAAATCCTCATAACATAGAAAAGTAACTCATAGATCACTCCAGAACACGGATAAGCTCAACAATAATCGAATGACATATCTCTCAACAATAACAGTTCGAAGTCAACAATTCCGACCCGGTCCAGAACACACATCCATGTTGGGCCTACCAATGAACCACACACCAACTCTGGTCATCCACAACAGATAAATAACCCTCAGAAGGTTCACAATGACTGAATCATAGCATATACTATCATCTGACTAACTTACCCACCTCTTTACAGTCCACAACCGCGAAATAACCTGTTTATGAGAACTCCCAGTCTCCAAATCCATAAAGCACACGAATCACCATATTTGATCCCAACTCCATCGCCCGAATATCTAACACATCCCTACTACTCGATTATCCCACGAGGGGTTACTCCTAAAAATTCTTCTATGCCACCAAGCAAACCTTGAATATCAACAGTCGATCAAACAATATAGTGCCGCAATACCAATAAAGCATCCATAACTCAAATACATCGCCCTTTCTGAAATGTATACCCTCATCAAGCCACACCAATCAGTGATCTCATTTGTCTAGTCATCTGAAGCTGTCCATGCTGCCTAAGAATTTATGACCTTCCTTTCAAGGTTGAACCGTGACTTTACACATGCAAATCTCAACCCCACACAACATACCGTATATACCATACCATCCAATGATAAATATGAGAACTTCATAATCCACCCCGAGCTACAAGCAACTACGTACTCAACCAGCCAAGGACTTTTCCATTTGATCCTATCTAGAAGAAAATCATTATACATCCCATGCTCTTCATGCCAGTAGAAAATATACATCTCTAACCGTGGTAGAAATCATCAAGAACTCTACAAACCCCCTTTGCACAAAACCGAACCATCAAGATTGACTCCTTCTAACTTCAACCAAACTACTCCTTGCTAACTCCGATGAATCTGCCACAGAGCTCAGAAATACTTGAATCTGCACATAAGGTGCAGGGAGTAATGTGAGTACACCAACTCAGTAAGTAATAAATGTAAATGAAGACTGAGCAGTAAGAAATCACGTAAACCACGTCATAGCACCACAGTGGTTACAATATGTTCCCAAAACAGGATACCATTCAAATCATTTCGTTAAATTTCCAACTTCAGTAAAATCCTTTAGAAAATATCTTTCCAACCTTTTCAATAAAGGTTTAATGAAATATATATAGTGAAAGTGATGAAAATCATAATCGGCCCCTTGGTTAAAACATAGTTCGTGTACAGCCCCTCGACAAACAGATATTCATAACCATCTCATGACTTAATCTTGGAGGAAGTAACAAAGCCAAATCAGTGACTAAATTCCGAACTCCTCGTAAAAACTTCAGTTTAAATGAAAGTTGTTTAAAGCATTTGTTCAACATTTTCAATAGAGGCTCGGTCTGAAGATGAGTGAAAGCAGTAATTTAATCAACATAATCAACAGAAACTCACTTTAAGAAGGAGTGAAAAACAGTAAGTTCATAAACAGGCCCCTCAGGCAAAGGTTCACTCGTATATGCGTGTATATATATATATATATATATATATATCATATATGTGTATATATATAGCCCCTCGGGCAAGCCACTCAGTCACTCATGACTCAACTCTCAGCAATCAGCGCTCACACTCAGCACTCACGCTCAATAGGTACCATATAATAACTGTTGCGGCGCGCATCCCGATCCATATATCACTGCGGCGTGTAGCCCGATCCAATATATAGTCGACTACGCTCACTGGGGGTGTGTAGACTCCGGAGGGGCTCCTACAACCCAAGCACTATGTCGCTGCGGCGTGCATCCCGATCCAACGTATCACTGCGGCGTGCATCCCGTTCCATATACACACACACACATATCTGTGGCGTGCAGCCCGATCCATATATCGCTGCGATGTGCAGCCCGATATATCTCACAACCCGATCCATAAATATATAATTCTCACAACCAGGCCCTCGGCCTCTCTCAGTCATTAACCTCACAAGCCACTCGGACTATCAGTGAAATAGGGCGTTCAGCTCACAATATCATTTGAAGTATCAAAATTTAGTAAATAAGGCTGAGTGAAGAAATCAATAAAACACAACATGACTGAGTACAATTATTAAGTCAAAACAGTGAGGAACAATAGTTAAAAAGCCCCATAAGGGTCCAAAATAGTTGGCACAAGACCCAAATATGGCAATCCGCCTAAAACATAGCTATACTTTTCGAAATACAATGATATTAAACAGTTTTCAATCAAATACGCAACTTAACAATCATACGAGACGGACCAAGTCACAATCCCCTATGGTACACGACTCCACGCTCGTCATCTAGCGTGTGCGTCACCTCAAAGTAGCACAACGATGTGAAATCCGGGGTTTCATACCCTCAGGACAACATTTACAATCATTACTTACCTCAATCCGGTCCAAACTCTAGTCCCTGTTGCCTTTGCCCCTTGAATTCGCCTCCAATTGCTCCAAATCTAACCAAAATCAGATTCATACCATCAAAATATGCTAAGGGAACAAAGCCCACCCGAAAATAATCAATTTACATCGAAAATCCTGAAATTGGCCAAACTCGACCCCTGGGCCCACGTCTCGAAATCCGATAAAAATCACTTCAATAGAATCCTTACATTCTCACGAGTCTACCCATAACGAATTCATCAAAATCCGACCTCAATTGCCTATTCAAATCCCCAAAAGAATTTTCAAACTTTTCTTTCATTTTTCCCAAATTTCCACTCTAATTCATCAAATTGAACGATGAAATTCAAGACTAAATCATGGAATTAAACCAAATATGAGTGAAGAATACTTACCCCAATTGCTCCACCTAAAATTTGCTCAAATTTCACCTTCTCCCGGGCTCTCCTGGCTCTCCAATGGCTTTTGTGATATTGGATTTAAACCCTCGTTTTTAAAAATATAAACTGACTGCCCTGGTTTAACCCTTCGTGAACGCGGTAGCTCCCTCGCGTTCGCGAAGCACAATTGCCTCAAACCCAGAAATCCTTCTATGCGATCGCGATGATCCACTCGCGAACGCGAACCTTTACTAGCTCAAACACCGCGAACGTGACAACCCCCTCGCGAACGCGATGAATACTCAGCTCAACCTTTGCGTTCGCGTCTACACCTTCTCGAACGCGAAGAACAAAATTTACCATCTAAGAGAACACTCTTCGCGAATGCGAAGCCTTTCCGCGAACGCGATGAACAAACCTTCTGCAACACAAAACCAACAAAAATCTGCTAACACTCGAAACCAAGGATTGGTTCGTTAACCACCCGAAACTCACCCGAGGCCCTTGGGACCTCAACCAAATATGCCAACACATCCCATAACATCGTTCAAATTTGTTCCAACCTTCAGAACGCTCAAAACAACATCAAAACACCAAATCATCATCTAATTCAAGTTTAAGAATTCCAAAAACTTCCATATTTCGCTTTCGATCAAAAAGTCTATCAAACCTCGTCCGAATGACATGAAATTTTGCACACACGTCACAAATGACAAACGAACCTACTCCAACTTCCGGAATTGCATTCCGACCCCTATATCAAAATCTCACCTATTAACCAGAAAACGCCAAAATTTCAATTTCGCCAATTCAATCCTAACCTTCCACGGACCTCCAAAATACATTCCAAGCACGCTCCTAAGTCCTAAATCACCTAACAGAGCTAACCAAATTATAAAAATTCCAATCCGAGATCATATACTAACAAGTCAAAACTTGGTCAAACATTTCAAATTTTAAGCTTTAAACTGAAAAGTGTTCTTCCAAATTCATTCTGATTACCCTGAAAACCAAAACCGACGACTTACATAAGTCATAATACACCACCGGGGCTAGTCCTGCTCGAGAACTGGCGAGCGAAGTGCAAAAGCTCAAAACGACCGGTCGGGTCGTTACATAGGACCCCACATACACATACATACATACACACACACACATACACTCACACACACATTTGTCCCTCTCCTTCTAGGAGTTTTATCTTTGGAACCGATTGGTCTGTTACGCTTCATGCGTGCCATAGACTCTGTCCCTCATGGACTTTATTCTATTTGGAGCATTAGTAGTTGAAATATGACATTTAGCTTTGGGTCAGCAAATGCGCCTGGCATAATTTGTAAATGAATTATCACTTGAACTTCAAGTTCATATTTTCTTGTACGAGGATTTATATGTATTCATAATAATTCATTTCACGTATCACTTTCTCAGCTGCTCATTTTCTCCCCCTAATGTTGGGATCACCAACACATTTCCCAACCTTCTTTGGGAATCCATCTCTTTGCATTATGGTGGCATAAATAAATCATATAGCACATCCATATTTCTATATAGAAATTATTTGGTTCCTGACCCTGAACCGATTGTGATAGGGAGAAATTTTCATAACTTGGCTAGATGCGTACAAGTGCTGTTGTATATTAAATAATACATCTCATACCAAAATTCGTTTTTTTGGAGTTTTGTTCTCATAACCAATGATTTAGCTATAATTGGAGGCATGCAATTTCTACTAAACCAACTTGAATTTAAACTAGTATTATCAAGATAAATCATCATAATTTATATTCTGGAACTGTGCTCTAATAATTGGAGCAAGCAATCTTGCAAAAGCCAAACTGCAAGTTGATAACAAATGCACATGTGACCATAGAATAGATGCATCTATTAAAAATTATATATTAGTAAACAGTCCATATGGCAGGTGACTGAGCTCATATATTTATAACCTTTTATTCGTTCCAGAAATCAAGGGATTCAATCCCAACCTTAACTGGTATATCATGAGAATAAGCAACACAAGAGAATTCTTGAAGAATCTTCTATTCTTCAATATATGTCAATATAATTCTTAATTAATTTTTCGCATCATAATTGAACCGGGATGGTCAACCGGTCATGCCAACTAGTATTTATTTTAGTAAACCTCTAGTTTACTTGTGACATATGATTCCAGCATCATGCTTATATTTATGTAGTACAAATAGAAAGAAAATCGGGTAATCTTACATATTTACCCCGTATGATTATAGAAATATGAAGATATTCAATCTTCCTTCCATTTATAGTCTCAATATGCCAATCACTTTGACTTATACATTTGAAATTCAAAAAGTTTCTTTTGAGACTTTACAATATCAATGTCATGAATTATTTTATTCATCCGGATAGTAACAAATTACTTTTTTCGGAGCTCTTAACAACTTTTGTACTACAAGATCTTTTATCATACCATTCATATGGTAAATGTCGTCTTCACGGAGAAACTTATGTCATAATAAATTGTCATAGTCAGAATTATCATAAGCAAAATCATTTCTTGCTTTAATTTTGCCTTTAATAACTTTTATAAGGCATGACAAAATAATATTTGGCGTATCATATGTACGCGACCAATGACATATTCATGTAACCACACAATAATATTTATTCTCTTTATTTCACTCAAACCTCCCTTAGAGGTGAGTTGTATGGTATTCATATAATCATGAATTGCATGTCTTTATTCATTTATTTTATCACATATTGTCACATTCAACTTTAGGAATGAGTTTGCATTCTCAATGCTTATCACAAGTCACATTCTTTTCAAGGAATGGATTATAATCAGGAACGTGCTTTATTATTTTCATACCAATTTGATGGTAAACATTGTCTTCACATTTTGAAGGACTATTTTGAGAACCCTTATTGTTCTCCTTTTATAATCATAGTGATGATTATTATTATTATTTTGATCTTTAGAATGGCCACGTTCGTTGTTTAACCACTTGTCTTCATTTAAACTTATTATGCACTGCTACTGTCACGATCCAAACCGATGGGCCACTACGGGCGCCTGAGTCTTACCTGTCAAACACCCCTAAGCATGCGTCTAAAATATGAACTTGAATAACATTTGCTGCATTACAAAATTAACATACGTGAAAGAAGCCTGCCATCAAGGCATATGTACGTATATAGGCAGAATACAGTGGGTGAGCCGGCAAGGCTGCTATAGACAACTATACATCAAAAACTGAAAGCCGACAAGGCCACATACAACCCAACTAGACATACTGTCTATAGACCTCTAACAGAAACATAACTGTACAAAGACGGGACTGAGCCACGTCATACTCATATACATATATATGTACAAACGTATCGTACCAATATCAAAAGCAGCTCCGGATCAAATGGAGCACGTCAACTCTCGCTGATCAGGGATCCTAAGAATAGGGACCGTCAGCTTGCCTACCTGCACCTGCGGGCATGAAACGTAGGCCCCGTGAAATAGGGCGTCAGTACGAAAAATGTACTGAGTATGTAAGACATGGAAATTAGTACGTAAAAGACATAGATTAAACATGGAATACTGAAACACATTTTTAAATCTAAATAACTTTGTAAATACTGAAACGTTTATAACATCATCCACGTGCGAGTAAATGCCATGCCATGCATAGGTATGGTGTACATAATATCATCAAGCCACTAGGGGCATCCCATCATATCATCTCGGCCACTGTGGGCAATATCATCAACATATACCAGCTGATCAGGTGGTGGTGCGTATATAACGCCATAACCTTTCCCATATCCCATATACATATATATACATACATATATACGCGTATATAACGCCATCTGGTCATGAGTATATACATATATACGCGTATATAACGCCGTTTGAATCATATTTTAGTCACTGTGGGCAATATTATCATCATATACCAACTGATCAGGTGGTGGTGCGTATATAACGCCGTAACCTTTTCCCATATCCATATATATATATTTACATATATACGCGTATATAACGCCATCTGGTCATGAGTCAATGCACATGTATGAAATGCATGAAAAATACGTAATAATCTCAATATTCCTTCCAGATAAATTTTTCCAACTGCGTATTATTCTGAGACCTATGAACAGAAGAAAATAATAATTCTCATGGGGAATCAAGAATATAGACACCCCTACTATTTCTATGAATAGAATAATTTATAAAAACCGTGTATTTGCTCGTTTCTTTCGTATAATCTAGACCATGCCAAAAGAAAGAAAGGACGGCCTTAACATACCTTGAGTAGGGAAAACTTCGTATAATATTCCGTTGGAAAACCTTCGTTGATTAAACAAAATTTGCCCCTACTTCTTAGAAATTCATGGACAAAATTGCTTCTTTGGAATGAAATAACGTTTTATGTATTAAGTTGAGCCAGTGGTTTCAAATGCCAAAGAGTTAAACCAATTAAGGTTAAAAGAGGGAAATGGACAACGTTTCCAGAGATGAAATAGTTGTAGTAGGAACATCCATCTCAATGATATTTGGTCTCATAGATGGTTGCTATTGTTATATCATACTTAAACCTGCATAATTCACCTTGGATTATCCTTGATATTTTGAAAGGAACACGTTTTTGTTTTCTTGGAATTTTGATTCATATTAGATTGTAAAGACAACCATTTCTTACTTAATCCTAGTTTGCCACCTAGGCATAGTGACTCCTTAGTCACTCTTTGACATTGGTAGCTTCTTGCCATGTTTGAGAGGTTATTTTATTAATTTTTTATCTACTTATTAGTTAATTGGGTAATGTCCTATTACCCAGTAATTAATCAATTACCCGTATAATTTAAAACTTACTACAAATTACTTAAAATTCTATTTATTATTATTATTATTTTTTAAATCACTTCATATATACTTTATATATTATACTACCGTGTTCATATGGTATCTTGCATGGTACTAGTTCACAATTTTCGGGTATTATCGTTCGACCTGTATTTTATTCCAAATTGTCCACTTTCAACGAAACTCGTTTTCGTTAATCCGCGTACCCCTTTACCCCTCATGACACTTATTCATCACTTGTTATAAATAGCGTAAGTATGTTAACATCATGATGATCTCATCCCCGAGTCTACGTTGGTTAACTGAAAACGAAATTTTAACGTACGAAAACGCGAGATGTAACATCCTTCCCCCCTTAGAAACATTCGTCCTCGAATGTTCAACTCCCCGTAATCTGCATAACTTTGGCAGGGTCGGCTTGGTCATAGCACTACTACCAATTCTCCTTGTAGAAGCTTAATAATTCAACGATACACAGGACAACGACAATAATTAACATTAAAATTTATACACGCACCTTGAGGTTATGACGTCTCAGTCAGACCCTTCTCTGGAAGAGGAAATAGGTAGGGATATCTAGACTTCATGTCTTCCTCGGCCTCCCCAGTCATTTCTTCTA
This sequence comes from Nicotiana sylvestris, assembly GCF_000393655.2. Classification (NCBI taxonomy): domain Eukaryota; kingdom Viridiplantae; phylum Streptophyta; class Magnoliopsida; order Solanales; family Solanaceae; genus Nicotiana; species Nicotiana sylvestris. Next base: position 97,838,289 of record NC_091058.1, read on the forward strand.
CATTGTTGTTCCTCCAAAGCACTTTCACGGGGGCTACCTCCTTATTCCGCAGCTTGCGGATTTGTCGGTCTAGAATGGCAACCGGAATTTCCTCGTATGACAAGTCCTCTGTAATCTGTACATCATTCGTGGGCACTACTCGGGTAGGATTGCCAATGCACTTTCGTAACATAGATACGTGAATAACTAGATGGACAAACTCCAATTCCAAGGGCAATTCTAACTCATAAGCTACTCGGCCCACTCTCCGAATGATCCTATAAGGCCCAATATACCGTGGGCTAAGTTTACCCTTTTTGCCAAATCTCATCACACCCTTCATAGGCGACACCTTCAAGAATACCCAGTCATCAACCCCGAACTCTAAATCTCGACGTCGCACGTCTGAATATGACTTCTGACGACTCTGAGCTGTCAATAGTCGATCCCGGATAAGCTTTACTTTTTTTATGGCTTGCTGAACCAGGTCTGGCCCGTGTAATCCAGATTCTCCAGTGTCGAACCACCCTATAGGCGACCTACACTTTCGTCTGTAAAGAGCTTCGTATGGAGCCATCTGAATGCTGGAATGGTAGCTATTATTATATGTGAACTCAATAAGCGGCAAATGACCATCCCAGCTACCTTTGAAGTCTATTACACAAGCTCGCAACATATCCTCCAGTGTTTGAATAGTACGCTCAGCCTGTCCGTCTGTCTGGGGATAAAATGCTGTACTAAGACTTACTTGAGTCCCCAATCCCTTTTGGAAGGACCTCTAGAAGTTAGCTGTAAATTGAGCTCCTGTATCTGAGATAATAGATACAGGTACACCATGCAGTCGTACTATCTCCTTAATATAAAACCTCGCATAATCTTCTGAGGAATACGTAGTTCTAACGGGCAGAAAATGGGCTGACTTTGTGAGCCTATCAACAATCACCCATATCGAATCGAACTTACACTGGGTACGAGGTAAGCCTATGATGAAGTCCATATTGATTATTTCCCATTTCCAAGTCGGAATCTCCATAGCCTGCAATAATCCACCGGGTTTTTGATGCTCGATCTAACTTGCTGGCAGTTAGGGCACTGAGCAACAAATTCTGCTATATCCTTTTTCATTCCGTCCCACCAATATATTTCCCTGATGTCATGATACATCTTTGTCGTTCCTGGATGGATAGAATAACAGGAATAATGAGTTTCTCCCATAACCTGCCGACGCAACCCTGCAACATTAGGCCCACATAATCGCCCTTGATATCTGAGGACCCCATCTTCGGTAATTACAAACGGTGTCTTCTCCTTCTGAAGAGTGGTATCTCTATAATGAATTAGCACAGGATCCTCATACTGGCGTTCCTTTACTTCAGTTACTAAAGATGATGTTGCCGTATCTTGAAGAGTAATTCCAATGTCACATGAGTCCAGTAACTGAACTCCAAGACTAGCTCGCTAATGAACCTCATGAGCTATTCCCCTCTTTCCTGGCTGCAAATACGACAGGCTACCCATAGATCTACGGCTGAGAGCATCGGCAACTACGTTTGCCTTCCCCGGATGGTATAAAATATTAACGTCATAGTCTTTAAGTAGCTCCAACCATCTCCTTTGACGAAGATTCAATTCCCTTTGCTTGAAGATGTACTGGAGGCTCTTATGATCCGTATAGATATCAACATGAATGCCATACAAGTAGTGCCTCCACATCTTTAGTGCATGAATCACCGCAGCTAACTCTAAATCGTGGGTCAGGTAGTTTTTCTCGTGCTTTCTTAGTTGTCTAGAAGCATAAGCCACAACCTTACCATGCTGCATCAGCACACAACCCAATCCAATGCCTGAAGCATCGCAATAGATAACATAACCATCGGTCCCTTTTGGAAGCGTTAGAACCAGTACTGAAGTTAACCTGTCCTTTAATGCCTGGAAACTCCGTTCACAAGCATCAGTCCATTGAAACTTTGCTCCCTTCTGAGTCAATTTTGTTAAAGGTGCTGAAAAGGAAGAAAATCCTTCTACAAATCTCCTGTAATATCCTGCCAACCCAAGAAAACTACGAACCTCCGTTGGTGTTGTGGGCCTAGGCCAAGTCTTTACTGCCTCAATCTTTTGTGTATCCACCAGGATGCCTTCACCCGAAATGATATGCCCAAGGAAAGTTACAGAGTTCAACCAGAATTCACACTTAGAAAATTTTGCATACAACTTCCTTTCTTGTAGAACTCTGAGCACCGTACGCAGATGACCAACATGCTCATCCTCCGAACGAGAATATACCAATATATCGTCAATAAATACAATTACAAACAGATCTAGGAAAGGCCTGAACACACGGTTCATCAAATCCATGAATACTGCTGGGGCATTGGTCAGATCGAACGACATAACCCGAAACTCAAAATGCCCATATCTAGTCCTGAATGTTGTCTTCGAATATCTTCATCCTTGACCCTTACTTGATGGTACCCGAACCTCAAGTCTATCTTTGAAAACCACTTGGCACCTTGCAACTGATCAAATAAGTCGTCAATCCTCGGGAGCGGGTACTTATTCTTGATCGTCACCTTATTCAGTTGCCTATAATCAATACACATTATTAAGGAACCATCTTTCTTCCTTACAAACAACACAGGTGCTCCCCACGGTGACGTACTAGGTCTGATAAAACCTTTTTCAAGCAAGTCCTTTAGTTGTTCTTTCAACTCTTTCAACTCTGCAGGGGCCATTCTATAGAGAGGAATAGATATTGGGTGAGTATCTGGTAGTAGGTCAATAGAAAACTCAATTTCTCGCTCTGGCGGGAGACCCGAAAGTTCATCAGGGAAGGTATCTGGAAACTCATTTACCACAGGGATGGACTGAATGGTTGGTGACTCTACTTCCATATCCTGAACCCGAACTAAGTGATAAATACATCCCTTTCTGATCATCTTCCTTGCCTTGAGATAGGAAATAAATCTACCTCTCGGCGATGCCGTGTTACCTTTCCACTCCAAAATAGGCTCCCCCGGAAATTGAAATCGGACTATCTTCGATCTACAATCAATATTGGCATGACAAGAAGCCAACCAATCCATACCCATTATAACATCAAATTCTACCATATCTAACTCGATTAAGTCTGCTACGGTAGGTCGACCATGAACTATTATTATACAACCCCTATATACCTGCTTAGCTATCACCGAGTCCCCAACAGGCGTAGACACCTCAAAAGGTTTAACCAATTTAGGTTTTATTTCAAACTTACTAGCAATCAATGGAGTAATGTATGATAAGGTGGAACCTGGATCAATTAGTGGATATACATCGTATGAGGAGACTGATAATATACATGTAACAACATCAGGAGATGACTCTTGGTCCTGTCGTCCTGCCAATGCATAAATGTGGTTCTGAGGGCTGCTCGAGCTAGATGCTCCGCCTCTGCCTCTATCACGACTCATTGGTGCTTGGGGACTTTGCCTAGGGGGGCGTACTGATGATGACGATCCATCCACAGATCCCGCTGGCTGAGCTATGCTTGCATCACCTCTCATCGGACAATCCCTCATAATGTGGCTCGGATAACCACAAGTATAACAAACACCTAATCCCATACGGCACTGCCTGGTATACTGCTTACCACATTGAGTACATCGTGGCAAGGGTGGGCTCATCTGATTTGACTCACTCCTATATTGAGAACCTGAGGCCCTAAAATTCTGACCAGGCCCTGAATATGTAGAACGATCAAATATCTTTCCTCCAAAATGAGGGGGCGCGCTAGCCGAGGGATGGGATGGATATCTCAAATACTGCTGCCTCTGACCATCTCGAAATTCACCAGAAGGACCCGAAGACCTCGCTCTTTTATTCTGGGCCCTATCATGCTCACGATCGGCCCTCTGTTTCTGTTTACGCTCCTCTACACCCTGAGCGTACGCCTGAATACGAGAAATATCCATGTCTGGATGAAGTGAAACCGACATACAATCGTTAAGCAAGTAAGGCTCTAATCCCATCACTAATCGGTGAATGCGATCCTCCATCTTAGATACAATAGTGGGAGCATACCTAGCCAACGAATCAAACTGAAGACAATACTCCCGAACACTCATGTTTCCCTGCCGAAGGGTCAAGAACCTATCAACTCTGGCTCGCCTAAGCTCTGGTGACAGATAATGACGAAGAAAAGCTTCTGTAAACTCCTGCCATACCGCTGGAGGGGCATTCTCACCTCTGGTCAATTCCCAAGACTCGTACCAATTAACTGCAACATCTCGGAGTCTATAGGAAGCTAGCTCAACTGACTCAGTCTCAGTGGCCTTCATTACCCGTAACGTCCTCTGTACTCTATCAATAAATACCTGAGGGTCCTCGTTCGGGTCTGCTCCAGTGAATATTGGAGGTTCTAAATTAATAAAGTCACAAATCCTCGCGCTCACGGACCTATCTGCGTGACCAATACCTGCTTCCTGACGTCGAGCCTGTGCGTCTACTAATCGGGTCAATAACTAAACAACATCTCTCATCTCCTGACCCGGCGTATCCTGCTGAGGTGCTGAATGTATAGGGGCGGGTGCTGGAGCTGGTGCCCTTCGGAACTCTTCTGGAAAATGAGGGGTATGTGAAGTCTAAGATGGAACCTCACCATGAGATTCTCCCCGAGCCCTGGTAACTCGTGGTGCTCGACTAGTAGTCTCACCAGCCACGGACTTTCCCTTCTGGGCGGCCGTACTCTTTGGAGGAATTGCTGAAAATATAACATATCGTTAGGAACAAGAATTCTTGTATTGCACGATCTTGAGATAAAAAGAGAGGATAACATCCTATATGTCCTATAGCCTCCTGTTTATAAGTGTGGTGCACGACACACCCATAAACAAGACTCTACTAGACACGGTCTGTAGACAACCCTAGGACAGAACTGCTCTGATACCACTTTTGTCATGACCCAAACCGATGGGCCGCGACGGGCGCCTGAGTCTTACCTGTCAAACACCCCTAAGCATGCGTCTAAAATATGAACCTGAATAACATTTGCTGCATTACAAAATTAACATACATGAAAGAAGTCTGCCATCAAGGCATATGTACGTATATAGGCAGAATACAGTGGGCGAGCCGGCAAGGCTGCTATAGACAACTATACATCAAAAACTGAAAGCCGACAAGGCCACATACAACCCAACTAGACATACTGTCTACAGACCTCTAACAGAAACATAACTGTACAAAGACGGGACTGAGCCACGTCATACTCATATACATATATGTACAAACGTATCGTACTAATATCAAAAGCAGCTCCAGATCAAATGGAGCACACCAACTCTTGCTGATCAGGGATCCTAAGAATGGGGACCGTCAGCTTGCCTACCTGCACCTGCGGGCATGAAACGCAGGCCCCGTGAAATAGGGCGTCAGTACGAAAAATGTATTGAGTATGTAAGGCATGGAAATTAGTACGTAAAAGACATAGATGAAACATGGAATACTGAAACACATTTTTAAATCTAAATAACTTTGTAAATACTGAAATGTTTATAACATCATGCACGTGCGTGTAAATGTCATGCCATGCATATGTATGGTGTACATAATATCATCAAGCCACTAGGGGCATCCCATCATATCATCTTGACCACTGTGGGCAATATCATCAACATATACCAGCTGATCAGGTGGTGGTGCGTATATAACGCTATAACCTTTTCCATATCCCATATACATACACACACATATATATATATATATATATATATATATATATATATATATATATATATATATATATACATATATATGCGTATATAACGTTGTTTGAATACATACATATATACGTGTATATAACGCCGTTTGAATCATATTTTAGTCACTGTGGGCAATATTATCATCATATACCATTGGTCAGGTGGTGGTGCGTATATAACGCCTTAACCTTTTCCCATATCCCATATATATATTTACATATATACGCGTATATAACGCCATCTGGTCATGGGTCAATGCACATGTACGAAATGCATGAAAAATACGTAATAATCTCAATATTCCTTCCAGATAAATTTTTCCAACTGCGTATTATTCTGAAACCTATGAACAGAAGAAAATAATAATTCTCATGGGGAATCAAGAATATAGACACCCCTACTATTTCTATGAATAGAATAATTTATAAAAACCGTGTATTTGCTCGTTTCTTTCGTATAATCTAGACCATGCCAAAAGAAAGAAAAGAGAGCCTTAACATACCTTGAGTAGGGAAAACTTCGTATAATATTCCGTTGGAAAGCCTTCGTTGATTAAATGAAATTTGCCCCTACTTCTTAGAAATTCATGAGCGAAATTGCTTCTTTGGAATGAAATAACGTTTTCTGTATTAAGTTGAGCCAGTGGTTTCAAATGCCAAAGAGTTAAACCAATTAAGGTTAAAAGAGGGAAATGGACAACATTTCCAGAGATGAAATAGTTGTAGTAGAAACATCCATCTCAATGATATTTGGTCTCATAGATGGTTGCTATTGTTATATCATACTTTAACCTGCATAATTCACCTTGGATTATCCTTGAGATTTTGAAAGGAACATGTTTTTGTTTTCTTGGAATTTTGATTCATATTAGATTGTAAAGACAACCATTTCTTACTTAATCCTAGTTTGCCTCCTAGGCATAGTGACTCCTTAGTCACTCTTTGACATTGGTAGCTTCTTGCCACGTTTGAGAGGTTATTTTATTAATTTTTTATCTACTTATAGTTAATGGGGTAATGTCCTATTACCCAGTAATTAATCAATTACCCGCATAATTTAAAACTTACCACAAATTACTTAAAATTCTATTTATTATTATTATTATTTTTTAAAACACTTCATATATACTTTATATATTATACTACCGTATTCATATGGTACCTTGCATGGGACTAGTTCACAATTTTCAGGTATTATCGCTCGACCTGTATTTTATTCCAAATTGTCCACTTTAAACAAAACTCGTTTTCGTTAATCCGCGTACCCCTTTATCCCTCATGACACTTATTCATCACTTGTTATAAATAGTGTAAGTACGTTAACGTCACGATGATCTCATCCCGAGTCTACGTTGGTTAACTGAAAATGAAATTTTAACGTACGAAAACGCGAGATGTAACAGTTACCACTTTCATTTCAAGAATGGAGCAAATCAAGTGGGACAATCTTCATGCCTTAATGAAAAATATATTATTTTTCTTTAGTCATCATTATATCATCAATATGGTATAGTGAGACTCAAACCCAATGTCTTACCAATATAAAGACATGTTAGACCATAATAAATTGGGACTAGAACCCAACTCTTATCATTATCGAGCATCCCGATGTCTTACCCTCAATCAGTGGCATAATAGGCTAAACAATATTGAGATTCATTCTCAAGCCTTAATTTCAAACACATGCCAAGAAAGTTATACACAACTAATTTGCAACTTAGCAAATCAAATTTGCTTTCTTAAATAAGTGTACAAATCTCAAATCAGCGTAAAGCTTTATTAATTATTTGTAGCATCTATATGAAATACAACCTTTTGTAATCAGAATATTTCTTCTAAATTCTATTAGAGTTTAAATGGATTATAAAATCATTGTCATAATATTTATTGACTCTCTCTCAAAAATATTATTGTTTTCGGGGTATACCCTACCTATTGGATTTGATTTAACGCCATGACTTTCCTTCACTCAATTCAACCAAGCAATTAGTGAATAAATTTATCAAAAGTATATCATATAGGTAACAACACACATATAGTACTAATACATAAATTCAACATTTATATTACTTGAAAAGTGATATTATAGGTAACAACTTACCAGTTGTAGCTTGTGCATCATTCATATAAAATACTTGAAAATGGTAAGTCAGTAGCAAGCATCAAGTAGGTCATGGATACTCGAAAATACCTCTTCTAGTAGTCATATTAATCACTGTTTGCTTTCAAATGATACGACCATAAATTATGAAGTATACTTTCTCAATAGCTGATTTGTTTTCCAAATTTCAAAGAAGTAATTAATCAACCTAGATAAAGATGTGAAGTATTTCTTGTTTTCTTCAAGATGATTTATTCTTCTAATCAGTATGACAATTTTTTTTATTCTCCTTTTTTTTTTACTATATGCAAGTGCAAAAATCCAAAAGGAAAAAATATTCATCCAAGTAAAAGAAAATGTTAAAAGCGGTAGGACAGATTTAAGATAGTTAACACACAAATATGCATAAGACAACTTATATAACATATCCTTGGTTACCATGGCATGCCTCATATCAACAATTAACTGCTACTATGATTTTCACATATAAAACTTCGAAAATTTTATACCATTCATGTGATATGAATGATGTAATATTAATGTGTGCTTATGCAATACATGTATGGTACGAAGTTGTGTGCATATGAGATATTAAAGGATGACAAGTATAACATAATTATACCTTCTTACGTTCCATTACTTACCATATGTAGTTTCTCTTTACATCTAACCATGAGATGATATGTATGACTTCTAATTGCAATCTTTCCGGATGTAGGAAATATTTTGTAGATATATATACAATTGGTTAGAGACTCGTGCTGATAACGTGTTATGAAATAAAAGCAATTTAGTAAACATGAACAAGAAATAAAAGCAATTTAGTAAAACATGAACAAGAAATAGAGATAGAGAGAAGGAAGAGATTTTCTTCTTCAATTGTGTGTATTTTCCTATCTATTACAAGGCCTTTATATAGGCATAAAAAGTGAAGAAAATATGTCATGAAATATATCATTGAACATACAAAATATGTCATTGAATATGTCATTAAACATTTGAGATCAAGATCGTGGAAGAAGAATAGACATTCACCGTAATGTGATATTTATCCTAACAGTTACATAATTTTCTCGATGTGTACGACTAGTCTATAATAAAGTCACCATGTGGTCCGTGTGTACCATATAATTAGTTTAGAGTAGATAATTTCAAGGAATCTACAGCTACTGAAATACTATTATTTATTTATGCCATATTGACTAATTATTCTTGGCACAATAACTGCTCCCATGTAAAGATGGCTAAAACTTTAATCATTTGGCCACCGCCTGTTTTGTATAAAATATTCAAGAAAAAATGGATAAAAATACTATCAAAGCTTTCATTATAATTTTGGCCGATTTGGCATATCTTCCAAATTGGACTTTTGCTTTAATTTATCAATTAGGAAACCATCACGAGCTTGCGTGGTGCTAAACCAGAATTGAAAATATCCATTTTAACTGGAAAAATGGTAACATTTCACTCGTGGCAAATAAAATATTCATTTCTAATTGCAACTACCTTTTCACTTTGGTTGAAAATAAATATCCCTTTAACTTTCTGTTAATCTAAGATTCTCCTCCTACACCTAATTTGGTGCAAATATAATGCACTGGCATCGCGACTAATGCCTTGTAGCAGCTCTCAAAATTACTTCACCATTTGATGGACAATTCATCTCTAAGGTGGTTTTCAAGAACGGTAAGAATGTACAACAAATTAATCCTTAGATAATATTATACGAAATATCTTAATTTGTTTTGTATGATTTGCAGGGGGAGGCTGGAGCCTATTACTCAAATGAGAAGAAATCTGTTGACGATTTCACCACTCAAAAATCCACAATTTCAGAGGATGGAGAAATTAGAGAAGTATCTCTATCTCCAGATAGAGATAGTCGTCATGCTTATTCTCGTTCGAATTATTTCAATCAGGAAAACAAAAGTAAAGTCGCCAAGTTCGATTTTTCCCTCATTACCCCTTTGGAAAATCAGCCTAAAATGAATACTAATATGCTTTCATTTACAAATAATGTGGATTCGGTCCCTAGTCAGCAAGTCTGTAAAATAGAAGCAGTAGATGAGATGTACTTGTGTGATTCAGATCACAAGTATTTTCAATTTCTGAATTCTAAAAGTGGCTACGATCAAAAGGATAGCCAAGCCACGAAATTGGGACAAGGTCAGAAAAGAGAGAGACTTCCTTCAGTTGATCAACATCACATTATTGCAGAGAGGAAGCGCCGAGAAAAACTCAGCCAGAGGTTCGTCACACTTTCAGCAATTCTTCCGGGTCTTAAAAAGGTATTCATTTTTCGCCTCAAATTATTTTTTACATACAAGAATTAGTTTCTGGATGCGTCTAATTAACTTCCCAAAAGATTATTTACACGCTCACATAAGTTAATTAATATTGATAACTTGATGGGGATGGTAATTAATCTACTATAATATATAGGTTAAACTATATTGTACTGTTCACATACAAAATGGTTACATTGTTAAGTGTATATAATTTAAATGTTTATTTTATATTGGATTTAAGCTATATACCGATAGTGCAATGAATTTTGTACATTATTAATGTAGTTTAACCGGTTATACCAGATTAGTTTGCATCCCTCCGTTTCAAATTATACGATATACTTTCTTTAGTCCGCTCCAAAAAGAAGGTCACATTGAAATAAATTTAACTTTAATCTTTCCATTTACTTAGTTTACCCTTATTAAGAAGCTATTATAGTTATACAAATGTTATGGCCCCACAAAACTTTTATCCTTTATGCTTTAAAAGTCACAAGTTTTAATTTTTTTTAAAACTCCGTGCCGAGTTATAGTATATCATATAAATTAAAACGGAGGAAGTATAATTTTTTTAAGATTATCAATTAATGTTTTTCATAGCACTTAAACTCTAAACTAGAGTAAAAAGAATGGCAAGAAAAGGGAGAATTACAAAAAGAGAGGCTAAAGATTATTAGAATTTGTTTGTACATAATGAATGGTAGGTGGACAAAGCTTCAATTCTTGAGCAAGCAATCAGACATGTGAAAGAGCTTAAGGAAAAAGTGCAACAATTGGAAGAACAGGAAAAGACAAGGTCCGAGAAGTCTGTTATGTTTGTGAATAAATCTCAACTGGAAGAAGATGATCATTCCTCTTCTTCATCTGCTGAAAACAATAATTGCTCCTCTGGCGACGCAGATATTGAAGTAAGATTCTCAGATAAAAATGTATTGATCAGAATAACCTGTGAGAGGCGCAATGCCTTCGTCCAAAACATCCATAACGAAATAGAGAAACTTCATCTTTCTATTGTTCAAAGCTGTATGATGTCATTTGGGAAACATGCCATTGATGTCACTGTTGTCGCTCAGGTATCTTCAATTTACTCCAATATATTTAACAAAGAAGAATTAACTTAAATATCCGACTGCCAAATGCTTAAACTCAAAATAGCATAATCATTTATAATTGTTGTATGAATACTGGCTAGAAAAAGTAAACAGTGAATTCGATCGGCTATTCGCGTAAAGATAACTTTTGCCAAACCATTAAATGCCATATTTGGTTATACTGATCTAACCTATAAATTTTAAGTACTTGATCTATATATATTGTCAATGAAAATTTTTATCTGTATTTATAATTTAAGTAACTCTGTAAAAATTCTTTTACTCTTTTACCCTGTCAATGTATAGTAGTTAAACTCAACTTTTGATGAGTTTAAGTTTCATGTACTGACGCTCCAAATTTTTTTATATAATCATATCACTTACGATGTTGGGCGAAGTGCAACAATAGCCATTTTAAGCCCGCTCTTTAAAATATATATCACAATTTACAATGTATTTAAAGATTATCCAATTCACCCAAACCTCACTAAGTATCCTGAATTTGAAAATTCAAAACTTAGTGTCCTGAATATTTGAGCTCCTAATTTGAAATCAGGACTAAGCTAAGTGTCCTGAATTTCCGAACTACTAATTTAAAATTCAGGACATAAGATTCGAACTTTTGGACAGTTTTCGAACTTTAGGACACGATGTCCTGAAGTTTGAACTTTAAGGTTTAAACTCTAGGACACAATGTCTTAAAATTTGAGCGAAATTGGCTAATCTTTAAATAATATGTAAACTGTGAGTATATTTTAAACAATGTGCTTAAAAATAGCTACCTAGTATCATTTTCTCTATAATTTAATTACAAGTAATTTTCTAAGATAATCAGTAATTGGACATAGTAATAATATTAAGTAATTTACTGTTATTTCACATGTTAAATTATATTTGTAGTCTAAGTTTTTTAACACTATGTGTATGTAGTAGAACTTAAATCTATTTTTAATTCCTTGTAGATGGATGAAAGTTTCTGCATGACGCTAAAGGATCTTGTGAAGCATGTTCGAATTGTCACTGCGAGGCTAATGACCCAAGCATAATTAACTTTTCTGAACTATCAGAAAATCTTGGAGAAGCAAAGCGAGTTTGGGATTTTCCTTCACGTATTTTGTGTGATCGATTTGCTACGATCACCTTCATTGGTTTGTAAGATATGGTTATCTCCTTGGCTACATGAAGCTTATTTCCAAGTAAACTTATTAAAGTAAAATATCCTACGTTAAGTAAAGATAGTTATGTGTGGGTGTTTACATAAGTAAAGGCCTTACTTTAAAATACAAGAAGATCCGGCTTGTTATGTATCACACAGTAAAATTACTTCGTTTGAACTTTCCCTATTATAATTCTTCATTCGTCTACGATTTCCATATTCAGCTTTCGGGTTTTTTTTCTTCATAAGCCAAACCTTTCTGAATTATTGGTCAACACTTCCTGTCAAAAACGACAAGAAACACCAAGCCAAATAAATAAAACACAAAGATAAGATATTTTCATCTGGGGATAAATACCAAGTGATATATTAACTTTCCAACATAGAAACACTAATCAAAGTATATAGACTTCAAATCGAGCTTAAGAGTCTTCTTATGCGAGTAAAATTTAAAGGGCTAAGAAGATTAAAAAAAATGTAAATATCAAATTTAATTAGAATGACTATTTTTTTTTTTAATAATAAGCAAATCACCTAGGCTATCATCTCCTGGGGAGGGGTTGGCTTGGACCCCTACCTCGTCGATTATATTAATAAAATAGTACAACCGAGGGGACATAAATCTTACCTCTGTGGTGTCTTTCCTACAGTGAAAGGAAGGGTCTATGGGCAAAAATACAATTATTAGATCCCTTCCTCCTATTATACACAACTTAACTAACATAAAAGTTGGACTTTTTATATTTAATTCTAAATGAGGGTACTTGCCATTTATCCATAAAGAAAGGACCTTTGGCAGCTTTGGGGATTTGCTGGAAATTCGTGTGGATGACGCCTTTCTGTTGATGTAGTGGCATTTTTTGCAAACCAATCAGCAACCTGATTTGTCTCCTGTGATGAACCGAAAGGTATCTTATGATTTAAAATTAAATTCTGCGTTCCGAGGTCTTAAACACTTTATTTTATTCATCCTCGGTTAGCGTGCACAGTCTGGGCGTGTTTCCGGAAAGCTTTTATGTTAAAAGTTGATAAAAACTAATAATTTTTGCTTTTAAAAGTTGATTTAGTTGACTTCGGTCAATATTTTGAGTAAACGGATCCGGACTCGTATTTTGAGAGTCCCGGTGGATCCGTATCGAAATATGGGATCTGGGCGTATGCCCGAAATCGGATTCGGATGTCCCTAGCCCGAGTAATGAATTTTTGTTAAAAATTGTAAGTCTGAAAATTTAATAGTTTTTAAGGAATTTAATGTTTGATCTTGTTGGTATCAGATCCGTATTTTAGTTTCGGAGCCCGGTACAGGTTTAATATAATATTTAAGTCATGTCTGTGAAATTTGGTGAGAATCGGAGTTGATTTGACGTGATTCGAGCATCCGGTTGAGAAAATTAAAATTTCAAAGTGTTCTTGAGAATGTCAATTGATTTGGTGCTAAATTCATAGTTCTAGGTATTATTTTGGCGATTTGATCGCGTGAGCAAGTTCGTATGATATTTTAAGACTTGTGTGCATGTTTGGTTTGGAGCCGCGAGGGCTCGGGTGAGTTTCCGATAGGCTACAGAGTGATTTGAACTTGGAGATAATTGCTGGTATAATTGATGTTGTTGTAGGCCCCTGATCTCGCAATTGCAACCTCCGAGGGGTTCGCATTTGCAAGCTTCTCATTGCAAATGCGAAGAGAAGCTGGGGCATATAGTCTTCGCAATTGCAAAGAGTACATCCCATTTGTGAAGTAAAGCTGGAAGGGGCAGTGATCGCAAATGCGATCATTTTGTCGCATTTGCGGAGGTTCATGTTCGCAATTGCGAAACTCCCTTCGCAATTGCGATGGCAACAGAGATGTGAAGGACCTCGCATTTGCGATGATCCCTTCGCATTTGCGAGCTTCGCAATTGCGAAGCTCAGGTCGCAAATGCGACATCTGCAGCTGTGTAAAAGGGACTTAGACGGGATTTTTGCTAATTTTTCAAATCTTTCAAAACAAAAAACCCTCTAGGTGATTTTCCAAAGACCTCTTCTTCCCCAAATCATAGGTAAGTGATTTTTAACTCATTTCTTTCAATTTTTCGCTTTATTTTACAAGATTTCAACCTAGAATCTAAGATTTTCATGGCGGAATTGGGGATTTTTGGGTAGAAACTAGGGATTTCGAAATTTGGGGATTTAGACCTCTAATTGAGGTCGGATTCCAGAATCAATTATATATCCGGGCTCGGGGGTCAATGGTTAATCGGGTTTTTATCCGAATTTCGGGTTTGGACCAACCGAGCCAGGGTGTTGACTTTTTCAAAAATGGCCTAAATTGAATTCCTTGCTATCGTGGTGTAACGACCCGGCCGGTCGTTTTAAGAATTAATGCCTGATCCCCTATTAACTGCTTTCCTCGTGTTTGTTTCTGCTATTGTGAGTTGCCGGGGGGATTCGTTTTGTGTTTTGGAGTTGTTTTGGGACACTTAATCCCTAAACGAGAACTTAAGCTTTAAAATTTGGACCGTAGTCGGAGCAATGTGAAGATGGCCTCGGAATGGAATTTCGTCGATTCCGTTAGCTTCGTTGAGTGATTTCGGGCTTAGGGCCGGGTTCGGATTATGATTTGGAGGTTCATAGCATATTTAGGCTTGAAATACCGGAAGTTGGAATTTTGAAGTTTCCGGTTCGATATTGAAATTTTGGTATCGGAGTCAGAATTCGATTCCGAAAGTTAGAATAGCTCCGTAGTGTTGAATGTGATTTATGTGCAAAATTTGGGGTAATTCAGACTTGGTTTGGTTGATTTTATCATCGGGTGTTGGATTCTTGAGATTTCTAGTTCAAAAGGCTTGGATTGGAGAGTGATTTGTGGTTTTAGCGTTGTTTGATGTGATTCGAGGGTTGGAATAAGTTCATATGATGTTTTAGGATTGGTTGGCATATTTGGTTGAGGTCCAGGGGGTCTCAGATGAGTTTTAGGTGCTTAACGGAAGATGAATTAGACTTAGGAAAAATCTGAAGTTGGCTGAACCTGTCATAACCGCACCTGCGTGTGTAGGATCGCAGGTGCAGCACCGCAGAAGCGGTATAAGGACCACAGGTGCGGTCTGAGGCCCAAATGGAATTTGTCGTAGATGCGGCCCAAGAACCGCAGATGCGGTCAAGTATAGGGTCACAGGTACGACATTGGTCCGTTTAATGAAAAGTCGTAGGTGCGGATAAAAGGTCGCAGAAGCGAGACCGCAGATGTGGTAGGGCCCTCGCAGGTGCGAAAATTGATGGGCAGTAAAAGGGAAAAACGAGGGTTTGGATTCATAACTTGGAAAAATGATTTGGAGCTCGGCTGAGGGCGATTTCTCGAGGGTTTTTGAAGGAGAAACATTGGGTAACGATTTCTATCTTGATTTTGATCCTAGAACTATAATCTATGTTGTTTTCCTCTTCTAATTAAGGAAATTGGGGGTAAAAGTTTGGAAAATGGGAGATGGATTCCCTAATTGAAAACTTGAGTTTTGAGTGGGATTTTGACGTCGGATTTTGGTGATTTTTGTTCGAGTGTGTTCGTGAGTGATCGGGAGTTCTGAATTTATAAATTTTATCCAATTCTAAGACGTAGGCCTGGGGGACTTTTTGGGCAATTTTCTTAATTTCGCGTGTTAGCTTCGAATTAATTAGTTAAATTAGTTACTTGAAGTTATATTTATATTATGCAATTACTTTGAATAGATTTGGGCCATTTGGAGTCGGGTACTCGTGGCAAGAACGTGATTTCGAGTTGATTGAGCTGGTTCGAGGTAAGTGGCTTGCTAACCTTTTGTGGAGGGACTCCCCTTAGGATTTGGTATTGTGTAATGTGAGTACCGTGTACGTGAGGTGACGCCTACGTACACATGTTAGTTGTTGAAATCCCGTTTTCATTAAGTTAATACCTATGTTTTCTTGTAATTGGGCAATATTTGTACTTGAAGCCTCTTGCTTAGTTTAGGAAAAGCATGCTTATATGATTTAACTGTCTTACCTGTTTTAATTGACTACTTGCATTCCGTGCAACATGTTAGAGTAGAATTTCCTACTTAAATTCTAGAATAGAACTGTAAATTCTCCTGAGATTGTTGTGTGATTTACTTTGGGACTACAGGACGATATCCCGGGAGATACCCCTGCATGTTTACTTTGGGACTATGGATCGGTATTCCGGTAGATCCCCCTGCACATTTATATTTGGGACTATAGGATAGCACCTGGTAGATCCCCTACATATTTATGATTCGGACTATGGATCGATATCCTGGGAGTCCTCTGGACATTTACGTTTGAGACTACGGGACAGTATCTCGGGAGATCCCCTGTTGCTATTTCTGTGTACTGAGTTAGATTCTTTCTTTGTTTTTATTCGTTATAGACTGTTAGCATTTTAATTATGTTGTCATATTCTATACTGTTTTACCTTTTTTCATCTATAATCAGTAGGGCCCTAACCTTCCTCGTCACTACTCGACCGAGGTTAGGCTTGGCACTTACTGAGTACCGCTGTGGTGTACTCATGCCCTTTCCTGCATATATTTTTTGTGAGTAGATCCAGGTTCTTCGGCTCAGCCATACTTCCAGTGAGGCGACGCGATCTTCAGAGACTTCGAGGTATATCTGTCGCGGCCGCAGATCGAGGAGTCCCTCTCTATTCTCACTTCAAGCTTTTGCTCTCCTGTATTTACTTTGGTTTAGATATTCTGGAGTTAGAACACTTTGTAGTTATTCCACAACTTGTGATTTCATGAGATTTCGGGTTTTGGGAGTTGATTCAGTTTGAGAGTTTATAATTGTTTATGCCGAGCGGCATCTTAAATGTTTTATTTATGTTTATTCCGCAGTTATTGGATAGTTTTTATCTTTCATTTCTTTTTCCGCAAATTGTTAGGCTTACCTAGTCATAGAGACTAGGTGCTGTTACAACAGTTTACGGAGGGAGAACTTAGGTCGTGACAAGTTGGTATTAGAGCTCTAGGTTCATAAGAGTCATGGATCACAAGTCGGTTTATTAGAGTCTCGCAGATCATTACGGAGACGTTTGTACTTATCTACGAGAGGCTATGTAACTATTAAGGAAATTCCACTTCATTTGATTTTCTTGTAGTGCGAGATTTTGGTATCACAATTCTATACTTCACTCTTCTATTCTCTCACAGATAGTGAGGACACGTGCTACCGGAGATGACCAGTTACCCGCGCCCCTGCTAGAGCCGTCAGAGGTTGGGGCTGGGGTAGAGGCCGAGGACGTGCCCGTGGTGCAGCCAGAGCACCTGCGCGAGCTACCACAGAGGAGCCACCAGCAGCTCCAGCCGGAGTTTAGGCACCTGATACGCCTGATGCTACTTTTATTCCAGCTCTTCAGGAGACTCTTGCACAGTTCGTGAGCATGTACACCACTCTAGCTCAGGCAGGGTTGATTCCCCTTGCTGCAGCCACATCCAAGGCCAGGGGAGGAGCACAGACTCCCGCTGTCCGCACTCCTAAGTAGTGGATCCAGGTTGATCAGGTCCCAGAGGTTATACCGGTACCGCCTGTGGCCCAAGTTCAGCCCGAGGACAGGGCAACGGCTTCAGAGGATGAACAACGGAGGCTTGAGAGGTTCAAGAAGTATAAGCCTCCTGTATTCTTTGGTATAGCATCAGATGATTCCCTGGGATTTCTAGAAGAGTGTTACATCCTCCGCACTATGGGTATATCAGGATCGAGTGGGGTTTCTTTCACTGCCTTCCAGCTTCGAGGAGCAGCCTACCAGTGGTGGCATACTTTTGAGTTGGACAGTCCAGCTAAGGCAGCATCCCTTACTTGGACTCAGTTTTCAGATATGTTTCTAAGAGAGATTATCCCGCAAAGCCTCAGGGATGCGTGGCGCACAGAGTTTGAGCATTTGCGCCAGGGCACTATGACTGTTTCGGAGTATGCTGTCCGTTTCACTGACTTGGTTAGGTATGCACCAGCCTTGGTTGCTACAGTTCATGAGAGAGTTTGCCGATTTATTGAGGGGCTCATTCCCAACATCAGGTCTAGCATGACTCGTGAGTTGGAGATGGATATTTCTTATCAGCAGGTGGTGAGCATTGCTAGGAGAGTGGAGGGTATGCATGCTCGGGATAAAAAGGAGAGGGAGTCCAAGAGGTCTCGAGAGTCGGGTCATTATTCTGGTTCCCGTGCTCTAGCTGTAGTTCGTCATAGAGTCGCCTCGTTCATTTAGCTCTTCCAGCAGCCAGTGGTATTCCAGCTCCTCATACACCTCAGGAGCCTTATTATGCACCTCTAGTACCTAGTGCGCCTCCTGCACGGGGTGCTTTCAGTAGTCAGTCCAGCAGACCTAGGCCGAGCCAGTCACATCCACCACGTCCTCCCAAAGCTTGTTTTAAGTTTGGTGACACACGCCATATGGTGAGGGATTGCCCCAGACTTAGGAGGGTGCACCTCCACAGACTTCTCAGCCACAATATGTCCCACAAAGTTCCCAGGCTATGGTTCCAGCACTAGTTGTTACACCACCTGCTCAGCCAGCTAGAGGTGGAGGTCGGGGAGGTAGAGGTCGCCCTAGAGGGGGAGGCCAGGCCAGATATTATGCCCTTCCTGCCCGTACTGAGGGTGTCGCCTTCGATTCTGTCATCACAAGTACTGTTCCGGTTTGTCATAGAGATGCATCAGTTCTATTCTATCTATGCTCCACTTATTCTTATGTGTCTTCTTATTTTTCCCCGCATTTGGGCATATCTCGGGATTCTTTGAGTTTCCCTGTTTATGTTTCTACTCATGTGAGGGATTCTCTTATTGTGGACCGCATTTATCGGTTGTGTTTGGTTACTCTTAGTGGTTTTGAGACCAGAGCCAATTTATTATTGCTTAGCATGGTAGATTTCGATGTTACTTGGGCATGGACTGGTTGTCGCCCCATTATGCTATTCTTGATTGTCACGCCAAAACTATGACACTGGCTATGCAAGGTGTTCCGCGAGTTGAGTGGAGGGGTACTTTAGATCACACTCCCAATAGAGTTATTTCCTTCCTTAAAGCTCAGCAAATGGTTGAGAAGGGGTGTGACGAGTATCTGGCCTATGTGAGAGATGTTAGTGTGTATACCCCCACAGTTGATTAGTCCCAGTAGTACGGGACTTCCCTGATGTGTTTCCAACTGATCTTCCGAGTATGCCACCCCACATGGATATTGATTTTGGCATTGATTTGTTGCCGGGCACTCAGCCCATTTTTATTCCTCCATACTGTATGGCTCTTCCTGAGTTGAAGGATCAATTACAGGAATTACTTGATAAGGGTTATATTCGGCCCAGTGTATCACCTTGGGGTGCTCCTATCTTGTTTGTGAAGAAGAAGGATGGTTCTATGCGTATGTACATTGATTATCGCTAGTTGAACAAAGTTACAGTGAAGAACCGGTATCCTTTGCCTCATATTGATAATTTGTTTGACCAATTATAGGGTGCGCGAGTGTTTTCTAAGATTGACTTACATTCAGGTGACCATCAGTTGAAGATTCGGGAGCCAGATATCCCGATGAGCGCCTTCCAAACTCGGTATGGTCATTACGAGTTCCTTGTTATGTCATTTGGGCTGACCAATTCCCCTAAGCAGCCTTCATGCATTTGATGCACAATGTGTTCCGGCAATATCTTGACCCATTCGTCATTTTCTTTATTGATGATATTCTGGTATACTCCCGGAGTCGGGAGGATCATGAGCAACACCTGAGGATAGTGCTTCAGACTTTGAGGGAAAAGAAATTATATGCAAAGTTCTCGAAATGTGAGTTTTGTTGGATTCCGTGGCATTCTTGGGTCACGTGGTATTGAGTGAGGGTATACAGGTGGATTCAAAGAAAGTGGAAGCAGTGCAGAGTTGGCCCAGACCATCCTCAGCTATAGAGATCCGCAGTTTTCTTAGCTTGGCGGGTTATTACCGTTGGTTTGTTGAGGGGTTTTTATCTATTGCAGCACCTATGACCAGGCTGACCTAGAAGGGTGCTCTATTCTAGTGGACGAAAGAGTGTGAGGCAAGCTTCCAGAAGCTCAAAATAGCTTTGACTACAACCCCAGTATTGATATTGCCTACAGGTTTGGGGTCTTATATTGTCTATTGTGATGCCTCAAGGATTGGCCTTGGAGCGGTATTGATGCAGGATGGTAGGGTGATTGCCTACGCATCCAGACAGTTGAAGGTACATGAGAAAAATTATCCTGTCCATGATCTCGAATTAGATGCTATTGTTCATGCCTTGAAGATCTGGCATCATTATTTGTACGGTGTTCCTTGTGAGATCTATACTTATCACCAGAGTTTGCAGCATCTGTTCAAGCAAAATGATTTTAATTTGTGCCAGAGGAGATGGTTAGAGCTGTTGAAGGACTATGATATCGCTATATTGTATCACCCAAGCAAGGCCAATGTGGTGGCCGTTGCTCTAAGTCGTCAGGCTGAGAGTTTAGGGAGTTTGGCTTATCTACCAGCAGCGAAGAGGCCCATGATGATGGATGTTCAGGTCTTAGCCAGCCAGTTTGTGAGGTTGGATCTTTCGGAGCACAGTCGGGTTCTAGCTTGCGTGATCTCTCGGTCTTCCTTATTTGATCGTATCAGGGAGAGTCAGTATGATGACCCTCATTTGCTCGTCCTCAAGGACAAGGTTCTACACGGTGATGCCAGAGATGTGACTATTGGTGATGATGGGATATTGAGGATGCATGGTCGGATATGTGTACCCAATGTTGATGGGCTTCGGGAGTTGATTCTAGAGGAGGCCCATAGCTCGCGGTATTCCATCCATCCGGGTGCCGCGAAGATCTACTAGGATTTGAGGCAACACTAATGGTGGAGGCAGATGAAGAAGGATATAGTTGGGTTTGTGGATCGGTGCCTCAATTGTTAGCAGGTAAAGTATGAGCACCAAGGACCGGGTGGGTTGCTTCATCAGATAAAGATTCTGGAGCGGAAGTGGGAGCGGATCACCATGGACTTCGTAGTTGGACTCCTACGTACTTTGAAGAAGTTCGATGCTATTTGGATGATTGTGGAAAGGCTGACCAAGTCCGCACACTTCATTCCCGTGTGTACGACTTATTCTTTGGAGCGGTTGGTAGAAATTTATATCTGGGAGATTGTTCGTCTGCATGGTATTCCGGTTTCTATCATTTCAGACAGAGGTACTCAGTTCACATCACGGTATTGGAGGGCCGTACAGCAGGGGTTGGGAACCCGGGTGGAGTTGAGCACAACATTTCACCCCCAGGCAGACGGACAGTCTGAGTGCACTATTCAGATTCTTTAGGATATGCTTCGTGCATGTGTGATGGAGTTTGGAGGTTCTTGGGATCAGTTCTTGCCACAGGCAGAGTTTGCCTACAATAACAGTTATCAGTCCAGCATTCAGATGGCACCGTATGAGGCCTTATATGGTAGGCAGTGTAGATCGCCAGTGGGTTGGTTTGAGCCAGGTGAGGCTAGATAATTGGGCACAGACTTGGTTCAGGATGCCTTGGAGAAGGTTAACGCGATTCAGGATAGACTCCGTACAGCCCAGTCTAGACAGAAGAGTTACGTGAACCGGAAGGTTCGTGATGTTTCCTATATGGTTGGAGAGCGGGTCTTGCTTCGGGTTTCGCCTATGAAGGGCGTCATGCAATTTGGGAAGAAAGGGAAATTGAGTCCGAGGTTTATTTGTCCTTTTTGAGATACTGAGACGTATTGGGGAGGTTGCTTATGAGCTTGCCTTACCTCCCAGCTTGGCAGGAGTTAATCCAGTATTTCATGTTTCGATGCTCCGGAAGTATCACGGTGACCCGTCACACATGTTGGATTTCAGTTCAGTCCAGTTGGACAAGGATCTATCTTATGTTGAGGAGCCAGTGGCGATATTGGACAGACATATTCGAAAGTTGAGGTCAAAGAATATTGCATCCGTGAAGGTTCAGTGGCGGGGTCAGTCGGTCGAGGAGGCGACCTGGGAGACCGAGCGGGATATGCGCAGCCATTACCCTCATCTTTTCACTACTTCAGGTATGTCTCTATGCTCGTTCGAGGACAAACGAATATTTAAGAGGGGGAGGATGTAAGACCCGACCTGTGGTTTTAAAAATTAACGCCCCGATCCCCTATTAACTGCTTTCTCCTTGTTTGTTTATGCTATTGTAAGTTGTCGGGAGGATTCGTTTTATACTTTGGAGTTGTTTTGGGACACTTAGTCCCTAAATGAGAACTTAAGCTTTAGAATTTGGACTGTAGTCAGAGCAGTATGAAGACAGCCTCGGAATGGAATTCCGTCGATTCCGTTAGCTCTGTTGAGTGATTTCGAGCTTAGGGGCGGATTTAGATTGTGATTTGGAGGTTCGTAGCTTATTTCGGCTTGAAATATAGGAAGTTGGAATTTTGAAATTTCCGGTTCGATAGTGAAATTTTGATATCGGGGTGGGAATCTGATTTCAAAAGTTAGAATAGCTCCGTAGTGTTGAATCTGACTTGTACGCAAAATTTGGGGTCATTCGGACTTGGTTTGGTTGGTTTTACCATCGGGTGTAGGATACTTGAGATTTCTAGTTCAAAAGGCTTGGATTGGAGAGTGATTTGTGGTTTTAGTGTTGTTGGATGTAATTCGAGGGTTGGAATAAGTTCGTATGATGTTTTAGGATTGGTTGACATGTTTGGTTAAGGTCCCGGGGGCCTCGGGTGAGTTTCAGGTGCTTAAAGGAAGATGAATTGGACTTAGGAAAAATCTGAAGTTGGCTGAACCTGTCATAACTGCACCTGCGTGTGTAGGATTGCATGTGCGGTACATCAGAAGCGGTATGAGGACCGCAGGTGCGGTCTGAGGCCCAAATGGAATTGGTCGCAGATGCGGCCCAAGAACCGCAGATGTGGTCGAGTATAGGGTCGCAGGTGCGAAATTGGTCCGTTTAATGAAAAGTTGCAGGTGCGGATAAAAGGCCGCAGAAGCAGGACTGCAGATGCGGTAGGGTCCTCGCAGGTGCGAAAATTGCTGGGCAAGAAAAGGGAAAAATGAGGGGTTGAATTCATAACTTGGAAAAACGATTTGGAGCTCGGGTGAGGGCGATTTCTCGAGAGTTGTTGAAGGAGAAATATTGGGTAACAATTTCTATCTTGATTTTGATCCTAGAACTATAATCTATTGTTGTTTTTCTCTTCTAATTAAGGAAATTGGGAGAAGGATTCCCCAATTGAAAACTTGAGTTTTGAGTGGGATTTCGACGTCAGATTTAGGTGATTTTTATTCGAGTGTGTTCGTGAGTGATCGGGAGTTCTAAATTTGTAAATTTTATCCAATTCTGAGACGTGGGCCTGGGGGACATTTTGGGCAATTTTCTTAATTTCACGTGTTAGCTTCGAATTAATTAGTTAAATTAGTTACTTGAAGTTATATTTACATTATGCAATTACTTTGAATAGATTTGGGCCATTTGGAGTTGGGTACTCGTGGCAAGAACGTGATTTCGAGTTGATTGAGCTGGTTCGAGGTAAGTGGCTTGCCTAACCTGGTATGGAGGAACTCCCCTTAGGATTTGGTATTGTATTATGTGAGTACCGTGTACGTGATGTGACGAGTGCGTACACGTATTAGTTGTTGAAATCCTATTTTCATTAAGTTAATACCTATGTTTTCTTGTAATTGGGCAATATTTGTAGTTGAAGCCTCTTGCTTAGTTTAGGAAAAGCATGCTTATGTGATTTAACTGTTTTACCTACTTTAATTGCCTACTTGCACTCCATGCAGCATGTTAGAGTAGAATTTCCTGCTTAAAATCTAGAATAGAACTGTAAATTCTCCTGAGATTGTTGTGTGATTTACTTTGGGACTACGAGACGATATCCCGGGATATCCCCCTGCATGTTTACTTTGGGACTATGGATCGGTATTCTGGTAGATCCCCCTGCACATTTATATTTGGGACTACGGGACAACACCCGATAGATCCCTTGTACCGGATATTTACTTTGGGACTACATATTGGTATTTCGGGGGTTTTCCCTGCATATTTATGATTCGGACTACGGGACGATATCCCTGGAGAATTCTCTTGACATTTACGTTTGGGACTACAAGACAATATCCCGGGAGATCCCCTGTTTCTATTTCTGTGTACTGAGTTAGATTCTTTCTGTGTTTTTATTTGTTATAAAGTATTAGCATTTTAATTATGTTGTCATATTCTATACCATTTTACCTTGTTTTTCATCTATAATCAGTAGGGCCCTAACCTTCCTCGTCACTACTCGACCAAAGTTAGGCTTGACACTTATTGAGTACCGTTGTGGTGTATTCATGCACTTTCCTGCACATGTTTTTCGTGTGCAGATCTAGGTTCTTCGGCTCAGTCATACTTCCAGTGAGGCGAGGCGATCTTTAGAGACATTGAGGTATATCTGCCGCGTCCGCAGACCGAGGAGTCCCTCTCTATTCTCACTTATAGCTTTAGCTCTCTTGTATTTACTTTGGTTTAGATATTCTGAAGTTAGAACATTTTGTAGTTATTCCACAGCTTGTGATTTCATGAGATTCCGGGTTTTGGGAATTGATTCAGTTTGAGAGTTTATAATTGTTTATGCCAAGCGGCATCTTAAACGTTGTATTTATGTTTATTTCGCAATTTTTGGCTAATTGTTATCTTTCATTTCTTTTTTTGCAAATCGTTATGCTTACCTAGTCATAGAGACTAGGTGTCGTCACGATAGTTCATATAGGGCTAACTAGGTCGTGACACGTGGGTAGTTCCTAAGGCTTGAATTGAGTAGCTTGGTTGGTAATTTGCTAGATTCTAGTGGTTCAGAGGCATGTGTGAAGGGTAAAGCGGTGATTGAGCTTTGAGTTTGGTTGTTGGAACGAGGTAAGTGTTGTGTCTAATCTTAGCTTGAGGGATTAAGTATTGTTGCCTACTTGCTACGTGTTTTGTTGTTGAGTACAAGTATATGTGAGGTGACGAGTATCTATGCGTCGTTGTCGAGTCATAGCATGCGAGTGAGTCTTATTCTTGTGATCGTGGAATTCTTTATTCGTATTGTTCATGCTTAGACTAGTTATTCTTTATGTTGGGCAATTCTTATCATATTTTATGGAATTGGATATTGACTGAGTATTGACTCAAAGTTGAGGTTGACGTTGGGGAACTAAATGTTGAAATGGGACTTGTTATTAATAATTCTATCTCCCAGTTGTTATTATTTTGTTGTTGGGTGAGGAAGTGTTACGCCCGCAATATTAAGTCGATATTACATCCCACAGTATTATATTACGATGATGTTAAGCTTTGCAGTATTAAATTACGATGATGTTGGACCCTGTAGTATTGT
This sequence comes from Nicotiana sylvestris, assembly GCF_000393655.2. Taxonomy (NCBI): domain Eukaryota; kingdom Viridiplantae; phylum Streptophyta; class Magnoliopsida; order Solanales; family Solanaceae; genus Nicotiana; species Nicotiana sylvestris. The sequence continues at coordinate 97,863,964 of NC_091058.1, forward strand.
ACGTTAAATTTGTCGTAACGTAATTGACATTAGTCCAAGAAAAAATATTATTTGGAGATTATAAGGATTATGCTATTTTCAACAAATGATATGTAAATTCGTGAAGGTGAGAGAGGAAGCAAGTCAAAAAAAATAAATTTTTCGTCCAAGTTTGGCATATTGGGATAAAATACGGGCCGAGCATTAATACCCGATATTTATGGACTAGTACCATACAAGGTACCACATGACCATGATAGTAGGGTACATAAAGTGTGCTAAAAGCAAGTAATATTTTAAGTAAGTTGAGATAATTCTTAATTATGCGAGTAATTGGTTAATTACCGGGTAACGAGACATTACCTAATTAATTGGGGATATATTGGATAAGTATTAAAAAAGCATGACGGGGCAGCTCCTACATGAGTCATTATGTGACTCTTGCATAACTTTGCAAGGTATCAACCCTTGAAGAAATATCTTACTGATTGCTCCCATTCATGTTATATGATTGCTAGTGTAAAATGTGTGAAGTGCAAGTCAATAATCTATATGTAAGCAGTACGACCTTATACATGAACACAAGCTTCTTACAATACCATCTTCAACATAAACCTTTTTCCAAATGTAGATAGGCTAATAATTTTGCAGTTGGCAGAAAGTGTGTATAAAACAAAAATCATAGTGATAGCAAAAAAATTTATCTGAGCAAAATAAGCTCTGTATCAGCAGAATTAGAGAACCATCAAAATGACCAGTGACTCAGTCATAGCGAATTTCAGCAATTCGACGATGAGCTCCCCTACTGTAGCGTACAAACCTTTGAAAACGCACAAGGTTGAGATCAACTCACAAGTGATCATATGGAATTTGTTACCAAAAAAATTCATATGAAATTTCATAAGATAATAGCAATGGGATTTTGCGCTTTGAAATTTCAAGAATATCATACAGATTTTTCCCTACTCCAGGTGTATTAAGGCTATCCCTTCTTTTTTTGGCATGATCTATATGACACAAACGAAACGAGAAAATACACAACTTCCATAAATGACTCTATTTATAGAAGTATTAGAGGTGCCTATGTTCTTGAATTTTCACGTGTCATATTATTCTATCATCTATTCATGGGTCTCAGAAAAATATGTAAGTTGAAAAAAAGATTTACTTCATGATATTACTCGAAGGCATAATAGTCTTATGACATTTCAAGAGATTTTATTGACGTACTTCTCATGCGTTGCATTCATGTATATTGACACATGACTAGATGGCATTATATACGCGTATATATATATGTGTGTATATATATATATATATATATATATATATATATATATATATATATATATATATATGGGATATGGGAAAAAGTTATAGCGTTATATACGCACCACCACCTGATCAGCTGGTATACGTAGACAATTTGCCTACAGTGGCCGAGGTGATATGATGGGATGCCCTCAAAGGCTTGATGATGTTATGAATGCATATACCCATGCATGGTATGACATTCATGTGCATATGCACGACATTATAATATTAAGTGATTCACAAAGTTATTCAGATATACATGTTAAGTCTTTTACTCCATGTTTCTCTCATGTATACTAGTTACTGATTTTCATTCCATACATACTCGGTATATTATATGTACTGACGTCACTTTTTATCACGACCCCAAACCCGGACCCGGTCGTGATGGCGCCTCTCGTGAAGACAAGGCCAGCCGACACATTTTTGATTCAGTTTTAAGCAATTAAACAATAAGCATTTAGTCTTAAACGTGATATAAATCCAAAAGTAAGTAGTGATAATACAAAACAGTTTGCGAAATACAACCCAACACAGCCCGATACCGGTGTGTCACTAGTCCTGAGCATCTATCAATACGCTACAAGTCTGAAATGCCTACTAAACTATTACAGAACAACTGATAAAGAGATAGAAATGAGATAAAGGGGGAGAAACACGGGTCTGCGGACGCCAAACAGCTACCTCGTGGACTCCGAAGTCTGCCGGGAGCTCTCAACTCGCGTAGCAAGATCAACAACGCCTGAATCTGCACATGGGGTGTAGGGAGTAAAGTGAGTACTCCAACTCAGTGAGTAATAATCATATATAAATGACTGAGAGATATGAAAACACATAAGGCACATTACAGGCTATAATGAAGCAATAAAACCAGTAAAAATAGTGAATCAATAAAGATATGTAAAATCAGTTAAGTTCAGTTTAAATTTCATGAAGTGCCTCTTCAACAATTAAACAGGTAAATGACAGATAAATAAGAAAGATAAACACATAAAGGTTCGCCCCTCGGGCACAATGTCAACAAAACCGCCCTTCGGGCAATATCTCAGAACAATACCAGCCCCTCGGGCTATATCTCACATTACAATGGGTACCCACACTCACTGGGGGTGTACAGACTCCTGGAGGGGCCCCTTACGGCCCAAGCGCAATACCAAGCCATCTCATGACATCATCACTAGGCTCTCGGCCTCATATCAACAAGCCACCTCGTGGCGTACATATCTCAAGCCCTCGGACTCATAATCATAATCAATGTTTCCTCACAACATAGGCCCTCGGCCTTACTCAGTCAAAATCCTCACAAGCTACTCAGGCAATAGTGAGACATGATTCTTAGCCCAAAATATCATTAGAAGATCATTTAAGTGTTAAAACAGAGTAAACATGGCTGAGTTCAAGTATAAAATCAAAATAGTGAGGAAATATCAATAAAAATCCCCTAAGGTTCAAATAGTTGGCATGAGGCCCAAATATGGCATTCAACCCAAAATATGATGATAACAAATAGATTTTAGTCAAATACGCGGTAAAATAGTCATTCGGGACGGACTAAGTCACAATCCCCAACAGTGCACGACCCCACGCTCGTCATCAAGCGGGTGCGTCACCTCAATATAGCACAACGATGTGCAAATCCGGGGTTTCATACCCTCAGGACATCATTTACAATCATTACTCACCTCAATCCGGTCAAATCTCTAGCCCGCAAAGCCTTTGCCTCTCGAATCGGCCTCCACTCACGTTGAATCTATCCAAAACCAGAATCACGGTGTCAAAATATACTAAGGGAACGAAGCCCAAGCGAAAATAATCAATTTACAACTTAATTCCTGAAATTACCAAAACCCGACCCCCGGGCCCACATCTCAGAATTCGATAAAATTCACATCAATAGATTCCTTATCTCCCTACGAGTTCATACATATCAAAAGTACCAAAATCCGATCACAAATGGTCCCTCAAATCCTTAAGTCTAGGTCTCCAATACCAAGCCCTAGTTTTCCCAATTTTAACCCTTAAATTCCATTAACTATAGCACTAATCCGTGAAATAATACCATCGGAACGAGTTTTAGGTCCAAAATCCTTACCTCAATGAAGTTCCCTTGAAATCCTTCTTCAAAATCGTCCAAAAAGCTCCAAAGCCGACTTAGAAATGGTGGAATAGCTCAAAAATCGTGAAGGAAATAATTTATACTTTTTGGCCCAGGGATTTCGCATCTGCGGCCTAATTCCCGCTTCTGCGGTACTGCATTTGTGGTCAGCGAACCGCTTCTGTGGTTTTCACTTAAACTGCCAACTCCGCATCTGTGATGCAATATCCGCACCTGCGCCATCGCAGGTGCCGCTCCTTGACTGCTTCTGTGGTTTCTGCTCTCCTAGCCCCTTTCCGCTTCTGCGACCAATCGTCCGCATATGCGGCATCGCACCTGCGGTCCCCAATTCATAGGTGCGGAAACAATAGAAGCAGCAAATCTGCAGCTTCACCAAAATTCCAAACTTCTCCGTCAATCATCCGAAATCACCACGAGGCCCCCGGGACCTCAACCAAAAACACAAACATATCCCAAAACCTTATTCAAACTTATACCAATCTTCAAAACACCTCAAACAACATCGAATCAACCAAAACTCATCGGATTCAAGCCTAAGATTCCAAATTCTTCCGAATTACGCTTTTGATCAAAAACCCAACCAAACCACGTCCGAATGACATGAAATTTTGCACACACATCCCAAATGGCACAACAGAACTACTGCAACTCTCAGAATTCCATACCGACCCTTATATCAAAATCTCACCCCAATTCAAGCCTAAATCTACTCCGAACCTCCAAAACACATTCTGATCACGCCCCTAAGTCCCAAATCACCTCCCGAAGCTATCCGAACCATCAAAATTCACATCCGAGACCTCTAACAAATAAGTCAACATCCAGTTGACTTTTTCAACTTAAGCTTCCTCAAAAGAGACTAAGTATCTCAAATCTTACCAAATCCTTTCCGAACCCAAGCCAACCAACCCGATCACACATAGAGCCAATAGACAAAGCAATAAGAAGCAGAAATAGGGGAAACAGAGTAGAAAATCATGAGACGACTGGCCGGGTCGACACACTTTTGCTTGAGGATGCTGCATTTCATGCCCGCAGGTCCTGATAGATAGGCCGAGAGTCCTCCAAGTAGGCCATCAACTCAGCGGAAGGTGTTGGTGTGCTCCATTTGCCCCGAGTTGCTTTTTTGGTCAGTATGATTAGTACATGTATTGATTGGTATGGTGGGCCCTGTCCTGACCTTTATGATATTATGTATTCTCAGAGGCTTGTAGACAGATGTCATGTATACGGATACTTGTATGGCCTTGTCAGCCTATGTTTTGAGTATATAAAGAATCATGCCGGCCTTATAGTCCCGTACTTCATATGTATAAGTTTGTATTCCCTCATGCTTTACTCGGATTCATTTACATATGATAGAATGATATGAAAGATACGTTATTTTGGTACTAGGTTGAGTAAGGTACCGAGTGCCTGTCGCAGCCCATCGGTTTAAGTCGTGACAAAAGTGGTATCAGAGTAGTTCTGTCCTAGGGAGTCTACAAGCCGTGTCTAGTGGAGTCTTGTTTATGGGTATGTTGTGCACCACACTTATAAGTAGGAGGCTACAGGGCATTTAGGATTGTCACTCTTTCTTCTTACTCTAGATCGTGTGGTAGAGCTCAGTCGTAGGAATTCAAATTCCTAAATTCTATTATATTCGTAATACAACAATACATACATCCAGAAAGACGGTTGGTAAGAATATAGCTGTGGAAGAGTCGAGTTAGAGGAACTCGAGTTTGCATCATTCCTATGATGGATAAACGTGAGGTCTTCAGCAAAACATGTGTGTACTAAGATGTGTAAGCTTCTTGATAAGGAGCCTTAAGGCAAGAATATCTATCCACCCCTATGGAGAAAGGCAATGAGAGATTTAGAAGATAAATACAAGTTTCAACAAGTAAAAGAAGCAAGATGAAGAAGGGTACGAGGCACCCAATTAATGAAGATTATAAGTATTTACAATTTAGGCAGAGGAATATAAGCCTTTTGGGTTACCTTCAACAATAACAGAGGTATGTACGACTTGCCACACCCATCTCATTTATGCCCTATGGGGGCTAACAAAAGTAGCATTAGAAAAGGACGAATATTAGGATCCGGCTGGGGTGAGAGTGACCAAAAATAGTGGATGATTATTTGTTAGTTGACATTTACAAAGGATAATATACTAATATATCTCCTTGTGAGACACCCAGATGGTGCACTCTAAAATAGTACAGCTAGATATGAGTACTACAAAGATGGGCACTAGAAGTTTTGAAAGGATAAGTATTACCTCAGTGTGGTTCCCATCCCTAGTAATGAAAGAATGTTAGGCAACCCAATGTGCCAGTAGATGGGGCAAGGGGAGCTAAAAGCAAAAGAATCTCTTGTTGTAGTTTTCAAAATAAAGTGATAGATAAAAATGTCAGTAGGAAATAAGAAGAGAGCTAATGAAGTATTACGAGTAAGATGTGATACATGGATGACAATGGTAGGTCAAAAAGATGACATTATTACATAGACTATAGTAAAATGAAGGAAAAGACGAGAGGTGACAGGCCTTGAGACAACAAAAGAGTATAGGCCATAAAGTCATATCCTCATTTCGAGAAATAAGTTTGCAACTCTGACGTGATTACCAAAAGGAAAAGTTAGACCCAGAGTAATAGAAACTAGTATGGATTGGTGAACAAGATAAGCTAAACATGAATTAGGGACTAAGTGATTTGATAATAGTGCATCATGAGAATTTCAGATTTCATTCTGGTAATAATAGAATGGACAACAGAAGAAGATTCATGAGAAATTCAGAGAATGGTCATTCAGGCAGACGCTTCCCTAAAGCAAGCAATATGAGCAAAGTTAAACTTAAGGAACTGTGTGTGCCAATTACACTAGGTGTCTCCCTCGTGAATAAGGAATTTTGTTATCCTTGGTACAGAAGGATTACCACAAGGCGAGAAAGGGTCATCGATGATAGGAAAAGACGCCAGAGATGAAGAGGTAAAACATCTATACATCATCATAGCACTAAATCATAGTACTCCCCTAAAGGGAGGAATATGGAGTGATGTGACATTATGTCAGAATTAAGTGGTTCTAGTAATCATGGAATGGTAAAGGAAGAATATGATAAAATGAAAAAAAGGGATGAGATTGCACTTATTCAAAGCCTATAGATATGCTACGATACCAGAGCATTATGCAAGCTGGACGTCAGGGAGAGGAAGTAAGGGTTTCTGCCCGAGATATTATTGAATAATAAGGAGACAATGTGAGAGGTAAGTTAAGACAAAGGAAATGATGCAAGAAAGATTACACGAAATATTGATATGGGAATGGGCTAACAAGCAATTAGTAGTTGATTCAAGAAGAGCCTAGCTATGGCTAGACAAGAGAATATAGACAAATCAACAGATCGTGCAAGATAAACATAGGGAACCCCAATATGGGGAATTGAGCCTCACAGTTATGACATCGTAATCCTTGAAAAATATCCATATAGGAGTTGGGGAAGTTAAAAAGGTACCGTATGAGTGTTACGTAAATAAAAGAATGTGCCACCGTGAAGACAATCAAAATATTAGTTCAGGAGTAACCCTACAAGCACAAGGGCGTGGAGATACGTAACTACGGGTAATTATAGACGAGGAAGAACATAAAAAATTCCGTCAAGCAGACGATGTGATAAGCTCGCAACCTTACAAGAGTCAGAGGATCCCCCCTAAGTACCACAATAAAAGACTAGTTGAGAAAATAAGGAAGAAGGCTTCAACCAAAGCACAGTGACCTAAAGATAAAAGGGTTGTGTAACAACAGTTGCAAGATTGGAAGGATTCCGACCATAAGCCATTGTGAGAAAGAGGCCTAGAGGGGGAAATGCCCTGACCTTTGGAGGTATTCATAGAACAGCTGCCTAGATGGCATGGAGAGTAATAAAGTATTCGAAAGGTATAAGTCATGAAAATAATAAGTGCATCAGTCAACAATTGAGGACGAATGTTCCAAAGAGGGGGATGATGTTATGCCCCGCAATATTACATCGATATTACATCCCGCAGTATTATATTACGATGATGTTACGCTTTGCAGTATTAAATTACGATGACGTTGTACCCTATAATATTGTATGTTGAATTTGTCGTAAGGTAATTGACATTAGTCCAAGAAAAAATATTATTTGGAGATTATAATGATTATGCTATTTTCAACAAATGATGAGTAAATTCGTGAAGGTGAGAGAGGAAGCAAGTCAAAGAAAATGATTTTTTCGTCCAAGTTTGGCATGTTGGGATAAAATACGGGCTGAGCATTAATACTCGATATTTATAGACTAGTACCATACAAGGTACCACATGACCATGATAGTAGAGTATATAAATTGTGTTAAAAGCGAGTAGTATTTTAAGTAAGTTGAGATAATTCTTAATTATGCGGGTAATTGGTTAATTACTGGGTAATGGGATATTACCTAATTAATTGGGGATATAATGGATAAGTATTAAAAAAGGATGACGTGGAAGCCCCTACATGAGTCATTATGTGACTCTTGCATAACTTTGCAAGGTGTCAACCCTTGAAGAAATATCTTACTGGTTGCTCCCATCCATGTTATATGATTGCTAGTGCAAAATGTATGAAGTGCAAGTCAATAATCTATATGTAAGTAGTACAACCTTATACATGAACACAAGCTTTCTACAATACCATCTTCAACATAAACCTTTTTCCAAATGTAGATAGGCTAATAATTTTGCAGTTGGCAGAAAGTGTGTATAAAACAAAAATCATAGTGATAGCAAAAAAAATTATCTGAGCGAAATAAGCTCTGTATCAGCAGAATTAGAGAACCATCAAAATGACCAGTGACTCAGTCATAGCGAATTTCAGCAATTCGACGATGAGCTCCCCTACTGTAGCGTACAAACCTTTGAAAACGCACAAGGTTGAGATCAACTCACAAGTGATCATATGGAATTTGTTACCAAAAAAACCATATGAAATTTCATAAGATAATAGCAACGGGATTTTGCGATTCGGAGAGAGCACGGTACAATTTTTCTCAAGAATATCATACGGATTTTCCCTGACTCCAGGTATATTAAGGCTATCCCTTCTTTCTTTTGGAATGATCTATACGACACAAATGAAACGAGAAAATGCACAACTTCCATAAATGACTATATTCATAGAAGTATTAGAGGTGCCTATGTTCTTAAATTTCCATGTGTCATATTATTCTATCATCTATTCATGGGTCTCAAAAAATTTGTAAGTTGAAAAAAAAAGTTTACTTCATGATATTACTCGAAGATATAATGGTCTTATGACATTTCAAGAGATTTTATTGACGTACTTTTCATGCATTACATTCATGCATATTGACCCATGACCAGATGGCGTTATATACGTGTATATATATATATATATATATATATATATATATATATATATATATATATGCATATGGGATATGGAAAAAGGTTATGGCATTATATACGCACCACCACCTGATCAGCTGGTATACGTTGATGGTTTGCCTACAATGGCGAAGTGATATGATGGGATGCCCTTAGAGGCTTGATGATGTTATGAACGCATATACCCATGCATGTTATGACATTCATACGCATATGCATGACATTATAATATTAAGTGATTAACAAAGTTATTCAGATATACATGTTGAGTCTTTTACTCCATGTTTCTCTCATATCTACTAGTTACTAATTTTCATTCCTTACATACCGGGCACATTATATGTACTGACATTCCGTTTTCCCGGGGACGTTACGTTTCATGCCCGCATGTCCTGATAGACAGGTCGAGAGTCCTCCAAGTAGGCTATTAGCTCAGCGGAAGGTGTTGGTGCGCTCCATTTGCTCCGGAGTTGCTTCTTTGGTCAATATGATCAGTACATGTATTGATTGGTATGGCGGGGCCCTGTCCCAACCTTTATAATATTATGTATTCTCAGAGGCTTGTATACAAATGTCATGTATACGGATATTTGTATGGCCTTATCGGCCTATGTTTCGAGTATATAAAGAATCATGTCGGCCTTATAGGCACGTACTTCATATGTATAAGTTTGTATTCCCTCATGCTTTACTTCGGTTCATTTACCTATGATAGAATGATATGAAAGATACGTTATTTTGGTACTCGATTGAGTAAGGTACTGGGTGCCTATCGCGGCCCATCGTTTTGGGTCGTGACAGGAAGAGTGTAAAGCATGAAGGGTGATTGTAACACCCTGTACATTCAGACTAGGTGTGTGTACGCGGCAAAATCAGAGGACTTGATTTCTTGCTGTCAAGTCACTTCGGAAGAATGCCTCGAGACCCCGAGGATGGGAGGCCATGACCGAGTTCCCGACCTCGGGGCTTGCCAAGTCCCGACTTAGAGAAAATAGAGATCGAAGCCAAGACTAAGGGGAAGCTCCCAAGGCACGCGGCTAGGCCTGACAGGGCCGGCCTATACAGAGCCTATGCAGAGGCATCACGTCAAGCCATCGCATCTCCATACTTTGTAATTAATTCCACGTACTTGTAGTCGAGTTCCCTTCTTATATAAAGGGGACTCACACTACCTTGTAACAGACTGATGTTGCTCCATTTTCTCCACAAGTGCAATAATATCTCTCTCTCTCTCTTTTCTTTCTAACTTGTTCGTTCTCACTGGTCCGAGGTCACCTCGATATCCATCGCTTTCTTACTTGTTCTTCATTGTATAACTTAGTATTGGCCATAAGAGCCTTGTTTAATTACACCTTCAACTATTATCCCATCCCCGACTATCCTCGATACTTCGAGCTCGATCTTGACATCGACCCCGAGGCCCTTCATCGACTGGACCTGCACCTGGGCAGCAGGCCCTTCGGTTTGATTATTATCTTGTTTTAGCTTGCATTTAATCTTCAAGCTCCATATTATTAGCATCAACTGCTCTAACAACTAGCTCGAGAATAGATCACATATTTTTAGAATCTCATTTACAAATTTAATTTGCCTACCGTGGGGTTAAAAATAATAGTGATTATTTTCTTGCTAGTTTCATTCCACAAATGCATATTATCTTTCACACTTTTTCTTGTCCAAGATCCTTTGATTTCAGGTCAAAATGTCCGGCTCGATAAACGGAGTCGAGAACGACAACCTCGAGAATCACGGGGCAAATGACGTAGCTCTCTCGATCGTCGGAGCACCACCACTAAATCCCGATAACGTGCCCGGACCGATTCTAGCGGACGGGGACTCACAGGATACACAACATGTCGATGAAACTTCTCACATAGACAGGAGCGTTCAGCATATCGACAAACAGGAAGCCCAACAAATCCCGGCTCGGGAAACACAGGAAGTTAGCCTTCACGATATTTTTGAAATGTTGCAGGCACAGCATTTGGCTATCGCCCAGCTACAGAGCCATCCGAAGGCACCCAACACAGCGGCACCAGAGACAGCTCCCCCCGCCGAGCAAGTACCCGAAAGATCAAGCAATAACGGGTCAGTGGCTGACCCCGCCATAGTGAAGATGCTCGAGGACCTCTCCAAAAGGATCGCGTCAGGTTCGTGGAGGTTCATGCAACAGTGTCCCTCAAGGAAGCGGTCCCGGAACCAGCTTCACGTAAATCCGGAGTGCCAGAATTCCCTAAGCGCAATAGGACCTCTGACCCCGACGAGCGCACCACCGCTTACACATGCGCAGAGAAAGGCAGTGACCTTCAGGATGATAAGTTCGAGCTCGTCTCGTTGAAGAAGTTCAGAGAAACACTCTCGAAAGAAACCATGATGTGGCGCCGCAACCTAGCGCCCGAACTTACATACTCGCTTAACCCAGCAGATTCCTCCGCAGAAGCACATGACGATGCCATCGAATCAGTAATGGAAGAGCCTGACACATCGGAGGCCGAACTAAGAGAGAATGAAACACCACAGGAAGTCACGCCTCATTCACCTATAGGATGAGTGAGATCATTCCCCAGTTTCGGAGGGCGCGCGTGGATTCCAATACAACCCGACGAGGGAACCGCAAAGGCGTGCGCGGCCACGGGGTAAAAAATGACCCCCATCTCGGAAAGACGACAGCTGTGTTACTCAATGAAAATTATCGCTGAGTACCATCGAGTGGTCAGGTTCAAGTCCAGACCCAAGGAAGGAAGGCAACCGGGAAGGATGAAGTGAACAAGCCGCGACTTATTACACGATTGTGAAGGAGTGGCGACACCCTCCACGGACTCATAAAATGGAAAGTCAAAATGTTCGTCGTCAGGAAAAGATAGGTCCAGGAAAGTACTCCGAAGGACACCCTTACACTCGGGGAAAAAGGCATCGATGCCTCGCCTCAGTGTCACACTGATGCGTTGGTAACCCTCTCCCTCGATTGATCTATTTCAAATAAAACATGTGTTCGTGAATTCAGGTGGTTCAATCATGTACAATAACGATGTCGAACCAAAGTCAATAGGGAGGTCCAGGCTAATGAACCAAATCACTCTCGCATCCCGGATCCCTAGCGAATCGCCACAAAGACCATCCTCTTAATACGGCCCATATGAGCTCCGGCCAGGACGTCGAGCTCTGTATCATCAGAGGAGGCACAAAGCACGGACATCTTATTCAGATGACCGTCGACACACCACCCGGAGACAGCATCGGCCCCGTGTTGCCAAAATAATGGATCCCCTCGTAAGGGGCAGAAATAAAATAAGTTGACAGAAAGCAATACGCAACGAGAGGAAGTTCTTCACCATATGATGCATCGCCAATAAGAATACTTCCACCGTCTCAGGAACCTGCTCGACATGCACTTGCTGCTTACGAGTGTGCACAGCGGGAGTCTGTGCTCCTCCCCCGGCATGAGATATAGTTGTAGCAAGGGGAAGCAACCCTGCCTGAGCCGTCAAAAATAAAGATGGAAAGTGAGGTGCATAAGATTCGACAAAATCGACTAAGTTGTAGAAGGTCCATCTTCTAGCAGGGTTTAGTAAAATTGTATAAGCAATTTTGGAACAATTCAATGCATGAAAGTTGTAGGCCTTCAAAATATCTTTCCAACGATATATTATGGAGCCCGAACGGATCTCTATGCAAAAAGTTATGAGCATTTTAAAGAATAGTACGCAACCACCGCGCCCGGACCGCGACCGCGGTCGTGAGGCAGTGTTCCTGCTATCTACCGTGGTCGAGACTGTGTTCAAGCCTTCAGGGGCACGGTGGCGGACTTGGGAAGTCATTATTTTAGCCCTATTTCCTCCCCCACAGCCCCAAAATATAAAAACTTGCTCTAGAAAGGAAAGCTCTCAAAAACCTAACTCCTTAAGGGAACCTCTACCACCCAAGGTAAGTTCTAATGGTGATTCTAAGTTTATTTCAATTCCCCAACACTTTATTAACATGGATAAACCCTCCATATCATTAGATATTCTATTGGGACATCATTATTGAGAGAAGGAACCCTAGAATCGAATCCAAGGGGATTGAACTTCAAAAAGGTAATGTCTTCACCCGCTAATTGATTCTAACATTGGATTAATGATTATAGACTCTAGTTCTATTACAACTTGGTTCGCCCTCCGTGAACCATTACGACGACACCTAGTCTCTATGACTAGGTAAGCCTAAAATGTGGAAAATAAACCAAACTTACGGAAGAAGAGGAAAACAATTTAAAGCAGAATTAGGTTAATAAAACAACGTTTAAAAGTGCCACTCGGCATACACAATATTTGACTCTCAAAACTAATACATATTCCCAAAACCCGGAAACCCATGAATCACAAGCTAAGGATCACTACACAGTGCTCTAACTCTAGAATAGTCTATACAAAAATAAATACAGAAGGGCTGTAACTATAAGAGAGAGTGGAGAGAGACTCCTCGGTCTGCAGACACGGCAGATATACCTCGAAGTCTCCGAACGGTCACCACGCCTCAAGGATGGTAAATCTGAATCGGAGTACTTGGATCTGCACATGAAAAACATGCACAGAAGGGCATGAGTACACCACAATGGTACTCAGTAAGTGCTAAGTCTAACCTCGGTCGGGTAGTAACGAGGAGGGTCAGGGCCCTACTGAGATAAAATAAAAATATAAGATATGACAATATAAGATAAGCAGTACCGTCGAAAACTAATACTAAGAATTTAATACAGGAAAACAAGGAATTCAATAACTGAAACAGAGGCAAAAACAATCACAAGAAAAAGTACCGGGGATCTCTCAGTATTCCGAGGATCTCTTAGTACCCTCAATATATGCCAGGGATCTCTTGGTATCCCGAGGATCTCTCGGTATCCTTAATATATCTAGGGATATCTTGGTATCCCAAGGATCTCTAGGAATCCTCAATATACGTGCTAGGGATCTCTCGGTATCCCAAGGATCTCTTGGTATTCTCAATATATGTGCCAGGGATCTCTCGATATCCCACACCTCAGTTCAAATCATAAATACGTACAGGGGATCTCCCAGGATGCCATCCCGTAGTCCCAAAGTAAAACACACAGTAGCAACACAAGAATACTCAATTGAGCTCAATTTCATATCAAGTAAACAGGTAATTCTAATGTGACATGCTTCACATAATTCAATTAAGGCAGTTTAAGCAAATAAACAGTTAAGTCAATTAGACATGCTTTTTCTAAGCTAACAGCAGGTTTAAATTGCAAGTAAAATGAAACAGGAAAAGGAACACAACTGAATTTACTTAAAGAAAATCGGATTTTCAACAATTAGCTCAAGTGCGCACTCGTTACCTCACGTACAAGGCATTTCAAATACAAATATACCAAATCCTAAGGGGAAGGTCCCCCACACAAGGTTAGGCAAGCCACTTACCTTGAACCAGCTCAAAATCAACTCAAAATCACGTTCTTGCCACGAGTATTTGACTCCAAATGGCCCAAATCTATTCAATTCAATTGTATAATGTAATAACACTTCAAGTAACTGATTCTACAATTAAATTCTAAGCTAATATGTGAAATCAGGTAAAATGACCAAAATTCCCCTCGGGCCCACGTCTCGGAATCGGTTAAAATTTATATTTTTGGAATCCTCTTACTCTCACTAGTTCATGCATACTAAAATTATCCAAATCTAAGGTCAAATTCCCAATCAAAAATCAAAATTTTGGTCTAATAACTTTCTTCCAACTTTTCTCCAATTTTCTTATTTAATCCGAAATTAAATGATGAAACTAACTATAGATTGATGGAATATAACTAGAAAGAGTTAAAGAATTGTTACCTATTGATGTCCTCTTCAATTTCCTCTCAAAATCGCCCTCTCCTAAGCTCCAAATCGAATTTCCAAATTTTGAAACTGAACCCTTGAAATTTCGTATTTCTGCCAAGCTGTTACCGCATCTGCGGTCTCGCTTTTGCGGAACAATGGTCGCATCAGCGACTTCTCACTTAAAGCCCATCTTCCGCATCTGCGGTTAACCCTTTGCAGATGTGGGGCTGCTTCTGTGGTGAAGCTCTCGCTTCTGCGGTCCCTACTAGCTTTTTCCCTTTACGCTTCTACGGTCTCTCCACCGCTTCTGCGGCTCCGCACTTGCGTGACCCAAACCGCAGGTGCGGTTATGACAGAAAACCAACTGAAGCTGCAACTCCAAACTCCAAAATCCTTCCGTTAACCATCCGAAATCATTCTGAGGCCCCCGAGACCTCAACCAAAGGAACCAACAAGTCTAATACGAATGTCCAAACTTATACCAATCCTTAAAACACCTAAAACAACATCGAAATGACGAATCATCCATGGATTCAAGCCTAAGAACTCCAAAACTATAGAAATACGCTTTCGATCAAAAGGTCTATCAAACCTTGTCCGAATAACCTAAAATTTTGCACACACTTCACATTCAACACTACAGAGTTGCTCCAACTTTCAGAATTCCATTCTAATACTCGGATCAAAATCTCACTATCGAACTGGAAAACTTCAAAATTTGACTTTCAGCATTCCAAGCCTAAATTAGCTACGGACCTCCAAAATATAATCCGAACATGCCCCTAAGCCCGAAATTACCCAACGGAGCTAACAGAACCATTAGATTTCGATTCCAAGGCCGTCTTTAGACTATTTCGATTACGTTCAACTTTCCAACACTTAAGCTCTCATTTAGGGACTAAGTGTCCCAAAACTCTCCGAAACTCAAAATCGAACATCCCGGCAAATCAAAATAGCAGAAATAAACTCGGGGAAAGAAGTTAATAGGGGATCGGGGCATAAATTCTTAAGACGACTGGCTGGGTCATCACAAGTTCATGAGATATGTGTTGATGGGTTTGATAGAAAAGCATGAATGATTATGGGTTTGGGTTGTTGATTATTGATTACTGGTTAAGGATGTTGTTTACCTTATGGGTGATAAAGAATAATGTTGATTATAACCATTTGAGACTTTAGAATTTATCTAGGAGCAAGAGAATGAGTTATTGGGTGTAGAGGCACCATTAATAAGGACTATGAAGCTTTATTCTCACCAAGTGTTTGATAAAATGCCTAAGTGACCAAAACATGACTATTGTTGCTATCTTTGAATCCCTTTGACCTGTATTGATATAGATTAAAGTTGAAAGGGTTGGCAAACGTTGTATTATGCTCAAGTACAGGAAGTTAAGGTATGTGAGGCTAACTCTCTATGTTTGAGAACGTTAATGATTCTCCCTACACTACGTTTATTTTACCACGTTATAGTTTAGCCTAGTTCCTTAAATAGTTGTAGAACTTCTATTCTTTCACTTCATAACTCGTTCATGAATTTCATTCTGAACGTTGTGAGCTCAGTGCGTATTCAATATAGACTTGGGTTTGATGCCCCCGAGTCTTAATATAGATTACTCAGTTGCCATACACAATTGAAGTTTCAGTGTTCATAATCAGTTCAAGAATACATGTCTCAGTCTAGTCCTATTCAGTATTCCAATATTATGTAACTCAGTGTGATCCAGTATTCCAGTATCATGTAACTTAGTGTGATTCAATATTTCACTGTCATGTATTGCAATATGATTCTCAGTTCCTGATTTAAAATTCCTTAATGTTGAACACCTATATTTGGGCCTGAGGCCGTATTTTATATGCTTTATACATGTTTAGGCCTGAGGCTGTAGTTTATGCTTTATGCATTTTTGGTCCTGAGGTCGTAGTTATGTATACGTATACTTGGGCCTGAGGTCGTAGCTTGTGCACATATATATTGGGCTTGAGGCAGTAGCTTATTCAGATAAATAGGTTGTTCATCATTCAGAAGAGGGAGTATTCATATCCTTACTTCCTTTGTTCAGTTCAGTTATCAGTTCAATTATCAGTTATCAGTTATCGTTTCAGTTTCAGTTTCAATAGTTATCATTTCAGTTATCAATTCTCAGTTATCAGCTTAGTTTCAATTTCAACATTTATAATTCATTCTTTCAGTTGCTTTACATACCAGTGCAATTAAAATGTACTGACGTCCCTTTTGCCCGGGGCCTGCATCTCACAATTTAGGTAATGATTTACAGGTTAACGATTCAGAGCGCTAGGATTCTCGTACCAGCTATTTGGTGATACCCACTTCTTTGGGGGCATTATCATTACTTTACAGTCTTTTAGTACTTACAGATAGTTAGTATTTTCAGTACTTCATTAGAGGCTTCATAGACTAGAGTAATAGTTAGACAGAGTCACAGTCTTTTCATATTAAGCTATGTTGGCTACAAATATATTTTAGAATTGTATTAGTATTTCCACACTTTGATTTATATCATCCAGACTTTTAGTATATCGGCATGTGTTAGTTTATCTTCCACATTCAGTATATTATGATATCACATGTTGATTCAGCCAGCCAATTGGTTCGCTCGGTTACATGTAGTTAGGCACCGAGTGTCGTGTTACGTCCAGGCCCATGTTCGGGGCATGACAGTGATGCCGTGCCATTTTATATTCATTATCATGTGATGAAGAGTGCAAATCACGATGGGTAATGTCGTGCCATTTCATATTCATTATCATGTGAGGAAGAGTGTAAAGCACGAAGGGTGATGTCGTGCCATTCTATATTCATTATCATCGTTCCTTTCATTTATTATGGTGAAGATGAAAAAACGAAGGGTGATGCCATGCACTTATTTTTGCTACGTTTAATATTTCCATTTGTACAAAGCATGTTGTTTGTTGTGTTTCTTTACTGTTCCATTCTCATGACTTGTACTCCCCTCAACATGTTTTCTCCCTCCCGTTATTATTTATTTAGCTTCTATTATTTGTTATTATGCCCGTATATTGTTTAACTGCGCAGGTTTATATTGTTGCCTTGTCCTAGCCTCGTCACTATTTCGCCAAGGTTAGGCTCGACACTTACCAGTACATGGGGTTAGTTTCACTGATACTGCACTCTGCACTTTCTGTCAGATTTTGGTACCGGGCCAAGTTGACACCGAGTCTAGCTGCTGGCTTGATCTGTTGGAGACCAAAGGTAGTCTTGTTGGCGTCTGCAGGCCCTGGTGTCCCCTTCTATGCATTCCCTTTACTGTTTTATTTGTATCGAAAATAGTTGTATTTCCTTCATACAGTGTACTTGTAGTTAAATCTTGGTAGTTCGTGGATTGTGACACCAGATCCTGGGTAGTTATGTATAAGTATTAACTGGGTTATTACAAAATTTTGCACTTCTTTAATCTGTTATGGTTTAATTATTGTTATTTATCGAATTGTTAAGAGTTAGCATATTAAACTCTAATTGTTGGCTTGACTAGAAACTGAAAAGTTAGGCGCCATCACGGTCTCGACGGTGGAAAATTCGGGTTGTGGCATCTCTCGATAACAATGACTGATAGAGGCATTAGTATGTTCGAAGATCTCAATGATGTCTTCAATCTCCTTCCTTAGTATATAGTTGTGCAATGTTCTATTTTGCAGCATGTTGCGAATCACCAAATAATCAATTTCCATCATGAAGATGTTGATTCTATTATTGACACACCACTCGCACCCAAATTTAATCGCTCTCAAATCTGCAACATTGTTACTACTACTACTACTACTACTACTACTACTACTACTACTACTACTACAGATGATAGGAATCGAGAAGGCCATGACAAATTCTTTGTCATCATTTCTAAGAACTCCTCTTATCCCTACTTTTCCGCTTTGTTTGTTGAAACCCCCATCAGTGTTAAGCTTCAGTTTTCCTTGATGAGGCATCTCCCATAATACATACCTCCAAATTGGTATAGGTTTAAGTCTCTTAATTAACTCACAGTTCCTATACAATTATTATGAGTGAGAATAGAGGGAAACTTCCTGTTCATAGTAGCATTGGTGCTCCAGAGAATTTGGGACTTCATTTTGTATTGACTAAACTTCATACCATCCCAAAACACGAAGTATAGCATCTCCAAAGTTCATAACAAATAAAGATTGACATTATATGTAAGATCATCTTATGTACTAAATTCTTTGGTTTCTTCCGCCATCATTGAGTGAGGACACTACTAATGAAACCAGAGATATATTGGATTCTTAGAGGATTTTCAAAGAATTTTCATAAACTAATAACAGCTTCACTATCAAAGAAAACATGTTTCATATTTTCACATTGAGAATACTACAACAAGTGCATTTTGAAACTAGTTGATTGTTGAAGCTCCTGATAGTGTCATCAAAAGGAAGCTTTCTATGTATCATTCTCTAAATAAGAAATGATATTTTGAATGTATTATAGGTGGCCAAACTTTACTAAGTATGAAATTTTTCTATTTAGTGGTTCGTACCATATGCCAAGTAGTGGTATTAGAGTAGTGACCATCCTCAGTGAGCCTCGAAGTAGCATACTCATTTTGATTTTTTTTTCCTCTTGGAATACTACTGATATGTTGAGCAATTTCAATGGGAAGGAATATTTTCAACTTATTAATATCCCATCCCTCTTCTATGAAGAACTCTGCAACTAAAAATTTGCTAAGTGTTTTGGAATGATTGACTACCTTAGCGAGTGGTCCTTTACCTATTCAATCATCTCACCAGAAGCTACATTCCCCTATATTAATATTTTTTTATATATTCTTTTTAGCTTTGTCCCTAAATTGAAGCATTTCTCTCAAAGAGTGTGAGTTCCCAGATGTAATATATTTAGAGAAAAGGTGTGCTTTAATACAATATTTGGCTCTCAGAAAATCAGCCCATAATGAGGGGCATGTTCTGAACCTCCACCACCTCTTGATTGAGAAAATGTCATTAATTTCCTTCATTCTTCTAATGCCTATACCTCCCTCTTCTTTTGGAAAGAACAAGTTCTTTGAACTCCAGTAAAATTTGTTCTCATCACCATATGAACCCTAGAAAATCTAGCAAAGTGTTTATCAATGAGTCTAAGAGTATCTTTTGGAGGGGACATTACAGATAGTGTGTATAAAGGGAGAGATTGTAGAACATCTTTAATAATAACCACTTTCCCTCCATATGATAAAATTCTTCCTTGCCATCCGTTTATTCTCTTAATAATCTTGGAAACCATCTCCTCAAAGTAGCAAATTTCCTTCCTTCCTACATAAATAGGACATCCTAGACACTTGAAAGGAAATTGTTTGCTCATGAAGCCAGTGGTCCTCCTGATTCTGTTTATCCTTCCAACTTTAGTATTAAGAGCTGTAATGAAGAAGCTCTTATTAACATTGATTTTTGCCCAGATGCCTTACAATAGTTATTGATTTTATTAATGATGAGCTTGATGCATTTATTATTGCCTGTCGTGAATATGACAATGTCATCAGCATAAGCAAGATGATTAATTTGAGGACCTCTGGCTGGCATGTTAAAATGAGTGATATTGTCGTCTTCATGAAGCTTGTTAAGGGATCTGGTGAGAACTTCTAAGCCCTGAATGAACAAGGAAGGAGAAAGAAGATCTCCTTGTTTCAACCCCTATGAGGATGTAAAGAAACCATGCCTGGTACCATTAAGGATAATAGAATACCAACATTGGAAAGCAGATTCTTAGTGATATTAATCCATTGTTGTGAGAATCTGAATTTCTCCATCACACTAGTAATGAAGTCTTAGGACATCCTATCATATACCTTTTTCTATGTCTAATTTAAGCACAATATTACCCCTTTGTTATGGCCCTTAATACCATAAACAATCTCCGGAGCAAGAACGACATTTTCTGTGGTCAATCTGTCTATGACAAAGCCACTTTGATTATAAGAGATTAGTTTGGGAGGAGTGGGTTTAGTTTTTTGGACAAAATCTTAGTAATGATCTGTTCGAGACCTTTCTTAGGCTAATAGGCCTTATGTCTGAGAAAGTCTTAGGGGCTTCCACTTTTAGAATTATCACAAGCAACACATGGGAAAAGAACTTAATCAAATGTTTACCATTGAAGATGGTCTGGACAAATTAAATTATCACGACCCAAAATCTAACCATGTCGTAATGGCGCCTATCGTGATACTAGGCCAGCCACTTATTTTCAAATACTCCATTTTTCAAATAAAACTTAAGTAAATCATAATTTTTAAAAGAAATCCAATAAGATAAAAGTAGAAATCAAAATCCAGTAGAAAGAAACACAATCCCGACCTCGAGTGTCACTAAGTCATGAGCCAAAACTACTACATCTGTCCGAAATAACATGACCAACACGGTCTAAGAATATCCAAATAAATAAACTAAAGGAAGATAAGGAAAGGAGAAGGCGGAACTGCGGTCGCCAAACAACTACCTCGCAATTTCCATAGAAGTCTCCAACTGGCAAGATCAGTAACCGCTACCGTGCCCCGAGATACCTGGATCTACATATAGGGGTGCAGGGGGTAACGTAAGTACACCAAATCAGTATGTAACAAGTCCAAACTATGGATTGATGGTAGTGACGAACCAAACCTCAGCAAATTGTAACAGTTAATTATACGGAAAAGTAGACATGCTTACAATTCATGTAATTTCTCAGCAGTAATTAAACACAGTATGAACGATACAAAGTATAAAGCTCAGAAAACTCTAAGTACCAATGCACAAATAGCATGATCAATATTTCGTATAATACTTTCACTCACAGTGCTCAGCCGCTCGGTACTGCATACGGCCCACTCGGCCTAGGGAAGATCCATCCCAGAATGTATATACATCATAGACTATAAGTCACCCAGTACCGAGGAAGTAGGCCAATCTAGCCTCATGGAGAAGATCCATTTCCATATTAATACTTCGGACAAGATCCATGTCCAAGGAAGATCCATCCCTCAATATCATCAACTGTGCTCACTAGGGGTGTAAAGACTCTGGAGGGGCTTCTGTGAGCCCAAGTGCTATATCAATGCCAGTGAATGCATGATCAATATCTTACTGCGGCGTGCAACCCAATCTCATACTATCAATCAATATCAGGCTCTCGGCCTCACTTAGTCAATACTCTCCAGTCTCACACACATGGGCAAAGATGTCATGATACAAGCCCGAACAATGATATGATATGTCACATAGCAATAATCAAGACTGAGGCATGATATAATATGCATGAACATGACTGAGTATGGAATATAAATGAAACTAATGACATGACAGCAAGAAACGACCTCTCGGGTCTCAATAGTATTGCCGTGAAGCCTCAACATGGTAATTAGCATGATTTTTAGCTCATTGACTTTATCACATAGATACATCATAGATATCAGTAAGAAAGAGTCAGTAAGCAGTGCTCTGGAATGACCTAGGCTGCATTTCTCACGGTGTACGCTTACACGCTCATCACTTGGCATTTGCATCACCTCAATAGTAATCATAGAACACATAGTTCGGGGTTTCGAACCCTCAGAACCAAGTTTGGAAGCGTTACTTACCTCAAGCCAAAAGTCAAGCCAAACTCTAGCCGAATCTAACTAAAATAAGTATATAACCATCAAAATATGCTAAGGGAACAAAACATACTCGAAAATAATTAAATTACATAAAAATTCCGAAATTGGTCAAAACTCAACCCCCGGGCCCATGTCTCGGATTCCGACAAAGTTCACAAAACTAGAATCCTTACACTCTCACGAGTTCATACATACCAAGAATACCAAAATCCAACCACGAATGACCCCTCAAATTCCTAGATTAAGGTCTCCAATTTCCAAGCCCTAAACCCCTAAATTTGCTACTAACAGTTAAAAACCGTCATAGAAATAAGTTTAGGGTCCAAACATCTTACCTCCATGAATCCCTCTTGAATTCCCTCTTCAATTTGCCCTCCACAGCTTTCTCCCGAATGAAATATGGTGAAAACCCACTCAAAATCGCGAAGGGCCAAATATATATGTTCTGCCCCAGCTAAACCGCTTCTGCAGTACAAAAATTTTGCACCTACAGACCCGCACTTGCGCAAATCACTTAAGCGCTCAAAACCACACATGCTATTAAAATCCCGCACATGCGCTATCGCAGGTGCGCTCGAACACCCACATCTGTGGTTTCAGCTCCCCATCCCTATTTCCGCATCTGCGACCCTCTAGGCGTTTCTGCGAGCCCGCACTTGCGGTCCCCAAGCCGCAGGTGGGGTTATGACAGAACTTCAGCAGCTTCAGCTGCAAATTTCCAACTCCAAACTTTCCGTCAACCATCCGAAATCACCCCAAGGCTCCGGGGACCTCAACCAAAAGCACGAACGAGTCATATACCACTATCCAAATTTATACCAATCTTTGAAACCCCTCAAAAAATATTGAATCAACCAAATAACATCGGATCCAAGCCTAAGGTTCCAAAAACTCTGAATTCCGCTTTTGATCAAAAAGCTTATTAAATCTCGTCCGAATGACCTGAAATTTTGTACACACGTCACAATTGGCACCTCAGAGCTACTCCAACTTCTGGAATTCCATTTCGACCCCTATATCAAAATCTCACCTATCAACCAGAAAACGCCAAAATTCCACATTCGCCAATTCAAGCCTAAATTTATTCCAGACCTCCAAAACACATTTCGATCATGCTCCTATGTCCCAAATCGCCTCTCGAAGCTATCCGAACCATTGGAATTCACATCCGAGCCCTTTTTCACATAAATCAACATCCGGTTGACTTTTCTAACCTAAGCCTACTCAAAAGAGACTAAGCCTAAGCCTACTCAAAAGAGACTAAGTGTCTCATTCCTTTCCAAAACCTCTCCGAACCCGAACCAACCAACCTGATATCACATAATACAGCTGAACAAGACAATAAGAAGCAGAAATGGGGGGAACAGAGTGGTAACTCATGAAACGACCGGCCGGGTCGTTACATCCTCCCCCTCTTAAACAGATATTTATCCTCGAACAACTCAAGAAACATACCTGAAGCCTCAAATAGGTGAGGATATCTGCTCCCCATCTCCTGCTCGGTCTCCCAGCTAGCCTCCTCCACGGGCCGACCTCTCCATTGCACTTTCACTAAAGCTATATCTTTTGATCTCAACTTTCAAACCTGACGCTCCAAAATCGCTACTGGCTCCACATCATAAGTCAAATCATCAACTAACTGAACCATGTTGGAATCCAAAACATGAGATGGATCGCCAATATACTTCCGAAGTATAGAAACATGAATTACTGGATGCACACTCGATAAGCTAGGTGGAAAAGCAAGCTCATAAGCCACCTCCCTAATCCTCCAAAGCACCTCAAAAGGCCCAATGAACCGAGGACTCAATTTACCCTTCTTCCCAAATCTCATAACACCCTTCATGGGAAAAACCTTCAGTAGAACCTTCTCCACAACCATGTAGGACACATCATGAACCTTCCTGTCAGCATAACTCTTTTGTCTCAACTGCGCTGTACGAAGCTGCTCCTGAATCACCTTCACCTTGTCTAAAGCATCCTGCACTAAGTCTGTACCCAAAAACCTAGCCTCACCCGGCTCAAACCAACCAACTGGAGATCTACAATGTCTCCCATACAAAGCCTTATATGGATCTATCTAAATACTCGACTGATAATTGTTGTTATAAGCAAACTCTGCGAGTAGTAGAAAGTGTTCCTATGACCCTCCAAAATCAATGACACACGCGTGCAACATGTCCTCCAATATCTGAATAGTGCTCTTGGACTGTCCGTCCGTATGAGGGTGAAAAGATGAGCTCAACTCAACCTGAGTACCCAACTCTCTCTATACGACTCTCCAAAACTGAGAAGTAAATTGAGTACATCTATCTGAAATGATGGAAATCGGGATGCCATGCAAACGAACAATCTCTCAGATATAGATCTCTGCCAACCACTCTGAAGAATAGGTAGTACACACAAGAATGAAGTGCACAGACTTGTCAGCCAATCCACAATCACCCAAATAGCATTGAACTTCTTCAAAGTCCGTGGGAGTCCAACTAGAAAATCCATGGTGATCCGCTCCCACTTCCACTCTGGAATATCTATTTGCTGAAGCAAGCCACCCGGTCTTTGATGTTTATACTTCACCTACTGTCAATTGAGATACCGAGCTACAAATTCCACAATATCCTTCTTCATTCTTCTCCACCAGTAATGCTGTCTCAGATCCTGATACATCTTCACGGCACCCGGGTGGATGGAATACCATGAGCTATGGGCCTCATCTAGAATCAACTCCCGAAGTCCATCCACATTGGGCATACATATCCGACCCTGCATCCTCAATACCCCATCATCACCAATAGTCACATCTCTAGCATCATCGTGATGAACTCTGTCATTAAGGACAAGCAAATGAGGATCATCATACTGACACTCTCTAATGCAATCAAATAAGGAAGATCGAGAAATCACACAAGCCAATACCCGACTGGGCTCCGAAATATCCAACCTCACAAACCGATTGGCCAAGGCCTAAACATCAACTGCAAGAGGTCTCTCTCCAATAGGGATAAATGAAAGACTGCCCATATTCACCGCCTTACTACTCAATGCATCGGCCACCATATTGGCCTTTCCCGAATGGTACAAGATAGTAATATCATAATCCTTTAGCAAATCCAACCATCTCCGCTGCCTCAAATTGAGATCCTTCTGTTTGAACAAGTGCTGGAGGCTACGATAATAAGTAAATACCTCACAAGACACACCATACAAATAATGCCTCCACATCTTCAATGCGTGGACAATGGCAGCCAACCCCAAATCATGAACGGAGTAGTTCTTCTCATGGGCCTTCAACTGATGAGAAGCATAAGCAATCACTCTACCCTCCTGCATCAACACACACCCAATACCAACTATCGAAGCATCACAATACACGGTAAAAGAACCTGAAGCTGATGGCAACACTAACACTGGAGCTGTAGTCAAAGTAGTCTTAAGCTTTTGAAAGCTCGCCTCACACTCATTCGACCACCGGAATGGAGCTCCCTTTGAGTCAATTTGGTCAAGGGCAATTCTATAGATGAAAATCCCTGAACGAATCGATGGTAATAGCCCGCCAAACCAAGAAAGTTACGAATCTCTATGGCTGAGGACGGTCTGGGCCAACTTTGAACCGCCTCTATCTTCTTTGGATCAACCTGAATACCCTCACTTGACACTACATTCGCCAAGAAAGCCACCGAACTGAGCCAGAACTCACAGTTGGAGAACTTCAAATACTTCACGTGTCTACAGCTGCCCCTCTTTGACTGGAAACACGAAGAGTTTTCCGACAAAGAACGACTAGACATGTTTTTGACCCGACTATTATTTGGAGGGACTACACTAAGTAAAGGAAGGGGATGTGACCGAGCCCGTGTATCTGAGCTGCCTACATATCCTTGGTTATACAGGAATCAGGCCACGTGTAGTTCGGAAATGAGAGATAGTAGATTGTACCGAGGTGAAGAGCCGATTGAGGTGCCGTTCCATTGAGGTTTCGGTCCGCGGTCCTGTCATTACATCAAAAATGAAAACTGAAAAAGGCTAACTAAGCCTATCAGCTACTAGTTACAAGGATTCCTATCTTTAAGTCTTCTGAAACTTGGTCTTGAGTCTTGAATGGTGCTTCATACGGACTTTGGATTTGAACCTTGATACTTGCTAGTTGTAGGCGCTAGTTCTTGAGCAGACCACATATGTTCTCCACTTCCATACTTTGGATTCTTTTTTTTCTTTGTGACTAGCTTATGTTGATCATCTCAGATTGTTGACTCGCATTCTTGAGGCGAGCTTCTGCCATTTACAACTTGGATTGAATGTTGGAGATTTCTGTTGTAGCCTTCTGCCTTCCAGTGGGTTACTGCTTTATCTTCTGTTCTACAGGCGGACTCCTGACTTCTTCAATCTTCGACATACAACAACCTCCGCTCTACAGGCAGGCTCCTGACAACCAAAACAAACAAAACAAACGAAAATTTTCTAACCCAGTTTGCACTGGGAAGATTTGTTAATCGTTAGCAAAACTGTAACCCACTTATACTACTGATGCAATGATGAGAGTAAACTAAAGACTAGACTAGGATGTGCATCTCCTACGGGTAAAACCAAAAACTCTTGCTAGCAAATGTGTCTGCTAAATTAAAACCTCAATGATTCAAACTAGAAGGTGCGTCTCCCATGGTCGAATCGGAATGAACTAAACTAGGAAGTGTGTCTCCTAGGGGTGAAAACTTCAGTGACTAAAACTAGGAAGTGTGTCTATTATGAATAAAATCTCAATTTAAGAAGTGTGTCTCCTAAAAAAGAAAAACTTGAAAGATCTGGATTAGTAAGTGCGTCTCCTACAGGTAAAACTTCAATAAACTAGACTAGGAAGTGCGTCTCCTATGGTCGAACTTAAAATGAATCAAACTAGGAAGTGAATCTCCTAAGGGTGAAACCTCAATTCCGGAAGCGCGTCTCCTGAAATAAAATATAACCTGAAAAAGCCAAACTAGGAAGTGCGTCTCCTATAAATGAACTATCAATATTAGGAAGTGTCTCCTATGGGTAAAAATCTCAATGACTCAAACTAGGAAACGCGTCTCCTACGAATGAAATCTTAAATGAACCAGACTAGGAAGTGCGTCTCCTAAAGCAAAAATATAACCTGAACGATCTAAACTTAAAAAGTGCGTCTCCTATGGGGTGGAACAAAACTGAGGAAGTGCGTCTCCTACTGGTAAAACTGAACTTAGGAAGTACGTTTCCTATGGGTAAAATAAACTTAGGAAGTGTGTCTCCTATGGGGTAGAACTAAACTAAGGAAGTGCGTCTCCTATGGTAAAACTAAACTGAGGAAGTGTGTCTCCTATGGTAAAACTAAACTTAAGGAAGTGCGTCTCTTATGGGTACAACTATACTTAGGAAGTGCATCTCCTGTTGGTGAAATAAACTTAGGAAGTGCGTCTCCTATTGGTAAAACTTTTCTTAGGAAGTGCATCTCCTATTGGGTGAAATAACTTAGGAAGTGCGTCTCCTATTGGGTGAAATAACTTAGGAAGTGCGTCTCCTATTGGGTGAAATAACTTAGGAAGTGCGTCTCCTATTGGGTGAAATAACTTAGGAAGTGCGTCTCCTATTGGTACAACTAAACTTAGGAAGTGCGTCTCCTATTGGTGAAACTATTCTTAGGAAGTGCGTCTCCTATTGGTAAAACTTGGCTTAGGAAGTGCGTCTCCTACTGGTGAAACTATTCTTAGGAAGTGCGTCTCCTATAGGTGAAACTATTCTTAGGAAGTGCGTCTCCTCTTGGTGAAACTTATCTTAGGACTAACTTAGGATGTGCGTCTCCTCTTGGTGAAACTATTCTTAGGAAGTGCGTCTCCTATTGATGAAACTATTCTTAGGATGTGCGTCTCCTATTGGTGAAACTGACTTAGGATGTGCGTCTCCTATTGGTGAAACTATTCTTAGGAAGCGCGTCTCCTATTGGTGAAACTTAATCTTAGGAAGTGCGTCTCCTATTGGTACAACTAAACTTAGGAAGTGCGACTCCTATTGGTGAAACTATTCTTAGGAAGTGCGTCTCTTATTGGTGAAACTTAACTTAGGAAGTGTGTCTCCTATTGGTGAAACTTAATCTTAGGAAGTGCGTCTCCTATTGGTGAAACTAAATTTAGGATGTGCGTCTCCTCTTGGTGAAACTTACTTAGGATGTGCGTCTCCTGTTGGTGAAACTTACTTAGGAAGTGCGTCTCCTATTGGTAAAAATAAACTTTAGGAGGAAATACATCTCCTATGGGTAAAGACAAACTTAGGAGGAAATGCATCTCCTATGGGTGAAACTAAAACAAACTTAGGAGGAAATGCATCTCCTATGGGTAAAGACGTGGAATGTATTCCCTTGTTATACAGGTGGGCGCCTAATGGTAAAGACACAAAATGTATTCCCTTGTTATACAGGTGGGCGCCTAAAATATGAAATGCACAGACAAAAAGTATTCCTCTCGTTATTCAGGTGGGCGCCTGTTGGTAAAGACATGAAATGTATTCCCTTGTTATGCAGGTGGGCGCCTAATAGTAAAGACATGAAAAATGATATGCCCGCATTATACTGGTGGGTGACCTAGAACGGTCTCCATTTTATCAGCAAAATTTTTTGGAATGGATCTGGGAGAAACAAGTACTAAAAGTACTAGACTTGAAGAGGTAGATATACCTCAAAACCTTGATTTGTTAAATAAATGGACAATTCCTAAAGTTTCTATAAAAACCATTTATGATTATGGTTGGTTTGATAAACTTTCTTCTAAACAATTGATAAAAACGACTGAACAGTCTTTAGCATTAAATTCATCTGAACAGACTATTCGTTTGTTAAACAAGCATGATATAGATTTATATAAACATCAATATGGTGCAAAGTGTTCAAATTCGTTTTTGTATTTTTCAACAGTTTTTGAACTACTAGAACTTGAACTTGCAGCTAAAGTAATAATTTTTTCACGAAGTTTTTCATCAGTAACTTCTTTTAAAAGTTCTATTACATTGTCAGATGTAATAGTTTTTAAACTGGTTCCATTTTTCACTAAAAAATTCTTTTTGAATATAAATACGGGCCCAGAAATGAAAAGACAGAAATGTATTCCTCTCGTTATTCAGGTGGGCGCATGTCTTCATCAATAACTTTGAAAATAACATCCTATTTGAGGGCAGATGGACCCAACATATCCTGTTTGAGGGCGGATGAACCCAACATATCCTATTCGAGGGCGGATGAACCCAAACTATCCTATTTGAGGGCGGATGAACCCAACATATCCTATTCGAGGGAGGATGAACCCGTCATATTCTATTCGAGGGCGGATGAACCCAAACTATCCTATTTGAGGGCGGATGAACCCAAACTATCCTATTTGAGGGCGGATGAACCCAACATATCCTATTCGAGGGCGGATGAACCCGACATATCCTCAAAACTTGGAAATGTCTTACCTCAAAACTTGTTGGGGATAACACTGCTGAGGAATTTCATTCCTTCAAAATTGGTGCTCCACTCTTCTGAAGCCTGCTGGGAGCGACACTGGCCCTTTGCCTTTCCAAACACAAGTTTCAATCTTTTTTTCGGTCCGCTGGGGATTCAGCTTCCTTTATAAAAGCTTGGGGATAACATTGGTTCAAAGAACAGCTCCCTTGAGACTGGTGTTACCTTTCTCTTTCCCCAAATGGGTACTTGCCTTCAAGAAAATTTTCATAATGAGAAAATTTTCTGCCCCGGTGTGATGATTTTCTTTATGGCCTGTCTTTCCGCCATCAATAACGTTCATTTTCCCTGTTTCTAAATCAAAGAAAATTTTGTTAGTTTAAAAACATGGTAAGCGGTCATGCCACTCTTGTCGGGGATGGTTTCCTCTTTCTCCTTTCCCAGCATTATGCTATCAAAACTTGTTGGGGATGATATTAATTGCTGACACTGTCCCATCCCTTTTATCAATCTCATCTTGATGAGGATACCCTTCTTGACATGGGTTCTGCGCCTGTTCCTTCCTGACCTATACCACTTGGGTGTACTAGTCAGATACCGTCTTGTATAATTGGAAAGCTGATGGCCTATTTCGAAGTCATTTCCCACTGGTTCTGACCAAACAGACTCTACTGGGGAATGTTTCTATGAAAGGAGAGAGATAAACAAAAGGGGAACTGAATAAAAGACAAAGGAAAAAGATGACTCTTTGACAAAAGAAAACTATAAATAAAAACCTATCAAACGCAGACACCGACTCTAATGGTCATGACATGCACATATGGCCTATCTTCCGCCGTCAATTGTCTTTCAATACCTTCCATTGGCAATTCCTCATCTGATTCTCAATCCTATTCGACTTGTAGTGCCCGAAGGGTTTTCACTATCAAGTCTCTCTCATTTTTGGTTTTTTCTCTCAGCTTTCATCGCCTTATGGTGTCCGTGAAGATTTTCACCGATAAGACTCTCTCATTTGTATCACTTTCCAGCTGGGGATTTGGAGTGTTGCCGGTATGACTCTTTCTGCTGGAGATTAGAGTCCTTTCTGCTGTGGAACAGAATGTTAGGTTCGCCGGTAAGACTCTTCATTTGTCTGACATGGCATCTTTTGAAGACTGATCAGAAGGTCTTTCTTTGGACCGTAATATGGGTTTTGGATAGGGTTAGAAAGAAAGGGTATTAAAGGCTAAAAAATGCATCGATTTTGGGTTATTAATTACAACCCTCGGAATTAGATTTATTTACAACAAACGCAACCTTTGCCCCAGTTTCTTGCTTGGGGATATCTTAATTGATTTCTTTTTCATTTTTCAAAACTATGACCGAGCCGTGAAGCGCCTACGTATCCTCTTTGAGGAATCAGGTCAAACGTAGTTCCCAATTCCTCTTTTCATTCCGACTTTCTTTTGTTGTGTTTTTTTTTGTTATCATTTTTCTTTCTTTTTTTTTCTTCCTTCATTTTTCTCTTTTTTTGTTTTGTTGTTTTTTTTTTCATGCCATATGCTTGCGTTTTCTAGTCGTTTTTACCGATTCCGAACGAGGGGTACGAAAGAAAACAATAAGGCTCAAAAGGGGTTAACGAAAGATAAAGTGTTTAGGTAGCAGAATAAAATGCCTTCGTCATTCCAGTCTTCAAAACATGCCAAGTGCAAACAACACAATTTGAACATAGATTATAGTCTCTTCCGATGGTGCCGGACTTGACAATTATGTTAAACATTTTATTTTTCCTTGTCATTTCAAAAGCATCGTTGGGTGACACTCTCACCCTCATTATCTTGAACGGCCCTCATGCCAATTTGGCAAATCTTGCTTTTAACGGTTTTTCTTTGTGTTTCACTTGCCCCAATTCCACATGACTCGGGCTCTGAATAATCTCAAACCGTTCTTATTTCCTTTAAATGGTCTGATCACCTTTTCGGGGTTTTATGATTAACTTTAAATGCTAGGCCCAAACTGTGCGCGCATGTCATGTCACTAGAATCGGCGTTGAATAAAAATGATAAAATGACTAATCAGAAAGATGACTGGGAATAATCAAAGACTGATTTTTTTTGCATTGGACTGAACAAATGGTTTTAAAAACAAAGCAAACCGGAATAAAATCCTAAACAACTTGGACAAAACTTAAACAAACCGCTATGACAAAACGGAAAGATAAGCGGAAAGATATTGACACAAAACAAATCCGAATTACAATCCTAATAATCCGAACAACGGAAATGACAACAAAATAGACCATCAAAGATCCTCTCCGGTTGACCCAAAATGGAGTGTCTTTCCAACTATCCAAGCACGACATCTCCGGCTGACCCAAAATGGAGTATCTTTCAACTGCAAAGCATGCCATTTTAGCCATTGAGCTCTATATCAACATTGCCAAGACCATCCCCCACTTCAGTATTATCAACATCAGTCAACAAGTTCTCAAGATGATTCGCCTGCTTCCTGTCGCTGTCGTCGATCACAATTGCCCCTTCCTGAATCATTCTTTCGATTTCGTTTTTCAAAGAACGACAGTCTTCAATGCTATGTCCTTGGACATTAGAGTGGTACATGCATCGTACAGCAGGATTGAACCCTTTTGCATATGGATCTGGAGTATAGCCATGGAGTGGCTCAATCAGTCCTGAAAGCTTTAGCTTTTCAAACAAACTTGTGTAGGACTCCCCAATTGGCGTGAAATTGTTTCCTTGCCTTTGTTTCCCCCATGCCCCTATTTTCTAGGGTCGTTGGGTGCTTGAAAGCGTTGTGAAGGCAAGAATGCATTATGTGGTGTTGGCTCTCGCCATTGGGGGTGACCTGATGGTTGACCCTACGACCGGGATAATACTGAGGCGGATTATATGGAGCTCGGGGGCAGGCTTGGGCATGATGGGCTGAAAAGAGTGGCTTTGATGGTGGGTAGTAGTGATGTGGTAGGTTGTATGGGTAGTTTGGCCTGTGAGGTCTGGGTTGGTTGTAATGTGACTTGCCAGACCCGGACCAACTGCCTGCCTCGATCGTGGCAATTTCTTCTTTCTTTCTTCTCAGCGCACCTCCCGTGCCGTTCTGAATAGCCTGGGTCGTTGCTTTGAGTGCTGAGTAATTCAGGATTTTGTCAGACCTCAGACCCTCTTCTATCATGACCCCTATCTTCACCACCTCGTTGAAGGATTTTCCAACCGTCGTCACCAAGTGACCAAAGTAGGTTGGATCCAATGTTTGCAAGAAATAGTCCACCATCTCTCCCTCTCTCATGGGAGGATCGACTCTGGCCGCTTGCTCTCTCCAGCGGAACCCGAACTCGCGAAAACTTTCCCCAGGTTTCTTCCCGGTCCTCAATAATGTGAGATGGTCAGGGACTATCTCGAGATTTTATTGGAAATGACCCGCGAAAGCCTGCGCCAGATCATCCCAAGTGTACCATCTGCCGGAATCCTGCCTGGTATACCATTCTAGTGCAGATCCGCTCAGACTTTGGCCGAAATAAGCTATCAGCAGCTCATCTTTGCCGCATACCCCTCTCATTTTGCTACAGAATCCCCGCAAATGTGCCATGGGATCACCGTGCCCTTCATATAAATCGAACTTAGGCATCTTGAACCCATCCGGGAGTTGGACGTCCGGGAAATGGCATAGATCTTTGTAAGCCACGCTGACTTGGTTGCCCAATCCGTGCAGGTTCCTGAAGGACTGCTCCAGGCTTTTGAACTTCCTCAATACCTCATCCTGTTCAGGGGTTTTAACCGGCTTTTCAATCTCTGCCGGTACTTCCAAGTGCGGATTGTAGGCATGTGGTTCGGGGGCATGGAATGTGGGCTCAGGGGGATAGTATTGCGTATCGTGAGCCTGAAACAATGGCTCACTGGTCGCTCGTTGCAGGGTGGCTGATGTGGGTCCCACAAAAGTGGGAATATTTGGTGTTGGGAGAGGTTGATGGGGTGGTGGAGCTTGGAAATCATGGGGGCTTCTTTCTTGATGATAACGGGGATTCGGGAGGCTTGTTGAAGGGCCGGAGTGAGGGTATTCCGGCATGTGCCCCAGTGGCTCAGGGCTCTTTTGTGCTTTGGCTAGAGCTAGCTGCATTGCATTCATCTCTAGTCCCATCCTTTCAATCTTTTCCATCGCTTCTTTTAACAACTGGCTCATCGGCCTTTCTTCCTCGTTACTATTCTCTGAAGTAGTCATGCTTGTTGCTACTGGTCCTTTGGATCTGGTTTGGTAAGAGTGTGTTGCCAGAATTCTTTAACAACTAACTGTCTGGATTCAGACAACAACAAACTTTGTTAGCGTTAGAGCTTAACAGATTTGATCATAACACATAGAGGATGCAATGCTCCTAGGCAGTTAACCGTTTCTACATGCTTTGCTTCAAACAACATGCGTCATCCCGGCTTGCTCATTTGTCCCCTTTTAAAGTACTTTGGGAAACCCTGTATTTTATTTTATTTTTGTATTTTCTTTTCTTTCTTTATTAAAAGCGGTCGAATCTTATGGGGATTGCCTACGTATCACGTCCCCGCGCGAATCAAACCAGGCGTAGTTCTGCCCAATAAAAGATAAACAGTAAATAAACATTTTTTTTTGGAATTTCCAACTTTCAACTTAAAACAAACTTGATTGCAAAAGTTTAAAAACTACCCATACTAACAGACTTTTGACAAGAGACAACAAACGGCCTAGAGAATCAAATAACTCGCATACTCTAATCAAAGAATTACTCAAACTCAAAACAAACGGCCAACAAACGGCCAGTTCCTTTCCCCGTTTGCCAAATGCAACCAAACGGTTATTTTTGCAAATGTGGCCCCTTCCAAATTTCATATAAATTTTGAGGCCGGGGAGGATTATTTTATGACACTTTACAAACTTGTCCATTCTTTTACGAAAATAACGTTTCGACAACTGAAAGATACTCTAAGGTTATTTCGGCAAGAACGGTTTAAGACGCGGCCGAATCTGGCTTGGCTTATCATGACAAAATTCCAAACGGTATTTACCTGACCGCTGACTCTTTGTTTTTTTTCAAATTGCAATAAAAATCTGGTGTTGCAAACACGGCCCTTCAGCGCCTCGGGGACGAAGATTTATAGGGCTGTGTGGGTCCACTGGACAAAAATGCCAAACATGACCCAAAAGGTGGCTGTTTATGCAAAGTTAGCCTTCCGGCGTCCCTTTCGGGAACGTTCGGCTATTTTTGACAAACAACATCACCCGACTTATTCATGATTCTTTTTATCGTTTTTCAAATTAGCAAACTCAATATTGCAAACACAGCCTTTCAACGTCTCGAGGACGAAAATTTTTAAGGCTGTATGGGTCAACTGGACCAAATCTTAAAAATGACCCAAAGGTGGTTGTTTATGCAAAGTCAGCCTTCCGGCGTCCCTTTCGGGAACATTTGGCTATGTCTTGATAAAACAGCGTCACCCGACTTCTTTATGACAAAATTAAAATTTGACATATTATTCTTTTATTATTATTTATTTGTTTTTGGCTTTTTAGCAAAAGGTGGGGTTGGACCCGATGAGGGTTGCTTACGTATCTCACATCCGGTGAGAATCAAACCCGCGTAGTTCGGGCAAATAAACTATTTTTGAGAAGACCATTTTCCATTTTCTATTATTTCACAACAATCAAACAAACTATTATTTTCCATTCATAACAAACAAACAAACTAATAAAACACATAAAACATTCATTCTTTTTTTTTCAAAATTTCGGCAGAGTTTCGCCACTACTTGGACAATTTTTTTCTTTTAAAAATAAGTAGTTAGATCTCTACACTGTTATTTTCTAATCTTTTTCACGATTTTCTAATTTGTGGAAAATGATGACAACATACAAAATCTTTTGAATTTTTCAATGCTCTTTTTTTTATTTATTATTATTTTGTTATTATTTTAAAAAATGTGGCATGGGGGACATAGGGAATTCCAAGACTTCTTGGATTCCACAAATGTTCCCCATGTGCTTTTTCCCAAAAATGAAGCGTGGGGGACATGGGGAATTCCAAGATTTCTTGGATTCCACAAATGGTCCCCATGTTCTTTTCCCAAAAATGAAGCGTGGGGGACATGTGGAATACCAAGGCTTCTTGAATTCCACAATGTTCCCCATGTGCTTAATTAACATAATAGCATGATTATCTAAAAAATCGTGCAACTTTCTTATTTAACGTGATCAACATGATAAGGAGTGTCCTTTGTCCTCAACTATCATTGGTCCGCCAAATAACCTTTTTACCCTTGAATAAATACAACATGTAGCACTTAGGATGCCAAAAGATGGTCTATTATTTTTCAGGTTGCTTGTCTTAGACGGACCCAACCCCTGTGTTGAGTCTCCTAAGTCAAATGCAACATGATGCAGATAAGCGTTCCTACTAGGGATCCGGCATGAGGTTTCGTTATACTAGGTTTATAACCTGGGTATATGTTCTAGACTGTGTACCCGAACGGACAACTCGAGTCGAGGAGGGGGCAACTTACCGGGAACCAAAAGGTCATCCGGCTTCGTAACTTATCCGTCCTCTTTCTTATTTCGGGTATTGACACTAACAGAATAGGGAGCCTCGACCAGCGAGCTTCTCCCCGGAGGTAAGAAGAGAAGGGTTTCGGCATAGTTTATATACATTTCAAATAATATCAAAGCGGTAAAAGCATCATTTAGCACATTAGGCTCAAAACATGTAAAAATCAGATAAAGCCAAATATAACAATTTATCTAAGCTCGAATTTCTAACCCTGAACCAGTGGTTCTGGGTGGAATCCCCAGTGGAGTCGCCAGAGCTGTCACACCTCCTTTTTCCGTACCCAAGGGGGTACAAGGGAGTTTTTTCCAATTAAAGGACAATCGAAACAAGATTTATTTATTTATTTCAGAGTCGCCACTTGGGAGATTTAGGGTGTCCCAAGTCACCAATTTTAATCCCGAATCGAGGAAAAGAATGACTCCATATTACAGTCTGCGTACCAGAAATCCGGATATGGAATTCTGTTAACCCGGGAGAAGGTGTTAGGCATTCCCGAGTTCCGTGGTTCTAGCACGGTCGCTCAACTATCATATTCGGCTTATTTATCTGATTTTAATACAATTATGAACCGTTGTGCCAATTTTAACTTTTACCACTTTATTATTATTTTTTTTAAAAGGAATGTGAACATCGCTTAAAACACGTCTTTGGACTGTGTCACATGAAATGCACCCACAATCCGGAACACATTTTATTCGACGTTTTGGGATTTGGATTTGGGTCGCATGAAATGCACACCCAAGTTAAGGAAAATAAATTGTTAAAGGTGCGCCTAAAGCAACTAACGTATTGTTATTTTGGGAAGGGCCGTGGAATTCGCTAAACGGCATGTCCCGAATTCTAAATATTTTAATATATATATACATTTAGAGGGCCCCGCAGCTTGTGCATTTTTGTTTGTCGAGGCTCGCCTCATTCATTATTTTTAAAAGAATTTTTAACGTCATGGAAATGCATCTCAGACCACGTCACAATCAATGTACCCGTGATTAGAGACACATTTTGATTTCGTTGAGACTTGGATTTGGGTCACATAAATGTGCACCCGAGTTTAAGGAGATAATATTATTAAAGGCGCGCCTAAAGCAACTAGTGTATTGTTATTTTGGGTAGGGCCGTGAAATTTGCTAAACGGCCCGTCCCAGAATCTAAGTATTTAATACATATATTTTTGTGAGGGCTCCGCAATCTGTACATTTTTTATTTTGGCGAAGCTTGTCTCGTTTTTTTTTTATTTTTATTTTTAAAGGATGCCATTTTTATGCCTTTAACAATGCTAAACCTTACAGCCTCTTTACAACTAAAATCCCATAACTTGTTAGAAGTTTAATAAAAGGAGTTTAGCGAATGAGTGTTTCGGGAGTAGTAACAGCATGTACTAATACTAATTTTGTCCGAATGACCTAAGCAAAGGAAAGGACGAACAGATTAACGTCAAACTTGTGTCATAGAACAACTAGTCAAACTTAATTACATGACATCAAATAAACAAGAATCACATAACGCAAAATGAGCAAAAATGCATACGATGAAAACATAAGCAGAAAATTATCATACCAATTTCTATATTGCATCTTCGAACATTTAACGTAACATTTCCTTATCTAATACTTGAGGTTTACTAACCTGAACAAACAGAGACGGACAGAGCCATGGACCATCCCTCAACATCGACTTCGACGGATAACCTCGACCGGGAAACCATAGAAAAGGTCATCAAAGCTCGGACGGAATAGCTCGCGCCAGAAACTCGAACACGAACGGATTGAATATGAGTCATGGCTACGACTGGTTTTTCTAGGTGGTCATTTGGACGTGAGGGGCTCAACGGGACAGCAGCGATGGTCGGATTTAATAGAGGATCGTCGGACTGGTTTTTTGGTTACGACGAAGGAGAAGAAGTGGTTGTGGGCTGGTGGTTTGGATGTAGGGTCGACGGGCAGTGACGGGTGAGGCAGGAGGCAGAAGCAGCGACAAGTGGTGGCGATCGTGCTGGGCGTCACTTGTGGTCGACGGGTAGTGGACGATGGGCCATGACGACGAAGGCTAAGACGCGCAGCGATAGCTGCTCGGAAACGCAGCCACAACTGCTTGGCACGCAGCAACAGCTGCTCGTTGGACTGAAAATGGTGAAGCAGCTACAGCCAGGGTTGTCCGGTGGTGTTCACCGGTGAGTGACAGTAGTGATGGGTTTCACGGAGGAAGAAGGTGATGAGGAAGGTGAGGGAGTTGGTGTCGTCGGTGGTTTTGGACGAAGCAGCAGCTCTGCTGCTTGACGGGTGGTTGGGTTCAGACGTTGGGGGGGAGCTGGTGGTAGGTGGTGTTTGGACGTGGTGTTCAGGTGACGACGCCGCTACTGGTTGTGGTGGATGGTGGTTTTGGTGGTGGTTTTTGGGGTTAGGGTTCTGTTAGGGTTTCTTTCTTCTTCTCTTGAGGAAGAAGATGAATAGTGCACCTTTTTAAAAATTTTACGTGCACTATTGGGGAACGTAGAGTTTGAAACCCAAATCAGTATATAACCATCAAAATATGCTAAGGGAACAAAGCTCACTCGAAAATAATTAAATTACATCAAAATCCCAAAATTGGTCAAAACCCAACCCCCGATCCCATGTCTCGGATTCCGATAAAATTCACAAAACTAGAATCCTTACACTCTCACGAGTTCATACATGCCAAGCATACCAAAATCCAACCACGAATGACCCCTCAAATCCCTAGATTAAGGTCACCAATTTTCAAGCCCTAAACCCCAATTTTGCTACTCATTTCCATAGATTTCAAGCTTAATCAGTCAAAAACCCTCATAGAAACAAGTTTAGGGTCCAAACATCTTACCTCCATGAATCCCTCTTGAATTCCCTCTTCAATTTGTCATCCAAAGCTTTCTCCCGAATGAAATATGGTGAAAAACCACTCAAAATCGCG
Organism: Nicotiana sylvestris; assembly: GCF_000393655.2. Lineage (NCBI taxonomy): Eukaryota > Viridiplantae > Streptophyta > Magnoliopsida > Solanales > Solanaceae > Nicotiana > Nicotiana sylvestris. The sequence goes on from NC_091058.1 coordinate 97,903,132, forward strand.
AAGGGCCAAATATATATGTTTTGCCCCAGCTAAACCGCTTCTGCAGTACAAATCTTGCACCTACGGACCCGCACCTATGATCCCAGGTGCGCACCCGCACAAATCACTTAAGCGCTCAAAATCGCACCTGCGATTAGAATCCCGCACCTGCGTTATCGTAGGTGCGCTCGAACACCTATATCTGCGGTTTCAGCTCCCAATCCTATTTCCGCATCTGCGACCCTCTGGACGCTTCTGCGTGCCCGCACTTACGGTTCTCAAACTGTAGGTGTGGTTATGATAGAACTTCAGCAGCTTCAGCTGCAAATTTCCGACTCCTAACTTCCCGTCAACCATCCAAAATTATCCCGAGGCCCCCGGGACCTCAACCAAAAGCACGAACGAGTCATATACCACTATCCAAACTTATACCAATCTTTGAATACCCTCACTTGACACTACGTTCCCCAAGAAAGCCACCGAACTGAGCCAGAACTCACAGTTGGAGAACTTCAAATGCTTCTCGGATGTTAAGGGAACAAAGCCCACTCGAAAATAATTAAATTACATCAAAATCCCAAAATTGGTCAAAACCCAACCCCCGATCCCATGTCTCGGATTCCGATAAAATTCACAAAACTAGAATCCTTACACTCTCACGAGTTCATACATGCCAAGAATATCAAAATCCAACCACGAATGACCCCTCAAATCCCTAGATTAAGGTCTCCAATTTTCAAGCCCTAAACCCCAATTTTGCTACTAATTTCCATAGATTTCAAGCTTAATCAGTCAAAAACCCTCATAGAAACAAGTTTAGGGTCCAAACATCTTACCTCCATGAATCCCTCTTGAATCCCCTCTTCAATTTGTCATCCAAAGCTTTCTCCCGAATGAAATATGGTGAAAAACCACTCAAAATCACGAAGGGCCAAATATATATGTTCTGCTCCAGCTAAACCACTTCTGCAGTACAAATCTCGCACCTACGGACCCGCACCTATGATCCCAGGTGCGCACCCGCACAAATCACTTAAGCGCTCAAAATCGCACCTGCAATTAGAATCCCGCACATGCGCTATCGCAGGTGCGCTCGAACACCTACATCTGCGGTTTCAGCTCCCTATCCTATTTCCGCATCTGCGACCCTCTGGGTGCTTCTGCGTGCCTGCACTTACGGTCCTCAAACTGCAGGTGTGGTTATGACAGAACTTCAGCAGCTTCAGTTGCAAATTTCCGACTCCTAATTTCCCGTCAACCATCCGAAATTATCCCAAGGCCCCCGGGACCTCAACCAAAAGCACGAACGAGTCATATACCACTATCCAAACTTATACCAATCTTTGAATACCCTCACTTGACACTACGTTCCCCAAGAAAGCCACTGAACTGAGCCAGAACTCACAGTTGGAGAACTTCAAATGCTTCTCGGTTGTTAAGGGAACAAAGCCCACTCGAAAATAATTAAATTACATCAAAATCCCAAAATTGGTCAAAACCCAACCCCCGATCCCATGTCTCGGATTCCGATAAAATTCACAAAACTAGAATCCTTACACTCTCACGAGTTCATACATGCCAAGCATACCAAAATCCAACCACGAATGACCCCTCAAATCCCTAGATTAAGGTCACCAATTTTCAAGCCCTAAACCCCAATTTTGCTACTCATTTCCATAGATTTCAAGCTTAATCAGTCAAAAACCCACATAGAAACAAGTTTAGGGTCCAAACATCTTACCTCCATGAATCCCTCTTGAATTCCCTCTTCAATTTGTCATCCAAAGCTTTCTCCCGAATGAAATATGGTGAAAAACCACTCAAAATCACGAAGGGCCAAATATATATGTTCTGCCCCAGCTAAACCGCTTCTGCAGTACAAATCTCGCACCTACGGACCCGCACCTATGATCCCAGGTGCGCACCCGCACAAATCACTTAAGCGCTCAAAATTGCACCTGCGATTAGAATCCCGCACCTGCGCTCGAACACCTACATCTGCGGTTTCAGCTCCCAATCCTATTTCCGCATCTGCGACCCTCTGGGCGCTTCTGCGTGCCCGCACTTACGGTCCTCAAACTGCAGGTGTGGTTATGACAGAACTTCAGCAGCCTCAGCTGCAAATTTCCGACTCCTAACTTCCCGTCAACCATCCGAAATTATCCCGAGGCCCCCGGGATCTCAACCAAAAGCACGAACGAGTCATATACCACTATCCAAACTTATACCAATCTTTGAAACACCTCAAACAACATAGAATCAACCAAATAACATCGGATCTAAGCCTACGGTTCCAAAAACTTCTGAATTCCAGTTTTGATCAAAAAGCCTATTAAACCTCGTCCGAATGACTTGAAATTTTGCACACACATCAAAATTAACACCTCAGACCTACTCCAACTTCCAGAATTCTATTCCGACCCCTATATCAAAATCTCACATATCTACCGGAAAAAGCCAAAATTTCACTTTCGCCAATTTCAAGCCTAAATTTACTTCGGACCTCCAAAACATAGTCCGATCACGGTCCTAAGTCCCAAATCACCTCCCGAAGCTATTCGAACCATTGAAATTTACATCTGGGCTCTTTTATTAGATATATCAACATCCGGTTGACTTTTCCAACCTAAGCCTACTCAAAATAGACTAAGTGTCTTATTCCTTTCCAAAACCTCTCCGAACCCGAACCAACCAATCTGATATCATATAATACAGCTGAACAAGACAATAGGAAGCAAAAATGTGGGAAACAGAGTGGTAACTCATGAAACGACCGGCCGGGTCATTACATGAATGATGTCATATTTAATGATGTTCTAGCAGCTATGATAAAATGTCCCGTTATTACTATCAGGACCAACAACACTATCACCACTAATACTAAAAACAATCTCTCTAATCTCCTCTTCTATTAGTATAGAGTTAAGGATGCCATTCTCTTCATTAATAATGTACCTAGGAATGCAGTCAATGATATTCAGACTCAAATCCTTTTTGGGATGATTAAATAGCTTCTCATAGTACTTGATAGCAGCTTTTGTAATCTTTTCCTCACTTCTGACCCAATTTCTTTTGTGGTTTTGATTCTATAAATTTGAAGCTTCCTCGTCTTTTCTCTAATGACACTATGGAAATACTTTATGTTGCATTCTCCTTCTTCAAACCATTGTATTTAGAATTTTTGTTTCAAGAGTGACTCTTGCATTGATTCCCATCTTATATACTCGGCCTGACATTTGTTTAAGTTCTCTCTGCTCTATTCAGTATTTTTCTCCTGGTCAATTTCTTCTAATAGTTACACTTCTACTTACCACTTGTTAACATGATCATAGATATTACCAATGTCGTCCTTGGACCATTGAGTAAGTTTCCTGCTCAACATTTTAAGCTTTCGCTGAAGCCTTCACACAGGATTGCCTTAAATAGGGGTGTCCCAGATATCATTAATAAGTTCATAAAATCCTGGTTGATTAGTCCAAAAATTTAAGAACCTAAAGTATTTGATATTATGACATAAATTGTTGTGGCATTTGAATTGGAGGGGCCTATGGTCAAAACTATACATGTTAAGATGTTTGACATTGCACATTTGAAACAATTGAGCCCACGTGTCATTGATGAAGACTCTATCAAGTCTCTTCCAAATTCTTTTCCTTGGTCTCCAGCTGTTGCACCATGTATATTGGGGCCAATAAAGCCAATGTCTAAGACCTCACAATTGTCTACACAGTTTGTGAAGTCAAAACTCCTAGATATTTTGTAAGAATTACCTCCCAATTTTTCATTAGGATCTATGATAATGTTGAAATATCCTCCAATACGCTAAGGTCCATGGTGATTGAGTGCATATCTTCTAAGATGCTCTATAAATCCTTTCTTTCAACTGAGGTACATTTGGCTGGCATACACAGCTGTGATGTTATAATTAGGATAATACAAATCATGCTTGAGTTAAATGATAACTTGTTGTTCCTCATCTGCAAGGATAGTGGCTTTGCAATTCTGCTTCTAAAATATCAAATTTGACCATTCGTGTTAATGTAGCAGTGTTAAAAGCCAAAGTATCTCATGTATCCTTTGATTTTGCTCTTGTTGACAAAGGGTTCCATGGTGGCTACAAACAGATTCTTCAATCTATGTAAGGCCTTCTGTCACGACCCAGATTCCTCACCCTCGGGAGTCGTGATGGCACCTACTCATGAAAGCTAGGCAAGCCGAGTATTATAGATTCATTAACCTTTTTCTTAACCTTTTAACAATTTTTAAATCAACATGCGATCAACAGCAGAATAATTATAATAAATAGAAATGCAGAAGACGAAAACTAATAGTTTAACCATATACTAGTACAGAATCAACATACAACTCTACCCAAAATTTGATGTCACAATATTACGGACTATCTACAATTACTATAAACAGTGGTCTGAAAGATAAATACAAATCTGTCTCTGGAATACATAAAAGAAACAGAATGGAAAGATAGAAGGAGACGCCAAGCCCTACGGACGCCTGCAGGACTACCTCGGGTCTCTGCCACTGGACTGAAGGCAGCAACCTCACTGTGGTCCAAAAGCTCCAGCACCGGGATCTGCACATAGTGCAGAGTGTAGTATCAGCACAACCGACCCCATGTGCTAGTAAGTGTCGAGCCGAACCTCGGCAAAGTAGTGATGAGGCTAGGACGAGACTATCAAATAAACCTGTGCAGTTAAAGCATATATGAAAAGCAATAATAACATAGACTAGCAGTTAAAGACGAGAAGGGGAAACATGATGCGGGGGAATATCAAGTACCAACGGTAACTCAGGAAAAAAGCATAAAGAACATTTTAAATTTTGCATCAGTAAGAATAAGGAAATAGTAACAAATTAATGTCCACTTTTATTCTTTATTGTTGCGGCGCGCAACCCAATTTAAATTATAACACTGTTGTAGCGTGCAATCCAATCCAATCATATCACTGTTGCGGCGTGCAACCCGATCCAATCATATCTCACTGTTGCGGCATGCAACCCGACCTTTACTGTCCTCCCTTATTACTCCATATTGCAGCGTGCAACCCAATCCCATATGATATTGTTGCGGCGTGCAATCCGCTCCCAATATACAATTTAACACCAATCACAAAAGAATCCTGGCAATGTAACAATAAGGAAACAACAATATCCCAGCAAGGAAATCAACAATGAGAATAAACACATCCAGGCAAGGGAACCAATAGTAAGAAGTAAATACGTCTCGGCAAGGGAACCAACAGTAAGAAGTAAATACGTCCCGACAAGGGAATCAGCTATAACCAAACCGGTACCAACATCTAACTTCACAAAAGAAACCTCAACTGGAACCAATACTCAACCATAAACAAATACCACGAGAATAATCACAATTCTTGCCCAACATGGAGAATCAACAACTTAGGCATTTGTAGTACTTATTAAGAACACAACGATTTCAATTTAAGACTCACGGGCATGCTTGACAACAACGTATAGATACTCGTCACCACACCTATATGTTGTACACTACACTAGCACGTATCAAATAATGCACAATACCTATTCCCTCAAGCTAAGGTTAGACCAAACACTTACCTCGAACTTCCACGGCCAACTCAAGCCTCAAACACCGCTTTTCCTTTAGAATTCGCCTCCAAATTACTTGTATCTAGTCCAAATTAATTTAACAACATCAATAAATGCTAAAGAATTCATACCCAATGCTTAATTATAGGTTTTCTATCATTTTCCACAAAAAGTCAAAAATCGACCCCCGGGCCCGCTTGATCAAAACTCGAGGTTTGGACCAAAACCCGAACACCCATTCACCCATGAGACCAAATATGCAATTAGTTTCGAAATCCGACCCCAAAACGAGGTCTAAATTTCAATTATTCAAAAAGCCCTAACTCTACCCAAATCCTCAATTTCTACCATAAAAACCCTAGATTTTTGGATGAAGATTGATGAAATGTAATGGAAAATCGAAAGAAAAAGGTTTAGAATCATAAACCAATGCTTTGGGGAAGAACTTGATCCTTAAAAATCGCCTCAATGCTCTCTAGTTTTGAAAATATGGGCTAAATCCCGACTTTGCTACTGTTTTAAGTGCTGGGCGACAATGTTCATCGCGTTCGCGAGAACACTGTCGCGATCGCGAAGAGCTCGCAGAAGTGGACTTACGCGATCGCGATATCTCCTACGCGTTCGTGAAGGGTAAGCCCCCCTATCCTTCACGTTCGCGGACAACATGACGTGTTCGCGTAGAAAAAATGACAAGTCCCAGCCCACCTCCATTTTTACACTACGCATTCGCGTGACACCAGTCGCGTTCGCGATGAGCAACCCCCCAGTTCTCCGCGTTCGCGACTGTGGCTTCACGTTCGCGAAGAACAAATCCACCCCAGTCCCAATTTCCCTTTTGCGATTGTAAGAGTTACTACGCGATCGCGATGCACAAAATGTTTGTGCACCTGAAGCGGTAAAACCTGTAACTTCTCTAAGTATAAAAACCTTCCGGACCTATCCGAAACTCACCCGAGCCCTCGAGGCTCTAAACCAAACATGCATACTAACTAAAAAACATCATATGAACTTACTCGTGCGATCAAATCGCCAAATTAACACCTTTAACAATGAATTTAGCATCAAAATCAAGGAAGAATCTCAAGAACTCTTAAGTTCAAATTTTAACAACCGAGGGTCCGATTCATGTCATATCAAGTCTGTTTCTTATCAAATTTTACAAGATCGACTTAAATACCATATAAGACCTATACCGGGTTCCGTAACTAAGATATGGGCCAAATACCATCAAATTCAAACACATTTAAATTTCCAAAAACTCTTATAATTTTAGTTAAATAATTTTCTTCAAAAATTCATTTCTCGGGCTTGGGACCTCGGAATTCAATTCCGGGCATACGCCCAAGTCCCATATTTTTTACGGGCCCTCCGGGATCGTCAAATCATGGGTCCGGGTCTGTTTACCCCAAAATGTCGACCGAAAGTCAACTTAAATTCAATTTTAAAGGCCAAATTAGCATTTTTATCAAATTTTCACATAAAAGCATCCCGGATATACACTCGGACCGTGCATGCAAATAAGGGTGAGATAAAAGGAGGCTTTTAAGGCCTCGGAGCATAGAATTCACTAGTATATCAAGTGATGACCTTTTGGGTTATCACACCTTCTTATACCTCACTCCCCTTATATTCCATATGATTATACTAATTATGGATTACCATGGGGGAAAATCAACTATGACTCCTTTCCCTTAAGGAAGGTTGTATTTTGTCTTTGTTCTTGTCAATCTTCCTATTTTTTATTTTTTCTCTTTTAATAGGAGAGATACCATGTTTATTGGATACCTCCTTTAATTGAGTTTCTGTAGGGTCTTCTGGTTGTTTGTTGAGGAGTTATGCAATGGAAGGTGAAGTGCATTCACTGGTATTCTCACTCACTTTCTCTTTAGTTCTGGTGTTGGTTTGCATAACTTTATCTTGTAAATTGTAATCACCTAGGTCAACAACAACTTGGATGTCAGGGTGATTTTTGATTTCAGATGGCAGAGAAGCTGACTATGTGTTAGAGACCTCATGCTTGTTGCTTTCATGTTGATTCCCAATGTTAACAATCTCTGAATCTTGTGGTTTTTCTTTTGTACTGGATCCATTTTCTTTGCTATCACCTGCTGCTACATAGTTTCTAATTCATTGAGATTGTCTTCTATTATAGTCTCTAGAGTATTTCTTACTGGATTCTTGGACGTGTTCCTCTTGTTGCTTTTTAACGAAGGCTTGAAATTAATAGATCTGTTTTTTTTTGGCATCTTCTTCCTCTTCTTATTTTGCTTGATATTTCTCATATCAATATTTGGTTCTATGTCCTCTTCCTTTTCATCCTGGTCATCCTCGATAATCGTAACTTGTTTTTCTTACTAGTCTTGTGTCTCTTCATCATTTTTTACAACATTTTGCTTATTGACTCGATCAAGAGTATCTTCTTCCTTCTCGGCCTTGAGGATATTGTTCATTCACATTCTGACTTTCCCCGTCTAGCTTTAAATTGTTTCTTTTTCCTATTTCTTTTTATGTTTGGAACTTGTCAATTTTTTTCTTCCTTGGTTTCCTTTTCCTGTGTTTCTACTATGCTGTTGATTTCTTTATTCTTCTTTTTCCCTGCTTGATTCCCCTATTTTATTCATATTCTCTTTATTCTCCTCTTGTTTCATTTTTTCAACTGCCCAACAATTAACCAGAGAGTGCCCTAGCCTTCTGCAGTGTTTACAGTATTTCGGGACATTTTCCATTCAATATTTTGCACATATCCATCTAATGGGATACTTTTGTCTTCCGATCCAACATAGACAGTCCGATGGAGAGGTTTAAGAAGGTCTATTTCCATTCTTATCTTGGTCATGCTTGGATCTGGTTTTGGTTTCAGTGGGGACATCCAGTTCTAACGGTGTTCTTGCTGGTCCTATAACCTACTTGGCATAGTGCCAAGTATGCATATGAAATGGTAGTTCAGGGAGTAATACCCTTATCGTTGCAATTGGTAGATCTTCATCTAGTTTAAAATCCGGAGTCTATTTTTGTAGCCGCATTTAAGCACCAGCAATTTCCACCACTCTCTTGAATCTAATAAATTCAAAGTATTCATTGTTTGTGAAATCTAAAAATATATTATAGTTGTCATACACCCATATCTTCATTGTTCCTTTCAGAGCAAATTTCTCTGAAAATTGTGCCCTAATTTTATCATTTGGGGCCTAATTTTTACAAATCTTCCAACTAGGGTTCTTTTACATGCTTCAACCATCACCCCATAATAGTCTTTTGCCTTAAATATTACAGATAGCATTCTACTATGAGTCATCCGTCTCGCAATCACATCCTCTTGTTCTTGACGACTTGGGGTCGCAATGGAATTATGTGTCGTGCTAAGAGTAGTAGCGTATGAGGGTTTCCTTTGAATTATTCCATGGGTTTGCTTCGCCCCATCGGGAGGATCTGGTTACAGGTCCAGACATGCCAGGTGGCCACAACCTGGAGGCTGTATGGGTCAGAGCATGTGGTTCAGATGCTGGTATAGAATGTTACCATTGAAAGTGTTTTGTTTTAGAAAGAGAAATTTTTAATTTCTTCTAGAAGGAAAGTTATTAATTTATACTTTATTAGAGTGACTAATTGTAGTTAGAAGTAGTTAGTGGTGTAGTTAGTCAGTTGCCATAAACTGTCAGAATCAGGTATAACTAACTAGTGGAGTGAGTTAATTAAGTAATGATCAGGTGTCGTATATAAGTAATGAGATATAGCTTTCAGAATACAATGGAATCATTTTTCTTCATTCCTCTCCAGATATTTTCTCTCGATTGACTTCCTCTGCAAGTTATCCCTCTCCCCAATCTCTATAGCAGTGGAGCACTGATGCAGCTAGTCAAGACTACAGTGGAGCACTGATGCTTCTCTAGACCTTGAGCTGTAGCTCAACTTACAATTTTTTTCTCTCTAAAATGCAGTGAACGTTAAAAATTGACTCGAAGTATATTTCAAAACTATCCTACTAATCGGTGAAAATCAGTACGGGAGTTTGGATTGTAATGTTAAATTGATGTTTTCTTACTCTTTAATTATATTTGTAATGATTTCCTCCATGATTATTGAATAGTTTCCCTTACAACTTGTTTGGATGGTTGTTACCCATTGTATTGTATCGTATTGTTACTTTAAATACGATGTTTGTTTTGATTGTTACTTAAATTTTATTATATCATATCGTTAAATCCGTCGTTACATAACGACGAAATGTGCCACTTTATGTAACAACCGATTTGGTGTGGTTGCGTCGTTACCTTGTCTTTTCTCTCAATCTCACCCTTCATTTTTATTAAATAATTTTATTTTATCAATTACCCTACCTTTTTATATAATAATTTTACCCTGTATCATAATTTTTCTTTATAATATTGTAAGTTTATTCTTTATATTGTTGGTGCGTGATATCATGAAACGATGGCAAACGACACAACCTATTCAAATATTATATCTATCAAACGATACAGTACAATACAATACAGTACAATATGATACATTATAAAATGACACGTAAAAACCATCCAAACAAGCTATTAGGGTTTGATAGATATGGTGTTTTGATTGATATTTGTGGATTTTAACTCTAGTTCTTTGCTTGAATTCGTTTGTGGATCTTTGAATTAGTTGCAACTTTATTTACCAGTTTATTTAATCGAAAGAGGAATATTGTGGTGATTATCTTACACTATTTTGTTTGGTTTAATTCAGTGATTCTCTTAAGTAATTGAAAGAGCTTGTTGAATTGTTGTTAAATTAAGTTAGGAGAATATTCGAGAGACATTTTCCTGAAAACCAATCCATTAACACATGCTTGCATATTTTTACAGTGCTTATATTAGTTCACCTTACAAAGTTAAGATTTAATCGAGAGAGGAGTCTTGACTACACGTTTGAATTAATCATCGAGTGAATCCGTGAGAATCATTAGAATTAGAGTGAATTGAACTAGAGTTGGATCCCAAATAGCTATCTTGCACCTATCCTATCACGACCCTTATTTCTTCCATTGATTTTTCAGTGTTTCTCAACTCTTGTCTTCCAGTGATTAATTATTAATTGTTTTATTTTCATAGTTAATTTTAGTTATTAATCATCCCAACCAACGTGTTAATCATCCTGAATAGTGTTAAGCTAGAAATTACTTGAACATTGTTTAAAACAAATCTTTGTGGGGACGATAATCATAACTATACTATATTTGCCTAGAGAGCATTAATTTCGTATTGTGTTTTACGCTCGTCTGATTGACATCAAATAAGGAGAAGTTTTCCAGACAATTTTCACGCTCATTACGACAGATATACGGGAATGGTTTTAAATTTTTGGTGTAAAACCAAAGACAATAAGTCAATAATAGTGATGCAATTCTACCGTTAATATTTTAAGATCATAATTTTGTTTGCCAATGATGCCAAAGGTTAATCATAAATCAGAATATTGATTTACGAGCCTATGATTTGTGAATGCAGGTTATTAATGCAAAGGATGGACAAGTTGATGGTGAGGCACAACTTCAGGGAACAGAATAGGGTGGTTGATGCACTGGCAAAGGAGGAAGCAAATTCAAGTTTTTTGGGGTAGAACTACCATGCTAGCTGTTCATCCGATGTTTGCAAATGATGTATTTTGGACAGACATCCTAGAAACTGAAGTTGTGAGGAATTTTTGGGCATGTAATATTGATACAATTGAACAAAATATGCCTGTCTTAATGGAACTGCAGTACCCCAATTTAGACAGTAATCTACAATGTAATTCATAGTTTTATATATATATATATATATATATATATATATATATATGCCCGTCTTAGTTTTATACTAGTATTTATACTAGCGCGTTGCGTGGAGAATATAAAATATAAGTGTTAATTAAAAATATTACTTGAAAAATACGACATACACAAAGAAGCATGTAAATGATTTCATTTTATGAACATGTAAATGCACTAAATATTCACACATTCAAGTCTATCCAAATTCTACTATTTTTTTTCTTGAATTACAATTTTATTATTTAAGTACTTGAAGAAATTGAAAATCATTTAGGATAAAGTTTGCGTTTAAAATATTTATCATCTTTTTATTTTGTCACGACCCAAGTTCGCCCTCCGTGAACCGTCGTGATGGCACCTAGTCTCTACGACTAGGTCAGCCTAACAAGTGCGGAAAAAGAAACAAAATGCGAAAAAACTAATAAAAAACTGGAGATAAGCAAATATAAAAATGTTTAAGATGCCGCTCGGCATATACTAATACAAGGTCTCAATAACTGAACAACTTCCCAAAACATGGAATCTCATAAAAGCACAAGCTGTTGAATAACTACAAGTGTCTAACTCCGGAAAGTCTAAACAAAAGTAAATACAGAAGGGCTAATACTGTAAGAGTGAATGGAAAGGGACTCCTCGGTCTGCGGACGCGGCAGATATACCTCGAAGTTTCTGGAGAATCGCCTCGCCTCAAGGGTAGTGGGGCTGAGTCGAAGTACCTGGATCTGCACATGAAAACATGCACAGAAAGGGCATGAGTACACCACAACGGTACTCAGTAAGTGTCAAGCCTAACCTCGATCGAGTAGTGACGAGGAAGGTCAGGGCCCTACTGATTATAGCTGAAAAACGAGGTAAAATAGTATAGAATACGACAATATAATTAAATGCTAACAGTATGAAGTAACACAGGATAATAAGAATAGCAACAACTATAACAGAGACAGAATGATCACAAAAGGAATACAGCTTAACACAAAGATAACAGCCGGGGATCTCCCAAGATACCGTCCTGTAGTCCCTAAATGTAACTATATAGTGGATCTCCTGGGTGTCATCCCGTAGTCCAACTCATAGTGCGCGGGGATCTACCGGAATCCGGATCTGTAGTCCAAAATGTAAATACCTAGCGCTGGGGGAATCTACCAGGTGCAGTCCCGAAGTTCCAATATAATATGCAGGGGGATCTACCGGAATACAAATCCATAGTCCCAAAGTAAACATGCAGGGGGATATCCCGGGATACCGTCCCGTAGTCCCAAAGTAAACATACATCAGCAACACGAAGAATATTCAGTTCAATCCAAATTTCATACCAAGGTAAACAGGTATTTCTAACCTAGCATGCTGCACATAATTCAAATAAAGCAGTTTGAGCAAGTAAAGCAATTCACATGCTTTCCGAAGCTAATAGTAGGCTTAAATTGCAAGTAGTATAAACAGGAAAGAAAACACAGTTATAGTTACTTAATGAAAACAGGATTTTCAACAATTAACACAAGTACGCACTCGTCACCTCACGTAAAAGGCGTCTCAAATATCAAAAATACCAAATCTTAAGGGGAGTTCCCCCACACAAGGTTAGGCAAGCCACTTACCTCGAACCGGCTCAAAAATCAACTCGAAACCACGCTCTTGCCATAAATAATCGACTCCAAATGTTCCAAATCTATTCAAATCAATTTCATAATGTAAATATAACTTCAAGTAACTAATTCCACTAATTAATTCGAAGCTAACACGCGAAATTAAGAAAATTGCCCAAAATGTCCCCGGGCCCACGGTCCCACGTCTCGGAGTCATGTAAAAGTTACGGATTATGAACCCTCATTCACTCACGAGTCTAACCATACAAAAATTATCCAAATCCGATGTTAAATCCCCAATCAAAACTCGAAAATTATGTCTAAGAGCTTTTCCAAATTTTTCCACAATTTCTCACCCCAAATCCGAAATTAGATGATGAATTCGTGATTAGATTAATGGGTTATAAGAAAAAAGGAGTTAAGAATCATTACTCGCAAACTCCCTCAGAAAATCTCTCCAAAATTCGTCTCCTACCGAGCTCCCAATTCAATGTTGTGATATGAACTCAAAACCCTCGATTTTGAACTTTATGTTCTGCCAGACGCGTCCTTAATCGCGATTGTGGAACCTCCCACGCGATTGCGAAGAGCAACTTCGCCGACCCACAAAATAACCCTATGCAAACGTGATAAACCCTACGCGATCGCGATGTTGCACTGCTCAGCTATACGCGATCGCGGTTGACCTCATGCGATCGCGAAGAGAAAATCTTCCACTCCTCAGCTGCCTCACTTGTTCCTCTTCGCTCGGCGTAGCCCACGCATTCGCAATTCAACTTTCCCCAATACTACGCGTTCGCACTCCTCTTCCCGCGATCGCGTAGAACAAAAATCCCCTCTGCCTCATGTAAGCCTTTGCGCTCGCGAGCCCCCTCACGCGATCGCGATGAAAAAAAATCTGCAACAAATACCAGCAAAAAATCTAATCCTTCTCCAAGTCCAAAAATGGTTCGTTGAGCATCCGAAACACACCCGAGGCCCCCGGACCTCAACCAAACATGCCAACCAATCCTAAAATATCATTCAAACTTGTTCCAACCTTCATACGCTCAAAACAACATCAAAACACCAATTTAACATCGGATTCAAGCCTAAGAACTCCAAAAACTCTCAAATTACGCTTTCGATCAAAACGTCTATCCAACCTCGTCCGAATGACCTGAAATTTTGCAAGCACGTCACATTCAACACTACGGAGCTACTCCAACTTTTGGAATTCCATTTTGACCTCGATATCAAAATCTCGCAATCTTATCGAAAACTTCAAAAATTCAACTTTCGTCATTTCAAGCCTAAATAAGCTACAGACCTCCAAAACACAATCCGAACACGCCCCTAATCCCGAAATCACCCAATGGAGCTAACGAAACTAACAGAATTCCATTTCGAGGCCATCTTCACACTGCTCCGACTACGGCCCAAATTCTAAAGCTTAAGCTCTCTTTTAGGGACCAAGTGTCCCAAAACACTCCGAACTCAAAACCAAACATCTCAACAAATCAAAATAGCAGAAACAAACAAGGGGAAAGCAAATAATAGGGATCGTGGCATTAATTCTTAAAATGACCAGCCAAGCCGTTACATCCTCCAAGGCGAAACCCGAAGCAGAACCCGCTCTCCAACCATATAGGAAACATCACGAACCTTCTGGTTCACGTAACTCTTCTGTCTGGACTAGGCTGTACGGAGTCTATACTGAATCACTTTAACCTTCTCCAAAGCATCCTGAACCAAGTCTGTGCCCAATAATCTGGCCTCACCCGGCTCAAACCAACCCACCCGGGATCTACACTGCCTACCATATAAAGCCTCGTATGGTGCCATCTGAATGTTGACTGATAGCTGTTGTTGTAGGCAAACTCCGTTACTGGCAAGAACTGATCCCAAGAACCTCCAAACTCCATCACACACGCACGGAGCATATCCTCAAGAATCTGAATAGTGCTCTCAGACAGTTCGTCTGTCTAGGGGTGAAATGTTGTGCTCAACTCCACCCGAGTACCTAACTTATGCTGTACAGCCCTCTAGAACCGTGATGTGAACTGTGTACCTCTGTCTGAAATGATGGAAACTGGAATACCATGCAGACGAACAATCTCCCGGGTATAGATCTCCGCCAATCGCTCCGAAAAATAGGTAGTACACACAGGAACAAAGTGTGCGGACTTGGTCAGCCGATCTACAATCACCCAAATGGCATCGAACTTTCTCAAAGTCCGTGGAGTCCAACTACGAAGTCCATGGTGATCCTCTCCCACTTCCACTCCAGAATCTCTATCTGCTGAAGTAACCCACCCGGTCTCTGGTGCTCATACTTCACCTGCTGACAATTGAGGCACCAAGCTACAAACCCAACTATATCATTCTTCATCTGCCTCCACCAATAGTGCTGCCTCAAATCCTGGTATATCTTCGTGACACCCGGATGAATGGAATACCACGAACTATGGGCCTCCTCAAGAATCAACTCCCGAAGCTCATCAACATTGGGTACACATACCCGACCCTACATCCTCAATACCCTGTCATAACCAATAGTCATATATCTAGCATCGCCATGCAGAACCTTGTCCTTGAGGATAAGCAAATGAGGGTCATCAAACTGACTCTCACGGATACGATCAAACAAGGAAGACCGAGAAACCATGCAAGCGAGAACCCGACTAGACTCTAAAAGATCCAATCTCACAAACTAGCTGGCTAAGGCCTGAAGATCCATCGCCATCGGCCTCTTTACTGCTGGTAAATAAGCCAAACTCCCCAAATTCTTCGCCCGGTGACTCAAAGCATCGATCACCACATTGGCCTTGCCCGTATAATACAAAATAGTGATATTATAGTCCTTCAGCAGCTCTAACCACCTCCTCTGACGTAAATTAAGGTCCTTCTGCTTGAACAGATGCTACAAACTCTGGTGATTAGTATAAATCTCACAAGGCACACCGTACAAATAATGACGCCAGATCTTCAATACGTGAACAATAACAGCTAACTCGAGATCATGGACAGGATAATTCTTCTCATATACCTTCAATTGTCTGGACGCGTAGGCAATCGCCCTACCGTCCTGCATCAATACCGCTCCAAGGCCAATCCTCGAAGCATCACAATAAATGGTATAAGACCCCAAACCTGTAGGAAATATCAAAACTAGGGTTGTAATCAAAGCTATCTTGAGCTTCTGAAAGCTCGCCTCACGCTCTTCCATCCACTGGAACGGAGCACCCTTATGGGTCAGCCTGGTCATAGGTGCTGCAATAGATGAAAACCCCTCAACAAATCAACGGTAAGAACCCGCTAAGCCAAGAAAACTATGGATCTCTGTAGCTGAGGATGGTCTCGGCCAACTCTGTACTGCTTCCACTTTGTTCGGATCCATCTTTATCCCCTCACTCGACACTACGTGACCCAAGAATGCCACGGAATCCAACCAAAACTCACATTTAGAGAACTTTGCATATAACTTCTTTTCCCTCAATGTCTGAAGCACTGTCCTCAGGTGCTGCTCATGATCTTCCCGACTCCGTGAGTATACCAGATATTATCAATAAAGACAATGACGAATGAGTCAAGATATGGCTGGAACACACTGTGCATCAAATGCATGAAGGCTGCTGGGGAATTGGTTAGCCCAAATGACATAACAAGGAACTCATAATGACCATACCGAGTCCTGAAAGCAGTCTTCGAGATATTTGGCTCCCGAATCTTTAACTAATGGTAACCTGAACGCAAGTCAATCTTAGAAAACACTCGTACACCCTCTAGCTGGTCAAACAAATCATCAATACGGGGCAAAGGATAATGGTTCTTCACTGTAACTTTGTTTAACTGGCGATAATCAATGTACATACGCATAGAACCATCCTTTTTCTTCACAAACAATACAGGAGCACCCCAAGGTGATACACTGGGCCAAATAAAACCCTTATCAAGCAATTCCTGTAACTGATCCTTCAACTCCTTCAACTCAGGAGGGGCCATACGATACAGAGGAATAGAAATGGGCTGAGTGCTAGGCAACAGATCAATGCCAAATTCAATATCTCTATCGGGCGACATGCCCGAAAGATCAACTTGAAACACAATAGAAAAATACCGTACTACTGGGATTGAATCAATTGTAGGGGTATCAATATTGACATCTCTCACAAAAGCAAGATACGCGTCACACCCCTTCTCAACCATACGTTGAGCCTTAAGGAATGAAATAACTCTACTAGAAGTATGATCTAAGGTACCTCTCCACTCTACTTGTGGTACACTTGGCATAGCCAGCGTCACAGTTTTGTTGTGATAATCAAGAATAGCATAATGGGATGACAACCAGTCCATGCCCAAGATAACATCAAAATCTACCATGCTGAGCAATAATAAATTGGCTTTGGTCTCAAAACCACTAAGAGCAACCACACACGACTGATAAACGCGGTCTACAACAAGAGAATCTCCCACAGGAGTAGAAACATAAACAGGGGAACTCAAAGAATCCCGAGATACACCCAAATGTGGGGCAAAATAAGAAGAAACATAAGAATAGGTGGAGCCTGGAATCGAATAAAATCGATGCATCTCTATGACAAACCAGGACAATACCTGTGATGATAGAATCAGAGGCGACAGCCTCGGTACGGACAGGAAGGGCATAATATCTAGTCTGGCCTCCCCCTCTAGGGTGACCTCTACATCCCCAACCTCCACCTCTAGTTGGCTAAGCAAGTGGGGTAGCAACTAGAGTTGTAACCATAGCTTGAGAACTCTGCGGGGCACGCTGTGGCTAAGAAGTCTATAGAGGTTCACCCCTCCTAAGTTTGGGGCAATCCCTCACCATATGGAGGGTGTCACCACACTCAAAATAAGCTCTGGGAGGACGTGGCGGCTGTGATTGTCTCTGGCCATGTCTGCTGGACTGACCATTGAAAACACCTCGCGTAGGAGGCGCACTAGATACTGGAGGTGCATAATAAGGCTCCTAAGGCCTAAGAGGATCTGGAATACCACTGGCTACTAGAAGAGCTGAATGAACAGGGTGACTCACATAACCCCTACCATGACGAACTGCAGCTGGAGCACGGGCACCAAAATAATGGCCTGACTCTCGAGACCTCTTGGCCTCCCTCTCCTCTCTATCCCTAGCATGCATACCGTCCACTCTCCTAGCAATGCTCACCACCTGCTGATAAGAAATATCCATCTCCAACTCACGAGCCATGCTAGACGTGAAGCTGGTAATGAGGCCCTCAATAAACCGGCGAACCCTCTCGCAAACAATAGCAACCAAAGCTGGTGCATGCCTAGCCAAGCTAGTGAAATAGACAGCATACTTTGAGACAGTCATAGCACCCTGGTGCAAATGCTCAAACTCTGCGCGCCATGCGTCCCTAAGGCTCTAAGGAACATACTCTCTGAGGAACATATCTGAAAACTGAGTCCAAGTCAGGGAAGTTGCCTCATCCAGACTGTCTAACTCATAAGTACGCCACCACTCATAGGCGGCTCCTCGAAGCTAGAAGGTAGTGA
Organism: Nicotiana sylvestris; assembly: GCF_000393655.2. Lineage (NCBI taxonomy): Eukaryota > Viridiplantae > Streptophyta > Magnoliopsida > Solanales > Solanaceae > Nicotiana > Nicotiana sylvestris. The sequence continues at coordinate 97,921,588 of NC_091058.1, forward strand.
AGGGAACCCTGCTCGATCCTGATAGACCCATGGTACGGAGGATACGGTAGCACTCATCTAGAAATCCCAGAGCATCATCTGATGCTAGACCTCTGAATACAGGAGGCTTGTACTTCTTGAACCTCTCAAGCCTCAGCTGCTCATCCTCAGAAGTCGCTGCCCTGTCCTCGGGCTGATCTGGGACTGCAGGCTGTACAGGAATAATCTCTGGATCCTGATCAACATGCACTCACTGCTCAGAAGTGCGGGTGGCAAGAGTCTGTGCTCCTCCCCCGGCCTGAGATGTAGCTGCAGCAAGGGGAAGCAACCCTACCTGAGCCAAAGTGGTGTACATGCTCATGAACTGTGCAAGAGCCTCTTGGAGAGCTAGAGTGGTAGTAGCAGTAGGCGTATCAAGTTCCTGGACTCCGGCTAGAACTGCTGGTGGCAGCTCGCGTGGGTGCTCTGACTGCACCACATGCGTGTCCTCGGCCTCTACCCCAGCCCCGACCTCTGACAGCTCCAGCAGGGGGCGCGGGTGCCTAATTATCTCTGATAGCACGTTTCCTCACCATTTGTGAGAGAATAGAAGACAAAAGTTTAGAATTGTGATATCAAAAAGCTCGCACGACAAGGAAATCAAATGATGTGGAATTTTCCTAATAGTTACATAGCCTCTCGTATAAAAGTACAGACGTCTCCGTACCGATCCGCGAGACTCTAATAAACCGACTTGTGATTCATGACTCCTATGAACCTAGAGCTCTGATACCAACTTATCACGACCCAAGTTCGCCCTTCGTGAACTGTCGTGATGGCACCTAGTCTCTACGACTAGGTAAGCCTAACAATTGCGAAAAAAGAAACAAAATACGGAAAAACTAATAAAAACTGGAGATAAGCAAATATAGAAACGTTTAAGATACCGCTCGTGTCATGACCCTAGTTCGCCTCCGTGAACTGTTGTGACGGCACCTAGTCTCTACGACTAGGTAAGCCTAACAAATGTGGAAAAAGAATAATTGCGGAGAGAAAATAATTAAAAACCGAGATAACAAAATGAAACAGTGTTTAAGATGCTGCCTCCTCGGAAAAGGAAAATACAGAAGGGCTATACTAGTACAGGAAGATAAAAAATGACTCCTCGGTCTGCGGACGCGGAAGATATACCTCGAAGTCTCTACAAAAGTGCCTCACCTCAAGGATGATAAGGCTGACTCAAAGTACCTGGATCTGCACATGAAAAACATGCGCAGAAAGGGCATGAGTACACCACAGCGTTACTCAGTAAGTGCCAAACCTAACCTCGTTCGGGTAGTGACGAGGAAAGTCAGGGCCCTACTGAAATTAAATGAAATATAAGGTTTAACAATATAGAAAAAGATCGTATAATTAAGTGCAAAAGTAAGAAATAACATAGAATAGAAAGAACAACGGCAACCATATCAGAGAAAAATAATCACGGAAAGGAATACAGCTCAACGCAGAGATAAAAACTGGGGATCTCCCAGGATACCGTCCTGTAGTCTCCAAATATAAATATCTAGTGGATCTCCCCAGGTGCAGTCCGGTAGTCAAACTCATAATGCGCGGGGATCTACTGGAAATCTGATCCGTAGTCCCAAATTTAAATATCCAGTACAGAGGGAATCTACCGGGTGCAGTCCCGTAGTTCCAATATAAAGTGCAAGGGGATCTACCAGAATACAAATTTGTAGTCCCAAAGTAAACATGCAGGGGGGATCTACTGGGATACCGTCCCGTAGTCCAAAAGTAAACATGCAGGGGGGATCTACCGGGGTATCGTCCCGTAGTCCTAAAGTAAACACATAGCAACAACACGAAGAATACACAATTCAATTCAAATTCCATACCAAAGTAAAACAGGTATTTCTAGCCTAGCATGTTGCACATAATCCAAATAAGGAAGTTTGAACAAGTAAAGCAATTAATGCAATTAGACATACTTCCCTAAGCTAACAACAGGCTTAAATTGCAAGTAGTATAAACAGGAAAAGAAAACACAATTAAAATTCCTTAAAGAAAACCAGATTTTTCAATAATTAACACAAGTACGCACTCGTCACCTCACGTACAAGGCATTTCAAATATCAATAATACCAAATCCTAAGGGGAGTTCCCCCACACAAGGTTAGGCAAGCCACTTACCTCGAACCGGCTCAAAATCAACCTGAAATCACGTTCTTGCCACAAGTACTCGACTCCAAATGGCCCAGATCTATTCAATTCAATTCCATAATGTAAATAACACTTCAAGTAACTGATTCTACAAATAAATTCTAAGCTAATACGCGAAATTAGGTAAAATGACAAAAACACCCCTAGGGCCCACGTATTGGAATCGGGTAAAATGTACATTTTCAGATTCCCCATACTCTCACGAGTTCAGTCATACCAAAAGTACTAAAATCGGACCTCAAATGGTCCTTCAAATCATCACTCGAAGCTCTCTAGTTAACCAAGCCGTAACCCCCAATTTACCACTGATTTTCCTTAGATTTTCATGCTTAGAATGATAAAAATCAACATAATAACGAGCTTAAGGACCAAAGGCTTTACCTCAATGAATTCCTCTGAAAATGCTCCCCAAAGTTCCTTCCCGTTTGAAAATAGGTGAAAAATAACTCAAATTCGCGAAGACATCTATTTATATGTTCTACCCAACGAATCCGCTTCTGCAGCCATGGGACCGCACCTGTGGTCCCGCTTTTGCAGAACTAAAGTCGCATCTGTAACAATTCACTAAAACCCAGCTTCCGCACATGCGATTACCCTTATGCAGATATGGTGCCGCTTCTGCGGTGAAGCGCCCGCTTCTGCGGTCCCTACTGACTCTCTCCCTTTCCGCTTCTGCGGTGCTAGTGCCGCTTCTGCAGCTCCGCACCTGCGGGACCTAATCACAGGTGCAGTTATGGCAGAGATCAGCAGCTTCAGCTGCTCCAAACCACTTCCATTTCTTCCGACAACCCTCCAAAATCACCCCGAGAACCCCTAGGACCTCAACCAAAAATACGAACAAGTCCTATACCACTATCCAAACTTATACCAATCCTCAAAACACCTAAAACAACATCGAAACATCGAATTAACCACAGATTCAAGCTTAAGAACTCCAAAAACTCCCAAATTACGCTTTCGATCAAAAAGTCTATCAAACCTCGTCCGAATGACTTGAAATTTTGCACATACGTCACATTCAACACTATGGAGCTACTCCAACTTCCGGAATCCCATTCCGACCCTTAGATAAAAATCTCACTATCGAACCGGAAACTTCAAAAATTCAACTTTCGGCATTTCAAGCCTAAATAAGCTACGGACCTCCAAAACACAATCTGAACATGCCCCTGAGCTCGAAATCACTCAACGGAGCTAACGGAACTAATGGAATTCCATTTCGAGTCCATCTTTACACTGCTCCTAATACGGTCCAAATTCTAAAACTTAAACTCTCATTTATGGACTAAGCGTCCCAAAACACTTCGAAACTCCAATTAAATCCTGTCGTCAACCCCCAATAGCATAAACAAACACGGGGAATGTAGTTAATAGGGGATCGGAGCGTTAATTCTTAAAACGACCGGCCGGGTCGTTACATTCTCCCACATTTAAACATTCGTTCGTCCTCGAACAAGAATAGAGACATACCTGAAGTACTGAAAAGATGAGGGTAACAGTTACGCATATCCTACTCGGTCCCCCAGATTGCCTCCTCGATCGGCTAACCCCGCCACTGAACCTTTACGGACGCAATGTTCTTTGACCTGAGCTTCTGAACCTGCATGTTCAATATCTCCACTACTCCTCAACATAAGATAGATCCTTGTCTAACTGGACTGAACTGAAATCCAACACGTGCGACGGATCACCGTGATACTTCCAGAGCATCGAAACATGAAATACCAGATGAACTCCTGCCAAGCTGGGAGGTAAGGAAAGCTCATAAGCAACCTCCCCAACACGTCTCAATATCTCAAAAGGACAAATAAACCTCAGACTCAACTTTCCTTTCTTCCCAAATCTCATAACGCCCTTCATAGGTGAACCCCGAAGTAGAACCTGCTCTCCAACAATATAGGAAACATTACGAACCTTCCGGTCCATGTAACTCTTCTGTCTAGACTGGGCTGTACGGAGTCTATCCTGAATCACCTTAACCTTCTCCAAAACATCCTGAACCAAGTCTGTTCCCAATAATCTAGCCTCACCCGGCTCAAACTAACCCACTAGGGATCTACACCGGCTACCATACAAAGCCTCACACGGTTCCATCTGAATGCTGGACTGATAACTTTTATTGTAAGCAAACTCCGCCAGTGGTAAGAACTGATTCCAAGATCCTCCAAACTCCATCACACATGTACGGAGCATATCCTCAAGAATCTGAATAGTGCACTTGGACTGTCCGTCCGTCTGGGGGTAAAATGATGTGCTCAACTCCACCCGAGCACCTAACTCGTATTGTACGGCCCTCCAGAACCATGATGTGAATTGAGTACCTCTATCTGAAATGATGGAAACTAGAATACCATGCAGACGAACAATCTCCCGGATATAAATCTCCGCCAACCGCTCCAAAGAATAAGTAGTACACATAGGAATGAAATGTGCGGACTTGGTCAGCCGATCCACAATCACCCAAATGGCATCAAACTTCTTCAAAGTTTGTGGGAGTCCAGCTACGAAGTCCATGGTGATCCTCTCCCACTTCCACTCCGGAATCTCTATCTGCTGAAGGAACCTACCCGATCTTTGGTGCTCATACTTCACCTGTTGATAATTGAGGCACTGAGTTACATATCCAACTATATCCTTCTTTATCCGCCTCCACCAATTGTGCTCTCTCAAATCCCGATATATCTTCGTGGCACCCGGATGAATGGCATACCGCAAACTATGGGGCTCCTCTAGAATCAACTCCCGAAGCCCATCAACATTGGGTACAAAAATCTGACCCTGAATCCTCAATACCTCGTCATCACCAATAGTCACATCTCTGGCATCACCGTACAGAACCTTGTCCTTGAGGACAAACAAATGAGGGTCATCATACTAACGCTCCCTGATACGATCAAATAAGGAAGATCGATAAACCACGCAAGCTAGAACCCAACTAGGCTCCGAAAGATCCAATCTCACAAACTGACTGGCTAAGGCCTGAACATCCATCGCCATGGGCCTCTACACTGCTGGTAAATAAGCCAAACTCCCCAAACTCTCCACCCGGCGACTCAAAGCATCTTCCACCACATTGGCCTTTCCCGGGTAATAAAAATAGTGATATCATAGTCCTTCAGCAACTCTAACCACCTCCTCTAGCGCAATTTAAGGTCCTTTTGCTTGAATAGGTGATGCAAGCTTCGATGATCAGTATAAATCTCATAAAGAACACCGTACAAATAATGACGCCAGATCTTCAAGGCATGAACTATAGCAGCTAACTCGAGATCATAGACAGGATAATTTTTCTCATGTACCTTCAACTATCGGGACGCGTAGGCAATCATCCTACCGTCCTACATCAATATCGCTCCAAGGACAATCCTCAAAGCATCACAATAGACGGTATAAGACCCAAACCTGTAGGTAATATCAAAACTAAGGATGTAGTCAAAGCTGTCTTGAGCTTCTGAAAACTCGCCTCACACTTTTCCGTCCACTAGAACGGAGCACCCTTATAGGTCAGCCTGGTCATAGGTGCTGCAATAGATGAAAACCCCTCAACAAATCGACGATAATAACCCGCCAACCCAAGAAAACTACAGATCTATGTAGTTGAGGATGGTCTGGGCCAACTCTACACTGCTTCCACTTTTTTCGGATCCACCTTTATCCCCTCACTCGACACTACGTGACCGAAGAATGCCACGGAATCCAACTAAAACTCACATTTCAAGAACTTTGCATATAACTTCTTTTCCCTCAAAGTCTGAAGCACTATCCTCAGGTGCTGCTCATAATCTTCCCAACTCTGGGAGTATACCAGAATATCATCAATAAAGACAATGACGAACGAGTCAAGATATGGCCGGAACACATTGTGCATCAAATGCATGAAGGCTGCTGGGGCATTGGTCAGCCCAAATGACATAACAAGGAACTCGTAATGACCATACCGAGTCTAGAAAGCAGTCTTTGAGATATCTGGCTCTCAGATCTTCAACTGATGGTAACCTGAGCGCAAGTCAATCTTAGAAAACATTCGTGCACCCTGAAGTTGGTCAAATAAATTATTAATACAAGGCAAAGGATACTGGTTATTCACTGTAACTTTGTTCAACTGGCGATAATTAATGCACATACACATAGAACCATCCTTTTTCTTCACAAACAAGACAGGGGCACCCCAAGGTGATACACTGGGTCGAATGAAACATTTATCAAGCAATTCCTGTAACTGATCCTTCAACTCCCTCAACTCAAGAGGAGCCATATGATAAGGAGGAATAGAAATGGGTTGAGTGTCCAACAACAGATCAATGCCAAAATCAATATCTCTATTAGGCAGCATGCTCGAAAGATCAGCTAGAAACACATCAGGAAAATCCTGTTCTACTGGGACTGAATCAACTGTAGGGGTATCAACACTGACACCTCTCACATAAGCTACATACTCGTCACACCCCTTCTCAACCAAACATTGGGCCTTGAGGAATGAAATAACTCTACTGGAAGATTGATCTAAGGTACCCCTCCACTCTACTTGCAGTACACCTAGCATAGCCAGCGTCACGATTTTGGCGTGACAATCAAAGAATAGCATAATGGGGCGACAACCAGTCCATGCCCAAGATAACATCGAAATATACCATGCTAAGCAATAACAAATCGGCTCTGGTCTCAAAACCACTAAGAGCAATCAAACACGACCGATAAATGCGGTCCACAACAAGAGAATCTCCCACAGGAGTAGAAATATAAACAGGTTTACTCAAAGAATCCCGAGATACACCCAAATGCGGAGCAAAATAAGAAGACACATAAGAATAGATGGATCTTGGATCGAATAAAATCGATGCATCTCTATGACAAACCATGACAATACATATGATGACAGAATCGGAGGCAACAACCTCGGTACGGGCAAGAAGGGCATAATATCTGTCCTGGCCTCCCCCTCTAGGGCGACCTCTACCTCCCCGACCTCCACCTCTAGCTGGCTGAGCAGGTGGGGTAGCAACTGGAGCTATAACTATAGCCTGAGAACTTTGCGGGCATGTTGTGGCTGAAAAGTCTATGGAGATGCACTTCTCCCAAGTCTAGGGCAATCCCTCACCACATTTCGTGTGTCACCACACTCAAAACAAGCTCTGGGAGGACGTGGCAGTGGGAACTGTGCGGTACGGGTACTCTGAGACCCCTGAACACCTGAAACACTGTGTGAAATCTGAGGCACAAACTGAGCTAGCTGACCCACAAAACCTCTGCCATGTCGTACTCTTCCTCCAAAATAAGGACCAGTGGGTCTCTCTAGTCTACGAGGTCTCCTTGCTTCCCTATACTCTCTCTCCTGACCTCATCTGTCCTCTCTCTCCTGGACACCTGTCCTCTACTCGGCAAGAGGTCCTCACCACCCGCTGAACTGGGACCACAAGCTATGACGCCATGACACCTGGAACCTGACCAATGAGAACTCGCTGCTCTGGAGTGGAGGTGGCAGAAGTCTGGGTCCCTCCCCCAATCTATGAAGTATTTGGTACAACCTAAATCAATCTCGCCTGAACCAATGTACCAAATATACTCAGGAACTTTGTTAAGGTCTCCTAAAGTGCTGGAGTAGTAGTAGCAGTAGGCGTATCAGGTGCTTGGACTCCGACTGGAACTGTTGGTGGCACCTTGGTGGAAGCTCGAGCGGGTGCTCTAGCTGCACCACGTGCGCGTCCTCGGCCTCTACCCTGGCCCCGACCTCTGACAGCTCCAGTAGGGGGCGCGGGTGCCTGATTATCTGTGGTAGCACATGTCCTCACGATCTGTGAGAGAATGGAAGACAGAGGTTTAGAATTGGTGATGTCAAGAATCTCGCACGACAGGGAAGGCAAAAGAAATGGAATTTCCTAATAGTTACATAGCCTCTCGCAGATAAGTACAGACGTCTCCATACCGATATGTGAGACTCTAATAAACCAGCTTGTGATTCATGACTCCTATGAACCTAGAGGTCTGATACCAACTTGTCATGACCCCAGTATGCCCTCCGTGAACTGTCGTGACGGCACCTAGTCTCTATGACTAGGTAAGCCTAACAAATGCAGAAAAAGAACAATTGCGGAAAAAAATAACTAAAAACCGAGATAACAAAATGAAATAGTGTTTAAGATGTCGCCTGGCATATAACAATACAAGAATCTCAACCTAACACTCCCAAAATCTGGAACCCCATGAATCACAAGCTAAGAGATACATAAAAAGTTCTAACTCCAGAGATGCCTATCAAAAGGAAAATACAGAAGGGCTATACTAGTACAGGAAGATAGAAAGGGACTCCTCAGTCTACAGACGGGGAAGATATACTTCAAAATCTCTACAAAAGCACCTCGCCTCAAGGATGATAAGGCTGAGTCGAAGTACCTAGATCTGCACATGAAAAATATGCGCAGAAAGGGCATGAGTACACCACAGCGGTACTCAGTAGTGCCAAGCCTAACCTCAGTCGGGTAGTGACGAGGAAAGCAAGGGCCCTACTGAGATTAAATGAAATATAAGGTTTAACAATATAGAATAAGACTGTATAAGTAAGTGTAACAGTAAGAAATAACATAGAATAGAAAGAACAACAACAGCCATAACAGGGACAAAATAATCACGGAAATGAGTACAGCTCAACACAGAGATAACAACCGGGGATCTCCCAGGATACCGTCCTGTAGTCTCCAAATATAAATATCCAGTGGATCTCCCGGGTGAAGTCCCGTAGTCCAACTTATAATGTGCGGGGATCTACCGGAAATCCGATATGTAGTCCCAAATATAAATATCCAATACATGGGGAATGTACCGGGTGCAGTCCCATAGTTCCAATATAAAGTGCAGGGGGATCTACCGGAATACAAATCCGTAGTCCCAAAGTAAACATGTAGGGGGGATCTACCGGGATACCATCCCGTAGTCCCAAAGTAAACATGCAGGGGGGATCTATCGTGATACCGTCCCGTAGTCCCAAAGTAAACACACAGGAACAACACGAAAAAGACACAATTCAATTCAAATTCCATACCAAGGTAAAACAGGTATTTCTAGCCTAGCATGCTGCACGTAATCCAAATAAGGCAGGTTGAGAAAATAAAGCAATTAAGGTAATTAGACATATTTCTCTAAGCTAACAATAGGCTTAAATTGCAAGTAGTATAAATAGGAAAAGAAAAAATAATTAAAATTACTTAAAAAATGGGTTTTTCAACAATTAGCACAAGTACGCACTCGTCACCTCATGTACAAGGCATTTCAAATATCAATAATACCAAATCCTAAGGGGAATCCCTCCACAAGGTTAGGCAAGCCACTTACCTCGAACCGGCTCAAAATCAACCCGAAATCACGTTCTTGCGACGAGTACTCGACTCCAAATGGCCCAAATCTATTTAATTCAGTTGCATAATATAAAAAACACTTCAAGTAACTGATTATACAAATAAATTTTAAGCTAATATGTAAATTAGGTAAAATGACCAAAACTCCCCCAGGCCCACGTCCCAGAATCTGGTAAAATTTATATTTTCAGAATCATCATACTCTCACGAGTTCAGCCAAACCAAAAGTACCAAAATCGGACCTCAAATGGTCCCTCAAATCATCACTCAAAGCTCTCTAATTAACCAAGCCCTAACCCCCAATTTACCACTGATTTTCCTTAAATTTTCATGCTTAGAATGATAAAAATTACCATAATAACGAGCATAAGGACCAAAAGCTTTACCTCAACGAATCCCTCTGAAAATGCTCCCTAAAGTTCCTTACAGTTTGAAAATAGGTGAAAAATAACTCAAATTCGCGAAGGCATCTATTTATATGTTCTACCCAGCGAATCCACTTTTGCGGAACTAAAGTCGCATCTGCGACAATTCACTAAAACCCAGCTTCCGCACCTGCGATTACCCTTACACAGATGTGGTGCCGCTTCTGCGGTAAAACGCCCGTTTTTGCGGTCCCTGCTGGCTCTCTTCCTTTCCGATTCTGTGATGCTAGCGCCGCTTTTGTGGCTCCACACCTACGGGACCTAACCGCAGGTGCGGTTATGACAGAGATTAGCAACATCAGCTATTCCAAATCACTTTCAATTCTTCCGACAACCCTCGGAAATTACCCAAAGGCCCCCCGGGATCTCAACCAAAAATATGAACAAGTCCTATACAACTATCCAAACTTATACCAATCCTCAAAACATCTAAAACAACATCGAAACATCGAATTAACCACGGATTCAAGCTTAAGAACTCCAAAAACTCCCAAATTACGCTTTCAATCAAAAAGTCTATCAAACCTCGTCCGAATGACTTGAAATTTTGCACACACATCACGTTCAACACTATGGAGCTACTCCAACTTCTGGAATCCCATTCTGACCCTTAGATCAAAATCTCACTATCGAACCGGAAACTTCAAAAATTCAACTTTCGACATTTCAAGCCTAAATAAGCTACGGACCTCCAAAATATAATCCGAACACGCCCCTAAGCCCGAAATCACTCAACGGAGCTAACGGAACCAACAAAATTCCATTCCGAGGTCGTCTTCACACTGCTCCGACTACGGTCCAAATTCTAAAACTTAAACTCTCATTTAGGGACTAAGTGTCCCAAAACTCTCCGAAACTCCAATTAAATCCTCCTGGAAACTCCCAATAGCTGAAACAAACAAGGGGAATGCAGTTAATAGGGGATCGGTGCGTTAATTCTTAAAACAACCGGTCGGGTCGTTACAGCTCGGCATATACTAATACAAGGTCTCAATAACTGAACAACTTCCCAAACCCGGAATCTCATAAAATCACAAGCTGTTGAATAACTACAAGTGTCTAACTCCAGAATGTCTAAACAAAAGTAAATACAGAAGGGCTAATACTGTAAGAGTGAATAGAAAGGGATTCCTCGGTCTGCGGACGCAGCAGATATACATTAAAGTCTCTGGAGAATAGCCTCGCCTCAAGGGTAGTGGGGCTGAGTCGAAGTACCTGGATCTGTACATGAAAACATGTGCAGAAAGGGCATGAGTACACCACAATGGTACTCAGTAAGTGCCAAGCCTAACCTCGATTGAGTAGTGACGAGGAAGGTCAGGGCCCTATGGATTATAGCTGAAAAATGAGGTAAAACAGTATAGAATACGGCAATATAATTAAATGCTAATATTATGAAGTAACACAAGATATAAGAATAGCAACAACTATAACAGAGACAGAATAATCACAGAAGGAATACAGCTCAACACAAAGATAGCAACCGGGGATCTCCCAGGATACCGTCCTGTAGTCCCCAAATGTAAATATCTAGTGGATCTCCTGGGTGTCATCCCGTAGTCCAACTCATAGTGCGTGAGGATCTACCAAAATCCCGATCTGTAGGCCCAAATGTAAATACCTAGTACTGGGGGAATCTACCGAGTGCAGTCCCGTAGTTCCAATATAATGTGCAGGGGGATCTACCAGAATACAAATCCGTAGTCCCAAAGTAAACATGCAGGGGGATCTCCCTGAATACCGTCCCGTAGTCTCATAGTAAACACATAACAGCAACACGGAGAATATTCAGTTCAATCCAAATTTCATACCAAGGTAAACATGTATTTCTAACATAGCAAGCTGCACATAATTCAAATAAAGCAGTTTGATCAAGTAAAGCAATTAAGTTAATTAGACATGCTTCCCTAAGCTAATAGTAAGCTTAAATTGCAAGTAGTATAAACAGGAAAGGAAACACAGTTATAGTTACTTAATGAAAACAGGATTTTCAACAATTATCATAAGTACGCACTCGTCACCTCACGTACAAGGCATCTCAAATATCAACAATATCAAATCCTAAGGGGAGCCCCCCCCCCCCCACAAGATTAGGCAAGCCACTTACCTCAAACCAGCTCAAAAATCAACCCGAAACCACGCTCTTGCCACGAGTACTCGACTCCAAATGGCATAAATCTATTCAAATCAATTGCATAATGTAAATATAACTTGAAGTAACTAATTACGAAAATTACCCAAAAAGCCCCTCGGGCCCACGTCTCTGAATCGAGTAAAAGTTATGAATTATGAACCCTCATTCACTCACAAGTCTAACCATACCAGAATTATCCAAATCCAATGTCAAATCCCCAATCAAAACTCAAAAATTAGGTCTAAGAACTTTTCCAAATTTTCCCCATAATTTCTTACCCCAAATCCGAAATTAGATGATGAATTCATGATTAGATTAATGGGTTATAAGCAAAAAGGAGTTAAGAATCATTACCCATAAACTCCCTTCGAAAATCTCTCCAAAATTCATCTCCTACCGAGCTCCCAATTCAATTTTGTGATATGAACTCAAAACCCTCGATTTTGAACTTTATGTTCTGCCCAGACGCGTCCTTAATCGCGATCGTGGAAACTTCCATGCGATCGCGAAGATCAACTTCGCTGACCCCCAAAAATAACCCTGCGCGAACATGATAAACCCTGCGCGATCAAGATGTTGCACGGCTCAGCTCTACGTGATCGCGGTTGACCTCACACGATCGCGAAGAGAAAATCTTCCACTCCTCAGCTCCTCACTTCTTCCTCTTCGCAAACGCGGCGTAGCCCACGTGTTCGCTATTCAACTTTCCCCAATACTACGCGTTCGCACTCCTCTTCCCGCGAACGCGTAGAACAAAAATCCCATCTGCCTCATCTAAGCCTTCGCGATCGCGAGCTTCCTCACGCAATCGCAATGAAGAAAAGTTTGCAACAAATACCAGCAAAAAATCTGATCCTTCTCCAAGTCCAAAAATGGTCCGTTGAGCATCCGAAACACACCCGAGGCCCCCGGGACCTCAACCAAACATGCCAACCAATCCTAAAACATCATTCAAACTTGTTCCAACCTTCGGAACGCTCAAAACAACATCAAAACACTAATTTAACATCGGATTCAAGCCTAAGAACTCCAAAAACTCTCAAATTACGCTTTCGATCAAAAGGTCTATCAAACCTCGTCCGAATGACCTGAAATTTTGCAAGCACGTGATATTCAACAATACGGAGCTATTGTAACTTCCGGAATTCTATTCCGACCCCGATATCAAAATTTCGCTATCGAACCGGAAGCTTCAAAAATTCAACTTTTGGCATTTCAAGCCTAAATAAGTTACGGATCTCCAAAATACAATCCAAACACGCCCCTAAGCCCGAAATCACCCAACGGAGCTAACGAAACCGACGGAATTCCATTTCGAGGCCGTCTTCACACTGCTTCGACTACGATCCAAATTCTAAAGCTTAAGCTCTCTTTTAGGGACTAAGTGTCCCAAAACACTCTGAAACTCAAAATCAAACATCCCGGCAAATCAACATAGCAGAAAAAAATACGGGGAAAGCAGTTAATGGAGGATCGGAGCGTTAATTCTTAAAACGACAGGCCGCGTCGTTACATATTTCTTCATGAAATGGTAGATAATATTATTATATAAACTCCTCTACTAATAAATATTGGTGCAATACTATGAAAACAGATCAGTAATAATATAATAGGTTGAAAAGTTGCCCAATTTGATATATATACATATATATATATATATATATAGTGGTCGACCAAGAAACCTTGCTAAGGTACACAATTTCATTTGAATATTATTTGTAATAATTATCACTGTTTGTGAGAATGCTGAAATCTACTGGCAATTGGATCAAATAAAAAATTTGAGAATAATAAGTTTTAAATTAAGACGATAATGGTGATGGAGTTAAGGGCATTAGTTTTTTATTTTTATTTTTAAAGACGTGGGTTTTGGAATTAGGTGTTTTCTAGAAATAAAACTAATTACTTATCTCTTGAAATTAAAATGTTAAATTATTTTTTTAGGTATTTTGCTGCTTGGATAATTTTGCAAATTTCATGTTGATAGTTACAAAATTACATCCAACTTCCCCATAACTTAGCAACAAAAATCATACATTGTATATTTAGCAACAAAATATATATTTTTTATTTTTTTGGATACAATGTATCAATATTTTGATTTTTCCCTACGTTATATGGAATACGCAATTAGACTTTTTGTCACGCCCCAAACCTGGGGAGGTGTGGTTGGCACCCAGTGCCTCACTTGCCCGAGCGAACCACTCTGCAACTCTTTTTTTTTCTTTGTAACTATCATGGGCCAACATTAACATGGTCACACTCGTAATGTATAACTATAGGTGAGCAACACTGTATTAATGAACCATCTTTATTCTAATATTAATACATATGGGTCGTCAAGGCCTCTGATGATAGGCTAAAATTACGTATTTTAGTCGCTTATTACACTCAAATTTACTGCACTTTAGTTGAGTTTGTATTTTAATCGTTAGTGCACTAATTGTGTGTTTTATGTCTTGTATGAATGATTCCGAGCTATATAGATATTATGAAATGAATTTAAGTGATTTGGAGCTTTGAAGTCTGAGTAAAAGCCCAAGGAATTAAGCCGAGATCATATTCGGGGATCAACGGATGATAGAGCAACAAAACGAAGAATCGAGTAGGCATATTGCGCACTGTCTAGTAACATATACATACCTTTTGGATCAGAACTCAATTGTGTCTCCACAATATATGGTTGGAAAGCTAACTCAAAGGACTAAAACCTTTATGTTTTATGTATTTCAAAATTCCAAATGGACCAGGGTGCAAAATGCGGTCGAAAACGCGACCGCGGACCTGAGGCGGCCTGAGGCAGTACACTAGGAAAGTACCGCGCCCGGGCCGCGGCCGCGGACGTCCAAGCCTGGAAACTTGTCCGTTTTCGCGTAGGAGAAGGTATAATAGTTTTGGCTCGACCCTACTTGGTATATATACATGAGAAAATGGTATTTTGAGGGGAGGAGACCAATTTTTGACACAGATTCGACCTAAGGAGGAAGAGATACAATAGGAGCAATGCGGAGAATTCTTCTACGAGTTTTTCCTTCCTCTTTCTATTTTTCATTGTGGTTATGACTTTTAGTATTGTAGTTTTACATACTATTATGAATAACTAATTTGTTATCTAGGGTTTTGATAGAACCTTTTGTAGGATAAATTCTTGTTATGTTTTTATATAATTGAGCCGTTGGATTTCTCTACTTGTTCAACTATATGTTGTTATTCTTGATTGAATGGCCATCAATTGACTGTACCTATTTATTGTGTAGTGCTCGAGAGAGAGTACATATTTAGGTAGTTGTTGAACAACGTCACTCCTAATGTATGTGAGAAATCAATACAGTGGGTTTAAAGGCAGGTTTAGAAATAACAAAGCCTTGACGTGGTCATAATGAGCAGTTAGATAAAGACAACTAGCGTAGTTCGAGAGAATATGTCTAGTAAATTGTTGTAGTTGCTCGAGAGAGAATTACGACATCTAAAGTGCTCACGGTCAGTAGAGAATATATTGGCAAAATTGTAGGGAACATAGCTAGAAGGATTCCGACAATTGGGGAAATCATAACTCTAGACCTCCTTAATTTAGTCTCTAACCCTTAGTCTAGTTAGTTGATAATTTTACCGTTTTCTTGTATTTGCTAGTTAATTATTAGAAATATAAATCTCAATCTTTATAATTTAGAAAATTGTTCAAACTTGTTTTTTTAGTGATTTTAAACAGATATAGCTAAGCCTTAGTTCTCTGTGGGATTCGAATCCAGACTTTTAGACCGGATTATATTTGTAGTGACCGCTTATCCTTTTTAGGACTAGAGTTGGGCGTGACCAAATTTTGGCGCCGTTTCCGGGGAACTAATGGTGTAGTTGTAGCTGTATATATTGCTAGGGTTCAAGTTTGAAATTTTATTTTGTTTTTTTTCTTCTGTTTTTTTTTTTTTTTTGTATTTTTCTTATTAGTGTTAATTTGAGAAACATGACATCTAGGAATTATGGGAATTTAGATGTAGATAATTCTACTATTCATCCTCATACATATTGTGAAGGAAACCACCCGTATCAAAATTATTAAAATATTCCCGAGAGTGAGTTATATGCACCAACTCAATCTTATTTGTGGAATGTGTGATGAGTGTGGTGGTAAAAATGGTCACTTTAATGGTTGTGCTTATATTTCTTATCTTCCCCCAATCCCTTACTATGATGGTTCTATCTTTTCTTGTGAAGTTAATAGGAACAAAGAACCTGGGGATGCGGGCCTGAAGGAGATCAATAATATGTTAAAGTGCCTTCTGGAACAAAATAATGAGAAACAACTGCAGATAGAGAGGCAAGAGGCAACTATTCGCAATTTGGAGGCTCAACTGAGTCAAGTGGTTGGAGTTGTTAATGCTCAACAAGCCAATATTGTGGATAGTAGCCAAGAAGAGCATGAATTTGATGTGTTAATTGGGGAGGTCAGAGTAGAACATCAACAACCTAGCCAACTACAATTTGAGGATCTCAATGTTGAAGAAGTGAGAGTAGAGTCAGCCAAGGACATTGAGCATACAAATTTTGTTGACTCTAGTATCATTGATGTTGAGGATGCTGAAAGTCCTGAAGTTCATGTGTATGAGCGCATTGGTCCCCACTCCAAACATTTTTCTACATTGTGCTTGGATGACGATATGGAAAGAGAGTCATCCGAGCCGATTGAGAAATCAAGGAATGAGGAACAAGGTGCCTACATTCTGGAATTTTTCTTGCCAGAAAGACAGGATTACATACCTCATCTAAAGGCCAAGAAGTGTAGAATAGTTCAATGGTTGCTTGGGCCAATTAGATTTGTTCCTCCATCCCTGGAGCATATCCGAAAACTTGATGCCAAATTGGGGGTTCAATTCATAAGCTCGAGGTGGAGGCAAAAAGTGATTCGCGTCGTGCCGCGACGTTAAATCAAGCGCTTGTTGGGAGGCAACCCAGCTTTATTGCTTTCTTTTATTTATTTTTTATTTTTTTAATTGTATTATTTTTGTAGTGTCAATTTTTTATTTTCTAGGAGCATGGAAAGCAAAGGTATTGGAAGGATGCAACAACAAACCAAATGGTTGGAACTAAGTGTGAGGTACCCGCACGAAAGACCAAGCTTGAGAGAAGTCTGAGTACCCAATGAGTTGTTAGTGCTTCGGCCTTTGGCCTACAAGGGAGTCTCTTTTACCCTTTTATTAGTTATGGTGTGCATTGGGGACAATGCACAATTTTAAGTGTGGGGTGAGGTGATTGTCTGGGTGACTTTCTATGTTATTTTAGTTGTGTTAGTTTAATTGAATATTTTTTTTAAAATAGAAAAGATTGGACTTTTCCTGACGATGGATCTATTAGACAATTTTCTTGAGGGATTTAAGTCTAAAGAAAAAATAAAATAAAAAAGTGTTTCTTTTGTTAGGTAGTGTAGCAATTCCCCCTTGGTTTTTCTTTGTGCCGCGGTTCTTTTTCAAGGGTTTTATTTGAACCGGGTGTAGTTAGTTTTTTTAGGAATAGGAGCCATTGTATTGTGTTTTGAAATGAAGAAATATTCCTTGACTTTGTTATTCCTTGAGAATAGCGAGTACTTTAGTTGTGACGCTTAGGCTCAGTTTTTGACTCTTGTAGAAGTACCTTAAATTTTATGATCTTAACTTTGCTTAACTGCTTTGACTAGAGTGTCTATGAATCCAATCCTGAGTGAGTTATGTGTCATGTGTGTGTAAGGTTTTGCGTTATTCTGTGCATTGCATTTGATGCCTAGAACTTGCCCTGTGTGTTTGCAAAGCGAAATAGTAGTTTTGTTCAGTCTTGGAAGTGATATAGGTGTTTCTTTGTTGAGCCAGATATGTATATTTTACCCACCTAATTGTATGTATCGTAGTTAACCCCATTGAGCTTGTAATCTTGTTTCTTTGGCAACCACATTACAAGCCTTACCCATTTGTTTGAATTAACCATCTATTTGAACCATTGTAACCTCTCATGATCACTTGAATTGTTTATGAACTTTGTAAAGGTTAAAGTGTGGGGTGGTTGGTTTAGCTTTTGAGTGGAACTAATTAAATAAGGAGAAAGGTACACTGTTTTAAAAAAGTAAGAGCCACTTGAATTGGAAAAAAAAAGAAAAAAATAGTTGTATTGTTGTGAAAAAAATATTCCTTGATAAGTGGTGACTTTTGATGTAAGTGTGCTTAAAGAAGAATGAGATAATATACATTGATGTAAATGTAGAGTTTGGTTTGACATAAGTATGTTGTTTGAATGTTAAAGTATATGTATTAAAGTGCTTAGGGAGGTATAGTCACTCTTATATCCAAATATATCCTACCTGTCCCGCAGCCTACATTACAACCAAATAAAGTCCTACTTGATCCTAGACTGAATGAGCTCGATTAGTAGAGTAGTACACTACGGGCAAGCTTATGGTGCAACTTTTGTGGCATATGAATGTTATTTCTGAGAGTGAGTGAATTCTTTCTATCTTGAGTTCCTAAGTGTTCTTAAATTTTATTGTGTGGAACTACTCTCTTTTGTTGTGTGAGGGCACTTGATTCATGAAGGAAAGGTAATGTCAGTGACCTCTATGTTAGAGTAAGTGGGTGAGTTGTGAATAATGCGTGGTACTTGTGAGTCAAACCTTGAGGTGAAGATGTTACGCTTTTGTGCTTAGTCTATTTTAAATACTCTTGGTGTGATGAGTTAGGAGAATTGTTTAAAAAGGTCGTGTCTATAAAAAAGTGTAGTTTGATTGCTCGAGGACGAGCAATGTTTTAAGTGTGGGGTGTTGATGATAGACTATAATTATGTATTTTAGTCGCTTATTACACTCAAATTTACTGCACTTTAGTTGAATTTGCGTTTTAATCGCTGTTTTGAACTAATTGTGTGTGTTATGCCTTGTAGGAGTGATTCCGAGCTATATAGATATTATGGAAGGAATTCAAGTGATTTGGAGCTTTGAAGTCTGAGTAAAAGCCCAAGGATTTAAGCCGGGATCGTATTCGGGGATCAACGGATGATAGAGCAACAAAACGAAGAATCGAGTAGGCATATTGCATACTGTCTAGTAAAATATACATAACTTTTTGCTCAGAACTCTATTTAGCCTCCACAATATATATTTGAAAAGCTAACTCAAAGGGATACAACCTTTATGTTTTACGTTTTTCTAAATTCCAAAAGGACCAGGGTGCAAAATGCAGTCGAAACCGCAACCACGGACTTGAGGCGGGCTGAGGCAGTACACTAGGAAAGTACCGCACCCGTACCGCGCCCGAGCCGCGAACGTCCAGGCCTGGAAACTTGTCCATTTTTACGTTGGAGAAGGTATAATAGTTTGGGCCCGACCCTACTTGGTATATATACATGGAAAAACTGTATTTTGAGGGGGGGGACCAAGTTTTGACACAGATTCGACCTAAGGAGGCAGAGACACAATAGGAGCAAGGCGGAGAATTCTTCTACGAGTTTTTCCTTCCTCTTCCTATTTGTTCATTGTGGTTATGACTTTTAGTATTGTAGTTTTACATACTATTATGAATTACTAATTTGTTATCTGGGGTTTGATAGAACCTTTTGTAGGATAAATTCTTGTTATGTTTTTATATAATTGAGCCGTTGGATTTCTCTACTTGTTCAACTACGTGTTGTTGTTGTTGATTGAATGTCCATCAATTGACTGTGCCTATTTAGTGTGTAGTGCTCGAGAGAAAGTACATATTTAGGTAGTTGTTGAACAATGTCACCCCTAACGTATGTGAGAAATCAATACAGTGGGTTTAAAGGCAGGTTTAGAAATAACAAAGCCTTGACGTGGTCATACTGAGCGGTTAGATAAAGCCAACTAGCGTAGTTCGAGAGAATATGTCTAGTAAATTGTTGTAGTTGCTCGAGAGAGAATTACGACATCTAAAGTGCTTACGATCAGTAGAGAATACATTGGCAAAATTGTAGGGAACATAGCTAGAAGGATTCCGACAATTGGGGAAATCATAACTCTAGACCTCCTTAATTTAGTCTCCAACCCTTAGTCTAGTTAGTTGATAATTTTACCGTTTTCTAGTATTTGCTAGTTAATTAGTTAGAAATATAAATCTCAATCTTTATAATTTAGAAAATTGTTCAACTTGTCTTTTTAGTGATATTAAACAAATATAGCTAAGCCTTAGTTCTTTGTGGGATTCGACTCCGGACTTTTAAACCGGATTATATTTGCAGCGACCGCTTATCCTTTTTAGGACTAGAGTTAGGCGTGATCAGCCTCTAACATACTATACAAAATGAACCTCTGTCTACAAAGCCTCTAATAGTATTAGACATCAAACAGGACAGGGCACCGACTTACCCATACATATTTAGCAAAAATCTGACACGATAACTTATAGACTCGGCTGCACTTCGAATGAGGTGGAGTCTTATCGATCCTCCGCTGAATGTCAATCTTATCTACTATGAGGGCTTGTCAAACTGACTATCTATACCTGTAGGCATGAATGCAGCGTCCCCAACAAAAGGACGTCAGTACGAATAATGTATTGAGTATGTAAGGCAGAACTGAAACATAACAATAAGTCAACATCGATTAAATACATATAAGAATCAACCTGAATCTCTGAAATGTCACCGTATATGCATACTTATTATACTTACATATATACATATATAATGCTTTTCTTTGAGACTATTATCCATATGTATAATGCATGACTGCCCAACTGATCAGTGGTAACTGCCCGACTGGCTGTCGCACGGTGGTAAATATATGACTGCCCAACCGGTGGTAAATAATGATACATAACTGCCAAACCGGTGGTAACTGTCCGACCGGTCGTAGCCCGGTGGTAAATGCATGTCTGCCCAATCGGCCGTAGCACGATGGTAAATGAATATGCATGCATGACTGCCCAACCGGCCGTAGCTCGATGGTAAATGCATGACTGCCCGACCGGCCGTAGTTCAGTGGTAAATGCATATGCATGAAGATGCATGTATTACAGTATTATGAACATTAACATATTTATCAAATACCTCAATAGAGAACTAGATACGTACTTAGACATGCTTGAATATCACTTTACGAGAATGAATAATATAGACATCCTTAACTGCTAAGAGTAGAACTACTTATAGAATATCATTACGTTTATGTATCGTTGCTTGGATCATGCCAAAAGAAGAAAGGATTAGCCTTAATATACCTGGAGTCGGGAAAAATCCGTATGATATTCTTGGAAAAGATTGCACCGTACTCTCTTAGAATCGCAAAATCCCGTTGCTAATTTTCTAAGAAGTCTCGTAGTTTATCCTCGGACAAATTCTTTTGCTTAAGGCTCGTCATTTGCTGTGAGTAGCATCTTTGAAGTGTACTTGTTTGGGATATTTTTAATTATTAAAGTAGTCCTGTAATTGAATTCTAATCTCACGTTCCAATATGAATCCCATCAATTCCATCTCATTGCTAATCTCTCTTCCTTTCTTCCAGGCTAGAGAAGGACATTCAATTCAACTACTTCTGGACAAGATTATGTAAACTAATTTGTGTACGAACTTTCTTTTCAAACTATATATCCATTACGCCAACTTTACTTGATCCTGCACATATACAAGTTATTTTCTTCAAGTAACCGCCCATCTTGTAAAATGGTGTCGACTTTTGTACTTATTGATGATGATTAAGCCATAAAATAAAATTCTCCAAATTTGCCACCTTTTATGTGACTTTAAGAGTCACCATTTGGCTTTGTTGTGTTGCCACGTTGGCAGATGTAAATCTTTATTCAGATAATTTAGATAATTACTAATTACCCGCATAATTATGAATTATCTCAAGTTACTTAAAATTCTACTTATTTTTAATACATTTTATATAACTTACTATCAGGGTCATGTGGTACCATATAAAATAAATACATACACTATTATTTTATTAAAATATCCATATAAAAATATATATATATTCTCAAGTTATAATTTTCCTAATCACATATAAAGAGTAAAACTTCTTGTACGCTTAACTCTTAAATTGGTAAAAAACTAACCTTCTTTTCTTGTGAGAAAATAATTTCTATCTAAAAAGCAATTCTCATAAATTTTCTCATATTATGTGTATAATTTAAAACATATTCAAAAGTAGTAATATTAATAACTATATAAAATTATATTTTTCAAACTATTTTTTTCTCAAAAATGTTCCACTCAAAATACCATATTAAATATAATATATATATATATATATATATATATATATATATATATATATCAAGGTTGTTAAATTTACGGGGTGTAACACTTTTCTTCTGTTTTATTTTCAATATAAAGTTTTGATTTTTTACATTTTTATCTTTGTCCAAAATATATGTTCTTTTATTATTTTGTATAAAATGTATCAATATTTTTAGAATTTGTTTTCTATATTATATAGAATAATCAATTATAATTTTTTTCTAATTTATTTTCAATATAAAGTTTTAATTTTTAATATTTTTTTTATGTTGATTGTAATTATTTTAAATTCAAACTAGACTTATATATATATTTTATATATATATATATATATATATATATATATATATATATATATATATATATATATATATTATTTTGTGTAAAATGTATCAATATTTTGAATTTTTTTCCCTACGTTATATAGAATAAGCAATTAGACTTTTCTTCTATTTTATTTTCAATATAAAATTTTGATTTTTATATTTTTTTATGTTGCTTGTAATTATTTCAAATTCAAATTAAACTTTTCTCCTATATTTAAATTCAAATCATAAATTGTATATTTTTATGTATATTTAGCAACAATATATATATATATATATATATATATATACATTTTATTATTTGGTATAAAATGCATCAATATTTTGATTTTTTCCCCTACGTTGTATGGAATAAGCAATTAGATTTTTTTTATTTTATTTTAATATAAAGTGTTGATTTTCACATTTTTTTACTTCAAAATTATATGTTCTTTTATTATTTCGTATAAAATATATCAATATTTTTAGAATTGTTTCTATATTATATGGCATAAGCAATTACACTTTTTTCTTATTTATTTTCAATATAAAGTTTGGATTTTTATATTTTTTTCTATGTTACTTGTAATTATTTCAAATTCAAATTAGACTTTTCTTTCTATGTTTAAATTCAAATTCAAAAGGCGTAACTAATTAGTAATATTAAATAATGCATAATCTAATTTTTTTTTAAATTTAAATTCAAAAAGAAACTAATTATTACCTAACCTAACTAACTTTGTCCTAAAATTGCCAAGACTTTATATTATGTTGCCATTTAGCTTATTATGGTGTCTTTGCCTCTCCTTTTAATATATATATATATATATATATATATATATATATATATATATTGTAGACATGTGATATTTTATTCAATTATTTTCAATAATATTTTCTGAATAAATAAACTTTTTATTTTTAAAAAAACAAAAATTATTAATTTTTTTAAAATTAGCAGTTTTTTATTTGTTGCAATTTTAGTTTTTTATTTTAAAATAATTTAAAAACTCCAACTTGAAACTACTCTCCAATTTGAATGGACTGTTTTTTTATTTTTTATTATAAAATATTTTATTTTATTATTTTATAGATATTTGAATTCAAAAACTATAACCAATAACTACTCCCTCCGGTCTACAATAAGTAACCAATTTGCTTTTTTATTTTGGTCCAAAATAAGTGTCCACTTATATAATCAAGAAAAAATTTAATTTGTTTTTTTCAAATTTATCCTTATGTATGTATCCCTAAAAAATCATTTACTTATCACATTTGAAAAGAGAAGTAAGTACTACTATAACTATGGTGTAACATTTAATGAAGGGTAGTTTACTTACACTAACAATCTTTGTCTAAAATTTAGTATTTTCTTAATGGATGTGCCCAAACCAAATTGGTCACTTATTGTGGATCGAGGGGAGTAATTATTAACTACTTATATCATGTGACTTTTATCTAGGATGTCATTTGGCTTACGAAAAGGGTTTTTTCCTCTCCTTTAACCAAAAAAAAAAAATCATAATATTGAGGTGTCGTAACCAAAAGTTCCACGGCGTTAACTTCCACCATCATCATTTTGTTTTAATGTTCTTTAATATATATTGGTTACTTTCCAACTCTCGCGAGTTCTTATACTCGTACTAGCAAGGAAACATGAATTCAAATTAAGGGACAGCAAAAGCACACGGGCGAAATAAATTCATCATTTCTCCATTTCACTTCAACTATTTTCAGAAAACTGCAGAATACTTCAATTCATCCACACCAAATAAAAAATAACCATAGTCTTCCAAACACATAACAAAGCTTTCTACTACAAGTCATAGTTTTAGAATACAACACGAATCCCCAAAAATATCTAAAGAGCTATGTATTCAAATTAAAGGGGTGGAAGATAGAAAGAAAAAAAAAAAAAAAAGAACCTTAGAACAAGGGAAGGAGGCCATGGCGGAGGGTTCAATTCTACAGAAGGTTTGCATAATTTCGTATTTGCAATAAAAGAGTTGTGTAGAGGAAGGCAACGGTGGGGCTGTCGCACGCTTTCACACACCCAATTTTTTTTTAGCTTTTCGGAATATTTTATATCAAATTGCTAATTAATTACAAGGCATACAAAAATCTTCTTAGAATATGCTCCCTTTTCTATTCTTAAAAAAAAAAATCATTTAATTTTATTTTATTATTCCCAACCCTATATACTCACTTTGGATACCCATTAATTCATATTCAAGCCGTATAATACTAATTAATTGATAAAGCCTATCAATATTTTATTCACGACTTAAATTCGGGGTACCACGGGTTGAGAGATTTTATCTATTCTATCGAAACGTCAATAATAAAAAAATTCGTTAATATTAGTTAGTTAGTTGCAAGTTATTAGAACTAGAAATCAATACTTTTACACTAGAAAAAAAATTACTTTATGGCTTTGATTAACTCAACTTATTACTTCATTTATCCAAAGAATGTTTTTCTTCTTCTTCTTGAGCTTAAAATTAAGTTTTTGACCAACATTTTAAAAGTCAACCTATTGCCTATTTGGAATTAACATTTTATTTATGTATTATTTAAATAATACATAAATTAAAAGAATAAGGAGGAGGTAAATACATCTGTGAGAACCAAAATAAAAGTAAGCGCATCTGAAAGAATCCCTTTGTTCACATAAATTATAAAAGTGAAGGGGAAAAAAATGAAGAAAAACTAACTGTACCAAAAAAATAAAAAAAAATAAGGAAAACTATGTACCTAGAAGAGAAGAAATATAAAAGAATGACATCATGTTTACAGAGAAAAGGAGACGTTAGCTATTAATTATTGCCCCATTCCAACTTTATTTTACTTTAATAGTCATATCTACGTGACCAGCAAGAAGTAATATAAGAAGTGCATGGTCTATAGCAGCATCCTGACTTTGGAGTTCTTTAGATACTAATTCTAGCACACTATATTCAATATTCTTTGTGGACGTCTTTGTGATGCTTACGGAGAAGTAGCTCAAACATATACAAATTTCTGTGTGTTATATATATGCAGATCAGTCTTTTTGCACATTATTTTACAAAACACAGTCCTTGGTCTTGCTCAAGGATTCTGATTCCCAGGTCAGCCAAACCGGAGGATATATTCTAATCAAGATCAAAGCGCTCGACTCTATTGCATGACGGAATAAAAATAACAATACTCATCTTAAAGAAGTATAGGCTACCAAGGAAAACATAAAGGTCTATAATAAAACACATTATCCCTTTAGAGCAGCACAAGCAGCTTGCAAACGTGAGAATTCTTCAAACTTTGATGTCATTGAATCGTGATTTGGAATTACTCCATGAAAAGAATTAGAGATAGTCGCCTTTCATAGACCTTATTACAAACTGGGACTTGTGCTATGGAACTACTGTATAGCTACACAGATTGTATGGTACATGAAGGTCTTAAATATTCAAGAGTTGACTTGAGTCTAAGATCTATATATGTACTTCCATGAACAGGCCAAAGGGTTGTCATATTTATAGTGCATAAATGCCTAAACATATATATCAAGCACATATTCTTGTATCAAAATATCATGAAATCTCGGCATAATTAAGAAAATTATAATAGAAAGAGATTTAAGATCTAGAATAGCTTATAATGAAACATTTTCAAATGCAAAACGTCATCCAAAGCCCCTGCAGATCCCACCTGATATAGATTAATCTCAAATCAGTTTTTACCACGTAAATCATATACCAACATTATGTATCTTGAAGAGATGGGACATCGTATAAACTTGATCTTCTTGGACCATTTAGAAAGTTTAGGTTGGTCCTTTGTTTCTCTTACACACTTGAATCTCATTTGTAGAACCATTAGTATTATATGTTTTCAGTTGCTCTACAGCTTTTTTATCCATATATCTTCATAGATCCAATCACCAAAAAAGTAATTCTGCTGATTTCTGTTGTTTTAGCTCATTTAGGAGAGAACATGAGTTACCATTAATGTTCAGAATACACAGAGCAGCTAAGAAGAGACACATTGCGATACATAAACTTGAGAATTAAGCGAAAGTCTGTAGCTTGTTTCCAATACCTAACACGATGTTTGGGTTGCCCGACCACTTCAGCGTTAAGTCACTCCTAATATTAAGTGCATAATAAAACATCAAGGATAGACAACCTAAAATTTATGAACAAATAAGTACATCAACATGGACAAAGATAATATGACATACATACATGTAGTTCTATCAAAACCACCTGAAAAGAATAGAATTGATCTTCAGGGTTCAAATCGGACATAATAAAATCATTTGCAAGTAAATTATTACTTATATTAAAGTTGGTTTAACGATATGTTATCCATTATCGCATTCAACCAAGGAAACTTCAGCAAACCCATTCGTAGTGAAAAAGGCTAACCAGTGGACACTAAGTCGCTTTTAGAAAATTTAAGCAAGAATAATATTGATACACCATTGAATCAAGCCGAAGTATCTGCTACCTCAATAGACAAATACGATTTTACCTATTCATCAAAATCACAACTTTAAGTCTCTTGCCTTTAAAATTAATTCAATATAAAAGTAAATAGCCATTTCATGTAGAACTTACAAATGGAGCGGAAAAAGGAGAGTCAGCTACTAAATTCTTTGCTGGTTCAATTTATCCTACAATAGATAGATGGGAATGAAAGTGAAATTTCGAGTATGCAGCAAAATATTGCACATAATCTGAGAAAAAACGTGCCTATATACAATGTATTGAGCATCCAATGTATAGGAGGAAACCAAAAAGAAAAAAGTCAGGAATTCCACCATTTTTCCAGTGAGAGATATGTCTACTTTCTTATCCCAGATACTAAGATCAGATTGAAAAAATCAAAGAAAGAAAAACTCTAAAAAATTCAGATGACAGAACATCATACATACATGTAAATTGAAGTAAAAAAGAAGATTTGGCTAAGAATAGGAGGAGTAGCTTACCTGAAAATTGAAAGAGTAATCTGAAAAGACAGAAATTATCTCGAAAAGGAATGGAATGGAACCGGAAAAGTAGAATGGAGGAAGCTTTGCGGTGGCTATGTGCTAGCTGTAGGCACGAAAGCCACCAAGAAATGTATACATCAGCTAATATGTAAATTGACTAAATTGCGATCGATAAATATAGAATGACCTAAAAGCACACACGTCGAACAAAGAATCTTTTTTCATGCATCTATATAGTAGAAATGTAGTAGCTGAGAAAGGACAGACATCAACTTTAATTTGTAAAAATCTAAGAACCCTCATTCACTAGAATATCGCAGCACAGATTAACATGAAAAAATTGAATCACTTTGTAAAAGCATGAAAAATAAATTTCACCTTCTGTTCCTTCATCTCCTCTTCATCCTCGTCTTCTTCATCTTCTTAATCATCATCTTCTTCAATAACATCTTTTATATTTTCAGATTGAATCCCCTTCAGCAGTCTCACCAGTAAACCATACATGAGGAGTTATTTTGTCCCGAATTGTTGAGCTACACAAGGAAGAACAAAATATAACATCACATTCACTATTCTAATCCAAACAACAGCAATTTATAACCCATAACGCAAAATAGAATTTGTTGGGACAAAATATCAAAGTAAAAGTTGATTCTGGCTCTCTTCAACCTGCGAGAAATATATTTGACACAGTTACCACATAAAATAAAAATATTTAGTTTATTTATCAAAAAGAATAAAGTCGAAGTTGTGGAACCTACAGTGTTGTCATCATGGAAGATGTTAGCAAAGAAGATGAGGATTATGGGTTTCAATAAATCACTCAATAATTTTAGTGGATATTTTCTTTCTTTCCATGTACAATAAACTTTGCATTTTATGGGATGTTATTTATGATGCTTCCTCTATGTCGGTATATTCTGTATAGCATTTTATTTTGTGGCACTTCCTAATGAGAGAACCTTCAATTTTAAAACTACAAGGCCCGATATAAGTGTTGTGTCGTATCTAGTTATAAATTCCACAAAAGTACATACCCCGAGCTCCTGAATTGAGTTTCAGGCTTTTAACAAGCCCCCTTTTTGTTCTATCCATGACTTTGACATTAGCTGAATAATCCAGTTGACACTTTGCTATAATCTTGTTGTGCTGCATGGTATGTTCTAAAAACACCAATTCATATAATGAGTTATCCGACCTTGTATTTGTAATAATAGCTTGTCCTAGATTCAAATAAATGTTGATCCAAAGAGCCATAGCTATGTAACATTCAGAAGGATCTCATTATTTAATCTAGCAACATAAATATGAGTCTTTTTTCTTGTCATGAGAAGGGTAGAGCACTATATAACAACATCCACAATAGAATTTACCATCTTCTTCTTGTCATGGTGCTGATCGGACTTTTTCTTTTCAAGGCAGTTCCAGCAAAGGAGGGAGTTACCTCATTTTCAAGGAGCATTTCTGTTAGCATCCTTGAACAAATATTTTGTTGCTTTAACAATTCTGCAATGTACCACAAGGAAAAAATTAAAACAACTTAAAACAAAAACACAACAAATTGTGCAGAACCATAGGTCAAAGAGAACAGAGGGTACCCAACGATGTAAGTCTTCTGGTTTCTTTATTTGCTAAATAGATTTTGCATTTTTTTTATCCATGTCTACCAATTTCATCCTTAACAGGCATTTCAAAACCTATTCATCCTCAAAAAACATAGCAACAATTGACAATTTGATATGCATGCACAAACTTTTAGATACTCAGCCAAATTGAGAAAGAAAAAATCGGAATAAAAATCACTAGAAATCAAAAATCATAAAAGACACCGACAAACTGGAATCAAGATGGAAAACTTTGACACGAACTCAAAAGCTAAGGCCGAAATAGGAGAAACAAAGAAATAACATATTTGGGATTTCTTTGAAAACTAAGCGAAAAGGAAGAGAAACATGTAATGGGGCACTGGAAAAGAAAACAAACCCAAATTAGCGTCCATTAGAAATAAAAAAAGGCAGAGTAGATGCTCAAATTCCGGCTGCTTGGAGATGGAAACCCAGATTCTTCACATAGATTTGTCTTTTTAGACTCCATTTGCTGTTTGACAGGGAGAGTTTGGAGGCAGCACATGAAAGTTGTCGAAGAGACGGCATGAAACCTGAAAATAAGTGGAATGAGAAAAGTGAAAGCCGGTTGTTTTTAAGGTATCTAAATAACAATTTTACCCCTCGTCGTCCAGAAAGACTCACTTGTTGTTATATCATCAAGTGTTTCATGTTTTTTCCCGAGCAACTATAATAGTACTTCAGATCATATTTCTAATGACTCCTCATCAGTGCCAAAATTAAAGAAATCTCCTAATCAATCGTGGATTCGTTCAAAAAATCATCACGATCATTTTCCATATCAAATAAAAGGGAAATGTAAGAATATTACGAATCAATTTGGTCGACATCGTTGTCATTCCTCTGCAGATTTTAGCTATGATCAACTCAAAGAGCTAGTTTAAAAAAGGCAATGGCACCAGGTGGGATCATCACGCTCCTCGCGAGAAATCTTATAGGCTGAATAATGGTTAGAAATTACAGGTGTTTTGTTATACAATAAATATCATGTGAAATATGTTATTGCACTGACATATATAAAATAATTAGACAAAAGTTATATACTCCTATGATTTGCTGTAACTCTAAATTTTTTGATATTTTTTACCATTCTTTTTCACCTTTAAAACTCTCTTTGTTTCCTTCAATCTTCATGATTTGATTTTATCTATATCTACTTATATGAAGCTTCAAAATCTTACGTGCAAAATATCTGAATTTAAGATATATTTTTTTGGTAAATTCTTATAGTAAGGCTCGAGAGTCTAGACCTCTCTAAATGTTGAATATACAATTTACGAAGGGTAAAATTGTCATTTTAATACATCAAAGACAACTCGGCTCCACTTTCTCATTCCACTTATTCCTGTTTCTTCTAGAACTAGAACTAGAAGGTCCCTGCGCTACCACCAACTTCCATGAGAACTTCCCGTATGAAGCTCTGGGTTCCATCTCCTAACATTTAGAAATTTGAGCCCTAACTCCACCTTCCATTTCTAATAGATTCTAATTTTGTATTCATTTTCTTTCCTTCTGTCTTTTTCCCCAATGGCCCATTACAGACTTTGCTTCCTTTTTCGTTTAATTTTTTTAGAAATCCCAAATTGGTTGCTCCATTTCTTTCTTTATCCGATTTTTGGCCTTAACTTCTAGATTCCTATCAAAATTATCCATTTTGCTTCCACTTTTTTAGTGATTTCGGTTTCTGATTTCTGGTGAGTTCTATTCCCTTTCCCCTTTTTGAATTTGGTCGAGTATCTGTTAGTTTTCAAATTCTACTACATAGTTTCTTACGAGAGTTTGTGCATGCATGTCAACGATTGAGCTGTATGTTTTGAAATAGATAACTAGGGGCATGTTTCGCATGGTCCAAAGAATTGTTTTGTATTTTTGTTTTAAGTTCTTTTAAAACTTTTCTTGTAGCTTTATTGCAGAATTTTTAAGCGACAATGTCTTTGTGCCAAGGGTTCTAGCAAAAGTGCTCCTTGTAAATGCGGTAAGTCCATTCTTTGCTTGAAATAGCTTGAGAAGAGGTCTGATCAGCACCAAGATTCTCATTTCATCTTAACATGGTTGCTTACTGGCTTGCGTTCTAGCTAAAAATGTGAGTGTTCATAGGTTTTGTGGATCAATGGTAGTAGCAAACACCGTGCCAAAAGAAGATGTCAGTAAATTCTACTGTGGATATATTGTATAACCCTCTATACTTCACATGACAAGAAAGAAGATTAATATCTATGTTGATAAATTAAATGATGAGGTCCTTCTGAATGTCACATAGTTATGGCTCTTTGGATCAACATTTAATTGAACTCAGGACAAGTTATTATTACAAATACAAGTCAGGACAACTCATTGTGTGAACTGGTATATTCAGATCAAGAAGGGAGCTTGATGAAGCTCAATTTCAGGAACTCAGAGATTCAGATTATGTACTTTTGTGGAATTTATAACTAGATGCATCACAAAACTTACATCGGACTTTGTAGTTTAAAATTTTAATGTTCTCTCATTAGGAAGTGGTGCAATATAAAATGCCATACGGATTATACCAACATAGATGAAGAATCATAAATATGAAGAACATAACTGCAGTCATACTTTTGAGTGACACGTTTTGTTTTGAGTTAAATTTAGCTCTGCACGGGCATGTGTGCGAAATGCCGAAATCATCTGCACTGATGATGAGAAACATATTGTGTATAAAATTTTCTGCATTCTTGTTTTTTGTTGAGTTCTTTGATCTTTATTCTTTTAGCTAGTGAATAGCATTGTACGCTTGGAAATACCATATGCTCAAAAGTTCACTTTTACCATCAAACTGTAAACAAAATAGAAGAAAATGACATCTCTCAACATGTAAAATAACATGTGTTCTGATTGTTGTGCACAGCAATTAGACATCTTTCGCCATGTTTGGCTCCTAGAATCTTAAGTAAATTTTCTTCAATTTTATTCATAACTCCTATGCCGGAAGTAACAAAAATACTTCATTCTAAATCCAACCTTGCTCCTAACTCTGCACCGAAGAAACACCATGCTCCAGAAATCTCAACCAAACTAAACCAAAGTTTTAAATTAGCACTGCATTTGAAAGAAAAGTTTGGCACTAAGTTGCGATTGGCTCCTCGTTCTTTGGTGTCGTCAAGGTTGACTCTGAAACTTTCACCCAAGCCAGCACCAAGGAATTATATTCATCAATTCTATTTTTAGAGCACAACGTTTTTTCTGGAAAAATGATTTATAAGGAAAAGGATCTTATGAATTGTTATGGTTTTAAGTTAAGTGTGGTGGGAGGATTGTTAGAAATAAAATAATCAAATTGGCTTTGAGGCGTGAAAATCAACTGTCCTTAAAGAGTTATCGCCTGTATACTAATTTAGGGAAAATACAAAACGATTCTCTTCAGGATACAACAAAGCCTGCAGTAACACTTGTGATTTTCTATATCCACTTCGTTGGAATTCTTGTGTATTTATAGGCAACCAACAGACCCTTTCTGATAGGATGTCTTGTTTCACAAACAGACACGACTATTTATTCAAATTTTGAATTTAAAATTCAAATAAATAATTAACTCTAGGATCTCGTGCCTGTTGAG
Organism: Nicotiana sylvestris; assembly: GCF_000393655.2. Lineage (NCBI taxonomy): Eukaryota > Viridiplantae > Streptophyta > Magnoliopsida > Solanales > Solanaceae > Nicotiana > Nicotiana sylvestris. The sequence continues at coordinate 97,954,374 of NC_091058.1, forward strand.
TTAATCTCGTGTCTGTTGAGTCAGTCTCGTGCCTGTTGAGACAAACTCGTGCCTGTTGAGATAAACTCGTACCTGTTGAGTCAATCTCGTGCATGTTATGCGCTATTTCATTATGATAAGTTCTGAGGCTAACAGGCACGGTACGAGTAAGAAACCTCCCACTTCCAACTTGCCAATAACAAACTATCTTACAATCCCCCACTAGTTTGTTATTTCACTTCATAACACTTGTGAATAATTGAAAGTATCTTTTACAGATTTGAACTTTCCTTTAGTGTAAGTATATTAAAGTTTTGACGAAGTTAATGGTATCTTAAGATTTGAACCACAAATCCTTGTGCCAAAACCGAAAATACCACACACACAGCGTTATCTAGTAGCTTAGAAAATCCAGTATTCGCTTTAGCACGTTTACGGCCATGTGCTCATCCTGAATTCATGAATATTTACAAGATCAACCCTTTAAATCTTGCTAGAAGCGGCACCACTTCAATATTCATATAGGTGGAATTAGTTATATGTCCCTGTTACTCCAGACATTAATAATTCCATTAAGATTAATCAACCTTTTCATGTAACAGTATGCACTTTGGAGTTTGTCTTTATGCCCATGTTATAACAAGCATTTAACAATTCCTTAACTCATCATATAACAATAAGTAGTACATTAGAATTAGGGCTCCTAAAGAGGAGATTAGTGCTTAAACAATACAAGTAACTTGTTATTACCCATTGAACGTATATTGTTAGAGTGTATACTAACTCAAAGTGGGGTTCCCATTCCTTGTATTTAATTTAAGGGTCTCAGCCCCATCTCTCCACAAGTTTGTTGTACTACATCTCTACCTAATGGCTTCGTAAGTGGATCAGCCAAATTCTTATTTGATCTCACATATATTATAGCTATAGCTCCATTTGTAATTAATTCTCTTATATAAGCATGTCTCAAGCTTATATGTCTCGATTTCCCATTATATATTTTATTGTGAGCAACACACATTGTAGTCTCACTATCACAGAATATGGAAATGGCTGGCATAGGTTGTGGCCACAACTTTATATCAAGTAACATATTCCTCAGCCATTCTGCTTCTTTTCCAGCAGCTGCTAATGCAATAAATTCAGATTCCATAGTAGAATGGGAAATACATGTTTGTTTCTTGGATGCCCAACTAATGGCTCCACCGCCTAGAGTAAATATCCATCCTGATGTGGATTTATTATCATTAACACTTGTAATCCAACTTGCATCAGAATATCCCTCTAATACATTAGGAAAACCATTATAGCAAATGCCTAAGTGCTTTGTATATTTTAAATATCCAAGTACTCTACTTATTGCTTTCCAATGATCATTACCTGGATTACTGGTAAACCTTGAAAGTTTACAAACAGCAAATGCAATGTCGGGTCTAGTGCAATGCATTGCATACATCATACTACCTATCGCACTTGCATACTCCAACTGTGCTACTGCTCTTCCAGTATTTGCAGTTAGCTTAACACTAGAATCATAAGGAGTATTATACCCCTTTATTCCTAAATGACTGAATTTAGTAAGGATTTTATCTATATAATGTGCTTGTGACAAAGTCACTTGCTTGTTATCTCTTTTGACCTTGATTCCCAAAATAGTATCAACTTCATTTAAATCCTTCATTTTAAAAACTGAGGTTAGATACTTTTTGGTCTCGGTAATTCCTTGTAGATTCGTACCAAAAATCAGCATGTCATCGACATATAAACAAATTATTACTCCATATTCTTTTGTAAATTTAGAGTAAATGCACTTGTCTGCATTATTATGTACGAATCCGGTTGATAGTATTACACTATCAAATCTTTCATGCCACTGTTTAGGCGCTTGTTTAAGACCATAAAGAGACTTTATCAATTTACAAACTTTCTTCTCGTTTCCCGGAAGAACAAAACCTTCAGGTTGTTGCATATATATTTCTTCACTAAGGTTCCCATTTAAAAAGGCTGTTTTAACATCCATTTGATGTACGTAAATATCATAGATAGAGGCCAAGGATAAAAGGACTCTAATCGATGTTATTCTTGCAACAGGAGCATATGTATCAAAATAGTCCATGCCTTCCTTTTGAGTGAAACCTTTTGCAACTAATCTTGCTTTGAAGGTTTGGATGGAACCATCTGTATTGTACTTTCTCCTAAAGACCCACTTACAACCTATAGGTTTTGATCCAAGAGGAAGATCAACCAAAACCCAAGTGTTGTTGGATATAATTGAGTCCATTTCATCATTAATGGCCTCTTTCCAAAAAGCAGCGTCTCTAGAAGACATTGCTTCTTGAAACGTCTTTGGGTCTTCTTCAACATTTAATACAATTGGAATTTGATTACAAACGTTTGTCCTATCTCCTTCAACAAGAAATACTATAGATTGTGAAGAAATAAAATCAGAACCAAGATGTTTTTCCTTTCTTATTCTTTGGCTTTTCCTTGGTTCTATCTGCATATCATCACTTCTTTCCTTAGTTTTAATAATTTCAGGAAGCGACAATTTATTAGCATCAATACGTTTTCCATTTATTTCAGTCATTTCATCAACATTGTCATTTATAAATCTATTTTCAATAAATTCAACATGTATAGATTCTATAATGACATTAGATTCTAGATCTAGCAGTCTATAAGCTTTGGAGTGTTGTGCATATCCTATAAAAACACTTTTAATTCCTCTAGGACCCAATTTTGTTCTTTGATGGTCAGGTACTCTATAATAGGATATACACCCCCACACTTTAAAATAATTTAAATTTGGTTTCCTACCATTCCAAAGCTCATAAGGCGAAATATGCATACTCTTTGAAGGCACTCTATTTAAAATACAACATGCAGTTAGTAGTGCTTCACCCCATAAATTATGTGGCAAATGTGCATTAAGTAACATAGCATTAACCATATCCACCAGAGTTCTATTTTTCCTTTCCGCTAACCCATTTTGTTGAGGAGTATAAGGGGCACTCATTTGATGTATTAGGCCATGCTCTTCACAGAACTTATTAAATTCGTTAGAAAAATATTCTCCGCCTCTATCACTTCGAATAATTTTAATTTTCCTACTCCTTTGATTTTCCACAACAGACTTGTATTCTTTAAACTTTTGAAAAGCTTCGTCCTTAGTTCTAAGTAGGTAAACATATGTAAATCTAGAGAAGTCGTCTATAAAAGTAATAAAATATCTTTTGCCTCCTCTAGTTAATTCTCCATTTAATTCACACAAGTCTGAATGAATTAAATCTAATAGTTCTGTGGATCTTTCAACTTTACGAAATGGTTTCTTTGTCATCTTTGCTTGTATGCAAATTTCACATTTTATATGTTGAGTTTTACATGAGATATAACCATTTTTGGACATATAATTCAAAGAGCCAAAATTTAAATGTCCTAGTCTAGCATGCCATAAACAAGAATCAGACTCAACGATGTAAGCAGAAACATAATTTATTTCATTAATACTCAATTTGAACATGCCGTTACAGTTATAGCCTTTTCCAACAAAAACACCATTCTTAGACACTATTACATGATCAGACTCAATAACTATCTTGAAGCCTTTCTTTGACAGCAAAGCAGCGGACATTAAGTTTTTCTTCATATCAGGAACATGATACACATTCAGTAACGTCAACTTCTGGCCAGATGTGAAGTTAATCTCAATACTTCCTTTTCCAGCAACATCTGCCGCAACATGGTTTCCCATCAAGACTTGTTCAGAATCCTGCACTTCTGCATATGTCTTGAACATCTTCTTGTCATAACAGACATGAATAGTAGCACCCGAATCTAGCCACCAGTCTTGAGTTTTTGTAGCAGCGGTAGCCACATTCAACTCTGTGACCATACCAATTTGCATTGCGGAAACCATGGCAACCAGTCCTTGGGCAGAATTTTCCACTATGTTTGCCTTTTCAGAATTTCCAGATTTTTCAATCTTTCTAGACTTTTCGGTATTGCCTGCATTGAAATTTATTCCTGCCTTTCTATATCTGCAGTCCCGAATCATATGGCCTTTCTTTCCACAATGATGACAACTAAAGTTCTTTCTCTTTTTAAAAGAAGACTTTTTGGAAACTTTCAGATGTTTGTTCCCACTTCCTGAACCATTCTGACTGACAAAATTGACTGCGGAACTCGAAGGCTGACTAATAGCATCACGAGCACGAGTCTCACTTTCAATTTGAATGTGAGTACGAAATTGTTCCACAGTCATTTTATCCATAGAATGTAGGATTTTCTTTCTATAGTCATTCCAAGAGGAAGGCAATTTCGAAAGAATAGCACCTATTTGAAGTGCATCAGGAATTTTAACTTCAAGATCACTTAGTTTTGATACTAAGATTTGCAGTTCATGAATCTGATCCATTATAGGCCTAGTATCAAATATTTTAAATTCAAAGTACTGCAGAGCCAGGAATTTGTCAATACCTCGTTTTTCATTCTGGTATGCAGTTTGTAGAGCAGTCCAAATCTCTCTTGGCGACTTCAGATTGCAGTAAAGATCATAGAGTCGATCTGTCAAAGTATTCAGAATATGGCCGCGACACAACAGTTCATCATGTTCTCGTTTCTTCCTTTCTTCCTTGACTACGTCAGAATCTTCTGCTGTGGGCTCAGGCATTGGAGGCAAGGCATAATCAAGAACATAGTAGATATTGAGAGCGGACAACAAGAATATCATCTTGTCTCTCCAACGGGTAAAGTTCGTTCCATCAAAGCTGTAGACACCGGATTTTTGACCCTCCCCGAGAATTTTCACATTTTTTAGCATAAATATGTAATTTAGGTCTAATATACCTATTTTGACTATTTTTTGCTTTATTTCGTTACAAAAAGAAAAATTACAAAAAATATATATATATAAATTTTAGTTTATGTATTTCTCATAAATTTGGAAAAATACAAAAATTGCACTTTGTTTTGTACTTTATATAATTTCGAAAATAATCAAAAAATATAGTTCTATTAATGTTTTGTAGTCATTTTAATTTTTGAAAAATACAAAAATACTACTTTATATTTTATCTTTATATAAAAACGAAAATTACAAAAAAAATAGTTTTATTAATATTTTGTAGCTATTTTAAATCTTGAAAAATATACTTAAAAAGATATAGTTTGTTTAAATATTAGTCTTATTTTTGTTAGTTATTTTGCTTACATAGGACTAGTTGAGCAACGTCGTGTTCCTATTTCTCGGGTCCGGGCAAAAGAATAATATTCGGGTTCAAACTACCCGGTTTTAGGCCTAATTTTCGGACCTAGCCCATAATAAACCGAGTCCATGACACATGGGGAACCCCACCACGCGTGGGGGACACAAGTTTCGAACCCCACCACGCGTGGGGCTCATTTCTCTGGGCAAGGATACTAAAATACACGGACATAGCAAGGGTTAAAGGGAGGATTTTGAAAAAAAATTGAAAAGAGGACTGTTGATGCTTCTTCTTCCGGAACCAAACCCTACTGACCCAAAACCAGCAAAACAACCAAGCACCACCTCCATCACCCTCGTCCCCACTGTGAAACCACCATAAACGAACCCTACTGCCCAAACTACTAGCCCATCACCTTCTTCCTCCGTGAAACCCACCCCTACTGTCGCAACCAGACCTACTCCAAAACCCCTACTGCCTCACGTTCTTCACCACCGAGCAACCAGCCCCCCTCGTCGTCATTTTCCATCAACGACCAAACAACCCGTCACCTCCACGCCATAACCACCACCCAAACCAGCGGAACTCCCCCATCGACCACCTATTCCGACGACCTCCTGCTCCGTCAACCTACTGCCCACTACCAGCCTCAACTCCATCGTCGTCACTATCCCCGACCCTCTTCCCTCACGTCGAAAGATAACCAGCAAACATCACCACCCAAACACCGTCCCAATACCACCTCCGACCAGCACCCCCAACGCCTGAACCGCTAACAAACAACCAGCCCTCGCCCCCAGCTCCCTCCGTTTCGTCCAGCTCCCCCTCTCGTCATCCCTCTCGTCCTTCACTCCCTCATCCGAGTCGACAATCAAACAACCAGTGAACACCATCGGAAAAACCAGTGGTTTCGCCATCGAACAGTAGCTGTGACTGCGTTGCTGCCTCGCGCCACCAGCTCCCTCCATAGTTGCCTTTTCCTCACAACCAAACGACTCCTTCTGCTGCAGCTTCACGTACCAGGTGCTGCGCCGGAAAAATCCAGCAGCAGCAACAGTTTTTGGTCCAAGCTTTCTATTTCCATCGAGGTCGTCTTAGGTTCGTCGAGGTCCGGTACGTTGAGCTTGACGTCGAGGTTCCGTCGTTCTGTTATTGGAGAGGTGTCCGACAGTTGTCGGTCCAGTTGGTTGTTGTTCTTGCTTCAAACAGGTGCATACGCATTTCTAAACTCGTGATATTTGCCTAAATGGAATGAAATGATATGGATTTCTTATGCACTGCTTGTGTATCGGCTTTTTGTTGAATTGCTCTTCATTTTTACCATGGATATTATTATCTATTAAAATTGTTGTATTTTTGTTTAATCTTGAATGGCTTCACTAGTAGAAAATCGTAGTTGTTTTAAGTTTGCCCCTTAAAAGAAAAAAAACGAGACAAGCTTCGCCAAATAAAAATGCACAGATTGCGGAGCCCTCACAAAAAATATGTGTTAAATACTTAGATTCCGGGACGGGCCGTTTAGCGAATTTTACGGCTTTCCCAAAATAATAATGCGCTAGTTGCTTTAGGCGCGCCTTTAATAATGTTATCTCCCTAAACTCGGGTGCACATTTATGTGACCCAAATCCAAATCTCAACGAAATCGAAATGTATCTCTAATCACGGGTACATTGACTGTGACGTGGTCTGAGATGCATTTCCATGACGTTGCAAATTCATTTTTAAAATAATAAATGGGACGAGCCTCGACAAACAAAAAATGCAAATTGCGGGGCCCTAAGTAAATACTTGTTTTAAATTTACTTAGAATTCAGGAGGGCCGTTTAGCGAATTTCGTGGCCTTCCCAAAATAATAATACGATAGTCTCTTTAGGCGCGTGTTTAATAATCTACTTCCTTAAACTTGGGTGTGCATTTCATGCAACCCAAATCCAAATCCCAAAACGTCAAATAAAATATGTTCCGGATTGCGGGTGCATTTCATATGACGCAGTCCAAAGACATGTTTTAAGCGATGTTCACATTCCTTAAAATGATAATGATAAAGCGGTAAAAAGATAAAGTTGGCACATGGTTCATAATTGTATTTAAAATCAGATAAATAAGTCGAATATAACAGTTGAGCGACCGTGCTAGAACCACGGAACTCGGGAATGCCTAACACCTTCTCCCGGGTTAACAGAATTCCTTATCCGGATTTCTGGTACGCAGACTATAATATAGAGTCATTCTTTTCCTCGATTCGGGATTAAAATTGGTGACTTGGGACACCCTAAATCTCCCAAGTGGCGACTCTGAAATAAATAAACCAATCCCATTTCGATTGTCCTTTAATTGGAAAAAACTCTCTTGCGCCCTCGCGGGTGCGTAAAAAGGAGGTGTGACAGCTCTGGCGACTCTGCTGGGGATTAAAAACCCAGAACCACTGGTTCAGGGTTAGAAATTCGAGCTTAGAATAAATTGTTATGTTCAGCTTTATCTGATTTTGTTACATGATCTGTGCTTAATGTGCTAATTGGTTGCCTTTTACCGCTTTGATATTACGTGAACTGTATATAAACTGTGCTGAAACCCATATCCTTTCTGAGTCTTCTAAATCATGAAGAAGGGTGTACTTCGTACGACTTCTTTTCTGTATAGTGTCAAATCCTAATTTAGAACGAGGTTCGGACAAGTTGCTAAGCCGGTGAAGCTTCTGTATTCCCGGTACGCTGCCCCCCCTCGGCTCGAGCTGTCCGCTCGGGTAAGCCAGGTCTAGAACAAACACCCAGGTTCTGAACCTAGAATAACTCAGCTTCATGCCGGATCCCTAGTAGGAACGTTTATTTGCATCATGTGCATTTGACTTAGGGGACTCAACACAGGGGTTGGGTCCGTCTAGGCCAAGCAACCTGAAGATAATAGACCATCTTTTGGCATCATATGTGCTACATGTTGTATTTATTCAAGGGCGAAAGGGTCATTTGGTCATTTCCAGCCTGATGTTATTCTAATCAAAGCATGGGGAACATTTGTGGAATCCAAGAAGCCTTGGTATTCCCTATGTCCCCCACGCTTCATTTTTGGGAAAAAGCACATGGGGAACATTTGTGGAATCCAAGAAGTCTTGGAATTCCCTGTGTCCCCCACGCTTTCATTTTTGGGGAAAAGCACGAGGAGAACATTTGTGGAATCCAAGAAATCTTGGAATTCCCTATGTCCCCCATGCTTCATATTTTGGAAAAAGCGCATGGGGAACATTCGCGGAGTCCAAGATGTCTTGGAAGTCCTTATGTCTCTCATGCCACATTTTGAAAATAATAATAAATTAATATATATATATATATATATATATATATATATATATATGAAAAAAAAGAAAAAAAACCATGAAAATTCAAAAAGATTTTGTATGTTGTCATCATTTTCCACGAATTAGAAAATAGTGAAAAAGATGAGAAAGTGACAGTGTAGAGATATAACTACTTATTTTTAGAAGAAAAAAACCAATGTCCGAGTAGTATCAAAACTCTGCCGAAATTTTGAGAAAACGGAAAAAATGTCTTATTAGTCTGTTTTACTAAAAGCAAAGGAAAAAAAAGTCGTCGCTCTGTTTTGTTTTTCAAAAAAAAGGAGAAAAGATATATAGTTTGTCATTTGCCATGAAAATGAAAATGAAAAAAAGAGTCTTATTTTTAAAAATGGGGTTTTTATTATTTATTTGCTTATCAAAATGCAAAAAAAAAAAAAAGAGTCTTTCATTATTTGTCGCAAGTATATATATATATATAAATCCAAAAGTTTTTTTATTTTAAAAAAAATATATATATGTCTTTACTTGTTGCAAAAATATTTGTTTTGCCAAAGGTCTAGAAAAGTTTTTAGACCCCCAATTTTCAAAACAAAAAAATCCAAAAATATTTTCTATTATTAACTTCTTTAGAAAGTCTTTTTAATTATTTAAAATATATATATATATATATATATATAAAGAAAAATCCGAAAATACTTTCCTTCTTCCTTCAAGATTGAAAAGAAAATTCAAAATTCAAAAAATATTTTTTTTAAGCATTTCTTTTATTAAAGGTAAAAATTCCAAAAAAAAAACATTTTCTTTAGAATAAGAAAAACAAATGAAAAAAGAAGGAATGTTTTAGGTTTTACGTTAGTTAGTTTGCTTGTTTGTTATATATATATATATAAAAAAAAAGAATAGAAAATGGAAACGGGTCTTCTCAAAAATAGTTTATTCGCCCGAACTACGCGGGTTTGATTCTCACCGGATGTGAGATACGTAGGCAACCCTCATCGGGTCCAACCCCACCTTTTGCTAAAAAAAAACACCAAAAACAAACAAATAATAAAAAAAATATATGTCAAATTTTGGTGATGCTGTTTTGTCATAAATAGCCGAATGTTCCCGAAAGGGACGCCGGAAGGCTGACTTTGCATAAACTGGGTCATTTTTAAGACTTGGTCCAGTTGACCCCCACAGCCTAAAAATCTTCGTCCCCGAGACGTTGAAAGGCCGTGTTTGCAATATTGACTTTTTCTAATTTGAAAAACGATAAAAAGAGTTATAAATAAGTCAAGTGATGTGTTTTGTCATAAATAGACGAATGTTCCCGAAAGGGACGCCGGAAGGCTGACTTTGCATAAACAGCCACCTTTGGGTCATTTTTTAAGACTTGGTCCAGTTGACCCCCACAGCCTAAAAATCTTCGTCCCCGAGACGTTGAAAGGCCGTGTTTGCAATATTGACTTTTCTAATTTGAAAAACGATAAAAAAGAGTTATAAATAAGTCAGGTGATGCTGTTTTGTCATAAATAGCCAAATGTTCCCGAAAGGGACGCCGGAAGGCTGATTTGGCATAAACAGCCGCCTTTGGGTCATTTTGAGATATGGACCCACACAGCCTTAAAAATCTTCGTCCCCGAGGCGCTGAAGGGCCGTGTTTGCAACACCAGGTTTTTATTGCAATTTGAAAAGAAAAAAAACAAAGAGTCAGCGGTCAGGTGAATACCGTTTGGATTTTAGGTCAAAATAAGCCGAGCCAGCTTCGGCCGCGTCTTAAACCGTTCTTGCCGAAATAGCCTTAGAGTATCTTTCAGTTGTCGAAAGGTTGTTTTCGTAAAAGAACGGACAAGTTTGTAAAGTATCATAAAATAATCCTCCCCGGTTATTTATAACCGTTCGGTTGCATTTGTCAAATGGGGAAAGGAAACTGGCCATTTGTTTTTGAGTTTGTGTAAATCTTTTGATTAAAATATGCGGGTTGTTTGATTTTCAAGTTTGTAGGTCATCTTTAAACCTTTGAAACCCAGTTTGTTTTAATATGAAAAATGAAAATAAAAAATGTTCATTATTGTTTATCTTTTATTGGTCCGAACTACGCAAGGTCTGATTCATGCGGGGTCATGATACGTAGGCAATCTCCATAAGATTCGACCACAACACAAAAAAAAGAAAAAGAAAAAGAAAAAGAAAGAAATCGGAAAAAAGAAAAAAAAAAGAAAATCGAAAAAAAATGTTGTTAATAATGAGGACTGGCTGAGTCCGTTCCAACCTGTTGGTTTCACAAAGAAAGAAGGTGGTTGGTTTGTGGTAGCCGGACAATGACACCCAAAACATCGCGCAGAATCCTTTACTGGTATCCCATGATACACACTCTGCGGGGATCAGGCCTGATAACAGAAGCACTCAAATCCTATTTGGGAACTTGTTGACGGAGGTTGATGATATTGAAGCTGGCAATGGTCTTGACATTACTAATGCAAAGCTCAGTGGCTAAGATGCCAGTCTTGATAGAATGGGAGGACGCTCCGTTCCTTGGTCAGCAAGAGAGAAACTTGTGGTGGCTTATTTTGTTGTCATTTCTGTTTGTTCGGATTATTAGGATTGTAATTCGGATATTGTTTTGTGTCAATATCTTTCCGCTTATCTTTCCGTTTTGTCATAGCGGTTTGTGTAAGTTTTGTCCAGTTTGTTTTTTGGGTTTTGTTCGGGTTTGTTTTGTTTGGTTATTCAATTCACCGGTAGTCTAATACAAAGCCGGTCTTTTGTTATTTCCCGTCATCTTTTTTGTTTTGTCCTTTTGTCATTTTGTTCAGCGCCGATTCTAGTGACATGACATGCGCACACAATTCGGGCTTAGTCTTTAAAGTTAATCATAAAACCCCGGGAAGGTGATCAAAGCATTTAAAGAAAATAAGGACAGTTGAGATTATTCAGAGCTCGAGTCATGTGGAACTGGGGCAAGTAAAATATGAATAAAAACCGTTAAAAGCAAGATTCGCCAAATTGGCATGAGGGTCGTTCATGATAATGAGAGTGTCGCCCAACGGTGCTTTAGAAATGACAAAGGAAAAGCAAATGTTTAACATAATTGTCAAAGCCCAGCACCATCGGAAGAGACTGCAAATCTTTGTTTAATTGTGTTGTTTGCATTTGGCATGTTTTGAAGACTGGAATGACGAAGGCATTTTGTTCTGCTACCTAAACACTTTATCCTTCGTTACCCCTTTTGAGCCTTATTTATTTTTCTTTCATACCCCTCGTTCGGAATCAATAGCAACGAAGAAAAAAAGAGAGAAAGAAAGAAAACAACAACGAAAAAAAGAGAAAAAAAAAAGAAAAGAAAAGAAAAGAAAATTGATAACAAAGAAAAAAAGAAAATCAAATGAAAAAGAGGAATTGGGAACTACGTTTGACCTGATTCCTCAAAGAGGATACGTAGGCGCTTCACGGCTCGGTCATAGTTTTGAAAAAATATAAATCAATCAAGTAAAATATCCCCAAGCAAGAAACTGGGGCAAAGGTTGCGTTTGTTGTAAATAAATCTAATTCCGAAGGTTGTAATTAATAACCCAAAATTAATGCATTTTTTGAGCCTTTAATACCCTTTTTTTCTAGCCCTATCCAAAACCCACATTACGTCCAAAGAAAGACCTTCTGACCAGTCTTCAAAAGATGCCAAGTCAGACAAATGAAGAGTCTTACCGGCGAACATAACATTCTGTTCCACAGCAGAAAGGACTCTAATCCCCAGCAGAAAGAGTCATACCGGCGACACTCCAAATCCCCAGCTGGAAAGTGATACAAATAAGAGAGTCTTATCGGTGAAAACCTTCACAGGCACCATAAGGCGATGAAAGCTGAGAGAAAACCAAAAATGAGAGAGACTTGATAGTGAAAACCCTTCGGGCACTACAAGTCGAATAAGATTAAGAATCAGATGGGGAATCACCAATTGAAGATCTTGAAAGATGATTGACGGTAAAGGATAGGCCACATACGCATGTCATGGCCATTAAAGTCGGTATCTGCATTTGATATATTTTTATTTATAGTTTCTTTTGTAAAAGAGTCATCGTTTCCTTTGTCTTTTATTTTGTTTCTTTTATCTTTCTCCTTTCATAAAAAATTCCCCAATAGAGTCTGTCCGGTCAGAACAAGTATGAAATGACTGCAAAATATGCCATCAGCTTTCCAAGATGAGATCTGACTAGTATATCCAAATGGTATAGTCAGCGAAGAACAAGCGCGAGGCCAGTGTCAAAAAAAATATCCCCAGCAAAGGGAATTGACAAAAGGATTGACGAGCGTCAAGAGAGATATCCTTGCCAAAACCAAGGTTATAAACCTCAAGGCCAAGGCCCATGAACAGAGCAAGGAGAGCAGTGAGCATGATTTGGCGAAATCCATACTAGACTAAAAGGTCGGGAAAATGCCAGTTTCCGAGCTATGCCACAAAAGAAGAGGGATATCCCCAGCAGGAAGGGATTATCCCCAGCACACAATATCATCCCCAACAAGTTGTGGAACGCAGAGCAAGGAAGGAGAAAGGGAAAGCCATCCCAGTGGGAGTATCACAACCAACCACCGTGTTTTAAACTAACAGGTAAATGAAGTGGCATTGATGACAGAAATGCATGCCACAAGGGATTATCAAACTGGGGCAGAAAATTTTCTTTTCGTTTAGAAAATTTTCTGAAAGTCAGATACCCATTCGGGGAGGAATAAAGATAACGGCAGCCTCAAGGGAAATGGTCTTAGAACCAGTTTTGCCCCAACAGCAAATGGATGAAACTTGAGCTCAGTGAAGCACTGGTTCTGAAGGAATCAGAATTCCCCAGCAGTATTATCCACGATAGCGTTATCCCCAGCTGATAACGTTTTACCCCCCAACAGGTAAGTAAATAATCCCAACAGTGTTATCCCTAGCAGGTTTGAGGAGTCCAACACAAGTTTGGTGAAAATCGGTATCCTCAGCGGTTCCTTTCAGGTTAAGGCAAAACAAGTCTCAAAGGAGTTAGTCTTAAAAGGAAGAAACTAATAATAATAATGATAAAAAAAAGAATAATAATAAAAAATAAAAAATAAATGGGGAAGGTAGAAAGGGAAAATTCATCCCAATCCCCAACAAGTATTCAAGGTAAGACATCTTCAAGTCTTAAGGATATGTCGGGTTCATCCGCCCTCGAATAGGATATTTTGGGTTCATCCGCCCTCGAATAGGATATTTTGGGCTCATCCGCCCTCGAATAGGATATGTCGGGTTCATCCGCCCTCGAATAGGATATGTCGGGTTCATCCGCCCTCGAATAGGATATGTCGGGTTCATCCGCCCTCGAACAGGATATGTCGGGTTCATCCGCCCTCGAATAGGATATGTCGGATTTATCCGCCCTCAAACAGGATATGTCGGGTTCATCCGCCCTCGAATAGGATATGTTGGGTTCATCCGCCCTCAAACAGTATATGTTGGGTTCATCCACCCTCAGATAGGATATGTCGGGTTCATCCGCCCTCAAACAGGATATGTCGGGTTCATCCGCCCTAAAAAAGGATATGTCGGGTTCATCCGCCCTCAAAAAGGATATGTCGGGTTCATCCGCCCTCAAATAGGATATGTCGGGTTCATCCGCCCTCAAATAGGATATGTTGGGTTCATCCGCCCTCCAACAGGATATGTCGGGTTCATCCGCCCTCGAACAGGATATGTCGGGTTCATCCGCCCTCGAAGAGGATATGTCGGGTTCATCCGCCCTCGAAGAGGATATGTCGGGTTCATCCGCCCTCGAACAGGATATGTCGGGTTCATCCGCCCTCGAACAGGATATGTCGGGTTCATCCGCCCTCGAACAGGATATGTCGGGTTCATCCGCCCTCGAACAGGATATGTCGGGTTCATCCGCCCTCGAACAGGATATGTCGGGTTCATCCGCCCTCGAACAGGATATGTCGGGTTCATCCGCCCTCGAACAGGATATGTCGGGTTCATCCGCCCTCGAACAGGATATGTCGGGTTCATCCGCCCTCGAACAGGATATGTCGGGTTCATCCGCCCTCGAACAGGATATTTTGGGTTCATCCGCCCTCAAACAGGATATGTCGGGTTCATCCGCCCTCAAATAGGATATTTTGGGTTCATCCGCCCTTGAATAGGATATTTTGGGTTCATCCGCCCTCAAACAGGATATGTCGGGTTCATCCGCCCTCAAACAGGATATGTCGGGTTCATCCGCCCTCAAACAGGATATGTCGGGTTCATCCGCCCTCGAACAGGATATGTCGGGTTCATCCGCCCTCGAATAGGATATGTTGGGTTCATCCGCCCTCAAACAGGATATGTCGGGTTCATCCGCCCTCAAACAGGATATGTCGGGTTCATCCGCCCTCAAACAGGATATGTCGGGTTCATCCGCCCTCAAATAGAATATGTTGGGTTCATCCGCCCTCTAACAGGATATGTTGGGTTCATCCGCCCTCAAACAGGATATGTCGGGTTCATCCGCCCTCGAACAGGATATGTCGGGTTCATCCGCCCTCGAATAGGATATGTCGGGTTCATCCGCCCTCGAACAGGATATGTCGGGTTCATCCGCCCTCGAACAGGATATTTTGGGTTCATCCGCCCTCGAATAGGATATTTTGGGTTCATCCGCCCTCGAATAGGATATTTTGGGTTCATCCGCCCTCGAATAGGATATTTTGGGTTCATCCGCCCTCGAATAGGATATGTCGGGTTCATCCGCCCTCAAACAGGATATGTCGGGTTCATCCGCCCTCGAATAGGATATTTTGGCTTCATCCGCCCTCGAATAGGATATTTTGGGTTCATCCGCCCTCCAACAGGATATGTCGGGTTCATCCGCCCTCGAACAGGATATGTCGGGTTCATTCGCCCTCGAACAGGATATGTCGGGTTCATCCGCCCTCAAATAGGATATGTCGGGTTCATCCGCCCTCGAATAGGATATGTCGGGTTCATCCGCCCTCGAACAGGATATTTTGGGTTCATCCGCCCCCGAATAGGATATGTCGGGTTCATCCGCCCTCGAACAGGATATGTCGGGTTCATCCGCCCTCGAAGAGGATATTTGGGGTTCATCCGCCCTCGAATAGGATATTTTGGGTTCGTCCGCCCTCGAATAGGATATTTTGGGTTCGTCCGCCCTCGAATAGGATATTTTGGGTTCGTCCGCCCTCGAATAGGATATTTTGGGTTCGTCCGCCCTCGAATAGGATATTTTGGGTTCGTCCGCCCTCGAATAGGATATTTTGGGTTCGTCCGCCCTCGAATAGGATATTTTAGGTTCGTCCGCCCTCGAATAGGATAAAGTTCCTACTACCCATAGGAGATGCATTTCCTCCTAAGTTAGTATTGAAGTTGTGAGTCCGCCCATATAACAGAGGCATACATGTCTGTCCTTTCATTTAAGTTCTAGGTCACCCACCAGTATAATGCGGGAATACATTTAAGTTCTAGGTCGCCCACCAGTATAATGCGGGAATACATTTAAGTTCTAGGTTGCCCACCAGTATAATGCGGGAATACATTTAAGTTCTAGGTCGCCCACCAGTATAAATGCGGGAATACATTTAAGTTCTAGGTCGCCCACCAGTATAATGCAGGAATACATTTAAGTTCTAGGTCGCCCACCAGTATAATGCGGGAATACATTTAAGTTCTAGGTCGCCCACCAGTATAATGCGGGAATACATTTAAGTTCTAGGTCGCCCGCCAGTAAAATGCGGGAATACTTTTCAGTTCTAGGTCGCCTACCAGTAAAATGCGGGAATACTTTTAAGTTCTAGGTCGCCCACCAGTAAAATGCGGGAATACTTTTAAGTTCTAGGTCGCCCACCAGTAAAATGCGGGAATACTTTTAAGTTCTAGGTCGCCCACCAGTAAAATGCGGGAATACTTTTAAGTTCTAGGTCGCCCACCAGTAAAATGCGGGAATACTTTTAAGTTCTAGGTCGCCCACCAGTAAAATGCGGGAATACTTTTAAGTTCTAGGTCGCCCACCAGTAAAATGCGGGAATACATTTAAGTTCTAGGTCGCCCACCAGTAAAATGCGGGAATACTTTTAAGTTCTAGGTCGCCCACCAGTAAAATGCGGGAATACTTTTAAGTTCTAGGTCGCCCACCAGTAAAATGCGGGAATACATTTAAGTTCTAGGTCGCCCACCAGTATAATGCGGGAATACATTTAAGTTCTAGGTCGCCCACCAGTATAATGCGGGAATACATTTAAGTTCTAGGTCGCCCACCAGTATAATGCGGGAATACAT
This sequence comes from Nicotiana sylvestris, assembly GCF_000393655.2. Classification (NCBI taxonomy): domain Eukaryota; kingdom Viridiplantae; phylum Streptophyta; class Magnoliopsida; order Solanales; family Solanaceae; genus Nicotiana; species Nicotiana sylvestris. The sequence goes on from NC_091058.1 coordinate 97,971,118, forward strand.
TTAAGTTCTAGGTCGCCCACCAGTATAATGCGGGAATACATTTAAGTTCTAGGTCGCCCACCAGTATAATGCGGGAATACATTTAAGTTCTAGGTCGCCCACCAGTAAAATGCGGGAATACATTTAAGTTCTAGGTCGCCCACCAGTATAATGCGGGAATACATTTAAGTTCTAGGTCGCCCACCAGTATAATGCGGGAATACATTTAAGTTCTAGGTCGCCCACCAGTAAAATGCGGGAATACATTTAAGTTCTAGGTCGCCCACCAGTATAATGCGGGAATACATTTAAGTTCTAGGTCGCCCACCAGTATAATGCGGGAATACATTTAAGTTCTAGGTCGCCCACCAGTATAATGCGGGAATACATTTAAGTTCTAGGTCGCCCACCAGTATAATGCGGGAATACATTTAAGTTCTAGGTCGCCCACCAGTAAAATGCGGGAATACATTTAAGTTCTAGGTCGCCCACCAGTATAATGCGGGAATACATTTAAGTTCTAGGTCGCCCACCAGTATAATGCGGGAATACATTTAAGTTCTAGGTCGCCCACCAGTATAATGCGAGAATACATTTAAGTTCTAGGTCGCCCACCAGTATAATGCGGGAATACATTTAAGTTCTAGGTCGCCCACCAGTATAATGCGGGAATACATTTAAGTTCTAGGTCGCCCACCAGTATAATGCGGGAATACATTTCAGTTCTAGGTCGCCCACCAGTATAATGCGGGAATACATTTTGTCTGTTCATTCCATATTCTAGGTCGCCCACAAGTATAAATGCAGGCATGTCATTACCAATAGGAGACGCACTTCCTCAGTTTAGTTTCACCATAGGAGACGCACTTCCTAAGTTTAATCTTACCAATAGGAGACCCGCCTGTAGAACGGAGTTTGTTGTATGTCGAAGAAAAGAAGAAATCAGGCGTCCACCTGGAGAACAAGGACAAGAAAAGAAGAAATCAGGCGTCCACCTGGAGAACAAGGACAAAGCAAAGAAAAATCAGGCGTCCACCTGGAGAATAAGGGCAAAGAAAGGAAGAAATCAGGCGTCCACCTGGAGAACAAGGATAAAGAAAAGAAATAGAAATCAGGCGCCCACCTGGAGAATAAGGGAATACAATTGAAGTATTGAAGCCAAAAGCCCGCTCATATGAGAAAGGAGCACACTTAGAATCAATAAAGCAGAAGGCTACAACAGAAAACCCCAGCATTCAATCCAAGTTAGAAATAGCAGAGCCTCAAGAATACGAGTCAACAGTCAGAGCTGATCAACAAAAGCTGGTCACAAAAAAAAACAAAAAAAAAAAGAAGAAAAAAAGAAAAATGAATGAATCCAAAGCACGGAAGTGGAGAACAGATGTGATCTGCTCAAGAACTAGCGCCTACAACTGGCAAGTATCAAGGTTCAAATCCAAAGTCTGTATGAAGCACCATTCAAGACTCAAGACCAAGTTTCAGAAGACTTGAAGATAGGAATCCTTGTAACTAGTAGCTGATAGGCTTAGTTAGTCTTTTTCAGTTTTCATTTTTTGTTGTAATGACAGGACCGCGGACCGGAACCTCAACCGAACGGCACCTCGATCGGCTTTTCACCTCGGTACACTTTACCATATCTCTCATTTCCGAACTACACGTGGCCTGATTCCTGTATAACCAAGGATATGTAGGCAGCTCAGATACCAGGGCTCGGTCACATTCCCTCCCTTTCCTTAGTGTAGTCCGTCCAAGTAATGGTCGGGTCAAAAACATGTCTAGTCGTTCTTTGTCGGAAAACTCTTCGTGTTTCCAGTCAAAGAGGGGCAGCTGTAGACACCGGATTTTTGACCCTCCCCGAGAATTTTCACATTTTTTAGCATAAATATGTAATTTAGGTCTAATATACCTATTTTGACTATTTTTTGCTTTATTTCGTTACAAAAAGAAAAATTACAAAAAATATATATATAAATTTTAGTTTATGTATTTCTCATAAATTTGGAAAAATACAAAAATTGCACTTTGTTTTGTACTTTATATAATTTCGAAAATAACCAAAAAATATAGTTCTATTAATGTTTTGTAGTCATTTTAATTTTTGAAAAATACAAAAATACTACTTTATATTTTATCTTTATATAAAAACGAAAATTACAAAAAATTAGTTTTATTAATATTTTGTAGCTATTTTAAATCTTGAAAAATATACTTAAAAAGATATAGTTTGTTTAAATATTAGTCTTATTTTTGTTAGTTATTTTGCTTATATAGGACTAGTTGAGCAACGTTGTGTTCCTATTTCTCGGGTCCGGGCAAAAGAATAATATTCGGGTTCAAACTACCCCGTTTTAGGCCTAATTTTTGGACCTAGCCCATAATAAACCGAGTCCATGACACATGGGGAACCCCACCACGCGTGGGGGACACAAGTCTCGAACCCCACCATGCGTGAGGCTCATTTCTCTGGGCAAGGATACTAAAATACACGGACATAGCAAGGGTTAAAGGGAGGATTTTGAAAAAAAATTGAAAAGAGGACTGTTGATGCTTCTTCTTCCGGAACCAAACCTTACTGACCCAAAACCAGCAAAACCAACCAAGCACCACCTCCATCACCCTCGTCCCCACTGTGAAACCACCATAAACGAACCCTACTGCCCAAACTACTAGCCCATCGCCTTCTTCCTCCGTGAAACCCACCCCTACTGTCGCAACCAGACCTACTCCAAAACCCCTACTGCCTCACGTTCTTCACCACCGAGCAACCAGCCCCCCTCGTCGTCATTTTCCATCAACGACCAAACAACCCGTCACCTCCACGCCATAACCACCACCCAAACCAGCGGAACTCCCCCATCGACCACCTGTTCCGACGACCTCCTGCTCCGTCAACCTACTGCCCGCTACCAGCCTCAACTCCATCGTCGTCACTATCCCCGACCCTCTTCCCTCACGTCGAATGATAATCAGCAAACATCACCACCCAAACACCGTCCCAATACCACTTCCGACCTGCACACCCAACGCCTGAACCGCTAACAAACAACCAGCCCTCGCCCCCAGCTCCCCCTCTTGTCATCCCTCTCGTCCTTCACTCCCTCATCCGAGTCGACAATCAAACAACCAGTGAACACCATCGGAAAAACCAGTGGTTTCGCCATCGAACAGTAGCTGTGACTGCGCTGCTGTCTCGCGCCACCAGCTCCCTCCATAGTTGCCTTTTCCTCACAACCAAACGACTCCTTCTGCTGCAGCTTCACGTACCAGGTGCTGCGCCGGAAAAATCCAGCAGCAGCAACAGTTTTTGGTCCAAGCTTTCTATTTCCATCGAGGTCGTCTTAGGTTCGTCGAGGTCCGGTACGTTGAGCTTGACGTCGAGGTTCCGTCGTTCTGTTATTGGAGAGGTGTCCGACAGTTGTCGGTCCAGTTGGTTGTTGTTCTTGCTTCAAACAGGTGCATACGCATTTCTAAACTCGTGATATTTGCCTAAATGGAATGAAATGATATGGATTTCTTATGCACTGCTTGTGTATCGGCTTTTTGTTGAATTGCTCTTCATTTTTACCATGGATATTATTATCTATTAAAATTGTTGTATTTTTGTTTAATCTCGAATGGCTTCACTAGTAGAAAATCGTAGCTGTTTTAAGTTTGCCCCTTAAAAGAAAAAAAACGAGACAAGCTTCGCCAAATAAAAATGCACAGATTGCGGAGCCCTCACAAAAAATATGTGTTAAATACTTAGATTCCGGGACGGGCCGTTTAGCGAATTTTACGGCTTTCCTAAAATAATAATGCGCTAGTTGCTTTAGGCGCGCCTTTAATAATGTTATCTCCCTAAACTCGGGTGCACATTTATGTGACCCAAATCCAAATCTCAACGAAATCGAAATGTATCTCTAATCACGGGTACATTGACTGTGACGTGGTCTGAGATGCATTTCCATGACGTTGCAAATTCATTTTTAAAATAATAAATGGGACGAGCCTCGACAAACAAAAAATGCAAATTGCGGGGCCCTCAGTAAATACTTGTTTTAAATTTACTTAGAATTCAGGAGGGCCGCTTAGCGAATTTCGTGGCCTTCCCAAAATAATAACACGATAGTCTCTTTAGGCGCGTGTTTAATAATCTACTTTCTTAAACTTGGGTGTGCATTTCATGCGACCCAAATCCAAATCCCAAAACGTCAAATAAAATATGTTCCGGATTGCGGGTGCATTTCATGTGACGCAGTCCAAAGACATGTTTTAAGCGATGTTCACATTCCTTAAAATAATAATGATAAAGCGGTAAAAAGATAAAGTTGGCACATGGTTCATAATTGTATTTAAAATCAGATAAATAAGTCGAATATAACAGTTGAGCGACCGTGCTAGAACCACGGAACTCGGGAATGCCTAACACCTTCTCCCGGGTTAACAGAATTCCTTATCCGGATTTCTGGTACACAGACTATAATATAGAGTCATTCTTTTCCTCGATTCGGGATTAAAATTGGTGACTTGGGACACCCTAAATCTCCCAAGTGGCGACTCTGAAATAAATAAACCAATCCCGTCTCGATCGTCCTTTAATTGGAAAAAACTCCCTTGCGCCCTCGCGGGTGCGTAAAAAGGAGGTGTGACAAAAGCGATCAAGTTTGATGAACTCCTTCGGATTCTCAACAACAGACATCAATTTCTCCATAGCAGAATAACTCTTTAAGATTGTTAGAAATAAAATAATCAAATTGGCTTTGAGGCGTGAAAATCAACTGTCCTTAAAGAGTTATCGCCTGTATACTAATTTAGGGAAAATACAAAACGATTCTCTTCAGGATACAACAAAGCCTGCAGTAACACTTGTGATTTTCTATATCCACTTCGTTGGAATTCTTGTGTATTTATAGGCAACCAACAGACCCTTTCTGATAGGATGTCTTGTTTCACAAACAGACACGACTATTTATTCAAATTTTGAATTTAAAATTCAAATAAATAATTAACTCTAGGATCTCGTGCCTGTTGAGTTAATCTCGTGTCTGTTGAGTCAGTCTCGTGCCTGTTGAGACAAACTCGTGCCTGTTGAGATAAACTCGTACCTGTTGAGTCAATCTCGTGCCTGTTATGCGCTATTTCATTATGATAAGTTCTGAGGCTAACAGACACGGTACGAGTAAGAAACCTCCCACTTCCAACTTGCCAATAACAAACTATCTTACAGATATATAAGATTTCTAGCAACTACTCACTACTGTTAAAATTGTTTACTCTTTCAAGTTTGCCGGGGTTATTTCATTTAGATAAATAAAGAACTTTTCTGTATTTTTCCTTTAATGTGTTTTCATTTAAAGAGACGACACTTTCTTGCAGCATATTCAGCCCGACCTCGCTTTAGAAGTGCTGCCTTTTTCAGGTGGCATTTCTCTGTATACGATACGTCGCCTAAGGTTTCGGCACGAAGATATGGCTGGCCTATCGTGTGCTCAATTTGGTCTTATTCATCTTTCTTTTGTTAGTAAACATCTGACTTGCACGCATTTTATATAGGTTTTTTGTTAATGTCGGAATTTTATAAGGGTAACATTAATTTATTGCTATAGGTACACATATCTACACAGTATAACACAAAATATAAGGTAGAAGCAATTTGAGTTGTAGCTAAATAGACAATATTATAGATCAAAAGTTGCGAAAATTACCTGGTGTAGCAGTACTGTTTTCACTTTCCTCCTAGAGCAAATTTCACTCTCAAGAGCCTGGGAAATCGGAAATGCATAGCCATTAAATTCTAGCTGAACAGAGGAAACATATGCGATAATTTACGGGAAAAATATTTTTTAAAGGCATTTATCAAGTACATTTTAGATGAAGCACCTACAAATCTATTTTCAGCTAATGGTGGGTCATTAGACTTCTTCTAGGATAACAATTTAAGCATACAATAGATTTTTTTTCAGGTGAGAGTATACAAATGAAGAAAGATTCGTAGCAATTTAGTATCACATTATTCAAGAGTGTGAAAGTTACAACCGCTAATAAGATTTCTCTAGATGCCGGGAACATATCATCGGAGAAAGATTTTTTCAAAGAGACAAGAGATGGTCCACAAAAGGCCAACTCTATTCACAGGCCATAATATTTTTTTATAAATAAATGTATTATTATAAAAATAGACGCAACACCAATTTTTGTTAAAGTCGAAATTTTATAAGGGTAATATTTAATTAATTGCTATAGGTATGCATATCTACACATTATAACACAAAATATAAGCTAGAAGCAATTTGTGTTCTAGCTAATTAGACAACATTATAGATCAGAAATTGCGAAAATTATCTGGCGTAGAAGTTGCGGAGATTACGTGGCGACAAATAAAAGTCAAATTACTCAACTAACCTTGTTATTCACCTTGTCACAACCAGGAACAAGAGATTGCAGTATCTTCATCCTTTCACTTATTTTCTCTTTCCTCACCTGAGATCATGCCCCAAGTTAAACAGTGAGAAAACTGTTCCAAACGAATAATTACCATATATATAGTACATGGTAAATTAATTATTATCTTAATGAAAAAAAATTAATCATATAATTACAAAATTGCTAAAGGGGAAAAAGAAAATTATACCCTTTCAGCGAGACAATGGCTGTCTGTTGCTTTTGACCCCTTCTTCTTGCTCTAATATGAATGTAACCTGTTGGAGCCTCTTCATTAGCTTTCTTCTCCTCTTTTGGTTAAGTTAAAAACTTTCTCCACTTATCTTCAGGTTCCATGCCCATTTCTTCGAGAACTCTTCCTGCCAAACAACAAATGGAGGCTAAAAGAATACATCTATGTGAAGCTCTGGGTTTCCATCTCCAAACAACGTGAAATTTGAGTGCCAGCTCCACCTTTAATCCTAATGGATGCTAATTTGGGTTTGTTTTTTTCCCAAACAGCCCCTTACACAGCTTTCTCTCCCTTTTCGTCTAATTTTTCTTAATCCCTAATATGTTATTTCCTTCTTTCTCCTATTTTTGGTCTTAGCTTCTGGGTTAGTGGAAACAATTTCCTATCTTGATTCCAGTATGTTGGTGACTCTATGATTTCTGATTTTTGGTGAGTTTTATTCCTTTTTCCCGTTCTGAATTTAGTTGAGTATCTAAAAATCTGTGCATCCATTTCAATCGTTGCTATGTTTAGAGATAGATACTTAGAAGAGTGATATTGTGTTATATTTTGTTCTTTCTTTTGTAGCTCAACAATTCGGGATAAAATAACTTCTCATGTCATGCCATGGTTTACTAGCGAGGCTGCTCAAGGAGATTCAAGCTGAAAATATGAAAGTTGTTATCGAGGAAGATGAGGATGAAGAAGATGCATATGACAAGGATGAGGAGGAGATGACATAAAAGAATGTGAGATTTTTTGCCTGCTTTTACAAAGTGATTCGTCTTTTTCCTGTTAATCTATGCCATGTTATTCCAGTTAAAGAGGGTTACTAGATTTTTACAAATTCTCTTTGCAAAGTAAAAGTTAATGTGTTGCCCTTCTCAGCTGCCACATGTTAATAGAGGGTATTGTAGCCATAAAGATTGCTTTTAGAAGTTAATTTGAGTGTGTGTTTCTCTTACATCAAAGGCTTGAACCACTAGAATAGAGTGGGTGATGAAAATTGGCAAAGCAACTAATGAACTAACTCTTTTCTTCATTCTTTTGTCATGTATTTTCTTGATATCTTAGGGTCTTTATTTTAAAGCAGTCTGTTTCATGTAGCTTTTGTAATATCCATAAAATTATCGTGCATATAAACGAATTGTGACTAGAAATGATAATATGGAGAATGGCAGCGATGGAAGACAAGTTGCGGGAATCGAGGTTGCGATGGTTTGGCCATGTGAGGAGGAGAGACATGGATACCCCGGTCAGGAGGTGTGAGAGGTGGACCATGACGGGCTTGAGGAAGGGTAGGGGTAGGCCAAAGAAGTATTGGGGAGACGTGATTAGGCATGACATGTCAGTGCTTCGCCTAACCGAGGACATGACTAGTGATAGGAAAGTATGGAGATCGACGATTAAGGTGGTGGGTTGACTGGTAGTTGTGAGTTTCTCCTAAGGTTACCAGTAGTAGTAATATTCTTGTTGCTAGTTGAAAGATACTTTCTTCTTGTTTGTTATTATATTTGGTACATGACAATCAAGTCCACTATTTTTGTGAATTACTACTAGAAATTGTTGCTTCATGCTTGTTACTGTTTCATGTTACTTTTTTCTGGACTTTTACTTTTTTCTTAACTTTCGCTAGAATTGTTGCTCCCTGATTGATACTATTTGATGCTACTATTTTCTCACTTTGTCTTATCGTCCTTTGTCTCTTCTTTCCTCCCCCTATTTCTTCTTCTTCTCCCTTCTCTTCCTCTCCACACGTTCTTGAGCCTAGGGTCTATCGGAAATATCCTTTCTACCTCTCTATATAGGGGTAAGGTCTGCGTACACATTAACCTCCACAGACCCCATATGTGGGATTATACTGGGTATGATGATGATGATGCCGGTTCTACATGGATCTCCCTCTCTATTTTCTTTCTTTCTCTCTTGTATTTTCCCTTTCCTTCTGGGTATCATTTCACAAATTCTCCATTTGTGATTTCTGTTTTCTAGCTTCTATTTCATTACTTCTGGTAAGATTTCCCCTATCTTTTCCTTTCTTACCTTCATTTTTTGCCCATCACTTCCGGATTTTTGTGAAAGTTTGTCCAGTTTTGCTTCAATTTTTAGTTTGTTACTCTTCCGCACAATTTCTTGCTAGTATACATAGAATTGAAACAGTAACAACTAATAGTAGAGGTTTACAGATGGAGTAATACTTAACACTTGATGTATCTGCTTTGTATTTATTTAAATGTTCTTGCTTCTATCCTTCTTTCTCTTCTTTCTCTTCTTATGTTTCTGCCATCTTACAGCTACTTAATCATCCTATACTCTCACCCTCAACTTTAAAGACAGAACATATAAATACGTACAATAACTACAAGAACTGAAAGCTATTAATCAATGGCCTACCAACCTTGTATCAGTTCCTTCAGCTAAAGAATTTGGTGCAAGAATGGAAGCCTTCTATTGGAAGAATCAACGTTGTTCGCTATGTCCATGACCTTTACTTCTAGCTTCAATCGACTATTAGTGTTCTGTGAAGCTTCTTCTGAAGCCATTAGCCGACGAAGTAGAAAGATGAGAACCATGAATTGTTATCTGCAACAAATAAAAACAAATATACCAATGAATGAACCAACATACAACAGTCACATGTCACAGCATATACCAATCATATGTGACATTCATATACGGAACTAAACCATGTAAATCTGCACATGGAAGGTAATATTCATGAAACACCACTGTCCCAAAAAACATCTAGAATAAGAAAAAAACAGACAGAAAGATACCAAACAACGTTATAATCCAAGCACGTTTTGTGGTCCATAGTATGTCGCTTTTCCAAACAGAGAATGAACTTCCTTAGCATCGAAGCATCTAAGTTTCGAACTGGAACGAGCATCAACGATGTAACCGTAAAGATTGAGATTTGAAACCTACAAAAGTACAACTATTAAACTCAATATAACCTTTAAACGATATAGATTATAATAGAAACAAATGAAAAGCTTCATGGAGCCAAAGGAGAACTTCAGTTGACATAAGTGGACACCTCAGTGGTACCCTAGTCAACTACTTAATATCAGTCGCCACTCGCCATATTCTTAAAACTTGATCATGTGATAGAATTGAATGGTGAAGAAAGGCTAAGGGGCTAAAATAAAGGCTAAGGGGCTAAAATAGATACAAAGTCAACCTAAAAGAGAGAGCGACATCATGCTCACCTAGAAAGGTTCATGTCATGTAGAAACCACTGGAAATAAAAATAAAATTATGACATGCATAAACAATTAGAGTCCCAAAAAAGTGCGCCAAATAAAAGCATGAATTAAACAAACATGCAAGGAAATTAGAATTTGCATGAGAAAACAAAAGCTCAATAAAATAGGTAGAGAAGCAATCACAAGTGACAGCTTATTGACCATCTCGACGCTAGTACCATGACGAATTTACCTTACCAATAATAACACATCTAATTGGACTAACAAGTAACATATAATCTGCGATTGTGCCTAGCTGGGCAGTTCATCAGGAGCTGCTATCTGGGACCAAGCACTAAGTACTCTTGATTTTCTTTTTCAATTGATTTCTAAGAGGATTGGCAAATTTCACTGTGCCTAACACATCTAATTGGAAATTCTAGCATTGCTTCATGTCGTCAAGAAGTATTTTTATATTGGTACACAATTTATGAAAAATCTCCTACATTTCACTTGAATGTACAACTTTGCATCGTTGAAGGCGTTAAAAAAGAAACAAAAAGAATTCTTAGCAAATAGTTTACTTGTTTTAGGGATATCACCGTACACCTTGGATTCATCAGTCTCCATAGTTAATAATTCATCATATTGAGTAAACAATGAAATAACAAAAAGAATAAACGATAATTTAGAGCAATTTTTGCTTTTTCTTTGTTAATGGGATTGTTATAGCCCGTTTGGCCAAGATGCAAAAATCAGCTTATTTTGAGAAGTGTTTTTTTTTCAAAAGTGTTTTTCTCAAAAGTACTTTTGGTGAGAAGCAGTTTGTGTTTGACTAATTAGTTTGAAAAGTACTTCTGAGCAGCAATTAGTGTTTGACCAAGCTTTAAAAAACTGCTTCTAAGTGTATTTTTCTCAAAAGTGCTTTTGGAGAGAAACTACTTTTTTCTGCTTCTCCAAAACTGCTTCTGATTCTCCTCAAAAGCATTTTTTTTTCTTCCAAAAGATTGGCCAAACACCTCAATTTTTTGCCAAAAATGCTTTTGGCAAAAAAAAAAAAAGCATATTTGGCCAAAAAGAAGCTTGGCCAAACAGGCTAGTAGTAATAACAAGTGATTTCCCTTTGTTTCTATTTATGCTGGATTCCTCTTGGTCTTCCTCTTTTTTTTTTCTTTTTTTTTTTGATTTCTTATTACCTACTGTTTCTGATGAAGTTTATGCTACACTGAATAATTTTTCGTTGTTTTCATTTTTTTAGATGAATTTATGTGGGTTTGTAACGACCCGGCCGGTCGTTTCATGAGTTACCGCTCCATTTTCCCCATTTCTGCTTCTTATTTCCTTGTTCAGCTGTATTATGTGCTATCGGGTTGGTTGGCTCGGGTTCAGAGAGGTTTTGGTAAGGTTTGAGACACTTAGTCTCTTTTGAGTGAGCTTAAGTTAGAAAAGTCAACCGGATGTTGACCTATGTGAAAAAGGGCTTGGATGTAAATTACGATAGTTTGGATAGCTTCGGGAGGTGATTTGGGACTTAAGAGCGTGATTGGAATGTGTTTTGGAGGTCCGGAGTAGATTTATGCTTGAATTGGTGAAATTGAAATTTTGGCATTTTCCAGTTGATAGGGTAGATTTTGATATAGGGGTCGGAATAGAATTACGGAAGTTGGAGTAGGTCGGTCCGTTGTATCATTTTTAACGTGTGTGCAAAATTTCAGGTCATTCGGAGGTGGTTTGATAGACTTTTTGATCGAAAGCGAAATTCGGGAGATTTTGGAACCTTAGGCTTGAATCCGGTGTTATTTGGTTGATTTGATGTTGTTTGAGATGTTTTGAAGATTGGTATAAGTTTGTTTAGTGGTATATGACTTGTTCGTGCTTTTGGTTGAGGTTTCGGGGGCCTCGGGGTGATTTCGGATGGTTGACGGAAAGTTTGGAGTTGTGAATTTGCAGCAAAGCTGCTGAGTTTTCTGTCATTACCGCACCTGCGGCTTGGGGACCGCAGGTGCGAGCCCGCAGAAGCGAAAGTGAAGACACAGATGCGGCCAAGAGAGGGAAAGGTTGGAACTGCAGAAGCAGAACTTTGGACGCACCTGCGATGGCGCAGGTGTGAGAATATTATCGTAGGTGCGGTGGCTGGGCGGATAAGTGGAATCCGCAGATGTGCACCTGGGACCGGAGGTGCGATAATTAGACCGCAGATGCAATTTTGCTGGATCAAAACATATAAATTTCACCCTTCGCGATTTTGAGTGGCTTTTCACCATATTTTATTCTAGAGAAAGCTTGAGGGAGCTATTTGAAGACGAATTTCAAGAGGATTTCGTAGAGGTAAGGTTTTTTGGACCCTAAACTCATTTCTATAGTATTATTTTACTGATTAGGCTTGAAATTTATGGTTAAAAATTGAAGAACTCGGCTTGAAATTGGAGACCTTCGATTAGGGATTTGACGGGTCATTTGTGGTTGGATTTTCTTATATTTGATATGTACGAACTCGTGAGAGTGTAAGGATTCTAGTTTTGTGATTTTTGTCGGAATCCGAGACGTGGGCTCGGGAGTCGGGTTTGGCCAATTTTGGGATTTTTGATGTATATTGGTTATTTTCGAGAGGGCTTCATTCCCTTAGTATATTTTGATGGTATAAATCTATTTTTGGATAGATTTGGAGCATCCAGAGGCCGATTCGAGGAGCAAAGGCATCGCGGGCTAGAGTTTGGACCGGATAGAGGTAAGTAATGATTGTAAATGCTGTCCTGAGGGTATGAATCCCCGGATTTCACATCGTTGTGCTACTTTGAGGTGACGCACACGCTAGATGACGAGCGTGGGGTCGTGCACCGTTGGGGATTGTGACCTAGTCCATCTCGTATGACTATTAAACTGCATATTTGCTTGAAAACTGTTTGCTATCATCATGTTTTGGGCTGAATGCCGTATCTGGGCCCCGTGCCAACTATTTTGGACCCTTAGGGGATTTTTACTACTATTCCTCACTATTTTGACTTCATATTTGTACTCAGTCATGCTGTATTCTACTGTTTTCATAGCTCAACCATATTTACTCTGTTTTGACATCTTAAATGATATTTTGGGTTGAGTATCATATTTTACTATGCCCGAATGGTTTTGAAAGATTTATGACTGAGTGAGGCCGAGGGCTTGTGTTGTGAGGTTATTATGGGATCGGGCTGCGTGCCGCAGCGGTATTGTACTGATTCATGATTATGAGGCCGAGGGTCGGATTTGTTACGCCACGAGGTGGTTTGTTATGAGGCCAAGTGCCTGTTTGATTATGCCACGAGATGGCTTGTTATTGCGCTTGGGCCATAAGGGGCCCTCCCGGAGTCTGTACACCCCTAGTGAGTGCGGGTACCCAGTGTGAGATATGATATAGCCCGAGGGGCTGATGTTGTTCCATCTTATTGCCCGAGGGGCTGGTCCTGTTGGTATTTTTGCTCGAGGGGCTGGTCCTGTTGATATTTTTGCCCGATGGGCTGATTTATGTTTCTATCTTTCCTTCCTATTTTCATTCACTCGTTTGAACTGCTAAAAGATGTTTTAAAGAGGTTTTACTGAACTAAGGTGTTTGTATGAGCTTTTGTTGTTTCATTGCATTGTTCTGATTTTATACTGCCTCGTTGTAGCATTTTACTGTGTTTTATGTATTTTCTTATCGCTCAGCTGCCTTTACTTTTATTACTTACTGAGTTGGCGTACTCATATTACTCTCTGCACCCTGTGTGCAGATTCAGGAGTCTCGGGTCACGCTAGCGAGGGCTGATTGCTTACAGCAGGCTGTTCGGAGTTGACTAGGTAGCTGCTCGGCGTTCGCAGCCCAATGCTTCTCATTCCTATCTTTACTTTCCTTGTACTATCATTATACTAGATTGTGTAGACTTTTCATATTCTTCGATGGATGTTTAGATGCTCATAACTAGTGACACCCCGATGTCGGGTTGTGTTGTTTCCGCATTGTTCTATTCCACTCTTTATTTTGGGATTTATAGTTTATTTATGACTTAAATATGAATTATTATAACTGTTTAATTGATTTGGGGGTTTGTTTCGGTTGGCCTTGTTTCACGATAGGCGTCGTCACGACCGGGTTCGGATTAGGGTTGTGACAGGGTTAATCCATGGGAAAATATGGGTCAAGAGTTAGGCATTTTATTTGTACGATCTCTTAATTAGGTATTATTAGCATCTAAGTAGTAATACTTTATTTTTCTCTTTTATCTTCTAATTTTGGGATTTGGCCTTCCCTGATTTTGACTGGGTTATCATATGTCTTGCATGTGTTAGCTATTCAATTTCTGATTCTTGTTAAAAATCTTTCTTCTTCCTCATCCTCTTTCTTTTTCCAGTAATTTTATTGGAATAATGGGGACTTTTCTATTTCGATCTTTGCAGGATTATTCTTTGTCTTCCTCTTTTTTGCGACTTTGTTCATGCTTCATGTCTTCCAATTTTCATCTTCTAATTTTAGGATTTGGCCTTTCATGATTTTGACTGAGTTATCCTATGTCTTGCATGTGTTAGCTATGTGTTGGGATGAATGATGAATATTACTACTACAAACTTCAAATTAGAGATGATGAAGAATATGGAACTTTACATTCTGGAAGATTATTCCAACAATATTCTGTAGATGAATATATAAACCTCGAAACACAGAGATTAGATTCAATCAAGAATTATTTCGAACTGAGGTATTTGAAGGACTTACTAATCTTCTAAGACTAGGTGAAAGAGAAGCTTCAAATATTGGCAGAAAAATATTCCTTCCTATTAGCTTTACTGGAGGTCCAAGAGATATGCGATGCCGATATATGGATGCCATTGCGTTAGTACAACACTTTGGAAAACTTGATATCTTTCTAATGATGACATGTAATTCTTCATGGCCATAGATAGAAGATTTCTTACTTCCAACTGATGAAGTACAAAACAGACCAGATTTAGTGAGTCGCGTATTTAAACCAAAGGTAGAAGAGCTTAAGTCAGATATAGTTAAAAAGAGTATATTTGAAAAAGTCGCTGCTTTTATGTACACCATAGAACTCCAAAAATGAGGTCTTCCTCACACTCATTTCCTTATTATACTTGCTGACGAGTATAAATTATCGACATCTGAGGCTTATGATAAATTTGTTTGTGCCGAACTACCAGATGGTAATACAAATAGTTATTTACATTCTTTGGTTGTTAAGCATATGATACATGGTCCTTGTGGAAGTGTAAATCCTACAAGTCCATGCATGGAAAATACGAGACAATATAAATTTAAATATCCCATAGATTATGCCAACGAAACATGTAAAGGTAAGAATTCATATCCAATTTACAGAAGGCGAGATACTGAAAAATTTGTCGAAGTTAGAAGCCAATATCTTGATAATTTATGGGTTGTTACTTACAATCCATATCTACTGAGCAAGTTTAACTGTCACAAGAATGTTGAAATTTGCTCGGATGTTAAAGTTGTTAAATATATCTACAAGTACATTTGTAAAGGGCATGATAAAATTGCTTTCAACGTACTTAGTAATGATACCAATATAGAAATTGATAAAATCAGAGAATATAGATCTGGCAGATGGGTGTCAGCACAGGAGGCTATGTGGCGTTTGTTTGCCTTTTCTATCAGTGAAATGACTCCCAATATCTACCATCTTCAACTACATCTTGAGAATCAACAATTTGTCTCCTTTAAGACAACTGTAAGTCTAAACACAATTTTAAATAATCCTGCAATTAAGAAAACAATGTTAACATAATTCTTTACAATGAATGAAACAAATAAGTGCGCGAAAGAGCTCCAGTTATTGTACATAGAATTTTCAGAACACTTCGTATGCTCAGTGAGTGATAAAATGTGGTCACCAAGACAACAAGGTTTTGCTATTGGACATATTGTCACTTATCATCCAACAGAAGGGGAAAGATACTACCTTCGCCTATTATTGATGAACATAAGAGGTCCAAAATCATACAAAGATCTCAAAACTGTAAATGGAAAGCATTGCAACACATTTAGAGAATCCGCAGCAAAAAGAGGATTGCTAGCTTGGGATAATAACTTAATTGATTGTATATCTGAAGCCGCTAATTACCAAATGTCATACAGTCTAAGACGCTTATTTGCAATGCTTTAATATATTGTAACCCCACTAATCCAAGAAAATTATGGGAACGATTTGAAAGCTCCATGTCTGAAGATTTCTCAATTATACCAACCATACAAACAAACAACATTCGTTATTTGGTCCTAAATCATATAAAAGATATATTACTTTCAATGGGACGGAGTGTAAATGAATTTAAACTCATATCAGAAACTTTCACATTTTCTGCATCTTCCACAATCACATAAGAGGCTAGAGACATCCATTTAGAGCGGAACATAATTGTGACTGAAGAAGATTTGTTGCTATTCAAAAAACTAAATAAAGAACAACTAACAACATATGGCGCCATCCTTGATAAAATATTTTCAAATGGATCGCCCGACATCGGGGTCATTTTTCTTCCTTATATATATATATATATATACACACACACACACAATATTATTTTGATGCCTGGGTGTCACGACCCCGGTTCGTCCTCCGTGAATCATCGTGACGACACCTAGTCTCTACGACTAGGTAAGCCTAATTTGCGGAAGAAAACCAAAATTTGCGGAAGTAAAACAATTTTTAGCAGAAATAAAGTAGTAACAGTGTTTAAATGTACCGCTCGGCTTACACCATGTTTAACTCTCAATACCAATACATAAATCCAAGACCCGAAAACCCACAAATCACAAGCTAAGATCAATACTACATAGCTCTAACTCCGGAATATCTAATAAAAATAGAAAAATACAGAAGGGCTAAATACTAAAAGTAGGAATAGAAAGGGACTTCTCGGTCTGCGGACGCGGCAGATGTACCTCGAAGTCTCTAGAGCAGTCGCCTCCTTAAGGATGATAGGCCTGAGTAGCATTACCTGAATTTGCACATGAAAAACATGCGCAGAAGGGACATGAGTACACCACAACGGTACTCAGTAAGTGCCAAGCCGAACCTCGGTTGGGTAGTGACGAGGAAGATCAGGGCCGTACTGAGATTAAATAAATAATAAGATGACAGGATAAGATAAGCAGTACAATTGAGAATCTACAGTAAGAATCTATATAGGATGATAAGAGTACAATAACGGAAACAGAGATAAAGGCAAACCATAAGGAGATACCATTCACGACAAGGATGATAACCGGGGGATCTCTTAGTATCCCGAGGATCTCTTTGTATCCTCTCTCTCTCTCTCTCTATATATATATATATATATATATATATATATATATATATATATATATATATATAGAGAGAGGATACAAAGAGATCCTCGGGATACTAAGAGATCCCCCGGTTATCATCATACATACACATATATACACAAGGGATCTCTTGGTATCCCGAGGATCTCTTGGTATCGTCAATATATGCTAAGGATCTCTTGGTATCCCGAGGATCTCTTGGTATCCTCAATATATGCTAGGGATCTCTTGGTATCCCGAGGATCTCTTGGTATCCTCAATATATGTGCCACGGATCTCTTGGTATCCCGCACCTCAGTCCAGATCATAAATACGTACAGGAGATCTCTCGAGATACCGTCCGGTAGTCCCAAATTAAAAACACACAGAAACAACACAAGAATACTCAATTAAATGCTAATTTCATACCAAGTAAACAGTTAATTCTAGCCTAACATGCTTCACGTAATGCAATCAAATCAGTTTAAGCAAATAGGCAATTAAGTCAATTAAACATGCTTTTCTAAATTACAACAGGCTAAATTCGCAAGTAGAATAAAACAGGAAAAAGGAACTCAACTGAAATACTTAAAGTAAAACAGGATTTTCAACAATTAGCTTAAGTACGCACTCGTCACCTCACGTACAAGGCATTTCAATTATCAAATATATCATATTCTAAGGGGAAGGTCCCCCACACAAGGTTAGACAAGCCACTTACCTCGAACCGGCTCAAAAATCAACCTGTAACCACGCTATTGCTATGAGTACTCAACTCCAAATGGCCCAAATCTATTCAATTTAATTGCATAATGTAAACAACACTTCAAGTAACTGATTCTACAATTAAATTCTAAGCTAATACGCGAAATTATGTAAAAATGACCAAAACGCCCCTCGGCCCACATCTCGGAATCGGGTAAAATTTATATTTTCATAATCCTCACGCTCTCACGAGTTCATGCATACCAAAATTATCCAAATCTAAGGTCAAATTCCCAATCAAAAGTCAAATTCTAGGTCTAAGAACTTTCTTCCAATTTTTTCCCAATTTTCATCTCCAATCCGAAATTAAAGGATTAAACTAACTATAGATTGATGGAATATAACTAGAAAGGGTTAAAGAATCGTTACCCAATGATCTCCTCTTCAATTTCCTCTCAAAATCGGCCTCTCCCGAGCTCCAAATCGAATTTCCAACTTTTGAAACAAACCGTTGAAATTTCATATTTCTGCCTAGCTGTTTCTGCATCTGCGGTCAAGGGACCGCACCTACGGTCCCGCTTTTGCGAAGAATCGACCGCATCTACAAAAATCACTAAAGTCCCAAAAATCCGCTCCTGTGATACATTTTCCGCACCTGCGACGGTATCCTTCTCGCACATGCAGCTCCTGTTGGACTTCCCCAATTCCGCTTCTGCGTTGAAATGTCGCTTCTACGGCTCCGCACCTGCGGGACCCAAACCACAGGTGCGGTTATGACAGATACCAACAATGCAAAAATCTTCCTCAGTTCAAATTCAACTTCCGTTAAGCACTCGAAACTCACCCGAGGTCCCCGGGACCTTAACCAAATATGCCAACCAATCCTAAAGCATCATTCAAACTTGTTCTAACCTTTGGAATGCTCAAAACAACAACAAAACACCAATTTAACCTCGGATTCTAGCCTAAGAACTCCAAAACTCTAGAAATATGCTTTCGATCAAAAAGTCTATCAAACCTCGTCCGAATGACATGAAACTTTGCACACACGTCACATTCAACACTACGGAGTTACTCCAACTTTTGGAATTTTATTCCGACCCTCGGATCAAAATCTCACTATCGGACCGGAAACTCCAAAAATTCAACTTTCGGTATTTCAAGCCTAAATTAGCTACGGACCTCCAAAATACAATCCGATCATGCCTATAATCCCGAAATCACCCAACGGAGCTAACGAAACCATCAGATTTCCATTCTGAGGCTGCCTTCACACTGTTCCGACTACAACCAACTTTTCAACACTTAAGCTCTCATTTAGGGACTAAGTGTCCCAAAACTCTCCGAAACTCAAAACCGAACATCCCGGACAACCAAAATAGCATAAATAAACTCAGAAAAAATAGTAAATAGAGGATCAGGGTATTAATTCTTAAGACGACCGGCCGGATCGTCACATTGGAAATAAATCGTACCGGAAAGATGTTTAAAACAAGTTTTGATTTCTAAAATATAAATAATATACATAGTTTGACAAGGATATGCTCTCCTGGAATGCTATTTACAAATATAACAAACTTATCACATACACATAACTTGGCAATAGACTCAGTCAACTTATCTCACTTCTTTTTTCCAGGCTGTCTTTTTTGCACAATTTTTCTGTTATATAAAAATGAAATATATCATGAGAATGAACCAAGTTCCAGTGGATTATACTTTCCCTATTTTGCAATTTGTACCCATGAATACGGTAAATGATGGTCGACACTGCTTGCTCTTGCAAGGAAACAAACTTTCATGTTTTGAATTTGCAACATAACATCACCCTTTTTACTGAAATAGAACATCAACAGGAATGACTCTTGAGCTGATAGCCGATGTTTCTTCTTGTAATCTAGTTGCCTTGAAGCAATTTGAGGAATGGATATTCTAGATTGACCATGATCCGATGTGATTTACTCTCTCACTGTTCTGCTGAAAATCAAGATAAGCAAGTAACTAATGAGGATTATCTACCTGCTTTCACCAATATAGAATACGAAACCTTCTCATCTTTTCTATCTTCCAGTTCTTTGAATACATTATTCGTCGTCCAGAAAGACTCTCACTTATTGTTATATAATATATACTATTTGCAAGAGGCCCGGGCTCCAAACTCAAGATATTTTTCTCCGAAATAATAATTTTATTTTTATTAAATAAGTTTAATTTGTATCATATTTTTTACTGCATAAATAATTTAATATAGTGACACGTCAATCAAGTCTTGTTGATAGGTCTTCATAATTATTTAAGTTTCTTAGTCACATAATTGAATAATTTTGTTAAAGAAAAAAATTATTTATGAGGAGGCAAGTTTGGCTGGAGAATTAGCAAATACCAAAGGGACACAAGTGATTCAATATTCTATAAACTAATATGATTTAAAGTGTTCAAAATAATTACAACTCGGACAAGATCATAAATTGAAAAATATTTGGCATTTTTATGAATTTGTGAGCATATAATTTATTTAGTTATAGTTTTTTTTTTGTGTTTTATTACTTGTAAATTTCACGTGGCACGGGTTATGTAGTTAAATGTGGGGATTTAAGATTAGTTTTAGACAAAATTAAAAAAGAAACCTAAATTTATCAAAGTGAACCTTAAGGATCAATTTAGTTCCATACTTTACGCTTAAAAAATTAATTCTAAGTTACCAACCAAGAAATTTTAAGGAGATTCGATTTTGGCTGATAACTACCTTCATTTTCATTGTTATAATATGTCACTGTAAATAATTTATACTTTTAGTATTTTTAATGCATCATCTATATATTTCAAAGGCGATAGATATAATTAATCATAAAAAGATTCAATTCAATTCAATGAGCTGAAATCTGAAATCTTCCCTTTAAGACTTAGAACCCAAGCATCAGCTCTTGGTGCAGTGGAAAGCGGGGTTAGTAGTGGTGTGGTTGCAATGTCTTTCCTCTCCGTTTCTCGGATGATTACAGTAGGAAGAACATTGTACAACTGAAATCCTAAATGCTTCTGTTGATGTAATATTCCCTTATGCGCGTCTGTTTTATTATTCTAATATGTAAAATTTAACCAATTCTCATAATCTCAGATCAACAAATTAATAAGCGAGATAAATGAGAAGGTATTGAATCTGAATGCTTACAGATTGAACTATTGTAGGTATCATTTAATGGAACTAATTGAATATCTATGCTTATTGCTTATCTATTTGGTTTTGGACATAAATGGAATTTTAACAGCTTATGCTCCTTGGCATTTATATTAATATTCCAACAATAAAATTTGCTAGATACATTGTTACAATTTGACTTCTTTTCAGGAAGGACATATTTGGATTGTTGCGACTGTAGTGAATCTTCTACTTGAAAAAGAATGGTCATATTTGGGATGCAAGAGATGCTCGAAGAAGGTTGAGAAAATTGGAAGTAAATTTCACTGCAAGAAATGTGATCGCCTTGATAGTTCTGCCACTCATAGATTTGATAAGCTTCACTATTTACTTAAAAAATTAAATAAAACTAAAGTTTCAATTTCTTATTCCAAATGTGTCTTTCAGGTACAAGATTCAAGTGCAAGTAATGGATCACACTAGCTTTATATCTTTGTTGCTTTGGGTTCGTGAAGCAACAAGCCTTTTTGGAAAGTCTGTGTCACAACCCGAATTTTTCATCCTCGGGAGTCGTGATGGCGCCTACTAGTGAAAGCTAAGTAAGCCAATCATTACAGTTATTAACCCTTTTTATTTTTAATCCTTTAACAGTTGTGAATTAACATTATATAAACAGCGGAAATAATGAAGCGGAAGAATGAAATGTAATAACTTAATAATAATACCAATACAAATCCATAAATAAAAGCTACCCAGAACTGGTGTCACAATCTCACAGACTGTGTAGGAATACAACAAATAGGGGTCCGAAAGATAAATACAAAGCTATTTCTGAAATACATAAAAGAAACAGTATGGAAAGATAGAAAGAGATGTCAAGGCTTGCGGACGCCTGCAGGACTACCTCAGGTCGCCTGATGGACTGAAGGCAACAACCTCACTACGGTCCAAAAGCTGCAGCACCGGGACCTGCATATAGTGTAGAGTGTAGTATCAACAACCGACTCCATGTGCTAGTAACTGCCTAGCCTAACCTCGGCGAAGTAGTGATGAGGCTAGGACAAGACTACCAAATAAACCTGTGAAGTTAAATCATATCCAGCGGAAAATAAAGGTAGAAATTTACAGTTAAAGATGGGGGGGGGGATATGTTGCGGGGAACAACAAGTAACGACAGAAAACCAATAGATAAATGTAAAGAACACCATAATTCAATTATCAGCGAGAATCGGAAATCAAAGACAAGTGCACGGCATCACCCTTCGTGCTTTTACTCTCGTCCTCACCATAAGAATCAATATAATCGGCACGGCACCACCCTTCGTGTTTTTACCTCACAAAACCATGGCACAGAATTATCCTTCGTGCATTATCACTCATGTCATGGCACGACATTGTACATCATACGGCACGACATCACCCTTCGTGCTTTTACCTTACAATATTGGCACGACATCACCCTTCGTGCATTAACACTCTCAAAATCATGCAGGGTATCACCCCTCGTGCTTTACACTCTTCCTCACCCAAGCAACAATCACAAAGCAATTTGGGCAAGGGAATCAATAATATCACAATAAAATCCTGGCTAGGGAACAATAGCATAACAATAATATCCCGGCAAGGGAAGCAATATCATGAGTAATAACATCCCGGCTAGGGAGATAATATCAAAAGCAATAATATTCCGGCAAGGGAGACAATATCATAAACCTCTTCTCTTTTCCACATTTACTTCACAACTCAATTCTCAACTCGAGCCAACGCTCTATAATATTCAATTACCAATAATACTTCCACAATCGTTGTTCAACAATAGAAATTATCATGTAAATCATGGACAATATGAAACGGAGTCACATTAATCATAGTATAATACTCACGGGCTTGCTTGACACCGACGTACAGATATTCGTCACCATGCCTATACGTCGTACTCAACAATTAATACATAGCAAATAAGACTCAAATCCTAATCCCTCAAGCTAAGGTTAGACAAAACACTTACCTCAATGTCACGAACACAATTCAAGCCTCAACCATCGCTTTACCTCTTGTTTCCACCACCAATTTGCTTGTATCTAGCCATAATTTACTTAACGATATCAATAAATGCTAAATGAATCAACTCTAATGCATGAAAATAAGTTTTCCAATGATTACCCCAAAAATCAAAAATTGACCTCGGGCCCATATGGTCAAAACCCGAGGTTTGAACCAAAACCCGATTACCAATTCACCCAAGAACTCAAATATATAATTTGTTTTGAAATCGGACCTCAAATCGAGGTCCAAATCCCCAAAATTTGAAAATCCTAAGTTCTACCCTAAACACCGAATTTTCCCAATGAAAACCATTGATTTTGGATTGAAATCATGTGCAAAAATGTTATAGATTAAAGAAAGTGAGTTAGAAATGACTTACAATTGATTTGGAAAAGAACATTTCTTTAGAAAATCGCCCAAGAGAGTTTAGGTTTTGAGAAAGTTATAAAAATGGTTGAAATCCCGTCTGAAATTCATTTAACAGGTCTCTGATGTCGCAATTGCGAACCCTTAAGGAACCTGTCATCTTCGCATTTGCGATCAGGGGTTCGCAATTGCGAACCCTAAGGATTTCTGCTTCCTTCGCATTTGCGAAGGGATTGTCGCATTTGCGACAACTGAGGATTTCTAAGGCCTTCGCATATGCGAGCAAGGCTGGCCAGGGCTTACTTCGCAATTGCGAAGAGCCCCTCGCAATTTCCAAGCTAACATACTTCGCATTTGCGATCCCTGATCTCGCAATTGCGAGAATAGAGGCCAGCACTAGACCTGCAACCTGCAACTATTTTTCCCAAGTCTAAATTCACTCGGTGGCCTATCCAAAACTCATCCGAGCCCTCGAGGCTCCAAACCAAACATGCACGCAAGCCTAAAAATATCTTACGTACTTGCTTGTGCAATCAAATCATCAAAATAACATTAACAACTATGAATTAAACCTCAAATTCATGAAATCACTCAAGAACGTCAAAATTACTATTTTCTCATCTATAGGTCCATTTTATACCAAACCAACTCCAATCTTTACCAAATTTTATAGATTCATCTTAATTATTATTTCAAACTTTTACCGGGCTCCAGAACCAAGATACGAGCCCGATACCATCAAGAAAATGCATCAATTCACTTCTAAAAACCTTTATATTTTCCAGAAAATATTTTTTTTTAAAAAATTCATTTCTCGGTATTGGGACCTCGAAATTGGATTCCGGGCATATGCCCACGTCCCAAATTTTACTACGAACCCTACGAGACCATTGGATCACGGGTCCGGGTCCGTTTACCAAGAATATTGACCCAAGTCAACTTTATTTAATTTTAAAAGCTAATTGCCTTATTTTACTTAATTTTCACATAAAAGCTTTCCGAAAACGGGCCCGTACTGCGCACGCAAATTGAGGTTAGACAAAAGAGAGTTTTAAGGCCTCAGAACATAGAATTGACTTGTAAAACAAGTGATGACACATTCTCCACCTCTAAACAACCGTTCGTCCTCGAACGGACATAGAAAAGAAGTACCTGAGTAGGAGAAAAGATGGGGATATCGGCTTCGCATATCGGACTTGGACTCCCAAGTCGCTGCCTCAACAGGCTGACCTCTCCACTAAACACGAACAGAAGGGAAAATCTTCGATCTCAACTGACGAACCTACCGGTCTAGAATAGCTACCGGCTCCTCCTCATAGGACAAGTCCTTGTCCAACTAGACCGTGCTGAAATCTAACACGTGGGATGGATCGCCGTGATACTTCTGAAGCATGGACACATGAAACACTGGATGCACAACTGATAAACTCGACGACAACGCAAGTCTGTAAGCCACCTCTCCCACTCGATCAAGAATCTCAAATGGGCCAATGAACCTAGGGCTAAGGTTGACCCTCTTCCCAAATCTCATCACGCCCTTCATAGGCGACACCCGAAGCAACACCCGCTCGCCGACCATGAATGCCACATCACGAACCTTACGGTAGGCATAACTCTTTTGCCTGGACTGAGCTGTACGAAGCCTATCCTGAATGATCCTGACCTTGTCCAAGGCATCCTGTACTAGATCCGTACCCAACAACCGAGCCTCTCCCGACTCAAACCATCCAACTGACGACCTACACCGCCTACCATATAAAGCCTCATAAGGAGCTATCTAGATGCTCGACTGGTAGCTGTTGTTGTAGGCAAACTCCGCTAAAGGCAAGAACTGATCCCACGAGCTCCCAAACTCAATGACACAAGCTCAGAGCATATCCTCCAAAATCTAAATAGTACGCTCGATCTACCCGTTCGTGTAGTATTAAATATTGTGCTCAACTCGACCCGTGTGCCCAACTCTCACTGAACTAACCTCCAAAAATGTGAGGTAAACTGCGTATCTTGGTCTGAAATGATAGACATGGGCACACCATAAAGACGAACAATCTCCCGGATGTAGATCTCAACTAACCTCTCGGAAGAATAAGAGACTGCCACAGGAATGAAATGTGCTGACTTGGTCAGCCTATCAACAATAACCCACACTGCATCAAACTTTCTGTAAGTCCGTGGGAGTCCAACAACGAAGTCCATAGTGATACGCTCCCACTTCCACTCAGGAATCTCAATCTTCTGGAACAAACCACCAGGTCTCTGATGTTCGTACTTTACCTGCTGACAATTCAAACACTGAGCCACATATGCAACAATATCCTTCTTCATCCTCCTCCACCAATAATGCTATCGCAAATCCTGATATATCTTAGCGGCGCTCGGATAAATAGAGTACTGGGAACTATGGGCCTCCTATAAAATCAATTCTCAAAGTCCATCCACATTAGGCATACAAAAACGACCCTGCATCCTCAAAACTCCATCATCTCCAACTGTAACCTGCTTGGCACCTCCATGCCGCACTGTGTCTCTCAATACAAGCAAATGAGGATCATCATACTACCGATCTCGAATACGCTCAAATAATGAAGAACAAGAGACTGTGCAAGTTAACACACGGTTGGGCTCAGAAACATCCAACCTCAAGAGCTGATTCGCCAAAGCCTGAACATCCAATGCAAGCGGTCTCTCACCGACCGGAATATACGCAAGACTGCCCATACTAGCTGACTTTCTACTCAAAGCATCGGCCACCACATTGGCCTTTCCCGGATGATATAAGATGGTGATATCATAGTCTTTCAATAGATCCAACCACCTTCTTGCCTCAAATTTAGCTCCTTTTGCTTGAACAAATACTGTAGACTCTTGTGATCCATGAACAACTCACATGACACGCCATACAAATAATACCTCCAAATCTTCAGCGCGTGAACAATAGCTGCTAACTCCAATTCATGAACTGGATAATTCTTCTCATGAATCTTCAACTATCGTGAAGCATAAACAATGACCTTGCCATCTTGTATCAACACCGCACCAAGTCCAATACGAGATGCATCACAATAAACTGTATATAGCCCTGAACCTATGGGCAAAACCAACACTGGCGCCGTAGTCAAAACTGTCTTGAGCTTCTGAAAGCTCGCCTCACACTCATCCGACCACCTGAACTGGGCCACCTTCTGGGTCAACCTGGTTATCGGGGCTGCAATAAATGAAAACCTCTCCACAAACCGATGGTAATAGCTTGACAAACCTAAGAAACTCTGAATCTCTGTAGCTGACGCGGGTCTAGGCCAGTTCTTGATTGCCTCTATCTTCTTCGTATCCACCTGAATACCCTCTACTGAAACAACATGACCCAATAATGCAATTGAACTCAACCATAACTCACACTTCGAAAACTTATCATACAACTGACTATCTCTCAAAGTCCGAAGAACAACTCTCAGATGCTACTCATGCTCCTCTCGGCTGTGGGAATAGATCAATAAATCATCAATGAAGACTATCGCGAACGAATCCAAGTAAGGCTTGAACACTCGGTTCATCAAACCCATAAAAGCTGTTGGGGCATTTGTCAACCCAAATGACATCACCAAGAACTCATAATGCCCGTACCGAGTGCGGAAAGCTGTCTTAGGGACATCGGATGCCCTAATCCTCAACTGATGGTAGCCAGATCTCAAGTCAATCTTAGAAAATACCTTTGCACCCTAAAGCTGATCAAACAAATCATCAATCCTCGGCAATGGATACTTATTCTTGATTGTAACCTTGTTCAACTTCCGGTAATCTATACACATCCTCATCGATCCATCCTTCTTTTTAACAAATAACACCAATGCACCCCAAGGCGAGACACTAGGTCTAATAAATCCTTTATCAAGCAAGTCTTGCAACTACTCCTTCAATTCTTTCAACTCAGGCGGGGCCATATGATACAATGGAATAAAAATGGGCTAAGTGCCCGGGGCCAAATCAATGCAGAAGTCAATATCCCTGTCGGGTGGCATACCTGGCAGGTCTGAAGGAAATACCTTAGGAAACTCACGAACAACAGGCACAGAATCCATAGAAGGAACCTCAGCACTAGAATCACGAACATATGCCAAATAGGCCAAACACCCCTTCTCGACCATACGTTGAGCCTTCATATATGAGATAACATTACGGGTAGAATGACCAGGAGTCCCTCTCCACTCTAAACGAGGTAAACCCAGTAAGGCTAAGGTCACAATCTTGGCATGACAGTCCAAGATAGCGTGGTAAGGTGATAACCAATCCATCTCCAATATGACATCAAAATCAACCATGTCCAAAAGTAACAAATCTACTCGAGTCTCAACACCCCCAATCACAACTACACATGAACGATGGACACGATCTACCACAATAAAATCACCCACCAGTATAGACACATATACAGGAGCACTCAAAGAATCACTAGGCATGACCATATACGGTGCAAAATAAGATGACACATAGGAATACGTAGATCCTAGATCAAATAGAACTGAATCATATCTACTACAAACCAGAACAGTACCTGTGATAACTACATCAGAGGCCTAAGCCTCAGGCCTGGCTAGAAGAGCATAACATCGGGGCTGGGCCCCACCACTCTAAACTACATCTCTAGGACGACCTCCTACTGGCTGGCCTCCACTTATAACAGCCTAACCTCCACCTCTAGCTAGCTGAGCGGGTAGTGGAACACTCGGTGCCTGAACCATGGCACGTGAACCTTGATGCTGAGAACTGCTCGATGCTCGAGGGCAAAACCTAGTAATATGCCTCGTATCACTATAAGTAAAACAAGCCCTCGACTACTGAGACTACTGAACCTGACAGCCTGATTAACCACTCTGAAAACTTTGGAGCTGAGGTGCACTGATAGGAGCTGGCGGTGCATTGTAGGGCAGCTGATCTGAATATTGCATATAGGAACCACGACCACCTGGAGCACCATGAGAAGCCTGAAGTGTTGAATGAAACGGCCTGGAAGGATGTCCCCTACCAAAAGAATCCCTACCTCCAGGTGAGGCACCACTGAACTTGCCTGAATGACGAGTCCTTTTGTCAGACCCTTGACCACTCCCTTATGTTAGAACCATCTTAACTTTCCTAGCCACATTGGCCGCATCCTAAAAAGAAATCTCGCTCCCCCTCTCCTTAGCCATCTATAATCGAATAGGATGAACGAGTCCTTCAATGAACCTCCTCACTCTCTCTCTCAGTGGGAAGTATAAGAAGAGCATGGTGGGACAAGGTAATGGATCTAGACTCGTACTGAGTGACAGTTATAGAACCATATTGGAGACGCTCAAATTGCCTCCGATAGTTCTCCCTCTAAGTGATAGGAAGAAACTTCTCTAGAAATAACTGAAAAAACTGATCCTAAGTCAAAACAGGTGACCCAGCTGGTCTAGACAAACAATAATCTCTCCACCAAGTCTTGGCGGATCCAGACAAACGAAAAGCAACAAAGTCGACCCCATTGGTCTCCACTATCCCCATGTTCCGAAGAACCTCATGACAGCTGTCCAAATAATCATGGGGATCCTCAAAAGATGTACCACCAAAAGTAGTAGTGAAGAGCTTGGTGAATCTGTCTAATCTCCACAAGGCATCAGCAGACATAGCTGGCCCCTCTCTGGTCTGTGCCACAACACCAGGTTAACTATCCCAACTAGCTGAGCTGCTGGAGTCTGAAACTGGGAAGCCATCTACTCCGGAGTGCAAGTAGCAGGAGTCTGGGCTTCTCCTCCAGCCTAAGAGATGGCTGGTGCTATAGGAAGCAAACCTGCCTGAGTGACACTCTCCATAAAGCCCACTAGACGGACCAAAGCATCCTGAAGTACTGGGGTGGCAATAAACCCCTCTGGCACCTGAGCTAGTCCTGCTAGAACTGTCTGGGCTGGAACCTCATCGTCAAACTCAACTTAAGGCTCCGCTGCTGGTGCTGCTTCTCAAGCTCTAGGCTGAGCCCTACCTCTACCTCGGGCCCTAGCATGACCTAAACCTCTGCCCCTTGCAGGAGCTGCTACTGGGGGCTCGGGCTATTGGTCAGCTTCTAAAGCAGTACGTGTTCTCACCATCTATGAAAGAACAGAGTGGAAGTTCAATTAGCATTGAGAAATCAAGTCGCATGACAGGAAATAATAGATATAAAGTTTTTCCTAACTCTGTAGCCTCCGGGGGATAAATACATACGTCTCCGTACCGATCCCTCTGACTATACTAAGCTTTTTCGTGAGTTGTGAGGCCTAAGTAACCTAGAGCTCTGATACCAACTTGTCATGACCCGGATTTCCCACCATCGGGAGTTGTGATCGTGCCTACTAGTGAAAGCTAGGCAAACCAATCATTACTATTGTTTAACCCTTTTCATTTTTAATCCTTTAATAGTTGTGAATTAAAATTATATAAACAACGAAAATAATAAAGCAGAAGAATGAAATGTAACAACTTAATAATAATACCAATACAAATCCATAAACAAAAGCTACCCAGAACTGGTGTCACAATCTCACAGACTGACTAGGAATACTACAAATAGGGGTCCGAAAGATAAATACAAAGTTGTTTTTGAAATACTTAAAAGAAATAGTATGGAAATATAGAAGGAGATGCCAAGGCTTGCGGACGCCAGCAGGACTACCTCAGGTCGCCTGATGGACTGAAGGCATCAACCTCACTGCAGTCCAAAAGCTGCAGCACCGGGATCTACATACAGTGCAGAGTGTAGTATCAGTACAACCGACCTCATGTGCTGGTAAGTGCCTAGCTTAATCTCGGCAAAGTAGTGACGAGGCTAGGACAAGACTACCAAATAAACCTGTGCAGTTAAATCATATACAGCGGAAAATAAAGGCAGAAATTTATAGTTAAAGATAGGGGGAGGGGGAAACATGCTGTGGGGAACAACAAGTAACGACATAAAACCAATAGATAAATGTAAAGAATACCATAATTCAATTATCAACAAGAATCAAAAATCAAAGACAAGTACACAGCATCACTCTCCGTGCTTTTACTCTCGTCTTCACCATAAGAATCAATATAATCGGCATGGCATCACCCTTCGTGCTTTTACCTCACGTAATCATGGCACAGAATTATCCTTCGTGCATTATCAGTCATGTCATGGCATGGAACTGTACATCGTGCAACACGACATCACCCTTCGTGATTTTACCTCACAATATAGGCACGATATCACCCTTCATGAATTAACACTCTCAAAATCATGCACGGCATCACCCTTCATGTTTTACACTCTTCCTCACCCAAGCAACAATCACAAAGCAATTTGGGCAAGGGAATCAATAATATCACAATAAAATCCTGCCAAGGGAACAATAACATAACAACAATATTCCGACAAGGGAAGCAATATTATGAGTAATAACATCCCGACAAGGAAGATAATATCAAAAACAATAACATCCCGGCAAGGGAGACAATATCATAAATCTCTTCTCTTTTCCACATTTACTTCACAACTCAATTCTTAACTCGAGCCAATGCTCTACAATATTCAATTACCAATAATACTTCCACAAGCCTTGTTCAACAATAGAAATTATCATGTAAAACATGAACAATAAGAAACAGAGTAACATTAATCATAGTATAAGACTCACGGGCATGCTTGACACCGACGTACAGATATTCGTCACCATGCCTATACATCGTACTTAACAATTAACACATAGCAAATAAAACTCAACTCCTAATCCCTCAAGCTAAAGTTAGACCAAATACTTACCTTAATGTCAGGAACACAATTCAAGCCTCAACTATATAGCTTTACCTCTTTTTTCCACCACCAATTCGCTTGTATCTAGCCACAATTTACTTAACGATATCAATAAATACTAAATGAATCAACTCTAATGCATGAAAATAGGTTTTCCAATGATTTCACCCAAAAAGTCAAAAATTGACCCGGGCCCACATGGTCAAAACCCGAGGTTCGAACCAAAACCCGATTACCCATTCACCCAAGAACTCAAATATATAATTTGTTTTGAAATCAGACCTCAAATCGAGGTCCAAATCCCCAAAATTTTAAAATCCTAAGTTCTACCCAAAACACCCAATTTCCCCCATGAAAACCCTTGATTTTGGATTGAAATCATGTGAAAAGATGTTACAGATTAAAGAAAATGAGTTAGAAATGACTTACAATTGATTTGGAGAAGAACTTTTCTTTAGAAAATTGCCCAGGAGAGTTTAGGTTTTGAAAAAGTTGTAAAAATGGTTGAAATCCCGTCTGAAATTCATTTAACAGGTCTTTGATGTCGCAATTGCAACCAGGGTTCACAATTGCGAACCTTTAAGGAACCTGTCATCTTCGTATTTGCGATCAGGGGTTCGCAATTGCGAACCCTGAGGATTTCTGCTTCCTTCACATTTGCGACAATTGGGGATTTCTGAGGCCTTCGCATTTGCGAAGAAATGCTCGCAATTGTGAGCAAGGTTGGCCAGGGCTTACTTCGCAATTGCGAAGAGCCCCTCACAATTCCCAAGCTTACAGACTTCGCATTTGCGATCCCTAATCTCGCAATTGCGAGATCAGAGGCCAGCACCAGACCTGCAACCTGCAACTATTTTTCCTAAGTCTAAATTCACTCCGTGGCCTATCCAAAACTCATCCGATCCCTCGGGGCTCCAAACCAAACATGCACGCAAGCCTAAAAACATCATACGGAATTGCTTGTGCGATCAAATCATCAAAATAACATCAACAACTGTGAATTAAACCTCAAATTCATGAAATGACTCAAGAACATCAAAATTACTGTTTTCTCAACTATAGGTCCGTTTTATACCAAACCAACTTCGATCTTTACCAAAATTTACAGATTCATCTTAATTATTATTTCAAACTTGTACCGGGCTCCAAAACTAAGATACGGGTCCGATACCATCAAGAAAATGCACCAATTCACTTCTAAAAACCTTTTTATTTTCCAGAAAATAATTTTCTTTAAAAATTCATTTCTCGGGCTTGGGACCTCGGAATTCGATTCCGGGCATATGCCCAAGTCCCAAATTTTACTACGGACCCTACGAGACCTTTGGATCACGGGTCCGAGTCCATTAACCAAGAATGTTGACTCAAGTCAACTTTATTCAATTTAAAAAGCCAATTTCCTTATTTTACTTAGTTTTCACATAAAAGCTTTCCGGAAACGTGCCCGGACTGTACACGCAAATTGAGGTGTGATAAAAAGAGGTTTTTAAGGCCTTGGAACACAAAACCGACTTGTAAAACAAACAACCTGCTAATGAGTTAAATGAAATTTCAATTTAGGTATTTTTTTTATTTTAATTGTTAGTATATTTTTTCAATAAAGGGAATAAAGGTATATATGGTATATTTGAAAAATTATAATAAAAATTAACTCGAACCTCCAGTACACCCTTAATTTAATTGGAACTGGCCATTTGTTATATCACTCAAAAGGAAGAGCTCTATTGTTTTTTTTTGATACCATTCCTACCAGAATGAAAAGTAGGCTAATGATTTAAGGGATGGTTTAGTAGCTATACTTTTTATTTTAATTCTTTGTGTTTTACCATTTCTAATACTAATTTGGTCTTAGACTTTTGCTGCTATTGATGAGTGTTCTTATCCAGTGGAGTTGTATGATATTCTTAACAAAAAAGTCTTGTTTAAAGTGACTGTCAAGAGCTTCAACATTAAAGTGCATGCAGAAGTTTATAATCTTGTTAAAATCAGCGAGGACGATAACCTTATTGTCACGACCCTAAATCCGGACCCGGTGGTGATGGCATCTATCGTGAAACAAGGCCAGATGACACAACACCCAATTCATTTTTAACAGTTATAATGATTCAATTTAAGTCATTAACATACTATAAATCCCAAAATAAAAGTGAGATAGAACATTTGGCGGAAATAAACACAGCCCGACATCGGGGTGTCACCAATTATGAGCATCTAACATAAGTCTAAGAGTATGGAAAAGGACTACGCAGTCTATTACAGAATCCAGTACAAGGGAAAAATAAGGATAGGAGGGAGAAACACTGGGTTGTGAACATCGAGCAGCTACCTAGTGAACTCCGAATAGCCCGCTGGAAGCAATCAACCCTCGCTAGCAGGACCCAAGACTTCTATATCTGCACACAGGGTTCAGGGAGTAATGTGAGTACGCCAACGCAGTGAGTAATAAAAGTAAAGGCAAATGAGCGATAAAAAAATATGTAAAACAAAGCAAAATGCTACAAAGGGGCAGTATAAAATCAATACAATGCAATAGAATAGTGAAAACTTGTAAAAACACCTCGGTTTAGTAAAAACCCCTTTAAAACATCTTTTAATGGTTAAATAAGTGAATGAAAAGCAGTGAGAAAAGATAAATACATAAAATCAGCCCCTCAGGCACAATATCAATAGAAATTAGCCCCTTGGGCAAACATGAAACAACAGCAGCCCCTCGAGCTATATCACATATCACACTGGGTACCCGCGCTCACTAGGGGTGTACAGACTTCGGGAGGGGCCCCTTACGGCCCAAGCGCATTATCAAGTCATCTCGTGGCATAATCAATAGGCTCTCGGTCTCATTTCAAGCCACCTTGTGGCACACAACGCAGGCCCTCGGCCTCATAATCATGTATCAGCACAATACTATTGCGGCGCGCAGCCCAATCCCATTATAGCCTCACAACACAGGCCCTCAGCCCTACTTAGTCAGAAATATCTAAAAGCCACTCGGAACAGTAAAATATGATGCTCAGCTCAAAATATCATTTAAGATGTCAAAACAGAATAAACATGGCTGAGTTATGAAAATAGTAGAATATAGCATGACTGAGTACAAGTATAAAGTCAAAATAGTGAGGAATAGTAGTAAAAATCCCTTAAGGGTCCAAAACAGTTGGCATGAGGCCCAAATATGACATTCAACCTAAAACATAATGATAGAAACCAGTTTTCAATCAAATATACGGTAAAACAATCATACGGGACTGACTAAGTCACAATCCCCAATGGTGAATGACCCCACTCTCGTCATCTAGCATGTGCGTCACCTTATAATAGGACAACGATGTGAAGTCCGGGGTTTCATACCCTCAGGACAACGTTTACAATCATTACTCACCTCTATCCGGTCCAAACTCTAACTCGCGATGCCTTTGCCTCTCGAATCAGCCTCTGGATGCTCCAAATCTAACCAAAATCAGTATATAATTATCAAAATATGCTTAGGGAACAAAGTCCACTCAAAAGTAATCAAAATACCACGAAATCCCGAAATTAACCCAACCCGACCCCCAGGCCTACGTCTCGAAATTCGATAAAATTTACATCAATAGACTCCTTATCTCCCCACGAGTTCATACATATCAAAGTACTAAAATCCGACCACAAATGACCCCTAAAACCCTTGCTCAAATGTCTCTAATCTCAAGCCCTAGTTTCCCAATTTTTAACCCTTAATTTCCATAAATTTTCAAGCCAAATCAGTGAAATAACACCATAGAAACGAGTTTAGGGTCCAAAAAACCTTACCTCTATGAAATACCTCTTCAAATAGCTCCCTCAAGCTCAAACCCGTATGAAAATGGTAAAGAATAACTCAAAATTCGCGAAGGAAATCTTTTATACCTTCTGACCCAGGCTTTTCACACCTACGGTCCCATTACCGCTTCTGCGGACCAAGACACCGCATCTGCGGTCCTCACTTAAAACCCAGGCTCCGCATCTGCGATCGATCTCACGCACCTGCGGTACTGCAGGGGCGCTCAAATTGCTACTTCTGCGGTTCCAGCCCCCATGGCCCTTTTCTGCATCTCCGACCCATTGGCGCTTTTGCGAGCCCGCACCTGCGGTCCCCTAGCCGCAAGTGCGGTTATGACAGCAATGGGAAATCTTCAACTGCCAAACCCAACTCAAAATCTTCTGTCAATTATCCGAAATGACCTCGAGGCCCCCGAGACCTCAACCAAAAGCACCAACTAGTCATATACCACTATCCAAACTTATACCAATCTTCAAAACACCTCAAAAAACATCGAATCAACCAAATCACATCGAATTCAAGCCTAAGGTTCCAAAAATCTTCCGAATTCCGCTTTTGATCAAAAGGTCTATCAAACCACGTCCGAATGACCTAAAATTTTGTACGCATATCCTAAATGACACAACGGACCTACTGCAATTCTCTAAATTCCATTCCGACCCCTACATCAAAATCTCACCTATCAACTAGAAAACGCCAAAGTTCCAACTTCGCCAATTCAAGCCTAAATCCACTACAGACCTCCAAAACACATTCCGATCACACTTCTAAGCCCCAAATCAACTCCCGAAGCTATTTGAACCATCGAAATTCACATTCGAACCCTTTTGTACATAAGTCAACTTCCGGTTGACTTTTCCAACTCAAGCTTACTTAAAAGAGACTAAGTGTCTCAAACCTTACCAAAACCTTTCCGAACCCGAGCCAACCAATCCGATAACACATAATACAGCTGAACAAGGCAATAAGAAGCAGAAATGGGGGGAAACGGAGCGGCAACACATGAAACGACCGGCTGGATCGTTACATCCTCCCCCTCTTAAACAAACGTTCGTCCTCGAACGGGTCAAGAAACATACCTGAAGCCTCAAATAGATGAGGATATCTGCTCCGCATCTCCCGTTCGGTCTCCCAGGTAGCCTCCTCCACGGGCCGACCTCTCTACTGCACTTTCACAGAAGCTATATCCTTTGATCTCAACTTTCGAACCTGACACTCAAAATAGCTGTTGGCTCCACATCATAAATCAAATCACCATCTAACTGAACCATGCTGAAATCCAGAACATGAGACGGATCCCCAATATACTTCCAAAGCATGGAAACATGAAATATCGGATGCACACTCGACAAGCTGAGTGGTAAAGCAAGCTCATAAGCCACCTCCCCAATCCTCCGAAGTACTCAAAAGGCCCAATGAGCCGAGGACTCAATTTACCTTTCTTCCCAAATCTCATAACACCCTTCATGGGCGAAACCTTCAACAGAACCCTCTCACCAACCATGTAGAGCACATCCCGAACCTTCCTGTCAGCATAACTCTTCTGTCTCGACTGCGGTGTATGAAGCCTCTCCTGAATCACCTTCACCTTGTCTAAAGCATCCTGTACCAAGTCTATACCCAATAGCCTAGCCTCACCTGGCTCAAACAACCAACTGGAGATCTACACCGCCTCCCATATAAATCCTTATATGGAGCCATCTGAATACGAGTGGTAGAAACTGATCCGATGACTCTCCAAAATCAATGACATAAGCACGTAACATGTCCTCCAATATATGAATAGTGCGCTCGGATTGCCCGTCCGTCTGAGGGTGAAAAGTTGTGCTCAACTCAACCTGATTACCCAACTCTCGCTACACAGACCTCCAAAACTGTGAAGTAAACTGAGTGCCCCTATCTGAAATGATGGAAACTGGGACACCATGCAAACGAACAATCTCCCGGATATAGATCTCTGCCAACCGCTCTGAAGAATAGGTAGTGCACACAGGAATGAAGTGCGCAGACTTAGTCAGCCGATCCACAATCACACAAATAGCATCGAACTTCTTCAAAGTCCGTGGGAGCCCAACTACAAAGTCCATGGTGATCTGCTCGCACTTCCACTCTGGAATATCCATCCACTGAAGCAAGCCACCCACTCCTGATGCTCATATTTCACCTGCTGATAATTGAGACACCGAGCTACAAATCCCAGAATGTCCTTCTTTATTCTCCTCCACTAATTGTGTTGTCTCAGATCCTGATACATCTTTGCGGCACCCGGATGAATGGAATACCGCGAGCTATGGGCCTTTTACAGAATCAACTCTCGAAGCCCATCTACATTGGGCACACATATCCAGCCCTGCATCCTCAACACCCCATCATCCCCGATAGTCACATCTCTGGTATCATCGTACTGAACTTTGTCCTTAAGGACAAGAAAATGAGGATCATCATACTGGCACTCTCTAATGCGATCATATAAGGAAGACCGAGAAATCACACAAGCCAATACCTGACTGGGCTCAGAAATATCCAACCTCACAAACCGATTGGCCAAGGCCTGAACATCAACTGCAAGAGGTCTCTCCCCAACTGGAATATATGCCAAACTCCCTATACTCACCGCCTTCCAGCTCAAAGCATCAGCCACCACATTGGCCTTCCCCGGATGGTACAAGTTAGTAATATCATAATCCTTTAGCAATTCCAACCATCTCCGCTGCCTCAAATTGAGATTCTTCTGTTTGAACAAGTGCTGGAGGCTACGATGATCAGTAAGCACCTCACAAGACACACCATACAAATAATGCCTCCAAATGTTCAACGTATGAACAATGGCAGCCAACTCCAAATCATGAACAAGGTAGTTCTTCTCATGGGGCTTCAACTGATGAGAAGCATAAGCAATAACTCTACCCTCCTGCATCAATACACACCCAATACCAACTCTCGAAGCATCACAATATACCGTATATGAACTTGAAGTTGATGGCAAAACTAATACTGGAGCTATGGTCAAGGCAGTCTTGAGCTTCTGAAAGCTCTCCTCACACTCATCCGACCACCTGAATAGAGCACCCTTTTGAGTAAACTTGGTCAAGGGAGATGCAATAGATGAGAATCCCTGAACAAACTAGCGGTAATAACCCGCCAAACCAAGAAAGCTACGAATCTCTGTGGCTGAGGACGATTTGGGCCAACTCTAAACTGCCTCTATCTTCTTCGGATCAACCTGAATACCCTTGATGGACACCACATGCCCCAAGAAAGCCACTGAACTGAGCCAAAACTCACACTTGGAGAACTTTGCATAGAGCTTCTCCTCCCTCAATCTCTACAACAAAACTCTCAAATGCTCCGCGTGCTCCTCCTAACTACGCGAATACACAAGAATATCATCAAAGTAAACTATGACAAACAAGTCGAGATAGGGCTGAACCACGCTGTTCATCAAATGCATGAATGCTGCTGGGGCATTGGTCAGCCCAAAAGACATCACCAAGAACTCATAATGACCATATTAGGTCCTGAAAGCTGTCTTAAGAATATCCGAGTCTCTGATCTTCAACTGGTGATAACCTGAATGGAAATCAATCATGGAGAACACTCTCACTCCCTGAAGCTGGTCAAACAAATCATCGATACGAGGCAAAGGATACTTGTTCTTGATTGTTACTTTGTTCAACTACCTATAATCAATGCACATCCTCATCGTGCCATCCTTCTTCTTCAGAAGTAGAACATGCGCACCCTAAGGAGACACACTAGGCCAAATAAACCCCTTATCAATGAGCTCTTGAAGCTGCTCCTTTAATTCCTTCAACTCCGCTGGTGCCATACGATATGGTGGAATAGAAATAGGCTGATTTCCCGGCACCAAATCAATAACAAAATCAATATCCCTGTCTGGTGGAATTCCCGACAGGTCTGCAGGAAACACATCGGGAAAATCCCTCACAG
This sequence comes from Nicotiana sylvestris, assembly GCF_000393655.2. Lineage (NCBI taxonomy): Eukaryota > Viridiplantae > Streptophyta > Magnoliopsida > Solanales > Solanaceae > Nicotiana > Nicotiana sylvestris. The sequence continues at coordinate 98,009,984 of NC_091058.1, forward strand.
CAGGAACAGAATCAATACTAGGAGTCTTTGCATTGGCATCCCTCACAAAGGCTAAATATTAAAGACAACCCTTCCCAACCAAATCAGTCAAACCTCGCCACTCAATCTGTGGCACACCCAGCATAGCCAATGTCACTGTCTTAGCATGACAGTCCAAAATAGCACGACATGGAGATAGCCAATCCATGCCCAATATAACATTGAAGTCTACCATACATAACAACAACAGATACACTCGGGTTTCTATACCCCCAATAGTCACCACATACGACCGGTACACACGATCTACAACAACAGTATTGCCCACCAGAGTAGATACACGAAAAGATGAAACAAGACACTCACGGGACGTATCCAAAGAATGAGCAAAGTATGATGACACATAAGAATAAGTGGAACCGGGATCAAATAATATAGAGGTATCTCTATGGTAGACTGAGACAATACCTGTGATCACGACATCTGAAGCAATAACATCGGGTCTAATCGGAAGTGCATAGAAACGGGCCTAACCGCCACCTAATCGACCTCCCTCTCTAGGGCGACCCCTAGTTGACTAACCTCCACACCTAGATGGCTGGGTGGGTGGTGGTGAAGTAATTGGTGCTAAAGCCGATGGTTGACTCCTCTGTTGAGATGAACCCCAAAGACGACGAGGACACTGCCTCCACATATGACTCATCTCTCCACACTCATAGCAACTCCCGGGTGCTGGAGACGGGGACTGAAGGGAACCCCTAGCACCAGAATGACTAGAAAATGTACCTGGCATAGAAGAGACCTGAACCAACGGAGCATGGGACGAACTCTGAGCTGGAAGGGAACTGAGTGATGACTGGCCCTGATGAGAACTATGAGAACCATGACCCGATGACACCCTACAATAACCTGGGCAAGCTGGTTGAGCATGCCTGAATAGACAACCTCTGCTGTGCTGAAACTGACCTCTTGAAAGAGCACCACCATAACTACCAGATCCCCGAGGCCTCTTGGCCTCCCTCTCGTCTCGCTCCTAGCAATGAACTGACTCAATCTCGCAAGCAATGTCAACAAACTCCTCAAAAGTAGCACCAGACACCCTCTCCCTGGTCATGAGAATACGAAGCTGATATGTGAGGACATCAACGAACCTCCTGATCCTCTCTCTATCTGTCAAAACCAGCCAAACAACATGACGAGCTAACTCTGAGAACCTCATCTCATACTGCGACACAGTCAAATCTCCCTGACGCAACCACTCGAACTGCCTATGCAGTTCCTCTCTACGAGACTATGGCACATACTTCTCCAAAATGAGAATGGAGAACTGCTGCCAGGTAAGGGGTGCTGCACCAACCGGACTACGTCTCTCATAAGCCTCCCACCAAGTGAAGGCAGCTCCAAAAAACTGAAAGGTAGTGAAAGCAACCCCGTTGGTCTCCAGAATACCCGTTGTACGAAGAATCCTCTGACACTTATCCAAGAAATCCTAGGCATCTCGCCCTCTGCATCACTGAAAGTCGGAGGCTAAAGTCTACCAAACCTCTTCAACTTGTGCTGCTCGTCCTCTAGCATGACAGGAGCTAAATAGTCCTGAGCAGCTGCAACCAGCTGGGCTGGATGTTCCCCCGGTGTCTGAAGTCCCTGCATGACCTGCTCAGGTGTGCAAGCCGCGGGAGTCTGAGTGCCTCCCCCGGCCTGAGAGGTATCTACGACTGTAGTAACTAAGACTGCCTGAGCTAGGCCAGTGCATACTGATAAGATCTGGGCCAGGGCCTCCTGAAGACCTGGAATCACAATGGGCACAACTGGTGCCTGAGCTGGTGCTGTAGGAGCATCCACAACTGGGACCTGATCCAGAACTGGGGCGGCTGGTAGATTTGTAGGTGTTGCCTTAGCTGCTGTGCGGGCCACACCTCTACCCCTACTACGGCCTCAACCACGTCCTCGGCCTCTAGTGGCCACAGCTGGGGTACTGGTGGTCGTTCATCCTATCTGGTCACTTGTGTCCTCACCATCTATGAGAGAATAGAATAACAGAAGTTTAGTACTCGGATCAACAGATTCGCACGACAAGAATTTCAAGAATATGAAGTTTCCTAAAGGTTCTACAGCCCCCCGAGGATAAATATGGACGTCTCTATACTGATCCGCGAGACTCTACTAAACCTGCTCATAACTCGTGATACCTATGTAACCTAGGCTCTGATACCAACTTGTCACGACCCTAAATCCGGACCCAGTCGTGATGGCGCCCATTGTGAAACAAGGCTAGCTGACACAACACCCAATTCATTTTTAATAGTTATAATGATTCAACTTAAGTCATTAACATACTATAAATCCCAAAATAAAATTGAGATAAAACATTTGGCAGAAATAAACATAGCCCGACATCGGGGTGTCACCAGTCATGAACATCTAACATAAGTCTAAGAGTATGAAAAAGGACTACGCAGTTTATTACAGAATCCAGTACAAGGGAAAAATAAGGATAGGAGGGAGAAACACTGGGTTGTGAACATCGAGCAGCTACCTAGTGAACTCCGAATAGCCCGCTGGAAGCAATCAACCCTCGCTAGCAGGACCCAAGACTTCTATATCTGCACACAGGGTTCAGGGAGTAATGTGAGTACGCCAACGCAGTAAGTAATAAAAGTAAAGGCAGCTGAGTGATAAGAAAACACGTAAAACACAATAAAATGCTACAAAGAGGCAGTATAAAATCAGTACAATGCAATAGAACAGTGAAAACTTGTAAAAACACCTTGGTTCAGTAAAAACCCCTTTAAAACCACTTTTAACGGTAAAACAAGTGAATGAAAAGCAGCGAGAAAGGATAAACACATAAAATCAGCCCCCCAGGCACAATATCAACAGAAATCAGCCCCTCAGGCAATAACATGGAACAACTTCAGCCCCTCAGGCTATATCACATATCACACTAGGAACCCGTGCACACTGGGGGTGTACAGACTCCGGAAGGGGCCCCTTACGGCCTAAGCGCAATATCAAGATATCTCGTGGCATAATTAACAGGCTCTTGGCCTCATATCAAGCCACGTCATGGCACACAACTCAGGCACTCGGCCTCATAATCATGTATCAGCACAATACCGCTGCGGCCCGCAGCCCGATCCCATAATAGCCTCACAACATAGGCCCTCGGCCCTACTCAGCAAGAAATATCTAAAAGCCACTCTGGCACAGTAAAATATGATTCTCAGCCCAAAATATTATTTAAGATGTCAAAACAGAGTAAATATGATTGAGTTATGAAAATAGTAGAATATAGCATAATTGAGTACAAGTATAAAGTCATAACAGTGAGGAATAGTAGTAAAAATCCCCTAAGGGTCCAAAACAGTTGGCACAAGGCCCAAATATGGCATTTAACCCAAAACATGATGATAGCAACCAGTTTTCAATCAAATACGGGGTAAAACAGTCATACGGGACGGACTAATTCACAATCCCTAACGGTGCACGACCCAACGCTCGTCATCTAGCATGTGCGTCCTCATAATAGCACAACGATGTGAAGTCCAGGGTTTCATACCCTCAGGACAGCATTTACAATCATTACTCACCTCTTCCGATCCAAACTCTAGCTCGCGATGCCTTTGCCTCTCGAATCGGCCTCCGGATGGTCCAAATCTAACAAAAATCAGTATATAATCATCAAAATATGCTTAGGGAACAAAGCCCACTCAAAAGTAATCAAAATACCACAAAATTCCCAAAATTAACCCAACCCGACCCCGGGGCCCACATCTCGGAATTCGATAAAATTTACATCAATAGACTCCTTATCTCCCCACGAGTTCATACATATCAAAAGTACTAAAATCCGACCACAAATAACCCCTCAAACCCTTGCTCAAAGGTCTCCAATCTCAAGCCCTAGTTTCCCAATTTTTAACCCTTAATTTTCATAAATTTTCAAGCCAAATCAGTGAAATAACACCATAGAAACGAGTTTAGGGTCCAAAAAACCTTACCTCTATAAAATCCCCTTGAAATCCCTCTTCAAATAGCTCCCTCAGGCTCAAACCCGTATGAAAATGGTGAAGAATAACTCAAAACTCGCGAAGGAAATCTGTTATACATTCTGACCCAGGCAAGACATCGCATCTGCGGTCATCACTTGAAACCCAGGCACCGCATCTGCGATCGATCTCCCGCACCTGCGATACCGTAGGGGCGCTCAAATTGCCGCTTCTGCGGTTCCAGCCACCACGACCCTTTTCTGCATCTTCGACCCATTGGCGCTTCTCCGAGTCCGCACCTGCGGTCCCCTAGCTGCAAGTGCGGTTATGACAGCAATTGGAAATCTTCAGCTGCCAAACCCAACTCAAAATCTTCTGTCAATCATCCGAAATCACCTCGAGGCCCTCAGGACCTCAACAAAAAGCACCAACCAGTTATATACCACTATCCAAACTTATACCAATCTTCAAAACACCTCAAACAACATCGAATCAACCAAATCACATCGAATTCAAGCCTAAGGTTCCAAAAATCTTCCGAATTCTGCTTTTGATCAAAAAGTCTATCAAACCACGTCCGAATGACCTATAATTTTGCACACGCATCTCAAATGACACAACGAACCTATTACAACTCCCAGAATTCCATTCTGATCTTTATATCAAAATCTCACCTATCAACCGGAAAATGTCAAAATTCCAACTTCGCCAATTCAAGCCTAAATCCACTACGGACCTCCAAAATACGTCCCGATCACACTCCTAAGCCCCAAATCATCTCTTGAAGCTATCCGAACCATCGAAATTCACATTCGAACCCTTTTTCACATAAGTCAACTTCTGGTTGACTTTTCCAAATTAAGCTTACTCAAAAGAGACTAAGTATCTCAAACCTTACCAAAACCTTTCCAAATCCGAGCCAACCAACTCGATAACACATTATACAGCTAAACAAGGCAATAAGAAGCAGAAATGGGGGGAAACGGAGCTTCAACACATGAAATGATCGGCCAGGTCGTTACACTTATACAACAATATAGTCAATCTCCACAAGATTATACATTCACTATATGTGATCGTTACTCAAATACTTCATAATAAACCAATTTTCCTTTTGATTTTATATAAGGAATTATCAAGTTTAAATTAATTATGTAATCATTTTCTTAATAGGACCCTGATTTTGAGTGTGAACAACACACTGATGTAGACACAACTTTCAAGGTGACTAATTCAAACTTTGCCTGTACAACTTCTTATCTACAATATGGTTTTTAATAATTAATTTTTCCTTTCTAGGATTCAATGGCTAAAAATGAGATGACTTCTCCTGCAAAGACCCCTGCCAAAAGAAGTAGAGAAGAGGATGGGTCATCTGTAGTAGATGTTGGTAATGATCTTGCACAATTTTCAAGTAACAAGGTTAAAAAAATGATCAAACAGGAGAAAAATCTGTGAATTGAAACATTTACTTCCTTTTAAATGACATTATTCGTACAATTTCATTAGCAAGTACTTTGGTATAATTTGAAGTAGTTTGGTTTGTATTTTAATTTGGTTTCTACCATTTAGGATCATGATTTAATATCTGAAATTAGTTGACTCTTTGTGATATGAATTTTATTTATGTCAGAAGTGCAACTGCATATTTTTGAAATATTGCATTAATATCACATGTGAACATGTATGCTATTATATCATCAAAAAATGACGAGAAGTAGCTTTTAAATGTTATATGTGAGTTAAGTGAATGAATCAAGTGCTGAATAAGTGTCTTTATGTAGTTAAGGTTTCTGTATCTACTTGTGTTTGTCAGACTTCAAACTTCTGATATATATTTTATGTATCAGATATTAAAGTCCAATAAAATGGGACATCACCAGTATAGTCGAATGGAAAAAAGTTCCTAAAGTGTCACCTTTATGTATGCGATATTGAAGTCCCATTGTGATGTACATTGTTTGAATCAGATGAAAATCTAAAAAAATCCTGTAGATACTCCATGTAGTTTGGATGGGGGTAAAATCTGAAAGGCTTTCTCCAGCTCCTCCGGCAGCACCATGTATAGTTCCATTCAGGCGCCTTTATATAAGTGCTTCTCATTATTTGTACAAATATTCTATAGTAAACATCAGCAATAGTTATTTTTGCATCAGTCAAATGGATGAATGCAGAACCATTTTAATTATGTCGTTTAAAAGTAAATATGATAATACAAAAAAATCCTAATATTTGCAGTATGCTTTAACTAAATGTCGGACGATAAATAAGCAGCAGAGGATGGAGTATGGAATTAGTAGTAAACAAAATCTGCAGTAAAGTAAGGAGTCTAAATTAGTTGGTAATCATGAATGATGTGCGTTACAGAAGAATTGCATGAGATAGCAAAATACATTGAAATACCAACTTCACCATCCATCAATTAGATTATTAATATGCACTAGCACAATGTATAGAATGTACGGGCAAAACACTTAGAAACTATTCAAAAATCAAAATGTTACTTAGAAGAGTTGCTTCACTAGAGTCTCAAGGTACATTTTACTAGGATTACCAATGAAAAATATAATTATGGCAAAGAAAATCAAGAATAAGAAGAAGCCAATCGCTACATACAATCAAGTCTATAAACCTGTAGGAATCACTTTAAAGTAACAAAGAAAAAAAATACTAAAGCTCTTAGAGAGTCGTACACTCTGCATCTGCTATGTAGTAATTACTTTTGTATGATTTTGCTTATGCTATTTCTCATAAAAATTTAAGTATGTGTGTGTAGGGAACCGATCAAATTTTGTATTTGTGTTCACTATTTATTTAATATGTACAAAGTATCTTTTCATAATCATGTAAATAAAATAGATTCAATAAGAACTAATAAAGTAAAAATCCCGGTTTCGCTCTATGCGTGCAATTATTTATGGGATGAAGATATACACCAAAAATTTATAGGAAGCCAAGTTCGTATGTACCCAATTAGAAATGTGTCTATATTGTATTCTTCAGATAAGCTAAGCACTTATCATTTTTAACATTTAAATATAAAAAATAGAACACAGAGATTTATCATGATGATTAAAAGCTGAATTGGTTTCCAGTTTAAGTGAGGAAAAGAAGATGGAGACTGGGGTCAGTAGTGAACAAAATTTGCACTATAGTTAGGTGTGTTCAAATCGAACCGAAAAATCGCCACAAATTCATGCAGGCTGCAACTATATGTTTCTATATTGCAGCTTTAATTGAGATTGCTAATTTCTACTAAAGCAATTCATTTGCTTCATGTTTTTAGTTTTCTAAACATGCATGGGTGATGTAAATCTTATGTTCTAGGCTGGATTGCAAACCAATGTGTTAGATGCTGTGACTTTTGTCCTTTAATCAAGTTTGTTGCTTTCTACAAATTGCAGTATATTCCTTGCTATGATAAGTTTCGTTAAAATAAACCGCGCATCGCGTGGGTCCTAATACTAGTAGATATTCAAAGGTGATGGATATAATTAATCATAAAAAGATTCAATTCAATTCAATAAGCTGAGCAAAAAAACTAATTAAATGAGAATCATACTTGGTTCAATAGGAATAATATATCACCTCTTAAAATTAGCAAAAATTAGGATAGTTTTACATTTTAACTCATTCTCCTTTTCCTATTCTTCATCCCCCAATGTAATTGACAAATTTTAAAAAATATAAAAATTATTACGAATTAATGCCCCGATTCCCTATTAACTTCTTTTCCCGTATTTGTTTCTGCTATTTTCATTTGCTGGAATATTTGGTTTTGAGTTTCGAAGTGCTTTGGAACACTTAGTCCCTAAAAGAGAGCTTAAGATTTAGAATTTGGACCGTAGTCGGAGCAGTATGAAGACGACCTCGGAATGGAATTTCGTCGGTTCTGTTAGCTTCGTTGGGTGATTTTGGGATTAGGGGCATGTTCGGATTGTGTTTTGGAGGTCCGTAGCTTATTTAGGATTGAAATGCCGAAAGTTGAATTTTTGAAGTTTCCGGTTCGATAGTGAGATTTTGATATCGGGGTCGAACTAGGATTCTGGAAGTTGGACTAGATCCATAGTTTTAAATATGACGTGCTTGCAAAATTTTAAGTCATTCGGAAGAGGTTTGATAGACGTTTTGATCGAAAACATAATTTGAGAGTTTTTGGAGTTCTTAGGCTTGAATCCGATGTTAAATTGGTGTTTTGATGTTGTTTTGAGCGTTCCGAAGGTTGGAACAAGTTTGAATGATGTTTTAGGATTGGTTGACATGTTTGGTTGAGGTCCCAGGGGCCTCGGGTGTGTTTCGGATGCTCAAAGGGTCATTTTTGGAACTTAGAGAATTGCAGAAAAAATTGTAGTAGTCAGTTCTGGTTTCCTTCTTCGCGTTCGCGAGTGGGGTCTCGCGTTCGCGAAGAGGAGCTGGGGCTGGTGAAGGTTTAATGCTTCGCGTTCGCGAAGATGGTCTCGCATTCACTTAGGAGGAGGGAAGATGGTCATCACGTTCGCGAAAGAGGAAGATTAGCCAGTGGATTTTGTGCATCGCGTTCGCGAAGAAGAACGCGTCTGGGAAGAACTTAAATTACAAAATTGTGGGTTTTGAGTTCATATCGCAAAATTGAATTGGGAGCTCGGTAGGAGACGAATTTTGGAGAGATTTTCAGAGGGAGTTTGCGGATTTGGGCCATTTGGAGTTACTTGTGGCAAGAGCGTGGTTTCGGGTTGATTTTGAGCCAGTTCGAGGTAAGTGGCCTGTCTAACCTTGTATAGGGGAAACTCCCCTTAGGATTTGGTATTATTGATATTTGAAATGCCTTGTACATGAGGTGACAAGTGCGTACTTATGCTAATTGTTGGAAATCCTATTTTAATTAATTAGCTATAACAATGCTTCTTTTCCTGTCTATACTACTTGCAATTTAAGCTTACTGTTATCTTAGGGAAGCATGTCTAACTGAATTAATTGTCTTATTTGCTCAAACTGCCTTATTTAGATTTTGTGCAGCATGCTAGGTTAGAAATACCTGTTTTACCTTGGTATGAAATTTGGATTGAATTGAATATTCTTTGTATTGCTGTTGTGTGTTTACTTTGGGACTACGAGATGGTATCCGGTAGATCCCCCCTGCATGTTTACTTTGGGGCTACTGATTTGTGTTCCGGTAGATCTCCATGCACATTTATATTGGAACTACGGGACTGCACCCGGTAGATTTTTCCAGTACTAGATATTTACATTTGGGACTACGGATCGGATTTCTGGTAGATCCCCACGCATTATGAGTTGGACTACATGACTGCACTCGGGAGAACCACTGGATATTTATATTTGGAGACTACAGGACGATGTCCTGGGAGATCCCTGGTTGTTATCTCTGTGTTGAGTTTTATTCCTTTCCGTGATTATTGTGTCTCTGTTATAGTTGTTGTTGTTCTTCCTATCCTGTGTTACTTCTTACTGTTGCACTTAATTATACTATATTATTCTATATTGTTATACCTTGTATTTCATTTAACCTCATTAGGGCCCTGACCTTCCTCGTCACTACCCGATCGGGGTTAGGCTTGGCACTTACTAAGTACCGCTGTGGTGTACTCATGCCCTTTCTGCACATGTTTTTCATGTGATGATCCAGGTACTTCGACTCAGCCCTACCAACCTTGAGGCAAGGAGATTTTCCAGAGACTTTGAGGTATATCTGCCGCGTCCGCAGATCGAGTGTCACGACCCAGACCCCGATCCGGTCATGATGGCGCCTCTAATGAAGACAAGGCCAGCCGACACAATTCCCAAATCAACCATTTTCCATTTAAAAGTGGTTTTTATACCATTTATAAACCATTAATCTCATAATGAACATTTAAAAGAACAATGCGAAATAATTACATAAGCCCGACATCGGTGTCACTAGTCATGGGCATCTACCAAGGTCTGAATACAACAAAACAGTCAAGTGTACTAAGTACAGAAATGGAAATGAGATGAAGAAACAGTGTTGAGAACGTCGTGCAGCCACCTTGCTAACTCTGATGACTCCGCGTCTGAGAAACCAATACCTGCTACCGGGTTCTGAAATACCTGAATCTGTACACGAGGTGTAGGGAGTAATGTGAGTACTCCAACCCAGTAAGTAATAAGAGTAAATAAAGACTGAGCAGTAGGAAACAATGAATCCACATTCATGATAACTCAATAAGCACAGAGGCTGCTAATTCAGAATAAGAGCCGATCATTTTATTAAAATCCAGCCTTTTGGTAAAAATCATTTGAAAATTCTTTCCGACAGTTTCAGTAGGGGTTCAATACTATTTATAATAAAAGAGATGAAAAACCATAATCGGACCCTCGGGCAAAACATAGTTCGTAAACAGCTCCTCGGGCAAAACAGAAATCATAAACACCTCATAACATGAAATTCTTAGTGGAAACAACAAAGCCAAATCAGTGATTAAATTCTGAACATCTCATAAACCCCAGCTTAAATGAAAGTTGTTTTAAAATATTTGTTCAACACTTGCGACAGAGGCTCAATATAAAGATGAGTGAAAACAGTCAATAAATCAATTTATTCGATAGAAACTCACTTTAAAGAGGAGTGAAAATCAATAAGTTCATAAACAGACCCTTTAGGCAAAGAATCACTCATGTGCATGTATATATCTATCGCCCTTCGGGCAAGCCTCTCAGTCACTCGTGACTCATCTCTTACCAATCAGCGCTCACACTCAGCACTCACACTCAATAGGTACCATATAGTAACCGCTGCGGCACGCAACCCGATCCATATATCTCGTCGACGACGCTCACTGGGGGTGTGCAGACTCTGGAGGGGCTCCTACAGCCCAAGCGCTATATCGCTGCGGCGTGTAGCCCGATCCAACATATCGCTGCGGCGTGCAGCCCGATCCATATAAGTATCGTTGCGGCGTGCAGCCCGATCCATATATATATATATATATATATATATATATATATATATATATATATATTGCTGCGGCGTGCAGCCCGATCCATAGATATATAATCCTCACAACTAGGCCCACAGCCGCTCTCAGTCATTAACCTCACCATCAGACTCTCAGTCTATCTCAGTCATCAATCTCACAATCAGACCCTCGGTCTATCTCAGTCATCATCTCACGATCACTCGGACCATCAGTAAAATAGGAAACTTAGCCCAAAACAGTTTCCACATTTTTATGAATATAGTGGTAAAGCCAGATTTGAGCAGTAATAGGTAAAACATAACTGAGGATATGCTTTCAAACAAATAGAGTGAGGAAAGATAGTAAAAATACCCCTAAGGGTCTCAACAAGCCGACACAAGGCCCCAAACATGGCATACAGCCTAAAGTATAATAACATCAAACAGTTAACTATCAAATACGCATTAAAATAGTCGTTCGGGATGGACTAGGTCACAATCCCCAGCGGTGCTCTACCTCACGCTCGTCATCTTGAGTGTAAGTCACCTCAAAGTAACACCACAATGTGTAATCCGAGGTTTCAAACCCTCAGGACAGTATTTACAAGCATTACTTACCTCGAACCGACTAAATCTCTAGCTCGCGATGCCTTTGACCCTCAGATCAGCCTCCACGCGTGTCGAATCTAACCAAAAGCAGAATGAATACGTCACAATATCTAAGGGAAAAAAGTCCAAGCGAAAACAATCGAAAATATCAAAAATCCCGAAATTAGCAAAACCCGAGCCCCAGGCCTACTTCCCGAAACTCAGAAATTTTCACATCAACGGGTTCCTTACCCTCCCACGAGTTCATACATACCAAAAGTTCTCAAATCCGACCCCAACTGGTCCTCCAAATCCCAAATCAAAAGTCCAATTTTCTCAAGCCCGAGCTCTTCAATTTTATGCTTAGTTCCATGAATTTCTAGGTGAATTTCACAATAGAATCACGTTTTAGGTTCAAAAATCTTACCTCCAATCAATTCTCCTTGAATCCCCCTTTAATCACCTTCAAAAAGCTCTCAAAATGCTCAGCTATGGAGGAAAAATGACTCAAAATTGCGGACGAAATAACTTATAAACTTTCTGCCCAGTTCTGGTATCTCTTCATCGCGATCGCGGCCCAAGCCTCACAATCCCGAAGAGCAAATTTCCAAGGCTCCAAAAACACGCTACGCGAACGCGAAAATACCATGTGAACGCGATGTTTTAGCTTGCCATACCTATGCGAACGCGAAGAGCAAATCCACTGGACCACCAAATCCTTATACGCGAACGCGGAACACTGCATGCGAACGCGAAGCACAAGGTCAAATCCTTCAGCGAACGCGAAGAGGTAATTCTCTGCAACACTGAACTTGCTATTTCTGCAACTTTCAAAATCCAAAAATGATCCGATTGACCACCCGAAACTCACCCGAGGCCCCCGAGACCTCAACCAAAAGTACCAACACATACTAAAACCTCATTCAAACTTGCTCCAATCATCAAAACACCTCAAACAACATCAAATTACCCAAAATTCATCGAATTCAAGCCTAAGTTTTCTAAAAGCTCCCGAAATACGCTTTCGATCAAAAACCCAACCAAACCACGTCCGAATGACCTGAAATTTTGCACACACATCCCAAATGACATAACAAAGCTACTGCAACTCTCGAAATTCCATTCTGACTCCCGGATCAAAATTTCACCTACCAACCAAAAATCGCCAAAATCTCGACTTCACCAATTCAAGCCTAGTTCTACTTTGGACCTCTAAAACCAATTCTGATCTCGCTCCTAGGTCATAAATCACCCAACGAAGCTAACCAAATCATAAAAATTCCATTCCGAGCTCATATACAAATAAGTCAACTCTTGGTCAAACCTTTTAAATTCAAAGCTTTCATCTGAGACTGTTCTTTCAAATTCATTCCGATTTTCCTGAAAACCAAAACCAACGATCTATATCAGTCATAATACATTACACGGGGTAAGTCATGCCTAAGAACTGGCGATCAAAGTACAAAAGCTCAAAACGACCGGTCGGGTCGTTACATCCTCCCCCACTTAAACACACGTTCGTCCTTGAACGTACCTATAGTTGTTCTAAAAGCCAACCAATAACTGAATAACTTTACCATGCATATACCCGGGGGTGATCCCACGTCACCCTATCACATATAGGTCCGATAACACAACGCAACTGAAATTTCACAATCCGACCTATCCCATAAACCTTAGAACCACATTTCCATTCCTGAGATCATCTACAAGATCAAAATCTCACATCTATACTCCGAATAAGCCCGAACTGGCTGTAATAACCCATATCTGCAACCTCAGGTGAATTACATGGTATACCACATAACTCAACCACTTGTAGCAATAATTTCTAATCACAACAGCTGCACACAACAACCGAATACTGGTAGAAAACCTCTTATTGACCAAAGTCTCATTCCCAACACTTCTATTTGCTGCCAATGATAAATAAACCACACAGTAAGCTATAACCATTCCTCAGATCAACCATTCATGAAGCCACTTCTCCTATAGCAAAAACCATAGTAATTTCTAAGCCGATCCTTGATATTATCCTTCCAACATGTTGAAATCGAATCCGTTCGTATTCATTAATGATCCCAACGATCTCCTTTGATCCAACACACTACTCTGGTGACATGACACATCAATACAGGCTTAAGCCACAACTTGCATAATACATGCACCAATAAGCAACGGTCCGAACATACTCAAATCATGAAAATGACTCTAACGAAAGAGCTGCCCCTCAAGCTCACCAATACCATCACAACACAAGGCTGAGAACTCATCTCACATTATAGAGATAGAACACACGAATCTGACCCGCAAGGTCATATATCCACATAGCTTCGCTGCAATGTGTGATCCTACCCAAACACTGCTCCACATGAAACATCTCAAGTCACTGTGCTCGAAATTGACAACCGCGCACAATTTGATGTCTGGAACCAAAGCAATTCATTACACCCACGGTGAAACAAGTAACATATACCACACAAACCCGATAGGACATAACCGATACGCCATTCACCGAGCAATACCCAATTACTCTTCCCGCTCGACTTTGACTATGAACCCCCAATAGAACCGCACCATATGTGCCCATAACCAACAAATCATAACATCTCACAACACAGAAAGGCAACTCATAGATCTCCCCAGATTACCAATAAGCTTAATAACAACCGAATCAATACATCCTTCGCCTACAGCAACTCGAAGTCAACAAAGCCATCTCGATGCTGGACACATATCCATATAGGTCTACCAATGGACCACACATCAACTCTAGTCACCCATATTTTGCCATCCACAACCACGAGTTAACCTGCGTATGAGAACTTCCAGTCTTCAAGTCCATAAAACACATGAAGTACCATATCTGATCCCAATTCCGCCACTCGCATATATAACTCACCTCTAGTACTCAATCATTCCACAAGAGATACTCTAAGATTCCTCTGTGCTGCCAAGCAAACTCGAATATCAGCAGCCGATCTGACAAGAAGTGTTGCGATACTACCGGAGTACCATCAACTTAATCACATTACCTCTCTCTGAATCATATACCCTTGTCCAATCACCTCAATTAGCATTACCCTTTCCTTAATCATCTAAAGAGTATTTCTCAAATCATCTGAAGCCCATTTCTTCAATTTATCTGAACTGCCCGTGCTGCCTAAGAATTTATGACCTTCCTTTCAAATCTAAACCGTGACCTTACACATGCCAATCTCACTCCTACACAACATACCACAAAAACCGTTCCATTCTAGAATAACCACAAGAACCTTATATCTCTTCCGAGCCACAAGCAACTATGTACTCAACCAACCAAGAATTTTCCATTGTTCCCATCTAGAAGAAAATCACTATACATACCATGCTCCTCATGCGCATAGAAAATATACATTTCTAACCGAGGTCGAAACCATCAAGAACTCTCCGAGTTCCACTTGCACAAACTAGACCTACCAGGACTGAATCCTTCGAACTCAACCGAGCTACGTAGATCACTAAACCCAAGAGAATTGCCGAGAAACACCTGTAGAAACTCATTACCTAGCAAGCATCCGAAGAGCTAATCGTATCCTTACCATACCAACTCGACCATTACCCAGCTATCCCATCTATCCGAATTTCCTTCTGATTTACCTTCAACTTGGTACTCATTCTTGCTATGACATCACAATTCCTCAACCTTACTACACGGGACCCAAGCATAAAGCCACACCGTCTAAGGCTCATAAGCCGTTGAATACTTGCTCAGATATTCCCATGAGCACCACGATCAAAGTACTTTTCTCTAAAGAGACTTCCTGCGAATCTAAACATGTTACCTTTACCTTCCTGGTACTAATACATAGAATTTCATAATTTATAAATAAAATACCACAAGTCTTGACATCTTCCAATGAAAACTCAGTTTCTAACCACAAATACAACTTTAAAATACCACTTGTTATATGTAAAATCTTGAACACATTAGAACCATTCTCGAGAGTCATTCACTTTATTCATTAGCCTGATCACCCGTGCCTCAATAGCACTCCGACATCGCCGGGTGTAACCTCATCCTAAAACAACCAAGCCACTTCCTGCTCTATGCACCGAGCATCCATTACTACAACAGCTCAAGACACTCTGAGATTCCCATACACCTATGAAACATGACATAACCTCTGTCAAAAGTTTTCCTTTACTCGAGACATCCTCAGTCTCAGTCCCCATAAGCCATAACTGTTTCACCAGTGCGCCTCAAACTGGAACCAACATAGCACATAACCGTACAATCAACAAATCAACAGCAGACTCCCCTACTTGGCTCGAAACCATAGATCAAAACACACTCAATTTCCCATAACACATATACTTTATTGATGCCATAATACCATAGTGAGATTAAACTCAAATCCTTTGTAAGCTTTCGAAAACACAGATCATCTAGTACTTTAACTCTTCTGCAAATCTCACATTCACTCTCAAAACAGTTAGGACCCCTCTTTTAAGTGACCCATTTAAATTACAACACATATTTTTCACTTGCAGTTGAGATCTGCTAACAGACAGCATAAGGATTGCACAACTTCCGAACACTTCGCAGGAGATAACCCACCTGATTTGCCTCAAACTAGCATTCCCGCACACCTTCCACCATGAAATTTACTTCACTCCCAACTAGAAAACATGAAAAGATTCTTCACACGCCCAAAACTCGGGGCTATACCTCGAACCAAGATAGAATTCAAACACATAATAGTTCTTCTATCCTCCAGCGGACCTTTCTCGTCGCTTCTAAATCATATGGATACATCTCGCAGTCACATCATACTCGTCATGTAACTATCCAGTTATTAGTTCCCTTAATAGGGACACAACAACACATATAGATCCAGAAATACGCGCTCACGCAATCAACACCTCGGTGCTCAAGCTATAGGCAAAAATCCGGCCTCAAGTATTCTAAACTGGCCCAACATCAACACACAGAGATCACATCTCGCCCCTCGATCAGGGAATCACAAGTCATCGATGCATATCTGATACTGAGTGCTCATGCGCGCATACGAACGCGTGGAAGAAATTCAAAGAGTTACTTCTCAAGCTGAATCAAGGACGCACGATAAGACTTCCAAGAATGTGATGTTTTTTTTTCTAAAGGTTCTGCAGCCTCCCGAGGATAAATACAGAAGTCTCCGTACCGTTCCATAAGATTGTACTAAACCTGCTCATGACTCGTGATACCTATGTAACCTAGGCTCTGATACCAACTTGTCACGACCTAGACCCCGATCCGATCGTGATGGCGCCTCTCATGAAGACAAGGCCAGCCGACACAATTCCCAAATCAACCATTTCCATTTAAAAATGGTTTTTATACCATTTATAAACCATTAATCTCATAATGAACATTTAAAAGAACAATGCAGAATAATTACACAAGCCGACATCAGGGTGTCACTAGTCATGAGCATCTACCAAGGTCTGAATACAACAAAATAGTCAAGTGTACTAAGTACAAAAATGGAAATGAGATCAAGAAACAGTGCTGCGAACGTCATGCAGCCACCTTGCTAACTCTGATGACTCCACTTCTGAGCAATCAATACCCGCTACCGGGTTCTGAAATACTTGAATCTGCACACGAGGTGCAAGGAGTAATGTGAGTACTCCAACCCAGTAAGTAATAAGAGTACATAAATACTGAGCAATAGGAAACAATGAATCCATATTCATGATAACTCAATAAGCACACAGGCTGCTAATTCAGAATACGAGTCAATCGCCTTATTAAAATTCAGCCTTTTGGTAAAAATCATTTGAAAATGCTTTCCGACAGTTTCAGTAGGGGTTCAATACCATTTATAATAAAAGAGATGAAAAACCATAATCGGCCCCTTGGGCAAAACATAGTTCGTAAACAGCCCCTCGGGCAAAACAGGAATCATAAACACCTCATAATATGAAAATATCAGTGGAAACAACAAAGCCAAATCAGTGATTAAATTTTGAACATCTCATAAACCCCAGCTTAAATGAATATTGTTTTAAAACATTTGTTCAACACTTGCGACAGAGGCTCAATATAAAGATGAGTGAAAACAGTCAGTAAATCAACATATTCGATAGAAACTCATTTTAAAGAGGAGTGAAAATCAATAAGTTCATAAACATGCCATTCAGGCAAAGCATCACTCATGTGCATTTATATATCTATCGCCCCTCGGGCAAGCCTCTCAGTCACTCGTGACTCAACTCTTACCAATCAACACGCAACACTCACATTCAATAGGTATCATATAGTAACCGCTGCGGCACACAGCCCGATCCATATATCTCGACCACGACGCTTACTGGGGGTGTGCAGACTCTTGAGGGGTTCCTACAGCCCAAGCGCTATATCTCTGCGACGTGTAGCCTGATCCAACATATCGCTGCGACATGCAGCCCAATCCATATAAGTATCGCTGCGGCATGCAGCCTGATCCATATACATATATATATATTGCTACGGCGTGCAACCCGATCCATAGATATATAATCCTCACAACTAGGACCTCGACCTCTCTCAGTCATTAACCTCACCATCAAACTCTCAGTCTATCTCAGTCATCAATCTCACAATCAGACCTTCGGTCTATCTCGGTCATCATCTCACGATCACTCGGACCAACAGTAAAATAGGAAACTCAGCCCAAAATAGTTTCCATATTTTTATGAATATAGTGATAAAGCCAGATTTGAGCAGTAATAGGTAAAACATGACTGAGGATATTCTTTCAAACAAATAAAGGGAGGAAAGATAGTAAAAATACCTCTAAGGGTCTCAACAAGTTGGTACAAGGCCCCAAACATGGCATACAACCTAAAGTATAATAACATCAAACATTTAACTATCAAATATGCATTAAAATATCATTCGGGATGTTTTGGTCACAATCCCCAGCGGTGCTCTACCCCACGCTCATAATCTAGCATGTAAGTCACCTCAAAGTAACAACACGATGTGTAATCCGGGGTTTCAAACCCTCAAGATAGTATTTACAATCATTACTTACCTCGAACCGGCTAAATCTCTAGCTCGCGACGCCTTTGCCCCTCAAATCAGCCTCCACGCGCGTCGAATCTAACCAAAAGCAGAACGAATACGTCAAAATATGCTAAGGAAAAAAAGCCCAAGCGAAAACAATCGAAATATCAAAAATCTCGAAATTAGCAAAACCCAAGCCCCGGGCCTACTTCTCGAAACTCAGAAATTTTCACATCAACGGGTTCCTTACCATCCCACGAGTTCATATATACCAAAAGTTCTCAAATCCGACCCCAACTGGTCCTCCAAATCCCAAATCAAAAGTCCAATTTTCTCAAGCCCGAGCTCTTCGATTTTAGGCTTAGTTCCATGAATTTCTTGGTGGATTTCACAATAGAATCACGTTTTAGGTTCAAAAATCTTACCTCCAATCAATTCTCCTTGAATCCCCCTTTAATCACTTTCAAAAAGCTCTCAAAATGCTCAGTTACGGAGGAAAAATGACTCAAAATCGCGGATGAAATAACTTATAAACTTTCTGCCCAGTTCTGGTATCTCTTCATCGCGATCGCGGCCTAAGCCTCGCGATCGCGAACTGCAAATTTCCAAGGCTCCAAAAACACGCTACGCGAACGCGAAAATACCATGTGAATGCTATGCTTCAGCTTTCCATACCTATGCGAACGCGAGTCCTCTAGTGCGAACGCAAAGAGCAAATCCACTTGACTACCAAATCCTTATACTCGAAAGCGAAACACTACATGCGAACGCGAAACACAAGGTCAAAGCCCTCTGCGAACGCGAGACCTTAAACACGAACGCGAAGGCTAAACTCCGGTTAACCCAAAATCTTTCTACGCGAACGTGAGGCTCCTCATGCGAACGCGAAGAAGAGGTAATTCTCTACAACACTGAACCTGCTATTTCCGCAACTTTCAAACTCCAAAAATGATCTGATTGACCACCCAAAAATCACCCGAGGCCCCCGGGACCTCAACCAAAAGCACCAACACGTCCTAAAACCTCATTCAAACTTTCTCCGATCATCAAAACACCTCAAACAACATTAAATTACCCAAAACACATCGAATTCAAGCCTAAGTTTTCTAAAAACTCCCGAAATACGCTTTCGATAAAAAACCCAACCAAACCACGTCCGAATGACCTAAACTTTTGCACACACATCCCAAATGACATAATGAAGCTACTAAAACTCTCAGAATTCCATTCCGACTCCCGGATCAAAATCTCACCTACCAACCGGAAATCGCCAAGATCTCAACTTTTCCAATTCAAGCCTAGCTCTACTCCGGACCTCCAAAACCAATTCCGATCACGCTCCTATGTCATAAATCACCCAACGAAGCTAACCAAATCATAAAAATTCCGTTCCAAGCTCATAGACAAATAAGTCAATTCTTGGTCAAACCTTTCAAATTCAAAGCTTTCATCTAAGACTGTTCTTTCAAATTCATTCCGATTTTCCTGAAAACCAAAACCAACGATCTACATCAGTCATAATACATTACACGGGGCAATTCATGCCCGAGAATTGGCGATCAAAGTGCAAAAGCTCAAAACGACCGGTCTATTCTCTCCTAAAGTATTAGCCTTTCTGTATTTTTCTTTTGTTTAGACATTCTAGAGTTAGATACTTGTAGACATTCAAAAGTTTGTGATTTCATGAGATTCTGGGTTTTTGGAAATGTAGTTCCAGTTTGAGAGTTGTATTGTATTTGCCGAGCGGCATCTTAAATACTTCATTTTGATATTCTTTTACTGTCTTGGCTAGTTTTATTCTATTGATTTCTTTTTTTGCAATTTGTTAGGCGTACCTAGTCATAGAGACTAAGTGCCGTCACGACAGTTCATGGAGGGAAAACTTGAGTCGTGACAAGTTGGTATTAGAGCTCTAGGTTCATAGGAGTCATTAATAACAAGCCAGTTTATTAGTGTCTCGCTGATTGGTACGGAGGCGTCTGTACTTATCTGCGAGAGGCTATGTCACTGTTAGGAAAATTCCATTTCATTTGATTTCCTTGTCGTGCGAGATTTTTATATCATAATTCTAAACTTCTATCTTCTATTCTCTCATAGATGGTGAGGACACGTGCTATCAGAGATGATCAGGCACTCGCACCCCTACTGGAGCCGTTAGAGGTCGGGGTCGGGGTCAGGGTAGAGGCCGAGAGCGTGCATGTGGTATAGCCAGGGCACCCGCGTGAGCTTCCACCGAGGGGCCACTAGTAGTTCCAACCGGAGTTCAGGCACCTGATATGCCTACTGATACTACTACTCCAGCACTCCAGGAGACTCTTGCACAGTTCATGAGCATGTACACCACTCAGGCTCAGGCAGGGTTGCTTCCCCTTGCTGCAACCACATCTCAGGCCGGGGGAGGAGCACAGACTCTCGCCGCCCGCACTCCTGAGCAGCGAGTGCATATTGATTAGGTCCCAAAGATTATTCATGAACAGCCTGTAGCCCCATATCAGCCTGAGGGTAGGGCAGCAGCTTCCGAGGATGAGCAGCTGAGGCTTGAGAGGTTTAAGAAGTACAAGCCTCCTGTATTCAGTGGTCTAGTATTATATGATGCTCTGAGATTTCTAGATGAGTGCTATCGTATTCTTCGCACCTATGAGTTAGACAGTCCGGATGAGGCTACTTCCCTAATTTGGACTCAATTTTCAAATATGTTTCTGAGAGAGTATGTTCCTCAGAGCCTCGGGGATGCATGGCGCGCAGAGTTTGAGCATTTGCACCAGAGTACTATGACTGTCTCGGAGTATGCTGTCCGTTACACTAGCTTGGCTAGACATGCCCCAGCGTTGGTTTCTATTGTTTGCGAGAGGGTTTGCCGGTTTATTGAGGGGCTTATTCCCAGCATCAGGTCTAGCAAGGCTCGTGAGTTGGAGATGGATATTTCTTATCAGCAGGTGGTGAACATTTCTAGGAGGATAGAGGGTATGCATGCTATGGATAGAGAGGAGAGAGAGGCCAAGAGGTCTCGAGAGTCGGTCCATTACTCTGATGCTCGTGCTCCAACTGTAGTTCGTTATATGAGTCAACCTGTTCATTCAGCTCTTCCAACAGCTAGTGGTATTCCAGATCCTCCTAGGCCTCAGGAGCCTTATTATGCACCTCCAGTATCTAGTGCGCTTCGTGCGCGGGGTGCTTTCAGTGGTTAGTCCAGCAGAACTGGCCCGAGCTAGTCGTAGCTACCACGTCCTCCTAGAGCTTGTTTTGAGTGTGGTGACACATGCCATATGGTGAGGGATTGCCCCAAACTTGGGAGGGGTGCACCTCCACAGACTTCTCAGCCACATTGTGCCCTACAGAGTTCTCAGGCTATGGTTACAGCTCCATTTTCTACCCCACATGCTTAGCCAGCTAGAGGTGGAGGTCGGGAAGGTAGAGGTCACCCCAGAGGGGGAGGCCAGGCTAGATATTATGCCCTTCCTGCTCATACTGAGGATGTCGCCTCCGATTCTGTCATCACAGGTGTTGTCCTAGTTTGTCATAGAGATGCATCGACTTTATTTGATCCAAGCTCTACCTATTCTTATGTATCTTCTTATTTTGCTCTGCATTTTGGTATATCTCGGGATTCTTTGAGTTCCCCTATTTATGTTTCTACTCATGTGGGAAGATTCTCTTGTTGTGGACCATGTTTATCAGTCGTGTGTGGTTGCTCTTAGTAGTTTTAAGACCAGAGCCAATTTATTATTGCTCAATATGGTAGATTTTGTTGTTATCTTGGGCATGGACTGGTTGTCTCCCCATTATGCTATTCTTGATTATCACGCCAAAACTGTGATGCTGGCTATGCTAGGTGTATCGCGAGTATAGTGGAAGGGTACCTTAGATCATACTTCCAGTAGAGTTATTTCATTCCTTAAGGCTCAGAATATGGTTGAGAAGGGGTGTGACGCATATCGATCTTATGTGAGAGATGTCAGTATTGATACCCATACAGTTGATTCAGTCCTAGTAGTACGGGATTTTCCTGATGTGTTTCCAGCTGATCTTCCGGGCATGCCACCTGATAGAGATATTAATTTCAGAATTGATCTGTTGTTGGTCACTCAGCCCATTTCTATTCCTCCGTATCGTATAGCCCCTCCTGAGTTGAAGGAGTTGAAGGATCAGTTGCAGGAATTGCTTGATAAGGGTTTCATTCGGCCCAATGTATCACCTTGGGGTGCTCCTATCTTGTTTGTGAAGAAAAGGGATGGTTCTATGCATATGTGCATTGATTATCGCCAATTGAACAAAGTTACAGTGAAGAACCGGTATCCTTTGCCTCGTATTGATGATTTGTTTGACCAGTTTCAGGGTGCACGAGTGTTTTCTAAGATTGACTTGCATTCAGGTTACCATCAGTTGAAGATTCAGGAGCCAAATATCCCGAAGACTGCCTTCAGGACTCGGTATGGTCATTATGAGTCCCTTGTTATATCATTTGGGCTGACCAATGCCCCAACAGCCTTCATGCATTTGATGCACAGTGTGTTCCGGCCGTATGTGGACTCGTTCGTCATTGTCTTTATTGATGATATTCTGGTGTATTCCCGGAGTCGGGAATATCATGAGCAACACCTGAGGACAGTGCTTCAGTCTTTAAGGGAAAAGAAGTTATATGCAAAGTTCTCGAAATGTGAGTTTTGGTTAAATTCCATGGCATTCTTAGGCCATATGGTATCGAGTAAGGGTATTCAAGTGGATCCGAAGAAAGTGGAAGTCAGTGCAGAGTTGGCCCAGACCATCCCCAACTACAAGGATCCGCAGTTTTCTTGGCTTGGCGGGTTACTACCGTTATTTTGTTGAGGGGTTTTCATTGATTGCAACCCCTATGACCAAGCTGTCCCAGTAGGGTGCTCCATTCCACTGGACGGAAGAGTGTGAGGCAAGCTTTCAGAAGCTCAAGACAGCTTTGACTATAGCCTCAGTTTTGATATTGCCTACAGGTTCGGGGTCTTATACTATCTATTGTGATAAATCGAGGAATGGCTTGGAGCAGTATTGATGCAGAACGGTAGGGTGATTGCCTACGCGTCCAGACAGTTGAAAGTACATGAGAAGAATTATCTTGTCCATGATCTCGAGTTAGCTACTATTGTTCACGCCTTGAAGATCTGGCGTCATTATTTGTACGGTGTTCCTTGTGAGATTTATACTGATCACCGGAGTTTGAAGTATCTATTCAACCAGAAGGATCTTAATTTGCATCAGAGGAGGTTGTTAGAGCTGCTGAAGGACTATGATATCACTATTTTGTATCATCCGGGCAAGGCCAATATGGTGGCCGATGCTTTAAGTCGCCAGGTAGAGAGTTTGGCTTATTTACTAGCAGCGAAGAGGCCTATGGTGATGGATATTCAGGCCTTAGCCAGCCAGTTTGTGAGATTGGATCTTTCGGAGCCCAGTCGGGTTTTAGCTTGCGTGGTTTCTTGGTCTTCCTTATTTGATCGTATTAGAGAGTGTTAGTTTGATGACCCTCATTTGCTTGTCCTCAAGGATAAGGTTCAGCACGGTGATGCTAGAGATGTGACTATTGGTGATGATGAGATATTGAGGATGCAGGGTCAGGTATGTGTACCCAATATTGATAGGCTTTGGGAATTGATTCTAGAGGAGGCCCACAGTTCTCGGTATTTTATTGATCCGGGTGCCGCAAAGATATACCAGGAGTTGAGGTAGCACTATTGATGGAGGCGAATGAAGAAAGATATATTTGGGTTTGTAGCTCGGTGCCTTAGTTGACAGTAGGTGAAATATGAGCACTAGAGACCGGGTGGGTTGCTTCAGCAGATAGAGATTCCAGAGTGGAAAAGGGAGAGGATCACCATGGACTTCGTAGTTAAACTCCCACAGACCCTGAGGAAGTTTGATGCCATTTGGGTGATTGTGGATTTGCTGACCAAGTCCGCACATTTCATACCTCTGTGTACTACCTATTCTTCAGAGTGATTGGTGGAGATTTATATCCGGGAGATTGTTCATCTGCATGGTATTCCAGTTTCCATCATTTCAGATAGAGGTACTCAGTTCACATCACGGTTCTGGAGGGTCGTACAACATGAGTTGGGTACTCGAGTGGAGTTGAGTACATCATTTCACCCTCAGAAGGACGGACAGTCCGAGCGCACTATTCAGATTCTTGAGGATATGCTCCGTGCGTGTGTGATTGAGTTAGGAGGGTCTTGCGATCAGTTTTTGCCATTGACGGAGTTTGCCTACAACAACATCTATCAGTCCAACATTCAGATGGCACCGTATGAGGCTTTATATGGTAGGCGATGTAGATCCTCGGTGGGTTGGTTTGAAAGCCGAGGTCAAAGAACATTGCATCAGTATAGGTTTAGTGGCGGGGTCATCCGGTCGAGGAGGCGACCTGGGAGACCGAGCAGGATATGCACAGTCGTTACCCTCATCTTTTCACTACTTTAAGTATGTCTCAATGCTCGTTCAAGGACGAATGAATGTTTAAGTGTAGGAGAATGTAACGACTCGGCCAGTCGTTTTAAGAATTAACGCCTCGATCCCCTATTAACTGCTTTTCCTGTGTTTGTTTCTGCTATTTTGATTTGCCGGGATATTTGGTTTTGAGTTTCGGAGTGTTTTGGGACACTTAGTCCCTAAAAGAGAGCTTAAGCTTTAGAATTTGGACCGTAGTCGGAGTAGTGTGAAGATGGCCTCGGAATGGAATTCTGTCAGTTTCGTTAGCTCTGTTGGGTGATTCGGGCTTAGGGGCGTGTTCAGATTGTGTTTTGGAGGTTCGTAGCTTATTTAGGCTTGAAATGCTGAAAGTTAAATTTTTGAAGTTTCCAGTTCGATAGTGAAATTTTGATATCGGGGTTGGACTGGGATTCCGGAAGTTAGAGTAGCTTCGTAGTGTTAAATGTTATGTGCTTGCAAAATTTCAGGTCATTTGGACGAGGTTTGATTGACTTTTTGATCTAAAGCATAATTTGAGAGTTTTTGGAGTTCTTAGGCTTGAATCCGATATTAAATTGGTGTTTTGTTGTTGTTTTGAGCGTTCCGAAGGTTGGAACAAGTTTGAATGATGTTTTAGGATTGGTTGGCATGTTTGGTTGAGGTCTCGGGGGCCTCAGGTGTGTTTCGGATGCTCAACGAGTCATTTTTGGAACTTAGAGAATTGAAAAAAAAAATTGCAGCAATCAGTTCTTGTTTCCTTCTTCGCGTTCGCAAGTGGGGTCTTGCATTCGCGAAGAGGAGCTAGGGATGGTGAAGGTTTAATGCTTCGCGTTCACAAAGATGGTCCCGCGTTCGCGTAGGAGGAGGGAAGATGGTCATCGCGTTCGCGAAAGAGAAAGACTGGCCAGTGGATTTTGTGCATCGCATTCGTGACTGGTGTCTCGCATTCGCAAAGAAGAATGCGTCTGTGCAGAACTTTAATTTTAAAATTGAGGGTTTTGAGTTCATATCACAAAATAGAATTGGGAGCTTGGTAGGAGACGAATTTTGGAGAGATTTTTGGAGGGAGTTTGCGGATTTGGGCCATTTGGAGTCGAGTACTAGTGGCAAGAGCGTGGTTTCGGGTTGATTTTGAGCCGGTTCGAGTTAATTGGCTTGTCTAACCTTGTGTGCGGGAAACTCCCCTTAGGATTTGGTATTGTTGATATTTGAAATGCCTTGTACGTGAGGTGATGAGTGCGTACTTGTGCTAATTGTTGGAAATCCTGTTTTCATTTATTAACTATAATGGTGCTTCTTTTCCTGTCTATACTACTTGCAATTTAAGCTTACTGTTAGCTTAGGAAGCATGTCCAACTAACTTAATTGCCTTATTTGCTCAAACTGCCTTATTTGGATTTTGTGCAGCATGCTAGGTTAGAAATATTTGTTTTACCTCGGTATGAAATTTGGATTGAATTTAATATTCTTTGTGTTGCTGCTGCGTGTTTACTTTGGGACTACGAGACGGTATCTCGGTAGATCCCCCCTGCATGTTTACTTTGGGACTACGAATTTCTACTCTGGTAGATCCCCCTACACATTTATATTGGAACTATAGGACTGCACCCGATAGATTCCCAGTACTGGATATTTACATTTGGCACGACGGATTGGATTTCCGGTAGATCCCCGCGCATTATGAGTTGGACTACGGAACTGCACCCAGGGGATCCAATGGATATTTATATTTGGGGACTACAGGACGGTATCCTGGGAGATCCCCGGTTGTTATCTCTGTGTTGCGCTGTATTCCTTTCCATGATTATTTTGTCTCTGTTATAGTTGTTGTTGTTCTTTCTATCCTATGTTACTTCTTACTGTTGTGTTTAATTATACTGTCTTATTCTATACTGTTATACCTTGTATTTCATTTAACCTCAGTAGGGCCATGACCTTCCTCGTCACTACCCGACCGAGGTTAGGCTTGACACTTACTGAGTACCACTGTGGTGTACTCATGCCCTTTCTGCGCATGTCTTTCATGTGCAGATCTAAGTACTTCGACTCAGCCCTACCACCCTTGAGGCGAGGCAATTTTGCAAAGACTTCGAGGTATATCTGCCGCGTCCACAGATCGAGGAGTCCCTTTCTATTCCTAAAGTATTAGCCCTTATGTATTTTTCTTTTGTTTAGACATTCTAGAGTTAGATACTTGTAGACATTCAAAAGCTTGTGATTTCATGAGATTCCGAGTTTGGGAAATGTAGTTCCAGTTTGAGAGTTGTATTTTATATGTCGAGCGACATCTTATAAACCCATAAAATAGTAGGTTGTCATTTCTTTTTGAAGTAAAAAAAAAGGTGCATCGAGAAATTAATAGTAGATGAGATAAATACTTAAAAACACGTAAAACTACAATCTCAAAGAGTAACTAAAATTTTAAATAAGTATATTTCCAATATAGAAAAGCAAAATCTGTTTTGTTCCTTTAAAATCTTAACTTTCAATGTTCATGAAATTATTTACTTCAAACTCACATTATGCTTATTATGAACTCATTTAGGATTTTAATAATATATTTTAATTCACTCGTATTAATAAAGACCCATATTTTTATCTTTTAGAATCCTCTAAATAACACCAATAAACTTTCTTTAGTTTAGAGACTTTACATAAATTGACCTAATATTAGTCTTATAAGTATCTTATAAGTATTTTAATAAAAAATTATTCAAGTACATTAATAAATATAATATTTAGAACTACCCAAAAATAATTCTGACATACCTTTATTAGTACATATATGAGCTCTAGAGAGAGAAGATTATGGTTCAGAACATATTACGTGGGACATGTCTAAATGTATAGCAAGACCTAACAAATTGTCGACTTGAAGAAAAAATTTGGCATACTTTGCCTAAATTTACTGAAATGTATAAGGTCAAATAATGTAAAAAGTAACCTAATGGCAAAAAAAAATCCATAGGAAGTTACATTTACCAATTTCAAAGGCCCAGTGTCACGACCCCAAATACCCGGTCGTGATGGCGCCTATCACAATACTAGGCAAGCCAACCCAACAAGTAACCACAGTCAACTTCTTTTACTAAAAACATTTTTCTAACATTTAGGTAAGTCTCAATTTTCATAAGGAATTTATAAATCACTGAAATGTGCGGAAAAAGATTACAGAAAATAAACCAACACAGCCCAAACATCTGGTGTCATGAGTCTAGAGCCTCTAAATACACAAATTCGACTGTCTAATACATAACCAGTCTAAAAATGCAGAAAGAAATAAGATAGGAAGGAGGAAAGCAGGGCTGCGGATGCCATGCATGTAGCTACCTTAATACATACATATAATATTGTTGCGGCATGCAGCCCGATCCATAACATATATATAATCCTCACCATTAGGTCCTCAACCTCTCTCTGTCATTAACCTCACAGCCACTCGGGCATAACAGTGGAAATCGGGGAAACTCAGCCCAAACAGGTTTCACATTTTAAGAGATAGTGTGATAAAAACCAGGTTTAAAAAGTAAACAGGTAAAAACATGATTGAGAATATGCTTTCAAACAAATAAAGTGAGGAAAACAATGAAAATGCCCCTAAGGGTCTCAATAGGTCAGCACAAGGCCCCAAACATGGCATACAACTCATAATATAGTATAAATTTCTAAAATACGGGATATCATAAGATTTCAAATCAAGTACGCAGCTTAATAGTCGCTACGAGACGGACCAAGTCACAATCCCTTCCGGTGCACGCCTACATGCTAATCACCTAGCATGTGCGTCACCTCATTTATCAAAACAGTACGTAATACTGGGGTTTTGTACCCTCAGTTTCAAATTTACAATGGTTACTCACCTCAAACCGGATGAATTACTACTCTGCGACGCCTTTGCCTCTCGCCTCGGCCTCAACCCGTGCCGAATCTACTCAAAATCAGAATCATAACATTAGAATATGCTAAAGGGACGAAGCTCATGCGAAATTAATCAAATTATACCAAAAATCACGCCAACAGAATCCTTATCCTCCCACGGGTTCATTCATACCAAGAACACTGAAATCGGAGTCCAAATGACTCCTCAAATTCTCATTTTAAGGTCTCTTAATCTCAAGCCCTAATTACCCATTATTGCACTGATTTCTCCAAATTCTCACCACTAATTAGACCTTTAATCACATATAAACGAGTTATGAAGTCAAGAATATTACCTCCAAATGATTCCCCTTTAGTTTCCTCAAAAATCTATCTCAAAAGCTTCAATCCCGTTCAAGAATGGTGGAAAAATGGAGAAGGGTCGCGGATTGGGCTATTAAAACACTGGCCAACTTTTTAATTTAATCAATTGTGATTGCGGAAAACCCATCGCGATCGCGAAGCACAAACTCCGTTGGCCCAAAATTTCACTCTACGCGATTGCGTATATAGCCATGCGAACGCGATGCTCAGAGTCTTACACCTACGCGATCGCGAATGGGCCCACGTGAACGCGATACACAGAAACCTACACTCACGCGATCGCAGCCCTATCTACGCTAACACGAAGAATAACCTAGATTCCCCCCCCCCCCCGAGACAGCTCTACACGATTGCGACAAAGAAAAACCTGCAACAGAATTGAAGCTAAAACCTACAACTTTTTAACATGCAATTTCATCCGTTTAACCACTCGAAACTCACCCGAGGCCCTTGGGACCTCAACCAAACATGCCAACATATCCCATAACATCATGCAAACTTGTTTCAACCTTCAGAACGCTCAAAACAACATCAAAACACCAAATTTGCATCAAATTCAAGCCTAAGAATTCTTAATCCAAATTCCGCTTTCGATCAAAAAGTCTATCAAACCATGTCCGAATGACCTGAAATTTTGCACACACATCCCAAATGACACAACGGACCTACTCCAACTTTCGGAATTCCATTCCGACCCCTATATTAAAATCTCGCCTATCAACCGAAAAACGCCAAAATTCCAATTTCGCCAATTCAAGCCTAAATCTACTCCGGACCTCTAAAACACATTTCGATCACGCTCCTAAGTCCCAAATCAACCCCCGAAGCTATCTGAACCATCGAAACTCACATCCAAGCCCTTTAACATATAAGTCAACATTCGGTTGAATTTTCCAACTTAAGCTTACTCAAAAGAGACTAAGTTTCTCAAAGCTTACCAAAACCTCTCTGAACCCAAACCAATCCACCTGATAACATATAATACAACTGGACAAAGCAATAAGAAGTAAAAATGGGGGAAACGGAGCGGTGACCCATGAAACGACCGGCCGGATCGTTACACCCAGGTGGGAGCGGTCTTAAGAAAAGAGCAATTTATGCAAAATATTCATTGAGCTTAAACTAATACCCTCTTTTATCCATTTGAAAATTATTTACAATATATACTTACTCAAATGAAATTAATTATCCCTACCTACCCACACACATCTCAACGTTTTTTACCCATTTGACTTAGCTTAGCTTGATTTCGATTGGCTTTGTTTAACTTGGTTTGAATTGGCTTGACTTGACTTGACTTGGTTAGGTTTGCTTGGATTGGCTTGGTTTGAATTGGATTGGCATGAATTAGCTTGATTTATAGTAGCTTGAACTGACTTCATTTGGCTAGGTATTAAAAAAATGGGGAAGGGGCAAAGTAATGGATACAAATGGATAAATGTTTTCCGCCCCATAGGTATTTGCTAAACTTTTCGAAAATGAGTGATTGACAAAAATGAGATATGAAGGGAAAATGCAACTACATCAGCCACATGTATCAGTTTCCCAGCATTAAAAACAAAAAACAAAAAAAGTAGGACAACTTTTAAAAAGTAAACCATAAAACAAAATGTAAATTTGACCTTAAAAAATAAGGTTAGGACCTAGAAGTAATTAATTAAAAAGTTTACATTTTATTGGAAACTTTGTGAGGACTACAAAAGTCCTTGGTTCTCCCTTATTATATATAGTATATACTAGTGGAGATGGCCCGTGCTGAGCCCGGGATAGAGTGCATTAAGTTAAAAATTTATATTATTTTAGTGAATAATTTTTTATAGAGTATATTAAGATCATGTGGATGAGTTGTAATACATAAGTTTAGGTACACATTCTGATGTCTTATTTGGGATGTAGTCCTTCGTGGCAATATTGCAAGTCCACAATTATTAGCAATAGTGTCTATGCTTTCAGCATTATTCTTCTAGAGATTTTGATCGAGTAGATCATTGGAGAAAATGAGTTAATGCATGTACCATTTTTAGTTGATATCTTTTAATTTGTATTGACTCATGTAGCATGAAATGGAAGTCAATGAGGCCAAAAATTTCAGCTTATTCGCAGTAGCAGATGAAGTATCTATTTAGTATATTATATTGGGTGCATTAAAGTTCTTTTTTCAAAAAATTAAGTTTCTTGGTTCTTAAGATGAGTGGTCAAGAGACTTTTAATGATTCAATAGATCTTTCTATTGAAGTATTTTAAATAGACGATTTGCAACTGTGTATGGTTGCTCTTCTATAGTATACTTTCAATTGTAATATTAAATTTCAAGTCCTTTGTTTAACCACTCAAACAATTTTTATCTTGCGCTTTGATGATAAGTTGTATACGTATTAACTTTACATCACCATCTACATTTCATAGATTTTTGTACATTAATGGGCATGGCCAAAGTCTATCCTTCCTTGTTATTTCTTTCTAACGAAATTTTATTTATTAAGTCTGTAATAAAGGGACTACGTAAAGAGTGAATGTGTTGCAGGGTTGGAATTTATACAACTTCAATAGTATTCTAAACTGTAAATAATAAGCAAACTGAAAATAAAGAAATTCATTAGTTGAACCTAAACTGTGATGGGTCATCACTCGTTTTGAAAGTAAATTCTATGGTCTGAGGCCTTAAAACCTCTTTTTGTCTCACCTCGATTTGCGTGCATAGTCTGGGCGCATTTCCGGAAAGCTTTTATGTGAAAACTAAGTAAAATACGGAAATTGGCTTTTAAAATTAATTAAAGTTGGCTTTGGTCAACATTCTTGGTGAACGGACCTGGACCCATGATTCGACGGTCTCATAGAGTCCATAGAAAAATATGGGACTTGGGCATTTACCCGAAATCGAATTCCGAGGTCCCAAGCCCGAGAAATAAATTTTTGAAAGAAATTGTTTAAATGAAATTATAAGAGTTTTTGAAAATGTAATGATGTTTGAAATTGATGGTATCGCGCCGTATTTTGGTTCCGGAGCCCGGTACAGGTCTTATATAATAATTAAGCTGAATCTGTGAAGTTTTTGTAAGAATCGGAGTTCGTTTAGTATAAATAGGACCTTTATTTGAGAAAATGGAAATTTTGATGTTCTTGAGTCATTTCATAAATTTGAGGTTTAATTCATAGTTGTTAATGTTATTTTGATGATTTGATCGCACGAGCAAGTTCGTATGATGTTTTTGGACTTGCGTGCATGTTTGGTTTGGAGCCCCGAGGGCTCGGGTGAGTTTTGGATAGTCCACAAAGTGAAATTGGACTTAGAAAAGATTGGTGGTATCTGGTATTTTTTGCCCAGGCCTGTGATCTCGCAAATGCGAGACCAGGCTTCGCAATTGCGAAGTTCTCAGGCTTGGTAATTGCGACCCAGGTATCGCAAATACGAACCAAGCCTGGGCAGGCCTTGATCGAAAATGCGACCCTTTTATCGCAAATACGAAAAGGGCAGAGTCCCAAATCTGACTAATTCTTCGCAAATGCGAAGATACCAGTTTCCAAAGGGGTTCACAATTGCGACATCTGAGACCTGCTAAATGAAATTTTGGCGGGATTTCATTCATTTTTACAACTCTTCAAACCCTAAAACTATCTTGGGCGATTTTACAAAGGCATCAACTTCTCCAAATCATTAGTAAGTCGTTTCTAACTCATTTTCTTCAATCCATAACATCTTTTCACATGATTTCAATTTAAAATCAAGGGTTTTTCATGGGAAATTGGGTGATTTTGGGTAGAACTTAGGATTTTCAAATTTTGGGGATTTGGACCTCCATTTGAGGTCCGATTTTAAAACAAATTATATATTTGAGTTTGTGGGGGAATGGGTGATCGGGTTTTGGTTCAAACCTCGGGTTTTGACCATGTGGGCCCGGGGTCGATTTTTGACTTTTTGGGGAAAACATTAGAAAATCTATTTTCATGCATTAGAATTGATTCGTTTAGCATTTATTGATATCGTTAAGTAAATTGTAACTAGATACAAGAAAATTGGAAGTGGAATCGAGGGGTAAAACGGTAGTTGAGGCTTGATTGTGTTCGTGACATTGAGGTAAGTGTTTGATCTAACCTTAGCTTGAGGGAATAGGAGTCTTGGTCTTATTTGCGATGTATTAATTGTTGATTACGACGTATAGGTGTGGTAACGAGTATCTATACGTCGGTTTCAAGCATGCCCGTGAGTCTTATACTATGATTGATGTGACTCCTTTTGTATTGTCCATGCTTAAAATGATGATTTCTAATGTTGAACAAGGCTTATAGAAGTCTTCTTGGTAATTGAACATTGTAGAGCATTGGCTCAAGTTGAGAATTGAGTTGTGAATTAATTATGGAAAAGAGAAGAGGTTTATGATATTTTCTCCCTTGCCGAGATGTTATTGCTTTTGATATTATTTCCCTTGCCGGGATGTTATTACTCATGATGTTGTTTCCCTTGCCGGAATATTATTGTGATACTATTGTTTCCCTTGCCGGGATATTATTGTGATACTATTGTTTCCCTTACCGGGATATTGTTGTTATACTATTGTTCCCTTGTCGGGATTCTATTGTGATTTTAATGATTCCCTTGCCCAAATTGCTTTGTGAATTTTGCTTGGGTAAGGAAGAGCGTAAAAGCACGAATGGTGATGTCGTGCGTGATATTTGAGAGTGAATGTTAATGCACGAAGGGTGATGTCGTGCCGATATTGTAAATGTGAAAGCACGAAGGGTGATGTCGTGCCATAATATGAGTGATAATGCACGAAGGATAATGTCGTGCCATGATTATGTGAGGTAAAAGCACGAAGGGTGATATCGTGCCGAATATATTGATTCTTATGGTGAGAACGAGAGTAAAAGCACAAAGGGTGATGCCGTGCACTTGTCATTGATTTCCTTATTCCTGCTTATAGTTGAAATTTGGTGTTCCGTATGCTTATTTACTGAATTTCTATTTGTACATGATATTCCCCGAGCATGTTTCCCCTTCCTATCTTTAACTGCTAGATTCTGTTGTTATTACTTGTTGTATATGATATAACTGCACATGTTTATTTGGTAGTCTTGTCCTAGTCTCGTCACTACTTTGCGGAGGTTAGGTTCGACACTTACCAGCACATGGGGTCGGTTGTGCTGATAGTACAATCTGCACTGTGTGCAGATTCCGGTGCTGGAGCTTTTGGACCACAGTGAGGTTTCTGCCTTCAGTCCAGCGGCGGAGACCTGAGGTAGTCCTTCAGACGTCCGCAGGCCTTGGCGTCCCCTTCTATCTTTTCATTCTGTTTTTATGTAGTTCAGAGATAGATTTGTATTATTTTCCTTCAGACCACTGTTTGTAGTATTCGTAGATAGTCCGTGACATTGTAACACCATTTCTCGGTAGAGTTGTATTCAGACTTCTGTATGAGTATTTAGTGATATTATCAGATTTCATCTTCCGCACTTATGTTATTAATATGGTTATTCCGCTATTGATCTCCTGTTAAATTGAACTATTAAAAGGCTAAGGAAAAAGGGTAATAAAATTGTAACTCTCGGCTTCCCTAGCTTACATGAGTAGGCGCCATCATGACTCCCGAGGGTGAGAAATCCGGAACGTGAAAATTTGGTATCAGAGTTCTAGGTCGCTTAGGTCTCACAATTCACGGACAAGCTTAGTAGAGTCTGAGGGATCGGTACGGAGACGTCTGTATTTATCCCCAGAGGCTACCGAGTTAGCAAAAACTTCACATCTATTCTTTCCTGTTGTGCGACTTGATTTCTCAATGCTAATTGAACTTCCACTCTGTTCTTTCGCAGATGGTGAGAACACGTACCACTTCATCAGCTGAACAGTAGCCCGAGCCCTCAGTAGTAGCTCCTGCGAGGGGTAGAGGCCGAGGCCGTGCTAGGGCCCAAGGCATAGGTAGAACTCAGCCCAGAGCTCGAGCAGTAGCACCAGCGGCAGAGCCTCAGGTTGAGTTTAATGATGAGGTTCCAGCCCAGACAGTTCCAGCAGGACCAGCTCAGGTCCTAGAGGGGTTCATTGCCACCCTGGTACTTCAGGATGCTTTGGCCCGTCTAGTGGGCCTTATGGAGAGTGTCGCCCTGAGATGAGCATCATATTTTACTGTGCCCGAGTGGCTTTTAGAGATTTCTGACTGAGTAGGGCCTAGGGCCTGTGTTGTGAGGTTATTATGGGATCAGGCTACACACCGCAGCAGTGTTGTACTGATTTATGAGTTGTGATTCCACAAGTTGGCTTGATATGAGGCCGAGAGCCTATTGATCATACCACGAGATGGCTTGATGTTGTGCTTGGGTCGTAAGGGGGCCCTCCCGAAGTCTGCACACCCCTAGTGAGCTCGAGTACCCAGTGTGATATGTGATATAGCCCGAGGGGCTGATGTTGTTCCATCTTATTGCCCGAGGGGCTGATTCTGTTGATATTGTGCCCGAGGGGCCGATTTTATGTGTTTATCTTTTCTCGCTGCTTTTCTTTTACTTGTTTAACTGTTAAAGGATGTTTTAAAGAGATTTTTACTGAACTGAGATGTTTTCACAAGTTTTTCACTATTCTATTGCATTGTATTGATTTTATACTGCCTCTTTATAGCATGTTGTTGTGTTTTACGTGTTTTCTTATCACTCAGCTGATTTTACTTTTATTACTCACTGAGTTGGCGTACTCACATTTCTCCCTGCACCCTGTGTGCAGATACAGGAGCCTCGAGTCCTGCTAGCAAGAGTTGATTGCTTCCAGGGGGCTATTCGGAGTTCACTAGGTAGCTGCTCGACGTTCGCAGCCCAGTGTTTCTCCTTCCTATCTTTATTTTTCCCTTGTATTGGATTCTGTAATAGACAGTGTAGCTCTTTTTTCCTACTCTTAGACTTATGTTAGATGCTCATGACTGGTGACACCTCGATGTCGCGCTGTGTTTATTTTCGCAAATGGTCTATCTCACTTTTATTTTAGGATTTATAGTATGTTAATAACTTAAATTGAATTATTATATCTATTTAAATGGATTGGGGAGTTGTATCGGTTGGCCTTGTTTCACGATAGGCGCCTTCACGACCGGATCCAGGTTTAGGGTCGTGACACCACTATATTCCCTAAATTATTTTACTTACACCTTGACCCAACACCCTCCCTGCAGCATCATAAAAAAATTGTTGCTCAATCTCCCTCAACAGTTCTAACACCCTATCTTCCTTCCCTTCAAAAGAAACACTTAAAAACTTCCAAAAGTTTAATAGTTTATCCTCCATCTAGAAGGACATATCCCCTCCTCCAATCCGTGACGAAATTGGACAAGCTTGCTATATATGTACCATTTCCTTGACCATACCAGAGGAATACAAGACCATAGCATTGCTAGCAATAGGAACTTTAGGTGATGACACTACTTTGACAAAAGACATGCCAAATAATACTCACATAGTCAGCAAACTTCTGAATAAGAGCTTTTGACATCTATGATGTCTCAACCAGCAATATAATCTGACTCAAGATTGTCTAGACCCTACTTGTAGCCTGTATGTGAGCGAACCACGTAAATTGGTTGTACCACCAATGACTACTGAATTGACTCTTTGAACAGATTTCTAGTGACCATACTCCCTTAATATGATTTGAACCCCATACAACCGCGCCATCGACCAGAACTTTTGCACCAGCAAGCACTTTGAATACATCACCAGGTTAAGTCAACAAAGCATCTATTTTTATTTGACTTATGACTCTTCCACCTATAGACAGATCAAATATGACTTCAAAGTGAGTCCTTTGTTATTAGAATTGGTTTTTGCACTTTAGGGAAAGTTGTTGGTTGTTTACATACATTTGCCAGTAGATCATGCTCATAACTTAGTTTGCATCGTAAGGAGACAAAGTTTATTAGTTAGAAGTCTCCAATAGATCATGCTCTTAACTTTCCTGCACCATCTGAAGGAAGGGGAAGGGATAAGAAGACACTAAAGGAAGGAAGTAAAAACAAAGAGAGGATTAGAGTACAAGAACAGTAGCTAAAAAGGGTACCTCACGCTGAAAGGCAAGCTTGTTGTGAATGGCCTAAGCAAACTTGTGGATTCTTCCAGATTTCCGGAAGCATTCTTGTGTGAGGATTCTTAAAGAGCAACTTAAACTTTCCACCACTTCCTCCCTCAATACCATCAACTAAGGATCTTGAGCCAAGAGCTGCATGATCAAAGACAACTTTTAATTCTCTTGATATCCTATTAAAATTAAGTTGTTCCACACCATGCAACTTGGAAACAATGCCTTTCAACAATTGCGTATCCATCTTATCAGATATTCTAACCACTCCGAGTATGATCATATCCTGCTCACTGTTCTATACTAAGGAAGCCTCAAAATCGAATCTTCAATTGCATTCACTATATCGTCCTTTCTGATAATGGATAGATCGTATTCAACCTCACCTAATGATGTAGCCAAAGCAACTACTGCCTTTCTTACTCCTGGAAACAATTTAAGTATACCTTCAACAGAATTTACACAAGCTGCACATGTTATACCATCAATCGTGAACTGTCCTAATACAGTTCCAAAGAAAAATAACCTATTACTTCTCTTGCGCCCTCTCTCTCACGTGAAAAATCTTGACAAAAATATGATCTTACTTTGAAATTTTACGAGTTTATATTTGAAATGAAAAATTAAAAACCTTTTTAGAAATCGTACGCACACATTTGAATCATTGAATGCGTTAAGGTCGATGGTTAAAAATAGCAAGGAGCTTACTTCTCCCAGTGCATCCATAATGAGTATTTCTAGAATACTTTACAGTTAATGTATTCTAATCAAATACTCTTTGACTATCTATAATTAAAAAGAAAATATGCTTGTAATTCATACCTTACTATAAACTCTTCCAAACATGATATGTAATCGTCACCTAATTCAATAAGATTAAGAGTTTTTGACCTTTTACTTTAGTATCAACTCTTTCATTATAATGGCATGCATATGCTCTTTTCAAGAAAACATATAGGTTTCTTAACGTCATAAACACATAGAAGTTATAATGAAGAACCTAGCAGAATCTTATTTAGTTTATTCATTTTAGTGTGCTTATAAGCACAGTAAATGAGTTTCAGCAAATGATCAACTTTTTCTGGTGAACTTATTATTTACATAGAAGTCAGCTTTAGTTTATTGATGATGACCGAAAGAATACAAGAATAGCACTTTAGAGTTGACTAATTTTCATATGATAATCAGCAAAGAAGCACGCTTTTACCAGCTTCAACCTAGCAATATATTTGTCACGACCCAAAATCCACTAAGGGCCGTGATGGCGCCGGACACCGCTGTCAAGCAAGCCAACCAAAAATACTTAATTAAATTCTCATTTCAATAATTTTGAAAGCTATGATTTTTCTTCAATTTTACTAGTAAAAGATAACCATTTCAAATTAAATATAATTGCTAAGAAGTTAATGCAAAATACTCTCTATCATCCCAGAACCCAGTGTCACAAGTGCATGAGCAAATTCCTAGGAAATGAAATTAAATACAGTAACTGTTCGGAATACAAATTGGACAGAAATGAAAATACAGTACAATACTCTGAAGGCGACTCTACTGGCTGCGGGTCGTCTCGATAAATACAGCGCACCTAAGTCTTCGTATCAACCATGCCACTGTGCCAAACTAGGCCACTAGACACACAAGGACCTGTGCAATAAAAATGCACAGCAAGTGTAGTATGAGTAGGAAAACAATGTGTACCCAGTGAGTATCTCGTCTAATCTAGAAGAAGTAGAGACGAGAGGTCAACTTCGATACTTACTAGTGGTCCAATAGTAAAATATTAATAATGCGAATAATCATGGATTTATTAAAAATGGCAATAAATTTAAGTAAGTCACGAAATAAGTAAATATTCCTTTTTATATTAAAAAGTCTCCAAATTCATAATCTATTATTTATAAATTTTCTTCAGACTAGGGAGGCAATATCAGTTTATAAATCTCAAGCAAGCATTACAAGCATGTGCAAAACATGCGGAGGTCGTATGGCCCGATCCAACAGGTATTTAAACTGTGCACTGCCAGAGGGTCAAATGGCGCGAACCATAGATGCATCTATTTAATCTACCGAGGCGTTCGGCCTGTTCCAAAATTAAACACACACAGACAGTCAATCAAGAAGTCATCATTGAACAATTATACAAAGAAAAACCAATTCTCTTTTAACAATTCAAGGAAATGAAGTTTAATATTTTTAGAAATTTATTTATTACTTCGATGTGATTTATACAATTCAAACTGTCAATAAGATTACAAATATTTCAAGTATAGCATGCTTTTGGGTCCTAGACTACCCGTACTAAAACATAATAGTAGTTGTGCACGTACTCTCGTCACCTCATGCGTACGTAGACCCCACAAATAAAAGCACAAATCCAATTAATTCACCTATGGGGACAATACCCTCTTACAAAGTTAGAAAGGAGGCTCACCTCGCTCCGAAGATCCATCACTGACATTCCACGTCCTTCTGAAGACTCAAATTGACATACAACGCTCCACAACTAGCCAATAATTATGTAAACCCATTAACATATGTTCAATTACTCATTATAATCCAATTTATAGCAATTCCTAACCCCGATCGAAAAGTTGACCAAAATGCCCTCGGGCCCACTTGCCCGGATTCCGAAATTTTTCGAAGATAAGGTTTACCCATAACCTCACGAACTCAAATATATAATTTACTCTCAATTTCATGACCAAAATCGTGGTAAAAATCCAAGAATACTAATTTTCTAGGTTTTCCCTCAAACCCCAAGTTTTCCACAAATTTTCATGCTCAAATCCATATACAATCATGTATTTAACTCAAAACTAACATAAACCACTTACCTCATGCTTGGTGGTGAAAATGGCACCTCAAAGTTTCTCCAAAATCGGCTCCAATGGAAGAAATGGGGTTGAAATGAACCCAACCTCCGATTTAAAAGAACCTCATTGCCTCCAGCATTTTCGCACCTACGGTCACTTGACTGCTTCTGCGGTTGCACAGGTGCAACCCACTAACCGCTTCTTCGGTCCTCTTCTAGGCCCCCAACTTTCGCATATGCGTCCTTCCTTCTGCATCTGCGGTCCCAGCCTAGCCCAGCCACTTCCGCTTCTGCGGCACCTAGGCCGCTCCTGCGGCTCTGCACCTATGGCCAAAACCTCGCAGGTGCGGTTACACCAGATACCAGCTGCTTCAGTCCTTCTTCAAATTCCAAATTTGATCTGTTAACCATCTGAAATCCTCCCGAGGCCCCCGGGACCCCAACCAATCATACCAACTAGTCCCATAACATAATGCGGACCTAATAGAGGCCTCATATTATATCATAAAACGCTAAATCATGAATTGACCTCCAATCCAAGTTTAATGAACTTTAGAATTTCAAACTTCTACATTCGATGCCGAAACCTATCAAATCTCGTCCGATTGTCCCCAAATTTTGCACACAAGTCATATTTGACATTACGAACCTACTTCAACTTCCGGAATCGGAATCTGACCCTGATATCAAAATGTCCACTTCTGGTCAAACTTCTCAAAACCTTCAGATTTCTATCTTTACCCAAATGACTCCAAAACAACCTACAGACCTCCGAATTCACTTCCGATTGCGCTTCCAATACCAGAATCACTATGCAGAGCTATTCCCAGACTCGGAATCCCAAACGAACATCGATAACACTGAAATGCACTACAACCCAACTTATGAAATTCTTCCAAAAATGCTAATTCCACAATAGGTGTCGAAACATTCTCAGGTCTTCCAAAATCCAATCTGGATAAACGTCCAAGTCCGAAATTATCATACAAACCTGCTGGAACCTTCGAATCCCGATTCCGAGGTCGTTTACTCAAAAATCCAATCTTAGTCATTCTTCCAACTTAAGGCTTTCAAAATGGGAATTCTCTTTCCAAATCAACTCCGAACTTCCCGAAATTCAATTCCGACCATGCACACAAGTCATAATACCTGATGCGAAGCTACTCACAGCCTCAAACTGCCGAACAACATGCTAGAGCCCAAAATGACCGGTCGGGTCATTACATTCTCTCCCACTTAAACATACGTTCGTCCTCGAACGTGCTAAGCACTAGAGCTGTCCGAAATCACTGTTTAACACCTTGAGCACCTACCCGTGCTACCACAGCTGAGTTGAGCACATTAACTTGATCAAATCTGAAGATATTCTCCTTTATTCAACAAATAAGCTTAGAACCCAATTTCAACATCCGAAATTCTCTGCGAGGCCTGCTTCCAATATTTGAACACCGCATCAATCACTACACTGTGAGCCAGAACATGACTGCATACCTTTGCCGAATTCTCACCATGCACCACATCCTCCACAGGACCATATTAACATTCTCTGATCATAATAACCGACATTCCCCGAATCTGATGCTCACAATGCACCTCAGGACATGTATATGTCTCGTTCCAATTCTTACAATACTGCCACGACGGAAGAGACGTGTAGAAATTCATAACCAACTACTGAGTCAACAAATCATTGAGGCTATACTCCTGACAAGAACCATTACCTCATTCTGAATCACTTAAGGGTATTTTCTCTTTGATGTACTTTATATAATCCGATTGCACTGATCCTAGATCCAATAACCTTGTCTCACCCAGTACAAACTGCTCAGGCAACAAGCCACCCCTGACATGACCAAAAGTCACATAGGATGCCACAATGTGCCAATATGCTACCAACTCGAACGTGATACATAAGGAAACCGAACTCTGGAAGGGACTACTCAATTCACGCAGCTAATATGGACTTTCCTCAGAAAATTGAAAACAAAACACACAAAAATTAGAATATAGAAAACTGTATTCAACATCATACTGTTGTGGCGTACAACCCGATCCAAACAAATCCACACATAAAATTTCACATAAGGAGATACACACCAAGCTAAATTGCTCATTACAACAAAAATACCGAATATCGGTCCCAAGCACGCTAAGTGCATAATATCATCCCTAGAGAGACATATAGCGCCATAAGCCACAAACTCAAGTACAAATGAGGTGCGATATATGTTCTGAAACTAAAGAGCCATCCTGCTCACATAACACCATCGCTACGTGAAACCTTAACACATAAGAAAATTATCGAGCCATCCACAACTCACACGGCACAATATAGCATTACATGAAACAGCCGACGACAAAATAACATCCAACATCCGAATACTCCTCCATAAGGAGTGCTATGCCGAAATGAACACATCCTACCTGATATAGAGCCCATATTCGTACTTAAATCTATTCACAGACCTCAAGCCGATTCTAATAATACCGAACTAAGTCCATAATCTTTCCTGGGTCTATAATAACC
Source organism: Nicotiana sylvestris (assembly GCF_000393655.2). NCBI lineage: Eukaryota > Viridiplantae > Streptophyta > Magnoliopsida > Solanales > Solanaceae > Nicotiana > Nicotiana sylvestris. The sequence continues at coordinate 98,052,537 of NC_091058.1, forward strand.
CTCTTTTCCCCATACACATAGGAACAACCATCATAACCAGAGTAATCCTCCACAGTCCACAACCCAATAAATCGAGTGCCCTCCAAGCATCAACTCTCAAATTAATGATATTGCCACAGTCTTAACACTTGGTTTAAATCTTCGATCAATCAAGTGACTATATGTCACACTTATATAATCTCTCTGTGAAACATGCTCCCACGACCTTCCATACCAGATAGCAGGTCTGCACATTCACACCACCGGCCGCACTAACGTTGTAAAACATAGAGAGAATCCATAACCAAATTGCAGCCTCTTTTACAAAACACTAATCTCAGGTGACGCTGAAGACAATACCAGCTTACTCTAACATTCACATCCATTTCCTGCTCCTCCGATCTTGTGACATCATCGCCAATACCGACCCGCAACCTTGGTTCCTCACTTTCAATTTTCATGTCGCTCAGTGCACCTAACATGCCAATATGCAACAGTAATAGAATCTTATCTTAACTCCTCAAGTAGTGGCATAAGCTAGTAAAACCCTTCCGGGATCTGACTACACATAATATTCCATAATACTTGAATACTTCCAAGACAATATCAATTACGGCGACCGTCGAGCCTCGCACGCACCGCCATCACTATGCCAATTCAATCATGGCTAACCAATCTATCTTCTTCTAGTTCATCCTTAACTTGCCTTAGAGATAATAATATCTCCATTCCTTACATCACCAACCTGAATCCGCACTCACCTTGAGTGACCCCATTCCACGAGACCACCCTGTCTCCAAACCTATGAATCGTTTCATAGACCCCTTGCACGCACATTCGCATCTTTAACTGATACACCTGTTCTGATAACCCCTTTACAAATCCAAAGTCCTTTTCTCTTTTTCCTCCCAATGCTACACTGCAAGTCAAAACATCATAGAACATTCCGAGCCTCTTATCATAAGCTGCTACAAAAGATTGATTCTTAACCATACTTATAGGCTCAAAATCATTAGGCACCATACTTTAACTTTTGAATCCACTAGGACCGTTGTTGAGAGCCACCCACTCTAACTTGGTCTCGAATATAATCAACTCCATGAATCTTCTAGCACATGAATACCCTCTTGACGAAGCACCCGGCTGAATCACTTTCCTTGAAACTCGCATCTATACAAGGCATAAATCTTGAATCCTTCCCCAAGTTTGAACAAGAGCCAATAAGGCTAACTATAGAACACCTTTAACAATTCCTTTAATCAAATTACCTCTAATGTTTTTTTCCCTTAGTTGAAATAACCCATCAATATGCTAATAACCGAAAATCTCATAAATAGACGACCATGCAATCCAACCGTAGGCGGTGAGACTCTCCCACTTAGCTTGAAGCCACTATTACACAACTCTGAAAACCACCAAGATTCTTTATTTCTTATTGATATGACCTTGCGCAATTAAATTGCCAGATTCCTCGAAATCCTTTTGTTAGCATTTTATGAACACTATGAATCGCTAGCAACATTCACACATTTGAGACCTCTTGCCGAATAGCCCGTAAAATCCTTCGCAGGAGCTTCACCAATCACGCGACCACTGACCTGCTCATATGAGATAACCCACCTAAGCCCGTGCTCATTCACTAGCTGCACAAGTCCATTCACTCATCGTGGACATCAACCAGATGTGCGACAATATCTTCTAATTCAAAGTTATGTCGTATCATTCTTCATATCAAGCAACTCTTTCCCATTATATCAAATCTCCCCCCGCATAATAGCCAATAATTCAAATTAAGTCCATAGACCCATCCACTGTCCACTAAAACTCCCAAATCACTCCAAACTTTCCTCAAGGGTGTAGTTATCCTGCCACTGAATCCACATACAATTCTGCCACTCTCCCACTTTGGGCAGACTCACTTCTTTAAGAAACTACTCGACCTCCACTTCTTATACCTGGCCTTCTAGAAGTTTAACCACCGCATGACACTTCCCACACGTCATTCCTCATCCATTGCTGCTCAGCTAATGACTTAGATCAAAATCTATCTCGGTAGCACTTGAACCAATAGACCGCTACTAACTTTTAAACCTTTCTGAAGATCGTCTCTCTCGAGCCGTCAGCATTAGAAATACACATTCAATCCTGAGCCACCGCACCCCGCGATCTCTGACAGCCACTTCTCCAATACTATCTTACAATATCCTGCCTTAAGGGCGAATCGTAGAAGGTCTTAACATAGGCGAACTTAGTACATTCAACAAGGACAACGACACCTCGTCACAGATGAAAATTCCACCACACTCGCAAATACCAAGCATCGTTACTCCATCAACCCAAATCTGAACATTCTTAGCCCGATTGCCTCTCCCACGTCGGGAATAAAATACCGAATCTCTAAATCATGCATTGAGTAAACCTCCCTTCAAGTCATTCACTGTCCACGTAGGCAAGCATCCTACCATCACATCAACACCGTGTGACAACCGTTCATAAGCATCATGGCAACTTGTGCCAAGCCTCAGAGCTCTTAGTAGTACAGCTACTGAGCTGAAACGACAGAATATCCTTTCGCAAGGCGATGACAATATTCAAATCAACTATGCAGGGAGAAACGCCCTATACCCCATCTGTAGTACCATTACGATTCTTCAATTCTCGATTTATAATAAGCGTTTCGCTTCGCACAAGATTGAGTAGCAAGAAAATAAGGGCATAAGCCTCAAAGGAATCAAATCGCACGATGAGGAATCCAGAAGGGAAGTACTCCTAACAGCCCTGTAGTCACTCGAAGATAAGTACAGACGTCTCTGTATCGATCCGCAAGACTCTACTAGACTCGCTCATGAATCATGAGACCTAATGGAAACCTAGTGCTCTGATACCATGTTGTCACGACCCAAAATCCACTAAGGGTCGTGATGGCGCCGGACACCGCTATCAGGCGAGCCAACCAAAAATACCTAATTAAATTATCGTTTTAATAATTTAGCTATGATTTTCCTTCAATTTTACTAGTAAAAGATAACCATTTCAAATTAAATATAATTGCTAATAAGTTAATGCAAAATACTTCATATCATCCCAGAACCCGGTGTCACAAGTACATGAGCAAATTTCTAGGAAATAAAATAAAATACAGTAACTGTCCGGAATACAAATTGGACAGAATTAAAAATATAGTAAAATACTCTGAAGGAGACTCTGCTGGCTGCAGGTCGTCTCGATAAAAACAGCTCACCTAAGTCTCTGTATCAACTATGTCGCTGCGCCAAACTAGGCCACTAGACGCACACGGACCTCTGCAACAAAAATGCACAACAAGTGTAGTATGAGTACGAAAACAACGCGTACCCAGTGAGTATCCCGTTTAATCTCGAAGAATTAGAGACGAGAGGTCGACTTCGACACTTACTAGTGTCTAATAGTAAAATATTAATAATGCGAATAATCATGGATTTATTAAAAACGGCAGTAAATTTAAGTAAGTCACGAAACAAGTAAACAATCCTTTTTATGTTAAAAAGTCTCCAAATTCATAATCTATTATTTATTAATTTACCTCAGACCAGGGAGGCAATATCAGTTTATAAATCTCAAGCAAGCATTATAAGCATGCGCAAAACATGTTGAGGTCGTACGACCCGATCCAACAGGTATTTAAACTGTGCACTGCCCGAGGGTCGAATGGTGCAAACCATAGATGCATCTATTTAATCTACCGAGGCGTTCGACCCTTTCCAAAATTAAACACACACAGACAGTCAATCAACAAGTCATCAGGGAGCAATTATCCAAAGAAAAGCCAATTCTCATTTAACAATTCAAGAAAATGAAGTTTAATCTTTTTAGAAATTTATTTACTAATTCGATGTGATTTAAGCAATTCAAAATGTCAATAAGATTACACATATTCCAATTATAGCTTGCTTTTGGGTCCTAGACTGCCCAGACTTAAACATAATAGTAGCTACGCACAGACTCTCGTCACCTCGTGCGTACGTAGCCCTCACAAATAAAAGCACAAATCCAATTAATTCACCTATGGGGACAATTCCCTCTTACAAGGTTAGACAGGAGACTCACCTCGCTTCGAAGATCCATCACCGGCATTCCACGTCCTGCCGAAGACTCAAATTGATGCACAACGCTCCAAAACTAGCCAATAATTATGGAAACCCATTAATATATGTTCAATTACTCATTATAATCCAATTTATAACAAGTCCCAACCCCGATTGAAAAGTTGACAAAAACGCCCTCGGGCCCACGTACACAGATTCCAAAATTTTTTGAAGATAAGGATTACCCATAACCTCACGAACTCAAATATATAATTTACTCTCAATTTCATGACCAAAATCGTGGTCAAAATCCAAGAATACTAATTTTCTAGATTTTCCCTCAAACCCCAAGTTTTTCACAAGTTTTCATGTTCAATCATGTATTTAACTCAAAACTAACATAAACCACTTACCACATGCTTGGTAGTGAAAATGGCACCTCAAAGTTGCTCCAAAATCGGCTCCAATGGAAGAAATGGGATTGAAATGAACCCAACCGCCGATTTAAAAGAACCCCACTACCTCCAGCATTTTCGCACCTACGGTCACTTGACCGCTTCTGCGGTTGCGCATGTGCGACCCACTAACCGCTTCTGCAGTCCTCCTCCAGGCCCCCAGCTTCCGCATCTACGTCCTTCCTTCCGCAGGTGCGGTCCCACTTCTGCGTCAAGATGACCGCATCTGTGGTCCCAGCCCAACCCAGCCACTTCCACTTCTGCGGCACCTAGGCCGCTACTGTGGCTCTACACTTGCGGCCAAAACCTTGCAGGTGCGGTTACACTAGATACCAGCTGCTTCAGTCCTTCTACAAATTCTAAATTTGATCCGTTAACCATCCAGAATCCACCCGAGGCCCCTGGGACCCCAACCAATCATACCAACCAGTCCCATAACATAATGGGAACCTGCTTGAGGCCTCAAATCATATCAAACAATGCTAAAATCATGAATCGACCTCCAATCCAAGCTTATTGAACATTAGAATTTCAAACTTCAACATTCAATGCTGAAACCTATCAAATCCCGTCCGATTTACCCCAAATTTTGCACACAAGTCATATTTGACATTACGAACCTACTCCAACTTCCGGAATCGGAATTCGACCTCGATATCAAAAAGTCTGCTTCCTGTCAAACTTCCCAAAACCTTCAAATTTCTATCCTTAGCCAAATGACTCCAAAATGACCTACAGAGCTCTGAATTCACTTCCGATCGCGCTCCCAATACCAGAATCACCATGCGGAGCTATTCCCAGACTCGAAATCCTAAACAGACATTGATAACACTGAAATGCACTACAATCCAACTTATGAAATTCTTCCAAAAATGCTAACTTCCACAATAGGTGCCGAAACATTCTTGGGTCTTTCAAAATCTGATCCGGACATACGCCCAAGTCCGAAATCATCATACGAACCTGCTAGAACCTTTGAATCCCGATTCCGAGGTCGTTTACTCAAAAATTCAATCTTAGTCAATTCTTTCAACTTAAGGCTTTCGAAATGGGAATTCGCTTTCCAAATCAACTCCGAACTTCTCAAAATTCAATTTCGACCATGCGCATAAGTCATAATATCTAATGTGAAGCTTCTCACGACCTCAAACTTCCGAATAACATGCTAGAGCCCAAAACAACCAGTCGGATCGTTACAATATGTGCTTAGAGTAGATAATAAGTTATTTATGATAAGTTAAAAAGAAAGTAAAGTCTCAGTGATTTCATATATACTACATAGAACTAAAAACTAAAGCACAATATAAGGTAGACGTTTGCTTATAATTACGTTTGAAGTACCTACAACACGACATGTTCATAACATATAATGACAAACAAGGTTGTATTAAACACTTCAAACGAAGAGAATGTTGTCTCACTAGCTAAAATGGTAAGATCTACTAAAACTCTGAATTTTTAATCCAAAATCAGTTGTCTTACTGTTACGGGGTTATGAAGGTCACATGAACATGCCAATAAAATTAACACACTCATTACTAATTTCAAGAGAGCATCGACTTTCACACTGACATTTCTTAGAAGCCTGCAACATACTAACACCACATCTTCTTCCTAGGGCCTAAATAGGAAGTTATAGAAACCCCTACATCAATATCCAACTTATCATAAACATATTTATTGCAACTTCCGCTGCTTTTAAGTTACATCGATTGTGTAAATCGAATATGAGGATGGGTAATAGAGAGCAAAGTGACGGAGATCACTTCCTTAGGAATTTGGGTAACACTAAGTTTTTCGAGGAAGTCCCATTATTTAATACAACACCATAGAGTAGCATTCAATAAATTATTAGAATCACAATATTAACATGCATTAGAATCACAGTATCCGAAAAAATTACATTTTCTAGTTTTCCAAGTGGAAAACACAAGCACCCACGCTGCTAGGTACAAACGTTAGATATCAACTCGTACCTATTTAAAGGAAATTGACATCCACACTCATCAACAAAATTTTGTCGAGTGATTTCAGTTTCCTCAAAAAGCTTTTAGACTCCATGGTAGATAATATACGTACAAGAAAAGTTACAAGAAAAAATTCAAAAAATAGCAAAGATCTTTCTAGGAACAAAATTGAGGATTTAGCCAACCATTTCAAGAAAAAAAATGAAGAATCTAAATTATAGACTACAATTACTAAGTTAGATTCTCAGTAGTACTTAGCAATTGGCTAGAACATCCATTAAATCAGTCAAACTCATCCTATTAAACTGTAGCCATTAGCCGAAGGTTATAAATTTGGACAAAAACATCAAATACAGGAAACAACAATTTAGAATAATTTGGAAAGAAACCAAAAATTAACAACCTGATCAAAGATCTACCTTCTGAGATCCTCATTCATGAGTCACTGTTGCAAACCTAAAGAGAGCAATGAATTACCGAATAGTCATAGGATAATCGATTGGAAGTAAAAATGCAAATTAGGGCTGGTCGGTCACCGCTTATGAATTTAGACAAATGGGCCTAGAACAACACGGATAAATTGACAACTTAAGACCATAAATTTAATTCTAAGTACCCTTTTGTAACCCTACATTTAGGGTAATCATACAATGTTCCCATGCTTTCCCTCTATTAAGGGGTACAATTAGCAACAACAGGAGCGGATAAGAACTTGACAGCACTTTAGAGAAGGAAAAATTTGACGTCACTAAACATACGCGAGTTGATCTTTTGCTGATTGATGTCTCTTACATCGTCGTCAACCTCATCATAACAATAGAGAGAGAGAGGGAGAGCTTGTCGGCCAGAAACAAGTAAATTACGTAAATGGGGCTAAGGAAATGTGCGTAATAAAAAAAACCAAGGTCATAAATGTAATTATACCGTAAAAGCAGGACGATGAAGAGCTCCAACTCCCGCTTCTAAATAAGTAGAACTAGTGGAGAATGGTTCGTGCTGAGCCCGGGCCCGAATGCATTTAGTTAAAAATTTATATTATTTTAGTGAATAATTTTTTGTAGAGTATATTAATATCATGTGGAGGAGTTGTAATACAAGAGTTTAGGTACACATTCTGATGTCTTATTTGGGATATAGTCCTTTGTGGCAATATTGCAAGTCCACATTTATTAGCAATGGTGTCTATGATTTCAGCATTATTCTTTTAGAGATTTTGATCGAGTAGATCATTGGAGAAAATGAGTTAATGCATGTACCATTTTTAGTTGATATCTTTTACTTTGTATTGACTCATGTAGCATGAAATGAAAGTCAATGAGGCCAAAAATTACAGCTTATCCGCAGTAGTAGATGAAGTATCTATTATATATTATATTGGGTGCATTAAAGTTCTTTTTAAAAAAAATTATGTTTCTTGGTTCTTAAGATGAGTGGTCTCTGACTTTTAATGATTCAATAGATCTTTCTATTGAAGTAGTTTAAATATACGATTTGCAACTGTGTTTGGTTGTTCTTGTATGGTATGCTTTCAATTGAAATATTAAATTTCAAGTCCTTTGTTTAACTACTCAAACAATTTTTATCTTGCACTTTGATGATAGGTTGTATACGTATTAACTTTAATCTACACTTCATAGATTTTTGTACATTAATGGGCATGGCCAAAGTCTATCCTTCCTTGTTATTTCTTGCTAATGAAATTTTATTTAATAAGTTTGTAATATAGGGACTACGTAAATAGTGAATTTGTTACAGGGTTGGAATTTATACAATTTCAATAGCATTCTAAACTGTAAATAATAAGCAAACTGAAAATAAAGAAATTCATTAGTCAAACCTAAACTGATATGATTTTCAGCTACTTAAACTGTTAAAAATTCAAATCGGCATTACAACAAAGCACTTTATGGATCCATGAGGATAACAGCATGACTGAATAAAAATCTCCAACAATATTTAGATATAAATGCTGGGAGAACATCTGACAGCATACATAGACCACATATAACGGAAAGAAAGGAAGTTTATAGTTCCTATATGGACATTCTTAGATTTAGTGAATTCTATTCATAAATGTTTTTCCAAGGTTGTCAGTAATTTGTCCTATAGCAAGCAAATATAATAAAGTTCTACACCGTTGAAACAGTTGATGGCCCTTTTGTTTGGGTCATTCACCTCCCTCACATTCCATGAAAGAATCTTAACTTCCATAAGTAACAATATCCATATTTTCCACACACCCCTATCCGAGCTCCTTTCCTCCCTATCACACACCCGACCCCTTATCTGGTATACCACTACATTTCCTGAATTATTTTGCTTACACCTTGACCCAACACCCTGACCTAACACCCTCCCTACACCATCATAAAAAGATTGATGTTCAATCTCCCTCAACAGTTCTAACACCCTATCTTCCTTCCCTTCAAAAGAAACACCTAAAAACTTCCCAAAGTTTAATAGTTTATCCTCCATCCAGAAGGACATATCCCCTCCTCCAATCCGTGACGAAATTGGACATGATTCTTTTATATGTACCCTTTCCTTGACCATACCGGAGGAATACAAGACCATAGTATTGCTAGCAATAGGAACTTTAGGTGCCGACACTACTTTGACAAAAGACATGCCAAATAATACTCACATAGTCAGCAAACTTCTGAATAGGAGCTTTTGACATTTGTGATGTCTCAACCAACGATATAATCTGACTCAAGATTGTGTTAGACCTTACTTTGTAGCCTGTATGTGAGTGAACCATATAAATTGATTGTACCACCAATGACTACTGAATTGACTTCTTTGAACAGATTTTCCAGTGACCATACTCCCGTGTCACGACCCAAAATCCCTCCGAAGGAGTCGTCATGGCACCTAGTCTCTAAACTAGGTAAGCCTAATATTAACTGAAATAACATTAATATTTACCAACTTTACATTAAATAACTGTGAACAATTACAATTCCCCAAAACTGGTGGTACAAATCATAAACCTTTCTAGTAGTAGTTATACAAAATAAATACGACACTGTTCCAGAACAAGAAGGAACCAATGAAAGTAAATACAATGAAGGTGACCTCGAGGCCTGCAAAAGCAGCAGCAGGTTTACCTTGAGTCTCCACTGCGACGATCCGCATAGCTACTATCAATCAACACCTGGATTTGTATACAAAAATGTATAGAAGTGTAGTATGATCATACCACGGCGGTGCCCAGTAAGTATCAAGACTAATCTCGGTGGGGTAGTGACGAGGAACAGTCAAGACACCTACTGGTCAAACAAATTGAACAGGATATGATAATAAATTATCAAGAATAAGATAACAAAGTAATATCAACAGCAGGGAGAAATCAAACTACAAACAATAGAAACAATAAAGGGAAAACACGGATGGAAACGAAAGATAACCAAGTATATCAACACTAACATAGCTGGGACACAGACAAGTAAAATATACTCAAATAAGGAAAACAGTGTCAACTCAATCAATCATATCATTTCTGATGCACAATTTTGACCATCTCAGAACTCGATGTCTCATATCATAATATTAATTTCCCAAACCTTTAGCATATCAGGCACCTTGTGCCCATATATTACTATCTAACTTGCACACCAATATCCTCATGTTATTCAATACATAGGGTCCATAACCAATACAATTAAGATGTTCAAGGAGTCTTATTTACATAACATAAAGTAGAGTACAGCTTCTAAACCAATTAGGAAATTAGTAAGAAATGAAGTTTTTTTAGAATTCATTTAACTAAAGAATGTTCCCTTTTCAATTAAAGTACAACATCGAATGAGTTGTTACCTTTAACATGGGATTTAATAAATTAAAACTTAGTAGAAGTTCCTTTTTAAATAAAATACAACCTCAGACGGTTTAAGAAAATTTAATTGAGAAACTAATTGAATAAAAAATACAACAATTATTGAAATATATATACATACATATATATACGGTGTGTTCACATTTAAAAGTCATACAAAGCAGCGTAGTATAAATCCTTTATTTTTAATCACGCTATTACTAAGAACTCAACGGGATAGGAGAAGAATGTTTCAACATAGTAAATTTACGTTGAAAATTAGTTCACCAGAGTAATAGTTTCAGGATAAGAATTCAAGGAACAAAGGCAAGTCAATAACTCAATGCCAATAACCCGATCTTCACGACTCAGTGAATCCCGAAATACAAATTAGCAAGTCTTAAATAAGCGAACTAGGATCTTCTCAGTATTCATCTATAACCAAATTCTAAATGAAATGTAAAACCATCGGATAACTTGTACAGCCAAAGAGGAATACATAAGCCTATATATTGATGCGGCGTATCCCGATCCCATCAATCCTCCCTTATTCCTCCTCAATAATTACAATAAAGTAAATAGTGTATATTTGTTGTGGCGTGCAACCAGATCCCGTAGATCCTCCCTTATTCCTCCTTAACAATTACAATAAGAGTAAATAGTATTTATATCACCATATAAGTAACAACATGATCATTCACCCTTATTACTCCTTGTTGCGGCATGCAACCCGATCCCACCAGTCCACCCTTATTACTCCTCAATACATATCATCCTTATTCCTCATGTTGCAGCGCGTAACCCGATCCCACCTGTCCACCCTTATTACTCCTTGTTGCGGCGTGCAACCCGATCCTACCAGACAACATCAATTCTCCCTTATTCCTCCTCAACATATACACAACCAAACATAGTTTAAAATCAACAACAATAACGACAACAACTCAACAATCCAAACACAAGGATTTCTACCACCAAGGGTATGAGTACACGGCAACAAGAGAGTCACGGAAAACCAAGAAGTACAACAACCTTTACAAACAACAAGACATATAAGGCATGTGATAACTACACCGGCAACCACAACAATTTGGACATGTAGCATATATGCACGGAGTTATAAAGGGGTTCACAATTAAGAGGTAACAAAACAATAAGGAGAACAATCACTTCAATTAAGGCAAATAAGGTCCAAGTAACAAGTAAGAGCTAGAGGAAAGCTGACAACATCGTATGGAGCATATAGAGGTAAAACAACCAATTAGGAAACTTAATCATATCAGAAAACTTCTCACTTATTGAACATAAGGACCTAAGAACCCTAAAGGCAATTTTTCCACAAATAAGTCCGAGCACACACTCGTCACCTCGCGTGCACGGACAACAATTAGTATAGAAGACTCAGATCCTAAGGGGAAGTCCCCCACACAAGGCTAGGCAAGATACTTACCTCAATCCGGCCAATTCAATACTCAATTTAGCTTTTTCTTTACCAATTCATCAACGCTCGACTCAATATAGCCAAAAACAACTTGAATACATCAAACAATACAAGAGGAAACAATTTCAATTAACAAAACTATGATTCTTACACAATTTGCAAAAAGTCAACAAAAGTCAACTCCCCGAGCCCGCACCTCAGAACCCGACAAAATTTACAAAATCAGAATACCCATTCCGATATGAGTTCAAAAAAATATTATCCAATTCTGATACCATTGGTCCTTCAAACCATCATTTTACATTTTTGAAAGATTTCACAATTTTCCCCAAATTTTCCTTTAGATTCCCATGCATTTGATGTTAAATCTAAGATATAATCACAAAATATCACGACCCTAAAACCGATCTGGTCGTGATGGAGCCTATTGTGAAACTAGGCCAGCCGACACAACTCCCGAATTAACCATTAATCAATAAAAGTCATTTTTAAGTCTTTAATTAATCAAATATTTCATAATGAAAGTCCAAATGAACAGTGCAGAATACATACACAAGCCCGACATTGGGGTGTCACAAGTCACAAGCATCTACTAAGGTCTAAATACAACGAAAGTTCTAAAAATGTACTAAATACAGTCTAAGGAAAATAAGAGGGAGAAAAGCAGTGCTGCGAATGTCGGGTGGCTACCTTGATAACTCTGATGACTCTGCCATTGAGTTATCAACACCTGCTACCGGGTTCAGAAATTTCCTGAATCTGCATATAAGGTACAGGGAGTAATGTGAGTACGCCAACTCAGTAAGTAATAAAGGTAAATGAAAGTTAAGCAGTAAGAAAACATGTAAAACATAGCGTAACCCTACAGCAAATGCAGTACCTTTCCGAAACAGTACAGGAATCGTTTTCTTCGTAAATCAAGCTCAGTTTCAGTAAAACCCTTTTTAATCAATTTTCAGTGGTTTCAAACGAGTGAAAAAAACAGTGAGTAAAATCGATAGAAACGTAAACAACCCCTCAGGCAAAATATGTATCATAAACTGCCCCTCAGGCATAATATCAACAGAACCAGCCCCTCGGGCTACCTCACAGTCACTCATAATCAGCCCCTCGGGCAATATCATGGAACAACATCAGCCCCTCGGGCTACAACACATCTCACACTGGGTACCCGCGCTCACTGGGGTGTACAGACTTGGAGAGGAGCCCCTTACGACCCAAGCGCGATAACAAGCTATCTTGTGGCATAATCAAACAGGCCCTCGGCCTCATATCAAGCCAGCTCGTGGCATGACATTTAGGCCATCGGCCTCACTCAATCAGAAATCTCTCATGCCACTTGGGCAACAGTAAAACATGATGATCAGCCCAAAATATCATTTAAAATATCAAAACGGAGTAAATATGATTGAGTTATGAAAACAGTAGATTACAGCATGACTCAGTACAAATATGAAGTAAAAACAGTGAGGAATAGTAGTAAAAATCCCCTAAGGGTCCAAAATAATTGGCACGGAGCCCAAATATGGCATTCAGCCCAAACGGGATAATACTTTCCAAAACACACTGATAGCAAATAGTTTTAAATCAAATATAGGGTTAAACAGTCATACAGGACGGACTAAGTCACAATCTCCAACGGTGCACGACCCCACGCTCATCATCCAGCGTGTGTGTCACCTCAAAGTAGCACAATGATGTGAAGTACGGGGTTTCATACCCTCAAGACAGATATTTACAATCATTACTTACCTCTATCCGGTCAAAACTCTAGCCCGCGATGCCTTTGCCTTTCGACTCGGCCTCCGAATGCTCTAAATCTATCCAAAACAGAATTATACCATCAAAAATATACTAAGGGAACAAATCCCACTTGAAAATAACCAATTTACATCACAGATCCTGATATTGGCCAAAAGTAGAATCCTTACACCCTCACGAGTTCATACATATCAAATACATCAAAATCCGACCACAAATGACCCCTCAAATTCCTAGATTTAGGTCTCCAATTTCCAAGCCCTAACTTCCAATTTTTAGGCTTAAATTCCACAAATTCCATGATTAATTAGGTAGAAATCACATTAGGATTGAGTATAGAGTTCAAAAATCTTACCTCCAAGTGTTTCCCTTCGATTCCCTCTTCAATCCCTCTCAAAAGCTCCAAAAATCGTTCAACAATGGAGAAAATAGACCAAAAGTTACGAAACCCACTTTTAAACATTCTGCCCCAGGTAAAATTTTCTTCTTCTCGAACGCAACCGCCCTCTCGCGTTCGCATAGACAAAATTCACTGCCTCTCCACTTTTCCCTTCGCGAACGCGGATGCTGCCACGCGAACGCGATGCTTCGCCATTCCAGACTTTTGCGAACAACCTCACTCCTCTTCGTGAATGCGATACCAATCATGCGTCCGCGATGCACATGTTGCCTTCACCTTCACGTCACGTCCTCTCCTTTGCGAACACGTAGAAAAAAATCATCACCACAGAAAACACCCTTCGCGAATGCGATGCACCCTCCGCGAACGCGATGAACAAAAATCTCTGCAACAAAAACCAGCAAAACTACCAAGTCCAAAGTCCAAGAATTGATCTGTTAGCCACCCGAAACTCACCCGAGGCCCCAACAAAAAATTCCAACATATCCCATAACCTCATTCAAACTTGTTCCAACCTTCGAAATGCTCAAAACAACATCAAAACACCAAAATCACATCGGATTCAAGCCTAAGAATTCCAAAAACATCCAAATTCCGCTTTCGATCAAAAAGCCTACCAAACCTTGTGCGAATGACCTGAAATTTTGCACACACGTCACAAATGACACCACAGACCTACTCCAACTTTCGAAATTCCATTCCGACCCCTATATCAAAATCTCACCTATCAACTGAAAAACGCCAAAATCCCAATTTTGCCAATTCAAGCCTAAACCTTGCACGAATCTCCAAAATGCATTCCGATCGCGCTCCTAAGTCCCAAATCACCTAACAGAGCTAACAAAATCATAAAAATTCCCATCCGAGATCGTATACTAACAAGTCAAAACTTGGTCAAACCTTTCAAATTTTAAGCTTCATATTGAGAACTGTTCTTCGAAATTCATTTCGATTACCCTGAAAATCAAAACCAACGATTTACATAAGTCATAGTACATCACACGGGGCTAGTCATGCCCGAGAACTGACGAGCGAAGTGCAAAACTCAAAATGACCGGTGGGGTCGTTACATCCTCCCCCACTTAAACATACGTTCGTCCTCGAGCGTGCCCAGAGTTGTTCCGAAACCCATCAAATTGCTGTGTAACCTTACCATGCACATACCTGGGGTGTGATCCCATGGCACCCTATCTCATATAGGTCCGATAATACAATGTAACTAAAGTTTCGCAATCCAACCTAGCCCATAAACCTTAGAACCACATTTCCACTTCCGAAATCATCCATAAGACCAGAATCTCACTTCTATACTCTGAATAAGCCCGAACAAGCTGTAACAAACCATATGTGCAACCTCAGATGCAATTACATGATATAGCACATAACTCAAACAATTGTAGCGATAACTTCTAACCACAACAGTTGATCAAAATAATCGAATATCGATAATAAGCCTTTATCTAATAAAGCCTCATTCCAACACTTCTGTATACTACCAATGATAAATGAAACACGTAGAAAGTCATAACCATTCCTCAGATCAACCATTCGTGAAGCCACTTCTCCTTTGGCAAGGACCATAGAAAATTTATGAGCTGAACCTCGATATTATCCTTCCAACATGCTGCAATCAAATCCGTTTGTATTCATTATAGATTCCAACAATCTCATCTAATACAACACAACTACTCTGGTGACATGACACATCAATACGAACCAAAGCCCCAACTCGTGCAATCTGCGCACCAATAAGCAACAATCCAAACATACTCGAATCATAAAAATGACCCAAATAAAAGGGTTGTACCGCAAGCTCACCATTACCACCACACACAATGTTGAGAACTCGTCACACATCGTAGAACTAGAACACATGAACCTAACCCGAAGGATAATACCTCTACATAACTTGCTGCAATGCGCGACCCTATCCAAACATTGGTCCACATGAAACACCTCAAGTCAATATGCTCAAAATCGACAACCACGTACAAATTTGATGTCTAGAACCAAAAGCAATTCATCATAACCACGGCGAAGCAATTTACATAACATTACACAAACCCGAAAGGTCACAACCTATACGCCCTCCGCCGAGCAATACCCAATGCTCTTTTCACTCGAATTCCACTGAGATACCCCAATAAAATCACACCACATGTGACCACAACCAACAATTCCCAACGCCTCGCAACACAGAAAGGTAACTCATAGGCCTCCCCAGATCTCTAATAAGCTCAATAACAATCAAATAAACACATCCCTCAACAATACAACTCAGCGTCCACCAAGCCGACTCAATGTAGAACACACCTCCATATTGGCCTACCAATGAACCCCTTATCAAGGATTTCCTGAAGTTGCTCCTTTAACTTCGCTGGTGCTATACGATACGGTGCTCAACACCAAATCAATACCGAAATCAATAACCCTGTCTGGTGACCTGTCCGGCAGTAGGAAACACATCTGGAAGAATCCCTCATCATCGGAACTAAATCAATGGTAGGAGTCTCTGCACTGACATCCATCACTAAGGCCAAATAAGAAAACAACCCTTCCCAGCCATTCGCTGGGTCTTCGAAAATGAAACCTCCCTACTGAAAGCATAATCCGTCGAACCTCGCCACTCAATCCGTGGCATCCTGGGCATAGCCAACGCCACCATCTTAGCGTAATAGTCCAGAATAGCACGACACGGAAAACAACCAGTCCATACCCAATACCACACCAAAATCTAGCATACTAAGCAATAAGGATCCACTCGGGTCTCCAAACTCCCAATAGTTACCACACAAGACCGATATACACGGTCCACAACCATAACCTAACCTGTTCATGAGAACTCCCAGTCTCCAAATCCATACAGCACGCGAATCACCATATCCGATCCCAACTCCACCGTCTGAATATACGACATACCTCTAATACCCAATTATCCCATGAGAGGTACTCCTATAATTCTTCTGTGCCACCAAGCAAACTTGAATGTTAGTAGTCGATCCAACAAGATAGTGCATCAATATTAATAGAGTATCATCAACTCAAACACGTCGCCCTTTCTAAAATGTATAACCTCATCAAGCCACACCAATCTGTGATCTCATTTATCTAGTCATCTAAAACTGCCCATGCTATCTAAGAATTGTGACCTTCCTTTCAAATCTGAACTGTGACCTTAAACATGCAAATCTTAATCCTACACAACATACTGCATATACCATACCACCCTAGGGTAACCTTGAGAACTTCATATCCATTTCGAGCCACAAGAAACTACGTTCTCACTAGCCAAGAACTTTCCATTGATCCCATCCAGAAGAAGATCACTATACATCCCATGCTCCTCTCGTAGAAAATATACATATCTAACCGTGGTAGAAACTATTAAGAACTCTCTGAATTCCATTTGCACAAAACTAGACCGTCAGGACTGAATCCTTCTAACTCAACCAAGCTACACAGGCCACTAAAACCCAAGAGAATTGCCGCGAAACACCTGTAGAAACTCATTACCTCGTAAGCACCCAAAGAACTAGTCATATCCTTACCGTGCAGATCCAGCCTACTACCAAGCTATCCCATCTAACCAAGTTCCTTCTGATTTACCTTCAACTTGATACTTTTTCTTATTGCAACACCACAATTCCTCAACCCAGACTCACCACACAAGACCCAAGCATAAAACCACACCGTCTAAGGCTCATAAGCCGCCAAATACTCTCTTAAATATTCTCAAACGCCTCACATTCAAAATACCTACCCTGAAGTGACTCCCTGCGAACCCAAAGCCATTACCTTCGCCTTCTGATACTAATATATAGAATCCCCTAATGATATTGAAATACCACAAGTCTTGACACCCTCCCCAATGCAAACCTCAGTTTCTAGCCAATTATACAACTTGAAAATCTCCAATTATTACATGTAAAATCTTGAACCAATTAGAACCATTCTCCAGAGTCATCCACTTCACTCAAACTGCAATTAGACCGATCAAACGGGCCGGACGACCTGTGCTCCATTAGCGCTCCGACACCTCAGAATGTAACCTCACATTAATGCAACCAAGCAACTCCATGTTCAATGCACCGCACATCCTTTACCAATAACCACTCAAGACATTTTGTGATTCTCATACACCTATGAAGCATAACATAACCTTTGTCAAAATTTTCCTTTACTCGAGCCATCTTCGGTCTCAATCTCCGTAAGCCATAACTGATTCACCCGTATGCCTCAAATTGGAACCAACATAGCACATAACTGTGCAATCAACTAATCAATAATAGAATCCCACACTTGGCTCGAAGCCATAGATCAAAACACACACAATAACTCATAATGTATATACTATATTACTGCCATAATACCATAGTGAGATTAAACTCAATCCTTCATAAGCTCGTGAAACACAGACTATCTAGTACTTTAAATCTTCAGCAAATCTCGCATTCACTCTCGTAACAGTCAAGCCCACTCTCTTAAACGACCCAAATTTAAATTGCAACACACATATTTCACTTGTAAATGAGATCTTCCAACAGACAACATAAGGATCGCACAAACTTCAGAACACTCATAGGAGATAACCCACCCACTTCGCCTCAAACTAACATCTCTTTATACCCTTCCACCTTCATAAACATTACGCAGTCACTTAATCTTCCTAAGTCTGAACTCATATCGCTACATGAAATTTACTCACTCCCCAACTAGAAAACATGAAAAGATTCTTCACACTCCCATAACTCGGGGCTATACATCAAATCAAGATGGAAATGAAGCACTAAATAGTTCTTTCTATCCTCCTGCAGACCCTTCTCATCTCATACAATTCATATGAACACATCTCGCAGTCACATCACACTCGTCACGTAGCTATCCAGTCATCACTCCCACTAATAGGGACACTATATATAGATCCAAAAGCACATGCTCACACGATCAACGCCTCAGAGCTCAAGCTATAAGCAAAATTCGGCCTCAAGTCCTCTAGATCGGCCCAACATCAATACATAGAGATCACATCTCGCCCATCGATCAAGGAATCACAAGTTGGCAATGCATAGCTGATACCGAGCGCTCATGCGCACATACGAACGCGTGGAAGGAATTCAAAGAGTTACATTTCAAGCTGAATCAAGGACGCGCGATAAGAATTCAAGAATGTGAAGTTTTTCCTAAAGGTTCTGCAGCCTCCCAAGGATAAGTACAGACGTCTCTGTACCGATCCGCAAGACTCTACTAAACCTACTCATGACTCGTGAGGCCTATGTAACCTAGGCTCTGATACCAACTTGTCACGACCCTAAAACCGACCCGGTTGTGATGGAGCCTATC
The DNA here is from genome assembly GCF_000393655.2 of Nicotiana sylvestris. NCBI lineage: Eukaryota > Viridiplantae > Streptophyta > Magnoliopsida > Solanales > Solanaceae > Nicotiana > Nicotiana sylvestris. Next base: position 98,071,761 of record NC_091058.1, read on the forward strand.
GTGAAACTAGGCCAGCCAACACAACTCCCGAATTAACCATTAATCAATAAAAGTCATTTTTAAGTCTTTAATTAATCAAAGATTTCATAATGAAAGTCTAAATGAACAGTGCAGAATACATACATAAGCCCGACATCTGGGTGTCACAAGTCACGAGCATCTACTAAGGTCTGAATACAATGAAAGTTCTGAAAATGTACTAAATACAGTCTAAGAAAAACAAGAGGGAGAAAAGCAGTGCTGCGAATGTTGGGCAACTACCTTGCTAACTCCGATGACTCTGCCACTGAGCTATCAACACCTGCTATTGGGTTCAAAAATTCCCTGAATCTGCACACAAAGTGCAGGGAGTAATGTGAGTACGCCAACTCAGTAAGTAATAAAGGTAAATGAAAGCTGAGCAGTAAGAAAACATGTAAAACGCAACGTAACCCTATAACAAATGCAATACCTTTCCAAAATAGTACATAAATCGTTTTCTTCGTAAATCAAGCTCAGTTTCAGTAAAACCCTTTTTAAACAACTTTCAGTGGTTTCAAACGAGTGATAAAAAAATAGTGAGTAAAATCGATAGAAACGTAAACAGCCCCTGGGGCATAATATCAACAAAACTAGCCCCTCAGGTTACCTCACAATCACTCGTAATCAGCCCCTCAGGCATAACATAAATCAAGAACCGCCCCTCGCACAATAACATGGAACAACATTAGCCTTTTAGGCTACATCACATCTCACACTGGGTACCCGTGCTCACTGGGGGTATACAGACTCCGGGAATGGCCCCTTACAGCCCAAGCACAATAACAAGCCATCTCATGGCATAATCAAACAGGCTCTCGGCCTCATATCAAGCCAATTCGTGGCGTAACAATTAGGTCATCGGCCTCATAATCATAAATCAGTACCACACTGCTGCGGCGGACAGCCCTATCCCATAATATCCTTACAACACAAACACTCGACCTCACTCAGTCAAAAATCTCTCATGCCACTCGGGCAGTAGTAAAACATGATGCTCAGCCCAAACTATCATTTAAAATATCAAAATGGAGTAAATATGGCTAAGTTATGAAAATAGTGGATAACAGCATGACCGAGTACAAATATGAAGTAAAAACAATGAGGAATAGTAGTAAAAATCCCCTAAGGGTCCAAAACAATTGGCACGAGACCAAAATATGGCATTCAGCCCAAAAATGATAATACTTTCCAAAACACACTGATAGCAAATAGTTTTCAATCAAATACGGGGGTTAAACAGTCATACGGGACCGACTAAGTCACAATCCCCAACGGTGCATGACCTCACGCTCGTCATCCAGCATGTGCGTCACCTCAAAGTAGCACAACGATGTGAAGTCCAGGGTTTCATACCCTCAGGACAGATATTTACAATCATTACTTACCTCTATCCGGTCCAAACTCTAGCCCGCGATGCCTTTGCCTCTCGACTCGGCCTCCGGATGCTCCAAATCTATCCAAACAGAATTATACCATAAAAAATATGCTAAGGGCAGAAATCCCACTCGGAAATAACCAATTTACATCACAAATCCCGAAATTGGCCAAACCCGACCCCGGGCCCACACCTCGGATTCTGATAAAAAATTATAAAAGTAGAATCCTTACACCCTCACGAGTTCATACATATCAAATACATCAAAATCCGACCACAAATGGCCCCTCAAATTCCTAGATTTAGGTCTCCAATTTCCAAGCCCTAACTTCCAATTTTTAGGCTTAAATTCCACAAATTCCATGATTAATTAGGTAGAAATCACATTAGGATTGAGTATAGAGTTCAAAAATCTTACCTCCAAGTGTTTCCCTTCGATTCCTTCTTCAATCCCTCTCAAAAGCTCCAAAAATCGTTCAACAATGGAGAAAATAGACCAAAAGTTACGAAACCCACTTTTAAACATTCTGCCCCAGGTAAAATTTTCTTCTTCTCGAACGCGACCGCCCTCTCACGTTCGTGTAGACAAAATTCACTGCCTCTCCACTTTTCCCTTCGCGAACGCGGACGGTTCCACGTGAACGCGATGCTTCGCCATTCCAGCCTTTTGCGAACAACCTCACTCCTCTTCGCGAATGCGATACCAATCATGCGTCCGCGATGCACATGTTGCCTTCACCTTCACGTCGCGTCCTCTCCTTTACGAACACGTAGAAAAAAATCATCACCACAGAAAACACCCTTCGCGAACGCGATGCACCCTCCGCGAACGCGATGAACAAAAATCTCTATAGTAAAAACCGGCAAAACTGCCAAGTCCAAAGTCCAAGAATTGATCCGTTAACCACCCGAAACTCACTCAAGACCCCCGGGACCTCAACCAAAAATGCCAACATATCCCATAACTTCATTCAAACTTGTTCCAACCTTCGGAATGCTCAAAAAAACATCAAAACACTAAAATCACATCGTATTCAAACCTAAGAATTCCAAAAACTTCCAAATTCCGCTTTCGATCGAAAAGTCTATCAAACCTTGTCCGAATGATCTGAAATTTTACACACACATCACAAATGACACCACGGACCTATTCCAACTTTCGGAATTCTATTCCAACCCCTATATCAAAATCTCACCTATCAACCGGAAAATGCCAAAATCCAAATTTCGCCAATTCAAGCCTAAACCTTCCACGGACCTCCAAAATGCATTCTGATCATGCTCCTAAGTCCCAAATCACCTAACGGAGCTAACCAAATTTTAAAAATTCCAATCCGAGATTGTATACTAACAAGTCAAAACTTGGTCAAACCTTTCAAATTTTAAGCTTCAAACTGAGAACTGTTCTTCCAAATTCATTCTGATTACTCTGAAAACCAAAACCAATGATTTATATAAGTCATAATACATCACACGGGGCTAGTCATACTCGAGAAATGGCGAGCAAAGTGCAAAAGCTCAAAACGACCGATCGGGTCGTTACACAAAATATAGTTGAAAATTGATTAGAGACACTTACCCACTGATTTGGTATGAAAATCTTCTCTCAAAATCACCCACTCTCGGACCTAGGGTTTAAAATATGATAAAATGAAGCAAAAACCTGAGTTACATAGCTAAAAACAACCTGCAGATGTCGCATTTGCGAACGCTCGCAAAAGCGAAGAAAGCCTTCGCAATTGAGAACAAGGAAGGGTTGAAAAAGGTCGCATTTGTGACAAAAAGTTTGCAATTGCAAACAGGGCATTTCAATTGCGATGGAAATGTTCGCAATTGCGACCATACTAGAAGCAACAGTTTTTCCCCACACAAAAATGAGCATAACTTCCTCATACGATGTCCAAATTCGATGATTCTGTTTGCTATGGCTCCATAATTACGATACAGATTTAATAGTTCAATAAAAACTGAATTTGGAGCTCATTTTCACAATTTGGTACATTTTATTCCCAAAGAAACGACATTGAAACATCAAATAAGAGCGCAATACAACCTGAAACACACCCGAGGCCCCCGGGACCCCGTCCAATCACACAACTCAGTCCCATAATATAACACGGATTTGCTTGAAGCCTCAAATCACGTCAAACAATACTAAAACCATGAATCGCACTTCTATTCAAGCTTAATGAACTTTAAATTATCTAACTCTACTCTCGTTGTTTAAACTTATCAAATCACGTCCGATTGACCTCAAATTTTGCACACAAGTCATATTAGACATTACGAACCTACTCTAACTTCCGAAATCAAAATTCGACCCAGATATCAAAAAGTCCACTTCCGATCAAACTTCTCAAAAACCCTCAATTTTCCAACTTTAGCCAAATGACTCCAAAATGACCCACAGACCTCTGAATTCACTTCCGATCATGCTCCCAATACCAAAATCACCATACAGAGTTATTCCCAGACTCAAAATCTCAAACGAACATTGATAACAATGAAATGCACTTCAACCCAAAATTATGAAATTTTTCCAAAATTGCTAACTTCCACAATATGTGCCGAAACGTTCTCGGTTCTTCTAATATCCCATCCGAACATACGCCCAAGTCCGAAATCATCATACAAACTTGTTGGAACCTTCGAATCCCAATTCCGAGGTCGTTTACTCAAAAGTTAAATTCTGGTCAAACTCTCATTGCTTAGGCTTCTAAAATTGGATTCCTTCTTCCAATTCGACTCCAATTCATCCGAAAATAGAATCCAACCATGCACGCAGGTCAATACACGTAATATGAAGCTGCTCATGACCTCAAATTGTCGAACCGAATGAAATTGCTCAAAATGACCAGTCGGATCGTTATATCCCGTTAACATGATTTGAACCCTATACAACCACGCCATCGACCAGAACTTTTTCACCAGGAAGCACTTTAAATACATCACCAGGTTGAGTCAACAAATCATCTATTTTTATCTGACTTATGACTCTTCCAGTTATATACAGATCAAATATGACTTCAAAGTGAGTCCTTTGTTATCAGAATTGGTTTTTGCACACGAGAGAGATCAGGGGCCATAAGTTGAAAATCAAATTTGTGTAATCTGATTTGTGTAATCTCTCCATGTGAAGTGTAATATAATGTGGGCCTTGAATTCAAACTTCCAAATCAAAAGTTTCATAAAAAAGTTTGATGTTTCGTTGAGTCCATTACTTAAATGGTCATACATCTATCCAATATTATCTAGTAAAGTCATTTTTCTTTCGTTTGTAACATTAAAGTAACTTAACTATGCAAATAGTACTCAGAAGATTATTCAATCAGATTTTTTAAACTTTTGATTGTCAAATACCTATTTTACCCTCTAAATTATCAACTTTTATCTTCTTTTTTTTTTTTTTACTTTTTAAATATTATGATTTTTATTTTTTTTAATCTACATTATGGACTACCTATAGAACAAATATATTTTCTTTATAAAATAAAAAATAAAAAATTAGTTTTTTAGCTTATAGAATGTTGGAATAATAATATAATTGAGCATAATTTTCAAGAACATATAATGTCTAATTTAAAAAATACCTTTATTAAATAATTATATTTCATATTACGTGCATGGAATATATATTTCACAACTTTTGTAATGACCCGACAAATTATTTTGCTGTCTAGAACTTCATTCCCCTAATAAGACTTTCTGTACGTGCTTTTAATATTTTATGACATGCGGAGATGGTTAGTTCGGGATTTGGAAAGGTTCGGGTTGAAATCTAAACACCTGGTTCCTTAAGATTGGCTAAAAAGGCTATGTTTGACTTCGGTCAACATTTTGAGCAAACGACATCGGAATCAGGATTTGATAGTTCCAATAGGTTCGTATGATGATTTCGGACTTAGGCGTATGACCGGATCGAATTTTGGATGACTCGGTAGCATTTTGGCGCCTAATAGTGAAAACTAATTCTTTGAAGGTTTTGAAGTTCTTTAAATATGGTTTGGAGTAGGTTTTGGTTATATCGAGGTCCGAATGGAATTACGAGACAAGGAATAGTTCTATAATCTCATTTACGACTTGGATGCAAATTTTGGCGTCATTCCGAGTAGTCTAAATATGATTTGGAGCGTTCGGAGCAATTTAGAAACTTGAAGTTCATATTTTGATTCAATTTGGTTTTGGGGGTGTGATTCTTGGTTTTGTTATTGTTTTACGCATTTCGAGAGTTCAAGCAAGTCCGTATTAAGATTACAGACTTGTTGGTGTAGTTGGACGGGGTCCCGAGGGGCTCGGGTGTGTTTCAGACCCCCTGGAGCTCAATCTAGGAAACCAGATTTTTCAGTTCTGGTTTCCTTCTTCGCGAACGCGGGAGGACCATCGCGTTTGCGGATAAGGATTTGGGCAGTGGGAAATTTCCCTTCGCGATCGCGAAAAGGGGATCGCGTTAACGGAGCCTTGAGGTCCAAGCCTACGCATTCGCGTAAGCCCCATCGTGTTCATGTAGAAGGGAGGGACCAGTGGATCGATCAAGGTCAGTGCCCTTCGCGTTCGTGAAGGTGCCCTCGCGTTGGGGTAGGACAGGGCTGGTAAGCCTTCGCGTTCGCGTAGGCCAAATCTTCATGAGTTGCGACGTTGCCTTCACGAACGCGAGGCCTGTTCCGCATTCGTGAAGAAGGAGGAAGCTGGGCAGAGAGTTTTAAAATCGAGACTTAGCCATTTTTGGGTTCATTTATTGCACACTTGGGTGATTTTGGAGCTTAAAAAAGTGGGATTTCAACCTAGCTATTGAGGATAAGTAATTTCTACGTAATGTGATATATAGACTATAGGTCGATTTTAACATGTAAATTTGTGAAATTTATGGGTTAGATGGAAAACCTAGGTTTGTTATAAAAGTGAGATTTAACCACAAAATTGGTTATGGAATTTAGTAAAAATTATATATTTGAGTTCATGAAATTATGGGTAACAACTTTCTTCGAAAATTTCTGGAATCCGGGCACGTGGGCCTAGGGGTAAATTTTAGGAATCTTACATTTAGAGTTGGATAAACACTTTAATAGTTGGAATATGAACTCTTAAACATGTATTGATTAGTTTATATACTATTTGATTATTTTTGGATTGTTCGGCACCGAATTTGGACTGGAAAATAGGCTTTGAGACGAGGTAAGTCTCTTTTCTAACCTTGTAAGAGGGAATTAACCTCATAGGTGAATTAATTAATATGTGCTCCTATTTGTGGGGGCTACGTATGTACGAGGTGGCGAGAGTCTGTACGTAGCTACTAATTTTGTTATTGTCTAGGTAGACTAGGACACATATTATGCTATACTTGAAATGTTTGCACCCTACTTGTTCACTTAATTGCCTAAGTCATATTAAAAATTGATAGAAGAATTGTAAAAGGTAAAATTTCAATTACTTCAAGTTATGAATGGGACAATTGGCTGTTATTGAGAATTTGTGTATCTTTAAAGTGTTTTCTATTTGGGGAGCGGGCCAAACACCTTGGTAGCAGATAGATACATCTATGGTTCGTGCTATTCGACCGCCAGTAATGCGCAGTTTTAATATTATTATGTTGGATCGGGGCGTATGACCTCGGCATAACTTACGCATGATAAATCTTGGGAACAAATTATAATTAATATTGTTAATTGACTTGAGACATAAATTGTTAAATGATGGAAAATAAACTTGAGATATACTCTTAGCGGAAGAAAAGGTGTTTATTATTCCTGTGTAACGAGCTGGCCGGTCGTTTCATGAGTTATAGACCCGTTTTCCCCATTTCTGCTTCCTTATGTGTTCCTCAGTTGTATTTCATCGTATCGTATTGGTTGGTTTGGGTCCGGGGTAATTTCGGTGTTGAATGAGATACTTAGTCTCTTATTTAGAGGTTTAAGTTGGAAAGGTCAACTGGATGTTGACTTATGTGTAAACGATATCGGATGTGATTTTTGATGATTCAGTTAGCTCCGTTAGATAATTTTGGACTTGGGAACGCGTCCGGAATGTGATTTGGAGGTCTATGGTAGATTTAGGCTTGAATTGGCAAAATTAGAAATTTGGCATTTCTCGGTCGGCAGTGAAAATTTTGATATCGGAGTCGGAATGGAATTTCGGAAGTTGGAGTAGGTCCGTAGTGTCATTTGTGATGTGTGTGCAAAATTTTAGGTTATTCAGAGAGGGACCGCAGATGCGGGATTCGGGAAGCTGAGGCAAGACCGCAGGTGCGGAAGGAGGAGCGCACCTGCGAGACCGCGGGTGAGGGTATTGGACCGCAGAAGAGGTTATCGGCGGTTAAGTAAAAACCGCCAATGCGGTTGATTTGACCACATAAGCGGTGAGGGCCGCAGGAGCAAGATGCCTGGGCAGAAAGTATATAAGGAACCCTTCGCGAATTTTGGCCATTCTTCACCACTTTTCATTCGAATTTTTGAGGTTTTTGGAGGGTTTTGAAGAGGGAATCAAGGGAATACTCATTGAGGTAAGTGATTTAAGATTAATACTTGTGATTATGGTAATTTTCAGTTATTTAAGCATGAAATTAGCAGAAATTAGGGATGAAATTGAGGGGATTAGGGCTTGAAATTGGAGAGTTTTATTTGGGGATTTGAGGGACCATTTGAGGTCGGATTTTGATGAATTTGGTATGTATAGACTCTTGAGTGAAAGGAGTTTTTAGTTTTGTAATTTTTGTCAGATTCTGAAACGTGGGCCCGGGGGGTCGGGTTGGGTGAATTTCGGGATTTTGGTCTAAATTGATAATTTTTCGTATGGAATTGATTCATTGGCCTATATTGATTGCATTGTATTGCTTTTGGTTAGACTTGGGTTTGGAGGCCGATTCTAGAGGCAAGGCATTGCAGAGTAGTGATTTAACCGGCTTGAAGTATGTAATGATTGTAAATCTAGTCCTGAGGTATGAAACCCCGGATTTCACATCCTTTCACTATTGTAAGGTGAGCACATGCTAGGTGACGAGCGTGTGGGCATGCACCGTTGGGGATTGTGACTTGGTCTATCCCGTAGCAACTATAAAAGTTGTGTATTTGACTGAAAACTATTTGATACTTATGTGTTTTAGAAAGAACTACTATAAATTGGGTTGAACGCCATATTTGGGCCTTGTGCCAATGCTGTTTGGACCTTAGAGGTCTTTTCTTATTATCATCTCACTATTTCTGTTTTAAGATCTATACTCAGTCATGCTATATTTATTGATTTCATAACTCAGTCTTTATTACTCCATTTTATGTATAAAATGGTATTTTGGGCTGAGCTCCCTGTTTTAATGATAGCCCGAGTGGCTTGAGAGGTTTTTGACTGAGTGAGGCCGAGGGCCTGTGTTGTGAGGATATTATGGGATCGGAATGCGCACCGCAGCATGGTGTTACTGATTTATGATTATGAGAGGCCGAGGGCCTAATTGATTTATGCCATGAGGTGGCTTGTTATAGCGCTTGGGCTGTAGGAGCCCCTCCGGAGTCTGTACACTCCCAGTGAGCATGCATACCCTGAGTGAGTGATATGATTCTTTGCCCGAGGGGCTATTCTTGATTCATGTTGTGCTTGAGGGGCTGTTTATAAGTGGCTGTGAGGTTTACCTGAGGGGCTGATTCTGAGTGATGTTATGCCTGAGGGGCGGTTTATGATTCATGTTTGCCAGAGAGGCTGTTTATGATTTTCATCACTTTTACTCTAAATTGCATTGAACCTCTGTTGAAACTGTTGAAAAATATCTTCAAACAATTTTTACCGAAAACTGGATTTTAAACGAGATGATTTGACTCATATACTGATTTTAAAGCATATTGTACTTACTAAGATTTCATGACGTGGATTTAGTGTATTTTCTACTTCTTAGTATTTATTTACCTTTATTACTTACTGAGTTGGCGTATTCACATTACTCCCTGCACCTTGTGTGTAGATCCAAGGGTTGCTGGACATACTAGCGAGCGTTGATCTTCATCCGTCGCGGATACTTCAGAGTTGGCAAGGTAGCTGCATGGAGATCGCAGCCTTGCTCTTCTCCCTCCTATCTTCCTATAGAAATTATTAGTTAATTTCCTAACTATATTAGTCTTAGCATTTTCAGATAGTTATTAGTAGATGCTCATGACTTATGGCACCCTGATGTCGGGCTTTTCTTTCCGCACTTGGTTATTCAGACTTGTATTATAAAGTTCTATTAATTATTACCTTTAAGAAATCTTCATTTTGGATTATCGGGTTGGTTTGGTAAAAGAGTCGGCTTGCCTAGTTCCACGTTAGGCGCCATCACGACATGTCAGATTTGGGTCGTGGCATTCTGTTACTGAGTTTTCTGTTATATTTATGTAATCCATGCTTAGTTATTATTTTGACATCTTATTATTAGCCCATAGTAAGTATCAAAGTCTGCCCCTCGTCACTACTTCTTCGAGGTTAGACTGGATACTTACTGGGTACATGTTATTTATGTACTTATGCTACTCTTCTACACTTAATGTGCAGCATCTGAGGCAGGTGCATCTGGATATCAGTATGGCGCGCATACTTGATCACTGTTATGAGATTACACGGTGAGCTGCCCTTCCGAGCCGTTCTGTAGCAGCCGGAGTCTTTCTTTTGTTTATTATTCTCTCTATTTCATTTCAGATAGTAGAGTAGTAATCAAGTATATTCTACTAGTAGCCCATAGACTTGTGACACCAGGTCTTGGCACACACACTAGTAGAATTTTGATTTTGATTTTATTTTTATGACTATTATTACACTCAGCTGCTTTCATTTTAAATATTTTAAACCTGTCATTTATTAAACTTTTTAAAATTATTTACTTGGAAATCCTATTAAAAAGGGAAATCATAAGATTGTTTACGGCCTATAATAAAATTGGGTCGTGACAACTTTTATTTTCTTTCATTCTCAATTGTATAAATAAATTTTTGAATTTTTGTTGTTAATATCAAAATTATTATTACAAATAAATTATTCTAATTTAATTTTTACTATGATTATTTTATTATTCCACCATCATATACACTTAAATACTATTTATTTTTTAATTTATAAATAAAATTTATTTATTCTATAGGTAAGTGTATAATATAAATTAAAAAGGAAAAAACATAAATATTAAAAAGTTACAAAAATAAAAAAGAAGACAAAAATTGATAATTTAGAGGTTAAAATAGGTAGTCGGCAATCAAAAGTTTGAGAAAGCTGGTTGAGTGACCTTTTGAGTGCGACAGACATAATCACGTGACTTTAATGTTACAAATGAAAGAAAAATAATTTTAGTAGGTAATTTTAGATAGTTGAGGGACCATTTGAGTAATTGACTCTGTATCTTTCGTTTTTTTGAAGATTTTTATGTTTAGCAAATAAACAATATCCTCCTATATCTATGATATCTTCATGCTTAGCTTGATAACACTTGTACTTGCAAAAGAAAATTCTCTTATTCTCTCACAAATGGTGAGAACGCGCGCAATGGAAGTTCCAGACCCGGGAGGAGCTGCTCCCCCTATTGCTAGACGTCGAGGCAGAGGCCGGGGGAGGGAACCAGCCCGAGGTAGGAGACGAGGATGTCCCAGAGTTTCCCCAGTTGCAGCACCAGCGGATCTGGTGGAGGATCCCATTATTGAGGAGCAGGGCGAGGTGCCCGCAGCAGAGTCAACCCCGATCAATTTCATGTCAGCACCGGGCTTTCTAGAGATCATAGGCCATATGCTGCGGTTCATGGATACTATGACTCAGGCTTATTTATTTCCAACAGACCCAACCACATCTCAGGAGGAAGGGGGAGCCCAAACCCCTAATGCCTAGTCTCCGAGACATGCAGCTGCCGTATATAAGACCCCGGGTGCACTACCCGTGGGCGGGGTCCAACCAGTAGCAGTAGCCATACCTGAGCCCACACCTGCTGCGGCCGGCGAGCCATAGAAGCTATTGGACCGGTGGACTAGGCTACACCCTCCTATTTACGAGGATGAGTGACATGACGATCCCCAGGACTTTATTGATCGGCGCAGGGACATATTGCACAACATAAGGATATTGGAGTCCCATGGGGTGGATTTCACTACTTTCCAGCTGGAGGGCAGGGCCCGTAGGTGGTAACTATCTCATATTCTCGGCAGACCAACACATTCTCCTCCCATGACTTAGGAGCAGTTTACACGAATTTTCTTGGATAGGTATATACCACCATCCTAGAGGGAAGAGTTGTGGTTTAGGTTTGAGCAGCTCTAGCAGGGTCAGATGTCCGTGACCGATTATGAGGCGAGGTTCTCTGAGTTGTCTCACCACGCCCTTATGATACTTCCTATGGATGCTTAGAGAGTGCGGAGGTTTGTTGCTGGGTTGCACTCAGGTATTAAGGCTACTATGTCCCGGGAGATTGAGATGGGAACTTCTTATCAGCTAGTAGTGGAGATTTCTCGGAGGATTGAGGGTTACCGTCAGAATGGTAGAGAGAAGATGCAGCAGGACAAGAGTGTCTGCTATTCTGGGGAATTTAGAGATGCCCCAATTGGGGGCCGAGGTCAGTTTGGGAGGGGTTAGCCTAGCAGGGCCACATATCAAGCACCACCACCTCCTCAGGGTGCTCCGGCGTGACCCTATTTTAGTGCCATGCTAGAGAGCTCTTACCACCCACTAGCTATCCAGGGTTCTTCGAGTGGGTACTCAGGCCATCAGGGTTCTTCCAACGCCTACTTTAGTGCCATGCCAGAGAGTTCATACCACCCACCTGCTATTCAGGGTTCCTCCAATAAGTATTCAGGCCATCGGGGTCAGACTTCAAGGCAACAGATCACCGTACCGAGAGGTTGTTTCGAGTGTGGAGATTTCAGTCATGTGCGGAGGTTCTGCCCCAGGTAGTATGTCTAGCAGCCCATGATTACAGCACCAGTTGTCCAACCGCCCAGAGGTAGAGGGCAGGCGGGTAGGGGTCATTTTAGAGGTGGAGGCTAGGCATGTGGAGGCCAGCCAGAGCCCAGATAGGTGGGGGCCAGTTAGTCGGCCCCCAGTTAGGTTTTATGCCTTTCCGGCCATACCAGATATAGTGGCCTCAGATATTGTGATCACATGTATTATTTTTATCTGCGGTAGGGATACTTCGGTATTATTTGATCCAGGGTCTACCTATTCATATGTGTCATCTCTGTTTGCTCATTTCCTGGATATTCCTCATGAGTCCTTGGGCACTCCTATTTATGTGTCCACTCTTGTGGGCGATTCTATTGTTTTGGATTAGATCTATTGGTCATGTGTAGTTATTTTTGTGGTTACGAGACTAGAGCGGACCTTTTGTTGCTTGATATGACCGACTTTGAGGTCATCCTAGGCATGAACTGGCTATCCCCATATCACGCCATCCTTGATTGACATGCCAAGACTGTTACTTTAGCAATGCTATAGTTGCCGAGATTGGAGTGGAAGGGTTCATCTGTCAGTACATCCAATCGGGTCATCTCTTTTTTGACGGCTCGACATATGGTCAAGAAGGGTTATTTGGCATATCTAGCCTATGTTCGGGATACTACCCCGGAGACTCCGACGATTGATTCAGTGCCAGTAGTCCGAGAATTCTCCGATGTGTTTCCGTCTAACCTTCCAGGCATGCCACCAGATTGTGATATTGATTTTTGTATTGACTTGGCTCCAGGTACCCAGCCTATATCTATCCCACCATACCGTATGGCTCCGAAAGGGTTGAAGGAGTTAAAGGAGCAGCTTCAGGAGTTGCTAGCAAAGGGGTTCGTCATACCAAGTGTATCACCTTAGGGTGCACCAGTGTTATTTGTGAAGAAGAAAGATAGTACTATGTGGATGTGCATTGATTACCGCCAGTTGAACAAAGTTAGCATTAAGAAAAAGTACTCATTGTTGTGTATTGATGATTTGTTTGATCAGTTGTAGGGTGGTTGGGTGTTCTCTAAGATCGACTTGAGATCAAGGTACCATCAGTTGAAGATTCAGGACTCGGATGTTCCGAAGACTGCTTTCCGAACTAGATATGGCCATTATGAGTTTTTAGTGATGTCCTTCGGCATCACTAATGCCCCATCGGCGTTTATGGATTTGATGAATAGGGTGTTCGTGCCTTATATTGATTCGTTTGTCATTGTCTTCATTGATGACATTTTGATCTACTCCCGTAGCATGGAGGAGCACGAGCAGCAATTGAGAGTGGTGCTTCAGACATTGCTAGAATAGAAGCTATATGCTAAGTTCTCCAAGTGTGAGTTTTAGTCAGATTCTGTAGTATTCTTGGGGCATGTTGTATCAGGCGAGGGTATTAAGGTAGATGCCAAGAAGATTGAAGCAGTTCAGAGTTAGACTCGTCACACTTCGGCGACCGAAATCAGGAGCTTCTTGGGGTTAGCAGGTTATTATCGCTGGTTTGTGGAGGGCTTCACATCCATTGCAACACCTTTGACTAGATTGAACTAGAAGGGGGACCCATTTAGTTGGTCGAATGATTGCGAGGTGAGCTTTCAGAAGCTCACGATAGCTTTGACTATAGTACCAATTCTATTGTTGCCTTCTGGTTTGGAGATGTATAATGTGTATTGCGACACTTCACGCATCTGTTTGGGATGTGTATTGATGCAGTAGTGGCGAGTTATTGCATATGCTTCATGTCAGCTGAAGATCCATGAGAAGAATTACCATGTTCACGATCTAGGGTTAGCTGCGACTGTTCATGCTCTTAAGATCTGGAGGCATTATCTTTATGGGGTGTCCTGTGAGGTTTACACTGATCATTGCAGCCTATAGCTTTTATTCAAGCAAAGGGATCTCAATTTGAGGTGGCACAGATGGCTTGAGTTACTGAAGTATTATGACATCACCATTCTTTATCATCCGGGCAAAGCGAATGTAGTCGTGGATGCCTTGAGCAGAAAGGCAGAGAGTATGGGTAGCTTGGCATTTATTTTAGTAGAGGAGAGGCCATTATCTTTGGACATTCAGTCCTTGGCTACCGGGCTTGCGAGGTTGGATATCTTAGAGCCCATTGTCACGATCCAACTTTCCCTCTGTTTGGGTATCGTGATGGCACTTAGTCTTAGGGACTAGGTAAGCCTAACTCATACTGAAATACAATAATAATAAATGGAGTTTAACAGATCTCGAAGCAGAAATCTCTACAAAATTTATGATTTCCAAAACTCGGTAGTACAAGTCATAAGCTCTACAAAATTTAACTATAATTTCTAAATACAACTGTATAGAAATAAGTACAATAGTGTGAATACAATTATAGGAAGGTGACTCCGAAGCCTGTGAATGCAGCAGCAGGTTTACCCTGAGTCTCCACAGCAACGACCCGCACAGCTACTAACGAACAATACCTGGATCTGCACAAAAAAATATGCAAAAGTGTAGTATGAGCACACCACGGTGGTACCTAGTAAGTTTAAAGACTAACCTCGGTGGAGTAGTGACGAGGAACAGTCGATACACTTATTGGTCTAATAAACAGAACAAGTATAAGTGTAGAACAGCAGGACATAATATCTATATAAGGACTACGCGATATGGCTAACAACACAGTAATTTCAATAAGGAAAGAAAACAACAAGTAACAGCGGAATACCGTAATAAGAACATAGAAAAGGGAATGTAAATACAACCCAACTCCGAAATCACAATTACAACAAGACAAGTCATAACTCAGTAACTACGATAACTTTCACATTTTGTCTTAGCTAGCAAACTTCAATCAATTAGTCAAATCCTTCAAGTGATAAAAATATTTCGAAATATACTTCGTTCCAATAAATATTTTTCCAAAAATAGTTCTTTCAAAATAAATGTCTTTCGAATATAATTTTCTCGAATAAATAACCTTTGAATATAAGTCACCCTGTGACGCCTGATCTCAAAATCATATAATACGGGTCTCAATACCTGAACCCTAATACTTGGCATCATGTACCCTCATCACACTACATAATCATACTGACAACTCAAGTACCAAATAGAGTTGTTCTCACATGGAAGACAAATAAACAATGGTGTGCGTCTACACTCGACAATACCAAGAATCCTCCTATCCGATTAGGGTGCTTAGCCACGGTATGCTTGTGCAAGTGTCCTAATATAGTTCATACCAGCTAGTAAGTGTAAGTAATAGAACGATATCAGATATATTATTTACACAAGGATAGGATCAATGAAAACAACAGCCCAGAACATAGAGATAGCAACAGGGGGATCTACCAGGATATCATCCCGTAGTCCCAAACGTAAATGTGCAGGAGGATCTACCGGAATACCGATCCATAGTCCCAAAGTAAATATGCATGGGAATCTACCGGAATACCGATCTGTAGTTCCAAAGTAAATATCCAGTACAAGGGGATCTACCGGGTGTCGTCCCGTAGTCCCAAATATAAATGTGCAGGGGGATCTACCAGAATACTGATCCGTAGTCTCAAAGTAAATATCCAGTACCGGGGGATATATCAGGTGTCGTCCCGTAGTCCCAAATATAAACATGCAGGGGGATCTACCGGAATACTGATCCGTAGTTCCAAAGTAAATACGCAGCGCAACCAACAGAAACAATAGTTACAGCACAACAAAAAATTGGTACATCACCACAATACGTATAACAACAACAATGACAATAATATAAGGTAAGACAAGTAAATCAACTCAAGAACTGTAAATCACAAGGAAACGGTAGAACCAGCTCACAAAAAATAACCACAGAAAAGAATGAGGACATAAAGGGAACAGTTCAACAACGGGAAAACTAACATGTAGCAATGATACCACAATATACAAGTCAATAACAAGGAAATCAACACGAGTCAAGTAGTCCCAAATAAGGGCAAGTCAACAAAGATAAAGGTTATCTAAACTCCTTTTAAAGTTGGAAAATTTCGAGGATACTTGATAATTCAATTTAAGGAAAGATAATCTTAGCTTCACTTAAGACTAAACAATTTCAGGAGGGAAAATAATAATTCTCAAATATGACAAGCAGCTATGAAAAGATAGCATGACAATAGGAGAGGCGAAATTCTTCAATTAAATCAAATAGGAGTCAATTAGGCAATAAGAGTGAATCATGAAGCAATTAATTCCAATTAACCATATAGAGGTGAAACTAGCAAATAGAAAACTCAGTCATGTCAAGAACACATTCATACACAGTGAATATAATGACCTAAGAACCCTAAAAGGCCAATTTCCACAAATAAGTCTGAGCACGCACTCGTCACCTCGCGTACACAAATTACAATCAACATAGAAGACTCAAATCCTCCCCCACACAAGGTTAGGCAAGATACTTACCTCAATCCGGCCAATTCAATACTTAATTTAACTTTTTCTTTACCAATTCATCAACACACGACTCAATCTATCAAAAAACGACTTAAATACATCAAAAAATACAAGAGAAAACAAATTTCAATTAACCAAGCTATGATTCTTATGAAATTTATAAAAAGTCAACAAAAGTCAACTCCCCGGGCCCGCACCTCAGAACCTGATAAATTTATGTAAATTGAACACTCATTCTGCCACGAGTTCACCCATATAAAAATTATCAAATTCCGATACCATTTGGTCCTTCAAATCATTATTTCACATTTTTTGAAAGACTTTACAAATTTTTCCCAATTTTCATCCCAAATCACGAATCAAATGATGAATTTAATGATAGATTCATATATTTTAGCCAAATCCGAGTTAAATCACTTACCTCGATGAATTTCTTGAAAAACCTTAAAAAAATCGCCAAGATCCAAGCTCTCTAGGTCAAAATATTAAATAAAACCCTAAATATCATATTTATAGTGCACCTCTCGGATTTCCATTTTCGTTGACAGCCGAAAATCACCACTGCATCGAACTCCCCTCCGCGGCTGTGCAAAAGTAGCGTGGTCTGCGCTTCTGGTGACTGCATAGACATGCCTTAGTATTTTGACCATAACTTTCTTTACAGATGTCCAAATGATGATTTCCTTAAAATTCTAGAAACTAGACACAAAGGGCTACAAATGTCTTTTTTAAATCATCTCAAAATTCCTTGTAGATAAAAAGATATAGGTTTCTGAAGTCGAACCAACGAACCTGCGGATTCTGCCCTGGAGTGCCTCAGCGCCCCAAATTCCGCTGTCAGCGCTTCCTACTCTGCCTCAGCAAAATTCCATCGCCTTCAGTAGAAATCTCTTCCCTCTCAGCAAAAATTAAACACCAGAACCATGCTTGAGTTTTAGAAATGCCAGGACTCGCTCAAAATCACCCGAGGTCTCCGAATCCTCAACCAAATGTGCCTTCAAGTCCTAAAATACTATACTAAATTAATCGAGCTCTCGAATCACCTCAAAAAAATTAGCAAAAACATGAATCGCACACCAATTCAAGCTTAATGGACTTGAAACCCCATACTTTCACAACCGATACCGAAACCTATCAAATCTCGTCCGAATAACCTCCAATTTTGCACACACGTCACAAATGACATTACGAACCTACTCCAATTCTTGGAAATTCTATTCCGACTCCGATATCATAAAAGTCAACTCTCGGTCAATCCTCTCCGTTTTCCATATTTCAACTTTTCCAAATTCTGCTGAAATGCCTTAAATTGCCCTACAGGCCTCCAAATCTGAATCCGAATGCATGGCTAAGTCCAAAATCACCATACGAAGCTACTGACATCACCCAAAACTCATTCTAGAGCTATTTACTCAAAAGTTAAATTTTGGTCAATCTCTCACCGTTTAAGTTTCCAAAACTAGAATTCTTCTTCCAATTTGACTTCAAACCCCCCGGTAACTGAATTCAACTATGCACGCAAGTTGATACACATAATATGAAGCTACTTATGCCGCTGAACGAAGCTTAAATTGTCAAACGACCGGTCGGGTCGCTACACCAGCCGAGTTTTTGCATGCGTTGTTGCCCAGTCTTCACTATTAGAGCAGATCAAGACTCGACAATTTGATGATCCGCATTTGATGGTTTTTAGAGAGATGGTACTACATGGTGGTTCCAAGGAAGTTTCTATCGGCGAGGATGGTGTTCTACGACTCCAGAGTCCTCTATGTGTTCCTAATGTCGATGGCTTGAGGGAGAGAATTCTAGAGGAGGCACACAATTCTCGATATTCCATTCGTCCAGGTTCTACGATGATGTATCGTGACCTGAGATAGCATTATTGGTGGAGGAGGATGACGAAAGACATAGTTGAGTATGTAGCTAGGTGTCTAAATTGCCAGTAGGTTAAGCATGAGCACTAGAGGCCAGGTGGTCTACTCCAACAGATGACTATACCGGAGTGGAAATGGGAGCAATTATTATGGATTTCGTAGTTGGATTGTCGGGGACCTAGCGGAAGTTTGATGCAGTTTGGGTCATTGTTAACAAGTTGACCAAGTCGGCACACTTCATTCCAGTTGTGACCACATATACTTCAAAGAGGTTGGCCCATATTTATATTTAGGAGATAGTTCGGTTGCATGGTATACCTATTTCCATCATATCAGATAGAGGCCCTTAGTTTACTTCGCATTTCTGCAGAGCCGTACAGAGTGAGTTGGGGACCCGTGTAGAGCTCAACACCGCCTTCATCCATAGACCGACGGGCAGTCGGAGCAGATAGTTCAGATCTTGGAGGACATGCTCAGAGCATGTGTGATTGACTTTTGAGGGCAGTGGGATCGATTTTTATCTTTGGCCGAGTTTGCTTACAACAACAATTATCAGTCCAGCATCGAGATGGCTCCATTTGAGGCTTTATATGGTCGGCGCTGTCGTTCTCCTATCGGGTGGTTTGAGCCCAACGAGGCTAAATTATACGGCACTTCTTTGGTGAAGGATGCCTAGGAAAAGGTAAAGTTGATTCAGGAGTGACTTCGCACAGCATAGTCCAGATAGAAGAATTACGTGGATCAGAAGGTGCGTAATTTATCATTTATGGTGGTGAGGGTGGGAGGGAAGGTTCTCTTGAAAGTCTTGATGATGAAGGGGATTATGAGATTCGGGAAGAAGGGAAAGTTGCGCCCAAGGTTTATTGGCCTATTTCAGGTGTTGAGATGAGTTGGGGAGGTTGCTTATGAGCTTGCCTTACCTCCCAGCCTATCGGGAGTTCATCCGGTTTTCCACGTGTCTATGCTCAGGAGGTATCATGCTGACTTGTCACATATGTTGGACTTCAGCACGATTCAGCTAGATGAGAGCCTGAGTTATGAGGAGGAGCCAGTTGCCATTGTTGATAGGCTGGTTCGCCAATTGAGATCTAAGAGGATTTATACGGTAAAGGTTCAGTGGAGGGACCAACCGGTCGAGGAGGCAACCTGGGAGTCCGAGGAAGACATGCGGAGAAGATATCCACACTGATTCGGAACTCCAGGTATGATTCTAAACCCGTTAGACAAACTTTATTTAAGAGGTGGAGAATGTAACGACCCGACCGATCGTTTTGCTTTCTAGAGAACCCCATTCTCCTAAATAAGACTTCTCGTACGTTCTTTTACTATTTTATGACTTGCGGGGATAGTTAGTTTGGGATTTGGAAGGGTTCGGGTTGAAATCAGAATACTTGGTTCCTTAAGGTTGGCTAAAAAGGCTAAGTTTGACTTCGTCAACATTTTGAGCAAACAACCTCGGAATTAGGATTTGACGGTTCCAATAGGTTCATATGATGATCTTGGACTTGGGCATATGTTCGAATCGGGTTTTGGATGACCCCAAAGGGTTTTGGTGCCTAATAGTGAAAATTGATTCTTTGAAGGTTTTAAAGTTCTTTAAATTTGGTTTGGAGTAGGTTTTGGTGACATCAAGGTTCGAACGGAATTCCAAGGCTTGGAATAGTTCCGTAGTATCATTTAAGACTTGCACTCAAAATTTGGCGTCATTCCAAGTAGTCTAAGTATGATTTAGTGAGTTCGGAGCAATTTGGAAACTTGAAGTTCATATTTTGATTCAATTTGGTTTTGGGGTGTTGACAACTAGGGATTCTAGCCTATTTTATGCTCCTTTTTGCTTAGGTTTTGGATTAAAAGTATGTGCAAGTATTCCCGAAAGCTAATTTATTGTGCTTGTTTGCAGTGTTTGGTCAAAAAGATACAAGAAAGTCATAACCAGCTCATAAAGGAGTGAAACCTGCACAAGTTCAAAGCTGAGTAAAAAGGGCGCTGACAGCAAAGAAATAGAAGCGGACGCGGAGGGTCCACAACGGTAGTAAGGTTCAGAGAGACATTTTCTGGCTTAACAGTCACCGCTGCCCGTGGTAAAATTGCATGGCAGCGATATCATCTGACGCGATCGCAGTCCAATTCTCGCCCTCAGCGGAATTAAGAATCAGAGAACTATAGTTTGGAGCTCAAATTTAAAAGCGCGGTCCGCGAACATATTTCGCGGCCGTGGTTGAAGATAGAGCTGAGGCGGTGGCTTTTTCGCTCCCAGTGGAATCAAATCCAGCTCAGAAGAGAAGAATCGCGGTCCACTCTTACTTTTGCACGGCCGCGGAAGTTCAAGCGCTGAGGCGATTAGTTTTTCGCTGTCAGTGGAATCTCTGTAGGGGTAATTTTGTCCGAAAAATTTAGCTGTGTTTAAATAGTTCTTTTAAAATTTTTTAGGGTATTTGTTGTTTTGTGGAGCACGTGAACAATTGCTTTTTGCTTTTTAGAGTAATTTTAGAATATCTTTAGCAATTAATCTTAGATTTTACTCTAGTAATTACTTTTTATGGCTTATATTTCATCTCCATCTTTGATTTCTTCTTTGATTATGAGTAGCTAAACTCATTAGCTAGGGTTGTGACCCAACCCTAGTATGGGTATTTAATGGGTCTTCAACTTTAGGGCTTAAATGTTTATGGGTTAATGATATTTAGCTTGATTCATGCTTTAATTGTTGAATTGGTCGTTGCAAATACTGATTTGTGCCTTTTTGACTTAGGCTCTTCTTGAGAAAGGGAGACTAAGCCTAGGAAATTCAGGCTAACAAGGAATTGGGGTGCATTCAAGAGATTGATAGCCCCAATTAAAGGGTTAAACCTAGAGATAGTAATACCCGACTTGAGCCAATTTTGCTTGCATTATTTAAACACCCAATTGGGCTTGAGAAAGCCAATTAGGGCAAAGTCACTCAAACAATCGAGAGGTATATAGTTAGTAATTATGTGCAATGGTTATATCATGATCCCAATTACAACAAGTTTGCCCTAAGTTTTAGACCCCGTTAGATACTCATGTAGGTGTAAGTCACTTCCCTAGTGCCTTTTTACCAATTGAGAAAAACCCTTACAAAATTATCATACTTAGCTTATTTTCATTCTTCATTAGTGTTAAAAGTAGAATAGTAACCAAAACAAAACATGATTAGAAGTGCAATTAAGAACATCACACATAGCTTGATTAAATAGAAACCCAATTCCAAACTAATATAAGCTCTCTGTGGAAATCAATCTCGACCCATCGGGTAAAAGCTGCATCGACCACTCTTGGCATTCTATAGTGGTATAGGGTTGGAGCCGATCAGGTGTGATTCTTGGTTTTGTTAGTGTTTTACGTATTTCGAGAGTTTGAGAAGGTCCGTATTATGATTACAGACTTGTTGGTTAGAAGGGGTCCCGAGGGGCTCGGGTGTGTTTTGGACTGCCCGGAACTAAATCTAGGAAACCAGATTTTCCTGTTCTGGTTTCCTTCTTCGCGAACGCGGGAGGACCATCACGTTCGCGGAGAAGGATTTGGGCAGTGGGGAAATTTCCTTTCGCGATCGCGAGAGGGGTATCGCATTCGTGGAGCCTTGAGGTCTCAAGCCTATGCGTTCGGTAAGCCTCATCCCGTTCGCGTAGAAGGGAGTGACCTAGGGAAGGGTCAAAGTCAGTGCCCTTCACGTTCACGAAGGTGCCCTCGCCTTCACGTGGGACAGGGCTGGTAAGCCTTCGCGTTCGCGAGGTCCTTGTCGCGTTAGTGTAAGCCAAATCTTCATGGGCCTGGGCCGTTTCCTTCGCGAACACGAGGCTTGTTCCGCATTTGTAAAGAAGGAGGCATCTGGGCAAAGAGTTTTAAAATCGGGACTTAGCCATTTTTGGATTCATTTATTGCACACTTGGGCGATTTTGGAGCATCAAAAAATAGGATTTCAACCTAGCTATTGAAGGTAAGTAATTTCTACCTAATGTGAGTTTAATACATAGATTATAGGTAGATTTTAACATGTAAATTTGTGAAATTTATGGGTTAGATGAAAAACCTAGGTTTTTGATAAAAGTGGAATTTAACCACAAAATTGGTTATGAAATTTAGTAAAAATTATATATTTGAGTTGTTGAGGTTATGGGTAACAACTTTCATCAAATATTTTCAGAATCCAGGCACGTGGGCCCGGGGGTAATTTTAGGAATCTTACATTATAAACAGTTTAATAGTTGGAATATGAACTCTTAAACATGTATTGATTAGTTTTGGATTGTTCGGCACCGAATTGAAGGTTTGAGCACAATCTTGCACCAGAAAGTAGGCTTTGAGATAAGGTACGTCTCTTTTATAACCTTGTGAGAGGGAATTAACCCCATAGGTGAATTCATTAATATGTGCTCCTATTTGTGGAGGTTACGCACGTGCGAGGTGACGAGAGTCCATACGTAGCTACTAATTTTGATATTGTTCGGGTAGTCTAAGACTCATATCATGCTATACTTGAAATGTTTGCACCCTACTTGTTCACTTAATTTCCTAAGTCATATTAAAAATTGATAGAAGAATTGTAAATGGTAAAATTTCACTTACTTGAAGTTGTGGACACTTGACTGTTATTGAGATTTTGCTTTTCTTTAAAGTGTTTTCTATTTATGGAGTGGGCCGACCGTCTTGGTAGCAGATAGATGCATCTATGGTTCGTGTCATTCAATCCTCGAGAGTGCACAATTTAAATATTATTATGTTGGATCGGGTCGTACGACCTCGGCATAACTTGCGCATGATAAATCTTGGGAACCAATTAGAATTAATATTGTTCATTGACTTGAGACATAAATTGTTAAATGATGGAAAATAAACTTGAGATATACTCTTAGCAGAAGAAAAGGTGTATTATTCCTGTTATTGAGTTCTCTGTTATATTTATGTAATCCATGCTTGGTTATTATTTTAACTTCTTATTGTTAGCCCATAGTAAGTGTCAAAGTCAACCCCTCGTTACTACTTCTTCGAGGTTAGACTGGATATTTATTGGCTATATTTGTTTATGTACGCACGCTACACTTCTGCACTTAATGTGCATGATCTGAGGCAAGTGCATCTGGATATTAGTCCGGCGCACATGCTTGATCCCTGTTACGAGACTACACGGTGAGTTGCCCTTCCGAGCCATTCTGCAGCAGCCAGAGTCTTTCTTTTGTTTATTATTCTGTCTATTTTATTTCAGATAGTAGAGTAGTAATCTTTTGTATATTCTACTAGTAGCCCATACACTTGTGACACCAGGTCTTGGCAAACACACTAGTAGGCTTGTGATTTTGGTTTTATTTCTATGGTTATGATCAGTGGCGAAGCTAGGAATTTCTCCAAAGATATTCAATTTTAAAAGAAGTGAAAAAAATTCTGACAAAGGGTGTTCAATATATGTTATATACTTTTAAAATGTAATATTTTACCTATGTAAACAATGCAATTTTTCGACGAAGAGTGGTCAATTGACCACCCTTATCAATATGTGGCTTCGCCATTGGTTATGATTGCACTCAACTTCTTTCGTTTTAATTATTTTAAATCTATTATTTATTAAATATTTTAAATTAAGGAAATTTATTTACTTGGAAAACCTATTAAAAAGGAAAATCACAAAATTGTTCATTGTTGGCTTGCCTAGCAAGGGCGCTGGGTGCCATCACGACCTATAATAGAATTAGGCCGTGATAACTTTTATTTTCTTTCATTCTCAATTGTATAAATAAATTTTTGAATTTTTGTTGTCAATATCAAAATTATTATTACAAATAAATTGTTCTAGTTTAATTTTTACTATGCTTATTTTATTATTCCAAAGTCACATATGCTTAAATACTATTTTATTATCAATTTATTAATAAATATTATTTTTTCTATAGGTAAGTGTATAATATAAATTAAAAAGGAAAAAACATAAATATTAAAAAGTTAAAAAATAAAAAGAAGACAAAAATTGATAATTTAGAGGGTAAAATAGGTATTTGGTAATCAAAAGTTTGAGAAATCTGGTTGAGTGACCTTCTGAGTGTGACATGCATAGTCAGGTGACTTTGATGTTACAAACGAAAGAAAAATAATTTTAGTAGGTAATTTTAGATAGTCGAGGAACCATTTGAGTAATGGACTCTATATCTTTTATCTTTTTGAAGATTTTTATGTTTAGCAAATAAATAATATTCTCTTATATCTATAATATATTCACGCTTAGCTTGATAACACTTGTACTTGCAAAAGAAAATTCTCTTACATGTCTTAACTTTGCTGGTGAGCTATTACACAACCAAACGGATAGGAGTTTTCCATTAACGGGATGCCAAAGAGAAGTTTTCTCTTAAGCAATGAACACCAGCACCACCTCTCCACCACCGGATATAAGCTCCATGCATCTTGACCCACCACCATCACCCAATCCAACTACAGACCAACGCACTACCACACTATCACCACCACTTACCTTTGCCCATACCTTACTCAGCAGCAACCAATTCAGCCCCTACTCCAACACTTACCAATAAACATACTCCCAACTAGATTTGACGGATGAATCCACAAAAAATGATCTACACAACGACACCTTCATACCACTTACCTCCACCGATAAGTCACGATTATATTTACCTTGGAAACATTCAGTTATCGTTAAGGTATATGGCAGGAAAGTGGGCCACCAAATACTACGCACAAAACTCACAGCTCTATGGAAACCAACGGAGGAACTACTCCTAATCGATTTAGAGTGTGATTTCTACCTAGTGAAATTCCAAAAGGAAGAAAATATGTTCACTACTCTACATAATGGCCTTTCGTTTGTACTTAATCACTTTGTTTCTGTCCGCAAATGGAAACCCAAACTCATCGCTCCCAACACACAACTAACATACACCGCCATTTGGTTAAGACTACCTGAATTACTTACGGAGTTCTATGATCTAGAAATACTTCAACGTGTTGGGGAAAATATTGGATCACTACTCAAAGTCGATACATGCACGTCAGCAACTACATGGGGTCGATATGCAAGAATATGTATTGAAGTCCTGCTAGAAATGCATCTTAAAACCCATGTCTATATTGGATCCCATAAACAACAATTAGTATATGAGGGGTTCAATATACTATGTACTCTTTGTGGTAAACTTGGACACACAAAGAACCTTTGTTCGTCCCTCTCCAATCCGATAACATCCACCACCACTACTATGCACACACCATTACCAAATATACCTTCAACCTCACAAAGCTCAAGTCCTAACACCACCCAAGCTTTCCATCCACACTCCAAAATAATAACCAAAGACTGGAAAACAATCACTTTTCCCATCAAAAACCATTCAAGAGCAAAATCACCAACCTCAACTAATGTCCAATCATACAACTCCAAGAATGGCGGCGCGGGACCCACATGTATGTTTTCTAACTCTAATTCTAATATTTCCCATATTGGCAAACACCTCCACCCCAAGAAATCCCAAATTAACACTAATCCCTTAATTCAACCGAAGTTTTTTAATGAAACTAATTTAAAAATACTTAATGCCCCTGAACCAATGGACCAAACGACCAATTCTCATAGTCCAGGTCTTGAAGCCAAAACCACTAACCCTAACAAACTAAGCCCACAACCCAAATCTCACCACTCGTTACACTCAACTACTCACACTGCTAATTCATCAATTACCAACATATAAAGCACAAGAAATAGCCACGTGGCACACAAGCGCACACCAGCTGCCAATCAAGACAGATGCAACCATAGCTCATCCCAAACAATAGGAACTCTGTCACGACCCCAGTTCGCCCTCCGTGAAATGTCGTGACAGCACCTAGTCTCTACGACTAGGTAAGCCTAACAAATGCGGAACATAACGAATCTTGCGAAAGAAATAATCAAAAACCAAAATCACTGAATGGAAGCAATAGTTATAATGCCGCTCGGCATATACAACACAACATTCTCAAAACCAAGTACACTATTCCAAAATCCGGAAACTCACGGAAACACAAGCCTTTGGAATATCTAACAGTCTAACTCCAGAATATCTAACAAGAAAGAAAAATACAAAAGGGCAATGTTTAACAGCTAGAATAGAAAAAGGGACTTCTTAGTCTACGGACACGACAAATGTACCTCGAAGTCTCTAGAGAAATCGCCTCCTCAAGGATGGTAGGCCTGGGTAGCGGTACCTGGATTTGCACATGAAAAACATGCGCAAAAGGGGCATGAGTACACCATAGCGATACTCAGTAAGTGGCAAGCCTAACCTCGGTTGGGTAGTGATGAGGAAGGAGAGAGCCCTACTGAGGTTATATAAAATATAAAGATCAACAGTATAGAACAGAACAGTATAAATAAGTACAACAGTAAAATAACACAGGATGTACAGGACCACAACAACTATACAAAAATAAGGTAAATACGGAAAAGAAATACAGATCAACACTAATAATAACAATCGGGGATCTCCCATCATACCATCATATAGTCCCATATGTGCACATCCAAATGGATCTCCCGGGATCCCGTCCCGTAGTCCAACTCATAGTACGCGAGGATCTACTAGAATCCTGTTCCGTAGTCCCAAATGTAAATACCCAGTACTGGGGGAATCACCGGACGCATTCCCGTAGTTCCATATAACTATGCAGGGGCATCTAACGGAATCCCACATCCGTAGTCCCAAAATAAACAAACAAGGGGGAGCTACCGGAATCCCACATCCGTAGTCCCAAAATAAACAGACAAGGGGGAGCTACCGGAATCCACATCCGTAGTCCCAAAATAAATACACAGTAGCAACAGGAAGATATACAGAAATGACAAAATTTCATATTAAGGCAACAAGTGATTCTAGCCTAGCATGCTGCACAGAATTCAGGTAAGGCAGGTTGAGCAAATAAGGCAATTAAGTCACTTAGATATGTTATCCTAAGCTAACAATAAGCTTAATAGTGCAAGTAATAGGAACAGGAAGGAAACATACTAGTAATTACTTAAAGAAAATCGGATTTCCAACAAACAACACAAGTACGCACTCGTCACCTTACGTACAAGGCATTTCAATTATCAAATATACCAATCCTAAGGGGAAGGTCCCCCACACAAGGTTAGACAAGCCACTTACCTCGAACCGACTCAAAATCAACACGAGACCATGTTCTTGCCATGAGTACTCGACTCCAAATGGCCCAAATCTATTCAATTCAATTGCATAATGTAAATAACACTTCAAGTAACTGATTCTACAATTAAATTCTAAGCTAATAAGCGAAATTATGCAAAATGACCAGAACGCCCCTCGGGTCCACGTCGCGGAATCGAGTAAAATTTATATTTCCAGAAACCTCGTACTCTCACGAGTTCAGTCATATCAAAAATACCAAAATCGGACCTTAATTTGTCCCTCAAATCATCACTCAAAGGTCTCCAATTAGACAAGCACTAACCTCCCAATTACCACTGATTTTCCCTAATGTTTCATGCTTAAATTGATAAAAATCATCCCAATAACGAGTTTAGGGATCAAAGACCTTACCCCAATGAACTCCTCTGAAAATCCCTCTTGAAAAGTGCTCCCCAAGCTTCTTCCCGTTTTGAAAAAAAGATGAAAAATGGCTAAATTTCGCAAAGGCAAGAATTTATATGTTCTGCCCAGCGATTTCCGCATTTACGGCCCTGGGACCGCATTTGCGGAGCCAAGGTCGCATCTGCGACTTTTCATTAAAGGGCCACCTTCCACATCTGCGACTCCCAATCCGCAGATGCGGTACCGCTTCTGCGGTTCCTGAAGAAATGACCAAATTCCGCTTCTGCGGCCACTGAACCGCTTCTGCGGCGCCACACCTGCGGAACCCAAACCGCAGGTGCAGTTATGATAGAACCAGCAGCTGAAGCTGCAACTCTAACTCCAAAATCTTTCCATCAACCATCTGAATTCATCCCGAGTCCTCTGGGACCTCAACCAAGGCACCAACAAGTCACAACCCACAATCCAAACTTGTACCAATCCTTAAAACACATAAAACAACATAGAAACCTTGAATTAACCATGGATTTAAGCCTAAGAACTCCAAAATTCCCAAAATACGCTTTCGATCAAAAAGTCTATCAAACCTCGTCCGAATGACCTAAAATTTTGCACACATGTCACGTTCAACACTACGGAGCTAATCAAACTTTCGGAATTCCATTCCGACCCTCGGGTCAAAATCTCACTATCGGATCGAAAACTTCAAAAATTCAACTTTCGGCATTTCAAGACTAAATTAGCTACCGACCTCCAAAACACAATCTGAACATGCCTCTAAGCCCGTAATAACCTAACGAAGCTAACGGAACCATCGGATTTCCATTCCGAGGCCGTCTTCACACTGTTCTAACTACGGTCAACTTTCCAACACTTAAGCTCTCATTTAGGGATTAAGTGTCCCAAAACTCTCTGAAACTCGAAACTGAACATCCCATCAAATCAAAATAGCAGAAATAAACTCGGGGGAAGGAGTTAATAGGGGATCAGGGCATAAATTCTTAAGACGATCGGTCGGGTCATCACATCCTCCTATACTTAAATATTCGTTCATCCTTGAACGAGCATAGAGACATACCTGAAGTAGTGAAAAGATGAGGGTAACGGCTGCGCATATCCTGCTCGGTCTCCCAGGTCGCCTCCTTGACCGGCTGGCCCCGCCACTAAACCTTTACCGATGCAATGTTCTTTGACCTCAGCTTTCTAACCTTCCTGTCCAATATTGCCACTGGCTCCTCAACATAAGATAGATCCTTGTCCAACTGGACTGAACTGAAATCCAACACGTGCAACGAATCACTGCGATACCTCCGGAGCATCGAACCATGGAATACCGGATGAACTCCTTCCAAGCTGGGAGGTAAGGCAAGCTTATAAGCAACCTCCCCAACGCGCCTCAATATCTCAAAAGGGCCAATAAATCTCGGACTCAACTTTCCTTTCTTCCCGAATCTCATAACGCCCTTCATATGTGAAACCCGAAGCAGAACCCGCTCTCCAACTATATAGGAAACATCACGAACCTTCCGGTATGCATAACTCTTCTGTCTGGACTGGGCTGTTGGAGTTTATCCTGAATCACCTTTACCTTCTCTAAAGCATCCTGAACCAGGTCTGTGCCCAACAATCTAGCCTCAACCGGCTCAAACCAATCCACTGGGGATCTACACCGTCTCCCATATAAAGCCTCATACGGTGCCATCTGAATGCTAGACTGATAGCTGTTGTTGTAAGCAAACTCTGCCAATGGCAAGAATTGATCCCAAGACCCTCCAAACTCAATCACACACACACGGAGCATATCCTCAAGAATCTGAATAGTGCGCTCGGACTGTCCGTCCATCTGAGGGTGAAATGCTGTACTCAACTTCACCCGAGTACCCAACTCATGCTGAGCGAGTCTCTAGAACCGTGATGTGAACTGAGTACCTCTATCTGAAATGATGGAAACCGGAATACCATGCAGATGAACAATCTCCCGGATATAAATCTTCGCCAACCGCTCCGAAGAATAAGTAGTACACGCAGGAATAAAGTGAGCGGACTTGGTCAGCCGATCCACAATCACCCAAATAGCATTGAACTTTCTCAAAGTCCGTGGGAGCCCAACTACAAAGTCCATGGTGATCCGCTCCCACTTTCACTCCGGAATCTTTATCTGCTGAAGCAACCCACCTGGTCTCTGGTGCTCATACTTCACCTGCTGACAGTTGAGGCATCGAGCTACAAATCCAACTACATCCTTCTTCATCCGCCTCCACCAGTATTGCTGCCTCAAATCCTGATACATCTTCGCGGCACCCGGATGAATGGAATACCGCGAGCTATGGGCCTCCTCTAGAATCAACTCTCGTAGCCCATCAATATTGGGTACACAAATCTGACCCTGCATCCTCAATACCCCATCATCATTAATATTTATTGTGAGCACGTGATTTTTTACCTATGTGAATTACTTCCATAAATTCAAGAAAAATAAATTTTTCCCATTATTTGCAATTTCGTGGATTTTTGTAGCATTTCTCATTAATTGCTTGCATTTGTCTGTGCACGTTTATTTTGTTTAATTTATGAAAAATACAAAAATATGTTGCATTTTCGTTCAGGATTTAGTAATTTAGTTGCTTTACAAAAATGGAAAAATCACAAAAAATGGTTTATTTTGCATTGTTCAACTTTTAGATTTGAATTTCATTGGTTTTCTTTTAAGCTAGTATTTAATTAGTGGTAGTAATTATTCAGGTTAATTAATTTAATTTGCTAGGATAATTTGGGTTAGGAATTAAGTCGGGTCTTGTTTTATTTTTATTTTTAGAAAAAAAAGGAAGAAGAAAAGGAATTAAAAAGATTTTTGAAAAGGGAAAAGAAAAGAATCAGATGTGGGCATTTTGTTTAATTTTTCCCCAAACCCAATTGATTTAAACACAATACCCAACCGGTCCAGCCCAGAGCCGCTCCAATATCCGGTCCATTTTTATCTTAAACCAAAACGACGCCGTTTCATTAGCCCTTGATCTGAGCCGTTGATCCCGGTAAATCCGACGGTCCATAACTGAAACTCCATAGGTATATAACTGTCCAAAATGCCCTCATCCCCCTCAGAACCCTCCCATCTCTCACTATTCTCTCTCAACCCTTCACCTCTCAGAGACCAAACGAAACCCTAGGCCGCCGCCTTAAGATCCTTGCCCTTTCTGGTGGAGGCGCCGGTCCCAAATGACCCCAAAATAACACCCTACAACCCCCATACCCCCTCATACGAAATTCACACCCCTTTCCCTCGAATCTGTCCCAGACTCTTCGAATCTTAGACTGAAGTTATGAACCCTAAAATTCCAAAAAATCATTCGACGAGGCTTTTGAAAATTTAAGGTTGAATTTGACTTTAATCGCGTGTTTTCAGTTGAGAACACACGATTAGGGTCTATTTCGGCCAAAAAAATTGAAGATTCATTGAAGCTTGGTTCGAGACTGTGGTCCGCTTAGTTTGGATACGTATTTCTGGTACTTTCTCTTTTCCATTTTTTCTTATCTTCTTCTATTTTTCTTCTTTTGTTCTGTTTTCTCAAAATCATCCTTGCATGTGTTTCTTTATTTTAGTTTAAATGATTAAATTGTTATTTTTCTTTAGTTTGTTTGGATTCATTAGATTAGTTTTCGTCTAATTTTTCCCTTTTGTTTTGGGCCGTGAAGAACATTTGTTTCAGAAATCTATTTGACTCCGCATTGCCCTCTAGATTATTCTGTTTGAATTTCTGAGTTGGACTTGGGTCCAAAGGGAGGGGATTAGCCAAGGTTTTGAATTGAAACAATGGGTCAAATTGACCCATACCCATTTGGGTTGACTGAGGTAAAAACAGAGTGCTCGAGGGGTGATTCAGGAATTTAATCTAGGGGAATAATCTATAACTGACTTAGGAAGCTGCTAGGAAGGTGCCTTTAGGACTATTCTGAAAATCTGAGTTTTAGGCTAGGGGTACCTAGGCAAAAATGAAAATTATGAAAGGTTTTATGTGCAAAACATAGCTTATTTCTGATGCCCTAATAGCTTGCCTATAAAGGCATCATTACTTGAGATTGAAGAGGGGGGGGGGGGAGTTAAAAAAAATCCTGCAAAACTGAACGGCTGAGTTTTTGAGAACAATTATGAAATAACACTGAATTCTCCACATTTCTTTGTAAAAAAAAATAGCTCAAATTCTGTTTGGTTTAGGATTTCTGATCTTCTTTGCTAGCTGAACTCTCTGAAAAACCCCAAATTCCTGCACCTGGTTTAATAATGGTTTGATTTTAGGGACTTGAAGATTTGGTTTGAAGCTTTTGGTTCTTGGGTTCACTGTGCTGGGATTTAGGCTGTTTGCTGCTGCTAACTCTCTGCTGATTCTTCATCTTTTCTTTTTTTCTTTTTTGATATTAAGGTACACATTCTTAGGACCTATTGATTGTGAAGTTGGACTTGAAGAGTGAAATGAAAAGCAGAAAGTTTAAAGCATAGTATCAGTTTATTTGTGCTTCAATTGTATCTCTTCTTGATTTTGTGTTTTAGTAGTTTAGTTCTTATCATTGTACATTATCATGGGACCGTCAAGGTGCTGTAGTAACAGACTTAGTCAAGGCACATGAATCTTAGTCTCGCTTTAATTTTGGTCGAAACAAGTGTTCATATTTGGTGATGATTTCGTGTTGAACTAGCTATCATGACAAGTATAGGTTAGGGATAAAGTGAATAATGTGTATTCTGGCATTTAAAAGCACTGTGATGTGTTATTTTGCTCAGAATTGGTTGTCCCCTTTGATATGTGATCATAAACTCATGTTGAGGATAGTTTGAGTTGCCTATTAGCCTTGTTTAAATTTTGGCATAAATAAGTTTAATGTTGGATATCTTGTGAAATGGGGGGTTTAAACCTATTAGTTTGAAGATGTTTGTTGAGAATCTTCATGTGACCTTTGGGATCCAAGCAATTCACATGCTAATTTTCTGGATTGGTTGTTATTTATTATTGAGAAGAGTTCGATTGATTTAAGTTTTCTTGAGTAGCAGTTAATGTAGAATCATGTGAAGAGAAAAAGGAAAATAGACAAGGATGTTTTAAGAATAAAGTTATGCGTTGATTTGCCCTGCTGGTTCACAAGCCTGTTTAAGTTGGAACTGATGAAAAATCTCGGAATTTTCAGCTAGTTGAATGGTGTTTGAACTTTTAAAATTTAGGAACAAAGTATTAGTTCAATCTCATGCTTCTTATGATCTTGGACGATTTGCATTTCCTTGATTGCATACAATTATTTGATTCTAAAAGTTGGGCCCAATGCTGGCCCAGCCAATGATGTTCAATCTCAGATTCTCTTAGCATGTTCCATGCCCTTGGACGTCCTTCCTCATCAATAATTGGGCTAATTTTTGGCCAAAGCCTGAAGGCATTTATAAATGGTCTCGTTTAGTTCGCTGTCGGTTGCAGCAATTTCCCTTTAGATGATTGGTCTCTTAATACGAGGTTTGTTGGTTAATCAGTAGGGTCGAACCTTTAGTTAAATAATTAGAATCCCATTAAGCCATCCTTAATTAATTAATTAGACTCTTAAGTAGACTCGAGGTGCGCCGTATCAAATAAAATCTCAAAATGCACGGCCCTCACTTAAATAATTTTAATCCTTAGAAATCGAGGTACGCCATTTAGTTGAATTTTCCGTGGCCCTCACAAAGTTGAAAGTGCGTAGTTCCTTCAGGCACGTTATTTTAAAAAAATTACCTTCCTAAACTCGGGTGTGCATTTATGTGACCCAAATCCAAATCTCAACAATGTTAGATAAAATATGTCGGGGACCATGGGTGCATTTATGTGACGTGGTTCAAGACGTGTTTTAAATAACGTTGAAATCTTCATGAAAAATAAATAAAAGTGGTTATAAAGTTAAAATTGATCCATAGGCTAAAATATATATTAAAATCAAGTAAATAGGCCAAATATAACAGTTGAGTGACCGTGTTAGAACCACGGAATCCGGGAATGCCT
The DNA here is from genome assembly GCF_000393655.2 of Nicotiana sylvestris. Classification (NCBI taxonomy): domain Eukaryota; kingdom Viridiplantae; phylum Streptophyta; class Magnoliopsida; order Solanales; family Solanaceae; genus Nicotiana; species Nicotiana sylvestris. Next base: position 98,105,899 of record NC_091058.1, read on the forward strand.
AACACCTTCTCCCGGGTTAACAGAATTCCTTACCCGGACTTCTGTGTTCACAGACTATAAAACAGAGTCAATATTTTTCTCGATTCGGAATTTTAAAACCGGTAACTTGGAACCATAAATTATCCCAAGTGGCGACTCTAAACCTTTTTTTTAAAAAATAAACCCATGTCGATTGTCACTTAAATTAGAAAAAACTCCCTTATACCCTTACGGGGGGGGGGGGTAGGAAAAAGGAGGTGTGACAGCTCTGGTGACTCTGCTGGGGATCGGACCCAGAGTCTCTGGTTCAGGTTTCAAGAATTCGAGCTTAGAATAATAGTTATATTTGGCTTTATTTATTATTTGATTTTATTCACATGTTTGGGCCTAATGTGCTAAGTGCTGCTTTTTACCTCTTTGATATTATCTGAACTGTATATAAACTGTTACGAAACCCCTCTCTTTTCATCTTCGGGGATGTGCATGTTGGCGTGACTCCCTATTCTGTTAGTATCATACCTTGAAATAAGAAAGAAGCTTGGACAAGTTACTAAGCCGGATGGCCTTTTGGTTCCCGGTACGCAGCCCCCTCCTCGGCTCGAGTTCTCCGCTCGGGTGCACAAGTCTAGAATAGTATACCTAGCTTTTATACTTAGAATAACTCAGCCTCATACCGGATCCCTAGTAGGAACATTTGTTTGCATCATGTGTATTTGACTTTGGAGACTCAACACAGGGTTGGGTCTGTCTAGGATAGGTGTACCCGAAATGAAAAAACCATCATGATGCATCCAACTTGCTACTTGCGCAACCATTTGCTTCGGATTTGCATGTTGACCAGCTTATCGAATAATAGGAAAAAGTTGAGAAGAAGAAAGTCAATATGAGGGCTGAGAGATATAATTGCCTGTTTTTGAAAAACCGATGTCCAAATTATACTGAAACCCCGCCGAAATTTTGAAAAAAAAAGGAAAAAAGATTTTTTTTTAAAAAGTATAGTTGGTTTTTGTTTTTGTCAAAACTACCCGAACTACGCCAGTTTGATTCCCACCGGATGTGGGATACATAGGCAACCCCCATCGGGTCTAACTTCCCTTTTACAAGAATAGCCCAAAAAGAACCAAATTTTATTGCTTTGTTGTAAATAAATAAGGTGATGCCATTCTTGTCAAAAATAGCCGAATATCCCTAAAAGGACGCAAGAATGCTGTTTTGCAAGAACAACCACCTTTGATCTCTTTTTCTAATTTTTGGCCGATTAGCAAGCACAACCTTAAAATCTTCTCCCCGGAAGTGCTGAAAGGCCGTATTTGAAAAGCCGGGTTTATTTTTGAAATGAAAATTTGAAAAAAAAGAAAAAAAACAGTGTTAACTTTGTTTTGAGTCAAATGATTCATGATTTTGCTTAATCACCCTAATAAATGTGCAGAATGTGCCCGAGTCAAAATTTGCTAATAATAGTCATGAACAAGATCCCTTTGAAGCTGTATATGTGGTGGGAAGATCTGGGTAAATCAGGGCAAGATAAGGTCAATCTCTACTTGGAAGGTCTCACCGGGTTATTGAAGATAAGTCCTACAGGATACATCATAAAGGCATTGGTTACGTTCTGGGACCCAGCTCACAACGTGTTTCATTTCTCGGATTTTGAACTCACACCAACTTTGGAAGAAATAGCCGGATATATTGGGAGCACTGAAGTTCCTATAAGACACAAGTATGTGATTGCTCCAAGAGTCGTCGCTGTGCACAAGTTCCTAGATTCTTTAAAGATAAGCAGGGGGGTCCAGTACCCAGATTTGGCAGCCGATTTTTCCACTCCGCAGTTTATATACCAGCGATACAGGTACATAGGGGGGGTTAAACAATCTAGAAAGCAAAATTTGCAGCAAAGTCAATTGCCTCAAATGGGAAGAACACGGGTGCTTTGCTTTTATAGTGGTATTCTTGGGTCTTCTAGTGTTTCCCAGGAAAGATGGGAATATCGATATATAGATAGCTGGGGTCGTCAACACTTTGCTTACTCAGGCCAAAAGCACCCTCGCACCCATGATAGTGTCTGAAATCTTCCGCGCTCTCACAACCTGTAAAGTTGGAGGAGACCTTTTTGAAGGGTGCAACTTGTTGCTGCAAATGTGGATGATTGAACATCTATGTAATCGTCCTCAATACATGAGCTATGGGTCGATAGAGAAAAGCTGCATAGAGGAGTTTTATGCAAGGGTTGACGGGTTTAGCATGCCAGAAGGGGTCATAGAATGGATATCATATCTCCGTTCCGTCACTGCAAATCAAATAGAATGGATGTTCGGGTGGCTTCCTGTAGACGAAATCATATACATGCCAGCTACCGGGCCTCACTTTCTCCTGATGGGTCTCAGAAGTATCCAGCCTTATGCCCTATACCGGGTTCTGAGACAGCTGGGGAGATGTCAAATAGTTCCAAAGGATGAAGACCTTAGTGCTCAGGTAGTCGAGTTTTTTTCTAACGGTCAATTTCATGAAGTAGCAGTTCCCCAGATCTGGAGCGAGTGTCAATACTTGACAGCAAGCACCCAAGTGCGTGATTTATCCAGAGGCGAAATTTCTCTAGGGTATCTTGCTTGGTATAAAAGGGAAGTTGAGTTTGGAGGGCCGTCCAAAAGAACCCATCTTCAAGAATTTGTCGAGGCGTCACAAGTGCAACGAGATTGGTTGGCCAAAGAAAATGAGTATAGGGCTACCATAAGCAAGCTGGAAAAGCAAGTCAAGGATCTTCAATTTGAGAATGGTCTGCAAGCCGCCGCGGATGAGGGTGAGAAGAAAAATCTAGCCAAGGAAAATAACGCCCTTCAAGCCCAAATTCGGGAAATGAAAATAGCGGCAGAAAATCCCTCCAGAAGTGTAAAAGATGGAAAGCTTATAGATAACCTTAGGCGGAAGTTGAGTGAGTATGGTTTTGATTTGAATAAGGCAGAGGGTAAACTAGCAAGGGCCCGAACAAAATTGGCTAAAAATATGGAGGAGCGAGCCCGCTTAGTTAAACAGTTAAAAGAGAAATATGACAATAAGGTTGTGGGGTTGAAAAAAAGGGTCACCATCTTTGAGAACAAAATGATCAAGCAGGCAAAAGACTTTAAGGCAGAAAGAGAACACTGTTATGCAGCGATGGCACAGTTAGAAAGAGATATGCAACAACTTCAAGAACATAATCATGCAGCTGAACAAACTTTGGAAGCTAGGGCCCAGCAGATTGGGCGTTTGTTGCAAGAAAAGGGCATCATAAGAGAAAGTATCAGAAGGATCGCCGATTACATCACGATGCAATGCAGTAAGTGTGAGGATATGACCAGATCCATATTTTTCACCACTGTAATGACCTTTGTCTGCCATATAATGGAGGATCTTTACCATCTCCAAGGGGATTTGGCACGTAGGCCCATGGTGAGACCGACTGATGTCCCGCGGGCCCCAGGAGCAGTTGAGGCAATAATGTATTCATGATTTTTACTCGAGTCTGTATTTTCGTCTTTCTATTAGAGTCTGTTAGACTGTTTTCGAGTCTGTGTTTTTATCTTTCTATTGGAGTCTGTTAGTTTCCCTTTTCGAGTCTGTTAGTTTTATGATTAAATTTAATAGGATGAGTCATTGTAATCAAAACGTTTTTGTTTTATGGAAAATCTGAAGATCCCAAAATGTTTTATTATTTATTTTTACATTTATCCCCCAGAACTACGCTCGGCCTGATTCATGCGCCGTCATGATACATAGGCAATCCCCATAGGATTCGATCATAACCAGAAAAGAAAAAAAGAGAGAAAAGAAGAAAAAGAAGAAAGAGAAAACAAGAAACGGTGGGAAGGAAGAAATGGCAAAACAAGAGAGGAAAATGAGGGAATAAAGAACAACGAGAAATCAAGCAAAGAAAGGTAGAAATGGAAAAGAGAGAAGTTACAAAATGAAAATTAGGGAAAGTCGGGATGACGCAAGCAACCGATCAAATGCATAATAGAAATGGTTAACTGCTTAGGTGCATTACATCCCCAATGTGTGATTGCCTATATGTTAAGCTCTAATCGTTAGCAAGTTTGTTGTTGAAAAACGGTACAGGCAGGTGGTTAGTTTGTTTGGCATTCTGGAAACTCATCCTTACAACACCAGGTCCAAAGACAAGTTGATCATGACTAACCAAGAATTGGATGCAAGTGTTATTGATCTGTCGAGAGAGGGGGAAGAGTCTGATGTTAATCTGAAAGAGGAAGTGTATAAGCCGAAACAACAGATGGCAGAGATGTACCAGGCATGAGTGAAAGGGCATCCACCACCATCCTACCCCACTAACCCTGCTTTCATCCCACCGTTGGCTCAATCCTAGGAACCTCCCACTGTTGATTCATCTCCAAGCTTTCCCATTTACCACCACTACCATGACACCACTTCCCAAACACCACAAGCTCCACCACCCAAACCAGTTCCATACCCTCCTCTACCAGTCACCCCTGTTTTCGTGGCATCCCTACCTTCTACACTCTACTGATCCTCCAGTGAGCCTTTATTCCAGACCCAAGATAACCAATACTATCCCACGGAGCCTACTTTCAAGGCCCCAGAACCTTACTCCTACAGTCCTCGTTTCGACCTCCCTGTTGAAACTGAGAAGCCACCTAAAATCCATAACAGGAGGAGATGTTTAAGAAGGTTAAAAGCCTGGAGCAGTCATTTAGAAACATGCAGGGACTGGGAGGCCAGGTGAGCGTGGCTTACAAGGATCGTCTATTTCCCGATGTTCAACTACCAATAGGATTCAAGATGCCCAAATTCAATCTGTATGGCGGGCAAGCAGACCCGGTGGCCCATTTGAGAGGATTCTGCAGTAAAATGAGAGGAGCCGGTGGGAAAGAAGAGTTGTTGATGGCTTACTTTAGTATGAGTCTAAGCGGTGCGGCGTTGGAGTGGTACACTCATCAGGATCACAACAGATGGTATACATGAGATGATTTGGCCCAAGCATTCGCTTGTCACTTCCAATACAACCTTGAGATTGTTCCAGATCATTTGTCTCTGACTAAGATTGAGAAAATTCCTAGTGAAAGGTTTAGGGAATATGGTTTTCGTTTGAGAGAACAAGCGGCAAGGGTTGACCCTCCGATGAAAGAAAGTGAAATGGTGGATTACTTTCTGCAGGCCATAGAGCCCACTTACCACGACCATTTGGTATCGGCTATAGACAAGTCCTTCAATGAGGTAGTGAAGATGGGTGGCATGGTAGAAGAAGGGCTTAAATCAAACAAAATCCTGAGTTACTCGGCTATTAAGGCAACTACCCAAGCTATTCAAAATAGTACTGGGGGAGTAATCGGAAAGAAGAAGAAAGAGGATGTGGCAACAATTGATTCAGGATCATGGTTTTGACCTAGGGGCCCGTCACACCATTATACTCAGCCTCAATCCCACCACCAAACCTACACCCAACCCCCGTATAATCCACCCCAGCATTACTTCCCATCACCAGACCCTCATTTTTCTGTCCACCACGCCCAAACATACACCCAACCTCCCGCCCACGCACAATGGCGTGCGCCAGCCCCACAAAATACCTACCCACCCCCACGAGCCTACCGAAACCCTTCTGGACCAGGTTTCCGACCTAATCCAGCATTTAAGAACGAGATGTTGCAGAGGAAGAGAACCTTCACTCCATTGGGAGAGTCCTATACCAGTTTGTTCCACAGGCTAAGACAATTGGATATGCTGAGGCTGATCGAGTCCAAATTGCCAAATCCTCCTCCGAAGAATCTTGATTATTTTGTAAGCTGTGAATATTGTTCCGGTGTTCCGGTGCATGATACGGAGAAATACTGGCACTTGAAAAATGTTATCCAGGAGCTCATTGATACAAATCGGATTGAAGTCCAAGCTCCGGAGGCACCTAACATCAACCAGAACCCGTTGCCAACCCATTAGGAGACAAACATGATCGAGATAGTGCATAAGGGAGGGGAGCCCAAGAATCCTTCACAGACCGTCATGATGATTCGATCCAGTGAGGTCAAGCCAGTTGAAAAACCAACAATTGAGAGATTAGTGAACAAGTTGAACGGGACAAACGGTAAACCATTTGCGATAGTCAAGAAGGGGACCCCAAGTGATATTGTAGCAAAACAAGAAAAGCCAAAAGTAGTTGTGCTAGGAGTGGCAAACAAGCCTGTTGTAATTGTAGAGGGTGCCCGTATGGATCCTATCATCATCAAGTCTGTAACCCAGCTACCAATAGTCAACAGCAAGGCTGCCCATGGAACTATGAACGGGTGACGATGACCTACAAGGGAAAAGAAGTTAAAGAAGAAGTCAATGAGGCCCATGGATTAACTCATTCGGGGAGATGCTTTGCCCCGGAAGAGTTAAGAAAAGCTAAAACCTCTAAAGATAACCCAGTTCTAGTGAAGAAAGCGGTAACTGAAGAAGAGACGGAGGAGTTTCTAAGAAAAATGAAGGTACAAGACTATTCCATCGTGGAGCAGTTGAGAAAGACGCCTGCGCAGATTTCATTACTGTCATTGTTAATCCACTCAGACGAGCATCGTCGTGCCTTGATGAAAATTTTGAACGAGGCCCACGTTCCCGACAAAATCTTAGTGAACCATCTTGAAAAGATCGCCAACAAGATATTTGAGGTGAACAGAGTCACTTTTTCTGATGATGAGTTGCCCGTAAAGGGTACTAAGCATAACAGAGCCCTCTATCTTACGGTAAAATGTGAAGATTCCGTGGTTACCCGGGTATTGGTTGACAACGGTTCCAGTGCAAACATTTGCCCTCTCTCTACACTAAACAAGTTGAAAGTGGATGATGAGAGGATTCACAAGAACAATATCTGCGTTCGGGGATTTGACGATGGAGGGAAAGATTCAGTTGGTGATATAGTGCTTGAGTTGACAATAGGACAAGTTGAATTCACCATGGAGTTCCAGGTGCTGGATGTAGTTGTTTCCTACAATATGCTATTAGGTCAACCTTGGATTCATGCCGCCAAAGCAGTCCCCTCCACTCTGCACCAGATGGTCAAGTTTGAATGGGATAGACAGGAAATCGTTGTGCATGGCGAGGATAATTTGTGGGCTCACAACGATGCCGTTGTCCCGTTCATTGAAGTTGAAGATGATAAGGGGCCTTGGGTCTATTAGGTTTTTGACACAGTGTCGTTCGAGAAAATTCCAGAAGGGAGATGCGTTCCAATTCCAAAGGTAACCGCCGCATCAGTCATGGTGGCCTTTGAAATGTTGAAAAATGGTTTTGTACTGGTAAGGGTTTGGGTGCATCTCTGCAGGGTATCGTACACCCGGTGTCTCTCCCTAAAAACTTGGGTATATTTGGTCTGGGATTCAAACCCACAGCCGCAGATGTGAAAAGATCTAGAAAGTTGAAACAAAGGGCGTGGGTCCTTCCAAAGCCAATCCCACGTCTCTCTAAGACGTTTGTCAAACCTAGTGCCAGGGAACGCCCAGTGACAACAGTTCCCAGTTCTGTGGTTGGCATTGATGAAGAGTTAATTAAAAGGTTCGAGAGGTTGTTCGACGATGTGAACATGGTGGAAGTTGAGAAGGTTCTAGCAAAGCAGATGTGCAGTTTGTTGGGCCGAGTGCAAAGCTTAACAATAGGAAGACTACTCCTCTCCCTACCCGGAAGGAGTTTTGGTAGTTTGCTTTGATTTTCTTTTAGTTTATCTGGATTATTCTAGGGTTGTAATTCATATTCCATGTTCCATCCGTTTGGATGTATAAACCTTGTTATCTTTTAATTTCAATGAAATGCAATTTCCCTTTTTCATCATTCCTGATAGTTTTATTTTTGTTTTTCTTTTCTTCATTGTACAATTCTTTTTATGCTGGCTTCAATGACATGATATGCATGAGGAATCTTCGGCCCAGTCTTAAAAGTCAATCTAATTCTAAAATAATAATCCAAGAAATAGAGTGTGATAATGAATCAGAATATGATGATGATGAGGCCTTTGAAGAGATTAGTAAAGAATTAAGTCATTTTGAGGAAAAACCCAAGCCTAACCTGAATGATACGGAAGCAATCAATTTAGGGGACCCAGATAATGTCAGAGAAACTAAGATAAGTATCCATCTTGAACCGCAAATCAGGGAAGAAATAATCAAAGCACTGTTTGAATATAAAGATATTTTTGCATGGTCATATGACGACATGCCGGGTTTAAGCACTGACTTGGTGGTTCACAAATTTCCCACTGACCCAGCATTTCCTCCCATTAAGAAGAAGTTGAGAAAGTTCAAAACCGACATGAGTGTGAAGATTAAAGAGGAGGTCACAAAGCAGCTTGACGCAAAGGTCATTTGGGTCACGCGGTATCCTACGTGGTTAGCCAATGATGTGCCTGTGCCAAAGAAGGATGGTAAGACCAGAGTGTGTGTTGATTATCGTGATCTCAACAAGGCAAATCCAAAATACAACTTCCCACTGCCAAACATCCACATTTTGATCGAAAAGACGGCATTCATCACACCGTAGGGAACTTATTGCTATCGGGTAATGCCATTCGGTTTGAAAAATGCTGGGGCAACTTACATGAGGGCAATGACGACCATATTCCACGACATGATACAGAAGGAGATCGAGGTTTATGTGGATGATGTGATCATAAAGTCCAGGAAGCAGTCTGACCACGTCAGAGATTTGAGAAAGTTCTTCCAAAGGCTCCGCAGGTACAATCTTAAGCTTAATCCGGCAAAGTGCGCATTTGGTATTCCACCGGGGAAACTGTTGGGGTTCATAGTCAGTCGTCGAGGTATTGAATTGGACCCGTCAAAGATCAAAGCTATCCAAGAATTGCCACCTCCAAGGAACAAGAATGAGGTGATGAGTCTATTAGGGAGATTGAACTACATCAGCAGGTTTATTGCTCAGCTCATGACAACTTGTGAGCCTATCTTCAAGCTGTTGAAGAAGGATGTTGTGGTCAAGTGGACAGACAAGTGTCAAGAAGAATTTGATAAGATAAAGGAGTACTTGTCATACCCACCTGTGTTGGTCCCACCAGAACCGGGGAGACCTTTAATTCTGTATTTGACGGTCCTGGATAACTAATTTGGTTGTGTGTTGGGTCAGCATGACATCACCGGCAGGAAGGAGCATGCCATCTATTATCTTAGTAAGAAGTTCACATCTTATGAGGTTAAGTACACTCACCTTGAAAGGACATGCTATGCCCTAACTTGGGTAGCACAGAAGCTGAAGCATTATTTGTCATCTTACACTACCTACCTCATTTCTCGTTTAGACCCGTTAAAGTATATCTTTCAGAAGCCTATGACCATAAGGAGGCTCGCAAAGTGGCTGTTGCTCACATAATTTGACATCGTCTATGTGACTCTGACTGCGATGAAAGCCCAAGCATTGGCCGATCATTTGGCCGAGAATCCAGTGGATGAAGAATATGAACCTTTGAAGACTTATTTCCCTAATGAAGAGGTGATGCACATTGACGAGTTGGAACAGGTTGAAAATCTAGGTTGGAAACTTTTCTTTGATGGAGCTGCTAACATGAAAGGTGTTGGGATAGAAGCTGTACTTATTTCTGAAATAGGGCATCACTACCCTGTTACGGCTCAGCTTCGTTTCTACTGTACCATAACATGGCTGAGTACGAGGCATGCATTTTGAGTTTGAGGTTAGCTGTAGATATGGGTGTCCAGGAAGTCTTGGTCTTGGGAGACTCGGACCTCCCGGTGCACCAGATTCAAGGAGAATGGGAAACACGAGATTTAAAACTCATACCGTACCGACAATGTTTGCATGATCTTTGTCAATGGTTCCGATCAGTAGAGTTTAGGCATATTCCAAGGATCCATAATGAGGTTGCCGACTTTGGCTACTCTGGCGTCAATGTTACATCATCCAGATAAGGCTTATGTTGACCCTTTGCATATTCAGGTCTACGATCAGCATGCTTACTATAACATGGTGGAAGAAGAACTCGATGGTGAGCCGTGGTTCCACGATATCAGGGAATATATTAGGATGGGGGTGTATCCAGTACAAGCCACAATTGATCAAAAGAGAACAATTCGTCGTTTGGCAAGTGAATTTTTCTTTAGTGGAGGAGTCTTGTACAAAAGAACTCTAGATCTTGGGTTGTTAAGATGCATAGATTCTAGACAGGCTACGACTATCATGATCGAAGTACATTCCGGAGTCTGTGGACCGCACATGAGCGGCTACGTTCTACCAAAGAAGATTCTCCGAGCAGTTACTATTGGCTCATCATGGAGCGAGATTGTATCAGCTTCATGCGAAAATATTATCAATGCCAAGTACATGGAGATTTGATTCATTCTCCGCCATCTGAATTACACACAATGTCCGCACCATGGCCTTTTGTTGCTTGGGGTATGGATGTCATCGGACCAATCGAGCTGGCAGCATCCAATGGGCACAGGTTCATCCTGGTGGCTATTGATTATTTCACTAAGTGGGTTGAAGCTAAAACTTTCAAGTCTGTGACCAAGAAAGCAGTGGTCGATTTTGTTCACTCAAATATCATCTGTCGGTTCGGGATCCCAAAGGTGATCATCACAGATAATGGTGCTAATCTTAATAGTCATTTAATGAAAGAGGTATGTCAATAGTTTAAGATTATGCATCGCAATTCCACTCCATACTGCCCCAAGGAGAATGGAGCAGTCAAGGCAACCAACAAGAACATAAAGAAGATACTTCGGAAAATGGTGGAAGGTTCCAGGTAATGGAATTAAAAGTTGCCCTTCGCATTGTTGGGTTATCGCACTACTGTTCGCACTTCAATAGGGGCCACTCCTTAATTGTTGGTATATGGCACAAAAGCAGTGATACCCGCGGAAGTTGAAATCCTATCCCTCCAGATTGTTGTAGAAGCCGAAATTGATGATGACGAGTGGGTCAAAACCCGTCTAGAGCAATTGAGTTTGATTGATGAGAAGAGGCTGGCGGCAGTGTGTCATGGCTAGTTGTATCAAAAGAGAATGGCAAGAGCATACAACAAGAAGGTGCGTCCCCGGAAATTTGAAGTGGGTCAACAAGTATTGAAACGCATCCTGCCACATCAGGCCGAAGTAAAAGGCAAGTTCGCCCCAAATTGGCAGGGGCCGTTAATTGTAACGAGAGTGTTGTCCAATGGTGCTTTGTATTTAACAGATATAGAAGACAAATGTGTAGATATGGCTATCAATTCTGATGCAGTCAAAAGATATTATGTATGATTTCTTTGGTTTGAATTGTGTTTGTTTGTACTTGGCATATTTTGAAGATTGGAATGACGGAGGCATGTTGTTCTGCTATCTAAACACTTTATCCTTTGTTACCCCTTTGAGCCTTATTTATTTTCTTTCATACCCCTCTTGTGGAATCAGTAGCAAATTTCAGAAACATGAGCGCAAAAGATAAGTAATGGGAAAGAAAAAAAAGAAGAAAAGAATGAAAAAAAAGAAAGAAAAAAAAACAAAAAGAGAAAAAAAAAAAGAAAAGAAGAGAAAGAAAAAGAAAAGAAAAGAGAAAATCACAACAAAACAAAGCAATTCTTATATCATGAACTACGTTCGACCTGATTCCTTTTAAGGATACGTAGGCAGCCTCACGGTTCGATCCCATCAAATAAAAATTCAAAGTCCCCAGGCAAAGAAACTGGGGCAGAAAGTTGTAGTTGTTGTAAGAAATCTGATTCCAAAAGTTGTAATTTTGAACCTATTCGAATTATTTTGAGCCTTTTTGATATCCTTTCCTTCTAACCCCATCCAAAAGCCCACATTACGGTCTAAAGAAAGACCTTTCGATCAGTCTTCGAGAGATGCAAAATCAAGCAAATAGAGGTGATTCATATCAAGGGCAACACTCCGGTCTAATCAAGAAAAATGAAAAATGAGAGAGTCCCATTGGTGAAAACCCCTGCGGGCACCGTAAGGCTATGAAAGATAAGAGAAATTAAAATGAGAGATTCTTATTGGTAAAAACCCTCACGGGCACCGTAAGGCGACAATGAGTTGAGAGATGAACAAATGAGAGAGGCTTGTTGGTGAAAACCCTTTAGGGCACCGCAGGCAGAACAAGGTCAGTGATTTGTTGAAGAAACTGGGTTTTGATGATCTCGGGGCATAAAGTATGACAATTGAAAGTTTATTGGTTGGACAGGCTGCGCTGATTAATCCGAAAAGCATGTAATGATCATTGGTACCAGCTGCTCCACTCAGATAAATCTTTTTTCATATTTTCCCCTTCAAACAACCATCCAGATTTGGATTTTTCTTCCTTATTCCTAACTCTCAAAGTCATTGCATATCATTTTTTTCGGGTTTATTTCTATAAGATGTTTGCAATATCAATTGTGTTTAAGCAAATAAGAAAGGATTTCAAAGCTCACTACCAACTTTCAAAATTGCACAAAGTGCAGTGTGGCCAAAGCATGCCAGAGATAGTATGATGTAAGGTGGAACACAAAGTGTCAGTGAAAGTTCTAACGTTGGAATGGTTTAGTGATTCTATGGGAGAAGTAGAGGTTCATATAGAGGGGTCGGAAGTGTAAAACAACGGTTTGGGTATGGATCACTCGGATCATCTATAGTATTGAGGTTGAGGATCAGTTACAAAGTCAAACAATTCTTGGCCAGTTCAGGGAAACTAGTCAAAGCAAAGCACGACAGCAAAGGATCCACCTTCAGCAAGAGTGACACAAACTAACCACCACACTTTTAAACTGACAAGATTTTTCTTTGATTTGAAACAGGGGCAGGAAATTTCATTTGTTTTGGAGAAACCCTTCGTAAGGAAAAGCAGGCACTAGACAGGTTTGACCGTAAATTCTCAGGACCCTCCTGGACAATGGGACCTAGTTTAAAATTCAAAATAATCATGAGTAGAAAAATCTAGCATAAATGTACCCCAAAGGAATATAAGTTGTCTTCAAAGTTTGCATTCTTGGGATAGGATTCAAATAGGAGTTTTCAGGTCCCTCCTGAATAATGGGACCTAGCTTTAAGATTTCCATTAGATAACAAGATTTAGCATAAGTTCTGTTATAGGGAAAAATTGTCATTCTGCCTTAAAAATTGTCATTCTTAAGATAAGACTTGATTTTGATTTTCAGGACCCTCCTGGATAATGGGATGTAGTTTTAAGACCTTCTTGGATAACGAGATTTAGCGAAAGTCATACCTTTAGAAAACATAATTCAGCTTTAAAACTGTCATTTAACTAGGAGTTTTCAGGGCCCTCCTGGATAATGGGATCTAGCTTTCAAATTCTTAGTGATATTTGGTAACATGATTTAGTTAACACTCACAGATGTGCCCAACTACCAAACTGGGGCAGAAAATTTTCTTTGTTTTTGCTATTTTGTTGGTAATCAGGAGCCCACCTGGAGAACAAAGCAATTTAAGTGTCGGTAATCAGGAGCCCACCTGGAGAACAAAGCAATTCAAGCGTCGGTAATCAGGAGCCTACCTGGAGAATAAAGCAATTCAAGTGTCGGTAATCAAGAGCCCACCTGGAGAACAAAGCAATTCAAGTGACGGTAATCAGAAGCTCACCTGGAGAACAAAGCAATTCAAGTGTCAGTAATCAGGAGCCCACCTGCAGAACAAAGCAATTCAAGTGACGGTAATCAAGAGCCCACCTGGAGAACAAAGCAATTCAAGTGTCGGTAATCAAGAGCCCACCTGAAGAACAAAGCAGCAATTCAAGTGTTGGTAATCAGGAGCCCACTTGAAGAACGAAGAGAAAGCAGCAATGTTTGAAGGAAGACGGTTCAAGTTCAGCAATCAGGCGCCCACCTGAAGAAAAGCGAAAGCATCTCAAATTACAATTCAAGTCGGCAACAAAGGAACTTCACTTGGAGAATACAAGTCAACAAGGCAACAGGAACCACAAGATCAAGTTTGAGGATATAGATAGGATTTTTGTAATGCATAGATCATAGTTTAGTGTAGCTTCTTTTACTTTGTCATGGCGTAATAAGGAGTTCAGCAAGCAGTAGCAGCAGCAGTAGTGAAATCACAGCTTCATGGTAGTCCCAGCTACTGAAACTTCCCGAACTACACTGACCTGATTCCTTTATAGCCAAGATATGTAGGCAACCTCGGAAGTAGGGTGCGGTCAAAAAATTTCAAAAATGCTTCCCAACGGAGTATTCAAACAGGAAAAAAGCGCTCGTATCCTCTCACTTTATCTTTGCACGAAAACTCTCCATATTTCCAAGTAAAGAGGGGCAGCTGTGAGCACGTGATTTTTTCCCTATGTGAATTACTCCCATAAATTCAAGAAAAATAAAATTTTCCCATTATTTGCAATTTCGTGGATTTTTGTAGCATTTCTCGTTAATTGCTTGCATTTATCTGTGCACGTTTATTTTGTTTAATTCATGAAAACATATAAAAAATATGTTGCATTTGCATTTAGGATTTAATTTTGCATTTTTAATCAATTAGTAATTTAGTTGCTTTACAAAAATGAAAAAATCACAAAAATGGTTTATTTTGCATTGTTCAACTATTAGATTTGAATTTCGTTGGTTTTCCTTTAAGCTGGTATTTGATTAGTAGAATTAATTATTAGGTTTAATTAATTTAATTTGCTAGGATAATTTGGGTTAGGAATTAAGTCGGGTTTTGTTTTGTTTTTATTTTTAGAAAAAAAAAGAAGAAGAAAAGGAATTAAAAAGATTTTTGAAAAGAGAAAAGAAAAGAATTAGATTTTTTGGGCCTTTTGTTTAATTTTTTCCCAAGCCCAATTGATTTATACACAATACCCAACCAGTCCAGCCCAGACCCGCTCCAATATCCGGTCCAGCTTTATCTTAAACCAAAACGACATCGTTTCATTAGCCCTTGATCTGAGCCACTGATCCCAGTAAATCCGACGGTCTAGAACTGAAGCTCCATAGGTATATAACTGTCTGAAATGCCCTCACCCCCCTCAGAACCCCCCCTCTTTCAGTCGTCTCTCTCAACCCTTCACCTCTCAGAGACCAAACGAAACCCTAGGCTGCCGCCCTAAGATTCTTGCCCTTTCCGGTGGCGGCGCCGGTCCCAAATCACCCGAAAATAACATCCTACAACCCCCATGACCCCTTTATAAGAAATTCACACCCCTTTTCCCTCGAATATGTCCCAGACTCTTCGAATCTTTGAGTGAAGTTATGAACCCTAAAATCCCCAAAAATCAATTGGCGAGGCTTTTGAAAATTTAAGGTTGAATTTAACTTTAATCGAGTGTTTTCAGTCGAGAACACTCGATTAGGGTCTATTTCAGCCAAAAAAATTGAAGATTCATCGAAGCTTGGTTCTGTTTTCTCAAAATCATCCTTGCATGTGTTTCTTTAGTTTAGGTTAAATGATTAAATTGTTATTTTTCTTTAGTTTGTTTGGATTCATTAGATTAGTTTTCGTCTAATTTTTCCCTTTTGTTTTGGGCTGTGGAGAACATTTGTTTCAGAAATCTATTTGACTCTGCATTGCCCTCCAAAGGGAGGTGATTAGCCCAGGTTTTGAATTGAAACATTGGGTCAAATTGACCCATACCCATTTGGGTTCACTGAGGTAAAAACAGAGTGCTCGAGCGGTGATTTAGGAATTTAATCTAGGGGAATAATCTGTAACTGACTTAGGAAGCTGCTAGGAAGGTGCCTTTAGGACTATTCTGAAAATCTGAGTTTTAGGCTAGGGGTACCTAGGCAAAAATGAAAATTATGAAAGGTTTTATGTGCAAAACTTAGCTTATTTATGATGCCCTAATAGCTTGCCTATAAAGGCATCATTACTTTAGATTGAAGGGGGGGGGGGATAAAAAAATCCTGCAAAACTGAACGGTTGAGTTTTTGAGAACAATTATGAAATAACACTGAATTCTCCACATTTCTTTGTAAAAAAACAGCTCAAATTCTATTTGGTTTAGGATTTCTGATCTTCCTTGCTAGCTGAACTCTCTGAAAAACCCCAAATTCCTGCACCTGGTTTAAAAATGGTTTGATTTTTTGGACTTGAAGATTTGGTTTAAAGCTTTTGGTTCTTGGGTTCACTGTTTCATTGTTGGGATTTAGGCTATTTGCTGCTGCTGACTCTCTATTGATTCTTCATCTTTTCTTTTTTTTTTCTCTTTCGATATTCAGGTACACACTCTTAGACCCTATTGATTGTGAAGTTAGATTTGAAGAGTGAAATGAAAAGCAGAAAGTTTAAAGCATAGTATCAGTTTATTTGTGCTTCAATTGTATCTCTTCATGATTTTGTGTTTTAGTATTTTAGTTCTTATCATTGTACATTATCATGGGACCGTCAAGGTGCTGCAGTAACAGACTTAGTCAAGGCACATGAATCTTAGCCTCGCTTTAATTTTTGTCGAAACAAGTGTTCATGTTTGGTGATGATTTCGTGTTGAACTAGATATCATGACAAGTATAGGTTAGGGATAAAGTGAATAATGTGTAGTCTGGCATTTAAAAGCAATGTGATGTGTTGTTTTGCACAGAATTGGTTGTCCTTTGACATGTGATCATAAACTCATGTTGAGGATAGTTTGAGTTGCCTATTAGTCTTGTTTAAATTTTGGCATAAATCAGCTTAATGTTGGATATCTTGTGAAATGGGGGGTTTAAACCTATTAGTTTGAAGATGTTTGTTGAGAATCTTCATGTGACCTTTGGGATCCAAGCAATTCACATGCTAATTTTTTGGATTGGTTGTTGTTTATTATTGAGAAGAGTTCGATTGATTTAAGTTTTCTTGAGTAGCAGTTAATGTAGAATCATGTGAAGAGAAAAAGGAAAATAGACAAGGATGTTTTAAGAATAAAGTTATGCGTTGATTTGCCCTGCTGGTTCACAAGCCTGTTTAAGTTGGAACTGATGAAAAATCTCGGAATTTTCAGCTAGTTGAATGGTGTTTGAACTTTTAAAATTTAGGAACAAAGTATTAGTTCAATCTCATGGTTCTTATGATCTTGGTAGATTTGCATTTCCTTGATTGCATATAATTGTTTGATTCTGAAAGTTGGGCCCAATGCTAGCCCAGTCAATGATGTTCAATCTCAGATCCTCTTTACATGTTCCATGCCCTTGGACGTCCTTCCTCATCAATAATTGGGCTCGTTTTGGGCCCGAGCCTGAAGGCATTTATAAATGGTCTCGTTTAGTTTGCTGTCGGTTGCAGCAATTTCCCTTTAGATGATTGGTCTCTTAATACGAGGTTTGTTAGTTAATTATTAGGGTCGAACCTTCAGTTAAATAATTAGAATCCCATTAAGCCATCCTTAATTAATTAATTAGACTCTTAAGTTGGACTCGAGGTGCGCCATACCAAATAAAATCTCAAAATGCACTGCTCTCACTTAAATAATTTTAATCCTTAGAAATCGAGGTGCGCCATTTAGTTGAATTTTCCGTGGCCCTCACAAAGTTGAAAGTGCGTAGTTGCTTCAGGCGCGCTATTTTAAAAAATTACCTTCCTAAACTCGGGTGTGCATTTATGTGACCCAAATTCAAATCTCAACAATGTTAGATAAAATATGTCGGGGACTGTGGGTGTATTTATGTGACGTAATTCAAGACGTGTTTTAAATAACGTTGAAATCTTCCTGAAAAATAACTAAAAGCAGTTACAAAGTTAAAATTGATCCATAGGCTAAAACATATATTAAAATCAAGTAAATAGGCCAAATATAACAGTTGAGCGACCGTGCTAGAACCATGGAATCCGGGAATGCCTAACACCTTCTACCGGATTAACAGAATTCCTTACCCGAATTTCTGTGTTCACGGACTGTAAAACAGAGTCAATCTTTTCCTCGATTCGGGATTTTAAAACCGGTGACTTGGGACACCATAAATTATCCCAAGTGGCGACTCTAAACCATTTTTTTAAAATAAATAATCCCGTCTCGATTGTCACTTAAATTGGAAAAAACTCCCTTATACCCTTATGGGGGGGGTAGGAAAAAGGAGGTGTGACAGTCACATCTCTGGTATCACCGTGCTGAACCTTGTCCTTGAGGAGAAGCAAATGAGGTTCATCATATTGCCGCTCCCTGATACGATCAAATAAGGAGGACCGAGAAACCACGCAAGCTAGAACCCGACTGGGCTCTGAAAGATCCAATCTCACAAACTGGCTAGCTAAGGCCTGAACATCCATTGCCATAGGCCTCTCCGATGCTGGTAGATAAGCCAAACTCCCAAAACTCTCCGCTCGACGACTCAAAGCATCGGCCACCACATTGGGCTTGCCCGGGTGATATGGAATAGTAATATCATAGTCCTTCAACAACTCCAACCACCTCCTCTGGCGCAAATTTAGATCTTTTTGCTTAAACAGGTGCGGCAAGCTCCAATGGTCAGTATAAATCTCACGGGGAACCCCGTATAAATAACGGCGCCAGATCTTTAGGGCGTGAACAAGGGTAACTAACTCAAGGACGTGGAGCGGATAATTCTTCTCATGTATCTTCAACTGTCTGGGCGCGTAGGCAATCACCCTACTGTCCTGCATAAACACCGTTCCGAGGCCAACCCACGAGGCATCACAATAGACCATATAAGACCCCGAACCTGTAGGCAGTATAAAAATTGGGGTTGTGGTCAAAGCTGTCTTGAGCTTCTAAAAGCTCGCCTCACACTCCTCCGTCCATTGGAATGGAGCACCCTTCTTGTTCAACCTGGTCATAGGGGCCGCAATCGATGAAAACCCCTTTACAAAACGACGGTAGTAGCCCACCAAACCAAGGAAACTGCGGATCTCGGTAGCTGAGGATGGCCTGGGCCAACTCTGCACGACCTCTATCTTCTTCGGATCCACCTGAATACCCTCACTCGATACCACGTGGCCTAAGAATGCCACTGAATCCAACCAAAACTCACATTTTGAGAACATAGCATATAATTTCTTCTCTCTCAGAGTCTGAAGCACAGTCCTCAGGTGTTTCTCATGATCTTCCCGACTCCGGGAATACAACAGAATATCATCAATAAAGACAATGATGAAAGGGACAAGATACGACCGAAACACACTATGCATCAAATGCATAAAGGCTACTGGGGCATTGGTCAGCCCAAATGACATAACAAGGAACTCGTAATGACTATACCGAGTCCTGAAAGCAGTCTTCGGGACATCTGGCTCCCAAATCTTCAACTAATGGTAACCTAAGCGCAAATCAATCTTAGAAAACACCAGTGCGCCCTGAATCTAGTAAAACAGATCATCAATACGAGCGAAGGATAACGGTTCTTCATTGTAACCTTGTTTAACTGGCGATAATCAATACACATACGCATAGAACCATCCTTTTTCTTCAAAAATAAGACAGGAGCACCCCAAGGTGATACACTAGGCCGAATAAAACCCTTATCAAGAAATTCCTGTAACTAATCTTTCAACTCCTTCAACTCAGGAGGAGCCATACGATACGGAGGAATAGAAATGGGCTGAGTGCCCGACAACAGATCAATGCCAAAATCAATATCTCTATCAGGCGGCATGCCTGAAAGATCAACAAGAAACACATCGGGAAAATCCCGTACTATTGAGACTGAATCAACTGAAGGGGTATCAATACTGACATCTCTCACATAAGCTAAATACGTGTCACACCCATTCTCAACCATACGTTGTGCTTTAAGAAAAGAAATGGCTATACTGGGAGTGTGATCTAAAGTACCCCTCCACTCAACACGCGGTACACCTAGTATAGCCAATGTCACGGTTTTAGCGTGACAATCAAGAAGAGCATAATGGGGTGACAACCAGTCCATGTCCAAGATAATATCAAAGTCAACCATGCTCAGTAACAATAAATCGGCTCTGGTCTCAAAACCACTAAGAGCAACCAAACACGACCGATAGATGAGGTCCACAACAAGAGAACCTCCCACAGGAGTAGAAACATAAATTGGGGAACTCAAAGAATCCCGAGATACACCCAAATGCGGAGCAAAATAAGAAGACACATAAGAGTAAGTGGAGCCTGGACGAATAGAACCGAGGCATCTCTGTGACAAACTAGTATAATATATATGATGACAAAATCGGAGGCAACAGCCTCGGTACAGGCAGGAAGGGCATAGTATCTGGCCTAGCCTCAGGCGACCTCTACCTCCCATACCCCCACCTCTAGCTGGCTAAGTAGGCGGGGTAGCAACTGGAGCTGTAACCATAGCCTGAGAACTCTGTGGGGCACGATGTGGCTAAGAAGTTTGTGGAGGTGCACCCCTCCCAAGTCTGGGGCAATCCCTCACCATATGGCGGGTGTCACCACACTCAAAACAAGCTCTGGGAGGACGTGGTGGTTGTGACTGGCTCGGGCCAGGTCTGCTGGACTGACCTCTAAAAGCACCCCGCACAGGAGGCGCGCTAGATACCGGAGGTGCATAATAAGGCTCCTGAGGTCTATAAGGAGCTGGAATACCACTGGCTGCTCGAAGAGCTGAATGAATAGGGTGACTCATATAACCCCTACCATGACGACCTGTTGCTGAGGCACGCACACCAGAGAAATGGCCCGACTCTCGAGACCTCTTGGCCTCCCTCTCCTCTCTCTCCCTAGCATGCATACCCTCAATCCTCCTAGAAATGCTCACCACCTGCTGATAATAAATATCCATCACTAACTCACGAGCCATGCTAGACCTGATGCTGGGAATAAGGCCCTCAATATACCAGCGAACCCTCTCGCAGACAGTAGAAATCAAGGTTGGTGCATGAATAGCCAAACTGGTGTAACGAACAACATACTCTGAGACAGTCATAACACCCTGGTGCAAATGCTCAAACTCAGTGCGCCATGCATCCCTGAGACTTTGAGGAACGTACTCTCTCAGGAACAAATCTGAAAACTGAGTCCAAGTCAGTGAAGCAGCCTTATCCAGACTATTTAACTCATAGGTGCACCACCACTCATAGGCGGCTCCTGGAAGCTGGAGGGTAGTGAAGGAAACCTCGCTCGATCCTGATATACCCATGGTACTGAGAATGTGGTAACTCTCATCTAGAAATCCCAGAGCATCCTCCGATGCTAGACCGCTAAATACAGGAGGCTTGTACCTCTTGAACCTCTCAAGCCTCAGCTGCTCCTCCTCGGAAGCCGTTTCCCTATCCTCGGGCTGAGCTGGCACTGTAGGCGGTACAGGAATAATCTTTGGGACCTGCTCAACATGCACTCGCTGCTCAGGAGTGCGGGCGGCGGGAGTCTGTGCTCCTCCCCCGGCCTGAGATGTAGCTGCAGCAAGGGGAAGCAACACTACCTGAGCCAGAGTGGTGTACATGCTCATGAACTGTGCTAGAGTCTCCTGAGGAGCTGGAGTAGTAGTAGCAGTAGGCGTGTCAGGTGCCTGGACTCCGGCTGGAACTGCTGGTGGTACCTCAGCAGCAGATCGTGCAGGTGCTCCGGCTGCACCACGTGCGCGTCCTCGGCCTCTATCCCGGCCCCGGCCTCTGACGGCTGCAGTAGGGGTGCGGCTGCCTGATCATCTTGGGTAGCACGTATCCTCACCATCTATGAGAGAATAGAAGACAGAAGTTTAGAATTGTGATGTCAAAATATCGCACGACAAGGAAATCAAATAAAGTAAAATTTTCCTAATAGTTACATAGGCTCTCGTAGATAAGTATAGACGTCGCCGTACCGATCAGCGAGACTCTAATAAACCGTCTTGTGATCTATGACTCCTATGAACCTAGAGCTATAATACCAACTAGTCACGACCTCAGTTCGCCCTCCGTGAATTGTCATGACGGCACCTAGTCTCTACGACTAGGTAAGCCTAACAAATGCAGAACATAACGAATCTTGTAGAAGAAATAATCAAAAACCAAAATAACTGAATGGCAGCAATAGTTATAATGTCGCTCGACATATTCAACACAAAATTCTCAAAACCAAGCACACTATCCCAAAACCCGAAAACTCACGGAAACAAAAGCCTTTGGAATATCTAACAGTCTAACTCCAGAATATCTAAGAAAGAAAAATATAAAAGAGCAATGTTTAACAGCTAGAATATAAAGGGACTTCTCGGTCTGCGGATGCGGCAGATGTACCTCGAAGTCTCTACAGCAGTCGCCTCCTCAAGGATGGCAGGCCTGGGTAGTGGTACCTGGATCTGCACATGAAAAAAATACGCAGAAGGGGCATGAGTACACCACAACAGTACTCAGTAAGTGCCAAGCCTAACCTCGGTTGGGTAGTGACGAGGAAGGCCAGGGCCTTACTGAGGTTAAATAAAATATAAAGATCAACAGTATATAACAGAACAATATAAATAAGTACAGCAGTAAAATAACACAGGATGTACAGGACCGCAACAACTATACAGTAACAAGGTAAACACGGAAAGGAAATACAGCTCAGCACCAATAATAACAATCGGAGATCTCCCAGTATACCGTCATGTAGTCCCATATGTACACATCTAATGGATCTCCCAAGATCCCGTCCCGTAGTTCAAATCACAGTGTGCGGGGATCTACCAGAATCCCGTTCCGTAGTCCCAAATGTAAATACCCAGTACTGAGGAATCTACTGGGCGCATTCCCGCAGTTACATATAATTGTGCGGGGGGATTTACCGTAATCTCACATCCGTAGTCCCAAAATAAACAGACAAGGGGGAGCTACCGGAATCCCACATCCGTAGTCCCAAAATAAACAGACAAGGGGGAGCTACTGGAATCCCACATCCATAGTCCCTAAATAAATACACAGCACCAACAGGAAAATATACAGAAATGGCAAAATTTCATATTAAGGCAACAAGTGATTCTAGCTTAGCATGCTGTACAGAATTCAGGTAAGGCAGGTTGAGCAAATAAGGCAATTAGGTCACTTAGATATGCTTTCCTAAGCTAACAAGGGGCTTAATAATGCAAGTAATAGGAACAAGAAGGAAACATACTAGTATTTACTTAAAGAACACCGAATTTCCAACAAATAGCACAAGTACGCACTCGTCACTACGTAGAAGGCATTTCAATTACCAAATTTACCAATCCTAAGGGGAAGGTCCCCCACACAAGGTTAGACAAGCCACTTACCTCAAACCGGCTCAAAATCAACCCGAGACCACGTTCTTACCACGAGTACTCGACTCCAAATGGCCCAAATCTATTCAATTCAATTGCATAATGTAAATAACACTTCAAGTAACTAATTCTACAATTAAATTCTAAGTTAATACGTGAAATTATGTAAAATGACCAAAACGCGCCTCGGGCCCACGTCTCGAAATCGGGTAAAATTTATATTTCCAGAAACCTCGCACCCTCACGGGTTCAGTCATATCAAAAATACCAAAATCGGACCTCAATTTGTCCCTCAAATCATCACTCAAAGGTCTCCAATTAGACAAGCCCTAACCCCCCAATTACCACTGATTTTCCTTAATTTTTCATGCTTAAATTGATAAAAATCATCCCAATAATGAGTTTAGGGATCAAAGACCTTACCCCAATGAACTCCTCTGAAAATCCCTCTTGAAAAGTGCTCCCCAAGCTTCTTCCCGTTTTGAAAAATATGAAAAATGGCTAAATTTCGCGAAGGCAAGAATTTATATGTTCTGCCCAACGACTTTCGCATTTGCGGCCCTGGGACCGCTTCTGCGGGCCCTCTTCTGCGGAGCCAAGGTCGCATCTGCGACTTTTCATTAAAGGGCTAGCTTCCGCATCTGCGATGCCCAATCTGCAGATGTGTATCGCTTCTACGGTTCCTGAAGAAATGACCAAATTCTGCTTCTGTGGCCACTGAGCCAATTCTGCAGCGCCGCACCAGTGGAACCCAAACCGCAGGTGCGGTTATGACATAACCAGCAGTTGAAGCTGCAACTCTCACTCCAAAATCTTTCCGTCAACCATCCGAATTCATCCCGAGGCCTTCAGTACTTCAACCAAGGAACCAACAAGTCACAACCCACTATCCAAACTTGTACCAACCCTTAAAACACCTAAAAACATCGAAACATCGAATTAACCATGGATTTAAGCCTAAGAACTCCAAAATTCTCAAAATACGCTTTCGATCAAAAAGTCTATCAAACCTCGTCCGAATGACCTGAAATTTTGCACACACGTCACATTCAACACTACGGAGCTACTCCACCTTCTGGAATTCCATTCCGACCCTCGGTTCAAAATCTCACTATCGGACCAGAAATTTCAAAAGTTCAACTTTCGGCATTTCAAGCCTTAATTAGCTATGGACCTCCAAAACACAATCTGAACACGCCCCTAAGCCCGAAATCACCTAATGGAGATAACGGAACCATCATATTTCCATTCCGAGGCCGTCTTCACATTTTTCTAACTACGGTTAACTTTCCAATACTTAAGCTCTCATTTAGGGACTAAGTGTCCCAAAACTCTCCTAAACTCAAAATCGAACATCCCGGCAAATCAAAATAGCAGAAATAAACTCGAGGGAAGCAGTTAATAGGGGATCAAGGCATAAATTCTTAAGACAACCGGCTGGGTCGTCACACACTCAATTGCAAGCCTTCATTATGGCAATCCAACTCTCAGAGAATAATAATCAAGGCCCAACACCCTCACTCACTACCCAATTACCTAACACATCTTCTGAAAAAGCCCAATATCCAACACAAGTAATCGGATCAAACTCTTCATACGAGCCTACACAAACATTACCTATATCAAATCAGCTGGCCAAATTACCCACTCAAAATCATTCTAATCCTGAAAACTCGTCATTTCCCTCTCAAACCAATATTTCTACACATAATTCTCCCTTACAAGATACATCACCACCAAATGAACCGGTCACCTTACAATTTTCAACACAAGAGAACAATTTCCTTTACCAACACCAATCTCTTTCAACACCCAATCTTCCTAAACACCATCACAGGAACACCCACCACAACCCACACCCATCTATATCACACAATACCCACCAATTCAAGCTTACCCCCAGTCATGGTTGAAAATGAGCATGCAGGACCATGCACTGACCTTCACCTTGGAGATAGAAAACCAAGATGTAATACTGATGATCCAAAATCCGATAGATATAGCTCAAATAGTCATCGAAGGGATGTGCATGGGAGTGACTTTTTAAATCAATTCCTATGGGCAATGAACCCCCCGTTAGTCCTTCATCAACAATCATCAATGACACCACAAATTCCCACTCCTCTGCCAATGTTCATACCACCATCTCCACCAATGAACAACATGGATCTTCCCTTTTACCCACCCCAACAGCCACCCCATACATTTGTTCCATGGATACAACCTCACACAGCAATAACACCCATAATACCACTCTATGCACAAGCATCCCCATACCACCCTCTCACACCTCCAACTAACCCATTTTCCCCTCCCAGTCTATCTCACAACGAACTCAACGACATAGCTCGATTGGAAGTAGCAGCAACTATGGCAGAAATTAGAGAAACACTCCCTATACTGAGCTACCTAAATGGAAACAAGATATACTTCCTCAAAGACCAGTACGAAAGAAAAGTGGTCATAACCTGTCCACCAAAGCTACAAAGTGTATCACTAAATATACATCCAACAAGAAACCCAGAGGCGTGGAAGTTCGCAATAGTGTTAATTCCAACACTGATGAACATATCCTCAATAATGGAGAGGGAGACTCCATCCAACCCACTCAATAATCAATCCATGCAGTTTTTCATATGGAACTATCGAGGAGCTCAATCACCGGAAATATCTTAAAACTGAGTTTGGTTTCTCACATTTAGCATAGTCGCCTGCGGAAGGAATTTCTGGAGGAATCGCCCTACTATGGAAGGAGGAGGACATCAAACTTGATCAAGTGACAGCCACAAACCAAGAGGTCCATTCCATTGTCCAGGTATACCCTAACCTTAATGCTTGGTTACTATCCATTATTTATGCAAAAAGTGATATACATGCATGCACTATACTGTGGAACAATTTACGTACTATATATGATCAAGTTAGGTTGCCATAGTTAATTGGAGGTGATTTTAATGAAATTACTAGATCTAATGAAAAATATGGTGGCCTTAGTATAAATAATAGTCATAGTGATCAGTTTATAAAATGCATTAATTATTGCAACCTTGTAGACCTAGGGTATACGGGTAGCCGTTACACCTAGTCTAATAATCGTCAATTAGTCAACAAAATTCTAGAACGTTTAGATAGAAGCTTAGCTAATTACGAATGGCTAAAACTATATCCTGAGACTTCAGTGCATCATTTGCCCAGAACCCACTCAGACCATAGTCCCTTAGTATTAAGTTTAAAAAAGCATAAAGCTCCTCAGGATAAAATATTTCGCTTTGAAACCATTTGGACCACTCACCCTGAATTTCCTTCCATTATTACTCAAAATTGGTCTCCTAATAAACCTACATTTCAGGCCATTAAGGATTTCCAAATACATATAACAAAATGGAATAGGGTTACCTTTGGCAATATATTTAAGAAAAAAAATATTGTTAGCTAGGCTACAAGGGATACAAAACTCCACCAAGTATCCAACTAGCCAATTCCTCCAAAATCTAGAAAAAGACCTAATTGCTCAATTTAATGATATACTAAAACTCAAAGAAGAATTTGAAAGTTAAAGTTAAGGATAAATTATCTCCAATATGGTGATGCCAACACAAAAAATTTTCACTTAACAACTCTACATAGGCGCAGACAGAACCGTATAACGACTCTAAAAGACTCTGTTAGGAATTGAATACTAGACCAAAAAAATATTAATACTTCTATTGAAGAATACTACCACACTCTATTTACTACTAGTCACTCCCATCACTCAATCCAAACCTATAACTCAATCCCCATCAACACAAATAATTACTCAATTCTTGAAAAACCAATTACACATATGGAAATTACTGAAGCTCTTAAATCATTCCAACCTTTTAAAGCACCAGGGTCGGATGGTTTACATTCGTATTTTTTCCAACAATACTGGCCTCAAGTTGATCGCATCACTGATAAGGATGGAGTTTTGAAAGCTCCAAGAAGGCCATTTACAAGATCTCAAGCTAAATAAATGCAGACTAAGGTTGTTGGACTTCAATGGCAAAAAAGAAGCTTCAAACTATAGAGGAAGAGCTCAAGCCCAAAGGAGAAGAATTGTCTGTTTTATAATTATTTGGTGGCTCAAATTGAAGTCCACGAGAAGGAAAATTGGGTCACCCAAATCAGCCCTCGAAGTCCATCAAATGGGCTCAAATGAGCTTAAAAGAGGTCCAAAAGGAGGTGTTACGAAAAGAGCCCAATTGGAGTCCAAACCAATGGCCCAAACTAGTTGTTTTAAGGCCCAAATCTTCCCCAAAGGGTCTTGGCCGCCCCCACCTAATTTTAATGACTTTTCTTACTCTTTAGCAACCACCCTACCTAATTGTAATGACTTTGTATGCTTTAGCAATCACCCTACCTAATTTTAAGGACTTTTATGCCTTAGTAATCCTATAAATAGGGAGTTCTTCTCATTCATAAGACACTAGATTATTGATTAAGTATATCATACTTTGAGAGTTCTTTTTAACCTTTGTTACTTGTGCTTTGAGATTTATCTTTCAACCTTTACTAGTTCGTAGTTCAAGGTAGTAAGATTACTTCTCTTTTATGATATCTTTGATCCTTTATGGTATTCATAGAAAGCGATTAATACTAGTTATTAATTGTTGTCTCAAGTTACTCGTAAAGCGGTCAAGATCTGAATCTATTGTTTTGATTTACTTTTTAAGTAAAGGCGTTTGATTTCTTCCATAAATCAAGATGTTGTTACTTTGATCTTGTCAAGGCTATAGAACTTGCGTTCTTGGAAGTTCTTGGAATTCTTTCCTTGAATTTTTTCCATATCCTTTATTTTTATCTCTTTAATTACATAGAGGTTGAAACCTAAGGAGAGGGATACACAGTAAAGCGAAGCTTGGATTTTTTTGCCATAGTCCAGTGACAAGCGTTCTAACATAAGTGAACCCAAGACAGAACCAGTGCCTCCACCAACGACATTAAAGACCAGAAAATCATGTAAACCAGTGTAGTTGTCTGCCAGCTTTCTGATACGATCCAAGAAAAGATAAACTATCTCCCTTCTAACTAGTGTCACAACCCAAAATCCCACTACAGGAGTCGTGATAGCACTTAGTCTCTAAAACTAAGTAATCCGATTATAATAACAATTCAAGCATTTTTTTTTAAATAGAATCTAATACAAGTGTCGAAACCAACATCGAAAATATTCAAACTACCTCCCAATACTGGTAATACTGAGTCATAAACTCTAAATAAATACTTGAAATGATCTCAAGGATCGAATATACAATACTGTTGGAATGAGAATTAATAGTACAATAATATGGAAAGACTCCAAGGGACTGCGGCGACCAGCAACTCTACCTTGAATTCTTGCGATCAATACACTAACTCTGCTCGAGTCTGAAAGCTTCAGTACCTAACTCTGCACAAAAATTTGCGGAAGTGTAGTATGAGTACACCACCATCGGTACTCGGTAAGTATCAAGACGAACCTCGGTGAAGTAGTGACGAGGTACGATCAAGACACTCACTAATCAGATAACCTGTGCATTATAACAATATACAATAGTACTGGAAAATAACTAGCAATAATTGCAACAAAAATAAACCAATGATATAAACAACAAGGTAATAAGAACACCATAAATATTGCTCAGACGATTAAGGAATACAAGTACAACCAAGTAATCAAGTCCTCAATATACGTCTTTCAAATGTAAATACTTCTAGTATAAATCTTTAGAATATATTTCTTTAAAATAAATATATATTTCGAATATGCTCCCTTCAAATAATAATCTTTCAAATATAATTCTTTTGTATATAATTCTTTCAAGTAAAAGTCACCTTGTGACACCTCAATTTATAATCATAAATAATACGGGTCTCAGCCCACTTTCGTATTTTCACGGCACCTCGTGCCCGTATTTCTATCATAACCGCACGGACAACTCACGTGCCAAAAATATCAATATATAAAATCCGCACAATCAATTTATTTTCAATAAAGTAAGGTTACAATTTTTAAATCAAATAAGAAATCAACAAAGAAATGAACTTATTTTTGAAATAGTTTGAGTGAAGAAAAGGATATTTAATTAAAATAAAGCATCCGATAAGCTACTGATTTAGACGTAAAACTTATTAAATTAAAACATAATAGTAATTTCTTTTATTTAAAATAACCCATTCATCGAAAACATGTACAAACCAGAAATACAAATCTTCAGAGTGTTGTACTAAAAGCCAACACAATACAACAGGAGTCAACAATAGGGGCGCTCCCGAGGTATCGCCTCGTAATCCCAAAAGTAAATGCACGATAGGGGAGCTCCCGAGTTCGTGGTGAGCTTTCTCAGCTGATATAACTCAATGCCTAAGGGGTAATTCCCCCACTCAAGGTTACGCAAGATACTTACCTTTACAGAGTTAGATCGATATTCCAAAATAGCCTTCTTGCTTGAATTGACCTCCGGACAGCTCAAATCTATCCAAATTAATTGTATAAATTCATTAAAATTTATCGGAAACAATTCCAGATAATATAACGCCGGCTTAAAATTTTATTCTAAAAAGTCAACCAAAACAACGCCCCCGCCTCTCAGAACCCGATATAATTTTCACGAAATCCGAACGCCCATTCCGATACGAGTTTAACCATACCAATTTTATAAAATTCCGATAACAAATCGACCTCAAAATCTTATTTTTTTATTTTTGAAAAGTTTTACAAATTTCTTCAATTTCTTCCATTTGATTCACTAATAATTGTTGAAAATAACCATGGAATCATGAAGTATAATAACTTTTTATATAGAATACTTACTACAATCCATATGGTAAAAATTGCCTCAAAAATCATTTCAATCTGAGCTCCATAACTCCAAATATGTTAAAATGGCCGAAATCGTCGTTTTAAGAATCTGTCCAGGCAACTCGCATTTGACATTTTCGATTTGCCTCAGCCCAAAATACAACATTACTAACCTTCAGTAAATCGATCATAACTTTCTGTACAAATATCCAAATAATAAATGGTTTAATTTTATGGAAATTAGACAACAAGTGCCACAACTTTCATGTTTTGCTCATCTCCCAATTCCTATATGTGCCGAGATATAGGTTCCAAAAGTCAGCCTTGTGCAACAGAAATTTTTTGCTATTTCAAAACTCTTCCCAGGCATTCTGTAGTATATCAACCATAACCTTTTGTACACAATTCCAAATGCCAAACGGTTTAACTTTATAAAAACTAGACACAAAGTTCTACAACTTTCATATTTTGATAATTTTCATATTCCTTATAGATTTTGATATATAAGCTTCCAAAATTAGCTCTGTACATCAGAAATTTCGCACACTGCTGTCAAAAACCAGCAGTTAAAAATGGCCTAAAAAGGGTCGGAAACCACTCCGAAACTCACTCGAGCCCCTTGGGACCCCGTTCGAATACACCAACAAGTCTCAAAATATATTATGGACCTATTCAAGGTCTCAATCACATCAAACAACGGTAAAAACATGAATCATACCCCAATTCAAGCCTAATAAAACTATGAAATTCCAACTTCTACATTAGATGTTGAAACCTATCAAATCAGGTCCGATTAACCTCAAATTTTGTACACAAGCCATAAATGACATAACGAACCTGTTTTAATTTTCAGAATCGATTTCCGGTCCCGATATCAAAAAGCCATCTCTCGGTCAAACTTCCGAATTTCATTTTTCCAACTTTCGCCAAAATACTTCAATTTATTCTACGGACCTCCAAATTCAATTTCGGGCATACGCATAAATCTTAAATTACCATACGAAATTATTGGAATCATCAAAACCCCATTCCGGAGTCGTTTCCTCAAAAGTTAAACTCCGGTCATTGCTTTTCATTTAAGCTTCAAAAATGAGAATTGTTCTTTCAATTTAATTCCGAATCTTCCGAAAATCAAACTCGATCACACTCGCAAGTCATAATACGTATTACGAAGTTGCTCGGGATCTTAAGTCGCTGAATGGGGTGTCAATTCTTAAAACGACAAGTTGGATCGTTACAACTAGTTAATTAAGGAAACAAATAAAACTCATTAATTTATGAGTAGTATATGAAAAATGAGATACAATTGAATTAGCTAGGTGGAGAAAGCGCACTTGTATAGTGGCCTCGTGCAAAGTTGTTGGCAGCATCTTCTTTGCCACTGATCAATTGTTCGGGACAGAGGCGGATCCAGGATTTGAAGGTTACGGTTGCCACTATACATATGTAACATACTTACCACTAGCGACAAAGACTGAATAAGAAGAACAGATTGATGCTGTTAGTTATGGGTTAATTCAATTACGTCATTTATCCACAAATAAGCAAATGTGTTCGGTTGTAGTTTAATTTTTTATGCTTGATTTAATTATATTCTAGAATAAAATTGCAAACAATACTAATATTTCATGAAAATACGCCTCCAATTGGAAAATTTTCTATAAAAGTAGCTTAATTGCTATATATTCTGTGTTTGTTTTTATTAATTAATCATTATTGTTGGATAAATTTTTCCAATTTAATTATCGAGTTATCTAACAATTGTTTCCAAACCAAAATTTTCAAATTTTTTTCAATCTATGAAAATCAACTCAAAACCTCTATTAATCAAGATATTTTTTTTTTTCAAAAGCCAATAAATAATATTTCTCAAATTATACTCCAATATATAAACTAATATTGTATCGTTAAAAAGAAAGAAACTACATGTTACCTAGAATCATTTTAAAATTTTGCATTGAAATAGATTGCTCATGAAGTAATATATAATTATAGAAAGCAAAATGAAGGCCAATGTAAAGAAATTTTAAAAAGAAGATGAGACAGATTTAGTTGCAAATAACATAAAGAGAAAAGAAAGAGGAGGAAAGAAGTAGTAGGGGAAGTTAGAAGAGGCCTAAACAGAGAATAAGGAGATAGGGACTGATAAGTAGGGGGAAAATAAAAGAATGGCCAAAATGCTGAACGGGTATCGAAATCAGAACAATGCAGCCAACATGAGACTTGATAGGCCAGACACTGAACCATGGGACTCACACGCCATTTGTGTAATGCGGGTGCCAATTTATATATATGTCCTTTATTTCATAGATATCGACAGAACTACTAAGAATATTTACTGAAGCGGGCGGGTGGTGCAACCATATAAGGTAGATCCGCTCCTGGTTCAGGATAAAATAACTGACGATATAGCTTAATGCAGTGAGAAACACAAATTTACAGTATCATTTACTTTTTGCTTAAGAGATTGCAAAATAGTTTAATTCCAGACTTTTAGTTACTTGCCACTAAGAACAACTATTCCATCATATATACTTGAATTAATTTGGTACGGGAAAAAGTAGCACGTTCTATGAAGATAATTGTTGTATCTAAATTAATTATTAGCAAAAAAATATATATTTGATTGTATCGTTTCGGGCTTTTAGTTGCATCATTCGTCTCATGATAGCCTTTTGATCTCATTGTTTGGTATCGCGATGTAAACAGTTTTCCACGGAAATTGTTTTCGGTTAAAGTCAAATATGGAAATTTCAGATCCATGGATTCAATTTTCCCAGTACTGCTTATATGCTTAAGAATTAATGAAGTCCTAAAACGGTATAGTATATGACTAACAACTCTAAAACGGTATCCTTATTAACTCCTCACATTAGCATTAAAGTGTTCCTATATCTTTGTAGGCAGAATTACATGATATTCTAGTAATATGTCTATCCACTTTCCCTCATTATCTGCCTTTCTTCCATATTGAAGTTTGGTGTTCCTACCGAAGCCATTTTCAGTAGAGTTGAAAATGTTTTCCCGTACTTATGAATAAAAGATATTATCTCCGGCAAATATCCCAACTCTTATTCCATATCGTCTGCCTCAACCATATAATTTGTAGGAGAAGATTCCGAGTTAAGAAGATGTTCTCGAGCTAAGTCGAATAATTTGGAACTTTGAAGTTTGAGTAAAAGCCCAAGCAATTAAATTGGGATCGCGTCCGGAGCTCGTAGACCGGCGTTGCATACGAAAGTTGGAAGAAAGCGCATGGGTTAGAGCAAAATATACTAGTGCATCGCATAAGTCGTGGCATGGAGCGACACATTAGTACAAAAGTTCATCAAAAATTTGAGAAGTTGAGAGAATTGTAGTTTTTGGGTCCGACAGAAAATACACTAGTGTGACGCGTCAGTACAAAATTTTGTCAGACAAGCTAAATTCAAAGAGTTTACAACCGAGCAAAATGCATTAATGCGACGCACCCTGCGTAGCATAGTGCGACGCATGAAGTTCAAAAAATTTGCAGGTTTTCCCACTTCGATCAAAGAGGTTAGTTTTGTCCAGGTTCTGTCATACTTAGTATAAATACATTGAGAATACGTTTTTGAAGGGACTTTTGACCTTGAAAGCTTTGGGAAAGTATTGGAGGCTACAAGACACAGAATTTCACCATCTTTCCATCAATTCAATACGAGAGTTTGGATTGTAATGTTAGATTGATGTTTTCTCTTGTTAATTTTATTTGTGATGACTTTCTCCATACCTATGGAGTAGTTTACCTTAGGGTTTGATGGATTTGGTGTTTTAATAAATATTTGTGGATTTTAACTCTAGCTCTTTGCTTGAATTCGTTCATGGACCTTTGAATTGTTGCAACTTTATTCACCAGTTTATTTAATCGAAAGAGGAATATTTTGGTATTTATCTTTGCATTATTTTGTTAGGTTTAATTCAGTAATTCTCTTAAGTAATCGAAAGAGCTTGTTGAATTGATGATTAAATCAAGTTAGGAGAATATTCGAGAGACGTTTTCTTGAAGACTAATACATTAACACATGTTTGCATATTTTTACGGTGCTTATATTAGTTCACTTTGTAGAATTAAGATTTAATCGAGAGAGGAGTCATGACTACACGTTTGAACTAATCATCGAGTGAATTCATGAGAATCATTAGAATATTAGAGTGAATTAAACTAGAGTTAAATCCCAAACAGCTATCTTGCACCTATCCTGTCATGACCCTTATTCCTCACATTGATAAGAAACCAATTCTGCTAATATCTAGTTCTTTACTGTCAATTGTCAATTGCTTTACTTAGTAGTTAATCATAGTTTGTAATCAATCTAAATCAAGTTTTGATCATCCTGAATAGCAGTTAAACTAGAAAATACTAGAGCATTGTTTAAATCCAATCCATATGGAGAGATAATTTAAATTTACAATCTTTGGCTAACGAGCATCAATTTCATGTTGTGTTTTACGCTCGTCAAATTTTGGCGCCATTGCTGGGCAATCAGTAGTGATAAAAATAGTTTTTGGTGCTAATTCAGGAAATTATTTTATTTTATTCTTCACGGGTTTTCTCTTCCATGTGCAGGCAACCAGTTGACTTCTCTGGTGTATGACTCGATCCTCATCAAAAGAATTGATTCCATACATTCCAGAGGTAGAAAAGTGCTTGCAACAACTGAGAAAAGAGAAAGAACTCAACGGAACCAACCCAAGAGAACATGGCTAAGAACAGCGAGGAGAAAGTTGATTTGGCTGCACGGGAAGCAGCCCAATAGGAAGCAGCCGCACGGGTAGCTGCTGAAGTAGCTCTTTGAGATGATGAAACGGTTGAGGGGCATGGAGGACGAATTTGAAAATAATATGCCCAGGCCTGGACTATCACTAGGAGACTATGTCATGCCAGTCTACATTCAAGAAGTATCTAGTGTGCGACCCCCTCCGATTGCAACCAATAATTTTGAGATCAAGCAAGGGCTACTTTAGACCATGCAGAATAATTGTGTCTTCCGTGGCAAACCCAATGAAGATCCACATACTCATTTGATGGATTTTGATGAGATTATGAACACCTTCCAACACAACAGAGTATCGAAAGATGCTATCTACTTAAGGACATTTCCTTATTCAATGAGGGAAGATGCTAAGCACTGATTGCAGAGTTTGATGACTGGGTCAATTCAAACTTAGGAAGACATGACAAAGAAGTTCCTGGAAAAATATTTTTCAGCTACAAATACAACAAAAATTCAAAGAGAGATGCAGAACTTCGAGCAAAAAGAGACAGAAACGATGTTTGAAGCATGAGAAAGATTTAAGAATATTATGAGAAGATGTCAACATCGTGGAATGGACTTGTAAATGCAACTCCAAGATTTTTGGGATGGTCTGACACCCTCTAGTAGGAGGATTCTGAACAACGCAGTTGGAGGTCCTCTTATGAAAAAACTCCTGAGGAGATATTTACAATTATGAATGAACTATCTGAAGATGAAAATCAATGGCTTGTAGATGATAACCATAGAAAAAAATCAACTGGGCTGCACTAGGTAGACTCTAACACATCAATGCAAGCCCAGCTAGACACTATGGCGAGAGAGATAAGAAAGTTGGCATTGGCCAAGGTACATAGTGAGCCGCAAGTAGTATGTGACTTTTGTGGAATGGGACACCCTACACATGAGTGTCAAGCTTCAGCTGAAGTAGTAAATGTTGTGGGGAGCTTTGACAGAGGCATCTACCAAAGTGACAATAGCTTTAACTCCATGGGGCAGAGACACCCAGGTTTCTCTTGGAGTTCACCAGGTGGTAGTGCAAACGCATGATAACAAAATAACTCCAGACCCCAGGGACAGGGAGCTTCGGATTTTCAAAATCAGCAGAGGCAACAATATCAACCTCCCCAGTCAAATTAGTCTAGCATGAAAGATCTGATGAAGGCATTTATTATTAAGACATATGAGAGTCTTTTGAAAACCAGGGCACAACCATTCGAAACATGGAAAGACAGGTGGGGCAACTAGCTAATCTATTGTCTGAGAGGGTTCTAGGAACTCTTTCTGCTGATATTGAAAAAAATCAAAAATAGACAATAAATGCAGTGTCTTTGAGGAGTGGGCACATATTAGAGGATCCCAAGGAAAAAAAGGATGAGATTATTGAAAGACAGGTGGAGATTATGAAGGAGCAGAAAAATGATAACATTCAAAAAGGTGAAGGGATGGTAGATGATGGTCTGAAGAAGAAGGGGAAGACGAGAGATCAGAAGAGAAGAAAGATGAGAATGCAACAAATGAGGAAATTGAAGAAAGTAAATATATGTCTGCTCTACCTTTCATGCAGAAGCAGAGAAGAGAGAAGTTGGACAAAAATTCGGGCGCTTTATAGAAGTATTTAACCAGGTGCATACGAATATACCTTTCACAGAGATGCTTTCACAGATGTCAGCTTATGCTAAATTTTGAAGGAGATATTGTCTAAAAAGCGGAAAGTGGAAGAGACAGCGGTTGTCAAGCTGACAGAGCATTGTAGTGCCATTCTGCAAAACAATCTCCCTCAAAATTGTGGTGATCTAGGGAGTTTTAATGTTCCTTGCTCTTTAGGAAGTACTAAGTTTGAAAAATCTTTGTGTGATTCAGGTGCTTCTATTAATTTTAAGCCTTTGTCTATGTTTAGGAAATTAGAGGGAGAGATTGGAGAAATCATGTCGATACCACAATCATACCTGAAGGAATAATGGAAGATGTGGTAGTTCTGGGGACAATTTTGTGTTCCCTGTGGACTTTATTATGGTGAACATGGAGGAGAATATGGAGGTCCCTTTGATTTTAGGAAGACCCTTCTTGGCTACTGATAAGCGGGGATTTTGACTATTTATTAGCATCTTTTTGCTTTTGTTTTAGTCCAAAAGTATTGATTTATGTTCCTGAAACTAATGAAAGTGTACATATTGCAGGAATGTTGGATGTTTTGTCTCCGATAATAAAATCCGACTCAAAAGGGAGTATTCCGAATCACAAGGCAAGAAAGTGCGTAGAACTGAAGAAGTGTTGTCCGCAGAAGGATTTCTGCAGGCGCAGAAGAAAGTGCGGACCGTAGAATTCCATCTGCGGCCGCAGGTCAAGTGATAAATCCCAGAAGGAATTTGGCCCATGTGTTCGTACATGAATTGTGCGGCGCAGAACAAGGTCTGCACTGACAAATAATTCAAAGTTCAAAAAGTGTGCAAAAGACCAGACCTGGAGCCTTGCTGAAGTGCGGACCGTAAAAGAATTGTGCCGCCACAGAAGATGTTTCGCAGCAGCAATCAAGAATTCTGCGGTTGTAGAATCCAAGATCCTGCCAACTAAAGAAATCTGCGGACCGCACATGAAATTGTGCCATCGCAGAACCTCCCGAGGGATATTTTTTCAGCTAATTTTGGACCACTATAAATAGATGAGTTTCACATTTTTAGGTTAAGTGTCGAAGTTTGAGCCGTTGTAACCATTACATTTTGTCATTTTAGGAAGTTTGTGATTATTTTAGTGTTTAAACATTATAATTTATCATTTTAATCTTTGATTATGAGTTTAATTAGCATTTTTTCTTTATTTTCTTCAATTCTCAATATGAGTAGCTAGATTCTTACTATGGTTGTTACCCAACGTGTAAACCTTATGGGTATTTAATTTAATGCTTGTTTATGATTGGGTGTTAATTATTTAGCTTAGTTTATGCTTCAATTTTAGAATTAATGGTTGCAAACATTGATGCATGCCTTTTTGACTTAGTCTCTACTTGAGAAAGAGGACCTAGTCTAGGATAACTTGGCTAACAAGGAATTAGATTAATTGAGGATATAATTAGCCTAATTAAAGGGTTCAAACTAGAGATAGTGAGAATCCAACTTGATCTCATGTAAACTATTTTGTTTGAGATCCATTTGGACTTGAGAAAGGCGAATTGGGCAAAATCACTCTTTGACCGAGAGGTATTGAGTGGGTAACATAGAGTTTCAAGCTATAATACACCCCAATCAACAGAACAAGTATTAACGTATTTAACCCATTAGGCGAACACCTAGGTTATAGTCATATCCCTAGGCTTTTTAACTATTTGAAAAAATACCAAAAAAAATCATTCGCTTCTAGTTTCTTTTTGTAGCTTATAATTGTTAGAGTAAAAGTAGAATTAGAAATCAAAACCATGTGTTTGGAAGTGCAATTTAGTTGTTCCATTTGCTTCCGTCAAGTGTATACCCCTAACACCCATTGTAGCTCCATGTGGAAATCGAACCCGACTCTTGTTAGGTACTGTTCTTTCAACGACCATTTCCACTCATTATTGAGTGCGGATTGGACGTGGATCAATTTTTGACGCAGTTGTTGGGGAGTTAAAATGGTATTAGCTATATATTTGGGTTTGTTTTTTTAATATATTCTTTTCCTTCCGTGTTATTAACTTGTGCGAAAAATTTTAGGCACTCTTGGCGGCAAACATTAATCTCAGAAATGTGCCTTTGGGGGATGTGGACGACGAGGATGAGCAAATTGAGGAGGTGCCTCTTGAATCTCAAGCCAATAGAAGAGGCTGGGTGCCTCATGACAATGTACCCGCTCCACCCCCACCTCCACTACGAGCGGCTCCATACCGTATATTACTGAAGGATATGCTAATTGATAAGTGGGGATTTTGGCTACTTATTAGCATATTTTTGCTCTTGTCTTAGTCCGAAAGTATCAAATTGTGTCCCCAAAACTAATGAAATCGTGCAAATTGCAGGAATGCTGAAAGTTTAGTCTCTTATGATGAAATCCGACTCAAAAAGGAGTGTTCTGAAGCACAGGGCAATAAAGAGCATAGAAACAAAGATGTGCGTCCACAAAAAGGAATTCTTCGGCCGCAGATCCATATAGCCCATCATGAGTTTCAGGAGTGTGCGGACCGCACATGCATTGTGCGGTCGCAAAACTGGTCCTGCACTGACAAATATGTTCAAGTTCAGAGAATGTGCAGAAGTCCAAATCTTGAAGCCTATGAAGTGCGACCACATAAGAATTGTGCGGCCGCAGAAGTTACCTCGCGGCCGCAGTCTAGAAATGTATGGCTGCAGAATCCTTGTTTCTGCCACTTGAAGAAATCTCTGGACCGCACATGGAATTGTGCGGCCGCAGAACCTCCCGAGGGGCATTTTTGGCCGTAATTTTTGGCCCTGTATAAATAGACGAGTTTCACAAATTTAGGTCAAGTTTGAACATCCAAAGCTGCTGTAGCTGTTTCTTTTTACTATTTTAGGAAGTTTTAGCTTATTTGGGTATTTTAACGTTGGATTTTATCATTTTAATCTTCCATTATGAGTTTAATTAGCTTTTCTTCTTTATTTCTACAATTTCCATTATGAGTAGCTAGATTGTTACTAGGGTTGTGACCCAACCCTAGTGTGTAAACCTTATGGATATCTAATTTAGTACTTGTTTACGATTGTGTGTTGATTATTTACCTTAGTTCATGCTTCAATTTTAAAATTAATGGTTGCAAACGTTTATTCATGCCTATTTGACTTAGTCTCTACTTGAGAAAGGGGGACCTAGTCTAGGATAACTTAGTTAACAAGGAATTGGCTTAATTGAGAGATTGATTAACCTAATTAAAGGGTTCAACCTTGAGGTAGTATTAACCCGACTTGAGCTCTTATGAACTATTTTGGTTGATACCCATTTGGACTTTGGAAAGCCAAATTGGGCAAAATCACTCTCTGACCGAGAGGTATTGAGTGGACAATATAGAGTTGAGAGCTATAATATACCTCAATCAAAAAAACAAGCATTAATGTCTTTATCCCATTAGGAAAACACCTAGGTTATAGTCACAACCCTATGCCTTTAACCTATTTGGAAAAACCTCAAAAACATTTATTCTAATATCTTTCTTTAGCTTACAGTTATTAGAGTAACAGTAGAAGTAGAAAACAAGACTTTGTTGTGAAAGTACAATCTTAGATAACCCATTTGCTTGCTTCAAATATATACTCCTAACACACCCTTATAACTCTCAGTGAATTCGACCCCGACTCATAGTTGGGTAATTATTATTGCATACGACCATATCATATATCTTATTTAGGTGTGTTGTGGACGTCATCAATTTTTGGCACCGTAGCTGGGGAGTTAAAACAGTGTTAGCTATATATTTGGGTTTGTGTTTGGGCTATATTCTTTTCCTTCCATTATTACTAACTTGTGTGAAACAATTTTAGGTACAATTATGGTGGCAAACAATAAACTCAGAAATATCCCTTTGGGGGATGTGGACGTTGATAATGAGCAAGTTGATGAGGTTCCTCTTGAACCTCAAGCTAATAGAAGAGGCTGAGTGCCTCATGACAATGTCCCCACTCCGCCCCCACCTCCGCCACTAGTCCACATCGGGTGTTATCCATATGATGGAAAACATGATTCAACAAACCTTCTATCGTGGGATTAACACAATCAACCAATGTGTAGTGAATCAACTTGCCGGTGGTAACTATATAACTACGCCTTATATGAGGCGTGTGAGATTTTGGATGAATGGCAGAAACATCATCGGCGTGGCAATCCCAGGCCAATAATCCACAAGGTGATCCAAACGTGATCCACCTTCACAAAGAGTTGCATGACCATGGGAAATCCATTTGTCGAATTGACTACCACCATGAATCAACTAGCAAAGGCTCAATTTCAACAAGTGAAAATCCTAAGTAAGTCAATGCCATGGAAGGGGTAAACATGATGGTAAACAAGAGAAGGACCAAGGGTCCACAAGTGCAAAATCGATTGGAGAACTATGTGCAAGAGGATAGTAGTTTTGATCAAGATTATTCTCAAGTGGGTTTGATCAAGAAGAGGAGGCGCAATATGTGAACAATTTTGAAAGGCAAAGAAACAACTTCCAAGGCCCAAACCAACAATAATGGCGACCTCAAAACAATCAAAGCAATTGGAATTCTAACAACCAAGGAAATCGGAGTGGTGGCAACAATCAAAGGAATTGGCATAATAACAACAATCAAGGAAATTATGGAAATAACCAAGGAAATTGGGGGGGGGGGGTCGGGGTAACAATCAAGCCATATGGAACAACAATCAAGGCAACTGGGGGTCAGGTTTTCAAAGGCCCCGATGTATCAACAACCGAGCAACATGCCTTCTTATCCTTCCCATGGTCCAAGTTCTTCAAACAATAAAATGGGGCGTATTGAGAATATGTTCAAGAAAATGATGGAAAAGAATGCCGATTCGGATGCCCAACTTGCCTCACAAAACACATCAATCCGCAACTTAGAAGTTCAAATGGGAAAAATCTCCCAAGCTCTAAATTCTCGTCATAAGGGGGCACTACCAAGTGACACGGTAGTAAACCCAAAGGGTGGAAACAACACGGGGAATTCCATGGATATTACTAAGAGAAGTGTAATAGATTGGAATGCACCCACCTCAAGTCAAAGACAACTTGTGAATGATGAGAAAGTGGTGCAAGAAGAAGAGATCCTGGACAATGTGGTGCAATTAAATGACGAGGTTCAGATTCATATTGATGACAGCATGG
The DNA here is from genome assembly GCF_000393655.2 of Nicotiana sylvestris. Classification (NCBI taxonomy): domain Eukaryota; kingdom Viridiplantae; phylum Streptophyta; class Magnoliopsida; order Solanales; family Solanaceae; genus Nicotiana; species Nicotiana sylvestris. The sequence goes on from NC_091058.1 coordinate 98,147,286, forward strand.
AAGAGACTCAAGAGGAGGTGAACCTGCCTAGGAATCACATTAATTCCGGAGCCGGTAGTGCAAAAGGCTAAGGCACCATTATCTAAGACTCTATCTCCATACCCTCAAAGACTTGCCAAGCAAAATGGTGAGAATCAATTCAAGAAATTCATTCAAATGATGAAGAGTCTCTTAGTCAATGTGTCACTAGTTGAAGCTTTAGAGCAAATGCCCGATTATGCAAAGATTATGAAGGATCTCGTGACGAAGAAGCGGTCAATGAATTTTGAAACCATCAAAGTCACTCATCAAGTGAGTCAAATTGTGCACTCAATGGCTCCTAAGTTGGAGGATACCGATGCTTTCACAATTCCTTGTAGAATTGGAAGTGCTGAGTTTGCTAAAGGTCTTTGGGATCTTGGGGAAAGTATCAATTTGATGCCCTATTCGGTTTTCAAGACTTTAGGAATTGGGAAACTAAGACCTACCTTTATAAGATTGCAAATGGCCGATCGTACTATGAAGAGACCCTTGTGACTGATTGAAGATGTCTTAGTTCATGTTGATAAATTCATTCTTCTGGTAGATTTTGTCATCTTAGATTGTGAAGTTGATTATGAGGTGCCGGTTATTCTTGGGAGACCTTTCCTTGCTATGGGGAAGGCTCTTTGTGATTTTGAAGCCGAAGAACTTACCTTCTAGGTTGGTGATGAAAAAGTGTTTTCCATGTGTGTAAGTCAATGCGACAACCAAATAGCAATGAAGTGTGCTCATTTGTGGACTTGGTGACCGATGTTATTATTGATGAAACAAGTGATATGATCAATATGGGTGATATTTTGGAGGCGTCTTGCTCAACTTTGATGACGACGAGATGGATAGCTTTATGGAATGTGTGAATTCTTTGAAAGGAATGGGGTCGTAAAACTATGCACCTCATTGTCCTTGGATATTGAAAATATGACAACTCCTCCTACAAAGCCTTCTACTGAAGAGCCTCCTACCTTGGAGTTGAATCCATTTCCTTCACACCTTTGGTATGAATTTCTCGGTCCTTGTTCTACTTTACTGGTTATTCATTCCTCTTGTTTGACTAACGTGCAGGTGGATTCCACTTTGGTGGTGCTACAAAAGAGGAAGAAGGCTATTGGGTGGACCTTGGCGAATATTCAGGGGATAAGCCCCGCATTTTTCATGCATAAGATCAACTTGGAGGAAGGCCCCAAACCATCTATTGAACATTAAAGGAGACTCAATGAGGCTATGCAAGAAGTTGTCAAAAAGGAGATTATCAAGTGGTTGGATGCTGGGGTTGTCTATCCCATATCCGATAGTTCATGGACTTCTTCGGTTTAATTTGTCCCAAAGAAGGGGCATGAAGATGGTCACCAATGAGGAGAATGAATTGATTCCTACAAGAACGGTGACCAGTTTGAGAGTGTGTATGGACTATCGCAAGCTCAATAAGTCACAAGGAAGGATCACTTTTCACTTCCTTTCTTAGATCAAATGCTCGATAGATTGGCCTTACATTCTTTCTATTGCTTTCTTGATGGGTATTCAGGCTACAACCAAATTCTTATTGCTCCGGAAGATCAAGAGAAAACAACCTTTACATGTCCCTATGGTAGTTTTGCTTTCAAGCGGATGCCATTTGGTTTGTGCAATGCACCGGCAGCTTTTCGAAGGTGTATGATGGCTATTTTCACGGACATGGTGGAGGACTACCTTGAAGTTTTCATGGAGGACTTATCGGTGGTTGGAGATTCTTTTGATGAATGTCTTGCAAATTTGGATAAAGTATTGGCAATATTTGAAGAAACAAACTTGGTGCTCAATTGGGAGAAGTGTCATTTCATGGTCGATGAAGGCATTGTCCTTTGCCACAAAATCTCAAAGAATGGAATTGAAGTTGACAATTCAATGATTGAGGTAATTTCTAAACTTCCACCTCCAACTTCGGTGAAGGTTGTGCGGAGTTTCTTAGGCCACGCGTGGTTTTACCGGCGTTTCATCAAAGATTTCTCCAAGGTGGTGAACAGGTTCGGCAAGTTTCTCGAGATGGATGCTAAGTTTAACTCCAATGATGATTGCATGAAATATTTTGAATTGTTAAAGTTCAATTTGACAACTACTCCCATCATCACCACTCCAAATTAGAGTGTCCCTTTTGAACTCATGTGCGATGTAAGTGACGTAGCGGTTGGGGCTATTTTGGGGCAACACATCGACAAGATTTTTCATCCGGTCTACTATGGTAGTAAGACCATAAATAGTGACCAAGTCAATTATGCCATTGATGTCGTCCAAGTCACACCCTATATTTGAGACAATGAAACGGTCGATGCAATATTAATACCCAACTTCGAGTCGGGGTTGAATTCCACAAGGAGCTATGTGATTGGGATTTAGGAGTATATATTACGTTATATGATCTTGAACTATCCTAAATTTCACTTCCACAAACTTGATTGGTTTTATAGCTAAATTAAACTAAGATTGCAAGTAATTGATTCAAACAAAGAAATGATGTTTTTGGTTGTTTTTCAAATGTTGTAAAAGGACTAGGGTTGTAACCATGACCTAGGTGTTTGGCTAATGGGATAAAAACCTTTATGCTGTTTTGTTGAACCGAGTGTATTATAGCTCACAACACTGCGTTGTCCACTCAATACCTCTCGGTTAGAGAATGGTTTTTGCCCAATTTGACTTTCTCAAGACCAAATGGTTATCTATCGAAACAGTTGATAAGAGCTCAAGTTGGGTTGTTACTATCTCTAGTTTGAACCCTTTAATTGGGTTGATCAATTTCTCAATTGACCCAATTTCTTGTAAGCTATGTTGACCTAGACTAGGTTTCTCTTTCTAAAGAAGAGACTAAGTCAAAAACACATAAATCGATGTTTGAAACCATTAATTCACAAATAATGCATAAACCTAGCTAAATAACAAACACCAATTCATAAACAAGCATAAAATTAATTACCCATAAGGTTTACACACTAGGGTTGGGTCACAACCATAGCTAAGAATCTCGCTACTCATAATGGGTAATGAAGAAAATAGAGAAGAAATGATAATTAAACTCATATTGCAAGATTAAAAGACAAAAATATAATGTTTATTTACTAAATAAGCTAAAGTTGCCTAAAGCAATATAGAAAAATGGCTGGAGATGTTCAAATATTCAAAACTTAACCTAATTTCGTGAAAGAAGTCTATTTATACAAAGTTGGAAATTTCTGACAAAATTGCTCTTTCGGAGGTTCCGCAGCCGCAGAATTCTATGTGCGGTCCGTACTTCTTATTCAGTTGTGGTAGGATCTTGTCAGCGGCCACATGTTGCTTGTTCTGTGGTCTGCACAATAGTGAGTGCGACCGCATGGGTCCTTTCTATGAATCGCACAATTCTGAGTGCGGCCGCATGGCTAAGTTCTGCGGCCGCACAATAGTTGTTCGGTCCGCACTTCCTTGAGGCTTGAACTGAGACTTCTCTGAACTTGAACTCTTTGATGTCTTTTTCGGCCACACAATAATTATGCGGTCCGCACATTGCTCTTACGTTCATTTGGATTTTCTTTGCATTCTGCGGTCGCAGAAGGAATTCTGTGGTCCGCATATTGGCCTTTTTCCTGCTTTTTGTTCTTGAGTTCAATTTACTCTTTTTTGAGATGGATTTCATCTTTGTGGCTCATTTTCTAACACTCCTTCATTTAAGCACATTTCATCAGTTTTCGAGAATACAATTAAACACTTTTGGACAAAAACGAAAGTATAAAGGCGTAATAAGTAGCCAAAATCTCAGCTTATCAACTCCCCCAAACTTAAGCTTTTGCTTGTCCTCAAGCAATTAAAGTAATTCCCACCTCCACATATTAATAGCTTTTCCAACTAATCTAAGGTGTATCAAACACATATCAATTGGGACCAATAATTACCAACAACACTTATGAATTATTAACAAGACAATGATTTGAAGTTTTGAGCACCAACAGTTCTAATATGATACTTGGGCATCAAGGGTTGACTTTTTTCATCAAGGAAGCTCGCTCTTTTATGTAGGTCATTGTGGATCCCAAACTCTTCCTCCTCTACTCTCCGTTAGCATATCTCACTTAAGAATGTAGAACACAATTCAAGGTTTTCTGAAAAGTTTGCTTATCTCTCTCAAAAGTATGTCACAAGTATTGCTCTAAGTACCATATGCTTGCCCCTCATGTAAATCACCACTAATGAAAGTTCACGTGGCTTGAAATAACGTAGGGCTTTTCCAAAATATAATGAAGGCTTTTGGACAACAGTAGGGAATGTTGGAATAGAAACGGGTTCATCTTTTCTTTAGCACTCCATTTTTCTATTTTTGGCTAATGTGTTGCTGACTCTTTGTGTGATTTTTTTTATTTTTCTTAGGGGAACTAGAGAGACTTGACATCACGTTTTCTCGGTTATGATATTCATTTTCTCCTTCTTTGTTTTCTCCATGCTCTGAATAATTGCTTTTCTTTGAATCCCTTCAACTCTTCACTTTATTCACTTTCTTTTTGCATTTTTCTTTTGTTCTTTCTTTCTTTGTTCTTTGCCTTTCCTTTTCTTCTTTTTTTCTCTTTTTGTGCCTTGATACCACTTTTAAACTTCTCGTATCTCCCTCAAACTTATGTTTTAGCCAATTGCTTCTCTAGAGTGTTAAGGAAAGCTTGGGCGCCAAGAGAGGGTCACTACAAAATGGGTAACAGCTTGTAACGTGGTTATCGAATGAGAAAGGTCTTAGGCTCAAATGGGTTGACTAGGGATAGAAACATTGGTGGGACATGGAAAATTTCAAGGGAATCAAGGAGAGCCTACAATCACTTTTCAAGCCAAGCAAAACTTATAATATCTCCTAGAAACACAGTCAAGGCAAGTTCTAGACCATTCGCACGGGTACTTGGACTTGCAACAAAAATCTCACTTCTCACATAACTGGATTATTAAAGAGGGTAGAGTCGAGGGCCCACAACAACCATATTCAAGATTGAAAATCACTAATGGTTCAACTAAACCACTCAATGATTGCTTAAGTCAACACAAGAGTCAAAAGGTCACTAACTAAAACTATTTCTTTTCATGAACTTATTTTTTATCATAAGCACATAGTTAAGTATGTTGGTACCAAGTGAAGCATGCTCAACTCTTCTAGTTCAACTTAATTAGGCTCTTTTATTCATTATTACTACTATTCTAATTAAAACATAAAAACGGACTTAATCCCTTAAGAAGGTTATCACGCCACAATCGTTGGGAAGAATCACCATGTTCACACAAAAACCACCTTTGGGAAGAACCGTGGAATTAAGAAAACCAAAGGCTTATTGATCACTTAAACATTGAAGAGAAGCTACTAAATTAAAAAGAAGCTATCAAAATAAATAAGAAGCTATGAGATTAAACATCACTACTAAGAAAGTAAAATAAAGAAGCTATAGAGTAAACTACTGAGAGCATAAATGAAATGAATATACAAGATGAGAGAGGAGAAAGAGAATATATATATCAATAGAGAGGGAAGAAAATATACATAAATGAAAAGATGAAAATATTATCAGTTATTTACATGCCAATGTCATCAAAATCAAATAAACTCCACCCCCCGAATAAAAGTAAGCATTGTCCCCAATGCATAATAAAATAAAAACAAGGAAGGAAAGAGTAAAGAGGACTCCCTATGTGGTCTCGGTGTCCAATTGTATCTCATCGTCTTCTGCTCGGGGAGTAGCTGGGTTGGGTAAGATCAGTAACACTGCCTCAGCAATGCAGGGAGCGAGGTCTGGCTCCTCAGACTGGCCAGTTAGTGCCTCTGATGCCTCTGGTGCTGCTGCTGGTGCTGACTCGATCAGTAGATCAAGTGGAAAATCCCCAACTGTAGCTATCTTGGTCACCTCTTGTGCCAACTTATCAAGTGATATCTTCGAGGCATGGGATTTCCTCAGCTTCTTCACCTGTTTCCCTAGCTCCTCAATTGCACCCCCATGTGCCACCAGAGTTTCCATAATAGTCTTCTGGTTTTCCAGAATCTTCTTCAAAGTATCCTCCACTATGGGAGACATCTGGGGTGCTGGGGTAGAAGACTGTGCTGCAACAACACTGGATAAGTTAGCCATCTTTGCAGTAGCTGTTTGCATCCAGATGTTGATACTTGCCAGAGTTTGGGAGACTCTTAGCGGTGTAAGGGGATAAGTAGAAGATAAAAGCACTGATGTTGCTGGTGGCCCTGAAGATGAAGGTGGAGGAATGTCAGCCGTACTGCTAGAAGGCTCGGCTGAAGTGGCAGGTATGTCAGCTAAAGGTATAGCTGCTGAAGCTGTAGCTACTACCGAAGAATCTTTAGACTGGACCACGGTAGTAGTTGACTAAGCCTTTTTCTTGTTCCTTGGGTCCTTGAGAGAGTACCATGAAAAGGGATGCTTTGCCCAAACATTTGTATCAAAGTTCCTTGACTCAACTCCTGCATCCGTGAGATATTATGTGATGGTGTTAGGATACCGGTAGGAACTCTCACATTGCCTACCTATCAGAGACATGTTGGCCAACATGATGGCACCTTCATTGATTAGTTACCCGGCCATGATTGATACAACCAAGACTGCCCGAGGGATTAGAAGAATATTTTCATTTCGGCTTGGATCTATCCGATTGCAGACAAATGTTTGCCAACCCTTGGCTTCAAAGTTGAGGGTGTTCCACTGAATGGGAACCCCTGCTGTGATCCATGATGGTGGTGGTCCTGGAGCTGCTAATATCTTGACTAGTCAAGGGAGAGCCACATCACCCATTTGAAATTTCTCTAGGTATTTTACGGGCTCCACATCCTCGAGCCCCAAGTAAGTGTTTAGTGAGGTTTGATCAAATCGAACTTTTAGATTCCTTGTCTTTGTCACCTTAGTCCCCTTTTTGAAATGTGCCACATTGGCATAGAATTCCCGGACTAAGTGCTTCTTTGCGTCCACCACGCTTTGAGTGAACCATGTCTACCTTTTTCTCTCCCAAAATTGTCTTGCCACATTCGGGTTGTATCTATCCTAATCCTTCAAATCAAATTTACGCTCAAGTGTGAGCGATCTTTGGGTCCATAATTCTCGGAACCTGTTGAAAGCATTCAGGCTCATGAATCTGTCTTCCCAGAATTCTTTCTTTTTCGATCTCTCTAGGCCGGCAACTCGGCTATCACCCCCTCGACCGTCATCAGGTATAGTGTTTGGTATATCATCATCATCATCAACTGGAATAGGTGTTGTGGGGGCATGTGAGAAAGAAGGCTCTGAACCTTGGATATCCTCTTTCGAACCCTCAGAAGAGCTAGATGAGGAAGAAGACTCATCTCGGAGTTTTTGTCTACCCAGAAACTATTTTTGTTGAGATTGTGCATCGGGTTGTTCTTGCACAGAATTGCCCTATGAGGATTCCCTAGACGGGAAATATTCACTGGACTTTGCAGGCTCTGGGGCTCTATTGGCAGTTGCCTTCTTGGTTATCACTTGTTGGATAGAGAGTGGTAGGTTGCTCTTGCCTCGGCCTCGGGAGGGTTCACCCCTCCATTTGGATGTATTTCCTCTACAACGAGATCTCAACATTGTCTACAATTCATAGAAACAAGATTCAGTTAATTCCAACTTCATAGTGTAAAATAGTTGCAGATAGTTGCAGGAAAAACAGAAACAGGGTCAAGAAGTGTGGTCCGCATAATAGTGAGTGTGACCGCACAAAGGCAAGTGCGGACCGCACAATTTTGAAGTGCGGCTACATCCCTGATTCTGCGGTCCGCACAATTTCTTGTGCGATCGCACAATTTAAAGTGAGGACCGCACAATTGAAGTGCTGATGGCACAATTTTGAGTGTTGCCGCACAATTCCAACATCAAACTGGCAACTCTCTGATATTAGAAAATTGGTCGATCTGTGGCCGCATACAGTTTTCTTCGATCGCAGTCCAATTTCTGCGGACCGCATAATTTTGAGTGCGCTCCAAAGAATTAAATAACACATTTTTGCCCTAACTTAAGGATCTGCGGACCACACAATTTCTTGTGCGGTCGCACAATTCAAAAAAAATTGGCAGTTACATTAGGGTTCTAACTTCAAAGCAAAAATTGTACAAGGTAATACCAATTAAACATGATAACTAGTTTACCCATCCCCCAAATAGCAAGTAGGAAGTTGCCCAATGCATTAACGCTCAACATGATGATGAATTTTATAATTAGGGCTCAAAAGAACTCAACTAATTAAGAACAAAATTAAGAAAATTTAAAAATCTAAGGATGGATTGAACATACCAGTGATGTAGTGATGCACAGAAGAATCAAAGAGATGAAATGAATGATGGATGCTTGAATAAATTTAGTGCACATTGCTTTTTGCCTTTGTTAATGTTTAGAGTGTTTAAAGTTTGAACAGGAGCATGAATCCCTCTATTTATACTTAACGCACAGTGGCAAGGGTTACAAGATGAGTGCGGTCCGCACAATTTCATGTGCGACTTCACTCATATACCTGATACCAATATAACCTTCGATGATTTTGCGGTCCGTACATTATTGAGTGCGGTTGCAGAATTTGTGCAGACCGTACAATTCCTTGTGCGGCCGCAGATTGACCCCTTTTTCTGTTAGACAAACTTCAAAGAGTTTGCATTTTTGGGTCTCCAGTTTTGCAGCCGCACAAATGCAGATTTCTTTTTGTTGTGGCATTCAAGATTGTGCGGTCCGCACAGTAAATGTATGGTCCGTACTTTCTCAATACTTAGCCATTTTTTTCTGGGCACAGTCACTGCAAAGCACACTCATTCATATATACACTTCAAAACTAGTTAGCAAAAAATAACACCTATCTAAAGAAGAAGAAAAAGATAAAGAAAAAGACACATGTGTTGTTTCCCAAGAAGTGCTGATTTAACGTCGCGACACGATGCGGATTACCAATCACTTAAAATAAAGAATCACCACGACGTGTCCATCATCAACTTTTTCAAGATAGTGCTTCACCTAGTGCCGATTGACTATAAACATTTAATCATTCTTATTATTCAAATCCAATGCACCAAATGGTGTCACACCAACAACCTCAAACGGACCACTCTATTTTGACTTCAACTTTCCCGAAAACATCCGTAACCGAGAATTAAACAATAGCAGAAGATCACCTTCGTTGAATTCCTTGTTCTGAATGTACTTGTCATGGAGGTACTTCATCTTCTCCTTGTATAATGATGAACTTATATATGCATGGTACCACAACTCATCTAGCTCATTCAATTGTGCCACCCTTAAGTTGGCGGCGACATCCCATTCAAGGTTCAACTTCTTCAAAGCCCACATTGCCTTATGCTCAAGTTCCACTGGAAGATGACAAGCTTTCCCGAACACCAGCTGGTATAGAGACACCCTAATCGGTGTTTTGTAAGCCGTCCTATAAGCCCATAGATCATCATCAAGTTTCTTCGACCAATCCGTCCGGTTCGCATTCACTGTCTTTGACAAAATACTCTTGATGTTTTGGTTGGAGACCTCCACTTGTCCACTTGCTTGAGGATTATAGGGGGTCGTAACTTTGTGAGTGACACCATACTTGGTGAGTAAGGCATCGCAAGCCTTGTTGCAAAAATCCGTAACCAAGAATTAAACAATAGCACAAGATCACCTTCTTTGAATTCCTTGTTCTGAATGTACTTGTCGTGGAGGTACTTCATCTTCTCCTTGTATAAGGACGAACATGTATATGTATGGTACCACAACTCATCTAGCTCATTCAATTGTGCCACCCTTAAGTTGGCGGCGACATCCCATTCAAGGTTCAACTTCTTCAAAGCCCACATAGCCTTATGCTCAAGTTCCACTGGAAGATGACAAGCTTTCCCGAACACCAACCGGTATAGAGATATCCTAATCGGTGTTTTGTAAGCCATCCTATAAGCCCATAGATCATCATCAAGTTTCTTTGACCAATCCGTCTGGTTCACATTCACTGTCTTTGACAAAATACTTTTGATCTTTCGGTTAGAGACCTCCACTTGTCCACTTGCTTAAGGATTATAGGGGGTCGTAACTTTGTGAGTGACACCATACTTGGTGAGTAAGGTGTCGAAAGCCTTGTTGCAAAAATACGAACCCCCATCACTTATGATAGCCCTTGGAGTACCAAATCATGTAAAGATATTCTTCTTCAAAAATGCCACCACACTCCTTGCTTCATTGTTGGGCAAGCAATGACCTCAACCCATTTAGACACATTATCAACCGTGATTAGGATGTAGGTGTTCCCAAAAGAGCTCAGAAACGGACCCATGAAATTAATACCCCACACATCAAAAATGTCAATCTCCAAGATGGTGGTGAAGGGCATTTCGTTTTTCTTTGAGACTCCACTAGCCCTTTGGCATTCATCACAATGCTTGACAAGATCACTAGCATCCTTGTAGAGAGTGGTCCAATAGAAACCGCAACTTAAGACTTTGGTAGCCATTCTTGTTCCAACATGGTGACCACCATAAGGGGAAGAATGGCAAACCCCAAGAATTTCAACTTGTTCCTCTTTCGGTACACAACTTCTTATCATTCTATCAGTATAAATTCATAAAAGATACGGCTAATCCCAATAGTAGTATTGACAATCTCGCTTGAGCTTCTTCCTTTGATTTGAAGAGAACTCAATCGTAATGATACCACTCACAAGATAATTTTCCAAATTCGCGAACCAAGGCATATCCTTCATAGAAATATCCAAAAGTTGCTTATCGGGGAAAGAGTCATTGATTTCAAGCCCATCATGCAGCCTCCCCTCCTCCTCCAAACGAGATAAGTTGTCCGCTACTTGGTTTTCACTCCCTTTCTGATCTTGGATATCAATGTCAAACTCTTTCAATAGAATTACCCATCTCATAAAATGGGCTTTAGAATATTTCTTGCTCATGAGATAGCGAAGTGCCGCATGATCCGTATGAACAATCACTTTTGCACCCATCAAGCACGGGCGAAACTTTTCCATAGCAAACACAATGGCAAAAAACTCTTTCTCTGTAATGGTGTAGTTAACTTGGGCACTGTCATGGTTTTGCTTTCATAATAAACTGGATGAAATATCTTGTTGATGCATTTCCCCAAAACGACATCCACCGCTACATCACTTGCATCACACATAAGCTCAAAAGGAATACTCTAATTTGGAGCGGTAATGATAGGAGTTGTAGTCAACTTGAGCCTTAGCAACTCAAAGGCCTTCATACAATCCTCATTGAAATGGAATTTTGCATCCTTCTCCAAAAGCTTACATAAGGGGTTTACCACTTTGGAAAAATCCTTGATGAAATAGTGAGAGAACCCCGCATGACCCAAGAAACTCCTCACTCCCTTCATGGATGTCGGAGGTGGAAGTTTAGAAATCACCTCTATTTTTGCCTTATCGGCCTCCATTCTTTGAAATTTTGTGGCCGAGGACAATGTCTTCCTCAACCATGAATTGATATTTCTCCCAATTCAATACCAAGTTCGTCTCTTCACATCTTGTCAAGACCTTGTCCAACTTTGCTAGACCATCATCAAAGGAATCCTCAAGTACCAAAAAGTCATCCATGAAGACTTCAAGAAAATCCTCAACCATGTCTATAAAGATTGCCACCACACACCTTTGAAAAGTCGCTGGTGCATTGTATAACACAAATGGCATCCTTGAGAATGAGAAAGTACCATAAGTACATGTGAACGTAGTTTTCTCTTGATCCTCCGGAGCAATGAGAATTTTATTGTAGCGGGAATACCCATCAAGGAAACAATAGACAGCACGACTGGTCAATCTATCAAGCATTTTATCAAGGAAGGGAAGAGGCAAGTGATCCTTCCTTGTGACTTTGTTGAGCTTGCGATAGTCCATACACACTCTCCACTCGATCACCGTTCTTGTAGGAATCAATTCATTCTTATCATTGGTGTCCATCGTGATGCCCCCTTTCTTTGGGACACATTGGACTGGAGAAGTCCACGAACTATCGGAGATTGGGTACACAACCCTGACATCTAACCACTTGATGACCTCCTTCTTGACCACCTCTTTCATGGCTTCATTGAGTCTCCTTTGATGTTCAATGGATGGTTTGACACCTTCATCCAAATTAATCTTGTGCATGCAAAATGCAGGGCTTATCCCCCCGGATATACGCCAAAGTCCATCCAATAGCTCTCTTCCTCCTTTGTAGCACCTCCAATGTGGACTCTACCTGTATGTTAGACAAACAAGAAGAAAGAATAACCAATAAAGTAGAATAAGGGCCAATAAATTCATACTGAAGATGTGGAGGCAATGACTTCAACTCCAAAATGAGAGGCTGCTCAATTGAAGGCTTTGTTGGAGGAGTGGTTCTATTCTCAAGATCTAAGGACAATTTGCAGGGCTCATAAGTGTACTACCCCATCCCTTGCAAAGCATTCACACATTCCACATAACCCTCCATTTCTTGATCATCACAATTGAGCAATACAGACTCTAAAGTATCATCAACATTCACCATAGCACTTGTTTCATCAATAATCACATCGGTCACCAAATCCACAAACGAACAAACTTCATTGCTATTCGGTTGCCTCATAGATTTGCACACATGGAAAACTACCTTTTCATCACCCACCCGGAAAATGAGCTCACCGGCTTCCACATCAACAAGAGCCTTCCCCGTAGCAAGGAAAGGTCTACCCAGAATAATCAGCATCTCATAGTCCACTTCACAATCAAGAATCACAAAGTCTGCCGGGAGGATGAATTTATCGCCACAAACCAACACATCATCAATAATACCCAACGGTCTATTCATGGTATCATCCGCCATTTCCAACCTCATAGATGTGGGTATTTGTTACCCTATCCCCAATGTTTTGAAAACCGACTAGGGCATCAAGTTGATACTTGCCCCAAGATCACATAAAGCTTTAGCAAAGTTGGCACTCTCAATGGTACAAGGGATAGTGAAAGCACCAGAATCTTCCAATTTAGGAGCCATTGAGTGCACAATTTCCCTCACTTGATGAGTCATCTTGATAGTTTCACTATTCATCGATCTCTTCTTTGTCACCAAGTCCTTCATGAACTTTGCATAACCTGACATTTGCTCCAAAGCCTCAACCAATGGAAAGTTGATAGACTCTTCATCATGTCAATGAACTTTTTAAACTAGTTCTCACTATTTTTCTTGGCAAGCCTTTGAGGGTATGGAGGAGGAGGCCTTGGCATTGGTGTCTTAGTCTTTGGCACTACTGGCTCCGATATGTCAACAATGTATTCCCTAGACAGTTTCACTTCCTCATGAGTATCCTCCACATTGTCATCAATACCAATTCTCACCTCTTCATTTGCTTGCACTTCATTTTTCGGGATCTCATCTTGTTGTATCAATTGCTCATCATGCACAAGTTTCTTTTGATTTGACGTAGTTGCATCCCCACCTTTTCCACTCCTTGTAGTAACGGCCATGTCATGTGCCATGTGTTCCCACCCTTTGGGTTCACTACCATATCACTTGGTAGTGCCCCCTTAGGACGAGTGTTAAGCTTGCGAGATTTTCCCCAATTGAACTTCTAAATTACGAATTGAAGTGTTGTTGAGGGTAATTGAGCATCGGAGTCGGCATTCTTCTCCATCATTTGTTTGAACATGTTCTCTATTTGGATCATCTAATTTTTGGAGGAACTTGAACTTTGGAAATGATAGGAGGTGGATTACTCGGTTGTTGATATATCGAGGGCCTTTGAAAGCCCGACCCCCGATTGTTGTTGTTGTTCCACCCTCCTTAGTTGTTGCCTCCCCAATAGCTTTGATTATTGCTACTCCAATTGACTTGGTTATTTTGACCATTCCAATTTCCATGATTGCTTTGACTGTTACAAGCCCCTTAGTTGTTTTGATTGTCCAACTACCTTGATTGTTTGAATTCCAACTTCCTTGATTTCCTTGTGGTCACCATTATTGTTGATTCGGGCCTTGATTGTTGTTTCTTTTTCCTTGGAAGTTGTTCACATATTGTACCTCCTCCTCTTGTTCATTGTATGACTCATCTTGATCAAATCCACTATCATCTTGCACATAATTTTCAACACAGTTTTGCACTTGAGGACCATTTTGCCTTCTCTTATTTACCATCATACTAACTCCCTCCATTGCATTGACTTGAAGTTGAGCTTTTGCTAGTTGATTCATTGTGGTGGTCAACTCAGCAATTGCTTGCCCATGATCATGTAATTCTTTATGCAAGTGAATCACATTTGGATCACCTTAAGGAACGTTTTCTCTACTTTCTATGCCGATAAAGTATGCGCCATTTCATCAAGAATATCACAAGCTTCCGCTTTCGATGTTGTCATGAAATTTCCACCGGCAAGTTGGTTGACTTGTAGTATTGATCCCCCTATAGAAAGTCTGTTGAATAATAGCCTCCGTCATGTCATAGTTTGGGAACTCTTTCACCATAGTACGACACCTCTCCCATATCTCATGCAAAGGCTCATTGGGTTCTTGTTTGAAGGCTAGAATCTCATCCCTAAGAGTTTCCATATGCCCAGGAGAAAAGAACTTGGAAATGAATTTCTTGGTCAATTCATCCCATGTATGTATAGAAGGATTTGGAAAACTCTCCAACCAATCCAAGACTTTCCCCCGTAGAGAGAAATGGAATAGCCTCAACCTCAAAGCATCCTCAGAGATGTTTGTCTGTTTACTTCCCCAGGAAGTGTCAACAAACCCTTTCAAGTGCTTGTACACATTTTGACTCAGATCCCCGGTAAAGAATCCTTGTTGCTCTAGCAGTGTAAGCATGACATTTTTAATTTGAAAGTTTCCTGCCCTAATGCGGGCGGGATTCTGACATTTGTGTATCCTTCATTCGGCAACACTCGATGTGGAGCCCCTATTTGTAGAGGAGGGGTGGAACGAGAATATTGTCTTGAGGTGGTCAGCCTCTTCTATTTTCTTGAGGTTAAAGAGGAACCACTTCAACTTGATCAGCTTCCACGTCCATATCCCCTATAGGCATGTTTCCAAGAGGATCATTGTTGTTGAGAGCCATTGTTCACCTACAAATGTTTCACAAAAAGGTTAGTAACTCGAAAGAAAAAGAAGACAATTCACACACAAAACCAAACATATAGCTAAATCCATTTTTAGCTCCCGACAATGATGCCAAAAATTGATGTCGTCCAAGTCACACCCTCTATTTTAGGTAATGAAACGGTCGATGCAATATTAATACCCACCTTTGAGTCGAGGTTAAATTTCATAGGGAGCTATGATATTGGGATTTAGGAGTATATATTATGGTATATGAGCTTGAACTATCCTAAATTGCACTTCCGCAAGCTTGATTGGTTTTATAGCTAAATTAAACTAAGATTTCAACTAATTGATTAAAACTAAGAAATAATGTTTTTGGTTATTTTTCAAATGTTATAAAAGGACTAGGGTTGTGACCATGACCTAGGTGTTCGCCTAATGGGATAAAGACCTTTATGATGTTTTGTTGAACGGGGTGTATTATAGCTCATAACACTGCGTTGCACACTCAATACCTCTTGATTAGAGAATGGTTTTGTCCAATTTGTCTTTCTCAAGATCAAATGGGTATCTACTGAAACGGTTGATATGAGCTAAAGTCGGGTTGTTACTATCTCTAGGTTGAACCGTTTAATTGGGTTGATCATTTTCTCAATTAACCCAATTCCTTGTTAGCTAGGTTGACCTAGACCATCTACTCATAATGGGCAAGGAAGAAAATAGAGAAGAAATAATAATTAAACTCATATTGCAAGATTAAAAGACAAAAATCTAATGTTTAATCACTAAAATAAGCTAAAGTGCCTAAAGCAGTAAAGAAAAATGACTGGAGATGTTTAGATATTCAAAACTTAACATAATTTCGTGAAAGAAGTCTATTTATACAGAGCTGGAAATTTCAGACAAAATTGCCATTTTGGAGGTTCTACGGCTGCACAATTCCATGTGTGGTCCACAAAATTCCATGTGCGGTCTGCACTTCTTCAGTCTTGGCAGTAGCTTGGTCTGCGGCCGCATAATTCTGGATTGCGAGTGCATGTTGCTTGTTCTGCGGTCCGCACAATAGTGAATGTGACCGCCACAGGCCCTTCCTGCGTATCACACAATTCTGAGTGAGTCCGCATGGCTATGTTCTGTGGCCACACAATAGTTGTGCGATCCGAACTTCCATGAGGCTTGAACTAAGACTTCTCTAAACTTGAACTCTTTGATGTCTTCTGTAGCCGCACAATAATTGTGCGGTCTGCACATTGCTCTTAAGCTCATTTGGACTTCCTTTGCATTATGTGGTCCGCACATTGGCCTCTTGCCTGCTTTTTGTTCTTGAGTTCACGTTACTCCCTTTTGAGTTGGATTTCATCTTTTTGGCCTATTTTCCAACACTCCTGCATTTAAATACATTTCATCGGCTTTCAGAAATATAATTAAGCACTTTTGGACTAAAACAAGAGTGAAAAGGCGCTAATAAGTAGTCAAAATCCATACTTATCAACCATTACAGAGAAAGGGCTCCTTTCCATTATGTTTGCAATTGGGAAGTTCCGCCCGTACTTGATGGGTGCAAAAGTCATTGTCTACACTAATTATTAATCACGTCCAAAGCACACCTCAAAAGAGATATGAAAAACGATTATATGCAATAATAGAAACCCAACTAAGAGTCGGGGTCGAATTCATAGGGAGCTAAGGTGGGAATTAGGGGTATATATTTCAAATGAGCAATTGAATTATCGAGATTGTACTTCAACAACAAGGATTTGTTTACTATTTCTAACGTTACTCTAATGATTGCAAAATAAAGAATGGATACTAGAGATAATTGTTTTTAAGTTGTTTTAGAATAGATAAAAGGCCTATGGCTATGACCATGACCTAGGTGTTTGCCTAACGGGATAAAGAATTTAATGCTTGTTATGTTGATTAGGGTGTATTATAGCTCTCAACTCTAAATTACCAACTCAACACCTCTCAGTCGGAGAGTGGTTTTGTCCAATTTGGCTTTCTCAAGACCAAATGGGTATCACCCAAAATAATTGATAAGAACTCAAGTCGGGTTACTATTTCTAGGTTGAACCCTTTAATTGGGTTAATCAATCTCTCAATTGACCCAATTCCTTGTTAGCTAAGTTATCCTAGACTAGGTCCCTCTTTTTCAGGTAAAGACTAAGTCAAATAGGCAAGAATCAATATTTGCAATGATTAATTCTACAATTGAAGCATCAACTAAACTAAATAATCGACACCCAATCATAAACAAGCACTAAATTAATCACCCATAAGATTTACACACTAGGGTTGGGTCACAACCCTAGTAAAATATTTAGCTACTCATAGTGGGTTTTGAAGAAAACAGAGAAGAAAAGCTAATAAAACTCATAATGGAATATTATAATAAAAAAAATGTAATGTTAAAATACCAAAATAATGTAAAACGTCCTGAAGTAGTAAAGAAAAACGGCTACAGCAACTTCAGATGTTCAAAACTTGACTTAATTTTGTGAAACTCGTATATTTATACAAGGCTGAAAATCTCGAACAAAAATACCCATCAGAAGGTTCTGCGGCTACACAATTCCATGCGTGGTCCGCCGATTTCTTCATCTTGCAGGAAGTGGAGTTTTACGGCCACACATTTTTGCACTATCGCCGCTAGACAATCTGTTGCAACCCGCACAATTAGGAATGCAACCGCATAATTCTTGTTCGGTCCGCAATTCACAGAGGCTCTTGGAGTTGGTCTTTTTGCACACTCTCTGATCTTCGACTCTTAGCCCAGCTTTGCGGCCGCACAATTCATGTGCGGTCCACACTTTGTGCACATTTTTTCTAAATTCTTCCTCTTGGTTTGTGGCTGCAAATGGAATTCTGCGATCGGCAATTTCTTATGCGGCTTTCTTCTGCGAACTGCACATTTGTGCTTTTGCGCCTTTTATTGCCTTATGTTTTGAAATACTTCTTTTTGAGTCAGATTTCATCTCGGGAGATCAACTTCCATCATTCCTACAATTTTTTTAGTTTCGGGAACACAATTCAATGCTTTTAGACTAAAACAAAAGTTAAAAGGTGCTAATAAGCAGTCAAAATCCCCACTTATCAACTCTCCCAAACTTAAGTCTTTGGTTGTCCTCAAGTATATAAATTAGTTCCCACCTCCAAAAGTTATAGGTCACTTCAGCAAGTCAAAGGTGAGCCACCCATAAATCAGTTGGGACCAACAATTACCCATACTACTCATGTATTATCAACAAGGCGACAAGTTAAACATTTATGCACATATAGTTCTAATGTGACATTTGATCTTCAAGAATTGACTTTACTCATCAAGGAATCTTGCTCTATCATGTAGGTCATGGTTGACTCCAAACTCTTCCTCATCTACATTCTATTTGCCTGGATCACTTAAGAAATGTAACACTCATATCCAACAATTTATGAAAGGTTCACTCATCTCTCTCAAGAGAATGTCGCAAGTACAGCTTCAAGTACCATAGGCTTGACCCTCGTGTGGATCGGCCCTAATGTAAGCTCACTCTGCTTGAAATCAAGTAGGACTTCTTTCGGGATGTAATGAAGGCTTTTGGATTAAGGTTGAGTACAATATGGGTGAGTGGTTACACCTTTTCTTAAGCACTACATTTTTTTCATTTATCGGCTCACACTTTTTGCCAACTCATTGAGGCAATTTCTTTTCCTTAGGGGACTAGAGAGATTTAACATCACTCTTTCTTGATTATTACATCCATTTTCATTGTCTTTGATTTCTGTATGTTTGGGATCATTACCTCTCTTTGAATCCCTTCAACTCTCCCACTTATTCACTTTTTTGCATTTTTTTTGTTCTTTTCTTTTTCTTGCCTTTCCTTCTCATCATTTCTTTTCTCTATTTGTGCCTTGATACCTTTTTCAAGTTCCTGGTTGCTCCCCCAAACTTACATTTTTATCCATTTGTTTCACAATAGTGTTAAGGAAAGCTCGGGTGCCAAAAGAGGGTCACGACAAAACGGGTAAAGGCTTGTAATATGGTCATCAAATAAGAAAGGCTCGATGATAAAGTGGATTGACTAGGGATAATGACATTGGATGGCAATAGAAACTCAAACAGGCGAAGGAGGGCCTACAATCACTTTTCAAACCAAGCAAAACTTGGGATTGCGCCTTGAAACACATTTGGGACAAGTCCTAGAGTCTTCGCACGTATACTTGGACTAGCAACAATTTATCTCACCCCTCACGTAAATAGATTGTTAAAGAGGATAGAGTCGAGGGCTCATAACAACCATATTCAAGTTTAAAAATCATTACGGTCCAATTAAAACACTCGATGATTGCCAAAGTCAACACAAGAGTCACAAAGTCACTAACTAGAGCTATTTCTATCAAAAACCTTGTTTCTAATCATAAGCACGTTTTTGAGTGTATTGGTACCAATTGAAGCATGTTTAACTATTCGAGCATGACTTGATTAGTCTTTTTATTCAATACTACTACTATTATTACCTAAACACCAAAAACGGACTCATTCCCTTAAGAAGATTGTCACGCCATCTATCATTGGGATGAGCCACCCGGTTCACACAAAAACTACCTTCGGAAAGAACCATGGTATTAGGAAACCGAAGGCTTATTATCAACTAAAACATAAAAAGAAGCTACTAAATTAAACAAATAAGCTACTAAAGAAACAAAAATAAAGAAAACTACTGGCATAATGAGAGAAAGAGAGAGAATATATACACCATAAGAAAGAAAAAAAATAATATCAAGTTATTACAGGCCAAATGTCTCAGAATGTACCAAATATGATCAATAAACTCCACATCCAGAATAAAGATAAGCATTGTCCCTAATGCTTAACAAAATAAGAGTAAAAGAGGGGAATGAATTAAGAAAATTCCCTATGGCTCCTTGGACATCTCTGTGTCCCCAGCAATGTCACCACCCTTAGTCTCATCCAACGGGATGTCATCATCAACAACATTGGGTCTGACTGGGTTGGTGAATATCTGATGCACTCCCTCGGTAGTATCGGTAGCTAGGTCTGGCTCCTCAAACTGGCCAACTGGTGCTGATGGTGTTGTAGGATCTGGGGCTGAATGGTGTGGGTCAATCAGCATGTCAACGGGTTGATCTCCGGATGCAGCAAGCTTGGTCACATGTCTCCAAAGCTTGTCACTGACTTATTGTTGGCCTAGGACTTTCTCATTTTTCTTTACTTCTTGTCCCAACTCTTCGATAACTGACCCGTGTTGTACCAAAGTAGCCATAATAGTGTTCTGGTCTTTAGGAGATTCTTCAATGTCTCTTTAACTGTCGGGGAAATCTAGGGTGCCCGAGCAGAAGACTGTGATGCAACAGTACTGGATAAGCCAGACAGCTTTGTAGTGGTTGTCTGCATCCAATTGTTGAGGCTCGCCAATGTTTGGGAGACTCGCAACACAGAATGTAGGGCCGTAGGCATGGGCACCGACTTTAAAGACGAAATAGAAGTTGTGGTAGGAGCTATAGAAGGGATTGAAGATGATGGTGGGGGCATAGTTGCGGCACTAGGGACAAGCTCGGTCGAAGTGGATGGAACATCAACTCCCTCCGCCACTACCATGACTGGCTCATAAGACTTGCCTGTGGTGGTAGACGACTGACCTTTTCTCTTCAAGTTGTTCGCATCCATCAGTGAGTACCAAGAGAAAGGCTTTTTCAACTTCATCTGATTGTTATAATCCCTCGGTTCTACCCTCGCATCCTTGAGATATTTTGTAATAGTTTTGGGATATGGGTAAGATGAGTCATCTTGTCTAGAAATCACTGAGATGTTGGCCGATATCATGGCTCTCACATTGACAGGGTACCCGGCCATGATAGAAGCAACTAGAACTGCCTGATGGATCAGAAGATAAGTCTCGTTCTGGCATAGGTCCAATCTGCTGCAAACAAAGGTTTGTCACACCTTTACCTCGAAACTCAGAGTGATCTTATGGATAGGAACCCCAGCGACAATCCAAGGTAGTGGTGGCGCAGGTGTTGCTAGAATCTCCGCTAACCAAGGCCGCGCTGCATCTCTCATTTCGTACTTCTACAAATATTTTGTTGGCTTGACATCTTCGAAACCCAAGTACGTGTTGAGTGTATGTTGATCAAATCACAATTTGAGGTTACGTATTTTGGTTCCGTCGTCCCTTTTTTATATGTGCTACATTGGCGTAGAATTCCTGTACAAGGTGCTCTTTGGAATCCACAACACTCTGGGTGAACACATCTACACCTTGCTTTCCTGGAACTGTCTCAACACGGATGGGTTGTACTTTTTCAAATCTTTCAACTGAAACTGTCGCTCAAGAGTAAGTGACCTCACTGGCCACCAAGTACAAAAGCTGGTGAAGGCACTCAAGCTGACAAAATAGTCCTCCCAGACTTCTTTCTTCTTTAACCTTTCAAGGCCAGCAGGTGTAGCATCTCCCCCTCTGCCATCATCGGGATGTCCTGAACTGATGTACATGGTGCCTCAGGGACATGTGTAGTGGATGGTTCAGAATCCTGACTAGCACTTTCCGAAGCCTCGGAAGTGCTATGTGATGAGGATGACTCGTCCTGAGTTGATATCTCCCTGGCGGCCTTGACTGTACAGCCAACTGTTCTTGAACAGAGACTGAGATGCTCTCTGATGCTTCCCTAAACAGGACATAAGAGCTCTTCTCGGAGAGGTCTGCACCTCTCCCTCTGCCGGTTATATCTTTCTTTGTTATTGTCCTTTATTGGCCGAGGGGTAAGGCACTCTTGCCTCGACCTCTAGAAGGTTCACCCCTCCATTTAGAAGTGTCGCCTCTAACTCTAGATCGAACCATTATCTCTATCAAGTAGAAGTGATTGTTAGTTGCAATTCAATGTTCAGTCAAACAAGGAGACATGCAAGTATACACCAAGATCAAAATGGGGGTCACAGTTTAATTATGCTTGAAGGATAAGGTTTTGCGGTCCGCACAATTTTCTTGTAGCCACAGATGAAGCCTTTTGAGTCGCAAAAATGAAGTGCGGTCCGCACATTTTCACTTGCGGCCACAACTCAGAAACCCAAAATACACCAACATTCTGATGACATAGAATTGGCTAATGTACGGCCGCAACATGATTTCTGCGGCCCGCACATTTTACCTTGCGGTCGCAAATTTGAGTCAAAATTTTGTAGACTCTCTAATAATAGTAAAAGGGTTGTTCTACGTCCGCAATGGGAATTATGTGGTCCGCACATTTTACCTTACGACTGCAGACCCTTTATTTACTAAAGCAGCCCTAGAATCAACTTCTGCGGACCGCACAATTTTAGTTACTACTGGATAATTCAAAACACTACGAGTAGTCCAATATTTCAATCTAGGGTTTTCAATATTTTTTGTTGCAAATTTTGACATGGTAACAATATAAAGGCATGAAAATATGTTGACCCAGTCCCATAGAGCATGCACTAGTTACCCACTACAGATTTACCCCACATGAATGCACAATTGAATTCTATTAACAAATGGGCTAAAATGACTAAAAATCTACAAATTAGAAGAAATAGATCAACAGGAAATTGAAGCATACCAGATGAATGAGTGTGAAAAGTGACTGATCAAAGATGTTGTATGTGTGTACAGATAGATTCACCAAGAAATTTCAAGATATTACTGTGTTTATGCTTAGAGAGGGGAAAAAAGTAACAATTTCCTTTAGCCCTCTATTTATACTAGTTGGTTTTCTAAGGGAATGAGGGGCACGTGTAGCCGCACAATTTCATGTGCAGTCCGCACTCTGTTACCTGGTGAGCTTAAGTTGTCCTTTTGTCTGCGGTCCGCAAAATTTTGTGTGCGACTGCAGATTCCATGTTGTGATCGCAGATTTCCTTTTGCGGCCGTAGATTGACCTTTTCTCTAACAGACCAAACTTCATAGAGTTAAAATTTTCCACCTTCCATTTGTGCGGTCTACAAGATAATTGTGCGGTCGCATTGCAGTTTTGCTCCGGCAACTATAAATGTGCGGTCCGCATAATTCAACTGCGATGCGCAATTCTTGCAACACTTAGCCAAAGTTTTGTCCACAATTCCTGTAAGTCACACTCATCCCTGTAGCACACTTCAAATCAAATTAGCACAAAAAGATAACACCTAACTACAAAAGAAAAAAAAATGAAACATGGGTTGCCTCCCAAGAAGCACGTGATTTAACGTCGCGTCACGGCGCAGAATACCATCAATTGAAATGAATTACCGCCACGACGTGGCTATCTCCAACTTTTCCCAAATAGTGCTTCACCCGGTGACCATTGACTAAGAATACTTCATTATTTTTTTTCTTCAAGTTGGATGGACAAAAGGTGTCACACCCATAATTTCGAAAGGACCACTCCATTTAGATACTATTTTCCCGGGAAACATCCTCAACCTTGAGTTAAACAACAACACAAGATCGCCCACCTTGAACTCTTTGTTCCAAATGTATTTGTCATGAAGATATTTCATCTTTTCTTTGTGCAAGGACGAACTTGCATAAGCATGGTACTGGAACTCATCCAATTCATTCAAATGTACAACCCTCAAGTTAGCGACTACATCCCAATCAAGATTCAACTTCTTTAGAGCCCACATGGTTTTGTGCTCAAGTTCTACCGGAAGATGACAGTTTTTTCTGAACACCAACCGGTATGAAGACATTCCGATAGGTGTTTTGTAAGTCGTCCAATAAGCCCATAATGAATCATCAAGCTTCTTGGACCAATCCGTCCGGTTAGCATTCACTGTTTTGGACAAAATGCTCTTTATCACAAAATGCTCTTTATCTCCCGGTTGGAGACTTCCACTTAACCTTTAGCCTGTGGATGATAAGGAGTCGTGACTTTATGAGTAACACCATACTTGCCAAGTAAAGTGTCGAAAGCCTTGTTGAAAAAATGTGACCCCCCATTGCTTATAAGAGCAAGTGCCTAGTTGCGGCTTCTATTGGCCCAGTCTTTACAAGGATGCAAGTAAGTTAGTGAAAAAATGTGATGAATGTCAAAGGGACGGTGGAATCTCAAAGAAAGATGAAATGCCTCTCACTACCATTTTGGAGATTGATATTTTTGATGTGAGGGGCATTGACTTCATGGGTCCTTCTCTGAATTCTTATGGAAACACTTGCATCTTTGTCGAGGTGGATTATGTGTCCAAATAGGTTAAGGCCGTTGCTATACCGAACAATGAGGTGAGAAGTGTGGTGGTGTTCTTGAAGAAGAATATTTTCACAAGGTTTGGTACTCCACAGGATATTATAAGCGATGGGGGGTCATTTTTGTAACAAGGTTTTTGACACTTTACTTAGCAAGTATGGTGTTACTCATAAAGTTACGACTCCCTATCATCCATAAGCTAGCGGTCAAGTGGAAGTCCCCAACTAGGAAATAAAGAGTATTTTGTCCAAAACGATGAATGCTAATCGGACGGATTGGTCCAAGAAGCCTGATGATACATTATAGGCTTACCGGATGGCTTACAAAACACCTATCCAAATGCCATCATACCGGATGGTGTTCGGGAAAGCTTGTCACCTTCTGGTGGAACTTGAGCATAAGGCCATGTGGGCTCTAAAGAAGTTGAATCGTGATTGGGATGCAGCCTCTAACTTGAGGGTTGAACATTTGAATGAATTGGATAAGTTCGGGTACCATGCTTATGCAAGTTCGTCCTTATACAAATAAAAGATGAAATATCTTCATGGCAAATACATTTGGAACAAAGAGTTCAAGGTGGGCGATCTTGTATTGTTGTTTAACTCAAGGTTGAGGATGTTTCCCAGGAAGTTAAAGTCTAAATGGAGTGGTCCTTTTGAAGTTATAGGTATGACACCTTTTGGTGCATTGGACTTGAAAAACAAAAAACAATGAAGTATTCTGAGTCAATAGTCACTGGGTGAAGCATTATCTGGGAAAAGTTAGAGATAGCCACATCGTGGTGGTCATTCATTTCAAATGATGGTATTTTGCGTCGTGCTACGACATTAAATCGGGCACTTCTTGGGAGGTAACCCATATTTTTTTCCTTTTTCTTTAGTAGTTAGGTGTTATTTATGTTCTAACTTGATTTGAAGTGTGTTAGAGGGATGAGTGTGACTTACAGGAATTGTGGACAAAAATTTGGCTAAGCGTTGAAAGAAGTGAGGACCGCAGTTTGTGCGGACCGCACATTTTTGAGTGCTATAGCAAAAGAACACTGCGGCCGCATAATTGTCTTGCTGGACGCACAGATGAGAGATGGAAAATACAAATTCTCTGAAGTTTGAGCCTGTCAGAGAAGGGGTCGATGTGCGACCACAAAGGTATTTCTGCGACCGCACACAAAAATGTGCGGACCACGGATGAGATGCAGAGATGATACCCTCAGGTAATAGAGTGCGGACTGCACATGACATTGTGTGGCTGCACTCAACCTTCTTCCCTTAGTAGACCATAAGTATAAATAGAAGATTAGGGGCAAGGGTTATGGTTTTTCACTCTTTGAGCACAATAATAATACTCTATTGAAAATTCTTAGTGATTCTATCTGTCCACACACAACATCTCTGATCATTCACTCACTTCATTCATTCATCTGGTATGATTCAATTCCTTGTTGATTTTATTTATTTTTAGTTTAATTAGTAGCTTTTTAGTTATTTTTAGGCCATTTGTCATTATAATTCAATTGTGGGTCCATGTATGGTAAATCTATAATGGGTTAACTAATTCATGCTCTATGGGGATTGGGTAAACATATTTTCATGTATCTATGTTGTTTCTATGTCAAATTGTGCACAAAATTACAAACCTAGATAGAAATGAGTACGCCATTTTTGAATTCTACGGACTCACTTGAATTTGTATGGCCCGCAGATGTGGAATGTAAGGCATCATAGTGAAAGAAGGGATTTGTGGCCATAAGTGAAAATGTGCGGACAACAGAATTCCCATTGCAGCCGCAAAACACTACTTTCCCTGTCATCAGAGAGGCCCCACATAGACACTCCAACGTGCGGTCGTAAAGTAAATTATGCGGACAGTAGAAATCATGTTGCGGACGCACATCAGTCAATTCTCTATCAACAGAGGTTTGGTATTTCTTGGGATTCAGAGGTGTGACCACAAGTGAAATTGTGTGGACCGTACTTCACTTTTGCGACCGCAAAACAAAATTGTATTGTCCGCAAAGTCTCATTTGTGGCCACAAGAAAATTGTGCGGACCGCAGGTCTTGTTCCTACAAGCATGACTTGACTGTGAACCCTCACTGTGTCTTTTGGTTTATATCTTACCTGCATAACTCCTGTGTATGTTTGAACATTGAATTGAAACTAACAATCACCTTTGCTAGGTACAGACAATGTTTCGATCTAGGGGACGAGGCAACACTTCTAAAGGGAGGGGTGAACGTTCTTGGGGATGAGGCAAGAGGGTCTTACCTCTTGGCCAACAAAAGGAAATTAGAAAGAAGACAACAACCGGGAGAGGTAAAGGTGCAGACCTCTCCAAGACGAGTTCATATGTCCCGTTTAGGGAAGCATCAGAGGGAAATTCAACCTCTATTAAGGAGCAGCCGACCGTATAGTCAAGGCTGCATGAGAGATTCCAACTCAGGGATGAGTCGTCCTCATCACATAGCACTTCTGAGGGATCGGAAAGCACTAGTCAGGCTTCTGATCCATCAGATACACATGTCCTTGAGGCACATGATATGCCAGCTCAGGATATCACCGATGATGGAAGATGAGAAGATGCTACAGCTACCAGTCTTGAAAGATCAAAGAAGAAAGTAGTTTGGGAGGCCATTTTGTTAGCGTGGCCACCTTCACCTGTTTTCATACATGGTGGCCTACGAGGTCGCTAACCCTTGAGCGACAGTTTTGATTGAAAGATTTGGAGAGGTACAACCCAGCAGTGTTGAGATAGTATAGGGAATGCAAGGTGTGGATGTGGTTCACCTAGAGTGTCGTGGATGCCAAATAGTACCTTGTCTATGTGTTCTACACCAATGTGGCACGTATCATAAACAAGAAAAGGGTGATGAAAGTGTGTAACCTAAAAGTGAGATTTGATCAACATATACTCAACACGTACTTGGGCTTCAAAGATGTTGAGCCATAAGAATATTTGGAGAAGTATGCACTGGGAGATATAACCCGTCCTTGGTTAGTAGAGATTCTAACAGCACCAGGGCCACCACCACCATGGATTAACGTTGGTGTTCCTATCCATCAGAACTCCTTGATCTTTGAGGCAAAGGGTGGTAGACATTTGTGTGCAGCAGACTAGACCTGAGCCAGAATAAGACTCACTTTCTGATCCCTCAGGCAGTTCTGGTTTCCTCTACCATTAATAGGTACCTTATCAATGTGGGTGCGGTGATTTCAGCCACCATCTCAGTGATTTCTCAGTAAGATGACTCATCCTACCTGTATCCTAACATTATCACAGAATATCTCATCGATGCATAGGTAGAGTCGAGGGATTATGATACAAAGGTGAACCAAAGAAGCCTTTCTCTTGGTACTCACTGATGGATGCAAATAACCCAAAAAGGAAAGGTCAACCTTCTACCACCATAAGACAATCTGATAAGACAGACGTGGTAGTTATTGAGACAGTTAATACTCCATCCACTTCGGCCGAGCCTTCCTCCAATGTCGCACCTATGCCTCTGCCATTATCTACAACCCCTACTACAGTTCCTGCCATAACTACCACCTCAGCACTACGAATCTCCCAGTTATTGGCGAGTCTCAACAACTGGATGTAGACAGCTATTATAAAGTTGTCTGACGTATTCATTGTTGTTGCAGCGGAGTCTACTAGTTAGGCACCTCAGCTTTCCCCGACCATTGAGGAGATATTGAAGAAGCTTCTAGATAACTAAAAGACAATCATGAACACTTTGGGTAACACGGGTCAATGATCGAAGAGCTGAGAAAATAAGTAAAGAAGATGAGGAAGTCCCAGGCTAGCAAGAAGTCAGTGGATAAGCTTCGAAAAGAGGTGAACAGAATTGCTACTGCCGGAGATCTTCCATTTTACATGTTACTTGACCCGCACCAGTCGGCACCACATCCTTCAGCGCCACCTGCACCGGTAGCACTTGTTGGCTAGTTTGACGAGCCAGACCTTTCTATCGATACTGCTGAGGCAGTGCGTGAGATGTTCACCAACTCGGCCACAGCCATAGTCGAGGATGATGAGATCTAGTTGGCTGAGCTGGAGGGCAATGATATTCCTGGGGACACAGAGATGTCTAATGAGCTATAGGGAGTTTTCTTCACTTTTTTCCCTCTTTTACTCTTATTTTGTTAACCATTGGGGACAATGCTTGTCTTTATTCGAGCGGGGGGGGAGGGTGTGGAGTTTATTTGTTATATTTGATACATTCTAACACATTTGGCCTCTAATACTTGATAATATTCTCTCTCTCTCTCTCTCTCTCTCTAATTATTCATATTCATTCTATCTTTAGTATTTTTGTTCATTAGCTTCTTTATCTTTGCTTTTCCTTATTAGCTACTTTTTATGTTTTAGTAGTGTATTATCTCTTGTTTTGTTTAGTAGCATCTTTAATGTTTTAATATATAATATACCTTTAGTTTTCTTAATGCCACGGTTTTTTCCGAAGGTAGTCATTGTGTGAACTGGGTGACTCATCCAACCATGGATGGCATGACAACCTTCTTAAGGGATTGAGTCCGTTTTTGTGTTTAGCTAATAATATTAGTAGTAATTAATAAAAAAAAAAGACCTAAGTAAGTCTTGCTCGAAGAGTCAACCATGCTTCAATTGGCACCAACACACTTAACTACGTGTTTATGGTTAGAAACAAAGCTTCCAAAAGAAATAGCTCTAGTTAATGACTTTGTAACTCTTGTGTTGACTTTGGTAATCATCGAGTAGTCTAATTGGACCATAGTTATCCTTAAACTTGAATGTGGTCGTTGTGGGCCCTTGACTCTATCCTTTTTTACAATCTAGTTGCGGGAGGGGTGAGATGAATTGTTGCTAGTCCAAGTATTCGCGTGAAGGGTCTAGAACTTGCCCCGAATATGTTTCAAGGAGAAATACTAAGTTTTGCTTGGTTTGAGAAGTGCTTGTAGGCTCTCCTTGGCCCGTGTGAGTTTTTCTATTGCCTATCAATGTCACTATCCCTAGTCAACCCCTTCGAGCCTCTAGTCTTTCTCACTTGATAACCATGTTACAAGCCTTTACCCATTTTATCGCGGCTCTCTCTTGGCACCCAAGCTTTCTTTAACACTCTTGTGAAACAAATGGCTTAAAGCGTAAGTTTGGGGGAGAGGTGAGGAAGCTGAAAAAGGTATCAAGGCACAAAAAGAGAAAAGAAATGATCTTTATAAGAAGAGAAGGCAAGAAAAGAAAAGAACAAAAAGCAAAATGCAAAAAGTGAATAAATGAAAGGGTTGAATGGATTCAAAAAAAGGTAATGATCCCAAGCATTGAGAAATCAAAAAGGGGAGATAAAGAATGAAATGATCAAGAAAGAGCGATATTAAGTCTCTCTAGTTCCCAATGAAAACAAAGTGCCTTTAAGAATTGCCAAGTGTGAGCCGAGAAATGAAAGATGGAGTGCTTAAGGAAAAATGTAACCATTTTCCCATACTATATCCGACCCTAATCCAAAAGCCTTTATTACATCCCGAAAGAAGTCCTACTTGATTTCAAACCGAGTGAGCTTACATTAGTGGAGATCTACATAAGGGGAAAGCTTATGGTACTTGAAGCCATACTCGTGACATTCTCTTGAGGGAGATGAGTGAATCTTTCATAAATATTTGGATTGAGTTCTAAATTTCTTAAGTGAGATTGGCAAACGGAAAATAGGGAAGGAAGAGTTTGGAGTCCACCATCGCCTACATGATAGAACAAGAGTCCTTGATGAGTAAAGTCAATTCTTGAAGCTCAAATGTTACATTAGAACTATATGTGCATGAATGTTTGACTTATCGCCTTGTTGATAATGCATGAGTAGTATGGGTAATTGTTGGTCCCAACGGATGTGTGAATGTCTCACCTTTGACTCGCTGAAATGACCCTTGACTTTTGGATGTGGGAACTAATTATTTTCTTGAGGAAAACCAAAGAATTAAGTTTGGGGGAGTTGATAAGTGGGGATTTTGACTGCTTATTAGCACCTTTTTACTCTTGTCTTAGTCCAAAATTATCGAATTGTGTTCCAAAAACTAATGAACTCGTGCAAATTGCAGGGATCCTGGAAATTTGGTCTCCCATGATGAAATCCGAGTCAAAAAGGAGTTGTTCCGAAGCATAAGGAAAAAAGGGCGCAGAAGAAAAGATGTGCAGTCCGCAGAAGAAATTGCGACCGTAGAATTCCATCTGCGGCCACAACCCAAGCCAAATAGCCCATCATGAGTTATAGAAATGTGCAGACCGCACATGCATAGTGCAGTCGCAGAACTGGTCATGCACTGACAAATATGTTCAAGTTCATAGAATGTGCAGGAGTCCAAATCCTGAAGCCTTTCTGAAGTGCGGAGCACACAAGAATTGTGCTACCGCAGAAGTTGCCTCACGACCGCAATCCAGAATTGTGTCATTCCTTCCACTTGAAGAAATCTGCAGACCGCACATTGAATTGTGCACCCGCAAAACCTCCTGAGGGATATTTTTGTCTGCAATTTTTGGCCCTGTATAATTAGAAGAGTTTCACAAATTTTGGTCAAGTTTGAACATCCAAAGCTGTTGTAGCTGTTTCTTTTTATTATTTTAGGAAGTTTTAGCTTATTTGGGTATTTTAACATTAGATTTCATCATTTTAATCTTCCATTATGAGTTTAATTAGCTTTTATTCTTTATTTTCTGCAATTTCCATTATGAGTAACTAGATTTTTACTAGAGTTGTGACCCAACCCTAGTGTGTAAACCTTATGTGTATCTAATTTAGTGCTTGTTTATAATTGGGTGTTGATTATTTAGCTTAGTTCATGCTTCAATTATAGAATTAACGGTTGCAAATATTGATTCATGCCTATTTGACTTAGTCTCTACTTGAGAAAGATGTACCTAGTTTAGGATAACTTAGCTAACAAGGAATTGGGTTAATTGAGAGATTGATTAACCTAATTAAAGGGTTAAACCTAGAGATAGTAATAACCTGACTTGAGCTCTTATCAACTGTTTTGGTTGATACCCATTTGGACTTGAGAAAGCCAAATTGGGAAAAATCACTCTCTGACCGAGAGGTATTGAGTGGGTAATGTAGATTTGAGAGCTATAATACACCCCAATCAACAAAATAAGCATTAACATCTTTATCCCATTAGGCAAACACCTAGGTTATGGTCACAACCCTAGTCTTTTAACCTATTTGGAAAAACCTCAAAAAAAATTATCTCTAATCTATTTTCTTTAGCTTGCAGTCATAAGAGTAACAGTAGAAGTAGAAAACAAGACTTTGTTATGGAAGTGCAATCTTAGATAACCCATTTTCTTGATTCGAATATATACTCATAACACTCCTCATAACTCCCAGAGGATTCGAGCTCGACTCATAGTTGGGTAATTATTATTGCATACGACCGTATGATATCTCTTATTGAGGTGTTTTGTGGACGTCATCACTAGTGTAATAGTCCATCCCCGTATTAGGACGGGCAACTTCAAAATCACCAATATGATGCTCACTTTGCTTGAGCAACAAGGTTTCTTCATTGGTTCTCCAACACAAAATGCTCGTAAACATTTGAAGGGGTTTGTGGACGCTTGTTGAGGGAGCAAGCAAACAAATGTCTCTGAGGATGAATTGAGGCTAAGGCTTTTCCCTTCTCTCTACGAGGTAAAGCCTTAGATTGGTTGGAATGATTGCCGAACCATTCAATCCACACTTGGGATGAGTTGGCGGAAAGTTTATTGCTAAGTTCTTCTCTCCCGACACATGGCTACACTTCGAGATGAAATCTTGGTATTCAAGCAAGAGCCGAATGAACCACTATACGAGATATGGGAGCAATATAGAACTATGAACAAGGAATGTCCCAACAATTATATGACGGAAAACATGATTCAACAAGCCTTTTATTGCGGGATTAACACAACCAACAATTGTGTAGTGAATCAACTAGCCAGTGGGAACTTCATGACTACACCTTATGAAGAGGAGTGTGAGATTTTGTATGAGATGGCGGAAACATCATCGTCTTGGAAATCCCGGGCCAATGTTCCATTAAGTGATCCGAATATGATCCACCTTCACAAAGAATTACATGACCATGGACAATCCATTGCCGAATTAACTACTACCATGAATCAACTAGCAAATGCTCAACGTAGTCAAGTGCAAGCTCCTAAGCAAGTCAATGCTATGAAAGGGGTTAAAATGATGGTGAACAATAGGAGAACCAAGGGTCAACAAGTGCAAACTCGAGTGGAGAACTATGTAAAAGAAGATAGTGGTTTTGACCAAGATGATTCCTATAATGAACAAGAAGATGAAGTGCGATATGTGAAAAAATTTCAAGGGAAAAGAAATAACATCCAAGTCCCAAGCCAACAACAATAGCAACCTAAAAACAATCAAGGTCATTGGAATTCTAACAATAAAGGAAATTGAACTGGAAATAACAATCAAGGGAATTGGCATAATAACAACAATAAAGGAAATTGGAGTGGACACAACCAAGGAAATTGCAGAGGTAACAATCAAGGCGGATGGAGCAACAATCAAGGCAACCAGGGGTCGGGTTTTTAAAGGCCCCCAATGTACCAATAACCGAGCAACCCACCTCCTTATCCTTCCCATGGACCAAGTTCTTCAAACAATGAGATGGGTGTATTGAAAGTAAGTTCAAAGAAAATGATGAAAAAGAAAGCTGATTCGGATGCCCAACTTGCCTCACACAACACATCAATTTGCAACCTAAAAGTTCAAATGGGGATAATCTCTAAAGCTCTAAATTTTTGTCCTAAAGAGGCACTACCAAGTGACACGGTAGTAAACCCAAAGGGTGGTGGTAACAACACAGGGCATGTCATGGCCGTTACCACAAGAAGTGGAAGAGATGGGAATGCACCCACCTCAAGTCAAAGGAAACTTGTTAATGATGATTAAGTCATGCAAGAACAAGAGATCCCAAACAATGTGGTGCAACCTAATGATGAAGTTTGGATTGATATTGATGATAGTGTGAAAGAGACTTAAGAGGAAGTGAACCCGTCAAGGGAACACATTATTGACATACTGGAGCCGGTAGTGCAAAAGGCTAAGGCACCATTGCCTAAGCCTCCGCCTCCATACCCTCAAAGACTTTCCAAGCAAAATTGTGAGAATCAATTCAAGAAGTTCATTCAAATGATGAAAAGTCTCTCAATCATTGTGTCATTAGTTGAAACTTTGGAACAAATGTCGGTTATGCAAAGTTTATTAAGGATCTTGTGACAAAGAAGCGGTGAATAAATTTTGAAACCATCAAATTCACTCATCAAGTGAGTGCAATTGTTCATTCACTAGATCCTAAGTTGGAGGACCCCGGTGCGTTCACGATTCCTTGTACAATTGGAAGTGCTGAATTTGTTAAAGCCCTTTGTGATCTTGGGGCAAGTATCAATTTGATGCCCTATTCGGTTTTCAAGACCTTGGGAATTGGGAAATCAAGACCCACCTATATGAGATTGTAAATGGCCGATCGTACCATGAAAAGGCCATTGAGTGTTATTGAAGATGTTTTGGTACGTGTTGATAAATTCATTCTTCCGACGGATTTTATCATTTTAGATTGTGAAGTTGATTATGAGGTGCCGATTATTCTTGGAAGACCTTTACTTGCTACAAGCAAGGATCTTTGTGATGTTGAAGCTGGAGAACTCACTTTTCGGGTTGGTGATGAAAAAGTGGTATTCCATATTGGTAAGTCCATGTGGCAACCAAATAGCAATGAGGTGTGTTCTTTTGGGGACTTGGTGACCGATGTTATTGTTGATGAAACAAGTGCTACAATAAATATTGATGATATGTTGGAAGTCGTCTTGCTCAACTTTGATGATGACGAGATGGATGGCTTCATGGAATGTGTGATTCTTTGAAAGGAATGGGGTCGTACAACTATGCGCCTCAGAAATTGTCATAGGATCTTGAAAATAGGACACCTCCTCCTACAAAACCTTCTATTGAAGAGCCTCCTACCTTGGAGTTGAAGCCATTGCCTCCACATCTTCGTTATGAATTTCTTGGTCATTATTCTACTTTACCAATTATTCTTTCCTCTTGTTTGACTAACGTGCAGGTAGATTCCACATTGGTAGTTCTACAAAAGAGGAAGAAGGCTATTGGGTGGACCTTGGTGGATATTTAGGGGCCGCCTTTTGCATGCATAAGATCAAGTTGGAGGATTATACCAGACCATCTATTGAACATCAAAGGAGACTCAACGAGGCTATGAAAAAAGTTATCAAGAAGGATATTATCAAGTGGTTGGATCTCGGGGTTTTCTATCCCATTTTCGATAGTTCATGGACTTCTCTGATTCAATGTGTCCCAAAGAAGAGGGGGATGACAGTGGTCACCAATGACAATAATGAATTGATTCCTACAAGAACGGTGACCGGTTGGAGGGTATGTATATCACAAGCTTAACAAGGTCACAAGGAAGGATCATTTTTCACTTCCTTTCTTAGATCAAATGCTCGATAGATTGGCCGACAGTGATTTCTATTGCTTTCTTGATGAGTACTCAAGGTAAAACCAAATTCTTATTGCTCCAGAAGATCAATAGAAAATAACCTTCACATGTCCCTATGGTAATTTTGCTTTCAAGGGGATGCCATTTGGTTTGTGCAATGCACCGGTGGCTTTTCAAAAGTATATGATGGCTATTTTCATGGAGATGGTGGAGGACTACCTTCAAGTTTTCATGGATGACTTCTCGGTGGTGGGATATTCCTTTGATGATTGTCTAGCAAATTTGGATAAAGTGTTGGCTAGATGTGAAGAAATAAATTTGATGCTCAATTGGGAGAAATACCATTTTATGGTTGAGGAAGGCATTGTCTTTGGCCACAAAATCTCAAGGAATGGCATTGAAGTTGACAAGTCAAGGATTGAGGTGATTTCTAAGCTTCAACCCCAACTTCGGTGAAGGGGTGCGGAGTTTCTTAGGCCATGCGGGTTTTCACTGGCTCTTCATCAAAGATTTTTCTAAGATAGTGAACCCATTGTGCAAGCTTCTTGAGAAGGATGCTAAGTTTCATTTCAATGATGATTGCATGAGAGCTTTCGAATTGTTGAAGCTCAAGTTGACAACTACTCTCATCATCACCGCTCCAAGATAGAAAAGGTAGTGAAAACCAAGTGGCGGTCCACTTCATTTGGAGGAGGAGGGGAGGCCGCATGATTGCCTTGAGATCAATGACTCCTTCCCAGATGAGCAACTCTTGGCAATTTTCATGAAAGAGGTGCCATGGTTCGCAGATTTAGCAAATTTTCTTGTGTGTGGAATCATTCCAGATGAGTTCTCTTCAAACCAAAGGAAGAAGCTCAAACGGGATTGTCAAGATTATTATTGGGATGAACCATACCTTTTTCGGATATGTACAGATGGGGTAATTAGAAGATGTGTACAGGAAGAAGAGCAAAGAGAAATTCTTGGGGATTGTCATTCTTCGCATATGGTGGTCATCATGGTGGGGCGAGAACAGCAACCAAAGTGCTTAGTTGTGATTTCTATTGGCCTACTCTTTAATAAGATGCTAATGAGTTAGTGAAAAGATGTGATGAATGTCAACGGGCCGGCGGAATCTCAAAGAAAAATGAAATGCCTCTCACAACAATTTTGGAGATTGATATTTTCGTTGTATGGGGTATTGACTTCATGGGCCCTTTTGTGAGTTCTTGTGGAAACACCTACATCTTGGTCGCGGTGGATTATGTATCCAAATGGGTTGAGGCCATTGCTTTACCCAACAATGAGGCGAGAAGTATGGTAGCTTTCCTGAAGAAGAATATTTTCACAAGGTTTGATACTCCACGTGCAATTATAAGCAATGGGGGGGTCATATTTTTGCAACAAGTATTTTGACACTTTACTTGGCAAGTATAGTGTTACTCACAAAGTTACGACTCCCTACCACCCAAAAGCTAGTGGGCAAGTGGAAGTATCCAACTGATAGATAAAGAGTATTTTGTGCAAAACAGTGAATGCTAATCGGACGGACTGGTCCAAGAAGCTTGATGATGCATTATGGGCTTATCGTACGGCTTACAAAACACCTATCAAAATGTTACCATACCAATTAGTGTTCAGGAAATTTTTTCATCTTTCAGTGGACTAGAGCACAAGGCCATGTGGGCTCTAAAGAAGTTGAATCTTGATTGAGATGTAGCCGCTAACTTGAGGGTTGCACATTTGAATGAATTAGATGAGTTCTGGTACCATGCTTATGCGAGTTCATCCTTGTACAAAGAAAAAATGAAATATGTTCATGACAAATACATTTGGAACAAAGAGTTCAAGGTGGGCGATCTTGTATTGTTGTTTAACTCAAGGTTGAGGATCTTTCCTGGGAAGAAAAAATCCAAGTGGAGTAGTCATTTGAAATTGTGAGTGTGACATATTTTGGTGCAATAGACTTGAAGAACAAAAACAATGAAGTATTCCGAGTCAAGGGTCATCAGGTAAAGCACTACTTGGAAAAAGTTGGAGATAGCCACGTTGTGGTGGTCATTCATTTCACTTGGGGAATCTTTCATCGTGTCGCGACGTTAAATCAGGTGCTTCTTGGGAGGAAACCCATATTTCTTTTCCTTTTTCTTTTTTAGTTAGGTGTTATTTTTGTTCTAACCTGATTTGAGGTGTGCTACATGGGTGAGTGTGACTTACAAGAATGGTGAATGAAAATATGGCTAAGTGTTCAAAAGAGTGCAGACTATTTATTTGTGCGGACCGAACATTTTTTAGTTGCCATAGTAGATGAGCATTGTGGCCGTACATTTATCTTGCGGAGTGCACATTTGAAACATCAAAAATACAAACTCTTTGAAGTTTAATCTTGTTAGAGGTTGATCTGCAACAGCACGTGAAATCTGCGGCCACACCTAAAATTGTGCGGACCACAGCTTGGTTTCTAAGAATGATCGCCAAGGTTAAAGAGTGCGGACCACACATGAAAATTTGTAGTTGCACTCGTCCCTGGTCATTTTTCATTTTTAGTGGTATAAATAGAACAACAAGGCTTATTTCACTCTTTTCCAACTTTGAACAAACATTGTTGCGCTGCTAAGTTTTCTTGGAGATCTCAATTTTCCACAAACACAATCACCTATATTACTCAATCAGTGCATTCCCTTTATTTGGTATGCTTCAATTTCATATTAATATTTAAGTTAGTTTAATTTGTTGACTTTTTAGTTCTTTTTAGGACATCTGTTATTATAATTCCATTGTGTGTCTATGTGGGTAGATTTGAATTAGGTTAACTTGATACATGCTTTACGGGGACTGGGCTAGTGAAATTTCATTCTTTTACAATCTTGGCATGCCTAATTGTACAAGAAATTGAAAAATCTAGACTAAAAGGTTTTCTGTTCGTAAAGGTTTGAATTTGCGGCCGCACTTGAAATGTGTGGTCAGCAGATATGCATTTTTTAGATACTTATATGAGGAAGGAATCTATGGTTGCAGGTCATATTATGCGGATTGCAGATTTCCTCTTATGGACACAGATTAGGCTTTTCTCTGTCATCAAAGAGTCTTCACCGTGAGACTCTAAGGTGCGGTCGCAAGTCAAATTGTACAGACCGCAGAATTCCTCTTGCGGTTGCAGATTGACCATTTATTTTTCATCAGAGAGTTCACATATTTGGGACTCAGAAGTGCGGCCGCAATCCCAAATGTGCGGACCGCACTTCCCTTCTACTGTCGCATAATAGAAATGTGCAGACCGCGAGTTCCTATCTGCGGCTGCAGGTTAAATTGGGCAGACCGCAGATACCTTATCCTGCAGGCATGACTCAATTGTACAACCAAACTATGTCCTATGGTTTCTCCCTTACCTACATGTCTCTTGTATGTGTTTGAACAATGCATTGCAACTAACAGTCTCCTCTTCTTGATACATATAATGGTTCAATCAAGAGGATGAGGCGACACTTCAAAAGGGAGAGGTAATCTTCTTGGGGTCGAGGAAAAAGTGTCGTACCCCTTGGCCAACCTATGATGATCTAAAAGAAAACAATAGTCGGTAGATGGCGAGGTGCAGACCTCTCCGACTCTAGCTCCTATGTCCTATCTAGGGAAGTGTCAGAGGGAAACTCAGCCTCTGTACAGGAGGAACAGACAACCACACAGTCGAGGCCGTAGGGGAGATACCAGCTTAGGGATGAGCCGTCTTCATCTCACAACACCTAACAGGGATCAGAGAGTGTTATTTAGGCTTCTGAGCCATTGGTTAGACCAATCCATAAGGAACATATTACACATGATACCCCCAATGATGACAGAAGGGGAGATGTTATAGCTACATGGCTTGCAAGATGAAAGAAGAAAGAGGTTTAGGAGGATCGTTTTGTTAGTCTGGCCGCCTTCGCCAGTTTTTGTATGTGGTGGACAATGAGGTTGCTAACTATTGAGTGATAGTTTCTATTGAAAGAATTGGAGAAGTACAACTCGGCTATATTGAGACAGTTCAGGGAACAAAAGGGGTGGATGTGGTTCATTGAGAGGGTGGAGGATGCCAAAGAATACCTCGTTCATGATATGCCAATGTAGCTCATATAAAGAAATGGACAAAGGTGACCAAAATATGCAACCTCAAGGTGAGGTTTGATCAACATACACTAAATGCGTATTTGAGCTTTGAGGATGTTAAGTCGAAGGAGTATCTTGAGAAGTGTGTCATGAAGGAGGAAGTTCGATCGTGGTTGGCTGAGATCCTAGTGCCACTGGGGCCACCACCACCATAGATCACTGTTGGGGTTCCCATCCATTAGAGCTCTTTGAGATTTGAGGCGAACGGGTGTCAAACCTTTATTTGTAGCAGACTATATTTGTGCCAGAATAAGACTTGCCTTCCAGTTCCTTGGGCAGTTCTTGTGGCTTCCATCATTGCCGGGTACCTAATCAATGTGGTTGCTATGATGTCGGCCTACATTTCATTGATAGCATGGAAGGATAGCTCGACCTACCCTTATCCTATCACTATTACAAAGTACCTCACTGATACAAAGGTAGATCTGAGAGATTTTGACACAAAGGTGAAGCCGAAGAAGCCCTTTGATTGGTATTCACTAATGGATGCGAGCAACTAAAAGAAGAAAATCCAGCCTCCTACCACCACAGGCCAGTCTGATGAGCCAGTAGTGGAAGTCTTTGAGACAGCTGACATTCGATCCACCTCGGTTGAGCCTTCCTCCAATGCCTCAGCTATGCCTCCAGTATCATCCACAACTCCTACCACATCTTCTACCACAAATCTCAGGCCAGTCTACATGCCCACAGCCCTACTATCTGTGATACGAGTCTCCTAGACATTAGTGAGTCTCAAAACTAGATGCAGAGAGCTACTACAAAGCTGCCTGACTTGTCTAGTATTGTTGTAACGCAGTTTACTTCACAGGCATCACAGATCCTTCTGACATTGATGAGACACTGAAGAAGATTCTGGAAAACCAGAAGATGATCATGGATACCTTGGTACAACACAGGTCAGTAATTGAGGAGCTGGGTAAGGAAGTAAAGAAGATGAGGAAGTCCTAGGTCAGCAAAAAATTAGTGGACAAGCTCCGGCGGGAGGTGACTAGACTTGCTGCATCTGTAGATCTTCCTTTTGATATGCTGCTTGACCCCCACCAATCTTCCCCAGATCATTCAGCACTATCTGCACCGGTAGCACCAATTGGCCAGTCTGACAAGCCAGGCCTTGCTGCCGACACTACTGAGGTAGTGCGTGAGATATTCTCCAACCCAGCCATGCCTAGATTTGATGATAATGAGATTCAGTTGGTTGATCCTAAGGGAGATGACATTGCTGGGGACACTGAGATATCCAAGGATTCCTAGGGAGTTTTCTTCACCCTTCCCTCGTTTACTCTTATTTTGCTAAGAACTAGGTACAATGCTTACTTTTATTCCGGGGCAAGGGGGATAGAGTTTATTTGACACATTGGTTCACTTTGATACATTTGGTCTGTAATAATTTGATGATACTCTTTCTTTTCTTATTTGTATTTATCTATCTTCTCTATATCTTATTATGTATATTATTCTATCTTTACTAGTTTTTGCTCTTTAGCTTCTTTATTTTTGTTTTTGCTTATTAGCTTCTTTATCTTGTCTATATTAGTTCTTGTTTTGTTAAGTAGCTTCTTTTTTATTCTTTAGTAGATAATAAGCCTTTGGTTTTCTTAACGTCACGGTTCTTTCCAAAGGTAGTTGTTGTGTGAACCGGGTGACTCGTCCCAACGATGGATGGTGTGACAACCTTCTTAAGGGGATGAGTCTATTTTTTGTGTTTAGGTAATAATAGTAGTAGTAATGCATAAAAAGACCTAATCAAGTAATTCTTGAAGAGTTAATCCAGCTTCATTTGGTACCAACACACTTAGCTACGTTCTTATGGTTAGAGACAATATTTTTTAAAGAAATAGCTTTAGTTAGTGACTTTGTGAATCTTGAGTTGACTTTGGTAATCATCGAGTAGTTTAATTGGACCATAGTGATCTTTAAACTTAAATGTGGTCGATGTAGGCTCTCGACTCTATCCTCTTTTATAATCTAGTTGCGTGAGGGGTGATATGAATTATTGTTATTCCAAGTGTCCATGCGAATGGTCTAAAATTTTCCCCGAATGTTTTTCAAGGCAAAATCCTAAGTTTTGCTTGGTCTGAGAAGTGAATATAGGCTTTCCTTGGCCCGTTTGAGCTTTCTATTGCCAACCAATGTCGTTATCCCTAGTCAACCCCTTTGAGACTCTAGCCTTTCTCATTTGATAACCATGTCATAAGTCTTTACCCATTTTGTCGTGACCCTCTCTTGG
Source organism: Nicotiana sylvestris (assembly GCF_000393655.2). Classification (NCBI taxonomy): domain Eukaryota; kingdom Viridiplantae; phylum Streptophyta; class Magnoliopsida; order Solanales; family Solanaceae; genus Nicotiana; species Nicotiana sylvestris. The sequence goes on from NC_091058.1 coordinate 98,188,343, forward strand.
CACCCGGACTTTCCTTAACACTCTTGTGAAACAAGTGGCTTAAAACATAAGTTTGGGGGAGATATGAGGAATTGAAAAGGGTATCAAGGCATAAAAATAGAAAAGAAATGATCTCTATGAAATGAAAAGGAAAGAAATGAAAAATGCAAAATGTGATTAAATGGAAGGGTTGATGCATTCAAAAAGAGGTAATGATCCCTAGCATGAATAATCAAAAAATTATATATAAAAAAAAGAATCATATGAACAAGAAAGAGTGATACTAGGTCTCTCTAATCCCCAATGAAAAGAAAATGCCTCTAAGAATTGGCAATTGTGAGCCGAGAAATGAAAGTGTGGAGTGCTTAATGAAAGGTATAACCAGCTACCTATATGATAACCTACCCTAATCCAAAAGCCTTCATTACAACTTGAAAGAAGTCCTACTTGATTTCAAACCGAGTAAGGCTTACATTAGTGTGGCCTACATAAGGGGTAAGCCTATGATACTTGAAGTCGTACTTGTGACATTCTCTTGTGAGAGACGAGTGAGCCTTTCATGATTCTTAGGATTGAGCGCTAATTTCTTAAATGATCTTAAAAAATGGGAAGTAGTGGAGGAAGAGTTTGGAGTACAACATGACCAACATGATAGAACAAGAGTCCTTGATGAGTAAAGTCAATTCTTGAAGCTCAAATGTCACATTAGAACTATATGTGCATGAATATTTAACTTGTAACCTTGTTAATAATGCATAAGTAGTGTGGGTAATTGTTGGTCCCAACTGATATGTGACTGGATCATCTTTGACTCGCTAAAATGACACTTAACTCTAGGAGGTGGGAACTAATTTATTTTCTTGGGGACAAGCAAAGACTTAAATTTGGGGGAGTTGATATGTGGATATTTTGACTACTTATAGAACCTTTTTGTTTTGTTTTAGTCCGAAAGTATAGATTTATGTTCCCGAAACTAATGAAAGTGTGCGAATTGCAGGAATGTTGGAAGTTTGGTCTCCCATGATGAAATCCGACTCAAAAAGGAGTGTTCCAAATCACAAGGCAAGAAAAGGGCGCAGAACTGAAGAAGTGTGATCCAAAGAAGGATTTTCGTGGTGCAAAAGAAAGTGCGAACTGTAGAATTCCATCTGTGGTGGCATATCAAGTGATAAATCCCAGTAGGAATTTGTCCCATGTGCGGATCGCATATGAATTGCGCGCGTCTACACTGACAAATTATTCAAATTTCAGAAAGTGTGCAAAAGACCAAGATCTGAAGCCTTACTGATGTGCGGACCGCACAAGAACTGTGCGGCCGTAGAAGATGCTTTACAGCCGCATACAAGAATTGTGCGGCTGCAGAATCCAAGATAATTTACACTCACTATTGAGTGCGCATTGGACGTGGATCAACTACGGGCGGATCAATTTTGGATATTCAGGAAAGGCAGCTCATGCTCAGAGTGGGGAAAGAAAGGGTGATATTCAAGATGGAATGAGAAAGGGGGGAGGGGCTAAAATAGCAACTTGGAGAGAGTAAAACTGATAAGTGTAGGGTGTACCCAAAGAAGGCCGAAAAGAAGATCTCAGCATGGATGTGTGCACTGGGTAGGCCGTGCAAAGGAGATCCCGACTTCGATTCAGACATTGACTAGAAATATCAGGGAAGTTTCATTTATCTCATGCTTTTTGTTTGTAAATCATGGGGACATGCCACAATTTAAAGTGTGGGGAGGGGCATGTAAATATGTACATATGTGTTTGTTTTCGTTTCTTTTGATTGAATTTTTTTTAACTTTTCCAGACAATGGATTTCCTCGGCTGTCTTCTTGAGTGATTAAATTCAGAAAAAAAATTTAGCCATTTATTTTGTTTTGTTTTCTTAGGTAATGTAACAATTCCCCCTTAGTTTTTCTTTGTGTCGCGGTTCTTTTTCAAGAGTTTTATTTGAATCAGGTGTAGTTAGTTTTTTTATTACGAATAGTGAAGTCTTGTGCTCTAGTGGTAATGGAGATAACTTTTCTTGATTTTGTTGTGCCTTGAGAGTAGTGAGTGCCTTAGTTGTACCACTTTGCTTAGTTCTTGACTTGTGCATGAGTTCCTTAAAATGTTTGATTTCGATGTTGCTTCACTACTTTGACTAGAGAGTCGGGATAGGTCCGATCCTAAGTGAGTTATGTGCCAATGTGTGTGAGGATTTTGTTAATATTTTGTGCATGCTAGTCTATGTCTAGAACTTGTCCAGTGTGTTTGCAAAACGGAATAACAGTCTTGTTCAGTCTAGAAAGTGATATAGGCATTTCTTTGTTGAGACAATTATATATTTGTGACCCGCCTAATTGTTGTGTATCCTAGTTAGCCCCTTAAGCCTGTAATCCTACTTCTTTGGAAACCACACTACAAGTATGATCCATTTTGTTTGAATTGACTATTTGTTTGAACATGTAACTCTCTTGAGCACTTGAAATTATTATGAGCTTGTTAAAAGTAAGTAGGGGTATTATTGGCTTTTAGGTGGAACTGAGAAAAAAACGAAGAAATGTGTATTGTTCTTGAAAAATGGAGATAGCCACTTTTAGGGAATTGAAAAAAAATAAGTTTGCTTGAAAAGGAAAAAGTCAGAACTTAGAAGAAAAAAATCAATCCCTTGCTAGTGGTAGTTCTCATCTCTTCTGTGCTTAAAGAAATTTGGCGCTTGATGCTATTATGTGTGAAGGTTGGGGTTTGGTTCAATACAAATGTGGGGTTTAAATTATTTATGTATATGTATTAAAATGCTTAGGGAGGTATAGTAATTATATCCAAATATATCCTACCCGTCTCACAGCCTACATTACAAGCGAATTAAGTCCTACTTGATCCTTGACTGAATGGACTCCATTAGTAGAGTCTTACACCATGGGCAAGCCCATGGTACATCTTCTGTATCACATGATTTTTTTTTCTGATAATGAGTTAATTCTTTCTATCTTGAGTTACTATTCTTGAATTTTAGTATGTGTGGAACTACTCTCTATATTTAGTGTGAGGGCACATGATTTGTGAAGTAAGTAATGTCTTTGGCCTCTGAGTTAGAGTAAGTAAGTAGGTTTTTGAAATACGTAGCTCGTGTGAGCCAAGTCTTGAGGCTAGGATATTATAAGGGTACTTAGTCTGCTTAAAATATTCTTGGCATGATGCGCTAGGGAAGTTTTCCGATGAGAAGGTCGTCTCTATGTGAAGTGTAGTTTGATTGCTCGAGGAAGAGCAACAGTTTAAGTGTGGAGTATTGATGGTAGGCTAGGAACATGTGTTTTAGCCATATTTTGCACTCTAGTTGCTGCACTTTGAGTGTGTTTGAGATTAAATTATGATAATTTGCACTTATTATGTATTTATGCTTTGTAGAAGATGATTCCGAGTTAATAAGATGTTCTAGAGAGAAATCGAATAATTTGGAGCTCTAAAGTCTTAGTAAAAGCTCAAGCAATTAAACCGGGATCGCGTCCGAGGCTCGTGGACCGGCATTGCATACAAAAGTTTGAAGAAAGTGCATGGGCTAGAGCAAAATGTACTAGTGTGTCTAACAAGGCGTGGCATGGAGCGACGGATAAGTACAAAAGTTCGTCATAAATTTGAGAAGTTCAGAGACTTGTAGTTTTTGGGGTGAGACAGAAAAATACACTGGTGCGCGCGTGGCATAGTGAGACGCATCAATACAAATTTTGCCTGACAAGCTAAGTTCAGAGAGTTTACAACCGAGCAAAATGCACTAATGCAACGCACCCTACATTGCATAGTGCAACGTATGAAGTGTAAAAAGTTTGCAAGTTTTCCTACTTTGGCTCAAAGAGGGTAGTTTCGTCTGGGTTCAGTTCTACTTTGTATAAATACATTGGAAATATGCTTTTGAAGGGAATTTTGACCTTGGAATCTTTGGGAGAGCATTGGAGGCTACAAGACATAGAATTTCACCATCTTTCCATCAATTCAATAAGGGAGTTTGGATTGTAATGTTAGATTGATGGTTTCTTACTCTTTAATTCTATTTGTGATAACTTTCTCCATATTTATGAAGTAATTTACCTTAGGGTTTGACAGATATGGTATTTTGATAAATATTTGTGGATTTTAACTCTAGTTCTTTGCTTCGATTTGTTTATGGAGCTTTGAATTGTTGCAACTTTATTCACCAGTTTATTTAATCGAAAGAGAAATATTTTGGTGATTATCTTTATATTATTTTGTTTGGTTTAATTCAGTGATTCTCTTAAGTAATCGAAAGAGCTTGTTGAATTGTTGATTAAATCAAGTTAGAAGAATATTCGAGAGACGTTTTCCTGAAGACTAATCCATTAATGCAGGCTTGCATATTTTCACAGTGCTTATATTAGTTCACCTCGTAGAGTTAAGATTTAATCGAGAGAGGAATCTTGACTACACGTTTGAACTAATCATCGAGTAAATTTATGAAAATCATTAGAACATTATAGTGAATTAAACTAGAGTTAAATCCCAAACAACTATTTTACACCTATCCTGTCATGACCCTTATTCTTTACATTGATAAGAAACCAACTCTACTAATCTCTAGTTCTTGGCTTAGTAGTTAATTGTAGTTTGTAATCAATCCAAATCAAGTTTTGATCATCCTGAATAGCAATTAAATCAAAAATTACTAGAGCATTATTTAACTCTAATCCCTATGGAGATGATAATTTACCTATACTATCTTTGATTAGTGAACATCAATTTTGTATTTTTTTTGCGCTCGTCAACAGTAGGGTTGGTCGAACCACTACTCTGTAAAATTTACCCTTAAGTTTTGGAGTCACATTCTTATCACATAGAACATCATATGCAAGCCTCCACTTCAATCTCCCTGTTAACGTATATAATAGATCTGAGATACTTAAAACTATTTCTCTTGGGGATGACTTGAGTATCGAGCTTCACATCCATGCCTGCTTCAAGGGTCCTGTCACTGAATTTTGCACTCCAAATGCTCTGTTTTAGTCTTGCTCAACTGAAATCTTGAGATTCCAAGGTCTGACTCCAAACCTCCAACCTTGCGTTAACCTCATCTCGTGTCTCGTCGATCAACACTATATCATCTACATATAACCTGCACCATGGAACATCCCATTGGATATGTCGCGTCAGCACGTCCATCGCCATGGAAAATAAGAATGAGATAAGAGCCGATCCTTGGTGCAGCCCCATCATAACCTGAAAGTGCTCCGAGTTTCCTCCTACAATCCTCACCCGAGTCTTAACACCATCATAATCATCCTAGTGTACGCTACCAGGACGCCGCTAACCTCCAAGCACCTCCACATAACCTTCTTCGGGACTTTATCGTACGCTTTTTCAAGGTCAATGAACACCACATGCAAGTCTTTCTTACTCCCTCTATACTTCTCCACTAATCTCCTCGCCAAATGGATAGCTTCCGTCTTCGAACGCTCCGACATGAATCCGAACTGATTTTCAGAAATAAACAGTACAATAAGCAAGATAAAGAACAAAAAAACAGAATGAAAATACAGAAAAGAAGAAATATGGAAGATGGAACACAACTAATAAGGTATAGCTATGCAAAATTGCAAGGGATTGAATGCTTAGATGGAAGGTGGAAGAAAGAAGAAAGCAAAAGAAAGAGTAGCATATGGCTAATGGCTTTGTTATGAAGTGTATTTTTGGTATTAAAAAGAATTTAAGAGATAAGGAAATCATTTTTTTATAACAGGGATCTTATTTATAGATATCACATAAGAGTAGAATTCATACAACCATAATTGCCTGGTGGAGCATTTACTACTTGGTTATTACATAACATGTCTCGTAGGATATTTTTGTTCCCAAAATAAGCTAGTCTAGAAGAAACATCTTTCCTAACATTTTTAATAAGATGAGTAGAGCCTTCACAGTCCGAGCTTAAGACGTTACTTGCAAAAGGGGGAGGGGGGTAGTAGAGAATAGTAAGATCCCTGCCTTTGTTGTCACACAGTGCTCTCCTAGCCATCATGTGTGCCAACTTGTTGGCTTTCCTGAAAATGTGGTGGATTTCCTGAACCTTCACCTGGTTCATTGACGACATGCACTCAATGATAATGTTATTAAAAATAGTCATTACATTTTCCAAATAATTAATTGCATCAGTAGAGTCCGTTTCCACTTCTAAATTGGTTAAGCCTTGTTCCTTTGCTATTTGGAGGCCTGTTTTTTACGCCAACAGCTCCGCCTGTAGGGGTGATAAGCCTGGAAGGGCTCCATAGAAGCCAAGTATCCAGTGATCCCTACTATCTCTGAAAATACCACTAAAGCCACATAGGGATAAGTTTGTGAGTTATTTCTTCATTTTGTGTGAGAAGCTTGTATTGCACCGCTTGATTAAGGGCATGATGGAGCCCTTCATAACAAAGCTATTTAGGTTTGACCAAATAAATGACTTTCTTATCCCTTAAAATCTTTTTAATATCAAAAGTACCCTTCGTGACAAAGCTATTTAGGTTTGACCAAATAAATAATTTCTTAAGGGATAAGAAAATCATTTATTTGGTCAAACTTGAATAGCTTTGTCACGAAGGGTACTTTTGATATAAAAAGATTTTAAAGGATAAGAAAGTCATTTACTTGGTCAAACCTAAATAGCTTTGTTATGAAGGGTACTTATGGTATTAAAAAGAATTTAAGGGATAAGAAAATTATTTACTTGGTCAAACCTAAATAGCTTTTAAGCTAATAAAAAGAATTGAAGAGATAAATTGAGATTGGTCAGTTTATCGCTTTTGGCTTATAATCCTTTTAAGCAGTTTTGGTATTTGCCAAACACCAAAACAAGCGAAAAAGTATTTTAAACCGGTTCGACCATCTTTTTGGCCAATCCAAACATTCTTTATATTTCAAAAGATCTTCTTTGAAAATATATTTATGGCAGATACGTGTTGTTTTATCGCCTGCTTAAAAGTAATTTTACATGTGTATGTCAATTTTTACAAGTTAAAGTGTGTAAGAGAATTTTTATTTTGCAAGTACAAGTGTTAAGTATGTATCAAGCTAAGTGAAGATATCCTAGATATTAGAGGATATTAGTTATCTTCTAAACATAAAAATCTTCAAAAAAAAAAAAAAAAAAAACACTCAATATTTTTATGATACTTTTAATTTGAAATTTTAAATTCAAATCCCAACATTATTTACACTTCACATAGTGAGATTAAACAAATCAGATTTCACGCATATGATTTTCAACTTTTGGCCCCTTATCTCTCGCGTGTCCGCACCCAAAGGTGGAGCCAGAATTTAAAAGTGGCGGGAGCACCACTATATTTAATATTGTAATGGCTCATGCCGATTACTAGCTACAAAGTTTGGCATATCACTCTCTTAAAACTTGATTATTAATTTATTATAATAAGTCCCAAATTTCAATTGTTAAAGGTTGTTGGGAGTAAAAGTTTTGTACATATGTTACGTTTAGTTGAACAGACGACATGAGATTTTGATGATAAGAAATTAAATATAGGTAATAATATAAATCAAAAAAGTGATTTATTTTATTTCATAGTGCAAAGTAAATCATATGATAGGGAGAAAAAATAAATCATGTGGAGTATGGTTATAAAAATAGCGAAATGGGAAAATCCAATTCAGAAAAGAACAATTAACAATGTATCATATATCAAAACTCATATTAGCGGGAGAGATAAGTAAGGGGTTTTGCCAGGTCCCCAAAACTAACTCCGTCGTGATGGCGTCTATCATGAAACCAGGCCAGCCGACACAATCCCAAAACAAATCGATATTTGATAATAAGGATGTTTAAACTATTAATTTATAAAATTTCACAGTATAAGTCTAAATAACACGTGCGGAAAGAACAAAGGCTTGACATCGGGGTGTCACATGTCATGAGCATCTACTAAGGAGTGTCTGAATACAACTAAGACTATCACAGCCTGGAAAATACTAATATAGTCTAAGGAAGATAAGAGGGAGAAGACCAAGGTTGCGAACGTCATGCAGCTACCTTGCCGACTATGAATATCCGCAACGGATGAAAGATCAGCAATCGCTATCACGTCCAGCAACTCATGGATCTGCACATAAGGTGCAGGGAGTAATGTGAGTATGCCAACTCAGTAAGTAATAAAAGAAAATAAAGACTGAGTAGTAAGAAATACATAAATCCACATCATGAAATCATAGTAAGTACAGCCTGCCTTCAACACAGAACATAGTCAAATCATCTCATTTAAAAATCCATTTTCAGTAAAAATCATTGAAGATATTTTTAGAACAATTTCAACGTAGGTTCAATGAAGTTTAGAGTAAAAGTGATGAAAATCATAAATAGCCCATCGGGCAAAACATGTATCATAAACCGTCCATCGGGCATAACATCTCTCAGAATCAGCCCCTCGGGCCACCTCACAATCGCTCGTAATCAGCCCCTCGGGCACAACATGAATCAAGAACAGCCCATCGGGCAACATCATATCAACCACTCAAGATACCCGCTCTCACTGGGGTGTACAGACTCTGGAGGGGCTCCTACAGCCCAAGCGCTATAACAAGCCATCTCGTGGCATAATAAATCAGGCTCTCGGCCTCTCTAATATCACAAATCAGTATAACATGCTGCGGCGCACAGCCCGATCCTAGGATATCCTCAAAACACATGCCCTCGGCCTCACTCAGTCAGAAACCTCTCAAGCCACTCGGGCTATCAATAAAATAGGGTGCTCAGCCCAAAATATCATTTTATGCATCAAAACGGAGTAAATGAGACTGAGTTATGAAATTAGTAAAATATAGCATGATTGATTACCGATCTTAAACCAAAATAGTGAGGAAACAGTAGTAAAAAGCCCCTAAGGGTCCAACAGATTGGCACGAGGCCCAAATATGGCATTCAACCCAAAATATAGTACTACTTTCCAAAGCACATAAGTATCAAATAGTTTTTAGTCAAATAAGCAACTTAATAGTCGCTACAGGACAGACCAGATCACAATCCCCAATGGTGCACGCCCTTACGCTCGTCATATATCTTGTGTGTTACCTCATAATAGTGAAACGATGTAAAATCTGGGGTTTCATACCCTCAGGACAAGATTTACAATCATTACTTACCTCAAACCGGACAAAGCTCTAACCCGCAATGCCCTTACCTCTCGACTCGGCCTCAAAATGCTCTGAATCTAACCAAAATCAATATATTATCAGTAATATATGCTAAAGGAATGAATTCCACACGAAAAGAAAAATAATTAGACCAAAAATTTCGAATTGGACTAAAACTCGGACCCCGGGCCACGTCTCGGAATACAACAAAAATTACAAAACTAGAAACTTCTTTCACTCCTGAGTCTATACATACCAAAACCATCAAAATCGGACTTTAAATGGCCCCTCAAATCCCCAATCAAAGCTCTCCAAAACTCAAGCCCTAATTCTTCAACTTCACCCTAAATTTTTCACTAATTTCATGATTAATTAGTGGAAAAATCATCACAAACACAATTAATAAAGCCCAAGTAGCTTACCTCACTGAAACCCCTTGATTCCCTCTTGAAATCACTGCTTGGAGCTCCAAACTCGTCCAAAAATGGTGGAAAAATGACTGAAATTCGCGAAGGGGAACTTATATACTTTCTATCCAGAACTTCCGCATCTGTCGTCCAAATCTCACACCTTCCCAACCGCTTCTGCGGTCCAACCAACCGCACATGCGGTTTCCACTTAAATGGCCAGGAACGTATCTGCGCCCCAGGCACCGCACTTGCGGTATCGCAAATGCGTCCAACACACCGCATCTGAGATTCTTCCCCTGATGGCCAAACGCACCTGCAATCTCCATATCGTATCTGCGACCTCGCACCTGCGGTCCCCAATCCGCAGGTGCGAAAATGACAGAAGCAGCAAATTCAGCAGCATCAACTCAATGTCAATCTTTCTGTCAACCACCCAAATACATTCCAAGGCCCTCGGGACCTCATCCAAACATACTTGCAAGTCACATATCACCATTCAAACTTATTCCAACCTTCGAAACACTTAAAATAACATCAAAACACCAAATCACCCTCGGATTCAAGCCTAAGGATTTTCAAACTTCCGAATTCCACAAACGATGCCAAAAGATAACAAACCTTATCCGAATGACCTGAAATTTTGCACACACATCACAAATGAGATAACGGACCTACTCCAATTTTCGAAATTCCATTCCGACCCCTATATCAAGATTTCCACTGCCGATCGAAAAACGCCAAATTTCCAATTTCGCCAATTCAAACCTAAATCTACCACGGACCTCCAAATTACATTCCGAACACGCTCCTAAGTCCAAAATCACCTAATGAAACTATCCGAACCATCAAAATTCACATCCGAGATCTTCTACACATAAGTCAACATCCGGTTGACTTTTTCAACTTAAGTTTCCAAATAAGAGATTAAGTGTCTCATTCCACTCTAAGACCACTTCGAACATAACATAACCAACACGATATGATGAAATACAGCTGAACAACACACAAGGGAGTATAAATGGAGGAAACAGGGTTGTAGCTCATGAAACGAGCGGCCGGGTCATTACAGGCTTTCTATGGGAGGGGTCTAAACAGAAGAAAATGAGTTCTCGAGGCAGAAACTAAAGAAAAGAGCCAAAAAAGAAAAAGGAAAAGAAACTATGGGGAAAAAGCCAAAAGAAAAGATATATAATTATTAAATTACAAGCAAATATAATATATCATTGTTAGACCTGGAAATCGAACCCGAGTCATCCAGCACAAAAGCAGCACTCAGGCAAGCGCAACCAGCGCCTCCAAACATTTAAGTACAAGGGTCCCTAGTTAAATATATATTGAGTTTTCAGCGTATACAGCCTATATATATATATATATAGGTCCGCCTTGTCCCCACCTACTTTCTTCGAGGAAAAGAATAAATCTTATTTCTTTGATTAAAGAAACTTACTATTATAGTTACTTCATTTTACTTGTAGAATCTGGAAAATTGTTACTTATATTGCATTATGTATTATTTATTAATCAAAGTTATAATTTTCTTAAAAAGAGCTAGAAAAGAAAAGAAGAAACCAACCAATATCAAATATATATTTGAATTTTTTTTAAACGTTAGCACTAGAGTGAAATTTGGACAATTTTATACCAAATCCTAATCTTGTTCAATTTACTGTACATACCATGAATCCGCTTAAAAGAGAGGGGTGCCTTTGCAAACGCAGACATAAGTGGTGCATGCACTATAACATTATGTATATATTGCTAATAATTCTTTGTTATATATATGAAAATCGTGGCTAATACCTAACAATAGCCACAAAAATTAAAATTTCATGGCTATTTTCAATTTCATAAAAAAAATTAGCTACAAAATTAAATTGGCAAAGCTAATTTCGTATTTTTGCTATAATATCTAACTGTCGTAGAAATAATTACCCAAATAGCTATAAATTTATTGCTAGAATAAACATTCGTAGCTAATCGTATTCTTTTTGCTGCGTATTTGAAGTTACTATAGCAAGAGCAATTTTATAGCTACAAGAAATTACTTCTAACAAAATATTATAGCTAAATAAATATTTTTGCTTCCAATTATAAAAGCTTGTGGCAACAACTAGCTTAATAGCTATTGCTACAACAATATTTTGTAGCTAATTGTGACTTTTTGCCACACGTCTGAAATTGGAAGCAATATTACTCTTTTAGCTACAAAATATTATTAGAGATAAAATTTTGTAGCTGAGTAGAGAATTTTGCTTCAAGTTATAAATATTTGCGGCAAAAACTAACTTAATAGCTACAAACTTATTCTGGCACAATAAAATTTTGTAGCTAAATATAAATTTTTATCACGTGTATGAAGTTACTACAGCTATAACATGTTAGCCACAATAAAGATTTGAAACAAATAATGAATATAAAACTATTTAAAAATTTAAGTTGTAAGAAACCGAGAAAATCATTGGTTATCGTCAGCTCGTGCCGTAAGGTGTTGGGTTAAGTTCTGCAATATTTTATCCGATTCTATTATAAGCTCTTAAACCTACAGTAAAAGTAGATTTCCAGTTTGGTCAAGTAGAGGTTTTGATCAAATGTAAGTAAAGCAGTAGGGGTGGGCATCGGTCGGTTCGGTTCGGTTATGAATATTATCGGTTGAACATATCGGTTATCGGTTTACAAATATGATAAACCGATAACCAAACCGATAAGATATTAGTTATCAGTTATCGGTTAATCGGTTATCGATCATTATCGGTTCGATTATCGGTTTACCCGATAAGATAAAACAACTAAAACAGTTTTATAAACAACTTTATATCGGTATAAAACTGTTTTGCAATGTTTCTTGTACCGAGCTAAAACAATTTTATAAAATAGCTTTTTTGCAAGCTAAAACAGTTTTATAATACAGCTTATTTGTAATTGAGAAAGGTATAAAGACAAGCTGTTTTGCAACTAATAGTTCAACACTAAAATCTGCAACATAAAACAATAGAAATAGTTAACTAGTAGTTTAAGCAGTGAGTTTAAATTCTTAAAGCTGATTCTACTTTCTCTGTGATTTCATTCATAAATCTGATTTATCTTTAAATGAGGTACTTTATGCTAATAATTTGATGCCAACAAATAGGACAAAAACAAACGAAGAAAAAAAAGTAACAAAACAGAACGGAACAGTTAGAGTAGAGGAAAAGGCTAGAGATAAAAACTATGCAGAACTAAAATCAAACCTCAAGTCATTTTAGCGAAACAGATAATTGTATAAAACAGATAAATAAACGATTCCCACAAAAATCCAATAGTAAATAAATCAACACAATAGTGAAGTGAATCAACGGGCAAAAAATAAACGATTCCCTCAAAAATCAACACGAAGATTGAATCAAGGCAAAAATAAACAGAGCATAACCCAATAGTGAAGTGAATCAACACAATAGTGAAGTGAATCAACAAGCAAAAATAAATGATTCCCTCAAAAATCAACATGAAGATTGAATCAACTGAAGATGAAGATGAAGGCAAGTAGGCAACCGAAGATAAAGATGAAGAAACTAAAAACTTACACGAAGAATAAAGATGAAGCTGAAGAATGCGGCTGAGAAATGGGCTGAAGCGTGAAGTGAAGAGGGTGAAGTCTGAACTTTGAAGAATGCGGCTGACGGGCTGAGGTTGAAAAAGAATAGGGAAAGAATGAAGCCCTACTATGTATATACTTAAGGGTAAAGTAGTAAATTCATTAATTCTTATTGGGTTATCGGTTAACCCAATAATATAATTGTCAAACCGAGCCCGAACCAATAACCCAATAATGAAAAAATTCTGAACCGTTATCGAATCGTTAACCCAATAACTCAATACCGATAACCCAATAAATATTTAACGGTTCGGGTTATCGATTTTATCCGATATATGCCCACCCCTATAAAGCAGAAGATGTTTGATCGGGATTACAATGACGTATTATGATAAGGGGAATAAATAAGTTAGAATTATTTAGCAGATATACTTTTATTGATAGATGTTTGATTCATTCGACTAAAAATGGATATACGAGGTATAACAAATTTTACACGAAATAAGTTGGGTTAAACTTATATTTTAACCATGCATTTTCAAAGGACATTGAGAGAAGAACCTTGGGAATGGCATCTTTGTTATTTTGGTGCTTTATCCCCGAATTACTAACTTCTAGATTGTCATCTCACCCGGTGGGATAAGTGTGGTATAATTAATCACAAAATCCTGAAATTCAACCAAATACGAAATAAGATAATCTCATATTTTAATCTTGAACTGTTATCTCTTGTCCTACCAACAAAACGCCCCTCAAGTATTTTTCTACCACAAGTAAGGCGCTTGATTTGCCAAAAACCCAACTCAACTCCATCTTTATTTATTAAAAAGATTCCACCATCTCACATATAGCAAACTTAGGTGTGAATGCGCCAAAATCACTGGGAAGATGGAACCATGAAAAGATACCAATGAGTTAAAGAGGTTATTTCTTTAAACCAGTTCACATTGTAATCACTAGTTCAATAACTAAATTCCATTGGCATGTTTTGGTACAAGAGAAGAGTTTATTTTATTGGATTTTGCATGATGGAAGCACCTCAGACCAACAATAACAAAGACAACAACTGACCAATAACAACTTCATACATAAACTTCTTTTCTGTGGTCTAAAACCTCAGATAATTTGACCACTGAAAGACAAATAATGACTGACTCAATAACAAAGACAACAATTGACCAAATGAAAGACTCGATAATTGGTAATTAAAACTCTCCTCCAAACACTAGTACCAAATTCAAGGACTCCAATTTCCACAGCCCCGCTTATTAATGATGAGTTCCCGAACTCTCCCCCACTTCATATTCAGGGACAACATTTAAATCAAACTTGAGTCGCTCTGCCCGAATGTGATTTTTTGCTGCTTCATTAATTTTGTCCAACCGTAGCTTTATTTCCACCAACTTCTCCGACCTCTCTTTATCAGGCGGTATTTCAGCGCCAGGGTACATTACCTTATACCTTAATTCTCGACGTTTTTCCTTCTCATTTTCATCTTGTATATCTTTGCAGAGATCATCAAATGCCTGAAAGACACTTGATTTTCCCTCATCAACATTCTGTTGTTTCCATTCACAAAATTTTTCTGTTATTTTTTCAACACTAGTGGAGCTATAGGAACATGGTTTTCCACTTGGAGAAAAGAGCAGAACACCAATGTCTGCTCCCGTCACAGTGGAAAACTCCTCCGCTTTCCTAAACAAGCTTGCTTTCCTTTTTGAGAAGGTAACATAGCGTGCTTCTTTTGACTCGACATACTTCATTTCAATCTTTTGCCTACCCTTACTCGTCCTCCTTGCCATTGCAAAAAGCAAATATAGAAGAATATTAAAAAGATGTTTTGGCTGAATAAGTCTGAGCAATCTCGAGAGAAACGCCTGTGTGATTTATAGTTGGTGCGCGAGTCTCTCTTTCACGTGTATTGTCACATTTGATTAAATGTTATTCATATATTCGGATTACAGCGAATCTGAGTCCAAAACTGTATAATTATACAGCTGAGACTACAAAAGCTAAATTGATCCTCAAGACAATGAAAAATATTGATCTATTTATAACATAATTAATGTTAATGCTATACTTATTATGAATAAAAAGCTTGTCAAGAAATTGCTTTTTAAGTTTGTTAATGTTACTTTATATTCAATTTTTAAGTCATGTTGGAAATTTTATGGCAAGTAATTAAACACTAAATCGACATGATGCATATATTACAACTTACATAACATTGTGCTCCCTCGCAACAGACCTCTATATTTATTTATTCCATTCAAAATACACAAAGTATGATTTAACACCTGATCCAATTCAATACTAATACTTAGATTGACAACGTCTGGTGGTTTAACCAATTATTCTTAGTTCTAAGCCAGTGTCAAATATCAATGCAGAATGCTCCTCATTCATCTTGGACAAGGGAAACTATTTTGTCCATCAGCGGGCATGCAGAAAATACTATTGTATTCTGGAACTCCTAGAAAAAAATTCTTCAATAGATAAATTTAAGCGCAGAAGAACTATGAAGAAAAAACTTTAGAGTTCACAAGCCTCAATTTTAAAACATGAACTCTTCGTCGTCGCATACACAAAAAAGTTGCTTTATTTACATTCAAGAGTTAAATGAGTAATAAACAATACACTTACATAACTGGGTTACTAATAACAAGCGGTTGAAAATTTCCATCAGTTAAGACATTCCCTCAGTTGAAAAAACTAAGAAGTTTTTGAAAAAATGCAGAGCTATTCTCGCGGAGGTCTTACAAAGTCTATGCGTCGAGACGCGTGATTTCCCCTTTTATGAAGATATAAAAGCAACTCAAGCGCATCATTTTCGTGGCTTTTTAAACTTAAAACACCAAGCCCGATTGGAGATGCAAGAGAGACAAAACTTACATGCTAAATGCGAATGTCTCTCAAAGAAAATGGCCTTTTTAGAAGCCTCTATAAGAGAGAGACTTTTTCTTCTCGCTAGAGCAAAGGAGAAAAGCCCCATAAAATAAATCTTGGTTGCATGTTGCTCCGCCAGGAAGGCTCGAAAGAACCAAGTTTTCTGTGGTGATGTCAGAATTTGCACCGAAGGCCCTTAGATAGGACTTCATTTATGAATAGAGGAGATTTTTCTTTATTTACAGCTCATTACGATTATCATAACCTAATTCCAGGGCTATACGGGCTCGCTAAAGTTAAGATTATTCAGCAGCGTAAGCAAGTCACTCTTAACCTTATAGTGAACCCGTACGGTAAAAGGTCTCACTCCATTAAGAGATCTTCACACTTTATATATAGCCTCCCAATCATTTTACCAATTAATGTGGGACTTTATTCGTACACCCAATATATCACAACCAAAACAAGGGCATCATGGTTACCATAGATAACGGACTTGTCAGAGTAAATTAAACAGCATAACTCGATCAAGATTGTACGCCTAACCATTTTTTCTAAATCTTTTCAATATCCACGGACATAATAATTCAAAAGATGCCATATATTAAACCAGGAAAAGTTTTAGCAGCGATAAAGTACATGTACAGAGTTAAGATATCCTTTCACAAATACCGGGACAGTGCTAAATCAGCATATATACTGAAATCAAGAAAAGGCAATAAGAAAAACTTCTAATGATCAATCACACATACTCTCTCCTCTCAATCAGTACTCTTCTCCTTCACTACCCTCTTCACCCTGCCCATACTCAGCACCCACCTCCTCATAATCTTTCTCAAGTGCAGCAAGATCCTCACGTGCTTCAGAAAATTCACCTTCCTCCATGCCTTCACCAACATACCAATGAACAAAGGCTCTCTTAGCATACATTAGATCGAACTTGTGGTCGATTCTTGAGAAAACCTCTGCAACACTGGTGGAATTGGATATCATACACACTGCTCTCTGTACCTTGGCCAAATCGCCTCCGGGAACAACAGTTGGAGTCTGGTAATTGATACCACACTTAAAGCCTGTGGGACACCAATCAACAAACTGAATGCTACGCTTGGTTTTAATAATGGATACAGCAGCATTCACGTCCTTGGGCACCACATCCCCTCGATACATCAGGCAACATGCCATGTACTTGCCACGACGTGGATCACACTTAGCCATCATAGAAGCTGGTTCAAAAGCAGTAGTGGTGATTTCTGCCACGGAATGTTGTTCATGATGAGCCTTCTCAGCTGATATAACCGGGGCATAAGATGAAAGCATGAAGTGGATCCTTGGGTATGGGACCAGGTTAGTCTGAAATTCATTCACATCAACATTCAACGCGCCATCAAACCGTAAAGAAGCAGTCAGGGATGAGATCACCTAATAAAAAAAATAAGATGTCAGAAAACTCACTTCAATAACGAGATGTTGGGCTAATATAATTCTGCCCAAAAAAACTCTTAACATAGTGTGGTCTATCCTTATACCTTCCGATGTATAAGAGAAACAGAATAAAAAAGGGCCAATACCTGAGAGACAAGTCGGTTCAAGTTGGTATAGGTGGGGCGTTCAATGTCAAGGGAGCGACGACAAATGTCATAAATTGCTTCATTATCAAGCAAGATAGAAACATCTGTGTGTTCAAGGAGGGAGTGGGTTGAGAGAACACTATTGTATGGCTCCACCACAGAGGTTGAAACCTGAGGAGAGGGATACACAGTAAAGCCAAGCTTGGATTTTTTTCCATAGTCCACTGACAAGCGTTCTAACAGAAGTGAACCCAAACCAGAACCAGTGCCTCCACCAACGGCATTAAAGACCAGAAAACCCTGCAGACCAGTGCAGCTGTCTGCGAGCTTTCTGATACGATCCAAGCAAAGATCAACTATCTCCCTTCCAACTGGTTAATTAAGGAAAAAAATAAAAATTAATTCACGAGAGTTACATAACTTAAAAAGAAGATACGATTGAGCTAGCTAGGTGTAGAAAGGTCACTTGTATAGTGGCCTCGTGCAAAGTTATTGGCAGCATCTTCTTTGCCACTGATCAATTGTTCAGGGTGAAATAACTGACGATACGTTCCAGTTCTCACTTCATCAATAACAGTGGGCTCAAGATCAACAAAGACGGCTCGAGGAACGTGCTTCCCTGAGCTGGTTTCGCTGAAAAATGTATTGAAGGCATCATCACCTCCCCCAACAGTCTTATCACTTGGCATCTGCCCATCAGGCTATTAAAGACACAAATAGCTTAGTGGGGGCGAGAAACACCAATTTACAATATCATTCACTCTTTGCTTAAGAGATTGCAAAATAGTTTAATTTCAGACTTTCAGTTGCCACTAAGAATAACTATTCCATCATATTAATTTGGTAAGGGAAGTAGTAGCACATTCTATGAAGATACTCATTATGTCTAAATTACTTATTAGCAGAACAATTATATTTGATTGTACAGTTTTTGGCTTTAAATGCTTCATTCGTCTCATGATAGCCTTTTGATCTCATTGTTTGGTATCGGTGTAAAAAGTTTTCCATGGAAATTATTTTCTGTTAAAGTCAAATTTGGAAATTTCAGATCCATGGCTTCAATTATCCCAGTATTGCTCATATGCTTAAAAATTAATGAAGTCCTAAAACGGTATTGTATCCTTGACTCCTCACATTAGCATTAGAGTGTAAATTCTCAACTCTTTTCCCTATATCTTTATAGGCAGAATTATGATTTTCTAATAATATGTCTATCCACTTTCCCTAATTATCTCCTTTTCTTCCAAGTTGAAGTTTGGTGTTCTACTGAAGCAATTTTTAGTAGTATGTTGCTATTGAAAATATTTTCTCTAAGGGAAAAGTGATTTCCAATATTTATGAATAAATATTATTTTCTTCGGCAAATATCCCAACTCTTATTCCATATCGTATGCCTCAACCAACATATAATAGACATTTTCAGCAGCATTTAATACTCTAAAGTCTGAAAGATCATGAATATTTATCCTCAGTCTTTGTCATAAACCTTGTACGAGTACCATATCTAACAGTTTTTTGGACAAAAACAAAAACTGGAAAAAGATTCAAAATATTTTCTTAAATTATACATTTTTCATGAGAAACATTGTCTTCTGCGCCAAGTGAAAGAAAAGGAAGAAAATACCTGAATGCCATGTTCGAGGCAGTAAAGTTCCCAGCAAGCATTGCCGACCTGAATACCGGCCTGGCCAATGTGAATGGAAATGCACTCCCTCATTTTCTCTTGTTAATTTGTTCAATGAAATTTGCAGAATGAGCGAGCAATTGAATAAAACGCAGAATTGGTGCTTATGAAGACTTCCCACAATCTTAATACCGAATTTGAATGCACGTTGTACTCTGCTCCTCCTCTTTGTACGGGGACATCATAAAATAAATGGAGGGACAATGACTACTGGCTAATGCTGATGGACACACACCATTGGTTCTTTTTTTGTTTGTTACGAGGAAATATTTCTTTGTATCTTGATACAAATTCGTAACTGTCATTTCATTTATTTCCATCAACAGATATTTCTTTCTTTCCAAAATTAAAGAATATATAACTAGTAAAAGGAAATTAGGGCACGTCGGAAAAAAAAAAAAGGAATCATATCGTTTTCACTCTATTTCCTTCCTCTTCCACACGTCGGGGAAAAAAAAGAATAAGATAGCAAATATTCTAACTTTGACTTTTGGGTGGACGAAATCTCATTTTGTTTATAGAAGTTCTCATTAAAACTCAAGCAAGATTAAGAATAATCGTTATTGTTGAGAAGAAATGAAGAGTGATATCAAACAGTAATATTTCACAGAGCCTCTCTCGTAACGCCATAATACAAAGTCGGTAAGAATTGGACCATCGGCATGGCCAACCTATGAAAGTTTCATGTATACTCTCTCCATTCCAATTTATGTGAACCTGTTTGACTATGCACGGAGTTTAAGAAAAAAATAAAGACTTTTGGAATCTGTGATCTTAAACAAGTCCAAATGGGGCTAGAGTATTTGTGTGGTTATAAAAGTTTCTTATTAAAGGTAGAGTTGTAACTTTAAGCTAAATTGTTACCAAATTTAAAAAGGATTCATTATTTTTTTGGAACGGACCAAAAAGGAAATAGGTTCACATAAATTGGAACAGAAGGAGTACTACTTATTGATTATCAAAAGGCAGACCGTCCGACCCTTCACACAATTTTCTTACTCGAAGAGCAAAAAAAAACATCTTATAATCTATGCAATGACCGAAGAAAGAGAACCTATTGCCATAGCGTGAAGAGATACATATAGCTGGAAAGCAATACTATGTCAACCTTGTTTGATCAAAAGAAGTTAAACCCTTCGATTAAACCAATCTTATGGTTGGAAGAAGGGTGAATCTCAGTTAAGAATAATAAAATCTAGATCAAGTGATAAAGAAAATAAGCAAGATGAATGATGTTAGCTAATATGTTGGAATCAATTAAATGCTCATAAATGCAACAACTCAAATGCGCAATCGATCTAAATGAGTGAAGTCAGAGCAAAAAGGGAATAAGTATGAGATGATTGTGGAATCTTTGAATCTTATCAATATCGTATAATGATATATGTTTGTCACGACCCTAACCCCGAACTCGGTCGTGATGACGCCTCTCGTGAAGACAAGGTCAGCCAGACCAAAACAGACCACCTCTTTTAAACAGTTAAATACCATAAGTAACTCTAAAACATGATATAATAACCATAATTTTCGGAAATAACGATAACAACAGTAGAAATCATCCCGACACAGCCCAAACCGGGGTGTTACAAGTCACGAGCATCTAATAGAGTATAAATACGACTACATGGTCTGAATGTACAAAACAGGACTGATGAAAGAGAAGGGAGAAAAGCGGTGTTGCGAACGCTAGCAGCTACCTTGCTAAACTCCGATGACTCAACCTCCGATCAGCTCAACACCCGCTACCGGGTAAATAAATACATGCATTTGCACACGAGGTGCAGGGAGTAAAGTGAGTACTCCAACTCAGTGAGTAATAAAGGTAAATAACAATTGAGCAGTAAGAAATCACGTAAAGCAAACCAATATATTGTATAGAAGCGGTGTAAAACCCTTGAGAAAAACAGTGAAGCTGTGAAATCTTTAGAAAGCTCAATTTAAAACCTCTTTTGCAAATGACTTTTTCAACAGTTACACAAATGAATGCAAAACAGTTAGTGCCGATAATTACAGAACATCCGCCCCTCGGGAACAAATACCACAGTATAACAGGTAAAATGACAAGTAAATGTGAAAGATGAACACATAAAGGTTCGCCCCTCAGGCAATCTCTCAGAACAGTATCAGCCCCTCGGGCTCACTCTCAGAACAATATCAGCCCCTTGGGCTCATTCTCAGATCACAATATCAGTCCCTCGGGCTCACTCTCAGATCATAATATCAGCCCTTTGGGCTCACTCTCAGATTACAATGGGTACCCACGCTCATTTTGGGTGTGCAGACTCCGGAGGGGCCCCTTACGGCCCAAGCGCTATATCAAGCCACCTCATGGCATCATCTCTCGGCACTCGGCCTCACATCACTCGGCACTCAGCCTCACATAACTCAAGCCACCTCGTGGAGTATAAAAATATCTTAGGTCCTCGGCCTCATATCACTCAACATATTTTCACATATGGTTGTCGGCCTCACTCAGTCCGAAAATCATCACAAGTCCCTCGGGCATTAGTAAAACAGTAGTTCTCAGCCCAAAACATCATTTAGAAATATCATTTAAGTCTCAAAACTGAGTAAGAGTGGCTAAGTTATAAAACAGTAGGAAACAACAGGACTAAGTTCAAGTAATAAATCAATACAGTGAGGAAATAGTGATAAAAATCCCGCATGGTTCAAATAGTTGGCATGAAGCCCAAATATGGCAATTAGCCCAAATCATGATGATAACAAATAAGTTTCAGTAAAATACGCGGTAAAATCATCAATCGGGACAGACCAAGTCACAATCCCCAATAGTAAACGACCCCACGCTAATCATCAAGCGCGTGTCTCACCTCAATATAGCACTACGATGTGCAAATTCGGGGTTTCAAACCCTCAGAGCATCATTTACAATCATTACTCACCTCGAACCGGCGAAATCCCTAGCTCGTGATGCATTTGCCCCTCAAATCGGCCTCCACGCGCGTCGAATCTATCCAAAATCAGAACGAATACATCACAATATGCTAGGAAAATAAAGCCTAAGCAAAAACAATCAATATCGGGCACAAATCCCGAAATTACCAAAACCTGAGCCCCGGGCCCACTTCTCAAAACTCAGAAATTTTTACATCATTAGATTCCTTATTTCTTCACGAGTTTATACATATCAAAGGTTCTCAAATCCGACCCCAAATGGTCCTTCAAATCCCAAATCAAAAGTCCAATTTCTCAAACCCTAGTTCTTCAATTTTACGCTTAGTTTTCCATGAATTTCTTGGTGGATTTCACAATATAATCGAGTTTTAAGACCAAGATTCTTACCTCAAGTCGATTCCTCTTGAATCCCTCTTTAATAACCTTCAATAATCTCCAAAAACGAGCAGCCATGGGTGAAAATAGACCCAAAATCGCGGACAAGACGACTTAAAAACATTATGCCCAGGCCTGACTTACCTTCTTCGCGAACGCGGTCAACCACCCGCGAACGCGTAGCACCAAAATTGCGTTGACCAACATTACCCTACGCGAACGCGACATGCCAGTCGCGAACGCAGTGCTTCCATAGCCTTGACCTTCGCGAACGCGATGACTAACTGACCATCAGATCCAATTCCTCCTACGCGATCGCGTATACACCCTCGCGAATGCGATGCAATCCTCTCACAAACCTTCGCGAACGCGGCATGGACCCTCGCGAAGGCGATGCTTACGTACCTTGGCCCTTCATGAACGCGAGATCTCCTTTGCAAACGCGAGATCTCCTTCGCGAATGCGAAGGCCAACATGCCTGCAATTGAAACCTGCAATTTCTGAAGTTCTCAAAACATGAAATTGATCCGTTTAACCTCCCGAAAAACACCCGACGCCCTCGGGACCTCAACCAAACCTACCAACATAACCCATAACATCATTCAAACTTGTTCCAATCATCAAACACCTCAAACAACATCAAATTACCCGAAACTCATCGAATTCAAGCCTAAGTTTTCTAAAAACTTCCGAAATACGTTTTCGATCAAAAACCCAACCAAACCACGACCGAATGACCTGAAATTTTGCAGACACATCCCAAATGACATAAAGAAGCTACTACAACTCTTGGAATTCCATTCCGACTCCCGGATCAAAATCTCATTTACCAACCGGAAATCACCAAAATCTCAACTTCGCCAATTCAAGCTTAGTTCTACTCCGGACCTCCAAAACCTATTCTGATCACGCTCCTAAGTCATAAATTACCCAATGAAGCTAACCAAATCATAAAAATTCCGTTTCGAGCTCATATACAAATAAGTCAACCCTTGGTCAAACCTTTGAAATTCAAAGCTTTCATCTGAGACTGTTCTTTCAAATTCATTCCGATTTTCCTGAAAACCAAAACCAACGATCTACATCAGTCATAATACATTACACGGGGCAAGTCATGCCCGAGAACTGGTGATCAAGTTCAAAAGCTCAAAACGACCGGTCGGGTCGTTACATCCTCCCCCACTTAGGCACACGTTCATCCTCGAACGTACCCAAAGTTGTTATAGAAGCCAATCAATAACTGAATAACTTTACCATGCATATACCTGGGGGTGATCCCACATAACCCTATCTCATATAGGCCCGATAACACATTGCAACTGAAATTACACAATACAGTCTGGCCCCTAAGGCATAGAACCACATTTCCACTTCTAAAACCATCAATACGATCAAAACCTCACACCTATACTCTGAATAGACCCGAACCAGCTATAATAACCATGCCTGCAACCTCGGGAGCAATCCCATGATGTACCACATAACTCAAACACCCGTAGCGATAACTTCTATTCACAGCAGCTGTCCACAACAACCAAATACTAGTAGAAAACCCTTTATCAGCCAAGGTCTCATTCCAACACCATCATATACTACCAACGATAAATGAAATACGCAATCAACCATAACTATTTTCTCAGATCACCTATTCATGAAGCCACTTCTCCTCTGACAAATACCATAGCAAATTTCCGAGCCGAACCTCGATATTAACCTTCCAACATGCTGAAATCGAATCCGTTCGTATTCATTGATGATCCCAACGATCTCCTCTAATCCAACACACCACTCTGGTGACATGACACATCAATAAAGGCCTAAGCCACAACTCAAGCTCACCAGTGTCACCACAACACAAGACTAAGAACCCGTCTCACATCATAGAATAGAACACACGAATCTAACCTGCAATGTCATATCCTACATAGCTTTGCTGCAATGTGCGATCCTATCCAAACACTGCTCCACATGAGACACCTCAAGCCACTATGCTCGAACTTGACAACCACGCACAATTTGATGTCTGGAACCAAAGCAGATCATTACACCCACGGTGAAACAAGTAACATATATCACGCAAACCTGATAGGACATAACCAATATGTCGTTCACCGAGCAACACCCAATTACTCTTCCCACTCGACTTCCACTATGAACCCCAATAGAACCGCACCATGTGTGCCCATAACCAACAACTCTTAACTTCTCGCAACACAGAAAGGCAACTCATAGATCTCCCCAGATCACTAATAAACTCAATAACGGTCGAATTAACCTATCCCTCAATAATACAATTCGGTGCCAACCAAGCCGACTCAAGCTAGAACACGCATCCACATTGGCCTACCAACAAACTCCTTACCAAGGAAGCCTGAAGCTACTCCTTCCACTACTATAACTCCTGCCAAAGCCATATGATACGGTTCCCGACACCAAATCAATACCGAAATCCGCAACCTCACCCGACGATATCCCCGACCACAAGAAACACATCCGAAAAGTTCCTCAACACTGGAACTGAATCAATGGTAGAAACCTCTGCTCTGACATTCATCACGAAGGCCCAATTAAGAATGGCAATTCTTCCCAGTCGTCTGCTGGGTCCTTGAAATATAAACCACTCTACTAGAACATAATTCGACGCACCTCACCACTCAACACGTGGGATTTCCGGCATAGCCCAAAGCACAATAGTCCGGAATAACCCAACACGGAGACAACCAGTTTAAACCCCAACATCACATCCAAAATCTAATATACCAAGCAAAGAAAGATCCACTCGGGCCTCCAAATCCCGGTAGTTGCTAAACAGTGTCGATACACGTGATCTACAACCACATCATAGCCTGGATATGAGAACTTCCATCTCCACATCCACACGGCACATGAATCACCATATCTGATCCCAATTTCGCCGTCCGAACACATGCCACACCTTTAATACCCAATCATCCCATGATAGATACTCTAAAATTTCTCCGTGCCACCAAGCAATCCCGAATATCACCAGTCGATCTAACAAAAAAGTGACGCAATACTACCGAAGTGCCATTAGCTTAATCACATTGCCCTTCTACTGAAACATATACTCTCGTCAAATCACTTCCAATTAGCAATACCATTTACTTAATCATCTGAGGCTACCCGCTGCTTAAGGGTTTCATGAACTTCCTTTCAGAACTAACTGTAACTTTACACATGCAAATCTCGATCCTCACAACATACCGCATATACCATACCGTCCTAGGATAACATGATAACTTCATCTCCCTTCCGAGCCACAGACAACTACGCACTCCACTAGTCAAAACCTTCCATTGGCCCCGTCTAGAAGAAAAATCACTATACATCGCATGTCCATAGAAGATATTGCCACACCTCCTTTTTCCGCCCCCGCGAGGGGTGAAGGAGTTTTTCCAATTAAAGGACAATCAAAACGAGATTTGTTTATTTATTTCAGAGTCGCCACTTGGGAGATTTAGGGTGTCCCAAGTCAACAATTTAATCCCGAGCCGAGGAAAAGAATGACTCCATATTACAGTCCGCGAACCAGAAATCCAGAAAAGGAATTCTGTTAACTTGGGAGAAGGTGTTAGGCATTCCCGAGTTCCGTGGTTCTAGCACGGTCGCTCAACTGTCATATTCGGCTTGTTAATCTGATTTTATACAATTATGCGCTCATGTGCAAGTTTTAACTCTTTACCGCTTTTATTATTATATTTTTTAAAAGACTGTGAACATCGTTTAAAAACATGTCTTTGGATTGCGTCACATGAAATGCACCCGCAATCCGGAACACATTTTTTTTATTCAATGTTTTGGGATTTGGATTTGGGTCGCATGAAATGCACACCCGAGTTTAAGAAGGTAAGATTATTAAAATGCGCGCCTAAAGTGATTAGCGTATTTATTATTTTGGATAAGGCCGTGGAGTTTGCTAAGCGGACGATCCCGAATTCTAAGTAATTAACGCATACATTTGTGAGGGCCCCGCAATCTGTGTGTTTTATTTGGCGAGGCTCGTCTCATTTATTTTAAATGGACAAATCCTAAAGCGACTACATTTTTTCTATTAAAATTAGTCTCTAAAATAAAGAAAGAAAATCCTAATTAATTACGAGTTTTTATTTTATTTATTTAAGAAAGCATGACATACTAATTGCTAGATTAATACAAATATTGATGAAAAGGAATTTTACTCAAAAAATTCGAAATTATAAATAAAATAAAAATTTGACAACTAATATTCAAAAGAATCATATATAGCTAGATTAAAATTCAGCATTGTTATTAAAAAAACTATTGAGATTAATTATTCACAACTATTTGAAACTAGATTTAACCATAATTACTAAAGCTTATTAGAAAGTTTATTAGACTTAAACGTTCTTCTAAACTTGCCTGAACTCAAATCATGCTTTAATGCCTAATTTACGAAATTTAATTTAAAGTCATGTCTTAGCTAAATTTAGCTACTTGTTCATGATTAACCTATTGTTGATAATTTTGAAACCTTCATAACTAGTGAATTAACCTGTCTTGCCAAACCGATTCATTAAAGACTAACTTATGTTATTTTTTCTCATTCCAATTATTATTCAGTAATACATGAAATAGCTTAAATACAATCAATAAAAGGAACAAAGAAAAAAACGAAATTAAAACTTCAAAATTTCATTCTTCATATGTATTCATGCTTCCACATTATTAGCTTGCAATAGCTAGTATTACAGTCGTGTACCTGATATTGGAAGCAAAAGAAAAGGGAGATCAGCGGAAATTCAGTAGCAATTCAACAACAGAAACCCCAACAACCAGTAACAACCAGCAACAAGAAACTAGTGACAGATTTTAAAATCAAGACAAAAATCCAGAAACACCAACAACAATCAACGGACAGAAGCAAAGGGAATCTTTTCAGATTTTGAAAGACTAGTTAGTGTTTAACCCTTAATTTCTGAATCTGTATATCAGAATATTTGGATTGTATATCAGGTGTATACTATTCTTCTTTTGAATTTCCAGAATGTTTTACTTTTTATTTTCTGAAGTCTTAATATTTTCGGAATTTTTCTCTCTCTTTAAGATCCAGCTCTTTTTTTTTCTATCTCTCTCTTTTTATCTTCTGTATCCTCCCCTTTTCTTAAAATCTGATCAAGTCCCTTCATTTATAACACATCTCAAACCCTTTAATCAATTAATAAAACAACCACTTTCTCCTACCAAACCCACTACTAGTTAAAAAATACAATTATTATTTATTTAAACAAACTTTTCTTGAGCCCCACAATCCCACTATGTCTTGTTCCCCATTTTTGATTAAACAAGTACATTATTCCCCACTATGATGTCTTGTCCCCCATGCCTACATTATTTTAATATTATTAACAAATTATTTAATTTTAATGGACAAAGCACTCAAAATAAACAATTGTTCGGAATTTTAATTCCAAAAATACCCCTTTGACCTTACTGAAATTACCAATTTACCCCTGAACGTACTGCAAATTACCAAACTACCCCCATAAGTTATAACCAATTCACCTAATTAATTTCAACCAAAATACAGAAAATATGACCAATTTCTAAACAATTTTCAACAACAAATTCAAACTAAATGATGAACAACAAAGAAACAAATAAAAATTATTTTGATTGAACAATATTTTTAACAACAAACAAACCTACTTTCAGATTCAACAACAACAACAAACAAGTATATTCAGATTTCTAAATTCAATAATTATTTGAACTTAAAATTAAATCCAACAACATTACAACAAAGATGAATGATTCAAAGAAAACTAAAAACTAAAACATAACTTCACATTAAATCACTGAATTAAAAATGAACTTCAAACAAAATGAACACGAATTAAATCCATATTAATCAACAAAGACGGATGATTCGAGCGATTAAACTAAATTTAACAATATTAAAATTAAACTAACAATTCCTTTTTTACAAAAATAAATAAAATTAACATGAAATAAACTGAAAAAACAATTAATTAAATTTCCATTTGAATCTGAAAGTTAAATCAACAAAACACATGAACAAACTAAAAAATTAATACAACGATAAATATGAACAAAACAAAAATCGAACATTTACTGATTTTAGATCTGAGAATATCAAAACAAAAATACGGGCAAAATGAAACTCAAACCTACTAACCGGGTCGAAGCGACGACGAAGAAGATAGTTGTTTGGCGTCGTTTGAAGACGACGCAGTGGCAGCGACGATGAAGTGAAGCAGCAGCGCAGCATCAACAAGCTGGAGCTTGCGTCGCAGCAGCAGTACGAAGCTGCCATGGACGACGCAACAGCAAGGTGACGATGAAGCTCGTCCATGGCTGGACGTAGCAGAAGGAGCAGAAGAAGCAGACGACGCAGCAGCAGGATGAAGAAGATGCAACAACGAGAGGGGAAGTCATGGATGACGCAGCAACAAGGTCGTTTGGGACGAAGGCGAAGAAGAAGCAGCAGCCATGAACGGTTGTTGCGTGCACTGTGTGTGTGTGAGTGTTTGATGTGTGTGTGTGTGTTTCTGTGTGTGTGTGTGTTGCTGTGGGTGTGTGTTTGTGTGTGGAGATGGTGAAAAGGGTAGCCATTGATGGCTTGCTTGGAGCTTGGAGAAGAAGAAGAAAAAGAGAGGTGGGGGCGGGTGGTTTTTTTGTTTTTTTAGGGTTTTTTTGGTTTTTTTATTTTGTTTTGTGTAAGATAGGGGGTGTTGGGTATTTGGGTTATGGACCGGGTCGGGGAGTTTTGGGCTGGGTAAGGGGTAATTTGGTTTGGGCTTGGGGGTTTAAAATTGGAGGAAGGGCCCAATCCGATTTTCTTCTTCTTGTTTGTTCTCTTTTCTTTTACTTATTAATAAAACTAAAAATGCTAAAATTATAAAAACCAAAATTATCTTAAAATACTAATTAACCCCCTAATAATAATTATCACCCAAAATTAAACATTAATACAAATAAAATCACACAATTTGTACATTAAAATGTTAGAAATGCAAAAGATGCCTATTTTTGTAATTTTCATTCTGGTAAAACAAACTTAATTATTCCTAATTGTAGAATTAAATCCTAAATGCAAATGCGACATATTTTTGTATTTTTTTTATTAATTTAACAAATAAACATGCGCATACAAAAATGCAAATAATTATCCAAAAATACCACAAAAATTCAAAAATTGCATACCAAGGAAAATTGTTTTATTTTGAATTTTTTGAGAGTAATTCTCATATAGGGCAAAAATCACGTGCTTACAGCTGCCCCTCTTTTCCCGAAGACACGAAGGATTTTCGTGCAAAGATAAAGTGAGCGATTTTTGCCCATCCGAGTACTCCGTATGAAGCATTTTTTGAAAAAGATTTGACCGAACCTTTGTTTCAGAGGTTTCCTACATATCCTGGGCTAAACAGGAATCAAGTCAATGTAGTTCGGGAAGTTTTGGTAGCTGGGACTACCATGGGACTGCAATGTTACTGCTGTTGTATGCTACTTTTACTTGTTTGCTGAACTCCTTATTACACCATGCTTAAAAGAAAAATCAAGAAGTTAGGCTAGACTACGGATTACAAGATCCCATATATCTTCCATTTGTTCTTGATGCCTTGCTTTCTTGTCGGCTTGCGTCGATTTCGGTGCTTCTTTCTTCCGAGAACTGACGGGGGTGACACTGACCTTTTGCTACTCTGAATACCAATTCTCACTGTCTGGTTCGGTCCGCTGGAGATATGGCTTTCTTCATTTAGGCTTTGTTATGCTGGCCATAATTCAATATTCACAGGCCGCTTCTTTCAAGTCCCTTTTGACTCATGCGCTTGATTTTGCACTGGGATCTCTTGTTGCAACCTTCCGCTTCCGGTGCTGGGGATTTTTGTTGTTTCCCGCTTGGGATTCCTGTTGGATTCTTTTGCTTTAGTGACTTGCAATGTATTCCTCTATTATATGGGTGGGCTCCCAACTTCAACCAACAACTTTGAAAATAAATTCGCCATTCCTTTCTTCAGGCGGGCTCCTGACTTCATCAACAACTTTGAAAAATAAAACGTCTTTCCTTTCTTCAGGCGGGCTCCTGACTTCAACAATAATTTTGAAAATAAAATGTCATTCCTTTCTTTAGGCTGGTGTGATTTCAACATTTTAAAAAATAAAACGCTTTTCCTCTCTCCAGGCGGGCTCCTAACCTCAACAACAACTTTGAAAATAAAATGTCATTCCTTTCTTTAGGCTGGCGAGATTTCAACAACTTTTAAAATAAAACGCCTTTCCTTTCTTCAGGCGGGCTCCTGATTTCAACAACAACTTTGAAAAATAAACGCCCTTCCTCTCTTCAGGCGGGCTCCTGATTTCAACAACAACTTTGAAAAATAAATGTCATTCCTTTCTCTAGGCTGGCGAGATTTTAACAACTTTTAAAAATAAAACGCCTTTCCTCTCTTCAGGCGGGCTCCTGACTTCAACAACAACATTGAAAATAAAATGTCATTCCTTTCTTTAGGCTGGCGAGATTTCAAAAATAAAACGCCTTTCCTCTCTTCAGGCGGGCTCCTGATTTCAACAACAACTTTGAAAATAAAATTTCATTCCTTTCTTTAGGCTAGCGAGATTTCAACAACTTTTGAAAATAAAATGTCTTTCCTCTCTACAGGCGGGCTCCTGACTTCAACAACTTTGAAAAATAAACGCCTTTCCTCTCTTCAGGCGGGCTCCTAACTTCAACAACTTTGAAAAATAATCGTCTTTCCTCTCTTCAGGCGGACTCCTGATTTCAACAACAACTTTGAAAAATAAACGTCTTTCCTCTCTTCAGGCGGGCTCCTGATTTTAACAACAACTTTGAAAAATAAATGCCCTTCCTCTCTTCAGGCGGGCTCCTGATTTCAACAACAACTTTGAAAAATAAACGCCATTCCTTTCTCTAGGCTGGCGAGATTTCAACAACTTTTAAAAATAAAATGTCTTTCCTCTCTTTAGGCGGGCTCCTGACTTCAACAACAACATTGAAAATAAAATGTTATTCCTTTCTTTAGGCTGGCGAGATTTCAAAAATAAAACGCCTTTCCTCTCTTCAGGCGGGCTCCTGATTTCAACAACAACTTTGAAAATAAAATGACATTCCTTTCTTTAGGCTAGCGAGATTTCAATAACTTTTGAAAATAAAATGTCTTTCCTCTCTTCAGGCGGGCTCCTGACTTCAACAACAACTTTAAAAATAAAATGTCATTCCTTTATTTAGGCTGGCGAGATTTCAACAACTTTTAAATAAAACGCCTTTCCTCTCTTCAGGCGGGCTCCTGACTTCAACAACTTTGAAAAATAAACGTCTTTCCTCTCTTCAGGCGGGCTCCTGATTTCAAAAACAACTTTGAAAAATAAACGCATTTCCTCTCTTCAGGCGGGCTCCTGATTTCGACAACTTTGAAAATAAAATGTCATTCCTTTCTTTAGGCTGGCGAGATTTCAACAACTTTTAAAAATAAAACGCCTTTCCTCTCTTTAGGCGGGCTCCTGACTTCAACAACTTTGAAAAATAAACGCCTTTCCTCTCTTCAGGCGGGCTCCTGATTTCAACAATAACTTTGAAAATAAAATGCCATTCCTCTCTTCAGGCGGGCTCCTGACTTCAACAACAACTTAAATTTTAACACCTCCATTCTCCAGGCGGGCTCCTGATTTCAACTCTAATATTTTTTTAAAAATAAATCAAGCTCCTTTCGAGCTTTGGAGAAAGATTCATCGGACTAAGATTTGATATCTCAGGAGAAAATTTCATCAGACTAGGAATTTTATCCTAGGAGGAAAATGTAAAGATCAAAGGTTTGAGAAACTTACCTTTGTAATTCTTTTTTTTCTTTTCTTTTTCCCTTGCGCTGCTTTGTTCCTGTTTCAACTCTCAAGCAAAGAAAATTTTATCAGTTTTTAAAATGGTGGCCGATTTGTGGCCTTGCTGGGGATGATTTTCTCCTTTAAAAGCTTGTGTTGTCTTTCCCCGAGACTGCTGGGATAACACTACTGGGGAATTATTTACTTACCTGTTGGGGAATAATATTATTGGGGAGTCTCCTTTCTTCCCCTTTTCTCCAAAACTACCTCCTTAAAAACTTTTCTCTCTCAACATTTGATGGGGATAAAATGTTATCACCCGGGGATAACGCTGTTGAGGATAACACTGCTGGGAGATTTTGATTCCTTCAAAACTAGTGCTTCACTCTTCTGAAGGCTACTGGGAATGACATTGGCCTTTTGCTTTTTCCGAGCACAAGTCTCATCCTTTTGTTCTGTCTGTTGTGGAACAACTTCCTTTATTAAAACTTGTTATGCTGGGGGTAAAACTAGTTCAAAGACCACTTCCCTTGAGACTGGTGCTATCTTTATTCTTCCCCAACTGGGTATCTGACTTTCAGAAAATTTTCTAAATGAAAGGAAAATTTTCTGCCCCAGTTTGATAATATCCCTTGTGGCATGCATTTCTGTCATCAATGCCATTTCCTTTACCTGTTTCAAATCAAACAAAATTTGTTAGTTTAAAACGCGGTGGTTGTCATGATACTCCTACTGGGAGGGCTTTTCCCTTTCTCCTTCCCTGCTCTGCGTTCCAAAAAACTTGCGGGGATGATATTATTTGTTGGGAATGATCCCTTTCTGTTGGGGATATCCCTCTTCTTTTGTGGCATAGTTCGGAAACTGTCATTTTCCCGACCTTTTAGTCTCGCATGAATTTCCCAAATCATGCCCATTGCTCTCCTTGCTTTGTCCACGGGCTTCGGCCTTGAGGTTTATAACCTTTGATTTTGGCAAGGATATCCCTCTTGACACTCGTCAGTCCTTTTGTCAATTCCCTTTTGCTGGGGATATCTTTTTGACACTGGCCTCGCGCTTGTTCCTTGCTGACTTAGACTATTTGGATGTTCTAATCGGATCCGGTCTTGCATAATTGGAAAGCTGATGGCAGATTTTGAAGTCATTTCCCACTGGTTCTGACCAAATAAACTCTACTGGGGAATTTTCTATGAAAGGAGAAAGATAAAAAGGAACAAAATAAAAGACAAAGGAAAAAGATGACTCTTTAACAAAAGAAACTATAAATAAAAACCTATCAAACGCAGATACCGACTCTAATGGTCATGACATGCACATGTGGCCTATCCTCCGCCGTCAATCGTCTTTCAAGATCTTTATTTGGCGTTTCCCCATCTGATTCTCAATCTTATTCGACTTGTAGTGCCCGAAGGGTTTTCACTATCAAGCCTCTCTCATTTTGGTTTTTCTCTCAGCTTTCATCGCCTTATGGTGTCCGTGAAGATTTTCACCGATAAGACTCTCTCATTTGTATCACTTTCCAGCTGGGGATTTGGAGTGTTGCTGATATGACTCTTTCTGCTGGAGATTAGAGTCCTTTCTGCTGTGGAACAGAGTGTTATGTTCATCGATAAGACTCTCATTTGTCTGACTTGGCATCTTTTGAAGACTGATCAGAAGGGCTTTCTTTGGACCGTAATGTGGGTTTTGGATAGGCTAGAAAGAAAGGGTATTAAAGGCTCAAAAACAAAATAAATTTGGGGTTTAAAATTACAACCTTCGGAACCATATTTGCTTACAACAAGCGCAACCCTTGCCCCCGTTTCTCGCTTGGGGATTTTTTTTAATTAATTTTTTTTATGCACACTATGACCATTATGGCCATTATGCACCCTATGACCGAGCCGTGAAGCGCCTACGTATCCTCTTTGAGGAATCAGGTCAAACGTAGTTCCCATTTCCTCCGTTTTCTTCTGACTTTCTTTTGTTTTTTGTTATCATTTTTCTTTTCTTCTCTCTTTTTTTCTTTTCTCTTTTTTTTCGTTTTGTTGTTTTCTTCTCTTTCTTCTTTTTTTTTTCTTTTGTTTACATGCCATGCTTGCATTTTCTAGTCGTTTCTACCGATTTCGAACGTGGGGTACGAAAGAAAAACAATAAGGCTCAAAAGGGGTTAACGAAGGATAAAATATTTAGGTAGTAGAACAAAATGCCTTCGTCATTTCAATCTCCAAAACACGCCAAGTACAAACAACACAATTAAACAAACCGCCGAAAACATTGGTAACATCTTTTGATTGCACCAGAGAATCTTATCCACACATAACATCGTTGGACAACACTCTCATTTACTTGCCCCAATTTCTCATGGTTTGGGCTTCAAATGATCTCAAACCATTCTTATTTCCTTTAAACGTTCTGATCACCTTTCCGGGGTTTTATGATTAACTTTTAAGATTAGGCCCAAACTGTGTGCGCATGTCATGTCACGAGAATCGGCGCTGAACAAAAATGATAAAAGGACTAAACAAAAAGATGATTGGAAATAATAAAAGACCGAATTTGCTGTAGACTACTGGTGGAATGGTTTGAATAACAAGACAAACAAAACAAACCAGAATAAAATCCTAAAACAAACTGGACAAAACTTAAACAAACCGCTATGACAAATGGAAAGATAAGAAAGTTTGACACAAGACAATATCCGGACTACAACCCTAAGAATAATCCGGTCAACAGAAATGACAAACAAAATAAGCCACCACAAGCTTCTCTCTTGCTAACCAAGGAACGGAGCGTCCTCCCACTTTATCAAAACTGGCATCTTAGCCACTGAGCTTCGCATCAATACTGCCAAGACCATTACCAGCTTCAATATCATCAACCTCCGTCAACAAGTCCCCAATAGGATTCGAGTGCTTCTGTTATCAGGCCTGATCCCCGCAGAGTGTGTATCATGAGGTGCAAGTAAAGGATTCTGCGTGATATTCTGGGTGTCATTGTCCGGCTTACCACAAACCAACCACCTTAACTTTCTTTGCGAAACAA
Source organism: Nicotiana sylvestris (assembly GCF_000393655.2). NCBI lineage: Eukaryota > Viridiplantae > Streptophyta > Magnoliopsida > Solanales > Solanaceae > Nicotiana > Nicotiana sylvestris. The sequence continues at coordinate 98,223,701 of NC_091058.1, forward strand.
ACAGGTTAGAATGGACTCAGTCGGTCCTCATTATTAACAACATATTTTTTTTCTTTTTTTTCTTTCTTTTCTTTTCTTTTTTTTTCATTTTTTTTTCATTTTTTTGTTGTGGTCGAATCTTATGGAGATTGCCTACGTATCATGACCCCGCATGAATCAGACCTTGCGTAGTTCGGACAAAATGAAAGGTAACAACAATGAGACATTTTTTTTTCTTTATCAATTTTCATAATAAAATAAACTGGGTTTCAAAGGTTGAAAGATGACCAACAAACTCAAAAATCAAACAACCCACATATTCTAGTCAAAAGATTTACAACCTCAAAACAAAAGGCCAGCTCCCTTTCTCCGTTTGACAAATGCAACCAAATGGTTATTTTTTGCAAATGTGGCCCCTTCCAAATTTCACATGAAATTTGAGGCCGGGGAGGATTATTTTATGACACTTTACAAACTTGTCTGTTCTTTTACGAAAATAGCCTTTCGACATCTGAAAGATACTCTAAGGCTATTTCGGCAAGAACGGCTTAAGACGCTGCCAAAGCTGGCTCAGCTTATTTTGACCAAAAACCCAAACGGTATTCACCTGACCGCTGACTCTTTGTTTTTTTTTCAAATTACAATAAAAATCTGGTGTTGCAAACACAGCCCTTCAGCGCCTCGGGGACGAAGATTTTTTAAGGCTGTGTGGGTCAACTGGACAAAAAATACTAAAAAAAATGACCCAAGGTGGTTGTTTATACAAAGTCAGCCCTCCGGCGTCCCTTTCGGGAACATTCGGCTATTTTTGACAAAAACAACATCACCCGACTTATTTATGACGCTTTTTATCGTTTTTCAAAATAGAGAACTCAATATTGCAAACACGGCCTTTCAACGCCTCGGGGACGAAGATTTTTAAGGCTGTGTGGGTCAACTGGACGAAATCTTAAAAAATGACCCAAAGGTGGCTGTTTATGCAAAGTCAGCCTTCCGGCGTCCCTTTCGGGAACATTCGGCTATGTTTTGACAAAACAGCGTCACTCAACTTCTTTATGACAAAATTAAAATTTTGACATGTTTTTTATTTATTTGTTTGTTTTTGGCTATTTTGCAAATAAGGATTTCTAAAGAAAAAGATTTTAATTTTTTTTTTGAATTTTGAAAGAAAAACTTTTAAAGAAGAAAGAAAATATTTTTGGAATTTTACTTTCAATGAAAGAAATGCTAAAAAATATTTTTGAATTTTGAATTTTCTTTTAAATTTTGAAAGAAGAATGAAAATATTTTCGGATTTTTGGAAGAAATTAAAAGAAAATATTTTTATTTTTATTTTTATTCTTTTTTTTTTTTAAAAACAAAACAATTAAAAACTTTCTAAAGACATCAATAATGAAAAATATTTTTGGATTTTTTTTCTTGAAAATTGGGGGTCTAAAAAAAACTTTTCTAGAAAGGAAATAAAGAAAACTACTTTTTGGATTTATATATATTGCAACAAATAATAAAACCATGTTCAACGCAAGACTCTTTTTATTTTCATTTTTGGCATTTTCATAAACAAATAAATAAAAAAAGAAACCATTTTAAAAACAAGACTCTTTTTCATTTTCATTTTCATTTTTCATGGCAACAAACTATTACTCTTTTCTATTTTTTCTTTTGCTTTTTTGAGTGAAACAAACTATAAAAAAAATATTTTTCTTTTTTTTTTTTCATTTTCCCAAAATTTCGGCAGAATTTCGCCTGTATTTGTGGCATTGGTTTTATTTTTCCTAAAATAGGTAATTAACTCTCTACACAGTTACTTCCCTCTTTTTCGCAGTTTTCCAATATTCCCGATTTTTCGAAGTCGGTCAGCATGCAAGTCTGAAACAAGTAAATGCATAAAGCACACAATATGCAGCAGGATGGTCTTTTCACTTCAGGTTGCTAGTCCTAGACGGACCCAACCCCTGTGTTGAGTCTCCTAAGTCAAATGCGCATGATGCAAATAAGCGTTCCTACTAGGGATCCGGCATGTGGCTTTGTTATACTAGGTTCAGAACCTGGGTGTTTGTTCTAGACCTGGCTTACCCGAGCGCACAGCTCGAGCCGAGGGGGCAGCGTACCGGGAATACAGAAGCTTCACCGGCTTAGCAACTTGTCCGAACCTCGTTCTAAATTGGGATTTGACACTATACAGAAAAGAAGTCGTACGAAGTACACCCTTCTTCATGATTCAGAAGACTCAGAGAGGAGATGGGTTTCAGCACAGTTTATATACAGTTCACGTAATATCAAAGCGGTAAAAGGCAACCAATTAGCACATTGAGCCAAAAACATGTAACAAAATCAAATAAAATCAAATATAACAATTTATATAAGCTCGAATTTCTAACCCTGAACCAGTGGTTCTGGGTCAAGCTTCCCAGCGGAGTCGCCAGAGCTGTCACACCTCCTTTTTCCGCCCCCGCGAGGGGTGAAGGAGTTTTTCCAATTAAAGGACAATCGAAACGGGATTTGTTTATTTATTTCAGAGTCGCCACTTGGGAGATTTAGGGTGTCCCAAGTCACCAATTTAATCCCGAATCGAGGAAAAGAATGACTCTGTATTACAGTCCGCGAACCAGAAATCCGGATAAGGAATTCTGTTAACCCGGGAGAAGGTGTTAGGCATTCCCGAGTTCCGTGGTTCTAGCACGGTCGCTCAACTGTCATATTCGGCTTGTTTATCTGATTTTATACAATTATGAGCTAATGTGCAAGTTTTAACTTTTAACCGCTTTCGTCATTATTTATATATTTTTTCAAGAATTGCAACATCATGGAAATACATCTCCAACCACGTCACATCAATGCACCCGTGGTTCGGAACACATTTTTTTTATTCAATATTTTGGGATTTGGATTTGGGTCGCATGAAATGCACACCCGAGTTTAAGAAGGTAAGATTATTAAAATGCGCGCCTAAAGTGATTAGCGTATTTATTATTTTGGATAAGGCCGTGGAGTTTGCTAAGCGGCCGATCCCGAATTCTAAGTAATTAACGCATACATTTGTGAGGGCCCCGCAATCTGTGTGTTTTATTTGGCGAGGCTCGTCTCATTTATTTTAAATGGACAAATCCTAAAGCGACTACATTTTTTCTATTAAAATTAGTCTCTAAAATAAAGAAAGAAAATCCTAATTAATTACGAGTTTTTATTTTATTTATTTAAGAAAGCATGACATACTAATTGCTAGATTAATACAAATATTGATGAAAAGGAATTTTACTCAAACAATTCGAAATTATAAATAAAATAAAAATTCGACAACTAATATTCAAAAGAATCAAATACAGCTAGATTAAAACTCAGCATTGTTATAAAAAAAACTATTGAGATTAATTATTCACAACCATTTGAAACTAGATTTAACCATAATTACTAAAGCTTATTAGAAAGTTTATTAGACTTAAACGTTCTTCTAATCTTGCCTGAACTCAAATCATGCCTTAATGCCTAATTTACGAAATTTAATTTAAATTCATGCCTTAGCTAAATTTAGCTACTTGTTCATGATTAACCTACTGTTGATAATCTTGAAACCTTCATAACTAGTGAATTAACCCGTTTTGCCAAACCGATTCATTAAAGACTAACTTATGTTATTTTTTCTTATTCCAATTATTATTCAGTAATACATGAAATAGCTTAAATACAATCAACAAAAGGAACAAAGAAAAAAGCGAAATTAAAACTTCAAAATTTCATTCTTCATATGTATTCATGCTTCCACATTATTAGCTTGCAATAGCTAGTATTACAGTCGTGTACCTGATATTGGAAGCAAAAAAAAGGGAGATCACCAGAAATTCAGTAGCAATTCAACAACAGCAACCCCAGCAACCAGTAACAACCAGCAACAAGAAACCAGTGACAAATTTTAAAATCAAGACAAAAATCCAGAAACACCAACAACAATCAACGGACAGAAGCAAAGGGAATCTTTTCAGATTTTGAAAGACTAGTTAGTGTATAACCCTTAATTTCTGAATCCGTATATCAGAATATTTGGATTGTATATCAGGTGTATACTATTCTTCTTTTGAATTTTCAGAATATTTTTCTTTTTATTTTCTGAAGTCTTAATATTTTCAGAATTTTTCTCTCTCTTTAATATCCAGCTCTCTTTTCTTTTTTTGTATCTCTCTCTTTTTATCTTCTGTATCCTCCCCTTTTCTTAAAATCTGATCAAGTCCCTTCATTTATATCTCATCCCAAACCCTTTAATCCATTAATAAAACAACCACTCTCTCCTACCAAACCCACTACTAGTTAAAAAATACAATTATTATTTTTTTAAATAAACTTTTCTTGAGCCCCGCAATCCCACTATGTCTTGTTCCCCACTTTTGATTAAACAAGTACATTATTCCCTACCATTATGTCTTGTCCCCCATGCCTACATTATTTTAATATTATTAACAAATTATTTAATTTTAATGGACAAAGCACTCAAAATAAACAATTGTTCAGAATTTTAATTCCAAAAATACCCCTTTGACCTTACTGAAATTACCAATTTACCCCTGAACGTACTGCAAATTACCAAACTACCCCCATCAGCTATAACCAATTCACCTAATTAATTTCAACCAAAATACAGCAAATATGACCAATTTCTAAACAATTTTCAACAACAAATTCAAACTAAATGATGAACAACAAAGAAACAACTAAAATTATTTTGATTGAACAATATTTTTTAACAACAAACAAACCTACTTTCAGATTCAACAACAACAACAACAAACAAGTATATTCAGATTTCTAAATTCAATAATCATTTGAACTTAAAATTAAATCTAACAACATTACAACCAACAATTTCTATATTAAACTAAACAAGATCATGAAACAAACTGAAGAAATAATCATAAATGATAAACAACAAACAAGAAAATCAAACTTATACTAATTTCGGATTCAAGAACAATCAAACAAAGTATGAACATAAATGAAAAGTTTCAACAACAATAACAAGCAAGTTTTATTCAAATATAAATAAAATTAACATGAAATAAACTGAAAAACATTTAATTAAATTTCCATTTGAATCTGAAAATTAAATCAACAAAACACATGAATAAACTAAAAAATTAATACAACGATAAACATGAACAAAACAAAAATCGAACATTTACTGATTTTAGATCCGAGAATATCAAAACAAAAATACGGGCAAAATGAAACTCAAACCTACTAACCGGGTCGAAGCGACGACGAAGAAGATAGTTGTTTGGCATCGTTTGAAGACGACGCAGTGGCAACGACGATGAAGTGAAGCAGCAGCGCAGCATCAACAAGCTGGAGCTTGTGTTGCAGCAGCAGTACAAGCTGCCATGGACATCGCAGCAGCAGTACGAAGCTGCCATGGACGACGCAACAGCAAGGTGACGATGAAGCTCGTCCATGGCTAGACGTAACAGAAGGAGCAGAAGAAGCAGACGACGCAGCAGCAGGATGAAGAAGACGCAGCAGCAGCACGAAGAAGAAGACGACGCAGCAGCAGGATGAAGAAGACGCAGCAACGAGAGGGGAAGTCATGGATGACGCAGCAACAAGGTCGTTTGGGACGAAGGCGAAGAAGCAGCAGCAGCCATGAACGGCTGCTGCGTGCACTGTGTGTGTGTGAGTGTTTTCTATGTGTGTGAGTGTTTCTGTGTGTGTGTGTGTGTTGCTTTGGGGGTGTGTGTATGTGTGGAGATGGTGAAAAGGGTAGCCATTGATGGCTTGCTTGGAGCTTGGAGAAGAAGAAGAAAAAGAGAGGTGGGGGCGGGTGGTTTTTTTGTTTTTTTAGGGTTTTTTTGTTTTTTTTGTTTTTTTTGTGTAAGATAGGGGGTGTTGGGTATTTGGGTTATGGACCGGGTCGGGGCGTTTTGGGCTGGGTAAGGGGTAATTTGGTTTGGGCTTGAGGGTTTAAAATTGGAGGAAGGGCCCAATTCGATTTTCTTCTTCTTGTTTGTTCTCTTTTCTTTTACTTATTAATAAAACTAAAAATGCTAAAATTATAAAAACCAAAATTATCTTAAAATACTAATTAACCCCCTAATAATAATTATCACCCAAAATTAAACATTAATGCAAATAAAATCACACAATTTGGACATTAAAATGTTAGAAATGCAAAAGATGCCTATTTTTGTAATTTTCATTCTGGTAAAACAAACTTAATTATTCCTAATTGTAGAATTAAATCCTAAATGCAAATGCGACATATTTTTGTATTTTTTTTATTAATTTAACAAATAAACATGCCTAGACAAAAATGCAAATAATTATCCAAAAATACCACAAAAATTCAAAAATTGCATACCAAGGAAAATTGTTTTATTTTGAATTTTTTGGGAGTAATTCTCATATAGGGCAAAAATCACGTGCTTACAGATATACATCTCCAAACCTCGGTAAAAACCATCAAGAACTCTCCGAGTTCCCTTTGTACAAATCAGACCTGTCAGGACTGAATCCTTCTAACTCGATCAAGCTAAGCAAGCCATCAAAACCTAAGAGAATCGCCGCAAAATACCTGAAAGAACTTATTACCTCGAACACACACAAAGAATTAATCATATCCTTACCATACCGATTCGGTCTACTATCAAGCTACTCCATCTATCTAAATTTCCTTCTGATTCATCTTCAACTTGATATTCTCTCTTGTTGTAGCACCAAAATTCCTCAACCCAGGATTACCACACGAGACACAAGCATAAAACCACATTGTCTAAGACTCATAAGCCGCTGAATACTCTCTTAAATATTCCCTAAAGCACCACATTCGAAATACTTTGCTCTGAATAACTTCCTGCGAATCTAAATCCATTTCCTCCTGATACTGATACATAGAATCCCACAATTAATATAGAAGACACCACAAGTCTTGACATCTTCCAATGAAAACTCAGTCTCTAACCACATATACAACTTTAACTTACCCTATTGTTACATTTAGAATCTTGAACACATTAGAACCACTCCCATGAGTTATTCACTCTACTCAAACTGCAATTTGTCTGATCAAATGAACCAATCAACCTGTGCCTCATTAGCACTCCGACACCGCAGAATGTGACATCATTCCATTACAACCAAGCAACTTCCTGCTCTATGCACCGAGCATCCTTTACCAATAACAACTCAAGACATTCCGTGATTCTTACACACTTATGAAGCATACTATATACCTTGTTAAGAATATTTCCTTTACTCGAGCCATTCTCGGTCTCAATCCCCGTAGGCCATAATTGATTCACCCGAATGCCTCGAACTGGAACCAACATAGCACATAAATGTGCAATCAACTAATCAATAGCAGACTCCCCTACTTGGCCCGAAGCCATATATCAAAACACACTCAATAACTCATAACGCTTATACTCTATTGTTGCCATAATACCATAGTGAGATTAACTCAATCCTTAATAAGCTCGTGGAACACAGACCATCTGGTACTTAATATCTTCTACAAATATTGCATTTACTCTTGTAACAATTAAACCCACTCTCTTAAGCGACCCAAATTAAATTTACACATATGTTTCACTTGTAAATGGGATCTTTTAACAGACAACATAAAGATCACACAAATCCAGAACACTTCGCAGGAGATAACCCACCTACTTCGCCTAAAACTAACTTTTATGTATACCTTCCACCGTCATAACCATTACGCAGTCACTTAGTCTTCCTGAGTCTGAACTCATACCGCAATATGAAATCTACTCCACTCCCAACTAGGAGACATGAAAAGATTCTTCACACACTCATAACTCGGGCTATAACTCGAATCAAGACGGAAATGAAGCACCTAATAGTTCTTCTATCCTCCAGCAGACCTTTCTCGTCACTTCCAAATCATACGAATACATCTCGCAGCACTAACATTCTCATTACATAGCCATTCAGCCGTCATTTCCACTAATAGGGAAAAATTACCGAACATATAAATTCAAAAGCACTTGCTCACACAATCAGCACCTCGGTGCTCAAGCTATAGGCAAAAAATCCGGCCTCAAGTCCTCTAGACTAGCCCAACATCAACACACAGAGATCGTATCTCGCCCCTTGATCTGGGAATTACAAGACATCGAAGCATATCTGATACTGAGCGCTCATGCGCGCATACGAACGAGTGGAAGGAATTTCAAAATTTACTTTCAAGCTGAATCAAGGATGCACGATAAAAATTCAAGAATGTGAAGTTTTCCTAAAGGTTCTATAGCCTCTCGAGGATAAATACAAACGTCTCCGTACCAATCCGCAAGACTCTACTAAACCTGCTCATGACTCGTGAGACCTATGTGACCTAGGCTCTAATACCAACTTGTCACGACCCTAACCCCAAACCCGGTCATGATGGCGCCTCTCGTGAAGACAAGGCCAGCCAGACCAAAATAGACCACCTATTTTAAATAGTTAAATACCATAAGTAGTTCTAAAACATAAGATAATAACCATAATTTGCGGAAATAACAATAACAACAGTAGAAACCATCCCGACACAACCCAAACCAGGGTGTCACAAGTCACGAGCATCTATTAGAGTATAAATGCGACTACAAGGTCTGAAGGTACAAAACAGGACTGATGAAAGAGAAGGGAGAAGAGCGGTGGTAGCTACCTTGCTAAACTCCGATGACTACGCCTCCGATCAGCTCAACACCCACTACCGGGTAAATAAATACATGCATCTGCACACGAGGTGCAGGGAGTAAAGTGAGTACTCCAACTTAGTGAGTAATAAAGGTAAATAACAACTGAGCAGTAAGAAATCATATAAAGCAAACCAACATGCTGTATAGAAGCGGTGTAAAACCCTTGAGAAAAATAGTAAGGATGTGAAATCTTTAGAAAGCTCAGTTTAAAACCTCTTTTGCAAATGACTTTTTCAACAGTTACGCAAATGAATGCAAAACAGTTAGTGCCAATAAGCACAGAACATCCGCCCCTCGGGCACAAATACCACAGTATAACAGGTAAAATGACAAGTAAATGTGAAACATGAACATATAAAGGTTCGCCCCTCGGGCGATCTCTCAGAATAGTATCAGCGCCTCGGGCTCACTCTCATAACAATATCAGCCCCTCGGGCTCGCTCTCAAAACAATATCAGCCCCTCGAGCTCGTTCTCAAAACAATATCAGCCCCTCGGACTCACTCTCAGATCACAATATCAGCCTCTCAGGCTTACTCTCAGATCATAATATCAGCCCCTCGGGCTCACTCTCAGATCACAATGGGTACTCGCGCTCACTATGGGTGTGCAGACTCCGGAGAGGCCCCTTTATGACCCAAGCGCTATATCAAGCCACCTCGTGGCATCATCTCTCGGCACTCGGTCTCACATCACTCAAGCCACCTCGTGGCGTATAAAAATATCTCAGGACCTCGGCCTCATATCACTCAGCATATCCTCACATATGGCCCTCGGCCTCACTCAGTTCGAAAATCATCACAAGCCCCTCGGGCATTAGTAAAACAGTAGTTCTCAGCCCAAAACATCATTTAGGTCTCAAAACTGAGTAAGAGTGGCTGAGTTATAAAACAGTAGGAAACAACAGGACTGAGTTCAAGTAATAAATCAATACAATGAGGAAATAGTAATAAAAATCCCCGCATGGTTCAAATAGTTGGCACAAAGCCCAAATATGGCAATCAGCCCAAATTATGATGATAACAAATAAGTTTCAGTAAAATACGCGGTAAAATCATAAATCGGTACGGACCAAGTCACAATCCCCAATAGTAAACGACCCCATGCTCATCATCAAGCGCGTGTCTCACCTCAATATAGCACTACGATGTGCAAATCCGGGGTTTCAAACCCTCAGAGCATCATTTACAAACATTACTCACCTCGAACCGGCGAAATCCCTAGCTCGTGATGCCTTTTCCCCTCAAATCGGCCTCCACGCGCGTCGAATCTATCCAAAATCAGAACGAATACATCACAATATGCTAGGGAAATAAAGCCCAAGCGAAAACAATCAATATCGGGCACAAATCCCGAAATTACCAAAACCCGAGCACCGGGCCCACTTCTCAAAACTTAGAATTTTAACATTAATAGATTCCTTATCTCCTCAAGAGTTCATACATATCAAAGGTTCTCAAATCTGACCCCAAATGTTCCTTCAAATCCCAAATCAAAAGTCCAATTTCTCAAGCCCTAGTTCTTCAATTTAGGCTTAGTTTTCCATGAATTTCCAGGTGGATTTCACAATATAATCGAGTTTTAAGACCAAGATTCTTAACTCAAGCCGATTCCTCTTGAATCCCTCTTTAAATTCCTTCAAAAATATCCAAAACGAGCAGCCATGGGTGAAAATAGACCCAAAATCGCGGACAAGACTACTTAAAAACATTCTGCCCAGGCCTGACTTACCTTCTTTGCGAACGCGGTCAACCACCCGCGAACGCATAGCACAAAAATTGTGTTGACAAACTTTACCATACACGAACGCGACATGCCAGTTGCGAACGCAGTGCTTCTATAGCGTTGACCTTCGCAAACGCGATGGCTAACTGACTATCAGATCCAATTCCTCCTACGCGATCACGTATACACCCTCGCGAATGCGATGCAGTCCTCTCACAAACCTTCGCGAACGCGGCATGGACCCTCGCGAATGCGATGCTTACGAATCTCGTCCCTTCGCGAACGCGAGATCCCCTTAACGAACGCAAAGACCAACATGTCTGCAACTGAAACCTGCAATTTCTGAAGTTCTCAAAATATGAAATTGATCCGTTTAACCTCCCAAAACACACCCAAGGCCCTCGGGACCTCAACTAAACCACCAACATAACCCATAACATCATTCGAACTTGTTCCAATCATCAAAATACCTCAAACAACATCAAATTACCCGAAACTCATCGAATTCAAGCCTAAGTTTTCTAAAAACTTTCGAAATACGTTTTCGATCAAAAACCCAACCAAACCACATTCGAATGACCTAAAATTTTGCAGACACATCCTAAAACATAACGAAGCTACTGGAACTCTCGGAATTCCATTACGACTCCCCGATCAAAATTTCACCTACCAACCGGAAATCGCCAAAATCTCAACTTCGCCAATTCAAGCCTAGTTCTACTCCAGACCTCCAAAACCAATTCCGATTATGCTACTAAGTCATAAATCACCCAACGAAGACAACCAAATCATAAAAATTCCATTTCGAGCTCATATACAAATAAGTCAACTCTTAGTCAAACCTTTCAAATTCAAAGCTTTCATCTTAGATTGTTCTTTCAAATTCATTCTGATTTTCCTAAAAACCAAAACCAACGATCTACATCAGTCATAATACATTACACGGGGCAAGTTATGCTCGAGAACTAGCGATCAAGTGCAAAATCTCAAAATGACCGGCCGGGTCGTTACAATGTTTTTGTTGTGTAATCAATGAATAAGGCTGCTCTTATATTTACTCTCAGATGAATCTTTTACAAAGTGTTATTTTGTTTTTTGCCTGACCCCCCCTTTCTTTACAAACTCTTTCTATTTATAAGGGACAATCTTCCATGAAACCCTAAAAAGTACAATCATAAAAAATATTCGAAAAGCATCTTCTTACTGTCTCCTACTAAGTTTACACTGCCGTTGACATCTTATTTCGATTGACCGCTCTTGGTCATCGTCCTTCACCACGACGACCATCAGACGTTGCGTCATGATAATCTCGTTCCTCGTCTTATTCGGTAACTGTCGTAGTTGTCACACCTCCTTTTTCCGCCCCCGCGAGGGTGCAAGGTAGTTTTTCCAATTAAAGGACAATCGAAACGGGATTTGTTTATTTATTTCAGAGTCGCCACTTGGGAGATTTAGGGTGTCCCAAGTCACCAATTTTAATCCCGAATCGAGGAAAAGAATGACTTCATATTACAGTCTGCGCACCATAAATCCGGATAAGGAATTCTGTTAACCCGGGAGAAGGTGTTAGGCATTCCCGAGTTCCGTGGTTCTAGCACGGTCGCTCAACTGTTATATTCGGCTTGATTATCTGATTTTATACAAATATGAACTTATGTGCAAAATTTTATCTTTTTACCGCTTTCTTACTTATTGTTATTATTTTACGAGAATTGCAACGTCGTGGAAACATATCTCGAACCACGTTACATCAATGCACCCGTAGTTGTTTGGCATATCTCGACTCGGTTGAGATTTGGATTTGGGTCACATAAATGTGCACCCGAGTTAAGGAAAATAAATTATTAAAGGCGCGCCTAAAGCAACTAGCGTCTTGTTATTTTGGGGAAGGCCGTAAAATTCGCTAAACGGCCTGTCCTCGAATTCTAAGTATTTTAATATATACATTTAGAGGGCCCCGCAGCTTGTGCATTTTTTGTTTGTCGAGGCTCGTCTCATTCATTATTAAAAAGAATTTGCAACGTCATGGAAATGCATCTCAGACCACGTCACAATCAATGTACCCGTGATTAGAGACACATTTCGATTTCGTTGAGATTTGGATTTGGGTCACATAAATGTGCACCCGAGTTTAAGGAGATAACATTATTAAATACGCGCCTAAAGCGACTAGCGTATTATTATTTTGGGTAGGGCCGTGAAATTTGCTAAACGGCCCTTCCCGACTAAAAAAAATTCTTAAACCTTTACTGAGGGTCCTGCAAAATTTTTTTTATTTTTTTTTATTTGACGAAGCTCGTCTCACTTATTTATTTATTTATTTTTAAAAGGAAAGTAACTACATTTCTATTTTTATTTGTCTCTAAATAAAGAAAAATCCTAGTTAATTACATGCTAAAAAAACCGTAACTTATTTAATTAATAGATTACAACAGATGCTAACGAAAATTATACTTGAACTTGTAAAAATGAAAAATTGTTTCGCGCCTTATTCCATAAGCTAATATTACTAAAAATGGAATTATGTATATAAAAAACGTACAAGATTGACTAACGTTACTACAATTAGCCATTTTTAACTGTGGTGAGGTTAACTAAATGATCAAAGCTATAGACTAATTCATTAACCCTAATGGATTCGCAATTTAACTATACTTTATTGAAACTACTCTACATTAGTGTAAGTATACTTAATTATTAATACATAAAATTATCGACTACGACCTTTATTTATTTATTTACTTTTATTATTATTATTGGAGCTATAATGTTGACACTACCCAACCACCTTATTTTTACATTTTTATCAAGTCCACAATCTATCTATGTGAGATTATTTGTAACATGAATTAATGCCAATACTGATGAGAGTATAATCACTTAAGAGGACTAATGGAAATTAGTTTTAACCATCTAAACGAAATACTAATTGGGTTTTGACTAAGTACTCTATCTCATTTATGGACTACTTGAATATATGCATGGAAACAAACAACTAACTAGAGATATGCTACTTATCATGATTTACCCCATTAATCTAATAAAATTGAAAGGTTCATGTTATATCAGCGCATGACCATTTATACGATTCCTTCTCTTTTCAATCCAATTATACAAAAAAAATAAAAAAATAAAAAATAAAACAGTTCATAAAAAAACTAAATAGACCAGATTGTCTACTATCTGCTTTATTGAAGCGGTTCGATTTTATTGCTGCATTTCAACTTCAAAGCTTTATCACTACAAGATTCGAATGTGTACCTGGAATTCGAACTACAAATAGAGAAAAGAGGTCAGGAGCAACAATGTACAGCAGTAGCACAACAACAGAATCCCACAGCAAATAACAGCAACAAAACAGCAATAACCAATGTAACAATGGTCAGAACCAAACTGAAAACCCCAGAAAGCTTGACTGAAAATCAGTAGTACTAAATGCAATCCAACAGATGGCAGTAACAAAGTTCTGATTTCAGCAGTAAAGAAAAGAACCTCACTTTCAGTTTTTAGCTCTCAAAAACTGATTTTTAGTTCTGAAAAATTAGCCTATCTCTCACTTTTAAATTCTGAAAATTTCTATTCTCTCAACTTCCAGTCTCAATCCTTTTTTTTTTCCAGTCCCCTTCTCTATATCAACTCCCCTTATTTATAGGCTAGAACTAAACATTATTTATTCAAAGCTTTTCACTTTCAGCCTGTATATTCCCTCTCATGTGCATCTATACACTTTTATCATTAATCTCATGCTTATTTTCTGATTTTCCACCCTTAAAGATACCAGACAGGGTGTATTCTGCACTACTAATTCCCTTTTCATTAAATAATTCATTAATTATACACTGAATATTAACTGGTAGGCTACTAACACTAATCATTTTAAATCTTTTAACACCCAAAAATACCCCTGAAAATCCCCTATTATTATTGCCTTGCCCTCACTCTTAGCAATATGTATTTAAACCTCTCTGATTTACAACTACACCAAATCACTACACAGCTACAACCAATCCTTAAGTCAAATTCACACAAAATGATTCAAGCATCAAAACATACCAACGAAGTGATTCATGCTGTATTCGTCCAAACAAAGCAGTCATAAACTAACTATTCGACGAAGTTGTTCAAATCGAATGTAGCTTATAACGCACACTCAAACAAACAGAAGAAAAATCTTGACCAAATAAAAAGGTCTTGAAGAAGAAGGAGAACTAATGAACAAAACAAGATTACAAAATAACACTTTAAACAAAAAATCAATAATCCGAAAAATAGAATAATAATAATAATAAAAAAAAACAAGATTAGGAACAACATTTAAAACCAAAGCCATAACAGAAAATAAATAAAAATGAACTAAATAATCTTGAAAGAAAATCCTAAAACTTGAACGGACTGTTTTGTGGACGTTGAAAAAGGACGAAGCAGCAGCTGGACGTTTGGACTATGGCGGATTAAATGGAGGGACGAGGGTGGTGATCGTGAGGGGGACAGCAGCGGCAACGTCAGGTCGTAAGGAGCAGCAGCAGCAGCACTGCTTGCTGCATGGTGGCGACGCGATGGGGAGCAGCTGCGATGACAGTGGTCGTGAGGAGCAGCTGGAGGTGGTCGACGTCGTTTCTTCTTCTTTAAAATGAAGAAGAAGATGAATAGTTGCAAAACTGTTCTTTCTTTTCCTTTGGTCCGTGCATGTGCATCCCTCTTTTCTTTTCTTTTGTTTTCAAACGTAGGTCCCCTTCCCCTTTCTTAAAATATTGTTGGCTTTTAAAATTCTTTCAATCTCACGTTCTGTCCCCCCTTTCCCTTTTTAAAAACTTTTTGCTTTGAAAATTCAATCCCCTTCACGTGTTGTCCTCCTTTTTCCTTTAAACAATTTTCAGCCTTTTCAATTTTTAATTCCCTCCCCCATGCCATGCTTTGTCCATATATCAAAGGACATGGACCCCACGTGTGTAGGGGTCCAAGACATGTGTCCCCCATGCGCGGTGGGATTCAGATTATTATGGGTCAGGTCCGAAAATTAGGCCTAAAAACGGGTAGTTTAAACCCAAATATTATTCTTTGCACGGACCCGAGAATAAAAACACGATGTTATTCATTTAGTCCTATGTAAGCAAAATACTACCAAATAAGACTATTTAAAACAAAACTATTTCTTTCTGTTTTTTTTTAGTATTTTTACAAGATTAAAATAGCTACAAAGCATAAATAAAACTATTTTTGTCATTTTCGTTTTATATAAAGATAAAATATAAAGTATTATTTTTGTATTTTTCAAGATTAAAATGGCTACAAAACGTTAATAACTCTTTTTTTTTATAATTTTCGAAATTACACAATGATAAAAATATAAAGTACTATTTCTATATTTTTTAAGTTTAAAATGACTACAAAACATTAATAAAACTACATATTTTATAATTTTCGAAATTATATAAAGTATAAAAAATAAGGTACTATTTTTGTATTTTTTCAAGTTTATGAGAAATACATAAGCTAAAATTTACATATATATTTTTTGTAATTTTTCTTTTGCGACGAAATAAGGTAAAATAGTCAAAATAGCTATATTAGACTCAATTCAAATATTAACGTTTTGTAGCCCTCTTTTTTTTTTTTTTTGATAAAACTAAAATTCTAAATTGAGATACCAACGAAATTTAAAAAATACTAATTAAACTCCTAACAAAAATTATCATACACAATTAAACACCAATTAAAACAAAATTGCATAATTTGACATTAAATGCTAACAATGCAAAATATTCCTATTTTTGTGACTTTCATTTTTTTGTAAAACAAACTTAATTAAATACTAAATGAAAATGTGATATATTTTATATTTTTATTAATTAAAACAAATAAATATGCACTCATAAAAATACAAATAATTATACAAAAATACCACAAAAATAACAAAAATTGCACACAAAGGAAAATTGTTTTATTTTGAATTTTTTGGGAGTAATTCTTTCATAGGGCAAAAATCACGTGCTTACAGTAGTTTCCAAATTTGGACCCATACAGTTAGTCCCTCCGCTTGTTGAGGTTGTGGCCATGTACATCCTCGATAAGTAGACATCGTCTATACCTGTGGAGAAATTTGGCCGTTTGAATTAGACCGGTTTGACTAGTAAAGAAAGAATGGTGTGTTCCATGGAATCCTGGATGGTGCAGCTTATCGGGCAGTGGCGTCACTCCCACGTGCGTCATCATTGCGCGTCTTCCCGAGACAGATACTAATTGCTTGTCGCTTTGGTTTTGGTGCCATTAGCAGCCTTCCGCTTCGATTCTAGCGCCAGAGGTGAAGGTTTTGTTTTTTCAAGAACCTTTAGCCATTTCTTCTCTTGTGTATGTATTGTCTCCTTCGGTCATCTCTTCTTGGGTCTTCAGCTTTGCTTTCGTGATTTCTCCTATCATCTTTTCCATTCATCATTCTTTGCTTTAAGTCTCACCAAAATTCCTTCTGCCATCAAGATGCCTAGAATGCATCGGTCACATGAAGAGATTTCTGACGCCACCCCGTTATCCTTGGCACCTCCTTCTGGTGGTGAGGATATGGCAGCGGAGGAGGGGGCAGCTTTCCCACCGTGGAGGAGATACTCCCGAGAAACCCTATGTCCCGGAATGATTTTCACAAAGAACCTGCATCTTCCCTCGCTCTGATGGTTTCTGAGACTGATCAGGCTTATATAGATGACCTTCGATCCACATACAACATTCCTCCCCATGTTGAAATTGTTCTGGCTAGGAGGGACCTCGTAGAAATCCATAGACCAGGATATTGTGCTTTTTACGTATATCCCTTTGTGATCAGCCACACCCTCCCTCTTCTTCCATTGGCAGAGGAATTCTATCGGTTCTACGAGGTCTGCCCGGCGCAGCTATCTCTGTATACGTACAAAATTTGTCTAGTACTGATGAAGTATGTGGAGTTGGCGGGGTGTGAAGTTGGCGTTCATCACCTTTTACATTTGTTTTCCCCGAGTTTTCATAGGGGCACTATGATACACTTAAGGCATCGT
Source organism: Nicotiana sylvestris (assembly GCF_000393655.2). NCBI lineage: Eukaryota > Viridiplantae > Streptophyta > Magnoliopsida > Solanales > Solanaceae > Nicotiana > Nicotiana sylvestris. Next base: position 98,241,110 of record NC_091058.1, read on the forward strand.
GGGACCAGGGGGCAGGTGGTCCAGATAGATGACTAGGACCCCGCTGGATTCCTAGAGCGGTGGAATCATATCTGTAGGTGTTGGTACTCGTTGTTTACTTTTGTTCTTTCCAATTTTATACTTATCTATGACTTTCCTGTGTAGTTGTGAGGCATACTCCTCGTCCCATTGTTGGTATCGAGGACTGGGTAGCCCGTGTACTACCTTACGTGGCGGAGACTCGAGATTGGCCCGCTTTCCTCAAACGCTTCGGGCTAAAGGTTCCATCCGGTAAGTGTTTCCTTTATTTTGATCTTTGGCTATTTGTGGTCGTTTATTGATGCGACATATTTGTGATGATAGGTCGTAGGGCTTACAAGAATAAGGCTCCAGTCCTAGCATTTTTCCAGGCCGTAGCGTCAGTAGGGATGCAGTTCACCCTGTCCGAGTCTGTCCGAGGAGGTCGTGCTCAATCCGTACCGGCTAGAGACTCTTCTCATGACGTCGTTGTACGGGAAGAGATATCCTCTCGACCTGTCTATCACCTTATGGATGAGCCTTCTAATAGGGATGAATCTCCATCGAGGAAGAGGAGGAGGTTAGAGCTTGGGAAGGCCATCTCCTCCGATACTGGAAAGAATAGAACTGATGTTGCGGAGGCGCTGTCCTTGCCTAGGTCAGGCACAGGTGTTGTTCTTATGGTAGACGCTATTTCGGCAGGGAGGTTCCTGATAACTAGGGATTCTAGTCTATTTTATGCTCTCTTTTGCTTGAGTTTTGGATTAGAAATGTATACAAGTATTCCCAAAAGCTAACTTGTTTTGTTTGTTTGTAGTGATTGGTTAAAAAGAGACAAGGATGTCATAACTAGCTCAAAGAGGAGTTAAACTTGCACAAGTTCAAAGCCAAGTCAACTGAGAGCTACAGCGGAAAACCAATCGTGGACGCAGAGGACCTACTGTGACAGCGGTCCTTTTATCGCGGTCCGCAATGGCAAGATTCATAGAGATGCAATTATGGACTTCTCAAGTCACCGCTGACCGCGGTGATTTTATGCGGCAGCGGTGCCTCCATCGTGAATGCGGTCCTTTTAACGTAGTTCGTGGAGAAGAGATTTAGAGAGTCAAAAATTAAAGTTAAAACTAGAAGACCGCGATCCGCGGTTGATTTTATGCGGCCGCGGTAGCCTCACCACTGCAGTGGTCCATTTTCCACTGTCAGCGGCACTTCCGTTAGGGGTATTTTTATCCAAAAAATTTAGCTATATATAAATACATTTTTTAGATTTTTAGGTCATTTTATCTTAGCTGAGCACGTGAACGCCGTATTTTACCTATTTTGAGTAATTTTTAGCTTGTTTAGCAATTAATCTTAGAATCTTATATTGTAATTACATTTATAGGTTATTCTTCATCTCAATGTATGATTTTTTCTTCAATTATGAGTAGCTAAACCCATTAACTAGGGTTGTGGCTTAACCCTAGTGTTGGTATGGGTCTCTTATTTTAGGGCTTAGATGTTTATGGGTGATTGATATTTGGCCTGATTTATGCTTTCTATATTGAATTAGTGGTTGCAAATACTAATTTGTGCCTTTATGACTTGGGCTCTTCTTGAGAAAGAGAGCTTAAGTCTAGGAAATTCAGTCCAACAAGGAATTGAGGTGTATTCAAGAGATTGACAGCCTCAATTAAAGGGTTAAACCTAGAGATAGTAATACCCGACTTGAGCCAACATTGCTTGCACAAATTGAACACCCAATTGGGCTTGAGAAAGCAAATTAGGGAAAAGTCACTCTTACTACCGAGAGGTGTAGAGTGAGTAGCTTCGTGCATTGGCTATATCACGATCCAAACTATTACATTATTGCCCTAAGTTGTAGATCTCATTAGATACTCGCCTAAGAGTAAGTCACTTCCCTAGAAAACCCATTTAGAAGACCCTACAAAAATATCCACTTAGTTTAATTTCATGCATCATTAGTATTAAAATTAGAAGTAACAAACAGACAAGAATGATTGGAAGTGCAATCAAGAGCATTACACATTGCTAGATTAGATAGGAATCCAACTCCAAACATTATATTATCTCCCTGTGGATTCGGGCTTGCCACTCTATGATGGTGTAGGGTTGGACCCGATCACTTTTTGGCGTTGTTGCCAGGGAGTTAAACGATTTTTACTATCTATCTAAATAGTATTGTGTCTTTTTCTTCTTTTCTTCTGTGATACTAACTTGTGTGTGTCGCCAACTCAGGTACAAAATGGCGAACAATAAAAATGACCCTCTTGGAAACGTTATCCTGGGGGAGGAGGTCGACGATAATGGTGAAGATGAGGTGCCTCTAGTACCTTAAGGACAAAGAAGAGGCTGTCGGGCCAATGAAAATATTCTAGAACCTCCCCCGCTACCTCCAAGAGTGGCTCTGCAGGTGCTTCCAAATGAAGGATATGCTAGTGCAATTGTCCCACCCCGGATCCGGGTGAGCATTTTCCAAATTACAAATATGATATTGACTTTATTGGAGCAGCGAGGGTATTTCATAGGTGCTTCTCATCAGAATGCATATAAACATCTTAAAGGCTTTGTGGATACCTGTTGGGGAAGCAAGCAAACAAGTGTGTCAGAGGATGCACTTCGGTTGAGATTGTTCCCTTTCTCACTTAGAGGGAAAGCTTTGGACTGGCTTGAAAGGCTTCTCAACCATTCCATCACTACATGGGGTGAGTAGGCGGACAAGTTTATAGCTAAGATTTTCTCGCCAACTTTGAGAGATGAGATTATGGCCTTCAAACAGGAACCTAATGAACCACTTCATGAGATCTGGGAGAGATATCGGACAATGGTGAAAGAATGTCCGAACAATGACATGACCGAAGCAATGATTCAGCAGACATTCTACCATGGCATTAACACGACCAATCAATGTGTAGTGAACTAGCTAGCAGGGGGAAATTTTATGAACACGCCTTACAATAAGGCGTGTGAGATATTGGATAAGATGGAAGATACTTCCTCAGCTTGGCAAAGTCGATCCAACGTGCCACAGGGTGACCCAACTATCATCCACTTGCACAAGGAGCTCCATGATCATGGCCAGACAATAGCAGAGTTAACTACAAAATTGAACTAGTTGGCAAAAGCTCAATTGCAACAAGTTCAAGCTCCTAGACAAGTAAATGCTATGGAAGGTGTCAACATGTTGGTCAACAAGAGGCGACAAAGAGGTCAACAAAGTCAAGGTAGTTCGGATCAATATGACCAAGGTAGTGGTGGTTTTAATCAAGATGAGGGCTATGATGAGAAAAATGAAGAAGTGCAGTACGTGAATAATTACCAAGGATAAAGGGGGAATTCTCCTAACCAACAACTACAATGGAGATGCCAAAGAAATTGGGGGAATCAAAACCAACAACGCAATAACAACTGGGGGAACAACAATCAAAATTGGGGCAATCAGAACAATCAGGGCAACTGGAGTGGCAACAACAACAATTGGGGAGGAAACAACAACCAAAGGGGATGGAACAATGGCAATCAAGGGAATCGGGGGCAAGGATTTCAAAGGCCTCCGATGTATCAACAACCAAACAATCCACCTCCATTTTCGTCCCAAGGTCCTAGCTCATAAAACAATGATATGGGAAGGATCGACATGATGTTTGAACAAATGATGTAGAAGAACGCCGACTCTGATGCCTAGTTGGCATCCCACAATACTTCAATCCGGAATTGGAGGTTCAACTTGGCCAGATTTCGCAATCTTGAATACTCGCCCTAAGGGGGCTCTACCTAGTGATATGGTAGTAAACCCGAAGGGTGGGAACAACACCGGGCATGCAATGGAGGTGATTACTAGAAGCGGTTGAGGTGGTGATGTGAATACCTCCAAGCTTTGTGAGTGATGAGATCCAAGTGCAAGATGATGATGTTCCTTTAGTTGATGAGCAAGTGAGTGAGGAGAATATAAATGCGGAAGTGAGGATTGATGTGAATGATAATGAGGTGGAGACTCAAGATGACATGAACCCGTCTAGAGAACACGTAATAGACATACCGGAAATAGTAGTGCCCAAGGCTAAGGCTCTCTTGCCAAGGACTCCTCCACCTTACCTGCAAAGGCTTGCGAAGCAAAAGAATGAGAACCAATTTAGGAAATTTATTGACATGATGAAGAGCTTATCAATCAATGTTCCTTTGGTGGAAGCTCTTGAGCAAATACCGTGTTACGCCAAGTTCATGAAAGACTTGGTGACTAAAAAGAGATCCATGGATTGTGAGACCATCAAAATAACACATCAAGTGAGTGCAATTGTGCACTTGATGGATGCAAAGCTTAAAGATCCTGGCGCTTTCACCATTCCATATACCATTTGAAGTGCGGATTCCGCAAAGGCATTGTGCGATTTGGGTGCAAGTATCAATTGATGCCTTACTCCATGTTCAAAACTTTGGGCATTGGTAAACCGAGGGCTACTTCAATGAGGTTGCAAATGGCGGATAGAACAATGAAGAGGCCGCTCGGTATTATTGATGATGTTCTTGTTCGGGTGGACAAGTTCATTTTGCCTGCTGACTTTGTGATCTTGGACTGCGAGGTTGACTTTGAGGTTCGATCATATTGGGAAGACCTTTCCTTGCAACTGGAAAGACCTTGGTTTATGTGGAAGCAGGGGAACTCACCTTCCGAGTGGGTGATGAAAAAGTGGTCTTTCATGTGTGCAAATCAATGAAGCAGCCAAACAGTACTGAAGTGTGCTCTTTCGTGGATCTTGTCATGGAAGTGATAGTTAATGATACTAGTGCAATTATCAATGTGGAGGACCCTCTAGAAGCGATTTTGTTGAACCTTGATGTGAATGAGGATGAAAGTCGGGTGGAGTGTGTCAATGCTTTGCATGGAATGTGATATTACTCTTATGAGCCTCGCAAGCTCTCTTTGGATCTTGAGAATAGAAAGACTCCACCAACAAAGACCTCAATTGAGGAACCTCTCGTTCTGGAGTTGAAGTCTTTGCCTCCGCACCTCAGGTATGAATTCTTAGGCCCTAGTTTAACTTTGCCAGTAATTCTTTCCTCTTGTCTTACTAATATGTAAGTACATGCCACATTGGCGGTGCTCCAAAAACAGAAGAAGGCAATTGGATGGACTCTAGCTGATATCCGAGGGATAAGCCCTGCCTTTTGTATGCACAAGATTATTCTTGAAGATGATGCCAAGACCTCTGTGGAACATCAAAGGAGGTTGAATGAGGCTATGCAAGAGGTTGTCAAAAAGGAGGTTATCAAGTGGTTGGATGCAGGGGTTGTGTACCCCATCTCAGATAGTTCTTGGACTTCGCCGGTGCAATGTGTGCCGAATAAGGGTGGTATGACTATGGTTACTAATGCGCAAAATGAGTTGATTCCCACCAGGACTGTCACCAGATGGAGGGTGTGCATGGACTACCGCAAGCTGAATAAAGTGACCCGAAAGGATCACTTTCCATTGCCCTTTCTTGACCAGATGCTAGATAGACTTGATGGGCGTGCCTTCTACTAAATGGGTACTCAGGTTACAACTAGATATTGATTACTCTGGAAGATTAGGAGAAAACCACCTTCACGTGTCCGTATGGCACCTTTACCTTTTCTAGGATGCCATTTGGTTTGTGTAATGCACCGGCTACATTCCAATGGTGTATGATGGTCATATTTACCGACATAGTGGAGGACATTTGGAGGTGTTCATGGACGATTTCAGTGTTGTGGGTGACTCGTTTAATGAATGTCTGAAGAATCTTGACAAGGTGTTGGCCCGGTGTGAAGAGACCAATCTTGTGCTTAACTGAGAAAAATGCCACTTTATGGTCGAGGAGGGCATTGTCCTCAGCCATAAGATCTCAAAGCATGGCATAGAGGTGGACAAGGCTAAAATTGAAGTGATCTCAAAGCTTCCTCCTCCTACTTCAGTCAAGGGGGTTAGGAGTTTTCTTGGGCATGCGGGGTTCTACCGAAGATTCGTCAAAGACTTTTCTAAGGTAGTGAACACTTTGTGCAAGTTATTGGAAAAGGATGCCAAGTTCGTGTTTAATGAGGAATGTATGAAAACTTTTGAACTCCTTATGTACAAATTGACAACCACTCCCATTATTACCACACCCAATTGGAGCATACCTCTTGAGCTCATGCGTGATGCAAGCGATGTTGCGGTAGGAGCAGTTTTGGGTAAAAGAGTGAATAAGATGTTTCACCCGGTGTATTATGCAAGAAAAACAATGAATGATGCTCAAGTGAATTACACGGTGACGGAAAAAGAGTTGTTAGCAATTGTGTTTGCAATGGAGAAGTTTAGGCCTTATCTCATGGGTGCCAAGGTGATAGTTCATACCGACCATGCAACACTCTGCTACTTGATGACGAAGAAGGATTCCAAAGATCGGTTGATGAGATGGGTCTTATTGCTTCAAGAGTTTGATCTTGAGATTGTGGACCAGAAAGGGTGTGAAAACCAAGTGGCAGACCACTTGTCCCGCTTGGAGGAGGAGGGTAGGCCTTGTGATGGCCTCAAATTAATGATTCATTCCTTGATGAGCAACTCCTCTCTGTATCTGTGAATAGCATGCCTTGGCTTGCGGATGTTGCCAACTTTCTTGTGGTCGGTATTGTTCTGTATGAGCTCTCTTCTACCCAAAGGAAGAAGCTTAAACGGGATAGCTTGGACTACTACTAGGATGAGCCTTACTTGTTCAAAATATGTAATGATGGTGTGATCCGGAGATGTGTTCCGAAGGAGGAGCAAATGAGTATTCTGGATGCTTGTCATTCCTCTCCCTACGGTGGTCATCATGATGGGGCGAGGATAGCTTCAAATATGCTTAGTTGTGATTTTTATTGGCCTATATTGTACAAGGATGAGGGTGAGCTTGTGAAGAAATGCGATGAGTGTCAAAGAGCAGGTGGAATTTCAAAGAAGGATGAGATGCCTCTCACCACTATTCTTGAGGTTGACATATTTGATGTGTGGGGCATTGATTTCATTGGTCCGTTTGTGAGTTCATGTGGCAACACATACATTCTGGTGGTCATTGATTTAAGGCTATATTGTGGTCCGGGCCCGGGCCAAACGGGCCTGGGCTTTGGAGGGCCCGGGCCTAACAAGCCAAATGAGTGGAACCGGCCCACTGCGGTCCTAAGCCTACATGGTCCCGGGCAATGGGCTGGGCCCGCGGGCCTAAACGGGCTTTTTTGTTCCGGGCTATTTTTTATTTTTTTTATCTAAGACAATTTCTTGTAAACTATATATGTATATACTAATATAAATTGCTTATATATAGCTATATAAATATATAGTATATATAGTATGTATATATAATTATATATTGCCTTATATAGTATATAGCTTATATATATATTATATATATACTATATCTATATCTATAATATATATATATCTACAAATATATATGTATATATATATATAGAGAGAGAGAGTTTATATGTATGAATCTGATATTGTTCTCAAATTGAGTCTGAAACTGAAATTGATTTAATTGATTTATCTGATAGTGGTAAAGATATTGATAATACTTGCACTAATTGCAAAAGTGATAATTTTACTTGTGATGATGATGAATTTTACAAATTGCAATCACAATTTCAAGATTTAAATATGAAAACTATTGTATCAGACAATGTAATAGAGCTTTTAAAAGAAGTTACTGATGAAAAACTTCGTGAAAAAAGGTCTCTGGTAACCCATATATATATATATAGCTTATATATATATATATATATATATATAAACTATATATATATAAACTATATATACGTCTAACACAAAATATATATATATATATATATATATATATATATATATATATATATTTTGTGTTAGACGTATATATAGTTTATATATATATAGTTTATATATATATAAGCTATAGATATAGTTCAAATTAAAGTTTATATTTAATACTCGGTATCAAAGCTGCAAATTAAAGTTTACATTTAATACTTCAAATTAAAGTTCAATACCTTCAACATAATACTTCAAATTAATCTAAGAAACTAGAACATTAAGCATAATACGTCTAATAATTTTAAAATAACACAAATTATCTCAAATCAACTTAAAATCTTAAATACGAATGTCTGGAGAACGCGCAAGACAACTCTTTATATGCCTCCTTAAAGAGCATGTGCCCTCCTTTCGACGACGAGTGTAGACTCGACCTCAGTTCTTGCACTTTATTATGTAAACTTCTTCATTTTCTTCTACCACATTAAAGTGTTCCAAAACAAATGGGTGCAATCTAGAATCACCGGGCATGATTTAACTTGAATTAAGAATTGGAGTTTGAGAAACGAGAGATGAGTGAAGACTTGAATACTTCAATTTGAGTTTGAGAAATGAGAGAGATTGATGAATTGGTGCGTAAAATGAAAGAGTGAGGGGGTATTTATAGTTGAGAATAGGGAAAACGTGTAATTATAAAAAGTTTGGGGGTCAAATGGCTATTTTTGAAAGTGCCAAACGGCTAAAAATGCAGTCCAACGACTACATTTTAAATATCTGACCATTGTCCCTTTTTAAAAAAAATAAAAATTTTAAAAGTAGCCATTGGCCCCGTTTGGCCCGGTTGAACTGGCCCAGGCCCGCCTGTCGGTCTCGGGCTAAACGGTCCTGGGCTTGTGGGCTTTTTGGTAAGGACTGGCCCGCTATGGGCTTTTGCACCGCTAGAGACCGACCCATTTGGACCGTTTGGCATGCGGTCCCGGGCCGGTCCCCAGCTGGGCCCGGCCCACAATACACCCTTACGTTGATTATGTTTCCAAGTGAGTTGAGGCCATGGCTTTACCCAATAATGAGGCCCGGAGTGTTGTGGCTTTTCTCAAAAAGAGTATCTTTACTCAGTTTGGCATTCCTAGAGAGAAATCATTAGAGATGGAGGGTCTCATTTCTGCAATAAGGCATTTGACACTTTGCTTGCAAAGTATGGTGTCAATCACAAGGTTTCTACCCCTTACCATGCTCAAGATAGTGGGCATGTTGAGGTCTCCAACAGGGAGATTAAGAGCATATTGTCAAAGACCATCAATGCAAATAGGACTGATTGGTCAAGGAAATTAGATGATGCTTTGTGGGATTACAGAACTGCTTACGAGACTCCGATTGGCATGTCTCCGTACTGGTTGGTATTTGGGAAAGCTTGTCATCTCCCGGTAGAGTTAGAGAACAAAGCCATGTGGGCCTTGAAAAGGTTGAATCTTGAATGGGATGTTGCAACAAATCTCCGGGTGGAGCAACTGAATGAGCTTGATGAGTTCTGGTTTCATGCCTATTCCAGCTTGTCCTTGTACAAGGACAAGATGAAGTACTTACATGACAAGTATACGCGTGACAAGGAGTTCAAAGTGGGTGATTTGGTTCTCTTGTTCAACTCCCGGTTACGACTGTTTCTGGGAAAACTTAAGTCAAAATGGAGTGAACCTTTTGAGGTGGTGGTCTCAAAACTGCAGCTCTTCTGAACTTCACAATCGCGGACCGTGGTGCATTTACCGCGGCCGCGGTAGGTAAGATTGTGTGGGTCCCAGGGTTTGTCTATAAATAGAACCTCAGGGCCCCTTTTACGCTTTTCGCTCATTGCATTCTCAAACAACATAGAACACTGTTCATCCATGCCCTAATTTGCACAAACACAAGAACTGAACTTCATTTGTCTCACATTTCGCATCTGTAATTCCAAATCAATCTTTAGTCTTTAATTTTATTCTTATTTTCTTTTAATTGATAGTTCTTACTTCTTCTTATTCTTCTTCTTCTTCTTCTTCTTCTTCTTCTTTTTCTTTTAATTTTGGCATAGGGTCCCGTAGTAGGAACTAGATTAGGTTTAAAATAGTTAGAATTGATTACGGAACACATAGTGGGATTGATAATGTTGATTTTATTGCTAGAATGCACGAAAAAGTAGAAACCCTAGGTTTGCTGAGCCCTAGTTTGCCTTCCGCGGCCGCGGTTGATTTTTCGCGGTCCGTGGTCATTTGTTTGATCTGAGAATGTTAAGTCCTGATAACCGCAGTCAGCGGTAGCAACTTCTGCTGATAGCGGTGCCTCTCCGCGGCCGCGATGGATTTTCCGCGGTCCGCGATGATAAAGTTCAGAGAGGTACATTTGAGGGTCTGCGGCCACAGTGGATTTTTCACGGACAACAGTGCAACTATCGTAGTCATGCTCCTTTTTTCGCGATATGTGGTGCTATTGATCAGAGAGTGGGTTGTCTGAATCCCACACCTCAGCGGCCACAATACATTTTTCCACTGTCCGTGGTGCTGCCTTCGCGGCCGCGATCCTTTTTTTCACGGTCCGCGTTCTGATGTTTTGTTCTTGCACTGTTAACTGATATTCTGCACTGCTTCTTCTAGTATTTGCACTAACAATTTCCAACTGATTATACTTGCAGACAATGGTTAAATCTAGAGGAGGCAGTGACAAACAAAAGGGTAGAGCAGAGTCCTCCCGGGATAGGGGACGAGGACAAATTAAATTGACCCCAGAAGTTCGGAAATCAATTAGGGAAATGAGGAAGAGCATCCGAGTTGCAGATAGAGATGCTTCCCATTTTGAGGGAAGTGAGTATGTGCCCTCCCGGGAGGTATCAATGTCTGATTCAGTGCTAGAATATGTACCTGACTTCTCGGAGAGGCATAGGTTGAGAGATATACCTACACCTCTAACCTCTCCTACTGCTCATGCTTCTGTTCTTATTTCTTCTGAGTCGTCTGATGGATCAGCAGAGAGCATTGATAGTTCAACTTCAACCTCACCTACACCTTCGTCACCTAGACATGATGTAGATGCTAGGGTAAGGGGGTGTGACCTAAAACTGGGGGTGTAGAAAGAACTAGAAACCTTGAAGTGTGGCAAAGGAGGTTTGTTAGTGAGCTGGCATATCACAAGTTTAGAGAGTGGTGGCCTCTAGGGTCACTTATTCATGAGCACCAGTTCATAGAGAGGGATCTTCTGCCTCACAACCCCAATGTGAAGTAGCATTTCAATGACCGCGTAGGATGGCATTATTTCACTAGTAGGGTGTCTGATGCAAATAAGCACTTAGTAAGGAGTTCTATGCCAATGCCTCCCACATCAAGAAGGATACAAAAGTGACTAAGGTGCGGAACTTGAAAGTGAAGTTTGATAGGAAAACAATAAATGAATACCTGGGCTTCAATGATGAAGATGAGACATTATATTTGGAGAAGGTGGCGATGGATGAGGCATCCCGCCCGTCGTTGGCATCATACCTGGCTATCCCGGACACCACCACAGCATGGTTGACAACATGGGTTCCTATCTTGAGGAAAATCCTAAACTTTGAGGCGAAAGGTTGGGAGACTTTTGTATGCAGCATGCTAGACCCCACTACCCATAAAAACACCTTGTCGATCTCTTGGGCAATATTAGTGGCGGCTATTATGGCGGGGTTCCCGATCAATATCGGGAATGTCATGTCTAGGGTGATCACCAGGGTATTCAATGAGGGTGGTAGATCATACCCTTCCCGAACTTCCTTACCATGTACTTGAAAGATCGGGAGGTGGAGAAAAGAAACTTTGATGTGAAGGTGAAACCCAAGATGCCCTTTTCATGGTACAACCTCAAGGGTCCAGACAACCCCAAAGCCAAGGAATCCAAGGGCAAAGCCACTACTTCTATTGGCCAATCTGAAGAGCCAGTAGTGGTAGCCACTACTTCTCAGCCTTCCACTGCTATACTAGATCCTGCCTCCGGACCATATACCTCCTTGCCTCCAGATATTCCATCCTCCTCAGAATACCCATTGACTGCCCACAGATTGAGCCAAACACTCTCCAGTATCAACAAATGGATGTAGGTAGTAACTTCTAAGCTGTGTGTGCTATCTGGTTCAGTGGAAGCCCAGTCAGTGCCCCCACTGCCACAAGTGCCAGCTTCGGTAGAGGAGTCTCTCAAGGAGCTTCTGGACAACCAGAAGAAGCTCTTGGAGAACCAAAATCTGATAATGGATGCTCTAGCAATTGAAGGCAAACACAAAGAAGCTGAGTAAGTCAACAAAGAAGTTGAATAAGACTCTGGCCTCGAAGGAGTTGGTTAAGGAATTGAGGGGAGAGGTGGAGAAGATGAAGGCAGCTGATCACCTACCCTTGGAGATACTATTGCATGATCAGCCTCCATCGGCTCAGATAGAGCAGGTTCAGGAGCAGGAAATTGAGAGAGCACCCAAGAGGAGGAGAGTGATGCCCCAGGTGGATGATGTAGAGATTGAGCTTGAGAAGACTGAGGGGGTTGCTTCTGGCCAGCCACAGGACCCCGAGACAGCTGATCCGGGCACCCAGCCACAGCACCCCATATAGACAGAGGATCCATAGGGAGTTTTCTTTACTCTCTATCTATCTTTTTGAGGTTATTTTTGGTTACTTAGCATTGAGGACAATGCTAGCTTTCATTTGAGAGGGTGTCCCTACATTGATGATTTGGTTTGTAATTATGACACTATTTTCTTTCTTTGTGCTTATTTTTCATTTTTGGTATGTATATGACTTTACCTTTTATTTCTTTTTTCGTATTTTTTTATCTTGGTCTATATAAATTTACTCTCTCATGTATATATTCATTCCCTCTTATGTATATTCATATAAACCCCCTATTACAGATATTTAGTTTACTTTCCGCACTTTTCTTTATAGCTTCTTTGGAAATTTTCCTTAATAGTATAGCTTCTTATTTCATTTAGTAGTTTCTTTTTCGGTTTGTAGCTTCTTATTTTACAATTTCTTGTGATCAATAAGCCTTTGATTTTCTTAACGCCACGGTTCTTTCCAAAGTGGAGTTTGTGTGAACCGGGTGGCTCTTCCCAATGATGGATGGCATGACAACCTTCTTAAGGGTTTGAGTCTGTTTTTCTTTTCTTTTTTGTGTAAATAGTAGTTAGTGAGCAATGGTGCCTCAGGCAAAGCTTCACTTGGGCCTAACACATTTACCTTTGATCTTATGGTTAAAAACAAATTTGTGTGTATAGGATGGTGATAATTGTGACCTTGAGACTCTAGTGTTGGCTAAACAATCATCGAGTGGTTTCTCGGAACCATTTGTGTTGCTCAAATCTTAGCTAAGGTTGTTGTGGGCCCTCGACTCTATTTATTTAGCAATCCTATAGCTTGTATGGTGAGGTATTGATTTGCAAGTCCAAGTCCCGTGCCAATAAGTCTAGAACTTGTCTTGAATGTTTGTCTAGGCGAAATCCTAAGTGAAGCTCGACTTGATAAGTGATTATAGGCACTCCTTGATCCTAATTGAGACTTGAAAACATCCATAGCCTACCAATGATGATATCCCTAGTCAACCCCGTTGATCCATAGCCCTTATTCTTTCAATAACCATGATACAAGCCTTTATCCATTTTGAAATGATCCTCTCTTGACACCCTATCTTTCCTTAGCACAAGGCAAAAGCATAAGTTTGGGGGAAAGACGAGGAATGCAAAAGTGATAAAAGGTACAAAATTAAGAAAAGGAAAGGCAAAAAGAAAAAGAAAGAAAATCCAAAAAGTCAAAAAGAAAGTCAACAATGTGGACGAAATGAAGGGATTCAATAAAAGCAAAAGATAAAATACATGTAAAGATTAGAAAGGAGAAAAAAGATTGAAATGAGCAAGAGAGAGTGACAGTGTGTCTCTCTAGCCCCTAAAGAAAAGTAAACGACTCAAAGAGTCAATAAAATGTGTGCCAAAATGAAGCAAATGAAGTGCTTAAAGGTAGATGAAATCTTCTTAGACTAATATATCCTACCCTGAACCAAAAGCCTTCATTACATTCCCACAAAATCCCTATATGATCTTGAGTCGGGTGAGCTTACATTAGTGATGACTCACATAAGGGGCAAGCTTATGGTAATTAGAGCTGGACTTATGACCTTCTTTTGAGAGAGATGAGTGTATTTTCCACAATTCTCATTCTGAGTGCTACAATCTAAAAGTGAGGTTTGCTTATGGAGAGTTGAGGAGTATGAGTTTGGGTTCTACAACGACCAATGTAACAGAAAGAGTTTCCTTGATGAGTTGAGTCAACTCTTGATGTTTTTTTGTCGCACTATAGCCATGGTGCTAAAATATTGTGTATTGTTGATAATGCATTTGAGTTGAGGGTAATTGTTAGTCCCAATTGATTCTTGATGAGGTTACTTTAGGATAGCTAAATTTTCCTTTCTTTTATCTTTACAAGGTGGGAATTACTTTGTTTGCTTGAGGACAAGCAAAAGCTTAAGTTTGGGGGAGTTGATAACTAGGGATTCTAGTCTATTTTATGCTCCTTTTGCTTGAGTTTTGGATTAGAAGTGTGTACAAGTATTCCCAAAAGCTAACTTGTTGTGCTTGTTTGCAGTGTTGGGTCAAAAAGAGACAATGATGTCATAACCAACTCAAAAAAGAGTGAAACCCGCACAAGTTCAAAGCCAAGTCAACTGAGAGCTAGAGCGAAAAACCAACTGCAGACGGGGAGGACCTACCGCGACAGTGGTCCTTTTATCGCGGTCCGCGATGGAAAGATTCATAGAGATGCAATTATGGACTTCTCAAGTTACCGCTGACCATAGTGCTTTTATGCAGCAGCGGTGCCTCCACCGCGACATCGGTCCTTTTACCGTGGTCCACGGAGAAGAGATTCAGAGAGTCCAAAGTTAAAACTAGAAGACCACAGTTTGCAGTTGATTTTATGCAGCCACGGTAGCCTCACCACTGCAATGGTCCATTTTTCTCTATCAGCAGTACCTCCGTCAGGGGCATTTTTGTTCGAAAAATTTAGCTGTGTATAAATACTTCTTTTTCAGATTTTTTAGGTCATCTTATCTTAGTTGAGCACGTGAACGCCGTATTTTACCTATTTTGAGTAATTTTGTAGCTTGTTTAGCAATTAATCTTAGAATCTTATCTTGTAGTTACATTTTATGGGTTATTCTTCATCTCCATTTATGATTTCTTCTTCAATTAAACCCATTAGTTAGGGTTGTGGCTCAATCATAGTGTGGGTATTTAATGGGTCTCTTATTTTAGGGCTTAGATGTTTATGGGTGATTGATATTTGTCTTGATTTATGCTTTCTATGTTGAATTAGTGGTTGCAAACACTAATTTGTGCCTTTTTGACTTAGTCTCTTCTTGAGAAAGAGATCTTAAGTCTAGGAAATTCAGGCCAACAATAAATTGGGGTGTATTCAAGAGATTGATAGCCCCAATTAAAGGGTTAAACCTAGATATAGTAATACCCGACTTAAGACAATATTGCTTGCACAAATTGAACACCCAATTGGGCTTGAGAAAGCCAATTAGGACAAAGTCACTCTTACTACCGAGAGGTGTAAAGTGAGTAGCTTCGTGCATTGGCTATATCACGATCCCAAATATAACATTATTGCCCTAAGTTTTAGATCCCATTAGATACTCGCCTAAGAGTAAGTCACTTTCTTAGTGCCTTTTTACCCATTTAGAAAGCCCTACAAAAATATCCACTTAGTTTAATTTGGTGCATTATTAGTATTAAAATTAGAAGTAACAAACAAACAAGTATGATTGGAAGTGCAATCAAGAGCAATACACACTGCTAGATTAGATAGGAATCCAACTCCAAACATTATATTAGCTCCATGTGGATTCGATCCCGACCTTCTCGGGTAAAAGTTACATCGACCGCTCTTACCACTCTATAGTGGTATAGGGTTGGACCCGATCAATCGCCCCGACCGAAGAAATATACCAAGGGGGGATCGTACGATTCGTCAAGGGTGGTGCATCATCTACCGTCAAAGGGGGCGGAGTTAAGCATGTCGGGGACGATGGTTCAGGTTCGGACATCGACCGGGAAGATGTGCGAGCCTATTTGGAGCAGCACTCACGTAGAGGTAAGGATAGAAGGCCCTGATTGACACATAGTCATCCCTGTAGACTATGATTTGTTGGCGAGAGTGAGACACTTATGGCAATGAGCGATGTAGAGTTATCACAAAGCGTTTCCGGCATGGTTCTGTAGGTAAATGTTTCTCTCTTTTATTTTCGTTTTTGGATTTTTTTTATGTCCTTAACCCGCTCTTTGTTTTGAACTTGCTTTGCATACTAGACCCTCCTCATGGAGATCGAGCGTGAACGTAGGGATAGGTGGAGGACGGCCATTTTTGGGAAGGTGTCCTTCAAATATAAGGAGTACCGCACCAAACATCATGAGTTGGCCGATCTATTCACTCAAGACATCGACTTTCAGCTATTCCGTGACGGGCTCAATCAAAAGTCGGAGGATGTGCGATGGCAGTTGCAACCCTCTACCTCTCATGCTTCAGCCGACCCTGTTGTGCCACAAGATTTATATGAGATGTGGGTTCATGCCGAAGCTCAACTTAACGTGTATAAGTCTCTTCGTGCCGATGAGAAAGTATCTGAGGTAGAATTTTGAGAGGTGCATATTAAAGAACGTGCCGCTCGTGAGGCATGTGGTTATGACCCCGGCACGCCTGGTGGAGACGATGTCGATTATGACGATGCGAACAAGCTCGCCTTCGATTCTTGGTACAATGAGGAGTATGCTACGGGGGGTGATGTGGCGTAGGACTTGGTTGTATTTATTTTTGTTTTGCTATTTTTGTGGGGACATCCCTGAGCCCTTTGTAAAAAACTTTTGTAATGTATCAGCTGTAATGGAGCAGTTACTTTTTATTGTGTACCTCTGAATCTTTTTCTTGTTGTGTGTTTTTTTGTTGCGGGGGTGCCCTGGGCTACCCAGCCTTGCATGATATTTTATCATAGTCAGGACGATGTCAGATGTCAAGTAATTTATGTGTTATCGGCTATTGAATGATTGGAGCAAGGTCGAGCTCTTACCTTTAGCGACGGCCTTTGCCGAAGGGTGTTATTACGAGTAAATGTCAAAATATTGACCCGTCGTGGTTCGAGCGGTATCGAACTCTTTTCTATGGCGATGGACTTAGCCGTAGGGGTGTTATTTTGAGTTGATGTCAAAATGTTAACTCGTCGTGGTTCGAGTGGTATCGAACTCTTTTCCTTGGTGACGGCCTTAGCCGTAGGGGTGTCGAAATCCTTATTGCAAAATATCAATGGAGGTTTTATTTCATTTGCTGGTGGTCGGTTTCATTCATACATTGGAAATACATGTCGATTTTGTTCATATATTAAAAGTTCTTCATACATTGGAGATATATGTCGATTCCGTTCATACATTGAAGTTTCATTGTATCTAGTCCCTTCATTGCTCGGCCTGGGGATGTCGTCGGTAGGCCGGGCGATGAACTAGGCCCTGAACTTCGAGACATCACCCTCATCGCCTTGTTAACCCCCCCGAGAAAGCCAGATTGGGACAAAACCCAGGTAAGGGAAAAAGAGTACGACTTAGGTGGTGTCGTTTTTCAGAATTGGAAGTATTTGAGATAGGCGACATTCCAGTTGTTTTGTAGTAGTTTTTCTTCTATTGTTTCTAGTTGGAATGCTCCTTTGCTTGTTGTTGCTGTGATTTTGTATGGCCCGTCCTAGCTGGTTCCCAATTTTCCTTCATTTGGGTCTTTAGTAGCTTGTGTTTTGGCCTTGAGGACGTAGTCTCCGACTCTGAGTGGTCGTATTTTGGCCATCCTGTTGTAGTACCTTTCTGCTTGTTGTTTTTGGGCTATCATCCTTACGTGAGCCATATCACTCCGTTCTTCCACTTCGTCCAGGTCTTGTATTCTATTTTCGTCGTTGTTCGGTCCACTCTCATTGGCGTATCTCAATCTAGATTTTCCGACCTCAATGGGTATAATGGCATCGGTCCCGTAGACTAATGAATATGGCGTTTCACCTATGCTAGTTTTTGGTGTGGTGCAGTAGGCCCATAACACCTTTGGTAGCAGTTTCGGCCATAGCCCTTTGGCGTCCTCGAGCTTTTTCTTTAGTATATTCCATATTGTTTTGTTGGAGGATTCTGCTTGACCGTTGCCGGCGGGATGATATAGTGTGGAGAGTATCTGCTTGATGCGCCATTTTTCGAAGAACTCGGTCGTCTTTTTCCCAATGAACTAAGGTCCATTATCACAACTGATTTCTTTGGGGATGCCGAAGCGTCATATGATGTTTTTCCAGATGAATGCGATGACTTACTATTTGCGTATTTGGGTGAACGCACCTGCTTCCACCCATTTGGAAAAGTAATCAGTTAAAACAAAAAGGAAGCGTATCTTACCTCGCCCTGCTGGGAGGGGTCCGACGATATCCATTCCGTATTTTATAAATGGCCATGGAGAAGTGACGGAGTGCAGGAGTTTGCCCGCTTGGTGTATCATACAGGCATACTTTTGGCATTGCTCACATTTTTTGACGTAATACGCAGCTTCTTTTTTCATGGTGGGCCAGTAGTATCCTGAACGAATAAGGCATCTAACGAGGGCTCGATTTCCTGTATGGGCACCGCAATGCCCTCGTGTACTTCTTCGAGTACACACCTTGTTTAATTTGGTCCAAGGCATTTGGCCAAAGGGCCTTCAAACGTCCTTTTGTAAAGGTTGTGATTTCTGAGGCTGTACTTGGCCGCCTGTATTCAAAGCTTTTTGGCTTCTTTTTTGTCTTGTGGGAGTGTTTCCTCCTGCAAATATGTTATGATGCGGTTGCGCCAGTCCCAAGTTAAATTTATAGAATGTACCTCGACATGGTCTATTGATGAGTGGATGAGGGTGACCATGTTTTCCTTGCTGATATTTTTGGTTGATGCGGCCAGTTTGGTGAGGCCGTCTGCTTCGATGTTTTGTGCCTGGGGTATCTGATCGAATCGGCATTCGTCGAATTCCGGTAGTAGCTTATGGATTTTTGCTTGATATTTTTGTAGCCTCTGTTCCTTCATTTGGAAAGTCCTAGTAACTTGGTTTAGAATGAGTTGAGAGTCGTAGTGGAGGATGACTCGTCGTGCACCATACTTTAGGGCCAACTTCAGTCCTGCAATTACGGCCTCATACTCGGCCTCATTGTTAGTCATTTCGGGACCATACGGATTAGCGAATCACTTTTCCTGTTGGGACTTCAAGTACGAGTCCCAATCCAGATCCCGACGTATTAGATGCGTCGTTGAAGCAGAGGACCCAGAGGTTGGGTCATCCAGGGGAGGTGCAAAGTGCTTCTTGCACGACCTCGGGTAGTATTTCTGCACTAAAGTTAGCGACAAAATCGGTGAGTACTTGCGATTTTATTACAGTTCGTGGTTCGTATGCTATATCGTGCTCGCTCAATTATATGACCCATTTGGCCAATCTACTTGACAGTTCGGTTTTTTGTAGGATGCTCCTGAGGGGGAAAGTCGTCACCACCTTTATGGGGTGACAATGAAAATATGGTCTAAGCTTCCGTGAAGCTATGATCAATGCCAGAGCTAATTTTTCGAGGTGGGGATACCTCGTTTCAGCATCAACTAAGGTTTTATTGATTTAGTAAATAGGAGATTGCATACCTTTGTTTTTGCAGACCAAAACTGCATTTACCGCGCTTACCGCGACTTCGGAGACGGCGAGGTAGACAAGGAGGCATTCACCTAGATCTGCCTTGGCGATTAATTGCGGAAACGACAAGTATGTTTTCAATTTTTTTAGGGCGTCGACACATTCCGAATTCCACTGGAGCCCGTTGTCTTTCTTTAGCACATTGAAAAATTTATTGCACCTATCCGATGACCGTGAAATGAACCTTGATAGGGCAGCTATCCGAGCTGCCAATTTTTGTACTTGCTTTTTGCTGGTTAACGTTTCCGGTATTCCCTTGATGGCCTTAATCTGATATGGATTGACCTCGATGCCTCTTTGCGACACCAGGAAACCGAGGAATTTGCCTGAGGTTACGCCAAAGGCGCATTTTTCGGGGTTCAATTTCATACCGTACCGCCTTAATATGTCGAAGGCTTCCTTCATGTAATCAATGTGGTCTTCTTTCCTTTTTAACTTAACCAGCATGTCATCGATATAGACTTGCATTTTTTGCCGAGTTGATCTTTGAACATCTTGGTGACTAACCTCTGGTATGTCGCCCCTGCATTCTTTAGTCTGAATGGCATGACCCTATAGCAGTACGTTCCTTGGTGAGTAATGAAAGTGGTTTTCTCCTGGTCCTCTTCCTCCATGAGGAACTGGTTGTAACCCAGGTAGCCATCTAAGAAGCTTAGCAGCTCGTGTCTTGCTGTTGCGTCGATGAGCTGGTCGATGTGGGGCACTGGAAAGGAGTCTTTTGGGCATGCCTTGTTTAGGTCTGTGAAATCAACACACATCCGCCACTTTCCATTTTTCTTCTTCACCATGACCACATTGGCGACCCACTAGGGATATTTTGACTCTCGGACGGAGCCATTGGCGAGCAACTTATCAACTTTTTTGTTGATTGCGGCGTTAAACTTTCTCCTCATTTGCCGCACTAGCGGGTAGAGGGGGTCAACATTCAGTTTGTGTGTGGCGATGTCTTTCGGGATGCCTGGCATATCTGAATGGGAGAAGGCAAACAAATCAGCATTGTCAGTTAAGCATTTACGAAACTTACCTGGTTCCGAGTGATTGTGTCCGATATAAGCCTTTTTTGTGCTGTCATTATCGTCTAGTAGGACGGGATTGAGATTTTCTTATGGTCGACTCGGAGGCTTCTAGAATGTTGGGATCCTTGATAACGTCTGTCTGTACGTCGAGTTTGGTTCCCGATATCGCTGATTGCTATGCTTCTGCGCTCGCCCCTTTTAGTTGTTGGGTGTGTGCGCAATCCTAGGCTATGCGATAGCACTCTTGTGTGATGTGTAGTTTGCCCCAAATGCTGAATACCCCCTATGGAGTAGGAAACATGATTACTTGATAGAGAATTGACGGAACTGCTCGCATACGTGTATCCATGGGCACCCTATGATAGCATTGTAGGTTGTATCTTGGTCAATGACGTGAAACGTTGTTTCCAGGGTGACTCCTCTAGCTAGAACGGGTAGCACTATCTCTCCAGAAGTTCGCTCGACTGCATTATTAAAACTTGTTAGTGTTATGCAACGCTGTATTATTTTATCTCTGAGTCTCATCTGTATGAGGACTCAAGGGTGGATAATACACGAGCTGCTTCCGTCATCTACCATTATTCTTTTTACATCAGTATCTGCAATACGTAAAGTGATAACAAGAGCATCATAGTGAAGGAAATACAAACCATCGGTATCTGATTTATCAAAGATGACACTATCTTCGAGGTCATCATACTGTTCATGAGTGATCGACCGTTTGAGTTTATGTGTGGTGGTGAACTTTACATGGTTGATTTCTGTGTCATCGCCTCCGCCGATGATCATCTATATAGTATGGGCGGGAGAGGGAGGTTTTGGAGGTCCCTGGTGTTGTTCGAGTCCGCAGGCAAAGTTAGCTCGTCCTTGGTCGCTTAGAAGCTTTTTTAGGTGTCCCTAATTTAACATTCTTACTACCTCCTGCCACGAACATATGCAATCTTCGGTTTTATGACCCCATTACTGGTGGAATTCGCAAAGAACATTCGCCTTTCGAGTGCTCGGGTCGAACTTCATCTTTTGCAGCCATTGTACCTTTGTGCCAAATTTCTCTAGTGTGTACACTATTTCTGAAGGAGAAATACAAAAATTGTGAGCAGATAAGAGCAGTGGCATACCTCTTTCGTTTCAATTTGGCGCGGTATGTTAAGGAGGGGCATCTGTGTGTCACAGAGGTGGGATAGATGTCCTGATGTAGGGCTGATGCCTTTCTCGGCCAAGGCGGGGTCCCAACTGATCTCTTCGACCGTCATTGCAACGATCTTTCCTTGCTTCAGCTTGAACTGACGTCAGCCGTTGGATCGGACCGTTGAGGTTGTACTCATCGGCCCTTACCTCGGCGCAGTAGGCGTTGTGATTTCTTCCCAAGTGGTGGGAGGGTATTTCGTGAGCCTGCTTAACAGTTTTTTGGTCGCTCTCAACCCATTCATGCTTAATCCGTTCTGGAAGGTTGCTACTGCGATCCCTTCTAACACATTTGGAAAGCTAATTCTCACCATGTTAAACCGGGTATGAAGTCCCTGAGTCCTCGTCGTGCATCTACTTGACGACAAATATGTCGTTTACCCTGGCTTCCGCCTTTTTAGCTCATGCATGGGAGGTGATCAACTTGTCCGCCATTTCTTCGAACGTTGCTATTGACCATGCTGGTAGTTGTGAGTACCAGGTTAGGGCTCCCCCTATTAGGGTTTCGCAGAATTTTTTTAGTAGCACCGATGGTACTTGTTCTTTCGAAAGATCGTTGCCTTTTATGGCTGTGACGTAGTGGATGATATGATCTTCTGGGTCTGTAGTACCGTCATATATCTTCATGTATGGTGGCATTTTGAAGGTTTTTGGAATGGCGTGGGGGGCTGCTTCCTCATTGTATGGTTGCACGATGAATCGACCTACATCCCATTTTGGCAACTACTGTGGGGCGCTTGGTATTTTGTCGACCCTTTCTTGATGCTCTTTCATCTGGTCACGGAGTGCCTTATTCTCATTTTTCATTTTCTCCATTTTCTTTAGAACGGCTGCGAGCGTGTCATTACCTGCGTTAACAGTAGTATGAGTGTTACCTATGCGGGGGGCATCTTGTTCGTCAGCGATCATCATGACATCTATGTGTGCGATGTCACTATTCTCCCTTTGAGTGGTTTTATCAAGTATGTTGTTCAGAGTGCTTGTTAGCCACTCTTCCAGTAGTCTTCTTACTGTCGGTGGTGCCTCTCTTGTTGAAGACATGGAGGCTTCTTTTTCGCGCGAAGCAGTTACACTTTCGTGCGGGGGAGGTGAAGCGTCTCTCCTAGGTGTAACGTTTGGTGTCACATTTTAGTTGTCTTCCCTGCCATCTTTGTTGATGGTGTTCAGGATATTGGTTGTGACACCTGCTATCGCTTTTAACCTTGCATCTCCTTTTCCTGCCATTATTAGTTTATGCCAAGCTAGGAAGAGATGACTATCCTTTTTTATGATCTAGATGAAACTAAAATCTTAACTAAAGATCTCCCCACAAACGACGTCAAATTGTTTGATCAAAAGATGTTAAACCCTTCGATTAAACCAATTTTATGGTTGGAAGAACGGTGAATCTCAGTTAAGAATAATAAAATCTAGATCAAGTGATAAAGGAAATAAGCAAGATGAATGATGTTAGCTAATATGTTGGAATCAATTAAATGCTCATAAATGCAACAACTCAAATGCGCAATCGATCTAAATGAATGCAGCCGGCGCAAAAAGGGAATAAGTATGAGATGATTGTGGAATCTTTGGATCTTATCAATATCGTATAATGATATATGTTTTTGTTGTGTAATCAATGAACGAGGCTGCTCTTATATTTACTCTCAGATGAATCTTTTACAAAGTGTTTTTTGTCTTTTGGCAGAGCCCCCTTTCTTTACTAACTCTTCATGTTTATAAGGGACAATCCCCCATGAAACACTAAAAAGTACAATCATAAAGAATATTCGAAAAACATCTTCTTACTGTCTCCTACTAAGTTCACACTACCGTTGACATCTTATTTCGACTGACCGCTCTTGGTCGTCGTCATTCACCACGACGACCATCAGACATTGCGCCGTGATAATCTCATTCCTCGTCTTATTCGGTGACTGTCGTAGTTTCCAAATTTGGACCCATACAAACCTATTCTTTCTTTCCTTATGAAAATTTGAAAAACGTATGCAATCAAAGTGAATATACTGTAGGGAGAGTGAAGAACTGAACAAATGCTTATATTGAAGCTGGAAATGTAAATTATTGCGTTATAATCAGCACTCATGCTGCTGATCGTGTCTTCGGTGAGTCAAGTACAAGAGCTTATTTGTGTGTTTTAAGTGAGTAACTGAAGAAGTGAATAACTGACATTTCGTGTGTTGCTACCCCCATCCTGTTGTTAATAAAGGACTTAACACCATTTCAGTCAAACATTTGGTCACAGAACAAACTCGTATATGAATGTAAAGTTCATACTATATTGCAACGAGAACTCAATGTTTGGTCGTTACTCATGAGCTTTACAGGTCAGCAAACTTTTAGTTAAGCTACCATGTATACTGGAGTATCTTACAGGGCACTTGTTAAACCAGAGCAGCAAACTCAATTAACCTAAATATCTTGCCAGAATCCATTTAACAAAGCCCCAACAAGCAGACTTTAAGCAACAAACACCTAACTTCACACTTCCTACTACAAGTCTACACTAGTATCAGAGTACTTAAGCAAGGACATGTATAAACTGTGAAAAGCTATCGGATTGACTTAGAACGAGCAACACTGTTATCCTTCAACAATTCAACAACTCTTCTCATGGACGGCCTGTTAATGGGCAATGAAGAAGTGCAAAGCAAAGCCACATCAAAAACCTTTTTAATCTCTGCATAATTGCTTGCAGACGGATTCATTCTCTGGTCGACTAGCTGGTTCAAATCAAGAATACTATTGCTGCCCGTGACACGGCCACTTCCTTCATCTTTTTTAGACGATATTGCAACCTCTAACACCCACTTGACCATGTCCTTGTTCTCACCGAAAGAGGAGTCATTGGGCCTTTTACCGGTTATTAGTTCCAACAGTACCACACCAAAGCTATAAACGTCACTCTTCTCATTAATCTTCAGAGTATACGCATATTCTGCAATTGAGAAAAAAGAATCAGTGTACGTTCAAAGGTGCAGCCTGGAACCCTTGGATAATACAGTTTGGCATCCATAGATATTTAGAAAACTTTAGCACTAACATTACATGTTCATGACCAACATAACAAAATGTTTTCTACACTAGTATCAAGACGCCATCAACTTTTTTCCATCAAAGATGTAGGTCTGTATTTTTCTTACTTTTTCCGGGGAAAGGAGTATGGGCAGTCACAAACCACATAGGATCAACTTTACAAAAGGGATGAAATTGTATGCCTAATGTGGAATTTATGGTAGCAAGTAGAATTTAAGGTGTTACCAAATTTATTTAATAAATAGAGAAATAAGAAATAATAATTTAGGCACATGTTCCTTTCATTTTTAATCTTTGGATCAAATCTTGAATGTGTTGGCAAACACTAGGTGACAGAACACAACTCTCTTATTTTTTTATTCTTTTGATCAAATCTTAACTTTGTTAGCAAACCTTAGGTGACAAAATCATTCAATGATATGATGTGATCTAAGAATTAAATATTACTAGTAGACAATAAATGGTCATGCAGATTTCAGAAACGGAGTGCCCAACCTTTCTTTGATTTTACTTCGAAAAATCTATATTGAAACACAGAATTAAATATTATACAATATACTAATTAGTATGTAGCAAATGTGCAGACTTCAGAAAAGGCGTGCCAGATATTTCTTTGATTTTACTTTGACAAATCCCTAGTCAAACTCAGAAACAAGAATTAGCATGCAATAAATAGAAATTTAGACTTCAGAAACAGAGTTTCCAGCAAGAGTACTGACAGGATACCGCAACAAAATGGAGATTGATAAGCTTTCCGATCTAGTCATAAGTTTGAAACATCTATTCTAATTAAAATCGGGTCTCATATCTTATAAAAGCATCTAAAAATCAAATCAAAAACAATATTTTGAATGTCCTTATATACAGGATGCAGATATTATAGTAAGTATCTTTAACAACAAGTTAACACAGAAATAACAACAACATCGATTAGGTCTCATCTCCAAGCAAGGCAGATATTATAGTAAATATCTTTAACAACAAGTTAACACAGAAATAACAACAACGTCGATTAGGTCTCATCTCCAAGCAAGTATCGTTAACTATATATTATGTTTTTATTCCCCTCCCCTTTGATTACCCTTTGATCCTCTTTGTTGGAGCTATTGCTCCTTTGGTGACTCGAACCCACAACCTTGGGGTTGTAGGTGGAAGGTGTTGACCGTCAGAGCAACCCCTCATGTCTATCGTTAGCTATATGAATTCTAACTACTCGTATCACATATTTATGCCTATCTCGGTCCAATATTATAAAAAAGTTAGTTTCTTTAGCACCAGATGCTCTCGATACATTTTCTATTAACATGGAGTATATAATTCGAAGAAGACTAGAGAACTTCTAGCAGTCATTGAACCTATAGCTCAATAACATCAATAAGTTAACAGAAAATAAAAGGTTAAAG
Organism: Nicotiana sylvestris; assembly: GCF_000393655.2. Taxonomy (NCBI): domain Eukaryota; kingdom Viridiplantae; phylum Streptophyta; class Magnoliopsida; order Solanales; family Solanaceae; genus Nicotiana; species Nicotiana sylvestris. Next base: position 98,267,259 of record NC_091058.1, read on the forward strand.
GAAAATATATTACCAGGTGCAATGTAGCCGTAGGAACCAGCAATATGGGACATGACTTGATCACTCTCCTCACTGTCCTGCTGCATTACCTTAGCTAGCCCAAAATCAGCAACTTTTGGCCTAAAATCCTCGTCCAACAAAATGTTATTAGACTTGACATCTCTGTGCACTATTGCAGGAACAGAATCATGGTGCAAATAGGCCAATCCTTGAGCTGCTCCAACTGCTATGCCAAATCTCCTTGGCCAATCCAAAAGAATGCCACCTTTTTCCCCATGTAATACATCTCCTAAGCTCCCATTTTCCATGTACTCATACACCAATATCCTGAAGTCGTCACCAATGCCACTGTACAATAGTTTTACTATGTTTCCATGTCGGACTCTCCCTAGAGTCTCCACCTCCGACCTGAAAACCTCCTCAGATTCTCTCTCCCGTTTAGCCTCCCAAAGCTTCTTAACCGCGACCATCTGCCCGTTTTTCAGTTTGACCCTATATACCCGACCAGACCCACCAGCTCCAATGAGATTCTCATTTGTCAGTGAAGCTAACAAGTCTCCCTCCGTGAATCCAACCCGTTGAAATGCAGTAATTCTCCATGCACTTTTACGCTTACTCCGAATGGGTAGCAACTTTTTGGCCTTGATCAAGACCCAAACAAGTGACCCGACAAGTATGACGGATAAAGCTGATAAAATACACACCAAATACAAGCTAATACTTTTGGGTCTTGGGCACTGAGGTAGAGGTTTAAGATCCGGACTACAAAGATCCGGATTGCCCTGCAAACCCGAGATGAAAAAATCATTATCAAACACAAGTGGCACTTTTCCTTCAAGCCTGTTATTTGATACGTTGAACTTGTTAAGCTTGAGGTTGCTCAGCTCCGACGGAATTTCGCCGGAAAGCGAGTTTCCAGCGAGGTCTAAGTACGTCAAAACCGGCAAAGTCCCAAGCTCACCTGGAATTTCACCTGTCAATTGATTGTTAGCTAAATTCAGTTCAGTCAAGTCGGTCCAAGAACTAACTAATTTGGGAATTTGACCCGTGATCCTATTTTCTGAAAGATCAAGCTTTTGTAACGTTTTCATCTTTGTGATACATGAAGGCAAATCTCCTGATAATTGATTCTTGCTTATGTCCATAATCACAATCTCTTCCAAATTGCATAATCCCGCCGGCAATTCCTCGGAGAATTTGTTACCGGAGATGAGAATTTCTGTTAGGCCACGAGCATTGGAGATTGAAGCTGGAATTGAACCTTGAAAGTTGTTGTTTCTCAGTTCAAGAAATGTGTATCCAGCAAAACTCCAGAAACCAGTTGGTAATTCACCAGAGAATTGGTTGTTATAGATACGCACGTACGTTAGTGAATTACACTCCCCATAGGATTCAGGGACTGAACCACTGAACCTATTATCGAACAGGTTCAAAATCCTAAGTTTCTTTCTGGAACATAAATTGGGGGGCAAAGAACCTTCGAGATTATTGCCAGAGACATCAAACTCATCCAAATCTGAACTCATACCAAAATCTTGAGGTAAAGTACCTGAAAATTTGTTGTTAAAGAGCTTGAACTGAGTAAGATTCGGGTTAAGAGCTAAACTTTCTGGAATTTCGCCTTCTAAATTGTTATCATTGAGATTCAAAGATACCAGCGGCAAACGGGCAAGGCTATCAGGTATTTTTCCCGTGAGATTATTCTGAGAAGCGTCAAACCTGAACAGAGAAACAAGTCCCGAAAACGTGTTCGGCAGTTCACCTGAAAATTTATTCTGAAAGAGCTCTATTTGTTCTACGGTTTTCAGCTCTCCAATGCTTTCTGGAATTTTTCCAGTTAGATTGTTAATCGCCACGTCAAAATTCTGAATAGATTTCAGGTCTTTAATGGAATCTGGAATATTTCCAATAAGATTCGCAAACCGAGCATATAGAATTCGAAGTTTACCTAGTCGTCCAATTGAGGAAGGCAATGGACTTGGCTTAAATGGATTTTGAGCAATGACCAATCGAGTCAACTCGGTGAGATTGGATAAGAACTCAGGAACTGAACCATTAAGGAGATTGTTGGCAATATCGAGCTCTTGTAATCTCGGTAACCGGCCTAAGCTCGCCGGAATATCACCGGAGAAATTGTTTGAATTAACATCAAGCACGGTCAAGTTATCAAACTTGGCTATAAACTCCGGCAGCTTGCCAACGAAGAAATTTAAAGAAAGATTCAAAAAGTGCAGATGCGAACATAGGGACCAGGAGTCAGAGGAAATAGAGTCACCGAAACTGTTATCGCCCAGATTGAGTTTCTGCAAAGTCGAAATCCGGCAGAAGTCGGCCGGAAAATGACCTGAGATTCCAAAACTGGTGAACTCGATGGAGACAACCTTATGCGTTTTACGATCACAGGTAATGCCGGTCCAGTTACAAGGCGCATTTGGAGCAGACGCGTTCCAATCAGAGAGCAATCCATTGGGGTCACCGAGCTGACCTGTCTTAACCCGGAGTAAAATGGCGATATCGCGGTTCAAGCAACTAGCCGGAATAATGAATAGAAACAGTTGTATGAGTAGCAGAAATTGGAGTTTCGTGTGTTCCATTGATAATACAATGAAATCTCCCTTACGGGTGAAACTAAGTCCTTAAAAAAGGCAAGAGTTTGTTTTGATGATTAAATCATAAATCACAAAAATCTGAAAATGGAGGTTGGATGGTGAGGAGATAAGAGTTTAAGAGATGGGAAATTTTATGCATGGATTACAAGTGTAACGGAAACAGGGTTTAAGGAGAAGAAAGAGTACTGAGAGTGTAAATGAGTGTTCACACATGAAAAAAGCTACGCTAATTGTTGGACTCTAATGGCGATAACAAGACAGCGTGTTATTGCGACTTAAAGCAGGATGTTATAATCAAGGTTTTGTACACACACATAAATATTCTAAGATTCACCTACAATTTTCAAAATTATCTACTACTTTCTTTATAAAATTTTATGTTAAGTCAAACGATGTTGAGACGAAGACACTAACACTAATTTTGAGCTTCCTATAGTAATCATAAGACAGTTACTATGAATAAGACTGACTCAAAATCTTCAATTTATATTAATAAAGGGAAGAAAGTAATTATATAAAGGGTTATAGTAATTACTTTATTATTGTGGGAGTAAAAGGTGAAGTGATGCTTTTAGTTTCCTTTCTTAGAGTCAACTAAAGAAGAAAAAAGGAGTCAAAAGATAATGTGGCATTTCATATTTGACTAATTTCGTAAGGTTGGGACCTTTATCCAACAAGATTATAAAATTTCTATACCGAGCGAATATAAGGTGTGTTTGGAAATGGGAATGGAATTTTACTAGATGTGGAGTTTGTGGGTTTAATGTAGGGGTGTCAATGGATATTGAAAAATCGACTAAACCGACCGAATCGTACCGTACCAAACTGATTTTTAGGTTTCTTTTAATAAAATCGTAGATTTTTATATAAATTTATAATTGTACCGATAATTAGGGTAGGTTTTTTATTTTATAAAAATAAACCGAAAAAATACTGAACCGTACCGAATAAATTTACATGTGAAAAATATATTTATTATTAAGTTTAAAAATAATAAAACATTAAATTTTTCCATGGATTTTGGAATTATGAAAACAATTACAAGCCAGCAAATAATAAACACAAAATTATAATTCTCAAACCTATTATGCCACTTCCATCGAAAATAAATTATTTTCAGCATATTCACTAGCAAGACACAAGGCATTATAGCAATTATGAGTAGCAAACTACAATGTTTTGATTATATTTCCTTTCGTATGATTTAAGTTTATCTTTTTGAATATTTAATCTTCTATAGACTTTATTTTTCAGTCTCAGTCCCAGTTTGATTAATATCTTTCCACTCGTGTGATTTATATTTTCTTTATATTAATTTGTTTAGTTTCTTTTACGCTATTGTAGAGTAGTTGATGGATCTATACTCTAGCCATCTTTCATATTTTCTTAATTCATCGCCCTTTACAATGTAAAAATGTCTAGAGAGTTTTGCTAAGTCCTATAAAAGTATAGATGTTATTGCATTCTACTTTTACTAGTGACTTTTACATGACTTTTTGAAAAAAATACCGAAAATTAACCGAACCGTACCGATACCAAAGAGAAATCGATATAATTGGGACGATTTCGAAAAGTCTAATTTTGGTTATACATAATAAATAACCGAAAAATTGGTATGGTACAAAATTTACAAAATAACCGACTGGACTGAACCATTGACACCCCTAATCTATGGAGACAGGGGTACGAATTCTTCAAGATTATATTACTTGGGAATCTAGCGACACAATTTTTAACTAAAAAGATCGTCTAGAAAAGTTGTTACGTTGCTTAATTTGAGGCTATAAGATAAATTGAGCATACATACATGGGAAAGAGAAGCACTAAAAATGATGCTAGTTTTATTAGGTTTTCCCTTGTTTTTACTTTATTTTTGCAAGATGTGAAGAAAACTATTAGTATAGAAAATGTGCTTTTTCAGAAATATGAATGCATCAGAGGCGGAGCCATCCTTTTAAGATTTTGGATTATAAATTAATAATTTATATATATTCAATTAATTTTTTAAGACAAATATAGAATTCAAACCAAAGTTACTGAGTTCGGACCAGCATCCGACACTCTAACTCCGCCCCCGAACGTAGGCCTACTATATTTGAAGTTATTCTTTTTTTTGTTGTTGTTGTTGGTAATCCAACGTCCTCGAAAGGATCCACTACTTATAAGTGAGAAACGAGAATTTAATGTTTTCCTTTTTCTATTATATTTTCCAAATATTGTAGAAAAAAATAAAATATTGTATCTGTTTTTTCCCCATGATTATTTGTTCATAAATTTATATGTTTTGTAATTTTGTTCTAGAAAACAACGGAAAATAACTCATCGTTCTTTGGAAGGGAAAATGCATAAGTACCCCTCTGATCTATATTCGGATTTTCAACTACACACTTTTTCTTTACGGGAATCCTATTACCCCCTTAAACTTATTTTAAATGAAATTATTTGCACTCTTAACGCTGACGTGGCAGAGTGTGTGTATTTCACTCTCCTACTCTCCCAAAGGAGAGTGAGAAGCAAGAAAAAATAATTTTCAGATTATTTTTTATTCTTTCTTACCATTTTTTCTTACTTTTTTTTTCCTTTTTCCTTTTCCTTTTCCTTTTACTTTGTCTTTTTTCTTTTACTTTTTTTTTCTTCTCTAATTCCGGCGGATATTCATTCACTGGCGACTTTGTCTAGCCGTTTTTCTTCCATTTTTTCTTTTCACACACAAATTAAACTCTCAAAAAGATCTATTCATAAGCAAAGCAAAATACACTCAGATTTGGGGGGAAAATTCATCATCGAAAAACCTTTCCACGCCGGAAAAAAATGATGTATTAAAATTTTAACTGGAAAAAGTTTTCTCTCCTTATATTCGTTTTTTTTTCTTTTGCTCTTCCTCCCACTCATAAATTACACTTTCAAGAGAAATTTATTTATATATATATATATATATATATATATATATATATATATATATATATAAACAAAACACACTTAGATCGGGATAAAAATCTGTCGCAGGAAAAAATGGTGTTTGTGAAATTCCGACGACCACCATTTTATGCCGCCGGTGACCAAAACAAAAAGAAAGAGAATGAAATAACCAAAAAAATGAGAATAATAAGAAATAAGAAAAAATGATAAGAAAAAGAAAAAAGAATAAAAAAAGTACTAAAAATACATGTGGGGGCGCGTGTAGCTCACCACTTGCCAAGAGTTTGGTTGTCTAATTTTAGGGTGCAAATAATTCCATTTAAAATAAGTTTGGGGGGGTAGCAGAATTTCCGTAAAGAAAAAGTGTGTAATTGAAAATCCGGGTATAGGTCAGGGGGTACTTATGCATTTTTCCTTGTTTAGAATGAAAGACCCTAGTCATTTATGCCCAAATGCACAAAAGGGATTAGCCGATCAGCCCACAAAATAGCAATGAGTCTCGCATAGTTTTCTAATTTTATCGCTTTTGTTTCACTATTACTGTCACGATCCGGAATTTTCACCATCGGGAGTCGTGATAGCGCCTACTAATGTGAGCTAGGCAAGTCAACCCTTAACTATCTACTACCTTTTTCATATTACTTCTTTTAAAACAAATATAGGGCGACAATATAAATAAAGCGGAAGTTAGGAAATAGGCGGAAGTCAACATTTATAAAGCTTAGAGTTACGTCTATTACCACTTTTAAGTTTCCATACCCCAAAATCTGGTGTCACAGTACCACAGACTGTCTAAGAGTCACTACATACAAAAATACATAGTGTTGTTCCTGCGCAAGAGATAAAGGAAACAGGAAATAGAGATAGAGGGAGACGCCAGGGCTCGCGGATGTCTGCAGGTCTACCTTGGGTCTCCGGATGGACTGAAGGAAGGCCTCCAACTACTGTCTGAAATCTGCTCCGGGATCTGCACACAGTGCAGAGTGTAGTATCAGCACAACCGACCCCATGTGCTGGTAAGTGCCTGGCCTAACCTCGGCGAAGTAGTAACGAGGCTAGGACCAGACTCCAGATAAACATGTGCAGTTATATTATATATGGCGGAAAAGTAAACAGGTAATAAGCAATTAAAGCTGGGAAGGGAAACATGCCTCGGGGATACCTGATAAAGCAAAATAGCAAGGAATAAATAAGGAAGCTGACAATATAACTTCTAACACAGATAAAGAAAAGTAAAAACAACTTTCACTTTCAGTTTCCATCTTGTTATAGGCGTGCAACCCGATCCCATTTCTCATATCTTGTGGTAGGCATACCACCCGCTCCCATTTCATAATATCTTGTCGTAGGCATATCACCCACTCCCATTTCATAATACCTTGTGGTAGGCGTACTACTCGGTCCCATTTCATAATATCTTACAATTTCAAGGAATCCCAGCAACGGAAAATAATCAATATAATAACTTCCCGGCAAGGGAACACAACAATGTAATAATTTTTCCGGCAAGGGAACAACAATATTTAAATAGTCATTCCGGCAAGGGAGAATCAGCTATAACCAATCTCAACTTAGCTTGTACTCAGTTCAATTATTGAAAATGCTCAATCATAGAAGGTCATTAAGTAAAGCACCCAAGTGTCATTTAAGAACACACCAACTTTCAATTTAAGACTCACGGTCATGCTTGACACCAACGTATAGATACTTGTCACCATGCCTATACGTCGTACTCAACAAGAAACAAGCAGCAAATATGACTCAACTCCTAATCCCTTAAGCTAGGGCTAGACCAAACACTTACCTTGATGCCTTGATCACCACTCAAGTCTCAACTATAGCTTTACCCCTTGATTCCACCACCAATCCGCTCGAATCTAGTCACAAGTTACTTAATTACATCAATAAGTGCTAAATGAATCAACCCCAATGCATGAAAATGAGTTTTCCCAATGTTTTACCCAAAAAGTCAAAATCACCCCGGGGCCCATGTGGTCGAAACTCGATGTTCGGACTAAAACCTGGTTACCCATTCCCTCACGAACCCAAATATATTATTTATTTTGAAATCGGACCTCAAATTGAGGTCCAAATCCCCAATTTTAGAAAAACCTAGGTTCTACCCAAAACACCCAATTTCCCCATGAAAATCTTTGATTTGAAGTTGAAATCATGTTGAAAGATGTTAAGGAGTGAAGAAAATGAGTTAGAAATCACGTACCAACATTTTGGAGAAGAAAGGTTGGTTGAAAAATCGTCTCTTATGTTTTTGGGGTTTTGAAAAGTGAAAAATAACTGAAATTCCCGTTTATTTATACCCCTCTCAGACCCTCTATGCGGACCGCTTCAAATGGACCGCGGCCGCACAGGCCTCCCTGAAGACCTGCAATTCAGCACCTTGTGCGGACCGCACAAAGGCGACTGCGGCCGCATAGCCTCTACCGCGGACCGCACAAAGGCGACCGCGGCCGCGCTGGCCCCTCCGCGGTCTCACGCGATTTCTCGCGGACCGCACTAGAGGGTTCAGAGACGGCAACTTCTTGAACCTGCAACATCTGACTTTCTAAGCCTAAGGCATCCCGGAACCCACTCGAAACTCACCCGAGCCCTCGAAACTCCAACTCAAGTATACACACAACCTCAAAAACATCCTACGGATATATTCGTTTAATCAAATTACCAAAATAACATCACGAGCATCTAATTAAACCTCGAGATCAATAAAATTTCTCAAAACTCTTTTAAACATCAAATTTCTCAATTAAGGTCCGGATCACGTCAAACGACGTCCGTTTTTAACCAAATTTCACAGGAATGACTCGAGTTATATATAAGACCTGTACCGGGCGCCGGAACCAAAATACGGGCCTGATACCATTGCTTTCTAATCAGTTTTCATTTCAAATTTCCTTAAACAAATTCAAAAAAATAATTTCACTTAAAAATTCATTTCTCGGGTTTGGGACCTCGGAATTCGATTCTGGGCAACGCCCAAGTCCCTATTTTCCTACGGACCCTCCGGGATCGTCGAATCACGGATTCGGGTCCGTTTACCTAAAAGGTTGACCGAAGTCAAATTAACTCATTTTAAAGTCAAGACTTAACATTTTTCACAGAATTTCATATTTAAGTTTTGCGGTTACGCGCCCGGACTGCGCACGCAAATCGAGGCTACTCTAAGTGAGGTTTCCAGGGCCTCGGAGGCATAGAATTCAATTAAAAATAGGTGATGGCCCTTTGGGTCGTCACAATTACTTAGTCTGGAAAAAGTCTTTTTTAATTAATGTAATAAAGAGTATTAGATAACAATTTAAAAAGAAAACATTTTTGGAGATAGCTAGAGATATAACGACTTGCCTGCGTCGAATCATAAGCTGTTGAGTCAAATAAGAAGGCTATTACATTTGATCTAATTATAATACAATTTGCTTAGACTAATGTAGTACTAATTTGGTTTCCATGTTTGTATACTTCGATAGATTTAGGAATTTGGCTATTCACTTGTTAAGACCAGCCTAATGATAAATGATTATATAAACACCCAAGCATTATTGAACACGATTTCTTCTAGAATCTAGATTGCAATTGGTAATTAAAGCATTTTAATAACTCTTACGTCATACTAAAAATTGCAAGTTACAATATTAATAATAGGCATTGACGTAATGCTGATGTCATTCTTCCGTTGATTGGATAAATTTACGACAAAGACCACTAAATAAGGTTTTGGATGATCTAGTGATCAAAGTTTAATTGAAATCTATGTAAGCTCAGAGCAAGTTGGGATTTATTCCTATTACAGACTTGAAAAAAATAGTTTCTTTTCAAGTTGAAATTCTTTATAATATCTAGACGTGTCAAGTGCATGAGTTGGGGAGCCAAGTAATTAACTTTCGCATTACACTTTTACCTATATGTTAACTAATTATAATAATGTGACTATTTACCCTAAAAATTGGATAACATTTAAACTTATAATTATAATAAAATAAAAATAATGCAGTAAAATATAAATAAGAAGAAATAGAAAGAAAGGAGAAGTGTTTTCTTCTTTCACTTTGGTGTATTTTTCCATTGCAATTACATGACCTTTTATATGCATAAAAAGTAAAGATGATGGACATAAAGTAGGAAATTTAATCTTTAAGTTATTCACAATATGGGCATCCAATGTAGCATCCCATGTAGTATCCAAAGTAGTATCCAATGTACAAACTATTCATAACACTCCCCTTGGATGTCCATGTAAGATAATGTGCCTCATTAAAAACTTACAAAAAAATATTGGGATGTACATAGTTATTTATAATATGCATTGTTTGATGCCTCATTAAAAACCTTACCAGGAAAACCCAGTGGGACAAAACCTTGGTTAAGGAAAAGAGTGCAGCGTGTAGTTACTCCCCCTGATGAAAAATCACTTAATGTCTCGAAGACGACGCATTCCAATCTTATATATCAGCTTTTCAAATATTGAGGTTGGTAACGCCTTAGTGAACAGATCAGCCAAATTATCACTTGAACGAACTTGTTGTACATCTATTTCACCATTCTTCTGAAGATCATGAGTGAAAAAGAATTTCGGTGAAATGTGTTTTGTTCTATCTCCTTTGATATATCCTCCTTTCAATTGAGCTATGCATGCAGCATTGTCTTCATACAATATTGTTGGAATATTCTCTTTCGAAGAAAGACCACATGTTTGCTGAATGTGTTGAGTTATAGATCTTAACCAAACGCATTCTCGACTTGCTTCGTGAATGGCTATTATCTCTGCATGATTTGAAGAAGTAGCAACCATAGTTTGTTTTGTCGAACGCCATGATATGGCTGTACCTCCACTTGTAAATAAATAGCCTGTCTGAGATCGACCTTTGTGTGGATCAGACAAATATCCTGCATCTGCATAACCAATCAATGATGGCTTGGATTCATTTGAATAAAATAAACCCATATCAATGGTCTCTTGGAGGTATCTGAATATATGTTTAATACCATTCCAATGTCTTTGTGTTGGGGAAGTACTAAATCTTGCCAATAAGCTTACTGAGAAAGCTATATCTGGTCGGGAATTATTGGCAAGATACATTAATGCCCCAATTGCACTAAGATATGGTACTTCAGCACCAAGAAGCTCTTCATCATTTTCATGAGGTCGGAATGGATCTTTCTTTATATCAAGTGATCTCACAACCATCGGGGTACTCAATGGATGTGCTTTATCCATATAGAATCGCTTTAAAATCTTTTCGGTGTATGTTGATTGATGGACAAATATTCCATCTTTCATATACTCAATTTGTAGACCAAGACAAAATTTTGTCTTTCCAAGATCTTTCATTTCAAATTCTTTCTTCAAACAGTCTACTGTTTTTGGAAGCTCCTCAGGAGTTCCAATGATATTTAAATCATCAACATACACAGCGATTATAACAAATTCAGATCCAGACCTTTTTATAAAGACACAAGGACAAATTGGATCATTCTTGTACCCTTCTTTCAACAGGTATTCACTCAGGCGATTGTACCACATACGACCTGATTGTTTCAATCCGTATAAAGATTTCTGAAGCTTTATTGAACAAGTTTCTCGAAAACTTTTATATGCTTCTGGCACTTTAAATCCCTCAGGTACTTTCATAAAAATTTCGTTGTCTAATGATCCATACAAATAGGCTGTAACAACATCCATTAGATGCATATCAAGTTTTTCTTGCACTGCCATATTTATGAGATACCTGAAGGTGATAGCATCCACTACAGGAGAATATGTCTCCATATAATCAATTCCAGGCCTTTGGGAAAACCCTTGTGCCACAAGTCGTGCTTTATATCTAACGACTTCATTTTTATCATTTCGTTTTCGCACAAAAACCCATTTATACCCTACTGGCTTTATGCCTTCAGGTGTTCGAACTATGGGTCCGAAGACTTCACGTTTTCCAAGTGAAGTTAACTCTGCCTGGATAGCGTCTTTCCATTTTGGCCAATCATTTCTCTGTCTACATTCATTGACAGATTTTGGTTCAAGATCCTCATCTTGTTGCATTATTTCAACAGCAACATTATAAGCAAAAATGTTATCGATAACAATATTATTTCGGTTCCATCTTTTCCCGGTTGAGACATAACTTATTGATATCTCTTCATTTTCATTATTTTCAGGTACCTGGACCTCTCCTAAGGTCTTATCATTTGTTACGTCTTGGGGCTCTTCTTGAGCCACTACCTCTGTGTTATGTTCACTTTGATCACTTGCTCCTTTTCTTCTTCGAGGATTTTTATCTTTAGAACCGATTGGTCTACCACGTTTCAAGCATGGCTTAGACTCATTTGCTTTAATTAATTGTTCTGTCGGGATATCAACTCGAATTGGAGCATTAGCAGCTGGAATATGTGACTTAGTCACCCTTGGTAGGTTAGTGAATGCATCTGGCAATTGATTTGCAATATTTTGTAAATGAATAATCTTTTGAACCTCTTGTTCACATTGATTTGTTCGAGGATCTAAATGAGACAGTGATAATGCATTCCAATCTATCTTCTTTTTCAGCTGCTTATTTTCTCCCCCTAATGTTGGATATACTTGATTCATCAAAATGGCAATCAGAAAATCTTACCGTAAATAAATCTCCATTCATCGGCTCTAGATATTTTATAATAGAAGGAGATTCATATCCAATATATATCCCCAACCTTCTTTGAGGACCCATCTTTGTGCATTGTGGTGGAGCAATTGGAACATATATCGCACAACCAGAGATCCTAAGATGGGAAATATTTGGCTCCTGACCAAAAGCCAATTGCAATGGGGAGACCTTTTGATAACTTATGGGCCTTATCCGCACAAGTGCTGCTGCGTGCAAAATAGCATGATCCCATACTGAAATGGGAAGTTTTGTTCTCATAAGCATTGGTCTAGCAATTAATTGGAGGCGTTTAATCAATAATTCTTCTAGACCATTTTGTGTATAAACATGAGCAATTGGATGCTCAATTGTTATCCCAGTTGAAATACAATAATCATTAAAGGCTTGGGATGTAAACTCACCAGCATTATCAAGACGAATTGTCTTAATTGCATAATCTGGAAATTGTGCTCTTAGCTTTATTATTTGAGCCAACAATCTCGCAAATGCCATATTGCGAGTTGATAGTAAGCACACATGTGACCATCTTGTAGATGCATCTACCAAAACCATATAATATTTGAATGGTCCACATGGAGGGTGAATGGGCCCACATATATCACCCTGTATACGTTCCAGAAATGCAGGGGATTCCATCCTAACTTTAATAGTTGATGGTCTAATAATTAATTTTCCTTGAGAACACGCAGCACAAGAGAATTCCTTAAATTGAAGAATCTTCTGATTCTTCATTGCATGTCCATGTGAATTCTCAATTATTTTACGCATCATATTAGAACCAGGATGGCCCAACCGGTCATGCCAAATAATAAAATTATCTTGATTAGTAAACTTCTCGTTTACTATGGCATGTGTTTCAATCCTGCTAATACTTGTGTAGTATAAGCCGGAGGAAAGAGCAGGTAACATTTCAAGCACATATTTCTTACCGGACATTATTGTAGTAATATAAAGATATTCAATCTTTTCATCATTTGTAGTCTCAATATGATAGCCATTTTGGCGAATATCTTTGAAACTTAATAAGTTTCTTTGAGATTTACTACAATATAGTGCTTCATCAATAGCCAAATTTGTTCCTCCTGGTAGTAATAAATTGGCTCTTCCAGAACCTTCAATTAATCTTGTACTACCGGATATTGTATTAACATTCGCTTCTTTCATTACCAAATAAGAGAAATATCTCTTATCTTTTAAAATAGTGTGTGTTGTAGCACTATCCAGAAGACATATATCATCTTTATTAATCTTGAGTCCAACTGAAGACTGGGGAATTTTCATATTCTTCATAAAAAAGACAAATAATACATCATAAGAAATATGAAAGACAAGCAGGAAAAAAACATTAAGAAATACATTAGAAATGTAGAAACTAGCAACACATGATGCATTAGGAAAATACACTCAAGAAAAATAAACTAGTTGCAAACATAAACATAACAACTTTTATAGCTTCATTCCCCAGTAAGATGATTAGTTCTTCAGTCAATATCCTCAAAGAAGTCCCCAACTTCTAAATGAGTAATATTTGTTAGGCCTTCAAAATCATCATCTTTATATGCAAGATGTGCCTTAGAATCATATTTATTTGAGGGACCTGCTTCATCATCATTATTTTGAAAGGTCAAGTGTGCCTCCACATTATTTTCTTTTTTCTTGAGGGAGGCTTGATAAAGTTTGACAAAATGTTCTGGCGTACGACAAATGCGTGCCCAATGACCTCTCATACCACATCGGTGACACATACTAGCTTTACCTTTTGAATGATTAATTTGAGAACCCTTATTGTTCTCCAATTTATTTCCACCATAATGACGATAATTGTTTCGCCCCCTGCCACGTCCACGTTTACGACCATGTCCACGACCACAGTAATTATTTTGTTTTCTTTCAAACTTATCATATGTTGCTACAGCATTCACTTCCGGAATGGAGCTGACCCGGTGGGACGAGCTTCATGATTTTTCATTAATAGAGTATTATTCTGCTCAGCCACAAGTAGGCATGTGATTAACTCAGAATATTTCTTAAAACCGTTTTCACGGTATTGTTGTTGTAGCACCACAATTGAAGCGTGAAAAGTAGAAAATGTTTTTTCCAATAAGTCCTCATCTGTGATAGTGTCTCCACATAATTTTAATAGAGAACTTACTTTAAGATAGCAGAATTATACTCACTTACGATTTTAAAGTCTTGCAACCTTAAATGTATCCACTCATACCGAGCTTTCGGTAATACCGTAAGTTTTAGGTGGTCATATCGATCCTTCAAATTAATCCATAATTCAAGTGGATCTTTTACGGTTAAATATTCAGTTTTTAACCCTTCATGTAGATGATGACGAAGGAAAATCATGGCCTTCGCTTTATCCTGATTTGATGCTTCATTTCCTTGTATAATAGTATTTCCAAGACCTTTAGCGTCAAGGTGAATTTCAGCATCAAGAACCCATGATAAATAGTTCCTTCCGGTGATGTCAAGTGCCACAAATTCAAGTTTTGATAAATTTGACATAGTGAAAACTATCATAAAAGATGAATAAGTTAGAGAAATAATTATAATAATAAACAATTAATGAAAACAAAACGATTAAGGTAAAAGAAATGAAAATAGAGCTATATCATGTTAACAATCTACTATTTCATTTTATTCTTGCCATAAAGTAGAAATTACATACTTGTTTCATTTCACTTTATATTATTGATATATATGTGTTAATAGAATTGAACGTGACTAACATTATTTATATGTTCCAATAAATATAAAGTAATTAAAAAATTATTGCTTGTCAATTCATTTCTCACAGTTCTTCAAAATGCCTTAAAGATATGTTTTGATCCAGGGAGTCCATGACATTAGTGCATAGCTAGTTTGATGACTTTGAGGTCCTCTAAGAGTTGAGCACAGAAGGAAATATTTATTTAATCACTGCGATATACTTAAATTATTTAAGATGCCCAAGCGCACAAGTAATCTGCAAACAGTGAGCATAAGATATGTACTGCCATAAATAAGATGATTATAATGATACATACCTTAATAAAATATGGCTCAACTTAGCGGGAGTTAAGAATAAAATTAGAGCTTCATGGTTATAACGTGTAATAAAATAAAAGTAATGTAGTAAAATGTAAATAAGAAGAGATAGAAAGAAGGGAGAAGTGTTTTGTTCTTTCACTTTGGTGTATTTTTCCATTGCAATTACATGGCCTTTTATATGCATAAAAAGTAAAGATGATAGACATAAAGTAGGAAATTTAATCTTTAAGTTATTCACAACATGTGCATCCAATGTAGCATCCAATGTAGTATCCAAAGTAGTATCCAATGTACAAACTATTCATAACAATAATGTTGTTTTAAGGATACATAATTTTACTTAATACCAATTGATAAATGCAAAAAATAATAACAGAAATTAATAACAGAGCCCTCGAGCTAATTATGCAAGAACAGTTAAAATGCAATAAGCTAATAAACAAGAGAATGTAAATTAAAGAGAGAATATTGTATTGCTTTTATCTGCGTGAACTTAAGATGGTTACAAGATGATTAGGACCCTCTTTATATAGTAGAGGAATCCTATTTATGTTACAATTCTAATTACGGAAGTAAATCCCATGATTAACTAAGTAATCGTCCTTGATTTAATCTGTTCCGAGATTTACGCCATGATCTTTGGCCAGTCGCGAATATCTCTCCTTTTTGTTATTGTGCTTTGCTCGATGTTTGTCTCCTTTGGTCTCGATCGCTACTGGCCTCGATCTTCGATAAGTCCCTTGTCCTTGAACTCGGTGCTTTGTTCTCCTATCTCTCTCTGGTCCGTTACGAGACCGACCTTCGATGCAATTCCCTAACCTCGATCAAATAGTAAAATCGGGTAGGCCCGGTTTAACCGTATAAGAATAGCCCCCTTGTTTCTTGGAGTGTAATGAGAAGAAACGAATTGAGCCTTCAATTTTGTACTTCGACCTATGGGGAGTGACTAAAACGTCCCCTCGGTTCGCATGTCAAGGCATTAAATGGCTGTCAGTTGATGTACGCCATTACTAATTTTAAACCGTCACCTTTTTCCTATAAATGTGCTTTCCTTCTCTTTTGTTCAAACTTTACCCTTAATCTCCACCCTAATCTTCAAAGCTTTTCGCTTCCTTCCAACCCTTTCGTGCTGCATCTAAGGGTGACCTTGAGCAGGTCAAGAAAGACTATCATTGGGAGAAGAAAGAAGCGGTGATTTCGACTCCTAAGGAAGATATCACTACCCACATGAAAGGGATTCTAAGTGTTTACACTTACCCTTTCACGCTGGGCCCTGTCGATCCCGTTATCATCAACTTCTACTGCTAATACCAAATAACCCTATGTCAGATCCAAGCTTCCTTTTGGCGGATTGTCATTTTGTTACGATTTTTTGCGAGCAAAAAAGAAGGGACGCATTTGACCCTTGACCACCTTATCAGGCTGTATAGGCCCCGTCTTTTTCAAGATGGGTTGATAAAACTTCAGCGTCGGGCCACCAAGGTATTGTTCTCGAGCATAGACGAGGATAAGGATCGAGGGTAGATAGGTCGGTCCGTTCGAGTGAAGACTTCCCCTAATTCCGGCAGAGAAGATTCCATTTCCTGAGAAATGGAATATGAAGCGTAAGTTCAATTCTTCCTTTAGCTTCTATTTACTATCTTGTTTCTTTTACTTTTCCTCATTGGCATCTTTTTCTATGGTGTAGCGGTCGTTTGGATACGTGGTGCGATTCTAAACCTCGAGAGCTGGGTTCGGACCCTAGCTTCGACCTCTTCATACGCTGAACGCTCATGGCGCGATCTAGCAAGGGGTCGATGGGAGGCCAAAAATCACGGTAAGCCTTTTTCTTTACGTATTTTATGGCCTTAAAATGTTTCTTTCTTATACTCACTTGTTTTCCTTTCATACAGGCCTCAGGAAAGATGATGTCATAAGGCCCGCGTCCGACGGGGAGGAGGTTTCACCCCCGGTCCCGAAGCCGTCGAATGAGAAAAAAGAAAAAGGGTCTTGCCCTATGATACTCCGAAGCCCAAGAAGAGCAAGGCTCACAGGTCGAAGAAAAACACAGCCGTCCTGCCTGCTGATGTAGCTTAGAGACTAAGGGAGGAAGAAGAGGAAAATGAAGATACCAACTTCGAGCTAGTAGCTCGAACGAAGAGGAGCGCCGAGGCCCCAAAGGCAGCTGAGCTGTGATGATCGAGAAGGTTCAGCTTTGGACTGAGGAGATCTTGGAAGATGGCCCGAGTAAAGTCCCCAAGTTATTGGTGCTGAAGATTCCTCCCGCCGTGATGAGTAATCGGCGGATGTGCCTGAAGGGACCGGTTCTGAGGCCCTTCGAAACGAAGGGAACGCCCCAAGTGACTTGCTTGGGGCAATAGAAATTGGTGATTCACCTCCCCTCCCCATATTTTCCGAGGGGCAAATTCAGGAAACTCGAGCCATGGAGATCCCCTATGTGGGAATGGCCCACGAAGAGGAGGACCTTTTCCGTGGTTGCTTCACGGGAGTCGAAGATGCTACCGACCTAGGTGATGCATCGAGTCTCTTCAATGAGGCTTAATGACTTCTTAGCCGGGTTTCCCTTCATCAATATTGCACTTACATTTATTTCTTCTTGCCTGATTTCCTTTCTTTCTTCATAGGCCTTGATACTTCATTGGGAAGCATTTTCTAAATCCCGAGCAGAGCTGAGCTGGTGCGAGGCCGATCTTAAAAGGCTCATGAAGGAGAGAGATACCCTCAAACTTCTCAGTAGGCAAAAAGAAGAGGAGATTAAGGGCCTCCAAGCAGAATTGGAAACAACTCATAAAGAGCAGACCGTCCTGATATAGAATGTAATGAAAAATTTTGGAAACTCGATATATCAATTCGGGAATGACGACTAACACTTTGATCCTGCAGGTTCAGCAGAAGGCCAAAAAGATCAAGCAGCTTCGTGAGGAGGCCAACATGATTAAGGCGGAGACTTTAGGGTGGAAGCAAAACCTGGTCCGCCTTGCCTCAGAGAAAGATACTGCTCGAGCCCAATTGTCATTGACCGAATGTCAACTCCAAACATGAAGGAGGAAAGCTCGGCCCAAGCCAAGAAAATTGAGGATCTAGAGGCTCGGTTGGCCGCCAAACTTTCAAAGGCCACGTCTAAGGCAGAGAAGGTAAAGGCTTAAGCGAAGGCGATCGTGGCCGTCTATTGAGCCGATGTTGAAGGTGCTCAAATTTGAGCAAAGGAAGTGGCTGCACCGCTCATACTCGATCATACTGGGCTATCAAGTATGCCAAATACCAGTCTCTAAGTGAGACTCTCGAGGAGATTCGTTCTCGTGGCTTTGACCTTGTTGTCGATATCGAGAACGTGAAAGTACTCCAGGGCGAAGCCAAAGTGTTGCTCTTTTCTAATGATGATGATTTCAGGAGTGAGAGTGAATCCGAGAGTAGAGGGGACTCTGTTGACGAAGACGCAGCTCCTGAAGAAAATTAGGCACTTAGGATCTTTTCCCTTTTTTTGAATTTTTTGTGTAGGATCCTGACCGATCCATGTAAATATTTTCATATATATAAAGCGTTTCCTTTCTTATCTAGACTTTTGCCTTGTGAAAATTCCAATTTGCTTTTCGCCTTATGACAATTTTGATACATTTCATACCTTGTGAGGATTTTGGCTCACTTCGTGCCTTGCGAAAATTTTGTTTGTGGATCTGAAACTTAGGCATCGAGTGAGTACTTGCTCGAACTCGAAGCAAAAAAACCCGTAGATTTTAGTTGAGTGAGGGTGGATTCTCGAACTCAAAAAATATAATGGCCCTTAGGCTCTTGAATTGGAAAGATATGGCCTTAAAAGAGTGGCTTTTTTCCCTTTTAGGCTTAAAAAGTTTAATCGTATAAACATTTATCATGCCTTAGCACAAAGTAAGTCTGCACCCGTTGGGTTTTTTTGGGGTTTAGTGTTATCGAAACTATTTGCTTTTTTGTGCCTTAGTACAATTTTATTTAGTGCTAAATTGTTCAAAGGTTTGAACAGTTCGATACCCCTTAGGGGTTTTTGAGGGCTGACGTTGTTAAAATCTTTTGGTTATTTTGCTGAGGGTAGTCTTTATAACCTGTTTATAAAAGTATTCGAAGGCCTGTTTTCATTACTGAATCGGACGTCTCCGAACCATGTTAGTTTGGCCGTAGCTTTAGGATTTGACTCTTGGGCTTATTTCCTAATTATACTTTGAAGTTGTTTGAAGTGTCAGTCCCCGAGTGGGGCGGCCTTGGCCTAAAAATCGAGGATTGCCTTTTTAAGGTCTTATGGTCTCAAAGTTTAATAATTCGAGCATGTCAATTTTTGGATGGTAGTCCCCGAGTACAGGGTTGATTGCTAGAGCTTTAGTTGCGATTGGCACTTGAGCCAGCTTCCGCAATAGATCATAAGTATAAAATTGTAAAGTAAAAATTTCACTAAGGCATGGAACATTTGGTAAGGAAAAAATACTTCTTTCAATAGATCATTCATGCATATATGTTTTGCCATTAGGGCTCGAGTAATCTACATAGGAACTACTCATTTGACCGTTTGGCCCTTTACAAAATTTACCTATGGAGATCCTATCGACACGAAGTATTTTCCTTGAAAACATAACATCTGAGGGCGATGCCCCCAAGTATTCGAGGTTGATTGTAAAGAAGCCTAGGATACTGTTGAATTTCTCTAAGTTAGCATGAACAATGGTTGCCTCGTTAAAGACCGTGACGGAAAAACTCATTTGGGATAAAAATCGGTCGTAGGGAAAAAGAGTGCAACGCGTGCTTTCAGACCTAAGGACTTCATTTTTTAGAGAGAACTTTGCCACATTCGATCGAACACCTGCAACAAGTTAGTATAAAATACAAATGAAAAAGGATAAGGTCATACCTTAGTAATAATATCATTTGAGGAGTAATATGTTCCAATTATTTAGCAATTGTTCATCGTTCATCGTGCCATGTTTGTAAGATCTTTTTTTGACGATGTTGAGGACCTGATACGGTCCCTCCTAGTTTGGACCGAGATTTCCCTCAGTTGGGTCTTGAGTATTGATGGTGTCTTTTCTTAGAACTAAGTCCCCAATTTCGAAATGTCGAAGATTGGCTCTTCGATTGTAATATCTTTCAATTCTCTATTTCTGGGCGGCTATTCGAACAAGGGAGGCTTCTCATTTTTCATCTAACAATTCGAGGCTTGTATTCATAGCCTCATGATTTGACTCTTCCGTTATGTATCGAAACCTGATGCTAGGTTCCCCGACTTCGACCAAGATCAGAGCTTCGACACCATATACTAAGAAGAACGATGTTTCCCCTGTACTAGATTTTGTCGTTGTTCATGCCCAAAGGACTTCGGGAAAAATTTCTCTCCATTTTACCTTAGCGCCATTCAACCTTTTCTTTAGATTCTGAATGATGGTCTTGTTTGTCGATTCGGCCTATCCGTTCCCACTAGGATGATATGGCGTCGACAAGATCCTTTTTATCTTGTGATTTTTGAGGAACTTTGTTGTTTTTGCTGTCGATGAATTATTTTCCATTGTCGCATACGATCTCGGCGGGTATACCGAATCAGCATATGATGTGATCCCAAATGAAGTCTATGGCTTCTTTTTCTCTTACTTCCCCAAAAGCTCGTGCTTCAACTCACTTAGAGAAATAGTCAGTCATAAATAAAATAAATTTAGCTTTACCTGGGGCCAATGGCAGAGGGCCGACGATATCCAATCCCTATTTCATGAACGGCCATAGGGATAGGACTGAATGAAGTTTCTCTCCGAGCTGGTGCATCATCGGTGCATGTCTTTGGCATTTGTTGCATTTTCAAACAAACTCCTTAGTATCTTTTTCCATATTTGACCAGTAGTACCCCGCTCTGATGACTTTGTGAACTAGTGATTCGGCACTAAAATGGTTCCCGTAAGTACCCTCGTTAATTTCTCGTAGGACGTAGTCGGTGTCTCCCAGACCCAAACATATTGCCAATGGTCCATCGAACATCTTTCTGTATAATGTTCCATCTTCGGCCAATGTGAATCGTGCAACCTTTGTTCGCAGAGTCCTTGATTCCTTATGGTCTGATAGAAGCTTCCCATTTTTTAGATACTCGATATATTTGTTCCTCCAATCCCAAGTTAGGCTTGTGGAGTTTATTTCGGCGTGTCCTTCTTCAACTACTGACTTTGAAAGTTGTACGACAGTCCCCGAGCTAATTTCATCATCTTCGACTGATGATCCCAAATTTGCAAGGGCATCGGCCTCACTGTTCTGTTCTCGGGTACATGATGTAGGGTCCATTATTTAAACCGGTGTACGGTTACCTGCAGTTTGTCCAGGTACCTCTGCATTCGATCTTCTCGAAACTCAAAGGTCCTGTTGACTCGGTTAAACCACATGTAGGGAGTCACACTTGGCCTCGATGACCTCTACTTCCAAGCTTTTAGCCAGCTCAAGACCTGCAATCATGGCCTCATACTCGGCCTCGTTGTTAGTCAACTTAGGTGTTTTGATATATTGTCTAATTGTATTGCCTGTGGGTGGCTTCAAAATGATACCTAGCCCGGACCCCTTCACATTTGAGGCTCCATCTGTGAAAAGGGTCCACACCCCCGAAGATGTACCTATTTTTAACAAAAATTCTTTTCAACCTCTGGTACGAGGGCCGGCATGAGGTCGGCCACGAAGTCTACTAAGATTTGAGACTTGATGGTCGTTCGGGGTTGATACTCGATATCATACCCGCTAATTTCGACGGCCCATTTAGCCAATCAGCCCAAGAGTTCGGGCTTGTGCATAATATTACGAAGAGGATAAGTGGTCACCACACAAATTGGGTGGCATTGAAAATACAGTTTTAATTTCCTAGAGGCACTTATTAGAACAAGCGCTAATTTTTCCAAGTGTGGGTACAGGGTCTTGGATTCACCTAAAATTCGACTAATATAGTAAACAGGAAATTGCGTACCTTGCTCTTCCCGAACTAGGACACCACTTACCGCAACTTCCGAGACTGCTAAATATAAGTAAAGTTGCTCGTCTAGTTTAGAGTATGAAGAAATGGTGGGCTTTAAAGATAATCCTTTAATTCTTCCAATGCCTGTTGGCATTCCAGGGTCCAAGAGAAATTGTTCTTTTTTTTGAGCAGTGAGAAGAACCGGGGACTTTGATCTGAAAACCTCGAGATAAACTGGCCTAAGGTGGCTATCTACCCTGTTAGTATTTGTATGACCTTAATGCTGTCCATGACCGTGATGTATTCGATCTCCTTGATTTTACCGGGGTTGATATCGATCCCCCGATTTGACATCATAAAGCCGAGGAACTTGTCCGAATCGACCCCGAATGCACATTTCTCAAGATTGAGCTTCATGTTGTATTTTCTCAATATGTTGAAATTTTCTTGCAAATGTGTTAAATGGTCCTCTATGCGTAAGGACTTAACAAGCATATCATAAATACATACCTCCATTGATTTACCTATTTGCTCTTCAAACATTCGATTCACTACGCATTGGTAAGTAGCACCAGCATTGTTTAGCCCAACCGACATTACATTATAAGAATAGGTGCCATACTTAGTGATGAATGAAGTCTTTTCCTGATCTTCCGGGTTCATCTGGATTTTATTATACCATGAGTAAGCGTCGAGAAAACTAAGGATCATGGCCGGTCGTGGCATGGATCATGCGATCGATATTCGATAGAGGAAAAGAGTCTTTGGGACATGCTTTATTTATATCCTTATAATCTATGTACATTCTAAGTTTGTTCCCCTTCTTGGGGACTACAAATTTGTTTGCTAACCATTCGGTATATTTTACTTCCCGAATGGATCCTCTTTTGAGAAATTTGGTTACCTCGTCCTTGATGAATGCATGTTTTACCTCGGACTGGGGCTTTTTCTTTTATATTACCGGTCTAAACTTCGGGTCCAGGTGTGATGTCAGTCGTCGCATGAGTTACCGCTCCGTTTTCCCCATTTCTGCTTCTTTATGCTTTGTTATCTGTATTTTGTGGTATCCGGTTAGTCGGATCGAATCCGGAATGATTTTGGTAAGGTTTGAGACACTTAGTCTTTTTTAAGGAAGTTTGAGTTGAAAAAGTCAACCGAACGTTGACTTGTGTGTTAGAGGGCTCGGATGCAAGTTTTGATGGTTCGGTTAGCTTCGGGAGATGATTTATGACTTAGGAGTGTGATCAGAATGGGTTTTGGAGGTTTGGAGTAGTTTTAGGCTTGAATCGGCGAAGTTGATATTTTGGCGATTTCCGGTTGATAGGCGCGATTTTGATATAGGGGTCAGAATAGAATTCCAAGAGCTTCAGTATCTCCGTCGTGTCATTTGGGATGTGTGTGCAAATTTTCAGGTCATTCGGACGTGGTTTGGTTGGGTTTTTGATCAAAAGCGGAATTTGGAAGATTTTAGAAACATAGGCTTGAATCCGAGGTGTTTTAGTTGATTTGATGTTGTTTGAAATGTTTTGATGATTGGAACATGTTTTTATAAGGTATTGGGTTATGTTTGTGCTTTTGGTTGAGGTCCCAGGGGCCTCGGGGAGATTTCGGATGGTAGACGGAAGAGTTGAGATGTTAGTGCAGCTGCTGAAGTTTTGCTGTTTCTAGTGTTTTCGCACCTGCGGTTTGGGGACCGCAGGTGCGGCGCCGCATATAAGAGAGAAGGGCCGCAGAAGCAGATTTTGAAAGGATGCTAGGAATCACAGAAGCCGACAGGATGGTCGCATCTGCGGAGTTGTAGATGCGAAAGACTTATCGCAGATGCGACTTTTGGGTTGTTAGTGATTTCCGCAGAAGCGGAGGATTTAACTGCAAATGCGGTACCGTAGATGCGGTTTAAGGACCGTAGATACGGCTTTGCCTGGGCAGAACATATAAGTTATTTCATTTCGCGAGATTTAGCTATTTCACCATTTTTGACTTCGTCTTGGGAGCTTCTTGGACGATTTGAGAGGGAGATTTCAAGAGAACTTCATTGAGGTAAGGAATTTGGACCGAAAACTTGTTCCTATGGTATTATTTCATGGATTAGGGCTAGAAATTATGAAAATCAAAGGTTAAAATTGGGAAAACTAGGGCTTGAATACTTAGGCCTTTAATTGTGGATTTGAAGGACCATTTGGGGTCGGATTTGAGAACTTTTCATATGTATGAACTCGTGGGAAGATAAGGAATATATTGATGTGAAAATTTCTGATTTTGGAGATGTGGGCCCGGGGGTCGGGTTTTGGTAATTTCGGGATTTGTGCCCTTTGTTGATTGTTTTCGCTTGGGCTTTATTTCCTTAGCATACTTTGACATCCTCATTCTGATTTAGGATAGATTCGACGTGCGTGGAGGCCGATTCGAGGGGCAAAGGCATCGCGAGCTAGAGATTTAGCCGGTTTGAGGTGAGTAATGGTTGTAAATGATGTTCTGAGGGTTCAAAACCCCGGATTGCACATCGTAGTGCTATATTGAGGTAATGCACATGCTCGATGACGAGCGTGGGGTCGTGCACTATGGGGATTGTGACTTTGTCCGTCCCGGTTGATGATTGTACTACATGTTTGACTGAAAACTATTTGCTATCATCATTATTTGGGTTGAATGCCATATTTGGGCTTCGTGCCAACTATTTGAACCCTTCGGTGATTTTTATTGATATTTCCTCACTGTTTTGACTTTATACTTGAATTCAGTCATATTATTTTCCACTGTTTTACTACTCAGCCATGTTTACTTAGTTTTAATACTTAAATGACATTTGAATTGATGTTTGGGCTGAGAAACACTGTTTTACTATTGCCCGAGGGGCTTGCGAGTATTTTTTACTGAGTAAAGCCGAGGGCCTGATATATATATATATATATATATATATATATACGCCACGAGGTGGCTTGATTGATATGAGGCCGAGGGCCTAGTGATGATGTCACAAGGTGGCTTGATATTGCGCTTGGGCCGTATGGGGCCCCTCCAGGAGTCTGCAGACCCCCAGTGAATGTAAGTATCCATTGTGATGTGAGATTGAGCCTGAGGGGCTGGTATTGTTCTATTTGATTGAGCCCGAGGGGCTGGTACTATTTTAAAATGTTGCCCGAGGGGCGAATTTGTTGATATTGTGCCAGAGGGACGAGCCTTTATGTGTTTACTTTTCATAATTGATTGTCAATTACCTGCTTAATCATTGAAAAGGCTTTCATGAAACTACATTTGAGATAAAGTATTTTACCTATCTTTCACTGATTTACTGTTTTTACTTGGTTTTACTGCTTCATTATAGAATGCTTTGCGCCTTACGTGATTTCTTGCTTTTCGTCTTTATTTAAATTTGTTACTCACTAAGTTGGAGTACTCACTTTACTCCCTGCACCCCTTTGTGCATATTCAGGCATTGCTGATCCTGCCAGTGCGAGTTGATAGGTCCCGGCGGACATTCAGAGTTCACGATGTAGCTGCTTGATGTCCGCAGACCCGTGTTTCTCCCTCTTTATCATTTCCATCTCATATTAGACTTTTGTACTAGTTGTAGACCTTTCAGACTTGTATTAGGTTTTATATATGCTCATGACTAGTGACACCCCGGTTAGGGCTGTGTATGGGTGTTCTTCCGCGTATTTATGTTATCATTGTTATTTCGGATTTATTTTATCATGATTAGACCGTTTCTTAAATGTTTAACTATTAATAGTTGGAAAATGGGAAGTGTCGACTGGCCTTATCTTCACGAGAGGCGCCATCACGACCGGGTCCGGGTTTGGGTCGTGACAAGTTGGTATTAGAGCCTAGGTTACATAGGTCTCACGAGTCATGAGCAAGTTTAATAGAGTCTCGCGGATCGGTACGGATACATCTGTATTTATCCTCGAGAGGTTGCAGAACCTTTAGGAAAAACTTTATATTCTTGAAATTCTTGTCGTACGAACTTGTTGAACCGAGTACTAAACTTTTGTTAATCTATTCTCTTACAGATGGTGAGGACACACGCTACTGGCTGGGGTGGACGACCCCCAATACCACCATCTGTGGCCACCAGTGGTCGAGGACGTGGCTGTGGTTGTGGTAGGGGCAG
Organism: Nicotiana sylvestris; assembly: GCF_000393655.2. Lineage (NCBI taxonomy): Eukaryota > Viridiplantae > Streptophyta > Magnoliopsida > Solanales > Solanaceae > Nicotiana > Nicotiana sylvestris. Next base: position 98,293,527 of record NC_091058.1, read on the forward strand.
AGCAGCTAGAGCAGCACCTGCAGATCCTCCAGTTGCCCAGTTCAGGATCAGGTCCCAGTTATGGATGCTCTTGCAGCACCAACTCAGGCACCAGCTGTGCCCATCGTGATTACAGGTCTTCAGGAGGCCTTGGCACAGATCTTATCAGTTTGTACTGGCCTAGCTCATGTGGTTTCAGCCACTACAACCGCAGCTACTTCTCAGGCCGGGGGAGGCAATCAGACTCCCGCCACTCGTACACCTGAGCAGGTCGTGCATGGACTTCAGACACTGGGGGTGCATCCAGCCCATCCGGTTGCAGCTGCTCAGGACTATGTAGTTCCTGTCATGCCAGAGGATGAGCAGCGTAGGTTGGAGATGTTTGGTAGATTAAAGCTTCCGACCTTCAGTGGCGTAGAGGACAAGGATGCCCAGGGCTTTTTGGATAAGTGTTAGAGGATACTTCGTACTGCCGGTATTTTGGAGACTAGCGGGGTCGCTTTTACTACTTATCAGTTTTCAGGAGCTGCTTTCACTTGGTAGGAGGATTTTGAGAGGCGTAGGCCTGTTGGTGCAGCACCCCTTACTTGGCAGCAGTTCTCTGTTCTCTTTCTAGAGAAGTATGTGCTGCAGTCTTGCAGAGAGGAACTGCATAGGTAGTTTGAGTGGTTGTGATAGGGGGATATGTCTATGTCACAGTATGAGTTGAGGTTTTCTGAGTTGGCTCGTCATGCCATCTGGTTGGTTCCGACAGATCGAGAGAAGATCAGGAGGTTTGTTGATGGTCTTACTTGTCAGCTCCGTATTCTCATGACTAGGGAGAGGGTGAGTGGTGCTACGTTCGAGGAGGTTATTGATATCGCCCGTGAGATTGAGTATGTTTGACATCAGGAGCGAGAGGAGAGAGAGGCTAAGAGGCCTCGAGGATGTGGCAACTATAGTGGTGCTCCTTTGAGGAGCCAGTTTCAGCACAACAAAGGCCGTTCATTCAGGCCTGCTCAGTCAGCTCGCCCAGGTTATCATGGTGCATCTTCGGGTCATGGTTATCATGGTTCTCCATAGGGCTAGTCATCACTTAGTGCCCTTCCAGCTCAGAGCTCATCTCGTGCTCCATCAGCTCAGGGCTCTTCTATGCCGAGTGCATCTGCTAGTCACTCTAGTGCGAGGGGTTCCCTTTAGTCCCCTTTTCCAACACCTGGGAGTTTTTTTGAGTATGGTAAGATAGGTCACATGTGGAGGTAGTGTCCTCGTCATTTTGCTAATTCATCCCAGCAGAGGGGTCAGTCATCGGCTTTAGCGCCAATTGCTTCATCACCACCCGCTCCGCCAGCTAGGGGTGGAGGTCAGTCAGTCAGGGGTCGCACCAGAGGTGGAGGTTGATCAGGGGGCGGTCAGGCCTGTTTCTATGCACTCCCAAGCAGGCCCAATGCTATCGCTTCAGATGTTGTTATTACATGTATTGTTTCGATCTACCACAGAGATGCCTCTGTATTTTTTGATCCCGGTTCCACCTTTTCTTATGTGTCATCATACTTTGCTTATTATTTGGGGACGCCCGAGAGTTTCTTGATTTACCTGTTCATGTATCTACCTTTGTAGGCGACACTGTGGTTGTAGACCGTGTGTACATGTCGTGTGTGGTGACTAATAGGGGTCTAGATACCCGTGTGGATCTTTTATTATTGTGTATGGTGGATTTTGATGTCATTTTGGGCATGAATTGGCTATCTCCGTGTCGTGCTATTCTGGACTGTCATGCTAAGACAGTCACATTGGCTATGCCGGGTGTGCTGTGGATTGAGAAGCGAGGTGTGACTGATTATGTTCCCAGTAGAGTGATCTCATTCTTGAAAGCCCAGCGTATGGTTGGGAAGGGTTGTCTTTCGTATCTAGCATTTGTGAGGGATGTCAGAGCTGATGCTCCCAGTATTGATTTTGTTCTAGTTGTGAGGGATTTTCCTGATGTGTTTCCTGCAGACCTGTCGGGCACGCCACTAGACAGGGATATTGATTTTGGTATTGACCTGGTGCCGGGCACTCAGCCTATTTCTATTGCACCGTATTGTATGGCACCAGCATAGTTGAAAGAATTGAAGGAGCAGCTTCAGGAACTCCTAGATAAGGGGTTCATTCAGTCTAGTGTGTCACCTTGGGGTGCGCCAGTTCTGTTTGTGAAGAAGAAGGATTGCACAATGAGAATGTGCATTGATTATAAGCAATTGAACAAGGTCACAATTAAGAACAAGTATCCTTTGCCTCGGATTGATGATTTATTCGACCAACTTCAAGGAGCGAGAGTGTTCTCCAAGATTGATCTCCATTCAAGTTATCACCAGTTGAAGATTAGGGACTCGGATATTCTTAAGATAGCTTTCAGGACCCGATATGGTCATTATGAGTTCTTGGTGATGTTTTTTGAGCTGACCAATGCCCTAGCAGCGTTCATGCATTTAATGAACAACGTGTTCCGGCCTTATCTTGATTTATTTGTCATAGACTTCACTGATGATATTCTGGTGTATTCCCATAGTCATGAGGAGCACGCGGAGCATTTGAGAGTTGTGTTGTAGAGATTGAGGGAGGAGAAGCTTTATGCAAATCCAAGTGTGAGTTTTGGCTCAGTTCAGTGTCTTTCTTGGGTCACGTGGTATCCAGCGAGAGTATTCAGGTTGATCCAAAGAAGATAGAGGTGGTTCAGAGTTGGCCTAGATCGTCCTCAGCCATAGAGATTCACAGCTTTCTCGGTTTGGAAGGCTATTATTGCCGGTTTGTTCAGGGATTCTCATCTATCGCATCGCCCTTGACCAAGTTGGGTACTTTATTTGTATGGTCGTACGTGTGTGAGGAGAGCTTTCAGAAGCTCAAGACAGCTTTGACCATAGCTCCAGTGTTAGTTTTGCCATCAGCTTCAGGTTCATATACCGTGTATTGTGATGCTTCGAGACTTGGGATTGGTTGTGTATTGATGCAGGATGGTAGAGTTATTGCTTATGCTTCTCTTCAGTTGAAGCCCCATGAGAAGAACTACCCCATTCATGATTTGGAGTTGGCTACCATAGTTCACGCATTGAAGATTTGGAGGCATTACTTGTATGGTGTATCTTATGAGGTGTTCACTAATCATCGCAGTCTCCAGCATTTGTTCAAGCAAAAGGATCTTAATTAGGAAGGCAACGGATATGGTTGGAGTTGCTTAAGGATTATGATATCACTATATTGTACCATCCGGGAAAGGCCAATGTGGTGGTCGATGCTTTGAGCCGAAAGGTAGTGAGTATGGGGAGTTTGGCATATATTCCAGTTGGGGAGAAACCTCTTGCGGTTGATGTTCAGGCCTTGGCAAAATCGTTTCGTAAGGTTAGATATTTTGGAGCCCAGTCGAGTATTGCTTGTGTGGTTTCTCGGTCTTCCTCATATGATAGCATCAGAGAGCGCCGGTATGATGATTCGCACTTGCTTTTCCTTAAGAACAGAGTTCAGCATGATGATGCTAGAGACGTGACCATTGGTGATGATGGGGTGTTGAGGATGCAGGGCAGGATCTGTATGCCCAATGTGGATGGGATTCAGGAGTTGATTCTGGAGGAGGCCCATAGCTCGTGGTATTCCATTCATCCGGGTGCTGCGAAGATTTATCAAGATTTGAGGCAGCACTATTGGTGGAGAAGAATGAAGAAAGATATTGTGGGATTTGTAGCTCAGTGTCTCAATTGTTAGCAGGTGAAATGTGAGCATCAGAGACCTGGTGGTTTGCTCCAGCAGATGGTCATTCCTGAGTGGAAGTGGGAGAGGATCACTATGGACTTTGTTGTTGGACTTCCACGGACTTTGAAGAAGTTCGATGCTATTTGGATGATTGTGGATCGACTGACCAAGTCCGTGCACTTCATTCCTATGTGTACTACCTATTATTTAGAGCGGTTGGCAGAGATCTATATCTGGGAGATTGTTCGTTTGCATGGTGTTCTGGTTTCTATCATTTCAGATAGAGGTACTCAGTTTACTTCACAGTTTTGGAGAGTCGTGCAGAGAGAGTTGGGTACTCAGGTTTAGTTGAGCACAGCTTTTCACTCTCAGACGGACGGGCAGTCCGAGCGCACTATTCAGATATTAGAGGACATGTTGCGTGCTTGTGTCATTGATTTCGGAGTGTCATGAGATCAGTTTCTACCGCTTGCAGAGTTTGCCTATAATAATAGCTACCAATCGAGTATTCAGATGGCTCCATATGAGGCTTTGTATGGGAGGCAGTGTAGATCTCCAGTTGGTTGGTTTGAGCCGAGTGAGGCTAGGCTATTAGGGACTGATTTGGTGCAGGATGCTTTGGAGAAGGTGAAAGTGATTCAGAAGAGGCTTCGTACAGCGCAGTCGAGGCAAAAGCGTTATGCTGATAGGAAGGTTCGAGATGTGTCCTACATGGTTGGCGAGAAGTTTCTGTTGAAGGTTTCACCCATGACGGGTGTTATGAGATTTGGAAAGAAAGGGAAATTGAGTCTGCGGTTCATTGGGCCTTTTGAGGTACTTCGAAGGATTGGGGAGGTGGCTTACGCGCTTGCTTTGCCACCCAGCTTGTCGAGTGTGCATTTGGTATTTCATGTTTCTATGCTCCGGAAGTATATTAGGGATCCGTCTCATGTTGTGGATTTCAGTATGGTTCAGTTGGATGATGATTTGACTTACGATGTGGAGCCAGTAGCTATTTTGGGTCGTCAGGTTCGAAAGTTGAGGTCAAAGGATATAGCTTTAGTGAAAGTGCAGTGGAGAGGTCGGCCCGTGGAGGAGGCAACCTGGGAGACCGAGCAGGAGATGCAGAGCAGATATCCTCACCTGTTTGAGGCTTCAGGTATGTTTCTTGATTCGTTCGCGGACGAACGTTTGTTTAAGTTGGGGAGGATGCGATGACCCAGCCAGTCGTCTCATGAGTTAGAGCTATGTTTTCCTATTTCTGCTTCTTTATGCTTCGTTATCCGTGTTTTTTGGTATCGGGTTGGTCGGATCAAATCCGGAATGATTTTGGTAAGGTTTGAGACACTTAGTCTCTTTTAAGAAAGCTTGAGTTGGAAAAGTCAATCGGATTATGTCTTGTGTATTAGAGGGCTCGGATGCGAGTTCCGATAGTTTGGTTAGCTTCGAGAGGTGATTTATGACTTAGGAGTGTCATCGGAATGGGTTTTGGAGGTTTGGAGTAGTTTTAGGCTTGAATTGGCGAAGTTGATATTTTGGCGATTTTCGGTTGATAGGCAAGATTTTGATATATGGGTCGGAATGGAATTCAGAGAGTTGCAGTAGCTCCGTCGTGTCATTTGGGATGTGTGTGCAAATTTTCAGGTCATTCGGACATGTTTTTTTTGGGTTTTTGATCAAAAGCGAATTTGGAAGATTTTAGAAACGTAGGCTTGAATCCGAGGCGTTTTAGTTGATTTGATGTTGTTTGAAATGTTTTGATGATTGGAACAAGTTTGAATAAGGTATTGGGTTATGTTTGTGCTTTTGGTTGAGGTCCCGGGGGCCTTGTGGTGATTCGGATGGTTGACGGAGGAGTTGAGATGTTAGTGCAGCTGCTGAAGTTTCGATGCTTCTAGTGTTTTCGCACCTGCGGTTTGGGGACCGCAGGTGCGGCACCGCATATGCGAGAGAAGGGCCACAGAAGTGGATTTTGAAAGGATGTTAGGAATCACAGAAGAGGACAGGATGGCCGCATCTGCGGAGTCGCAGATGCGAAAGACGTATTGCAGATGCAAGTTTTGGGCTGTTAGTGATTTCCGCAGAAGTGGAGGATTAAACCGCAAATGTGGTACCGCAGATGCGGTTTAAGGATCGCAGATGTGGAAAGGCCTGGGAAGAACATATAAGTTATTTCATTTCGCGAGATTTAGCTATTTCACCATTTTTGACTTCGGCTTGGGAGCTTCTTGGACGATTTGAGAGGGGGATTTCAAGAGAACTTCATTGAGGTAAGAAATTTGCACCTAAAACTCGTTCCTATGCTATTATTTCATGGATTAGGGCTAGAAATTATGGAAATCAAAGGTTAAAATTGGGGAAACTTGGGCTTGAGAACTTAGGCCTTTAATTGTGGATTTGAAGGACCATTTGGGGTCGGATTTGACAACTTTTGATATGTATGAACTCGTGGGGAGATAAGGAATCTATTGATGTGAAAATTTCTGATTTTCGAGACATGGGACCAGGGGTTGAGTTTTGGTAATTTCGGGATTTGTGCCATTTGTTGATTGTTTTTGCTTGGGCTTTGTTCCCTCAGCATACTTTGGCGTCCTTGCTCTGATTTTGGATAGCTTCGACGCGCGTGGAGGCCGATTCGAGGGGCAAAGGCATCGCGAGCTAGAGATTTAGCCGGTTCGAGGTGAGTTATGATTGTAAATGATGTTCTGAGGGTTCGAAAACCCGGATTGCATATCATAGTGCTATATTGAGGTGAGGCATATGCTCGATGACGAGCGTGGGGTCGTGCACTATTGGGGATTGTGACTTAGTCCTTCCCGGTTGATGATTTTACTGCGTATTTGACTGAAAACTATTTGCTATCATCATTATTTGGGCTGAATGCCATATTTGGGCTTCGTGCCAACTATTTGAATCCTTCGGGGATTTTTATTGATATTTCCTCACTGTTTTGACTTTATACTTGAACTCAGTCATGTTATTTTCCATTGTTTTACTACTCAGCCATGTTTACTCAGTTTTAATATTTAAATGACATTTTAAATGATGTTTGGGATGCGAAACACTGTTTTACTATTGCCCGAGGGGCTTGTGAGTATTTTTGACTGAGTAAGGCCGAGGGCCTAAGTTGTGAGGAAACACTAATACTGATTTGAGGCCGAGGGCCTGAGATATATATATGCCACGAGGTGGTTTGATTTATATGAGATATATATATAATAGCCTAATTAATATGAGGTCGAGGGCCTAGTGATGATGCCACGAGGTGGCTTGATATTGAGTTTGGGCCGTAAGGGGCCCCTCTAGGAGTATGCACACCCCCAGTGAGCACGGGTACCCATTGTGATGTGAGATTGAGCCCGAGGGGCTGGTATTGTTCTATGTGATTGCCCGAGGGTCTGGTACTATTCTGAGATGTTGCCCGAGGGGCGTCGATACTGTGCCTGAGGGGCGAGCCTTTATGTGTTTACTTTTCATAATTGACTGTTTGTTACCTACTTAATCATTGAAAAGGCTTTCATGAAACTACATTTGAGATAAAGAATTTTACCTATCTTTCACTGATTTACTGATTTTACTTGGTTTTACTGCTTCATTATAGAATGTTTTGCGCCTTACGTGATTTCTTGCTTTCAGTCTTTATTTACATTTGTTACTCACTGAGTTGGAGTACTCACTTTACTACCGGCACCCCTGTGTGCAGATTAAGGCGTTGCTGATCCTGCCAGTACGAGTTGAGAGCTCCCAGTGGACATTCAAAGTACACGAGGTAGCTTCTTGACATCCGCAGACCCGTGGTTCTCTCTCTTTATCATTTCTATCTCATATCATACTTTTGTACTAGTTGTAGACCTTTCAGACTTGTATTAGGTTTTATAGATGCTCATGACTAGTGACACCCCGGTTAGGGCTGTGTATGGGTGTTCTTCCACATATTTATGTTATCTTTGTTATTTCGGATTTATTTTATCATGATTAGAATGTTTCTTAAATGCTTAACGGTTAATAGTTGGAAATGGGAAGTGTCGGCTGGACTTGTCTTTACGATAGGCGCCATCACGACCGGGTCCGAGTTTGGGTTGTGACACCAGGCTCAATCGATATGTTTGTGATCTCCAGTGGGATTCTTGTCATATCCAGGTGGGACCAGGCAAAACAATCCATGTTATTTAAAGGAATTGAACGAGTTTTTTCCTGAGCTCAGGAGTTAACCCTGTGCACAGGTGTACCTTTTGATCGGGAAAATACTCGATTAGTACGATTTGTTTCAGCTCCTCGACCGTTGACTTTATTGCATCAGAATTATTGGGGGTCATGAAGGTTCGAGGTATCATAAAATCTTCATCCTCAAAGATCTCCTGCTCCTCCAATGGGGCTGAGGCTGGTACTTGTGGTTGCTATTTGACTTCCTATTTTCCCTTTGGCTCTGATCCCTTTGCTGAAAAAGCACTGATATTGGTACTGCTTCATCGATCGCAAACATCTCTTTGGCAGCGGGTTGTTCGCCGTACACTATTTTGATTCCTTCCGACGTTGGGAATTTCAAGACTTGATGAAGTGTTGAAGGTACTACCCTCATATTATGAATCCAAGGTCTTTCGAGCAGTGTATTGTATCTCATGTCACCTTCGATTACATCAAACTTCGTTTCTTGGATAGTCCTGGCCACATTTACTAGCAAAATGATTTCCCCTTTAGTGGTTTCACTTGCCATGTTGAAGCTGTTGATTACTCGAGCTACAAGCACTATTTGATCCTGGAGACTGAGCTGCTTTACAACCCTCGATCAAATAATGTTTGTCGAGCTACCTGGATCAATCAACACATGTTTAACTTGAGTTTTATTCATAAGGATAGATATTACCAGCGCGTCGTTGTGAGGCTGCTCGATCCCTTATACATCCTCATCGTTGAAAGATAAGGTATCTTCTAGTAAGTAGTCCCGAGTATGTTTCTCCCTTGTGATTGTTACCTTGGTACGTTTAAATATCGGGCCTTGAGGAATATCGACCCCACCAACGATCATATGAATCATGTGTTGTGGTTCCTCCTATTCATTTTTCCTATTTGCATCCCTATCTCTAAAGTGATTTTTAGCTCGGTCACTCAGGAACTCTCAAAAGTAACCCTCGTTGAACAGACGGGCTACCTCCTCCCTTACATGTCTGCAGTCTTCAGTTATGTGACCATGGGTCCCATAGTATTTGCATATTTGATTAGGGTTCCTTTGAGCTGGATCGATCTATAGGGGTTTGGGCCACCTAGTATGCTTGATTCGTCCAATGACTAATACAATACCCGATGCGTCAATGCTGAAGTTGTATTCTGATAACAGTGGCGATTCTTTAGGCTCGACATGTTTATCGAAGCCACTCTTACTCATAAGCCCTTGGGAGTTCTGTCCTTAATCATTCCTTCGATCATTTCGAACGGTATTACATCCCGGTCCGTTGTTTCTATGATCTGCGTTGTATGGTTGGTATCGATCCCTATTTGACCGGGGCTCTCTGTGGATGTCCCTTTTGAACTCTGCCTTCGGATTTATTTGCGTAGAAGGAGCCGGAAGGGGCTCCTAACTGATCATCCTTGACCTTGATCTTTTAATGGTATCGATTATGTACATCGGCCCAGATAACAACTGGATATTCAATCAAATTCTACTTTAGTTATCATGACGCTACCGAACTTCACTCGTTCAAACCTTGAGTGAAGGCTTGGACAGCCCAATCATCGGTGACCAGGGGTAGTTCCATGCGTTTCATCTGGAATCGAGATACGAATTCCCTTAGCATTTCATTGTCCTTTTGTCTAACTTTGAAGAGGTCTGACTTCCTAGTAGTGACCTTTATTGCTCCGGTGTGTGCTTTTATGAATGAATCAGCAAGCATGGCGAAGGATTCAATGGAATTGGGTGGCAAATTGTGGTACCATATCATTGCCCCCTTCGATAAAGTTTCTCCAAACTTCTTCAACAGAACAGATTGAATTTCGCCATCTTTTAAGTCAATTCCTTTTATTGCGCATATATAAAAAGTGACATGCTGGTTAGGATCAGTAGTACCATTGTATTTGGAAGATTCTAGCATGCAGAACTTCTTTGGAATGGGCTTCGGAGCCGCACTTGGGGGGAAAGGCTTCTGCACAAACTTCTTCAAATCCAAACTTTTTAGAATCGGGGGTGTCCCCGGTATTTTGGTCAACCCGTGAATTATACATTTCTACCTTCTTATCATTAGCCTCGATTTTCTTTTCTCCCAATTCGATTCATTTAGTGAGATCTTCGAGCATCTTCATGATGGCGACGTTAGTTCCCGATCCATTATCGTTCAATTTCTCCAGTACAGGTTCGACCCTATGGATAACATCCTGTGATGTATCGAGTTCGATTCTGCTTGGTGCACGATTCTTATTTTGGAGTTGTGCTATCATAGCTCGCTGAGTCTACAACATTTCAAATATCATTTGAAGGCTAATCCCGCCTTCTTCACCACTCTATGCATTCTGATCGGCTGCCTGGGCATCTCTGCAGACGCTATTTTCAGGGTCGGCGCCTAAATTCCCATGAATCGCGACACGAGAACTGACATCGACTTGATCCATGGCCGGTGGTCCATCGGGATTGGCTGGAGGTACTACGTTTCCTGGGGCGACTATGTGCTCGTTCTCGCTATAAAGACCAAGGCCTGTGTCTGTGTGAGTGGGTGTTGCTTAAGAGTTTGACATGTTGATTCCTGAAATCAAAGACACTTACAAGAACAAGCATAAAGCAGTGTGTGTTGTGAGGATTAATACTAGGCAATCACTATTATCCTTAGCCCCACGGTAGGCACCAAACTATTTACCTTAAAAATTGGATAATAATTGAACTTATAATGTGGTTTTAAGGATACGTGATTTTACCTAATACCAATTGATAAATGCAAAGAATAATAATAAAAATTAACAATAATATAAGGTGAACCAATGTTTGAACAGAGCCCTCGAGCTTGAATACCCTCGAGCTAGTTGTGCAAGAACAGTTAAAATGCAATAAGCTGATAAACAAGAGAATTTAAATTAAAGAGAGAATATTGTATTGCTTTTATCTGTGTGAAAGTAAGATGATTATAAGATGATGAGGACCCTCTTTATATAGTAGAATAATCCTATTTATGGTATAATTCTAATTACGGAAGTAAATACCATGATTAACTAAGTAACCGTCGTTGTTTTGATCTGTTTCGAGATTTATGCCATGATCTTTGGCCAGTCGCGGATACCTCACCTTTCTGTTATTGTGCTTTGCTCGATGTTTGTCTCCTTTGTTCTCGATCGCTATTGGCCTCGATCTTCGATAAGTGCGTGGTCCTCAAACTCGGTGCTTTGTCCTCGTACCTCTCTCTGGTCCGTTGCAAGATCGGCATTCGATGCAATTCCCTAACCTCGATCAAATAGTAAAATCGGGTAGGCTTGATTTTAACCGTATACCGTGACTTATACTTTTATGTGGTTTCCACAAAAGTTAAAGAAATAATACAAATAAATTTACCCAACTCTCACAGCATGGAATCATAATCTAATATTTCAAGGATTTTGACACTTCTACGGTTCTACTGTCTAGTCCAAAGGTCTATCAGCCTATCATAGATGCTTACCTTAACCAACAAAGGTCGGGGGGAGACCAACGTACTCCTTCATCCTTAAATAGAACAGCGCAGCTCAAGCCAAAACAACTAAAGGCTTTAGGCTCACAAAATTTTGGGGCCCATTCTTCATTAAAAATAGGTTTTATGGTTATTTTTTTATTATATATTTAATATTTAAGGTAAAAATTAGAAGATTTTTAAGAAAAATAAAAATATATATTTAGCCATGTCATTGATTAGCTATATTGTCAATTTAAAAAATACTAGACGAAATTGATTATAAAATAATTATTAACACTTAAGAACTTTGCATCTCAAAAAAGCTATAAAATAGACTTTAAATATATATATATATATATATATATATACGCACATATATGAAAGTTTAAAGAAAAAAAATAAGTCATCTTTACAAAATTTTGCTTTAGGCCACTTACTTTGTTAAGCCACCACTGAACTAGAAGTTTGTGGTTCGAGCCATAGGTATGGAGTCACCTTTATTAGGGAGCGTTTTACCCTAATGCTGGACTTTCTGGCGCGAATCCGAATTTAGTCGGGTCCACAAGCGGATCCACTATTTCAAGAAGATAGGTGCACTATTACAAAGAGTTAAATCTATAAGGCGAAATACATAAACGATCTATTTAAGTTGTCCTCAAAAACTAGACAAACACATCAACTGGCCTCTTTACCATTTTGATACTTCAAATGACTATTAAGTGTATCAAGTAAATACCCGAGTACATCAAACCATATGTATGAGTTACACTTGCCGATGACGTGTCAAATGAACCAATTAAAAAATGATACATATAATTTGAAGAAAAAGATTGACACGTGTAATTAACAAAAATGAAAAGAAAGAAATTTAAACAAAAGACCTTTTTCATTAGACACGGTATCTTCTTTAGCCATAGCCACAAATTTGAGAAGGGTAGTAGAAAGCTTTCTCATTCTTGAAATACTCATTCCACAGCACAAAAGTTGGAATGCAGAGTTAAAAAGTCTAGAGTTGCACAAGAAATTATCACTAACGTTTTCGTGATCTTTGTCGGCTCCGTCGCCCGATGCCAGAGCGGGATTCTTGTTGCCTGTTTCTGGTGCTTTTTGGTTGGAAGTTCTCGGTTCCTTTCTACGTTTTGCTGTATTAAGGCTTAAAATCTTGAGAAGGGTATGCTTGTTAGATTGCTGGGATGATGGGGTTGGATTGGAACTGATTTGATTCTTTTGTGTTATTTTTGTATATGGGATTTTTAATATGGTAAAGTAATATATATAATTCTTGATTTTCTTTTTCTTTTTTTCTCTTAAAAAGAATAGACCAATGAAAGCTCCTGCCAAACTTCTGGCCACTGCTCCGGTGGTAGCTTTAGGTGGTGGAGCCACTGATGTTGGGGTGAAGAATGTTCAATTTGGGTGAAAAAGGTATAATATTATTGCTGAGAGATTATTGAGTGAGAAAAAATAATATAATATGGGGCCCACTACAAAAATTTAATTTGATTTAATTCTAAAAACAAGAAAGAAAAAGTCTGATAAAACCTTACGCGCCCAAATGTAATTAAAATATACGTAATATACTATGTCAATATGAGGTGTCGACAAAGTATACATAATAGCCACTTGAAGTGTTAAAATGGTAAAGGGGCCGGTTGAGGTGTTAGTCTGATTTTTGAGGAAAATTTAAAAGGGCCAATTGTGGTCTTTTTTTAAAAAATTTCTTTCTTTTCTTTTTTGTTAATTATACGTGTCAATTTTTTTTCTTCAAATTATGTGTGTTATTTTTTAATTGGTTCATTTGATACGTCATCGTCTAGTGTAACTCACGCATATGGTTTGTTGTACTCAGGTATTTACTTGATACACTTAATAGCCACCTGTAGTGTTAAAATGATAAAAGGGCTAGTGCAACGACCCGACCAGTCGTTTGAAAATTTATATTTCGTTCAGCTATTTGAAGTCTTGAGTAGCTTCGTATGATATATTTTGACTTGAATGAATGGTCAGTTTTAGTTTTCAGGTGATTTGAAATTAATTTGAAAGACTGATCTCAACTAGAAGGTTTTAAGTTGAAAGAGTTGACCAAGTTTGACTTTAGAGTATTTGACCTTGAATTAGAGTTTTAATGGTTCCGTTAGGTCCGGATAGTGATTTTTGACTTGGGCGTATGCCTGGATTTGTACTTGGATAATTCTAGAAGGTTTTGGCACTATTTGGCGAAAGTTGGAAATTTAAAGGTTTGGAATATTCATAAGTTTGATCGGGAGTTAACTTTGATGATATAGGGTCCGAATTGTGGTTTCGATTATTGAAATATCTTCATTATGTCATTTGAGATTTGTGTGCAAAATTTGAGTTCATTCTGGGTTGATTTGATATATTTCGGCACGAGTTTTAGAAGTTGAAAGCTCAAGCGTTCATTAAGTTCAATTTGAGGTGCGATTCGTAGTTTTGATATTGTTATGCATGATTGAGGTCTCGAGCAGGTCTTTTATGCATGAATTTAGGCCTCGAGTAGGTCCTTATCATATTTTGGGACTTGTTGGTATATTCAGACTGGGTCCCGAGGGGCTCGGGTGAGTTTCAGAAGTGGTTCGGATCATTTTTATTTCATTTTGCATTAGTGAAGAAGAGCTGATTTTTCCGCATCTGTTGGAAGTTTGGGCGCAGATGCGAGTCCGCAAATGCGGACAGGTCCTGCAAAAGCGAAAGTGGCATGCTGGGTGAGAAGGTCGCAGGCGTGGGTGCACATGCGATTTCACATATTTTGAGTTAGGGCATTTTTGTAGAAGCAAAGACTGGGCCGCCCATGCAATTTTGCAGAAGCGAGAATTTGTTCGCAAAAGCAAAAATGACTGGGCAGAAGTTACAAATTGAGGTTTTTGTTCATTTTAACATATTTTGAGTTGGGGAGCTCGGATTAGGGCGATTTTGGAGGCGATTTTCACCACATGGATTGGGGTAAGTGTTCTATACCCGATTTTGATTATATTTCATGAATCTATCTTCATTTTTGGCATTTGGATTATGAATTTCAAAGAAAAATTGGGGGGGGGGGTTGTCTAAAATTTCATAAAGTGAATTTTTGAGTTTTGAGAATCGAGTCGGAGTCGGATTTGAGTGAAACTAGTATGGTTGGACTCATAATTGAATGGGTTTGTCGGATTTATTGAGTTTTGTCGGGTTCTGAAGTGCATGCTCGGGTTTGACTTTTTAGTTGACTTTGCGCTTTTGATTGAAGATTCAATATTTATTGATTGGTTTGTTTCCTTTGGCATCATTTGATGTTCTTGAGTTGCTTTTGGCTAGTTTCGGACAGTTTGGAGGTAGGTACGTGTAGGATGGTAGTTTTAGAGTATTGTTCGACTTGCTCGGTATTGGATTTGGCTTGTTCGAAGTAAGTAACATATCCAAACATTGAATTGAGGGGTTTTAACCATAGGAACTATGTTATAAGAGGTGTATTAAGGGGACGCTCATGCTAGGTGACGAGCGTGTAGGCATGCATCGGGGAAATCATGATTCTAATTGACTATTAAACTATGATCGGACTTGTTTTGCGGTTATATCTTGTTACATCCATGTTCTCCCTACTTGTTTGATTATATGAGTTGTGAACCATATTAGAAATCATGTTTAGGCCATGTACTTATTCAATTGAGACCTAATGAGGCTGTTTCTGTTGTTTTGAGTTATTTAATCTAATTATATTTATATACTCAGTCATAATTCTTCATTAGTATATCATATCTCAGTATCATTCATCATTCATTGTTACATCATATGCTATCATTGTTTAGGATGAGTGATTCGAGATTGTGAGCTCTTGAGACTTGAGATATTGATGATTGAGTTGGGGCCTGAGGATCAAATTGTGAGTGATATTGATGGGATCGAGCGGCATGCCGCAACAGGTCATATTGGTTATATATATATTATTATTATTATATGGATTGGTGTGCACGCCACAACAAGCCTTATAGGCTTTATTATTATTAATGGGATCAGGATGCACGCAGCAGCAGACCATATTGGCTTTATTTTAGAGCTTGGGCAGGATTCACCCCTCCGAAGTTTGGCATACCAGCATTGAGTGCAGGTACCGTATGGTGTTGAGTGACTGATTGTGTTGAGTGATTGAGCGTGATGAGTGAGAGTGAGAGACAGTGAGATTGAGTACTCAGAGAGTGTGAGTACATGGGTTCACTACTGTGATGCATTATATTTGACATGCATACTTGACATACATGCATAGAGATGCATTTCCTCATGCTACACGATTTTGTCACATTCGTGACTTCACATACAGATTGACATGTAGGCATAAAGATGTACTTTCCTCATGCTATTTTAGAATGAAATATCTTATCTGTTGTCGAAAATTTTTGGGAAAAATCATAGTTTCCTAATATACTCATACTTTGGTGATTCTGGTGAAAGATTTGGGGTTTTAATTCTACCTAAAAACATGCCTATTTTTCTGTAATTAAGAACGAGTTAAGCATTATATCTTTGAGTTATTACTTGTGTTGCTTTTATTATATCATTACGAATTATTTTTAGCTATTGGTGTTGGACTCTGACCGTTGTCCAAGCTCGTCACTACTTTCAACCTAAGATTAGGTTTCTTACTTATTGAGTACATGGGGTCGGTTGTACTCATACTACATTTCTGCATCTTGCGTGCAGATTTTAAAGTTGATGTTGCTGTGTATGGCGGGAGCTGGCATTGGAGATGTACCTACGTTTCGATTATAGTTGCCTCTTGTTCTTGGTAGCTTTATATTTATAAATCTGTTTATGTTGACTTCGAATAGATGATGTATTGATTTCATACCAGATTTGTAAACTCTAAGTCTTAAAAACTCATGATTTGTACTACCAATCCTTGGGATTTTTGTATAAAAGTTCATTTATTTCATCATTTATTTTCTTAGTAAATCTCATTTGAATTGGAATGTTTCTAGTTGGCTTACCTAACGGGTTGGGTTAGGTGCCATCACGACTAGTTGGATTTTGGATCGTGACAAGTTGGTATCAGAGCTAGGTGCATATGTTCTACGAGTCATGGGAAAATGTCTAGCAAAGTCTTGCAGATCGGTATTATGACATCCATACCTATATTTGAGAGGCAACAGAGCATCTAGGATAAACTTCCCATCTTTTTTTCCTCATCATGCGGCAGTGATTCAGCTTGAAGCATACCTCTTTGAATTCCTTCCACTCATTCGGATGCGTATGTGAGCACTCGGTATTAGCTGTGCATTAACGACTTATGATTCCATGGATGAGGTGCAAGATGTGTTTTCTCTGTTTTGGTGATGGGTCCAAGATGACTTGAGGTCGTGTTTTGTCCGCAGCTTGGGGCGTGATGGTTTCAGTTATGTGAGTATGTATTTTTGGACTTCTATGTCCGGTAGTGTCCCTAGGACCAGGGCTTATGGCTTGGTGACTGATTGGATGATTATAATATGAGTGCGATGTGACTGCGAAATATGTTCAGAGGGCTTGGACTTGGCGAGAATAGTTGCTTGGGATGCAAAGAGGACTATTGGAAGATTAATTTTTGCCTTGATGTGTTATAGGATTCGGAGTTCTGAAGAAGTTGAGAGACTTTTCAGATGCACATTTGTGGAACGAAGTAGATTCTCATGTCTTGTTGACGAGGTCAGACTCAGGAAGATTTAGTGATTGCGTAGTAGTTGTGGCCGTGAAAGGGCATGGAGAGATGTTAGTTTGAGGCTAAATAGGTGGGTTATCTCCTGCAGGACGAGAGGTTGTGTGATTCTTAGGATGATTATGTGGAGAGCTTCTTTCTACCAGTGAGTTACAGGTGTTGCAATTTGAGTTTGGATCGGTTGAGAAAGTGGACTTGACTGACACGAGAATGAGTGCGAGCCTAGCATATGATTTGAGGTATTCTATGGTTTGTGTTGCATGAACTTACGAAGGATTTAGTTGAATTTCAGTGCGGGATTATGGAGGTAATAGAGTATGGGTATTGTGAGTTATTAGATGTTTTGTTATAAGGTTTTGAGCCAAGTGGAGGAGTCTGCTATCGACGAGTTGATTGCACGGTTATGTGTTATACCAATTTCGGTTTGAGTCATAGTTCTGGATCGGTTACAATTTGCAGATGTTGGTTTTGAGGATGGCTTAAGTAAGGAAATTTTTGGATGCATGATGTATTACACTTTATGGATATTTGAAAGTCTTGGGAATGGTTTAGGGTTTCTTTTCATGATGGATATAACGTATTAAGAAAAGGGATTCACTCGGTTGCTTAGAGGTGTTGATTACTTCTTTGGGGCATTGGTGTGCTAACGGAGCACATGTCATTCGGCTCATTTTGGCGATATACATGAGATTTGAATAGAATGGCTGACTTCCGAGAAGGTTCTAATAGATTCAAGATTCATATGTGGCATTTGAGAATTTTCCGAATTTGTATATGGATAAGATTTGAGATTTTCTTTGGATGGTGTCGAGACTCGCGGTATTTATATATCATTATGGATTTTTTCAGTATCAAGAAGGTAAGGAAATGGATTTAGATTCACATAAGGTCTCTTCAGAGTGGGTGTCTCGATTGTGGTGCTTTTGCGGTGCTTAAGAGGCAATACAGCCGCTTATGGGCCTTAGAGCGTGTGGTTTTATGCTAGGATCTTTTGTGGTGAGTTTTGGGTCAAGGAGAAGTGTTAACTTGAAGGCAATTTGGAAGGAACTTGGAGAAATAGAATGACTTGCTAGTAGAGTGGGTCAACATGGTAATGGGTATAATCGGTTCTTTTGGTTCTTCTGATGTGGTGAGTCACTACATGCATTTTGTGGCAATATTCTTGGGCTTGGCGACCTACGTGACTTGGTTGGGTTTGAGTAATTCTGTTACAATGACTTGGTTATGTGCAATTGGGTCTCGTAGAGTTCTCAATGATTTTTACCACGAGTTAGGATGGATATTTTCTATCGGTATGAGGAGTATGTTGCGTATTATGATTTTCTCCTCGATGGGATCAAGCGGATGGTTTCTAGCTAATTGAGTATGTATTCTGCTTGTGAATCAGGGTCGATAATGAGATTCTAGTGCTTTTCACATGACTACATGATAGATGTGATGCATCCTGTGGGACTGAGATTTGCATGTATAAGGTGGCGGTTCAGATTTGGAGGGAGGGTCATGAATTTAGGATAGCATGGATGGTTTTAAATGATTAGATGAATGCTATTACTACTTGGTATTTCCTGAGAAGGATGTGCATTTCAGAAGCATACTGAGTTTTGACTTACGTATGCTTCATTGGTATTGTGGTACTCGCCTGGTTGATCGACTACTGATATTCAGATGTTTTTTCTATATGGCACGGAAGTATTATAGAAGTATTCATCATGGGATGACTGTGTATGAGAGATGTGTTAGTCATTTGAGTGGTGAAGTTAGGATCAACTATGGTGATTCATGTGTTCTATAGATTTGGAGACTAGGAGTTCTTAGAATCATATTGTTTCGGGGTTGCGAATTGTGAAGATGTGACCAAAGTTGGCCAGATGGTGCTACGTGTTATGATTAGGCCGTTGTGGACTTTTAGAGGTCTATTTGTCCATTCGGAGATGACCAGAGTTGATTTAGGGGCTCATTAGTAGGCTTAATGAGGAAGTGTATTCTACACCGGGTCAGATTTGTTGACTTAGAACTATTAGTGTTGAGGGGTGTACCATTTGGTTAGAGTTGAGCTTGTTCGTGTTCTGAGATGTTCTATGTATTACTCTTCTATGCTACAATAGGTGGTGATCTGTTGGCTAATTATACACTAGATGTGCTTCTGTATGGGCTTAGTAGCGGAATTCGTCCAAGATGGTTATTGGGGTGTGGATGGTTGATTGCGCCTTGGTTATGTTCTTTCTTGTTTATGGTATATGGTGTTATTCACTTCTCCATGGTTATGTTCATGCACTTCCTTTACTTGATGTCGAATTGCGTGTAGCTATTGATTTTGAGCATTGTTGCTTGAGGTATTTTATATGGACCAGTGTTTGGATGGGGTCATACATTGCAACGAGATTACGTTGGGATCTGATCCTTTGTGATAGATTCGTGTGTTTTGGTTCTACTATGTGTGATGGGCTCGATCATTGCATTTGTGGTGGTACTTGTTGAGCTTGCGGGATGGTTCTCTCATTTGAGTTATTTTCCATGCTTGAGTACACTTCAACTGTTGCCTATTGGTGCACAGATTTTTGTGGCTTTAGGTTGTATTAGTGTGGCATGTTAGTAGAATGGTTGTGTTTGATGAGATGAGGTCATTGGACTTAGAATGGGTCCTATCGGATTTGATTACGGTATGTATGGAAGAATAATTTTAGAAGTCCGCTTAGAATTTGGTTTTAGTTCTTGTTGGATGAGAGAGAGCTCCATCACTTGTTGATCTGATAAATTATTATGAGTTTCTGCAAGTTTCTCTAACCATTGGCAGTATACGAAGGGTTGGAACAAGGTTTTAGTTGATATGAGGTTCGTTTCCAGTGTCGGGCTTGTTTTTTGGAAGCTATTATAGTTAGAAGTTACTGTTGTGGGTATGCGAGTTATGTGGTATATCATGTGATTACATATTAGTTTATGGTTATGACTTTATACAGCTTGTTCAGACTTATATAGTGTGTAGATGCGAGATTCAGGTCTTGTAAGGAATTCCGTGTTGTACCCCATATTTTAGTACACGAGAGTACATGGTAAGTCAATGGATATAAGCTCAGAAATGGATCATCTTTGAAAGTACATAAATTAAGTTAATCATGTTACCTTGGAGGTTACAAAAAATTAAGATCATGAATAACAAGTACCTAGAGGGTTGGAAAGCTTAGAAGCTAAACGAAAAATAAGTTTCGTCAAAAGTCGATAGGTTTGGAATGTTATAACATGCACTTTGGGGTGAGACTAGGGATCTTAACATTATAAGTAGGTTATTTTATGAGTTATTTTAGTTGTATGATAGTCGTGTGTTACGTTTTAAAGTCAAGCGATTTGGGGAACAAAAGTTGGCAAAGGTCATCACAAGTTATATTCATAATGTGCTGAAAATTAGGTCAAATGTAGCAGAGCCTTTCTCCTAATATACTTGGAATTACAGGATGATGCACATATCAACTTAAATATCTACGAGTCTAGTTTCTAACTCATTAAACCATTCATCCATATGACATCGGAATAGAGAGATATTCGAATTTTTGTGAGACTGCGCAAGCAGCTCCCAATGGGACCCACTTAGGCGGTGGTCGACCTACTTCAGTTTAAAAATAATTTGGATGACCTTTATTTCTCATTTTTTGACCCAAACTCGTCCCTACACTCCTCCTAACCCTCTTAAACAGATACCATAAGGTTTGAAGTGATTCCAAAGTGATTACCCCATATTTCAACATCAAAAGCTAGTTCTAGTGAAGAACAAAATCTCTCTGAGGTTGTGTTGTCATTGAGGATAATTGTGGGCTGTTTTTGGCTGAAATTTCAAGTCGTTTCTACTGGCTAAGGTGAGAATAAAAACCTACTAATTTTTCTTAAGCTTGCTTGTATGTTGGTTAATTTGTTAGGATGATAAACTACAAGATAATACTTGAATTAGCTTGAGATGTTGTTGTTCTTGATGGATTGATTTGAATGCTGCTCTTATGGACTTTAAGTGGCTGGAAATTATGGAAAATAAGTTGGCTATGACATTAATAGTATGATTATAGTCGCTTACATGTCAATCTTGTTGAGGAAATTAGTAACTAGAAAAGAAATGGCTATAAAGCACTTGGAAGTTGTCCACAATGATATTATCTTGTGTTAGGCTATTTCAGGTAACTTTAAAATTGAGTACAAGGTTATAAATCCTTTAAAAGGTATTGGTTATTATACTGGATATATTACTAAGTTCAAAAATGAAGCTAAAGGGATTCAATCTGAGCTTGCCGCTCGTCGTGATATGTTGATGACTTGTTAATAAAATATGTTGTACCCTAGCCCGCGATGCCTTTACCCCTCGAATCGGTCTCCGGATGCTCCAAATCTATCCTAAAAACAGATTTATACCATCAAAATATGCTAAGGGAACAAAGCTCACTCAAAAATAACCAATTTACATCAAAAATCCCGAAATTGGCCAAACCCGACCCCCGGGCCCACATCTCGGATTCCGATAAAAATCATAAAGCTAGAATCCTTACACTCTCACGAGTTCATACATATCAAATACATCAAACTCCGACCAAAAATGACCCCTCAAATCCTCAAATCAAAGTCTTAAATTCCAAGCCCTAACTCTCCAATTTTAGGTTTTAGATTCCATAAATTTCATGTTAATTTAGGTAGAAATCACAATAGGATCGAGTATTAAGTCCATAAATCTTACCTCCAAGTGTTTCCCTTTGATTCCCTCTTCAATACTTCTCAAAAAGCTCCAAAATCGCTCAACAATGGTGAAATTTAGACCCAAAATCGCGGAAGTGGTCTTTTAAACATTCTGCCCAACTATTCACATTCCTTCTTCGCGAACGCGGTCAATGCCTCGCGTTTGCGAAGCACAAAATTCAATTGGCCACTTACTCCTTCATCGCGAACGCGGTGCCCTGTACGCGAACGTGAAGCTCCAGCTTCTCAATCCATTGCGAACGCGACACCTTGCTCGCGAACGCGAAGCACAAACGACCTGGACCCAGCTGCTCACCTTTACTCTACGCGAACGTGGCATAACCATCGCGAACGCGGGACCCCCATCACGAACGTGAAGGCTAACCCTCCTGCCTCACATCCTAACCCTTCGTGAATGCGAGATCCCACTCACGAACGCGAAGGCCAAACATCTGTAACACCAATATCAGATTTTCTACAACTTTTTCCTTTTCCAACATGAATTGATCTGTTTAACCACCCGAAACTCACCCGAGGCCCTCGGGACCTCAACCAAACATGCCAACATCTCCCACAACATCATTCAAACTTGTTCCAATCTTCGGAACGCTCAAAACAACATCAACACCAGATTGACGTCGGATTCAAGCCTAAGTATTTCAAAAATTTCCAAATTTCGGTTTCGATCAAAAGGTCTATCATACCTCGTCCGAATGACCTGAAATTTTACACACACGTCACAAATGACACAACAGACCTACTCCAACTTCCAAAATTCCATTCTGACCCCTATATCAAAATCTCACCTATCAACCGGAAAATGCCAAAATTTCAATTTGTCCAATTCAAGCCTAAATCTACTCCGAACCTCCAAAACACATTCTGATCACGCTCCTAAGTACCAAATCACCTCCCAAAGATATCCAAACTAACAAATTTCACATCCGAGCCCTTTTTCACATAAGTCAATATCCGGTTGACTTTTCCAACCTAAGCTTACTCAAAAGAGACTAAGTGTCACATTCCTTTTCAAATCCTCTCTGAACCCGAACCAACCAACCCGATAATACATAATATAGCTGAACAAGAAAATAAGAAGCAGAAATGGGGAAAATAGAGCGGTAACTCATGAAACAACCAGTCGAGTCGTTACTAGCTCCACATCACAAGTCAAATCATCGTCTAACTGAACCGTGCTGAAATCCAAAACATGAGACGGATAGCCAATATACTTTTGGTGCATAGAAACATGAAATACTGAATGCACACTCGATAAGCTGGGTGGAAAAGCAAGCTCATAAGCCACCTCCCCAATCCTCCGAAGCACCTCAAAAGGCCCAATGAACCGAGGACTCAATTTACCCTTCTTCCCAAATCTCATAACACCCTTCATGGGTGAAACCTTCAATAACCTTCTCACCAACCATGTAGGACACATCCCGAACCTTCCTGTCAGCATAACTTCTTTGTCTCGACTGCACTGTACGAAGCCTCTCTTGAATCACCTTCACCTTGTCTAAAGCATCCTACACCAAGTCTGTACCCAATATCCTAGCCTAGCATCCCGTACAAAGCCTTATATGGAGCCATCTAAATACTCGACTGGTAACTGTTATTTTAAGCAAACTCTGCAAGCGGTAGAAACTGATCCAATGACCCTCCAAAATTAATGACACAAGCGCGTAACATGTCCTCCAATATCTGAATAGTGCGCTCGGACTGCCCGTCAGTCTGAGGGTGAAAAGTTGTGCTCAACTCAACCTGAGTACCCAAATCTCGCTGCACAGACCTCTAAAACTATAAAGTAAACTGAGTACCTCTATTCGAAATGATGGAAACCAGGACACCATGCAAACGAACAATCTCTCGGATATAGATCTCTGCCAACCGCTCTGAAGAATAGGTAGTACACATAGGAATGAAGTGAACGGACTTGGTCAGTCGATCCACAATCACACAAATAGCATCGAACTTCGTCAAAGTCCGTGGGAGCCTAACTACAAAGTCCATGGTAATCCGCTCCCACTTCCACTATGGAATATCCATCTACTGAAGTATGCCACCCAGTCTCTGATGCTCATATTTCACCTATTGACAATTAAGACACCCAGCTACAAATCCCACAATGTCCTTCTTCATTCTCCTCCACCAATAATGATGTCTCAGATCCTGATACATCTTCGCGACACCTGGATGAATAGAATACCGCAAGCTATGAGCCTCCTCTAGAATCAAATCCCGAAGCCCATCTACATTGGGCACGCATATCCGACCCTGCATCCTCAACACCCCATCATCACCAATGGTCACATATCTGGCATCGTCGTGCTGAACTCTATTCTTAAGAGAAAGCAAATGAGGATCATCATACTGGCGCTCTCTGATGCGATCAAATAAGGAAGACCAAGAAATCACACAAGCCAATACCTAACTAGGCTCCGAAATATCTAAACTCACGAACCGATTAGCCAAGGCCTGAACATCAACTGCAAGAGGTCTTTCCCCAACAGGTATATACGCCAAACTCCCCATACTTGCTGTCTTCCTACTCAAGGCATCAGCCACCACATTGGCCTTTCCCGGATGGTACAAAATAGTGATATCATAGTGCTACCTCAAATTGAGATCCTTCTGCTTGAACAAGTGCTGGAGGCTACGATGATTAGTAAATTTCTCACAAGAAACACCATACAAATAATGCCTCCAAATCTTCAACGTGTGAATAATGGAAGCCAACTCCAAATCATGAACATGGTAGTTCTTCTCATGGGCTTCAACTGACGAGAAGCATAAGCAATAACTCTACCATCCTGCATCAACACACACCCAATACCAACTCTCGAAGCATCACAATACACGATATATGAACCTGAAGCTAATGGCAAAACTAACACTAGAGCTGCGGTCAAGGCAGTCTTGAGTTTCTGAAAGCTCTCCTCAAACTCATTCAACCACATGAAAGGAGCACCCTTTTGAGTCAACTTGGTCAAGGGTGATGATATAGATGAAAATCCCTGAACAAACCGACGGTAATAACCCGCTAAACCAAGAAATCTACGAATCCCTGTGGCTGAGGACGGTCTAGGACAACTCTGAACCACCTCTATCTTCTTCGGATCAACCTGAATACCCTTGCTGGACACCACGTGTCCCAAGAAAGCCACTAAACTGAGCAAAAACTCACATTTGGAGAACTTTGCATAACGTTTCTCTTCCCTCAATCTTTGCAACAAGCCTCTAAAATGCTCTGCGTGCTCCTCCAGACTACGCGAATACACCAGAATATCATAAATGAAAATTATGACAAACGAATCGAGATAAGGCCAAAACATGTTGTTCATCAAATGCATGAATGATGTTGGAGCATTGGTCAGCCCGAAAGACATCACCAGGAACTCATAATGACCATATCGGGTCCTGAAAGCTGTCTTAAGGATATTCGAGTCCCTGATCTTCAGCTGGTGATAACCTGAACGAAGATCAATCTTGGAGAACACTCTCGCTCCATGAAGCTGGTCAAACTAATCATCGATACGCGGCAAAGGATACTTATTCTTGATTGCAACTTTGTTCAACTGCCTGTAATCAATACACATCCTCATCGTGCCATCATTCTTCTCCACAAATAGAATAGGCGCACCCCAAGGCGACACACTAGGCCGAATAAACCCCTTATCAAGGAGTTCCTGAAGCTGCTCCTTTAACTCCTTCAACTCCGTTGGTTCCATACGATATGGTGGAATAGAGATGGGCTGAGTGCCCGGCACCAGGTCAATACAAAAATCAATATCCCTATCCGGTGGCATGCTCGATAGGTTTGCAGGAAACACATGACTGAATACAAGTATAAAGTCAAAACAGTGAGGAATAGTAGTAAAAATCCCCTAAGGGTCCAAAACAGTTGGCACGAGGCCCAAATATGGCATTCAGCCCAAAACAGGATAATAGCAAACAGTTTTCCAATCAAATACGCGGTAAAACAATCATTCAGGATGGACTAAGTCACAATTCCCAATGGTGCACGACCCCACACTCATCATCTAGCATGTGCGTCACCTCAATACAGCAAAACGATGTGAAATCCGGGGGTTTATACCCTCAGGACAACATTTACAATCATTACTCACCTCAATCCAGTCCAAACTCTAGCCCGCTATGCCTTTGCCCCTCGAATCGGCCTCATCTCGCATCGAATCTATCCAAAATTAGAATCACAATGTCATGTCTAAATATGCTAAGGGAACAAAGCCCATGCAATAATAATCAAATTGCAACATAAATCCCAAAATTAACCAAAACCCGACACCCTGGCCCACGTCTCAGAATCCGATAAAATTTATATCAATACACTCCTTATCCTCCCACGAGTTCATCCATATCAAAAGTACCAAAATCCGACAACAAATGGCCCCTCAAATCCCCAAGTCAAGAGCTTCAATACCAAGCCCTAATCCCCAATTTTTAACCCTTAATTTCCATTAATCTTAGGCCAAATCAGTGAAATAATTCCATATGATCGATTATTAGGTTCAAATATCTTACCTCCAAGCGTTATCCCATGAATCCCTCTTTAAAATAGCTTCCCCAAGCTCAAACCCGAATAAAAATGGTGAAGAACAACTCAAAAATCGTAAAGGAAGCCTTTTATACTTTCTGGCCTAGGGATTCCGTACCTGCGGTCCAGCTACCGCTTCTGTGGTCCTCTTCTGCGGTCCAAGACGCCGCATCTGCGGTCCTCATTTAAATCCCAGGCTCCGCATATGCGATGCAAATCCTGCACCTGTGCTACCGCAGGTGCACCTACCTAGTCGCTTCTGCGGCTCCAGCTCTCCTTGGCCCTTTCCATTTCTGTGACTCATTTCCGCATCTGGGGGGGTCGCACCTGCGGCCTCCCAACTGTAGATGCGGTTATGACAGCAGTCCCAACACTCCAGCTGCCATTTTCAAATTCCTATATTTCCGTCAACCACCTGAAATCACTCCGAGGCCCCCAGGACCTCAACCAATAGCACAAAGTAGTCATATACCACCATTTAAACTTATATCAATCTTCAAAACACCTCAAACCATATCGAATCAACCAAGACACATCGGATTCAAGCCTAAGGTTCCCAAAATCTTCCAAATTCCGCTTTTGATCAAAATGTCTATCAAACCACGTCCGAATGACCTGAAATTTTGCACACACATCCCAAATGATACAATGGACCTACTGAAACTCCCGAAATTTCATTCCGACTCCTATATCAAAATCTCACCTATCAACCGGAAAACACCAAAATTCCCACTTCACCAATTCAAGCCTAAATCTACTTCGGACCTCCAAAACACATTCTGATCACACTCCTAAGTCCCAAATCACCTCCCGAAGCAATCCAAACCATCAAAACTCACATCCGAGCCCTTTAACACACAAGTCAACATCCGGTTAACTTTTCCAACTTAAGCTTACTCAAAAGAGACTAAGTTTCTCAAACCTTACCAATACCTTTCCGAACCCGAGCCAACCAACCCGATCACACATAATACCGATAAACGAAGCAATAAGAAGCAGAAATGGGGGAAAAAGAGTGGTAACTCATGAAACGATCCGAGTTGATACATTCTCCCCCTCTTAAATAATCATTCGTCCTCGAACGGGTCAAGAAACATACCTGAAGCCTCAAATAGGTGAGGATATCTGCTTTGCATATCCCGCTCGGCCTCCCAGGTAGCCTCTTCCACGGGCCGAGCTCTCCACTACAATTTCACTGAGGCTATATCCTTTGACCTCAACTTTCAAACTTGATGCTCCAAAATAGCTACTGGCTCCACATCATAAGTCAAATCATCATCCAACTGGACCGTGCTGAAATAAAAAACATGAGACAGATCATCAATATACTTCCGAAGCATAGAAACATGAAATACCGGATGCACACTCGATAAGCTAGGTGGCAAAACAAGCTCATAAGCCACCTCCCCAATCCTCCGAAGCACCTCAAAAGGCCCAATGGATCGAGGACTCAATTTACCCTTCTTTCCTAAACCTAATAACACCCTTCATGGGTGAAACCTGCAACAAAACCTTCTCACCGACCGTGTAGGACACATCCCAAACCTTCATATCCGCATAACTCTTTTGTCTCGACTGCGCTGTATGAAGCCTCTCCTGAATTACCTTCACCTTTTCTAAAGCATCTTTCACCAAGTCTGTAACCAATAACCTAGCCTCACCCGGCTCGAAACAACCAACTGGAGATCTACACCGCCTCCCATACAAAGCCTCATATAGAGCCATCTGAATACTCGACTGGTAGTTGTTGTTATAAGCAAACTCTGCAAGCGGTAGAAACTGATCCCATGACCCTCCGAAATCAATGACACAAGCGCGCAACATGTCCTCCAATATCTGAATAGTGCTCTCGGACTGCCCATCCGTCTAAGGGTGAAAGGTTGTGCTTAACTCAACCTGAGTACCCAACTCTCGCTGTACAGACCTCCAAAACTGCGAAGTAAACTGAGTGCCCCTATCTGAAATGATGGAAACTGGGACACCATGCAAACGAACAATCTCCCGAATATAGATCTCTACCAACCGCTCAGAAGAATACGTTGTACATACAGAAATGAAGTGCGTGGACTTGGTCAACCAATCCACAATCACCCAAATAACATCGAACTTCTTCAATGTCCGTAGGAGCCCAACTACAAAGTGCATGGTGATCCGCTCCCACTTCCACTCTGGAATATCCATTTGCTGAAGCAAGCCACCCGGTCTCTGATGCTCATATTTCACCTGCTGACAATTGAGACACCGAGCTACAAATCCTACAATGTCCTTCTTCATTCTCCTCCACCAATAATGTTGTCTCAGATCCTGATACATCT
Source organism: Nicotiana sylvestris (assembly GCF_000393655.2). Classification (NCBI taxonomy): domain Eukaryota; kingdom Viridiplantae; phylum Streptophyta; class Magnoliopsida; order Solanales; family Solanaceae; genus Nicotiana; species Nicotiana sylvestris. The sequence continues at coordinate 98,322,072 of NC_091058.1, forward strand.
TCGCGGCATCCAGATGAATGGAATACTGCAAGCTATGGGCCTCCTCCAGAATCAACTCCCGAAGCCTATCTACATTGGGCACACATATCCGGCCCTGCATCCTCAACACCCCATCATCACCAATAGTTACATCTCTAACATCATCGTGCTGAACTATTCCTTAAGGACAAGCAAAAGAGGATCATCATATTGGCGCTCTTTGATGTGATCATATAAGGAAGACCGAGAAATCACGCAAGCCAATATCCGACTGGGCTCCGAAATATCTAGCCTCACGAACCGATTGGCCAAGGCTTGAACATCAAATGCAAGAGGTCTCTCCCCAACTGGAATATATGCCAAACTCCCCATACTCACCGCCTTCCTACTAAAGGCATCGACCACCACATTGGCCTTCCCCGGATGTTAATATATAGTAATATCATAATCTTTTAGCAACTCCAACCATTTTCGCTACCTCAAATTGATATCCTTCTGCTTGAACAAGTGCTGCAGGCTACAATGATCAATAAACACCTCACAAGACACACCATACAAATAATGCCTCCAAATCTTCAACGCGTGAGCGATGGCAGCCAACTCCAAATCATGAACATGGTAGTTCTTCTCATGGGGCTTCAACTGACGAGAAGCATAAGCAATAATTATACCCTTCTGCATCAATACACACCCAATACCAACTCTCTAAGCATCATAATACATGGTATATGAACTTGAAGCTGATAGCAAAACTAACACTAGAGTTGTGGTCAAGGATCTCTTGAGCTTCTGAAAGCTCTCCTCACACTAGTCCGACTACATGAATGGAGCACCATTCTGAGTCAACTTGCTCAAGGGCGATGCGATAGATGAGAATCCCTAAACAAACTGGTGGTAATAACCCGCCAAACCAAGAAAGCTGTGAATTTCTATGGCTGAGAACGGTCTGGGACAACTCTGAATCGCCTCTATCTTCTTTGGATCAACTTGAATACCCTTACTAGACACCATATGCCCCAAGAAAGCCACTGAACTGAGCCAAAGTTCACACTTGGAGAACTTTGCATAAAGCTTCTGCTCCCTTAATCTCTGCAACACAACTCTCAAATGCTCCGCATGCTCCTCTTGATTACGCAAATATACCAGAATATCATCAATGTAGACTATGACAAATGAGTCGAGATAAGGCCGGAACACGTTGTTCAACAAATACATGAACGATGCTGGGGTATTGGTCTATCCAAAAGACATCACCAAGAACTCATAATGATCATATCGGGTCCTGAAAGCCGTCTTAAGAATATTCGAGTCCCTGATCTTCAACTGGTGATAACCTAAATGGAGATCAATCTTGGAGAACACCCTCGCTCCCTGAAGTTGGTCAAACAAATCATCGATACGAGGCAAAGGATACTTGTTCTTGATTGTTACTCTGTTCAACTGCCTATAATCAATGCACATCCTCATAGTGCCATCCTTCTTCTTCACAAATAGAATCGGTGCACCCCAAGACGACACACTAGGCCAAATGAACCCCTTATCAAGGAGTTCCTGAAGCTGCTCTTTTAACTCCTTCAACTCCGCTGGTGCCATACGATATGGTGGAATAGAGATGGGCTGAGTGCCTGGCACCAAGTCAATACCAAAATTATATCCCTGTCCGATGGCATGCCCGGCAGATCTGTAGGAATTACATCGGGAAACTCCCTCACAACAGGAATAGAATCAATACTAGGAGTCTCTACATTGACGTCCCTCACAAAGGCTAGATATGAAAGACAACCCTTCATAACCATCCGCTGGGCTTCAAGAATGAAATTACCCTAGTGGGAACATAATCAGTCGAACCTCGCCACTCAATCCGTGGCACACCTGGCATAGCCAATGTCACTGCCGTAGCATGACAGTCCAAAATAGCACGACACGGAGATAACCAATCCATGTCCAATATAATATCGAAGTCTACCATACACAATAATAAAAGATCCACTCGGGTCTCAAGACCCCCAATAGTCACCACACATTACCAGTACACACGGTCTACAACAACAGTATCACCCACCAGAGTAGATATACGAACAAATAAAACAAGAGACTCACGGGGCGTATCCAAATAATGAGCAAAGTATGATGACACATAAGAATAAGTGGAACCAGGATCAAATAATACAGAGGCATCTCTATGGCGGACTAAGACAATACATGTGATCACGGAATCTAAAGCAATAGCATCGGGCCTAGCTAGAAGTGCATAGAAATGGGCCTGACCGCCACATGATCGACCTCCCCCTCTAGGGAGACCCCTAGATGACTGACCTCTTCCCCTAGCTAGCTGGGTGGGTGATGGTGAGGTAATTGGCGCTCAAGCCGATGGATGACTCCTCTACTGAGATGAACCCCCAAGACGATAAGGATATTACCTCCACATATGACCCATCCTCCATACTCATAGCAACTCTGGGGCACTGGAGACGGGGACTGAAGGGAACCCCTAGCACTAGAATGACTAGTAGATGCACCTGGCATAGAAGAGCCCTGAACTGATGGAGCACGAGATGGACTCTGGGATGGAAGAGCACTGAGTGATGACTGGACCTGATGAGAACTGTGAGAACCATGACTCGATGATGCCCCAAGATAACCTGGGCGAGCTGGCTAAGCATGCATGAATGGACGGCCTCTGCCGTGCTGAAACTGGCCTCTCGAAGGAGAACCACCATAACTACCAGATCCCCGAGGCCTCTTGGCCTCCCTCTTATCTCGGTCCAGGTGATGAGTTGACTCAATCTCACGAGCAATGTCTATAACCTCCTTAAAAGTAGCACCAGACACCCTCTCCCTGGTCATGAGAATACGAAGCTAATATGTGAGGCAATCAACAAACCTCCTAATCCTCTCCCTATCTATCAGACCAACCAAATAGCATGACAAGCTAACTCTGAGAACCTCATCTCATACTGCATCACAGTCATCTCTCCCTGACACAACCACTCAAACTGTTTGTGCAGCTCCTCTCTGCAAGACTGTGGCACATACTTCTCCAAAAAGAGAACGGAGAACTGCTGTCAGGTAAGGGGCGCTGCACCAACAGGCCTACGCCTCTTATATGCCTCCCACCAAGTGAAGGCAGCTCCAGAAAATTGAAAAATAGTAAAAGCGACCCCGCTGGTCTCCAGAATACCCATTGTATGAAGAATCCTCTGACACTTGTCCAAGAAACCCCGGGCATCCTCTCCCTCTGCACCACTGAAAGTCGGAAGCTGAAGTCTACCAAACCTCTCTAACCTGCGTTGCTCATCCTCTGTCATGGCAGGAGCTACATAGTCCTAAGCAGCTGCAACTGGCTGGGCTGGATGTGCCCCCGGCGTCTGAAGTCCCTGTACGACCTGCTCAGGTGTGCGAGTGGCGGGAGTCTGAGTGCCATGAGACCACCTGAGCTAGGCCAGTGCATACTGATAGAATCTGAGCCAAGGCCTCCTGAAGACCCAGAATCACAATAGGCACAGCTGGTGCTGCTGGAGCGTCCACAAGTTGGACCTGATCCTGAACTGGGGCGGTTGGTAGATCTGTAGGTGTTGCCCTAACTATTGTGCGGGCCACACTCCTGCCGCTACCGCGACCACGACCGCGTCCTCGGCCTCTAGTGGCCACAGCTGGTGGTACTAGTGGTCGTCCATCCTGACCGGTAGCGCGTGTCCTCACCATCTGCGAGAGAATAGAATAACAGAAGTTTAGTACTCGGATCAACAAATTCGCACGACAAGAATTTCAAGAATATGAAGTTTTTCCTAAAGGTTCTGCAGCCTCTCGAGGATAAATACAGATGTCTCCATACCGATCCGCGAGACTCTACTAAACCTGCTCATGACTCGTGAGACCTATGTAACTTAGGCTCTGATACCAACTTGTCCCGACCCTAAACCCAGACCCAGTCGTGATGAACCTGCTCATGACTCGTGAGACCTATGTAACTTAGGCTCTGATACCAACTTGTCCCGACCCTAAACCCAGACCCAGTCGTGATGGCACCTCTCGTGAAGACAAGGTCAGCTGACACAACACCCAATTCATTTTAACAATTAAAAATAACACAATTTAAGTCATTAACATGATTAAATCCCCAAATAAATAGTGAAACAGTACAATTTGCGGAACAAACACAGCCCAACATCGGGGTGTCCCCAGTCATGAGCATCTAATAACTGATTAAAAGTAGGAAGAGTCTACATAGTCTATTACAGAATTAAAACAAGGGAAAATAAGATGAGGGAGAGACACACTGGGCTGCGAACGCTGAGCAGCTACCTAGTGAACTCCGAACCGCCTGAGCTGGAAGCAATTAGCATTCGCTAGCGGGACCCGAGGCTCCTATATCTACACACAGGGTGTAGGGAGTAACGTGAGCACTCCGACTCAGTGAGTAATAACAATAAATGAAGACTAAGCAATAAGAAATTACGTAAAGCACAACAAAATGCTATAATAAGGCAGAGTAAAACCAGTAAAATGTAGTAAAACAGTGAAACCTTATAAAAACACCTTAGTTCATTAAAACTTCTTTAAAACACCTTTTTAGCAGTTAAGCATGTGAATGAGAAGTAGCGAGAAAAGATAAACACATAAAATCAGCCCCTTGGGCAAAATATATCAACAGAATCAGCCCCTCGGGCAATAACCTAGAACAACACCAGCCCTTCGGGCTATATCTCATATCATAATGGGTACCCATGCTCACTAGGGGTGTACAGACTTCGTGAGGGGCCCCTTACGGCCCAAGCGCAATATCAAGCCATCTCGTGGCATAATTAATAGGCTCTTGGCCTCATATCAAGCCACCCTGTGGCATATAACTCGGGCCCTCGGCCGCATAATCATGAATGAACTCAATATTGCTACGTCGCGTAGCCCGATCCCATAATAACCTCACAACACAGGCCCTCGGCCCTACTCACTCAAAAATCTCCAAAAGCCACTCGGGCACAGTAAAATAAGATGCTTAGCTCAAAATAACATTTAATATGTCAAAACAGTATAAACATGGCTGAGTTATAAAAATAGTGGAATATAGCATGATTGAGTACAAGTATAAAGTTAAAACTGTTAGGAATAGTAGTAAAAATCCCCTAAGGGTCTAAAACAGTTGGCACGAGGCCCAAATATGGCATTCAGCCCAAAACAGGATAATAGCAAATAATTTTCCAATCAAATACACGGTAAAACAATCATTCGGGATGGACTAAGTCATAATTACCAATGGTGCACGACCCCAGGCTCGTCATCGATGTGAAATCCAGGGTTTCATACCCTCAGGACAACATTTACAATCATCACTCACCTCAATCCGGTCCAAACTCTAGCCCGCGATGTCTTTGCCCCACGTATCGGCTTCAACTTGCGTCGAATCTATCCAAAATCAGCATCACAACGTCAAAATATGCTAAGGGAATGAAGCTCATGCAAAAATAATCAAAGTACAACATAAATCCCGAAATTAACCAAAACCCGACCCCGAGCCCACGTCTCAGAATCTAATAAAATTTACATCAATACGCTCGTTATCCTCCCACGATTTCATCCATATCAAAAGTACCAAAATCCGACCACAAATGGCCCCTCAAATTCCCAAGTCAAGGTCTCCAATACCAAGCCCTAATCCCAAATTTTTAACCCTTAATTTCCATTAATCTTAGGCCAAATCAGTGAAATAATGCCATAGGATCGATTATTAGGTTCAAAGATCTTACCTCCAAGCATTATCCCTTGAATCCCTCTTCAAAATAGCTTCCCCAAGCTCAAACCCGAATAAAAATGGTGAAGAACAACTCAAAAATTGCAAAGTAGCCCATACTTTCTGGCCCAGAGATTCCGCACTTGCGGTCTAGCTACTGCTTCTGTGGTCCACTTCTGCGGTCCAAGACGCCGCATCTGCGGTCCTCACTTAAATCCCAGGCTCCGCATATGCGATGCAAATCCCGCACCTGCGCTACCGCAGGTGCGACTACCTAGCCGCTTCTGCGGCTCCAGCTCTCCTTGGCCCTTTCCGCTTCTGCGACTCATTTTCGCATCTGCGGGGGTCACACCTGCGGCCTCCCAACCGCAGATGCGGTTATGACAACAGTCCCAACACTTCAGCTACCATTTCCAAATTCTTATCTTTCCGTCAACCACCAGAAATCACTTCGAGGCTCCCGGGACCTCAAACAATAGCATAAACTAGTCATATACCACCATTCAAACTTATACCAATCTTCAAAACACCTCAAACCACATCGAATCAACTAAAACACATCGGATTCAAGCCTAAGGTTCCCAAAATCTTTCAAATTCTGCTTTTGATAAAAAATGTCTATCAAACCACGTCCGAATGACCTGAAATTTTGCACAGACATCCCAAATGATACAACGGACCTACTGCAACTCCCAGAATTCCATTCCGACTCCTATATCAAAATCTCACCTATCAACCGGAAAATGCCAAAATTCCCACTTCGCCAATTCAAGCCTAAATCTACTCCGGACCTCCAAAACACATTCCGATCGCACTCTTAATTTCCAAATTACCTCATGAAGCTATCCAAACCATTAGAACTCACATCCGAGCCCTTTAACACATAAGCCAACATTCGGTTGACTTTTTCAACTTAAGCTTACTCAGAAGAGACTAAGTGTCTCAAACCTTACCAAAACCTTTTCGAACTCAAGCCAACCAACCCGATCACACATAATATCGATAAACAAAGCAATAAGAAGCAGAAATGGGGGAAATGGAGCGGTAACTTATGAAACTACCGGCCAAGTCGTTACAACCACCCGATCAACTGGTATACGTTGATGATTTCGCCCACAGAGGTTGAGATGATATGATGGGATGCCCTCATAGGCTTGATGATGTTATGTAAGCATATACCTATGCATTATATGACATTTATACGCATATGTATGATATTGTAAATGTTTCATGATTCACAAAGCTATTCAGACTTACAGGTTGAGTTCTTTGCTCTGGGTTTCTTTCATGTCTTTTATATACTGCTTTTCATACCTTACATACTCGGTACTTTATATTTACTGACATCCCTTTTTCCTGAGGATGATGTGTTTCATGCCTGCATGTCCCGATAGACAAGTTGACAGTCCTTCTAGTAGGCTATCAGCTCAGCGAAAGGTGTTGGTGCACTCCACTTACTCCGGAGTTGCCTATTTGGTTAGTATGATTTGGACTTGTATTGATTGGTATGGCGGGACACTGTCCCAACCTTTATGATGTTTATGTACTCTTAGAGGCTTGTAGATAGATGTCATATATATGGATACTTGTATGGCCTTGTTGGCCTATGTTTTGAGTGTACAAATGATCATGTTGGCCTTATATTCACATGTATAAGTTTCTATATCATGTTGGGTTATCCTATGTCTAGTATTCCCTTATGTTTTATTCTGGTTATCTCATGAAGGCCCTTCTGGACCATTTACCCATAATGGTATGATAAGAAAGATATGTTATGCTAGTACTTGGTTGGGTAAGGCATCGGTGCCCATCATAGCCTGTCGGTTTGAGTCATGACATAAGTCGTATCAGAGCAATTCTGTCTTAGAGAGTCTATAAGTCGTGTCTAGTAGAGTTTTGTTTATGGGTGTATTGTACACCACACTTATAAGTAGAAGGGCATTTAGGACTGTCACTCTTTCTTCTTACACTAGATCATATGGTAGATCTCAGTCGTTAGAATTCAAACTCTTAAATTCTACTTTATTAGTAATACAATGATACCTACATCCACAAAGATAGTTGGTAAGAGATTGAATGTGGTTGTGGAAGAGTTGAGTTAGAGGAATTCAATTTTGCATCATGCTTATGATGAGCAAATGTAAGGTCTTCAGTAGATTATGTGTGTACTAAGACGTGTAAGCTTCTTGATAAGGAGCCCAAAGGCATGAATATCTATCCACCCATATGGTTTAAAATGCAACAAGAGAATCAGGAGGTAGATACAAGTTTCAACAAGTAAAAAAAGTAAGGTGAAGAATGGTACAAGGTACCTAGTTAGTGAACATTATCAGTATTTACAATTCAGGTAGAGAAATATAAGCAATTTTGAGTTGCTTTCAATAGTAACAGAGATATACACAATTGGTCACACCCATCTCAGTTATGCCGTATAGGAGCTAACAGATATAGTTTGAGAGAAGAATTGGATATCAGGATCCAGCTGAGATTAGAGTAACACAAAAAGTTGATGGATCATTATCATTAGCTAACATTTTCGAAGGATAGTGCAAACGTGGTAATAGATCTCCTTGTAAGACACTCAGATGGTGCACTCTAGAATAGTACATTCTGATATGAATACTAGAATGTTCAAAAATTTCAAAAGATAGGCAGTGGAATCTTAGAAGGGATAAATATTTACTTTAGTATGACTCCTGCCACTAGTAAAAAAAGAGAATGTTAGGCGACCTGAAGAGCCAATAGATAGAGCAAGGGGTGCTAGAAGGGAAAGAATGTTTTGTTGAAGTTTTTAGAATAAAATGATAGATAGAAATATTAGCAGGAGAATAAGAAGAGAGTAAATGATGCATTATGAATAAGATGTGATAAATGAGTGATACCAGTAAATCAAACTATAACACGATGACAGAGTCTATAGTCAAGTGAAGGAAAAGACAAGAGGTGATAGGCCTTGAGATAATAAAACTGTATAAACCATAAAGTCATACTCTCATTTCGAGATGAGTTGGTGACTCGAACATGATTCCCAAAAGGCTAAGTTAGACACCCGGAGTAATAGGAATTAGTATGGTATAGTAAACAAGATAAAACCGAACATGAATTAGGGACCAGAGGATTTGATAGTAGTCGACATTGTGACAATTTCAGAGATCGCGTTCCAGCAATAATAGAATGGACAACAAAAGAATAACCTTTAAAGGTCATTCAGAAAGACGTTTCCCTAAAGCAAGCATTGTGAGCAGAGTTAAGCTTAAGGGACTAAGTGTGCTAGTTACACTAGGTGTCACTTTCGTACGTAAGAAATTCAGTTATTCCTGGTACAAAAGGGATACTGCAAGGTGATTAAGAGTCCTTGAAGATGTGAAAAGATGCCAAAGATGAAGAGGTAAAACATTTATAAGTAAATCTTCATAGCATTAAATTTTATTACTCCCCTAAAGAGGGAAGATAGTGTGATATGGTATCAAGTTGGAGTTATGTGGTTCAAGTAACTATGGAATAGTAAAGGAAGAATGTGGTAGAAAGGTGAAAGGAATGAGATTGCATTTATTCAGATCATATAGATATGATACGACTGCAGAACATTATACAAGCACGATGTCGGGAACAGGCAGTAGGGGTTCTAGCACTAGATGTTATTGATAAATAAGTGTAAATGAACACTTGATACATAAGGAGCTAGTGTGAGGGATAAGTTAAGACAAATGACATAAACTAAGAGAGATTGCGCACAATATTTATATGAGAATGGACCAATAAATAGTTAGTAGTTGATTAAAGAAGAGCCTAGTTATGGCTAGACAAGAGGATAAAGACAAATCAACAGATTGTGCAAGATAAATATAGTGAACCCCAACATAGTGAATTCAGTCTTGTAGATATGACGTCGTAATCCTTGAGAAATATTCAGATAGGAGTTGGGGTAATTAAAGGTACCGTATATGTATTACGAAAATAAAAGAGAGTGCTATTGGGAAGACAGTCAAAAATTTCAGTTCAGAAGAAACCCTACGAGCACAAGGCGGAGGTAAGTAACTAGGGATAATTATAGGCTAGCAAGAACATCAAAAATTTTGTCGGGTATATGATGTAATAAGCTCGCAGCTTTATAAGAGTCGGAGGGTCTCCCCTAAGTACTACAATGAAAGACTAGCTGAGAAAATAAGGAATAAGGCTTCAAGCTAAGCATAGTGACCTAAAGAGGAAATGGTCATGTAACAACAGTCTCACTATAATATTGTATACACTCCATAAGAAAGTGGCACCTATCATGGCTAATGAACGGGAAAAAAAATCAAAGGGGATATTTGAGATCATATGAGTTACAGGAAATTCCAGAATTCATGGGTAATAAGATATGCCAAGTATTCATGCAACAAGTGGCAGAACGACCAGGAAAAGTAATTGCTTACATTCAAAGACAACTAAGAAGGCATGTAAGGAAATCTATGGTGCTAGCAAGTTAAAAGGAAGGTTGCAAGTAATATAAATAGATATGTGTAGGTCGCAAGCTAAAGTATGGTAGAGCGACAAGGTTTTAGGTATGCAAGAGTAAGGATGAGAAAATGTGAGTGAGAAGGTGACAAGAATAGGTAAGGCCTCGGGATTAAGCCCATCAAAACAAGAGAGCTGATAGTTTCCATAAGTTATAGAAAGCTCGGCATAGCTTGAATTAACTCGGAGGAGACTAAGACTAGGTGCATTTAGAAGAGATGGAATGCTACCCTGGTAGTAGAATAAGGATGTAGTTGTGATAGATACGAGGATGATGTTTAGGCCTTTGATTGAGTAATGATTTAACGAGAAAGGGAATTAATGAATTGCATGAGATTAAAATACCCCCCATAAGATGAATCACGTTGGGATGCTATGAAATATAGTTATTGAAGTATAGTATCATCCCTAAGTGGATCAGGAAAATTACTTCAAATGTTCCCCGATACAATATGAGCCCTAGTGACAATGTATTATGTAAGAGGTTTCAAGTTATCAGTGGTAGATTATGGATCAACATTAAGGCAAATCAACAATGGATGGATAAAAGTTACAAAGTATGATATTAGATTAGGATGTCATTCTTAAGATGAACAGTAATGAAGAAGAACTAAAAGACTTAGATTTATACATATATGATAAGAAGCGAGAGAGTAACCTGAGTTGGGTAGCAGACCTCGGTATAATAAATCGAAGTAAGTGTTATAGTATAGTATAACCTACATAGATGTAGTAAATCCATAAGCATAGATAACCAAGGTATGAAACAAGATATAGCAATGGTCATAAGTTCGACAAAATACCGAGAGAAGAACTTCAGTACACTTATAGATACCTCGAGGGAAAGCTTGTAATTTTTATGTATATGTTCACAAAGCGAGGCCTAGAGATTGGCTAACATCTGGAGGAAAAAGGAGAGAAGAGTCGCATAGGTGCACTTACAAGGCCAGAATCGTACAGGCTGTATGATAGAAGGTAGCAATAGTTACGAGATTGGAAGGATTCCGACCACAAGTCGTGGTGTGAGAAAGAGGCCTAAAAGAGGGAATGTCCTGCCTTTGAATTTATTCACAGAATAGTTGCCTAGATGGAAATGATAGTATTAAAATATTCATAAAAGCCATAGGTTATGAGATTGATAGGCGCACCAGTCAACATTCAAGGACGAACGCTCTAGGGAGGGAGAATGATGTTACACCCCATATTTTCGTACGTGAGAGTACATCATAAGTCAATTGATGTAAGCTCAGAAATGGGATCGTGTTTGAAAGTGCATAAAGTAAGTTAATCTTGTTACTTTGGAGGTTACAAATCTTTAAGATCATGAATAACAAGTACCAAGAAGGTTGGAAAACTTAGAAACTAAACGAAAAATAAGTTTCGTCGAAAGTTGATAAGTTTGGAATGTTATAATATGCACGTTGGGGTGAGACTAGGGTTCTTAACATAATAAGGAGGTTATGTTATGAGTTATCTTAATTGTATGATAGTCGTATATTACGTTTTGAAGTCAAGCGAGTTGTAGAAGAAAAGCTGGCAAAGATCAACACAAGTTACATTCATAATGTGCTAAAAATTAGGTAAAATATAGCAGAGCTTTTTCCTAATATACTTTAATTACAGGATGATACACATATCAAATTGAAGATCTAAGAGTGTAGTTTCTAACTCATTAAACCGATTGTCGATACGATATTGGAGTAGAAAGATATGTGTATTTTTGTGAGACTGCCAAGCAGCTCCCAATGGGTCCCACTTAGGCGGTGGTCGACCTACTTCACTTTAAAAACGATTTGGAAGACCTTTATTTCTCATTTTTCGACCCAATCTCGTCCATGCACTCCTTCTACTCTCCTAAAAAGACACCATAAGGGTTTGAAGTGATTCCAAATTGATTACACCATATTTCAACATCAAAAGTTAGTTCTAGTAAAGAATAACACCTCTTTGAGCTTGTATTGTCATTGATGATAATTGTGGACTGTGTTTGGCTAAAATTTCAAGTTTTTGCTACTGGATAAGATAAGTATAATAACCTAATAATTGTGCTTAAGCTTGCTTGTATGTTGGTTAAGTTGTTAGGATGATAAACTACAACATAATACTTGGATTAGCTTGTGAAGTTGTTGTTCTTGGTGGATTGATTTGAACGTTACTATTATGGACTTTAACTGGCTGGAAATTATGGAAAATAAGTTGGTTATGACATTAATAGTATGATTATAGTCGTTTACATGTCAATCTTGTTGAGGAAATTAGTAACTAGAAAAGAAATGGCTATAAAGCACTTGGAAATTGTCCACAATGATATTATCTTGTGTTAGGCTATTTTGGGTAACTTTGAAATTGAGTACAAGGCTAGAAATCCTTTAAAAGGTATTGGTTATTATAATGGATATATTACTAAGCTCAAGAATGAAGCTAAAGGGATTCAATCTGATCTTGCCGCTCGTCGTTATATGTTGATGACTTGTTAATGAAATATTTTATACCCTATTGTTAATGTTGTTCCTATTGTATTGCTCTGGTTGTTGTTGTTGTTGTTGTATGGTATTGGAGGAGGCCCTTGTTATAGGGATATGTTGCCCAAATTTATATAAACGAGCTACTAGTTTAAGTTGCAGACTTAGCCTTTACTCAACATTGATTTTGAATCTCCTTATGCTATGGTAGATTGAGTTGAGTTGTTTGAAGAATTACTTGAAAGGTACTAAGGACTCAAAATAGTTAAGATATGTTAAGTCTATCCCTTCTTTCGTTTTGGTATGGTCCATATGATACAAATAAAATGAGCAAATGCGCAACTTTCACAATTGACTCTATTCATAGAAGTACAAGAGGTGTCTATGTTCTTAATTCCCCATGTATCCCATTATTATATCATCTGTTCCACGGTATCAAAAAATATGTAAGTTGATAAAGTTTATTTTATGATATTAACTGAAGGCGTATTGATCTTATGACTTTCCGAGAGATTTTATCGACTTACTTCCTTATGTATTGCATTCATGTATATATGTGCATTTACCCATGACCAGATAGCGTTATATACGCATATATTATATTTATATGGGGTATGGGGAAAGGTTACGGCCACAGAGGCTGAGATGATATGAAGGGATGCCCTCATAGGCTTGATGATGTTATATATGTATATACTTATGCATGATGTGACATTTATACGCATATGAATGGCATTGTAAATGTTTCATGATTCACAGAGCTATTCAGACTTACATGTTGAGTTCTTTGCTCTATGTTTCTTTCATGTCTTTTATATACTGCTTTTCATGCCTTACATACTCGGTACTTTATTTGTACTGACTTCACTTTTGCTTGGGGACAATGCATTTCATGCCCTCAGGTCCTGATAGACAGGTTGACAGTCCTCCTAGTAGGCTATCAACTCAGCAAAAGGTGTTAGTGTACTCCACTTACTCCGGAGTTGCCTATTTGGTCAGTATGATTTTGACTTGTAACACTATCCCAATCTTTATGATATTTATATACTCTTAGAGGCTTGTAGACAGATGTCATATATATGGATACTAGTATGGCCTTGTCGGCCTATGTTTTGAGTGAACAAATGATAATGTCGGCCTTATAAGCCGGTATGTCACATATATAAGTTTCTATATCATGTTGGGTCATCCTATGTCTAGTATTCCCTTATGTTTTATTCTGGTTATCCCATGACATCCCTTCTATCCCATTTACCCATTATGGATGATAAGAAAGATATGTTACATCGGTACTCGGTTAGGTAAGGCACAAGGTTCCCATCGCGGCCCATCGGTTTGGGTCGTGACATTCCGGATGTTGGAAATTAGGTACCAAGGTTTATGGGCTAAGGTTTAAGTAATGATCTTCAGTTATGTTTTGTTGTCATGCTTACATGGATTGGGTGGTGTGGGATCACCCTCGAGTATGTGTATGGTAAGATTACACGGCAAGTTGATGGCTTCAGAACGACTCTAGGCACGTTTGAGGGCGAACGTATATTTAAGTGGGGGAGAATTTAATGACCAACCAGTTATTTTGAGCATTTGCATTCCATTTAGCTATTTTGAAGTCTTGAGTAGCTTCGTATGATGTGTTATGACTTGCGTGAATCGTCGGTTTTAGATTTCAGGAGATTCAGAATTGATTTGAAAGAATGATCCTTAACTTGGAAGCTTTAAGTTGGAAGAGTTGACCTATTTTGACTTTTTAGTATTGACCACGGATCAGAATTTTGATGGTTCCATTAGGTCTGATGGTGATTTTGGACTTGGGAGTATGCTCGGATTTGCATTTGGATAATTCTAGAAGGTTTCGACACTAATTGGCGAAAGTTGAAAATTTGAAGATTTGGAATATTCATAAGTTTGACCGGGAGTTAAATTTGATGATAGCAGGTCTGGATTGTGGTTTCGGGAATTGAAATAGCTTCGCTATGTAATTTGGGACTTGTGTGCGAAATTTAAGTTCATTCCGGGTTGATTTGATATGTTTCGGCATGAGTTTTGGAAGTTGAAAGTTCAAAAGTTTATTAAGTTTGATTTGAGGTATGATTCGTGGTTTTGATATAGTTATTGGGGATTTGAGGCCTCGAATAGGTCCGTGTTATATTTTGGGAGTTTTTGGTATATTCAGATGGGGTCTCGAAGGGCTGGGGTGAGTTTCGAACGTGGTTCAGATCATTTTTGTTTCATGTTGCATTGCTGAAGAAGTGTTAGTGCTGGTGTTTCAGCATCCTCGAAAGTTTGGGCGCAGATGCGAGTCCGTAGATACAGATGGGTCATCGCAAAAGCGGAAGTGGCATGCTGGGCGTGAAGGTCACAGGTGTGGGTGCATGAGCACATCTGCACACCCGTCGGTGTGGTTCTATATGTGCAGAAGCGCGACCGCAGAAGCAGAGTGGTGATCACAGAAGCAGTGGATTAGGGTGTTTTTGCTGAAGCGAAGGCGTGGTCGTGCATGCAATTTTTGCAGAAGCGAGAATTTGTTCGCAAAAGTGAAAATGGCTGGGCATAAGTTATAAATAGAGGGTTTTGTTCATTTAAACATATTTTGAGTTGGGGAGCTTGGATTTTGGCTATTTTGGAGGAGATTTTCACCACATGGATTGGGGTAAGTGTTCTCTACTCGGTTTTGATTATATTTCATGAATTTATCTTCGTTTTTGGCTTTTGAATTATGAATTTAAAAGAGAAATTGGGGGGGGGGGTTCTAAAATTTCATAAAGTCAATTTTTGAGTTTTAAACATCGAGTCAGAGTCGGATTTGAGTAAAAGTAGTATGATTGGACTCGTAATTAAATGGGTTGCCGAATTTTGTGAGTTTTGTCAGGTTCCGAGGTGTGGTCTCAGGTTTGATTTTTTGGTTGACTTTGGGCTTTTGATTAAAGATTCGATCTTTATCGATTGGGTTTGTTTCCTTTGGCATTATTTGATGTTTTTGAGTTGCTTTTGGCTAGTTTCAGACCATTCGGAAGCCGGTACAAGTGGGATGGCATTTCTAGAGTACTATTTGGCTTGCTCGGTATTGAATTTGACTTGTTCGTGGTAAGTAACATATCTAAGCTTGAAATTTTGAGGGTATTTAACCCTGGGAACTATATTATAAGAGGTGTATTGAGGTGACACACATGTCAGGTGACGAGCGTGTGGGTGTGCACTGGGGAAATCATGATTCTAATTGACTATTAGACTATGGCCGGACTTGTTTTGTTGTTATGTCTTATTACATCCATATTCTCCCTACTTGTTTGATTATATGAGCTGTGAACCATGTTAGAAATCATGTTTATGCCATGTGCTAATGGTTGAGACATAATGAGGCTATTTTTGTTATTTTGACTTGTCTGATCTAACTATATTTATATACTAAGTCATGATTCTTTATTTGCATATCATATCTCAGTCTATGTTCATCAGTCATTGTTACATCATATGTTATCATTGTTTGGGCTGAGTTCTTCGAGATTGTGAACCCTTGAGACTTGATAGATTGATAACTGAGTTGGGGTCTGAGGGCCGAATTATGAGTGATATTGATGGGATCAGGTTGCACATCGCAGCAGGCCATATTGGTTTTATATATATTATACTATATAGATCAGGATGCACACTGCAACAGGCCTTATAAGCTTTATTATTATTAATGTAATTGGGCTGCATGCCACAGTAGGACGTATTAGCTTTATTTTATCGTTTGGGCAGGATCCGCCCCTGTGGAGTTTGACATACCAGAAGTGAATGCAGGTGTCGTAAATGATGAGTGACTGAGTGTGCTGAGTGATTGGGCGTGGTGAGTGGGAGTGCGAGATAGTGAGATTGAGTACTCTGAGAGTGTGAGTACATGGGTTCATCATTGTGATGCATTGCTTTTGACATGCATACTTGACATACATGCGTAGAGATGTATTTCCTCATGCTACACGATTTTGTCACATTCATGACTTCACATGCACATTGACATGTAGGTATAGAGATGTATTTTCCTCATGCTATCTGAGAATGAAATATCTTATCTATTGTCAAATGTTTTTGGAAAAAATCATAGTTTCCTGATACACTCATAGTTTAGTGATTTCGGTGAAAGATTTAGGATTTTACTATTATATCTGAAAAGCATGCCTATTTTTCTATAACTGAGAACGAGTTGGGCATCATATCTTTGAGTTATTACTTGTGTTGCTTTTATTATATCGTTACGAATTGTTCTGGGTTATTGGTGTTGGACTCTGACCGTTGTCCAAGCTCTTCAGTGCATTCAACCTAAGGTTAGGTTTGTCACTTATTAAGTACATGGGGTCGGTTGTACTCATACTACACTTCTGCACCTTGCGTGCAAATTGTGGAGTTGACGTTGCTTTGTATGGTGGGAGCTGGCATTGGAGATGTACCCACGTTTCGATTATAGTTGCATCTTATTCTTTGTAGCTTTAGATTTATAAATCTGTTTATGTAGACCTCGAACAGATGATGTATTTATTTCATACCAGATTTGTAAACTCAAGTTTTAGAAGCTCATGATTTATACTACCAATCCTTGGGATTTTTTTATAAAAGTTCAGTTATTTTATCATTTATTTTCTTAGTAAATCTCCTTTGAATTGGATTGTTGATAATTGTCTTACCTAGCGGGTTGAGTTAGGTGCCATCACGACTAGTTGGATTTTGGGTCATGTCAGCAAGTTGTGTGTTTTTCTGATTTTTTAGGACAACTTAAATGTGACGCCAATCTATATTTTATATTTGATGGGCTCAACCTTTAGGTTCTTACCATGACACCATTATCATTTAGAAATTATAGGTTAAAATAAAAAATTCTTGAAATTTTGGTAAATTTTAACATATATACATATACTTCTTATTAAAGATACTGGAATCGTTGAACCATGCTACATCATCCTCTGGTATTAGTTTTAATTATATAAAATTTTGTGATGGCAAAAGTAGATCAAGGATTTCAATGTGTTAGTTTGGGGATTTTGAATGAATAAACCAAACAAAAATGAAAGAAAAAAGAAGAAAAACATACTTAATTAAAACACAAGAGGGACACTAGAACTGTCTACTTTGAACCTCCAACTTCACTTGTAAAGGCTCACCCGATAATTATTGCACCATAGGACTCTTTGAGCTTGGGTGCACACACGTATATTTAAGGATTTTTTAAAAAATATAGCATTATTATATTATAAATGGTATCGAGAGAGGAGCATAGGTTCATGTGGCCCATGCTCCAACATATGTTAGTATTCTGTATTCAAAACCAGAAAATCAGAAGGCGTTAGTTTAAGAAAACAAAAAACAAAAAATTCCAAGCCCACAAGTTTCTTGTGTATCCTTAAGGAATTTAATCTCCTCACAGTTGCTCAAAGTTTCGGATTAATTCCTCCCAGGATATAACAAAATAACTATTCTGCGATAGCAGCACTTCAAATCACAGAACTTCGGCGAACTCAAATGGTGGAGCAAATCACACAAAATGCTTACCTTTTTTCTTTGAAAAATAATGCAGAATGCAAAAGATAGAGGAGAGAGCTTTTCAGATTTCGGTGGGGGAAAATGAGGCTAAGCCTCTCTATTTATAGCCAACGAAGTTGGTCCCAACATGTGCAAAAGTGCCTGTTCGTTGATAAGGTGTCTATTCAGCAGAAATTATTTGAATTTCTGTTGAATGGACTGTTTGCTAATAATTCTGCGAATTTCCAAATTCATATTTTTTTTGTGCAAAAATATTAGAATAGAAAATATTAAATGATGGAAAAGAAAAATAAATTTGGCCAAAAATTTATCAATCAATTATATCAATTGACCAAATTCGAATCTGAATCTAAATCCGAAGCCAAAGCCGAGCCGAGCCGAGCGAGTGACAACGACGACTGCGCGAGGTTTGCGCTCTTCTCAACTCTTTAAGAGCTAGAAGAAGTGCTTCCATATATAAGCTCACGAATTTTTCTCTTCATATTCAATGAGGGACAAAATTCCCTTGTAAAATGAACTAATTCAAAATTTTATTATCCTCCATTTCTTTTTTCATCATTTTTCTTTCACACATTTTTTGTTTTAATTAACAAAACCCAACAGATATTTCCCTGGTCGGGGTCCTAATACGGATATTAGATAGTGAGAAACAAATTAAAAAGATGATAATTACATTAACGACTCGAATTTCTTTTCACAAAATCTGTGGAGTTTACATACAAAGGCATACGTGGAAATGCAAGAAACGTGATGCCAACGTATTAGTCTGTGTTACTTTTAACTTTATTCGCATGGTACTCGTGTAAATTCTCATATCGTGATGACAAAGTGTACATGTTTTTATGTAATCTGTATTTGAAAATATATTTAAAGAATCAGAAGCAAAGTAAAACTAGAAATGTAGAAGAAACAGAAAATTAATCCGAACCCACCGAATTTACAATGATTCCTTAAGGAACTTAATCCTCTTCCAGTACCCGAGATTTAGGATTATTTCCTCCCAAGATAGAATGAATTACCCTCACTGGTGTAGTGGTACGTCAAACCGCAGTGACCAACGAACTCAAAGATCGGTAGCAAATCACACTTACTACTTTCTTTCTATTAAAACAATGCAGAAAGAAGAAGGAGAAATCAGAATTTTCATAAGGAAAATATGTGAGAAAGATCATGTATTTATAACCAAAAAGTTGGGTAATACCGAAGAGTTGCAACTCTTCATTTAAAGGCTGCAACTCAAAATGGTTGTTTTACAAAACAGTAATTTACGTAAACCGCCAAATTTAAGTTCTAACGGTAAACTTAAAAACTGAGGAAAATCATTTTACCGTTACAAAAACGGCTAATTTGGATTAAAATAATATTATGTTAATCTTAATATTAACAAATAAATTTGGTCCAAAAAATTAATCAATCAATCAGAGTATTTGACCAAATCCGAAGCCAAAGCCGAAGTCGAAGCCAAGCCGGGCGAGCAACGACGACGACTAAGAGAGGCTTGGCTTCTTATCAACTCTTTAAGAGCTAGAAGAAGTGCAATTGTATATATACCCATCAAAACTCTTTTCCTCCTCTAATATGGGACAATGTCCCTTTGTCAAAGAGGAAAATTCAAAAATTTTATTTTTTCCTCCCTTTCCCATTTACTCTATTTTAAGCTATAACAAGTTTAAACCCAACAATCCCCCACATGAATGGAGAATGGTTATATCACAGAAATATGCATGGAAAATTGTGTGATTAACAAGTAAAGATTAATCACATCTGGATAAGCAGGTTTCCCTTTGAACTTTTCGTAGTGAACTTATGTCAGATATATTGGTCAATCGGTAGATTTAAGATCTTTGAACCATCAAACTTTGATGTGTACCTATACAACCATAATTCACACAATCAACCCTTAACCGTCTTTGGTTCTCATTGTTGTATTCGTTTCAGCTATGAACACCGCCTGGTTTCATAAGTACGTAGAGAACTGGCCTGACAAAATTCTTCTTGAAGCGACTAACACTTCACACTTATATAGGTGATTCCTAAACATGTCATAAAGTAGATACACTCTTCGATATACTCCGTATCAAATTTAGAAACTATTAAAAAGTCTTAATACTTTATCCTTGGTACTGAACATTGTCTCATCACGAGAATGGACCAAAATTTTAGTTGACAATGTTGTCATTAATGACTTTATTTGATCTCCTTGAACCTAGATCTTGGGATTTCCAGTCTTCTAGGTAGAGTTACCGCCACAATGGCATATCCTTGGCCATAGTCTCATTTCCCTTGATGATCTTTCAACTACTTTTCTAGTTAGGCCTTTTGAAAGCGGATCCGACACATTATCTCTTGACTTTAAGTAGTCAATTATGATAATCCCCCTAGAGAGTAGCTGCCTAACGATTTTAGGTCTTCCCGTATATGACGAGATTTACCGTTGTACATAATGCTATCATCCCTTCCAATTGCCGCTTGACTATAGCAATGTAAGCTTATTGGTACCAACGGTTTGGGCCAAAATGGACTATATTCCAAGAAATTTTGGAGCCATTCAACTTCTTCACCGGTTTTATCTAAGGCTATGAACTCAGCCTCCATTGTAGAGCGGGCAATACAAGTTTGTTTGGACGACTTCCAAGATACTGCTCCTCCACCAATAGTGAATACATATCCACTTGTGGACTTAGAATCAGTTGAACCAATAATCCAATTTGCATCATAGTATCGCTCAATCACTGTAGGATATTTACTGAAGTGCAAAGCAAAGTCTTGAGTATGTTTTAAATATCCCAAAACTCATTTCATTACCATCTAATGAGATTGACCTGGATTACTCATGTATCGACTCAATTTACTTATAGCACAAGCTATATCTGATCGAGTACAATTCATGATATATATTAAATATCCCAACACACGAGCATAATCCAATTGTGATATATTTTACCTTTTGTTCTTTGCAAGTGCAAGATTCACATCAGTTGGAGTCTTTGCAACTTTAAAATCTAAGTGCTTGAACTTTTCAAATACTATTCTAATGTAATGAGATTGCGACAATATCATACCTTGAGGAGTCTTATGGATCTTAATACTAATAATTAGATCGGCAACTCCCAAATCTTTCATATCAAATTTGCTAGTTTGCATACACTTAGTCCCATTTATGTTGGCAATGTCATTACTCATTATCAATATATCATCCACATATAAGCAAACAATGACTATGTGATTTGGAACATTTTTTACGTACACACATTTATCGCATTCATTTATCTTAAAACTATTTGACAGCATTATTTGGTCAAATTTTACATGCCATTGTTTGGGTGCTTGTTTTTGTCCGTAAAGCGACTTAGCAAGTCTACATACCTTCTTTTCTTTAGCTAGAACCACAAATCCTTCAGTTTGATCCATATAAATTTCTTCTTCCAAATCTCCATTTAAGAAGGACGTTTTAACGTCCATTTGACGAATTTCAAGACCATATACCGCAGCTAATACTACTAACATTTGTATGGTGTATTATTATAACTGGAGAGTATGTATCAAAATATTCAATACCTTCTCGTTGTCTATAACCTTTGACCATAAGTTTTGCCTTATAAATGTCAATAGTGCCATCATTTTTATTTTCCTCTTAAAAATTCATTCCGGGAGGAAGATCAACCAATTATCATATATGGTTATTCAGTATGGATTTTATTTCACTATTTACAACCTCTTTCCAAAATAATGATTCCGAGGAAGACATAGCTTCTTTAAATGTTCAAGGCTCATTTTCCAATAAGAAAGTCAGAAAATCTGGTCCAAATGAAGTAAATATTCTTTCACATTTGCTACGTCTTGGATCCTCTTGATAAGACGTACTTTCTTTTGTGTCTTCCTGAGGTCGTTTATATCCTTTACCAATTGACTCACATTCCTTTTTATACGGATATAAACTTTGGAAGAATTCATCATTATTTGATTCTATAATCGTATTATAACGAATGTCGAGATTTTCTGATTTATGAACCAGAAATCGGTATGCTTTACTATTGGTTGCATATCCTATGAAAACACAATCAACGATTTTCGGTCCTATATTAACCTCTTGGGTTTAAGAACTTCCACTTTTGTCAAACATCCCCACGCTTTAAAATAATTCAAGTTAGGCTTCCTTCCTCTCTATTTTTTATATGGAATAGATTGTGTTTTGCTATGGAGTACTCGGTTTAGTATCCAGTTAGCCGTAAGAATGGCTTCCCCCCACAAGTTTTATGGAAAACCAAAACTTATCAACAAAGCATTCATCATCTCCTTTAATGATCGATTCTTTCTTTTTGCAATCTCATTGGATTGGGGCGTGTAAGAGGCCATTGTTTGATGAATAATTCCATATTCTAAACATATTTCTTCAAAAGGAGATTCGTATTCACCACCTGTATCACTTCTTATCATTTTGATTTTCTTGTTAAGTTGCATTTTAACTTTATTTTTGTATTGCTTAAATGCATCTATTGCTTCATATTTACTACTAAGTAAGTGAACATAGCAATATCGAGTGTTGTCATCAATAAAAGTTATGAAATACTTCTTTCCACCATGAGATAGTATTGAATTTATGTCACTAATATCTGTATAAATTATTTCTAAAACATTTGAATTCCTTTCAACTGACTTATTAGGATGTTTAATATACTTAGATTCCATTCATATTTAACATTTTGATTTGCCGCATTCAAACTTAGCAATACCTCCAAATTAATCATTTTTTATAAGTTTTTATAATTGACATGTCCCAACTGTATATGTCATAGATCATTTGACTCAAGTAAGTAAGAAAAAGCTGAAATTTTATTATTGTCAACAACCATTACATTTAGTTTGAAAAGGCCCTCAGTAAGGTAGCATTTTCCTAAGTACATCTCGTTCTTACTTATTACAACTTTGTCTGAAACAAAAACATACTTAAACCCATTCTTGACGAGAAGTGAAATAGAAACTAAGTTCTTCCTTATTTCAGGAACATGAAAAACGTTGTTCAGAGTCACCACCTTGCTAGAGGTTATCTTCAGGAATATCTTTCTATAACCTTCAATTTTGGCCGTTGCAGAATTTCCCATAAAAATGATCTTGTCGGGTCCAGCGGGAGCATATGAAGCAAATGCTTCTCTAACAACACAAACATCGCGGGTGGCTCCAGAATCAATCCACCATTCCTTAGGATTTCTCACTAAGTTGCATTCAGACAACATAGTGCACAAGTCATCAATATAATTATTTGTTTTAACCATATTTGCTTGACCCTTTTTCTTCTCTTTATTTGGAACACGACATTCTGCAGCTTTATGTCCAAGATTTTCATAGTTGTGGCAGTTTCCCTTCAATTTCTTCTTGTTGGGATAGCTCTTTGGTCCAGAAGGCTTCTTCCTCTTTTTCGGATTAGTTGGAGCAACCTCAACAATATTTGCTCCCATAGTTGTTGAGTTTCCACGTGTCTTCTTTTCTGCAGTTTTATTGTCCTCTTCAATCCTCAATCGAACGATGAGATCTTCGAGTTTCATCTCCTTGCACTTGTGTTTGAAGTAGTTCTTAAAGTCCCTCCATAAAGGAGGCAACTTCTCAATCATTGATGCAATTTGAAATGCCTCGTTGATGACCAAACCTTCAATGAAAAATTCGTAATTAGTAACAAAATTAATACTTTCAATAGAAGCATTAATTCAGATTATCTCTTCACAAGGAGATCATAAACTATAACTTGCAGTTCTTGAAATTGGATAATGACATCCTTGCTGTCTATAGTCTAAAAATTTAACTGCAACAAACTTCTTCAAATCGGTTTCCTCGATTTTATACTTCTTTTCCAACACATCCCACTGTTCTTTCGAAGTTTGCATATTACTATAATGTTGTAAAGATCATCCTCCGGTCTGCTAAGAATATAATTCTTGCATAAGAAATCTGAGTGCTTCCATGCCTCAATCACAATAAAACATTCATTACTAGGAGTTGATTCCGGAAGAACCGAAACGTCCTCCTGGATGAACTTCTGTGGACTCAAAGTAGTCGAATAAAATAATATCTTTTGTTACGAACATTTTAAATAAATTCCGAAAAGTTTTTTGGGCTTTTCCGCCGAAGGCGGTGATGGAAAAGAACGACTGGAAGAAGCAATATTGCTCGTTGAGCCAACCATGAGGGTTACTATTTCTGTCATTTCTATTAGTCACAAAATAGAAACAAAAAATTAATTGATAGTGAAGTACTTAAAATCTTTGAACCAAATAAACTTTAATATAAACAGATTAAATAATACGATAAAGATTTTATATCTTCAAATTAAATACAAAACGAGTAGAAAATCACAAAGATTTTAATGTCGTAATTGAGTAGAAAGTCACAAATACTTTAATCTCAACCAATGAGTAGAAAATTCGAAGATTTTAGTCTCTAAAATGAGAGTAGAAATTAATAGGATTTAGTCCCTCACAAACAGAATATAAGATGAATACATAAAAAAAATAAGTTCCTTAACATTGTTAGTAATCTGTATTCGAAAATATATTCAAAGAACCAAAAGCAAAGTAAAATTAGAAATGTAGAAGAAACGGAAAATTAATTCGAGCCCACTGAATTCACAGTGTTTCCTTAAGGAACTTAATCTCCACCTAGTACCCAAGATTTAAGATTATTTCCTCCCAGGATAGAACAGATTACCCTCACTGTAGCAGTACTTCAAACTCCAATGACCAACAAACTCAAAGATCGGTAGCAAATCACACTTGCTGCTTTCTTTCTGTTAAAACAATGCAGAAGGAAGAAGGAGAAATCAGAATTTTCACAACTCTTTACGCAAATTACGTTAATCTTAATATTAACAAATAAATTTGGTCCAAAAAATTAATCAATCCATCATTTGATCAAAGTTGAGCGAGAGACGACGATGGCGCGAGGCTTGCCTTCTTCTCAACTTTTTAAGAGCTAGAAGAATAGAAATTGTATATATACCCATCAAAACTCTTTTCCTCCTCCAATATGGGACAATGTCCCTTTGTAAAAGAGGGAAATTCAAAAAATTTATTTTTTTCCTCCATTTCTCATTCACTCTATTTGATGTTGTAACAAGCTTAAACCCAACACATGTGTGTGTTTCTTTTTTCTTTTTAAAATTTGAGAAATATTTGAATGGATGGTATAAAAATTACTGATTCCAATTGTTTTTTGCAACATTTCGAAAAGCCTAAAATGCACTGTAAGTAGCTTTTGTGTAATTATAATGATCCGGCCGGTCATTTGAGAAATTAAGCGTTATTCAGCGATGTAAGGTCTGGAACAGCTTCATAATATGAGTATCAACTTGCGTGCATGGTTGAATTCAGTTAACGGATGATTCAGAGTCAAATTGGAAGAAGGAATCTAGTTTTAGAATTTTAAACGGTGAGAATTTGATCGGAATTGGAATTTTGAGTAAACGGCCCCAGAATAGGTTTTGGGTGATCTCAACAGCTTCGTATGGTGATTTTGGACTTGGGTGTGTGTCAGGATTCGGATTTGGAGGTCTGTAGGGTAATTTGAGGCGTTTCGGCGAAAGTTGGAAAAGTTAAAGTTTGGAAAGTGGAGAAGTTTGACCCATAGTTGAATTTTGTGATATCGGGGTTGGAATTCGATTCTGAGAGTTGGAGGAGCTCCGTTATGTCATTTTGGATTTGTCTGCAAAATTTAGCGTCATTTCGGGTTGATTTGATAGTTTTCGGCACAAGTTTTCGAAGTTGGAAAATTTGGAAGTTCATAGTTCGATTCATGGTGTGATTCGTCGTTTCGGCGTTGTTTGATATGATTTGAGACTTCGAGCGAGTCCGTGTTAGGTTATATGACTTGTTTGTGTGTTTAGACGGGGTCCCGGGGGACTCGAGTGTGTTTTGGGTGTGTTTCGGATTATTTTGGGCTACTTTGGATGCTGATTATCTGATATCTGGTGTTGTCCTTCGCGTTTGCGAAGAGCCTCTCTTGTTCGCGAAGAAGAATTTGGCTATTCTTCGTGTTCGCGAAGAAGGAAATCTCGATTGCACAAGTCTGACTTTGGAGGCTCATATCTCACAATCTATAAAGAATTTGGAGATGATCTAACAATTAAAGTTGTAGCCCTTTGTATCTAGTTTTCAGAAATGTAAATTAATTGGCATTTAGATTTGTGTACAAAGAGTTATGTTAGTTACACTACAGGCTGTCCGGGGAGAGTTTGAAAATCTCTATTGCACAGGGTTGACTTTGGAAGCTTATATCTTGCAATACATAATGACTCAAGAAATGAGCAACCTATGAAACTATAGCCCTTGGTGTCTAGTTTTCAGAACATCAAACCATTTGTCATTTGGAGTTGTGTGCAAACAGTTATGGCCATTATACTAAAGGCTATCTGGAATGAGTTTGGAAATAGCTGACGAGGAATTTACCTGTCGCGAACGCGAAGAACAACCCCTGGGCAGGCAGAATATATTTCCAAATAGAGGGTTAGACCATTTTATTCATATCTTGACTTGTGGAGCTCGGTTTTGAGCGATTCCTTGAGGGTTTTTCACACAAATCAATTGGGTAAGTGTTCTTCATCTAGAATCTAGCATATTCCATGATTTTATCTTCATTTTCACCATTTAATTTGTGTTTTGGGTTGGGAAAAATGTTAGTTTTTGAAGAAAATTTCGAAAATAAAAAATCATGATTTGAGGGACCAAATGGTATCAGAATTTGATAAATTTTGTATGGTTGAACTCATATCGGAATGAGTATTCGATTTTTGTAAAATTTGTCGGGTTCCGAGGTGCAGGCCCGGGGGGTTGACTTTTGGACCGATTTTTAGATTTTGTTAAAGATTGAGACTTTATGATCCGGAATAGTTTCTTATGTATTTTATTTGTGCTTTGAAGTTAATTTGGTTAGATTTGAGCCGTCTGGAGGTCTTTTCACCCGAGAAGTGCATTTTTGAGTATCGGTTTGTCGTCTTTGAAGTAAGTATCTTGCCTAACCTTGTGTGGTGGACTTCCCCTTAGGATTTGAGTCTGCTATATTGATTATAGTTCGTGTACGCTAGGTGACGAGTGCGTGCTTAGACTTATTTGTGGAAAAATTGGCTTTTTAGGGTTCTTAGGTCCTTATATTCACTGTGTATGAATGTGTACTTGATATGCTTTAGTTTTCCACTTACTAGTTTCACTTATACATGATCTAATTGGAATTAATTCCTTATGATTCATTCTTATTGCCTATTTGACTCTTATTTGTTTAACTGAAGATTTTTACTTCTTCTATTGTCATGCTATCTTTCATAACTGCTCGTCTTTATTGGAAATCATTATTTTCTTCCCTGTAATTGTTTAGTCTTAATTGAGGTTATGATTATCTTTCTGTTGCTCATCCTTAATTGAAATTGTTGTATATTCTTCGTAAATTGCCCAACCTTAAAAGAAGTTTAGATATCCTATATTTAGTTGACATTTCCGTATTTGGAATTATTTGATTCGTGTTAGCTTCCTTGTTGTTGAATTACATATTGTGGGATCGTTGCTTCATATTATTTTTTCTCTTGTTGAGCTGTTCTTATTATGCTTAGTATTCTCTATTGTGGTTATTCCTTGTGAGTTAGTTTTACCATCTCCTTGTGATCGAAAGTTCTTGAGATGATTTACTTGTCGTGTTCTTATATATATTGTCATTGTTGTTGTTGTACTTGTCCTGACGCCTACTAGTGAAAGCTAGGCAAGCCAACCATTTGAACAATTTACTTTTTTCCATTTTGAATCCTTTAACAATTATGAACCAACAGTTTATAAACAGCAGAATTTAAACAAGCGGAAGAAACAAATAAAACCATTTAAATATTTTCAATACAATTTCTTAAACAACTACTACCCAGAACTGGTATCACAACTTCATAGACGGTCTAGGAATGTTACAAATAAGGTTAGAAAAATAAATACAATACTGTTTCTAGATTACATAAATGAAACACGATGAAAGGATAGAGGGAGACGTTAGGGCCTGCAAGACTACCTTAGATCTCCAAATGGACTGAAGGCAGCCACCCAAAGCTACGGTTCGAAAGCTGCTGCACTGGGATCTGCACACAATGCAGAGTGTAGTATCAGCACAACCGACCCCATGTGCTGGTAAGCACCTAGCCTAACCTCGGCGAAGTGGTGACGAGTCTAGGACCAGACTACCAAATAAACATGTGCAGTTAAATCATATACAGCAGAAAATAACAGCATAAGTGTATAGTTAAGAATGGGAGGGGGAAACATGCTGCGAGGAAACATCAAATGATAATAGAAGGACAACAGGTAATTACAAGGAACACCATAACTCAATTATCACCAAGAATCTGAAATCAACAAGTGCACGACATCACCCTTCGTGCTTTTACTCTCGTCCTCACCATAAGAATCAATATAATCTGCACGGCATCACCCTTCATGCTTTTACTCTCGTCCTCACCATGAAATCAATATAATCGGCACGGAATTGTACATCGTGTGGCACAGAATCACCCTTCGTGCTTTTACACTCTTCCTCACAAAAATCATATACGGCACCACCATTCGTGCTTTAACACTCTCTCACCAAAAAAATGCACGACATCACCCTTCGTGCTTTAATACTCTTCCTCACCCAAACAACAATCACAAGAAATAAGGGCAAGGAAATAAATGAAATCACAATAAAATTTCAGCAAGTGAAAAATAGTATAATAATCAAATCCCGTCAAGGGAACAATATCAAAACATCAACATCCCGGCAAGGGAGATAGAATTAAAAACAACTACATCCCGGCAAGGGTGACAATATAATAATCCTCTTATCTTTTTCATACTTACTTCACAACTCACTTCACAACTTGAGCCAATGCTCTATAAGGTTCAATTACCAAATTTTGCTTCCACAATTCATTTTACAACTTGAGCCAACACTCCTCAATATTCAATTACCAATACAACTTCCACAAGCTTTGCTCAACAATAGAAATCATCACTAAAGGCATGAACAATACAAACGAATACATAATAATCATAATATAAGACTCACGGGCATGCTTGACACCAACGTATAGATACTCGTCACCATGCCTATACGTCGTACTCAACAAATAGCACATAGAAAATAAGACACAATTCCTAATCCCTCAAGCTAATGTTAGACCAAACACTTACCTCAATGTCACGAACACAATTCAAGTCTCAACTATCGCTTTACCTCTTGATTCCACCACCAATTCGCTCGTATCTAGCCACAAGTTACTTAAATATATTAATAAATGTTAAATGAATCAATTCCAATGCATGAAAATAGCTTTTCTAAAGTTTTTCCCAAAAAGTCAAAATTGTCCCGGGGCCCACATGGTCAAAGCCCGAGGTTCGAACATAAACCCGATTACCCATTCCCCCACGAACCCAATTATATGATTTGTTTTGAAATCAGACCTCAAATCGAGGTCCAAATCCCCAAAATTTGAAAAACCTAGGTTCTACCCAAAATACTCAATTTCCCCCATTAAAACCTTTGATTAGAGTTAAAATCATGAGAAAAGATGTTAAAGATTAATGGAAACAAGTTAGAAATGACTTACAATCGATTTGGAAGAGTACTCCTTTGAAAAATCGCCCATGAGTGTTTTGGTTTTGAAAGGGTTTGAAAAATGAGAGATTTTCGGCTAAGTTATAATTTGCACAGGTGCAGATATCGCATTTGCAAAGTCAGGTTCGCAAATGTGAACTCGCAGATACGGCCTAGGCTTTGCAAATGCGGTAGGCCAAATCCTGCAGTCTTCGTAATTGCGAACAATTGTTCGTATTTGTGGTCCATGTTGAATTCGCATTTGCGACATAAGCCTTGCAAATGCGAGGGTTCCTGCCCCAGCCCATCATCGCAATTGCGATGGGTCTCTCGCAGCAGACCTGCAACACAGAACAGTTGAAAATCTGCACTTCCTAAGTTTAAAACACTCTGAGGCCAATACAAAACTCACCCGAGCCCTCGGGGCTCCAAACCAAACATGCACACTAACCCAAAATATCATACAGACTTGCTCGTGCAATCAAATCATGAAAATAACTTGTAAAACTATTAATTAAACCTCAAAACTCATCATTTTCATCAAGAACACTTAAAGTTCATAACTCTTCAACTGGGAGTCCAAATTACGTCAAATAAACTCCACTTTTCACCAAATTTCACAGTTATCATTTAAATACTTTACCAAATTTGTACCGTGCTCCAGAACCAAAATACGGGCCTGATACCAATGGTTTCAAACATTAATTCTTTTCTTTATTTCATAATTAATTCAGCAAAACAATTTCTCTCAAAAATTGATTTCTAAGGCTTGGGACCTTGGAATTCATTTCCGGGCATATGCCCAAGTCTCATATTTTACTGCGGACCTCCCGGGATCGTCGGAATATAGATCCGGGTCCGTTTGCTCAAAATGTTGACCAAAGTCAACCATAATCAAATTTTAACTCTAGAAATTTCTATTTTTCGTATTTTCACATAAAAGCTTTCCGGACATACGTCCGGACCACGCACGCAAATCGAGGTGAGGTAAAAAAGAGGTTTTAAGGTCTCGGAACACAGGATTTATTTCTAAAACAAGTGATGACCTTTCGGGTCATTACATTATTGGACCGGTAGGTGTCTTGACTGTTCCTCGTCTCTACTCCACCGAGGTTAGTGTTGATACTTAGTGGGTACCGCTGTGGTGTGCTCATGCTACTCTTCTGCACATTTTTGTTGTGCAGAGCCAGGTATCGATCATTAGTAGTTGTGCGGATCATTGCTGAGGAGACTCAAGGTAAACTTGCTACTGCGTTCGCAGGCTTCGGAGTCACCTTCTTACTTGTATTCAACTGTTTTCACTCTTTTTTGAACAGTTATATTTAGAAGTGGTAGCTAACTCTGAAGAGCTTATAACTTGTACTACTAGGTTTTGGGAATTACAAATTTTGTAGAGATTTCTGCTTCAAGACTGTTAAATTTTATTTATTATTAAGGTATTTTAGTATGAGTTAGGCTTGTCTAGTCCTTAAGACTAGGTGTCATCACGATACCCAAACAGAGAGAAAGTTGGGTCGCGACATTAATAGGCTATTTAGGCAATCGGCAACTATGGAAATTTACGTTAAACTACTTTTCCTAGACCTCTTTTTAAACCTTGTGCTATAGAAGAGCTCTATTATTGGATTCTGACTTTGCACTTAGACCAATCCATTATTGAACGTTAAAGCTAACGCAAGTCCTTGATTATCTTCCTCCCATTGGTCTTGCACATGTTAATTTGTTGCTTCCGTGCCAACATATTATTTAATTTCTTTTCTCTTTTTGGAGCTTTCTTTGCTTGAAATCTGACTTTACAAACTTCCAATTATATGATTCATCAATAATCACCCTCTCTCCCTCTGAAAGATAAAATAATACTAGCATTTATCATACTAACATAATGGGATCAAATTTCCATCGGTATTCAAAGGAATTGGAAAAATAATAAACATGAAATCATGAATATGAGAAAAAGGTCAAAACATATATACAACAACAACAACGACCCAGTATTAGGAAGAAATTATTCCCCAATTTGAATTGGATGTTTTTTTACAGTCATATTTAAATTATAAATTTGAATTTTAAAAAAATATAAACATATAAGTAATTTTACTATTTTGTCATAAATTTACTGATATTTTTAATAATTGTTATTTTTCATTGTTTTCCATAAGCAAATGAACTTTTATTTTATCTCAACTCAAATATGTCAATCTATAAATTTGAGAAATCAAATTATTTTCTATATAAATAATATATTTATAGTATTTTATAGATATAGACTATCATATTAAGAAGAAATTATTCACCAAGTTGAATTATTAGTTTTTTTCTTCTTATTATTTTCGTTTTTTATTTTAGAATAATTTTAGAACTACAAATTTGTTAACTCAAAGAGAACAACTAATTATTAACAACATATAATGCATAATTTAAATTTTTTAAAAATTAAAATTCAAAAAACTAATTATTATCTAGCCTAACTAATTTTGTGCCTGTTGTGAGGTTGCCACTTGGCTTAATGTGTATCTCTCTTTTTAATAATATATAGATATAGAAATTTAGAGGAAAAATTTAAAAGTGATATACTTTTATCTTCAAATTATTTTTCTCAATTAAAATATTTTTATATTTGATTTCAAATTCATAATTTTCTATATTGATTATATATTTTTTTATCTTTTACTAATTCGAATTTAATTTTCGTATCAAAATTCAAATTATTTAATTTTAATTCAGATTTTCTTGTATTTCACTTTAATATATTTATTGCATTCATTTTACTATGAAATTTGACATAACTATTCCGTCAAGTATTTAATCTAATAATAGAAAAAAATGCATATGCTCATATTTTATAATTCTCCAAATTCTTAAGTTTTTTGCCATCCTTGAAGTTTTATTTTCCAATTCAAAAGCTTGAATTTTGATTTGTTTAGTTTTTCAATTCAAAAGATTAGATAAGATAAGATTTGAGTTTATTTGGTCTAACAAAATAAATAGAGAGAATATATTAAGATTATTATTATTATTGCAATTACTATTATTATTATTATTATACATACCAAAATAATTTATTATTCAATATTTTAGTTTTTGATTTTATCTATTAGACTTGAGTTATGTGGACTTATCCATATTATGACTTTTCGTATCATAATATAAAAAAAATTCTCATCTCAAATTTAAATAAGTTTTACCCTTTTCTCTATGATAAAAAATCTGAATTTTAATTTTTTTCTCTATTTATTCTTTATTTTTAATATTATATTATTCAATAACTAATATTATTACATTGTCATGTGAATTTTTATTAGCTTGTTTGAATTTAATATCTATTTCTACCACACTCATTCTAATATAATATTGATAAAAATTTAAAAACTTTCTCATCTCAAATTCAAATAATTTTTATCATTCTATTTTCTAATTTGGACCGCATTTTTAAAAAGTATGTTATGCTTTTAAATTTAAACTAACTGCACTCAATTCAAATATTAATCATAGAAAAATATTTTCTTAATTATTTGAACACATTATATCTAAATGTTGCAGTAATATTTACGTATAAACTATTCATTTGCATGTCAATATTAATATGACTTTATTATTCTTGTTATTAAAATATTTTTTCTTGATTTTTTTTTACCTTATAAATAATTTGTATACTTTATGTAAGATCTTAATTTGCTGCTTGAATTTATTTAATTTTTAAACTCAATAAATTTTTAATATCGTAAGTAAATTTTAGTTTTATTTTATAGCTCCAAAGTACAAATAGTCATAGCTTATCTCAATTTATGTCTTTCTATATTTTTTATTTTTTTATTCTAATTTTTTAATTAATTTTTTACCTCCATAGTTCTAGCTAATATAGAAGAAAATCTATGAGTGAATCAATATATATATATATATATATATATATATATATATATTGGATTTGTCTAAGATCTATTTGGATTATGTATAAGATTTATTAAACTACTTTCATTAATTATGTTTCTATTTATAATTTTTAATTATTAATGTTATCCTAAAATTGCCAAGTGGCTTCATTTTAGCTTGTCACTTGGCTTAACCACAATGCATACTACCCTCCTTTTAATATAATATAAATTTGGTATGACAATTTAGTACCGCTACCATATAATTAATAAGTGTGGCCAAAAATATTATGATTTGGCAACGATTGAAAAGTGTAGTCTTTAAACTTTTTAAAAACGTTTTGTAAGAGTTGCTTTAAAACCCGTGGCCAAAGACTCCAACCAAAGGCCACACTTAGAAAGTGGTTTCATAAATATTATTGGCTACGCTTTTTAAGCGTAACCTAAAATAAGTGTGGTTGTAGGCCTAAAATGTTGTAGTGTAAATAATTACATGACTGAGACTGAAACCAAATTTTAAGACAAAATATTAAAATATTAGAAATTAGATGAATGTAGGATACTTACAACATTTAAATATAGTAGAACGGTAGCTTGAGAAATCTCTCAAGTCATCATTAGGAAAACGCTAAACTTTTGCTATGAGTTTCATAAATACTTCACAGCTATTTTGAAATACATATTCCAACTCGTAGAAATAATTAAAATTATTAAATTATAATTTAATAAATAGATGAAAGGGAAGGATTTGAGAGCCCTTTAATCAGAAAAACCACATAAACAAAACGATCTTCCTTTAAACTACTACTAATTTGCAAGTGGCAAGAATCTCTAGAAAATATTATCCAGAAATGGGTTTCAAGAACCAATTCTCAATTCTCAAAAGTTGCCTCAAATATGTTAAATTCAGTTGTGTCAAATGCTAATAAGTAAGTAATATTTAAATCTATTACTATCATAACGGGAGTGATTAAGGGGATTTGAAAGGATGGCAAAGAGGACAAAACAACTCGACGTCGCCGTGACGAGTAAGTTGTTTGGTAGAAATATTTAATAGTGTAGGCTTTAGGTTGTAGCATATGTACCTTAGTGTCAAAGTGAAAATAATAAGCCTACTTTGAGTGAGTTAGCGAATTAGTTGCCGCTTTTTGCCATTAATTTTTGCGTGAAACTAAGAAAGCCATCGGTGTTCCAAAACTCTGACTAATGTTGTCAAGTTGTAATTATAAGTGGGTGGGAAGAGGTGAAGGTGTTCACTTTTACTCCATTTACTGTACGTTTGCACGTGTCAACTCTCCGTATTAGCTAAAACTATTTTCTTGAGACTAGCAAATCCTTTTCAATTGAAAGTTGCGAAAATATTCCCATCAAACCATGCGAAATAAAAAATATGAAAATATCTTTCCGCCAAACCAATCAGAAATAAATAGGGCAAAGATCACTTTTATATCCAATAATCGCAAAAGTGTATAAAATTTATAATTTTTTTTGGATATAACATATATAAATGTATATATATACAAAAATTATACATTATTTTTTACTATTATTTTGAGAGCGACTATACTATATCATTTTTCCAAATAAATAGGAATATCTCTCTACTTCTAGAATTTTTCTACATGGATAGAAACTAGTATTCATGAAAAGACCAAATCCTTATTTATACTCTCCCAATTAGTTTCTCCTTATTTTGTCTAAGTCGCAGTGCACAAAGTACCAAATAATGTACTAGCAGGAGGTAGTAGCTATCTAGTGAAATAATCATACTACCGGCAATTCCTCACGAAGTGCTTTCTTTTTCTTGGTGGAGAAGGGAGAATGGCAATATTCCAGATTTGAACAAATTAGAGTCATATTGTTGGATAGTGCAAATCACATTATTTAAAAAGACAAACCTTGAGAGTGATCACTTTTATTTCTCAAATATAGGTCTAAGACCTTCTAACGTATGGGTCTAATTTTATTTTAAATCTAACAAAACTCCTGTTAACGAGTGAACAGAAGCTCATAACCAGAATATCGACCTACTCTGAAATTTCATTGATTTGTATATACACTTCCATTTGCAGCACACATTCTTTATGTGGGGCTTCAAAGCCTAGGAACCAAATACTTTTAAGCAAACGTGGGCTAAAAAGCTAAGTTGCATGATCTTCATTAGATGGCGCTTTGCCAAATGACAAATTGACAATTCCCATAGACATATTTCAACAATCACATAAAAGGAAAGAAAGGATTGATAGTTAAAAAACAATAATTTTGACAACAAGAACAAGAAGGATAAATGGAGAAGGGAAAAAGAAAAGAAAGGAACTGATAACTAGAAGTAGTTCAACTAACAATTCCCCTCTGCTAATCTACCGTCTTTTCCTGCCACAGAAGTCAATGATCATCTACTATGCTTTAGTCACATGTGCTTTTATATTCTAATAACTACTTACACTAAGCTAACCAAATGCAATCAGTACAAAGATATTCCAGTTTTCAATTGTTTGGGGGGAGGGGTGTAAACTCTCTAGTCACCTGTGGTCCTTTTTTCTTTTCTTTTCTTTTTTCCTTTTTTCAACATGGTATTAATAGTGGTGATGTTTTGTTTGACCGCAGAAAAGCAACGAAAGATTCAAAAGGTTTATGCGAAAGTTTTTCTCTCATTTGTGTGTGCTGATGATTGAGGCTGTGATATATGGGGAAAAAATTCAATTTTTTAGTAATTTAGTAATAAAAGGTGAAGAGAGTGCTTTTGATCAGCCATTCACAACATGCCGAAGTGACATGCTTAAACTACTTTAGAACAAAAACTAAGTGGAGAATGATTTTGGCGTAATTATTCTTTCATAAATTTGCTTTTCACAAAAAAGAGTCATCTTTGTCAAATAACTTCTAGAAAATCTAATAAAGTAGATGCATCAGACTTGACCCCAAATTATCCAATTGATAGAACCAATACTATTTCTTAAAATCACATCAGCAGACAATGTTGACTGACACTGGGCTCTTCTTCTTCGTCCTTTTACTCTTTGTTGGAGTTTGGCAGTTTGAGGCTGTGGGATGTTTGGACCAAATTGAAGAAAAGTTCTTGTTTGCATTTGAACTATAATACTACACAGTTTTAATTAGTTTAAGGAGAATTTGAAACTTGTTAGCAGCTAGAGTTCTTTTTGAAAAAAAAAAGGAAAAACTAGAACTCAGATTCATCGGTTATTCCAGGATTAAGTAGTAACTCTGAGACACGATATACAGTTCTATCCTATGGCTGTAAGGTTCGAGTGTCACAAACTTTTTCTCTCTATTTTCCCTACTTCCAACAAAATCCGACTTTTAACATATTTGGTCGGTCGGTTAATAATAATTATAGCACTAGTCAAATATACAAAAACTATAGATGCATTATGTATAAAATATGAATAATAACATGTATGTAATACATTAATAATTAAAAAGTATATTTAATGGCTATTATTTTGCTGGGAAACTATACTATGTAAAATTTCGAACAACAAATGGCTAAAATAAAATTGGGAAATTTTCGATCCTATACCATATAGGAAACTATATTACCAAATATGTTCAAAATCTGCATATTACCCTTCATGTTAATAGTATTTCTACATAATATATACAATGCATTAAATAAGAAATTATTATAGTTGTAGGATTCCTTATTTAGGTGAGCTAAAAAGGGGGAATTAAATATTTTCCAGATCTTCCAACGCAAATCACGCACAGTAATCATTATCGTCTACTTCGTTACAAACTTCCAGTACTCTGTTTTTTGCGCAAAACTCTGTTTCAACATTTTCTCTGATTTCACAAATAAAAATCGACAAAATCCTCTACAATTCTTCTGCAACAAAAGCAATTATGGCAAAGATACCAATTATGCTACAATCGAATGGGAATTGGGATAGCTATGGGAGATTTAGAGAATTCGAGGTCGATGGCATTGTAGTCGATGACGATGCGACTTATAGTCTATTGATTTCTACAATAGCACAACAATTAAGGATTGATACATCCGAAAAAATTATAGAAATCAAATACATTGTCAACGAGCATTGTCCTCCAATGGAAATTAGGAACGCTATGGGTGTTCGTGTATACATGGAGACGAAAAAGGAAAACAAAAACTTAGGATCATATTCACTATGTATAACTGTTCGCGATTTCAATATGGAATTGAGTATCACCAATAAGAACACATCTGCAGGTGTGCGATGTTATTTTTTCTATGAAATTCTGGTAAATTGTAAATGAACTACAATTTATCTACATTGTATCTACAAATAAACTACTTATATATATCAGTATGGATTTCTGTAATATCTACAAAAGTTCTACATTTATTCTACATTTGAAAAATTAATATGAAATACTGAATTTCAACCTTTCTACAAATTTTCTACAAACTGGTGATGACAATATTTATATTTATTTTCATGCAGGTTCATCTGGAATACTAACGTTACTTGATATGCCAACATCTCCCGTTATAGAGGAATATGAAAGTATAATAATAACAGATAGTACACCAAGTTCTATTGAAGTAGGACAAGTATACCAAGACAAGGAAACAATTGCAACTGCAATGAAACATTATTCTGTCATGCACCAGTTCCAATTCAGGGTTAAAAGATCTAGTGCTAGAAGGTATGAACATATGAAATAGTCAAATATTATTATTTTTTTAATTTTGTAGTTTATTTATAATTTTTTACTTCTTCAGTTTTCCTTGTGATAATGTTTAGCAAAATTATAGTTAAAATGTAGTTATATTGTAGTTGTTATTGTATAATGTGATTGTTTAAGCTAAAATAAATTTTAAATTTTATCCCATTATTTAAAATGTATTTATTTTGTAGCTACTGGCTGATATGTGTTGGTGAAAACTGTACATGGCACTTCAAGGCAACTAGCATAAATGATTTTGCAATGTTCAAGGTCAGAAATTTGGACAAACAGCACACATGCTCTTTAATGGACAATACATTCATACAACGCAAACCTACTGCCATGGTAGTTGGTAGTATAGTTATTCCAAAATATTTTGATCCTAAGATAATTTACACCCCAAAAGACATTCAATTTGACATGTTGTCTGAACACGACATGAATCTAACCTATATGCAAGCCTGGAGAGCAAAGGAAAAGACTTTACAGTTTTTGAGAAGTCATCCGGCTGACTCCTACAACAAATTGCCTAGTTATTTGTATATTCTAGAGAAGACCTATCCGGGGTTTGTAGTTAAATTGAAGAAGGCAGACGATGACTGTTTCTTGTATGTATTTGTTGCGATTTATACGTCAATCAGTGGTTGGGAATATTGTAGGCCAGTTGTAGTAGTTGATGGGACCTTTTTAAAGTCAGCGTACAGGGGAATAATACTAACAGCTAGTACAATGGATACAACAGGTACTGAAGTTTTATTAGTAGAAATATTGTAGCTTGTATTCTTTTTTAGTACTTGCAGATTAATTGTAGATATATTGTAGAATAATTGTAGTTTGTATATATATGTCTTCTTCTGCATTTTTACTGTAGCCAATTAATTGCTTATTGCCACATAATGTAGGTACCATATTACCATTGGCATATGCTGTTGTTGATTCAGAGAATGACGCATCATGGAAGTGGTTTTTTGAGCAATTCAAGCTCGTGTATGGTGAAAGAGCAAACATGTGTGTTATTTCGGATCGGAATGATAGTATCTTGAAGGCAACATCTATTGTTTATCCCGGTATGCCACATTATTCATGCATGTGGCATATTTGGACAAATATACGAGTAAAGTTCAAGAAGGGACATCTTAAGCTAAGTGAATTATACTTTGCCATGGCGCGGTCATACACACTTGATGAATTTAATGAAAGGATGTCAAAGATTGAGGATATTGACCCCCGTGTTAAAGCATACTTATACGATATTGGATATCATAGATGGTCTCGAGTACTTGCAATAGTGAACAGAACTTGGACTATGACATCAAACAAAGCAGAGTCGTTGAATGTTATAACAAAATATGCAAGAGAGTTGCCGATAGTAGAATTATTAGAGTATATGAGGACCCTTCTTGAACGTTGGACGAAAGAAAAATTATTGAAAGCAAAGGGTACATTCACATACCTTGGATATAAATTCAACAAAGAGTTGTATGACAACAAAACATTGTCGCACAAGCTTAGAGTAAGATCTGATTATTTATTGAATCAAATTTATAAACAACACAATGTAATTTTTTTATTGATATTTTGTAGATGTTTTGTAGATATTTTGTATATAACTTGATTTTAACCATATATGAATTGTTTTTTTGTTTGTAATGTACTCGTAGGTGAGGGCTTCAACAGACTACATACATACAGTAATAGATGGTGTGAGGCGCTATATTATTTGTCTTGAAAACAAGAAATGTAGTTGTGGGCAATTCCAGCTTGATGAACTACCTTGTCCACATGCTTTGGCTACTTTAAGATAAAGGGATGAGTCCTTTGAAGAATATTGTTCTCCTTATTATACAAGGGCGAACCTCTTGCGTACGTATGAAATACCAGTAAATCCGCTGCCTGATGAAAGCAAATGGAATGTGCCACAACATATAACTGAAGAAGTAGTAAATCCACCTAAAGGAGGGAAAAGGCAGCCATGAAGACCTCAGAAAGAAAGATACAAAACATATGATGAAATAAATTCAAAGAAGTACAAGGTTTCATGCGGCAACTGCGGAGGAGAAGGGCATAACAAAAGATCTTGCAAGAATGCATCCAAAATGAAATAAAATTCTATGTAGTTAACAGAATATTTGATGAAAATTTGTTAGTTAGTTCTGGATAACAGATGTTGATGTGTAATAGTTGGTTTTTTAAAGATCATAATGTAGTTAGTTAGGATGTTTCTATAATGAGATAATACTTTCATATATTGATTTGTTTATGAATGTTTTCTATGTATATAATCTATAACTTTTTTATTATATATGCAATCCTTTACATAGTTGCTAATGTGTTTTTGCAGTTTATCTACAATAAAACTACTAAAAAAATATATTATCGGGAATTTACAAAGTATATACATTATAAATCTGTAGGAAAGTAGTTAAAAACCAAGCCATATTGTAGATGAGTATTGTTTACATTCAACAAAATAAATATAAAAGAAACAAAACACACTGTTATAATAATCTACAAAATATCTACAAATACAACTACAAAAAAACTGCAAAATATCTGTAGCTGACGTAATATATAGATTAAAATTCTGGTAGAAAGAAGCTTTATGATGGAAATAATGTAGATCAGAATAACTGTATAAAATTTTAGTTGGAAAGGATTTAAATGCTAAAAATAATGAAGATCAAGTACTGTAAAGATTCAACAAGTGAATGTAAACCCAACAGAATGTTTCCATTTGAACTACAATACTGGATAAGGAAAAAAAATAAAGGCTACTATAATTGTAGCACAAGTATGCTACAATTAAAACATACTAAAATGTTCAAAAAATTGTCTATCATCTTTCTTATAAACTAGCATCAACTACACAATTGTACTACATGTTCCATTCAAAAGATTACAACTACTTCTTCTTCCTCTGGACTTGTGTTTTCTCATTCAAAGCTTGTGCACCTTTCCTCCTTACCAATTTGCTCGTCACCTCACTATCACTAATTGCCCCAAGCTCCTGCTTCTTTCTAGCATAGTCCCAAAGTAGCTCCATAGCGTCTACGGTATTGGTCAATATCAGAAAGGTCTTCTGGGGGAATTGATAATTCTCCAATACTAACATACTCTGCAAAGGCAGCAACAAATATACCACAATCTCTGCAAAAAGATAACAACATGTCAATATTTACCAAACCATCAAAAAAAATGGTTAAATGTATAGAAAGAAAGAAGAATTTTGTTAAACAGCTTCTTGAACAGTAAATAACTAAAACATGTCTTCTTGAACAGCTTCAAACCATTTTGAGATAAAAGCGCTTTAATTTGACTAGGAATGCTAGGGTCACATAATGTCTGGAATCTAAGCACCCCATAATCAACATTATGGTATGCAAAAAAAAGTCCATTCTGCAAAATTCAACAAATGTAATCTAACATTAATATAGTAATTAAAAAGCACTGATACATCTGTATGTTTCTACAAAATAACTTCAAAATTATACAACTTAACAACAATGTTAAAATAGATCAACAAATCTACAATTAAACTACAAAATTAAGACAAATAATTTCACATTATTTGAGTGCTTAAAAACATGGATACATATGCAATTTATATACAATATTTCTACAAAAATCTACAAATCAAAAAAACCACAGAGTTATAGATGTTTGCCAACTAAAACATGCGAAATAAGTACTGAAGAAATTAAAAAATTCTTACCTTTACCAGTGAGTGTTTTCGAACATTTTGAGGAGTTTTAACACCAGAGGCTTTTTTTGAATTTTTCTTCTTTTTGGGAGTTTTTGAACTGGGAGCCACCTTAACTTTCTTTCCAGGTTTACTGGTAGGCACATCTTCTACAAAATCATCATCTATAACTATCCCTTTTCGTTTCCTATCTGCTTGTTTGATTGGCTTCAAAGATTCTCCAACATCGAAATCATATTTTTGTTTAGTTCTAGCTTCAGCCCTGATTTGACGAGGAGAAACACTATGCTTCATATCTACAATTGCATGTGCGGATTTCCCTTGCTTTGGCGGTGAATGTGGTGATAATATA
The DNA here is from genome assembly GCF_000393655.2 of Nicotiana sylvestris. Taxonomy (NCBI): domain Eukaryota; kingdom Viridiplantae; phylum Streptophyta; class Magnoliopsida; order Solanales; family Solanaceae; genus Nicotiana; species Nicotiana sylvestris. The sequence continues at coordinate 98,364,433 of NC_091058.1, forward strand.
CCCAAATCGAAAGAAGGTACATCAGATTCTACATCTTTTTTAGGGCTGTATTTTGAAGCTTTGTTCTCCTTCATTAAGAAATTTTGAAGCTCAAGGGGAATTAAAAGTGTGTATGAACGAAATTGAAGCTTTGACTTCAAATTTGACTAGGTTTATATAAGAAGCTTCAGCAGTGAGTTTGAACCTTTGTTTTTCTGGTTTTAGCAGAGGTAAAAATAGCTAGAATCGTGTGTGTGTGTCGTGATGCGTGGGTGGGGTCGTGGGTTTAGGAGAGAGAAACGAGGGGAGATATGGAGGAATATACGGTACCTTTAATTTAGGAGTGATATAAGGTACAATTAATGTACAGTTAAAACACCTTATGGTATAGAATTGGTAATTAGGTATACTAAATGTAATTAAATCAAACCTTAAACATTGAGGATAATATAGTTTCCTATATGGTATAGGATTGTAAAAATTTCAATAAAATTTAAGTTATTGGTCCCAAATGTCGAAGCCCAATAATTGTGTTACCCTGCTTGAGGCCCGAACTAAAACTCAATAAAAGTGATGTTGTATAGCCGCTTTTAAAATAATAGCTCAAAAATATTTGTTTGGTATATATATATATATTCTATATATTATATACAAAAATTATACAAATTTTATATACTTTTTCGACTACCGAATATAAATAACTTTGTGGTGCGGGCTAAAAGTGAAAATAGTCCATATTAAAGAGGAGTGGATAACCATAGAGGTCAGTTTGGGTCTTGGAAAAAATCTGGGTGACTCATTATTTCGGAAATCAGCATTCTCGAATCCTTTCAACAGAAGATTGAAACTTCTACATTGAATTTTCCATCTGTAAGAAACTAATTGTGGTAGCATCAGTAGGATATTGTGTTAGTCTGTTAGATGTGCAAAAACATGTATGTAGGGCCTAGGGTTGTAGGTTTGGCACAACAATAATACACCTCAATTCTTATTTCCAAGCAAGTCGATTACATGAGTAATAATCGTTCAAGTCGTTTCATTTTAAACTATTTCTCACAAAATATAAACAGAATTTAGCTATTCAAGGTGGTGGAACAAAATATAAAATGTGTCCTTAAACATTAATTTAACTTGTACTAAAGACATGCTAGCGCTAATTCATATAGCACGATTTTTTTTATTTTTTTTTATTTTTGTGTGGTTGGAATATTAGCATTATCTGCTTGTGGCCAACAAGAAAACCTTAGCGAGTTTCCTTTCGGTACTTCACCTAACTCACCACTTCTACCTAGAAACACTAACATTCGATTAGGATACTCAAGTTTCTGTATGCTTCGCTACAAATAATTATGCGACTACCATACCTAAACCAATAAGCACAAAATCATTCTTTAATTTCTACCTCCTGAATTCATGTTTAAACTGATTTTCGATTTCCCAGCCTGCATGCCATCACAGTTTTACTTGTATAACTTTTACTTTCTTTTGTGGGAAGGAACTCCATTACAAAGCACAAATTAACTAATTAACAGGTAAAAGGTAAAAACTACTAAGTAATAAACAGGTAAAGACGCATGGTAACCACTCACGTACTAGATATTAATAAACGCTAATAATTTATTGTATACGGTTAAAATAGGACTTGTCTGATTTTGCCATTTAATCGAGACCGGAGAATCACGTCGATGGTCAGTCTCACAATGGATCAGGTCAGAGCACGAAGATAAGGTATCAAACTCGATAATCGAGGTGCTCATCGAGATCGAAGCCAACAACGATCGAGACCATATATGACAGACTTCGAACGAAGCGCAATAACGAAAAGGCGAGATATCCGTAACCTATCAAAGATCACGGCGGAAATTTCGGAACAGATCAGATCAAGGACGGTTGTTTAGGCTAATCATGAGATTTACTTATGTAATTAAAGTTATACCATAATTAGGATTCCTCTACTATATAAAGAGGAGTCCCTATCATTTGTAGACACCTTACTTTCACGAATATCAAAACAATATAACATTTTCCTAGCTTACATTCATGTTCATCAGCTTGTTATATCTTTTACTATTCTGGCATTAATCTGTTCGAGGGCATAGAGCTCGAGAGCTTAATTACGTTGCAATACCGGTTTGCTTTATTTTATTGCCAATTTCCATTGTACATCTTTACATTTATCCATTAGTTTAGATGGAATCACATATCCTTAAAACTAAATTATAAGTTTAATTATTATCCAACTTTTAGGATAAACAGTTTGGCGCCCACCGGGGACTAAGGATAACAGTGATTGCCTAGTATTAATCCTCATAACACACTGCTTTTACATTTGTTCTCGTAAGTGTCTTTGATTTCAGGAATCAACATGTCAAACTCTCAAGTAGTGCCCACTCACACAGACTCCAGCCTTGATCTTCATGGCGAGAACGAGCACATAGCCGCTCTGGAAAACTAAGTACCTCCAATCAATCCCGATGGACCATAGGCTGTAGATCCAGTCGACGTCAATTCTCGCGTTGCGATTCATGGAAATTTAGGCGCCGACCCTGAAAATAGCGTCCGTAGAGACGCCCGAGCAGCCGATCAGACCGCATAGAGTGGTGAAGAAGGCGGGATTAGCCTTTGAATGATATTTGAATTGTTGCAGACTCAGCAAACTGCGATAGTGCAGCTCTAAAATAAGAATCGAGCACCAAGTAGAATCGAACTCGATGCATCACAGGAAGTTATTCATAGGGTCGAGCCTATACCGAAAAAATTGAATGATGACGGATCGGGAACTGACCCCGCCTCATAAAAGTGCTCGAGGAGCTCACTAAACGAATCGAATCAAGAGAAAAGAAAATTGAGGCTAATGATAAAAAGGTAGAAACATACAACTCACGGGTTGATGAAATACCGGGAGCACACCCGATTTTAAAGGGTTTGAATATGAAGAATTTCGTACAAAAGCCTTTCCTACCAAGTGCGGCTCCGAGGCCCATTCCGAAGAAATTTTGCATGCTAGAATCTTCCAAATACAATGGAACCACTGATCCTAACCAACATGTCACTTTTTATATATGCGCAATAAAAAGAATTGACTTAAAAGATGACGAAATTCAATCTGTTCTGTTGAAGAAGTTTGGAGAAACTTTATCGAAGGGGGCAATGATATGGTACCACAATTTGCCACCCAATTCCATTGAATCCTTCACCATGCTTGCTGATTCATTCATAAAAGCACACGTCGGAGCAATAAAGGTCACGACTAGGAAGTCAAACCTCTTCAAAGTTAGACAAAAGGACAATGAAATGCTAAGGGAATTCGTATCTCGGTTCCAGATGGAACGCATGGACCTACCCCTGGTCATCGATGATTGGGTTGTCCAAGCCTTCACTCAAGGTTTGAACGAGGGAAGTTCGGTAGCGTCACGACAACTAAAGTAGAATTTGATTGAATATCCAGCTGTTATCTAGGCCGATGTACATAATCGATACCATTCAAATATCAAGGTCAAGGATGATTAGTTAGGAGCCCCTTCCGACTCTGTCTACCCAAATAAATCCGAAGGCAGAGTTCAAAAGGGACATCGATAGAGAGCCCCGGTCAAATAGGGATCGATACCAACCAAACAACGCAGATCGTAGAAACAACGGATCGGGATGTAATCTCGTTCGATATCGAAGGAATGATTGAGGACAGAACTCCCAAGGGCTTATGAGTAAGAGTGGCTTCGATAAACATGTCGAGCCTAATGAAGCGCCACAGTTATCAGAATACAACTTCAGCATCGATGCATCGAGTATTGTATCAGCCATTGGACGGACCAAAGATACTAGATGGCCCAAACCCCTACAGTTCAACCGACTCAAAGAAACCCTAATCAAATATGCAAATACCATAGCACCCATGGTCACAAAATTGAAGACTACAGGCTATTAAGGGAGGAGGTAGCTCGTTTATTCAACAAATGTCATCTTCAAGAGTTCTTGAGTGACCGACCTAATAATCATTTTAGAGACAGGGATGCAAATAGGAAAAATTAACAGGAGGAACCGCATCACGTGATTCATATGATCGTTGGGGGAGGGGGTCGATATTCCTCAGGGCTCGATATTTAAATGCACCAAAGTTACAATCACAAGGGAGAAGCGTACCCGGGACTACTTGCCAGAAGATACCTTATCTTTCAACGATGAGGATGAAGAAGGGATCGAACAACCTCATAACGACGCACTAGTAATATCTATCCTTATGAATAAAATTCAAGTAAAATATGTGTTGGTTGATCCAGGTAGCTTGGCAAATATTATTCGTTCGAGGGTCGTAGAGAAACTTGGCCTCTAGGATCAAATTGTGCCTGCATCTCGAGTACTCAACGACTTCAACATGGAGAGTGAAACCACCAAAGGGGAAATCATTTTGCTAGTAAACGTGGCCGGAACTATCCAGGAAACGAAGTTCCATGTAATCGAAGGTGATATGAGGTACAACATGCTGCTCGGAAGACCTTGGATCAGTAATATGAGGGCAGTACCTTCAACGCTTCATCAAGTCTTGAAATTCCCACCACCGGAAGGAATCAAAATGGTGTACGACGAACAACCAAAAACCAAAGAGATGTTTTCAATTGATGAGGTAATACTAGTATCGACACTAACATCAACAAAGGGACTAGAATCAAAGGAAAAGAAGGAATTCAAATAAAAACCACAGTCGTCGGCCTCGACCAGATCAGAACAGCAAGAAACTTTTTGATACCTCGAACCTTCATAATTCCCGATGATTTTGATGCCACAAAGTCAACGGTTAAAGAGTTGGAACAAGTCATACTGATCGAGCATCTGCCCGATCGAAAGGTACACCTAAGCACGGGATTAACTCCCGAGCTCAGGGAAAAACTCATTAAATTCCTTATTAAAAATATGGATTGTTTTGCTTGGTCCCACCTTGACATGATAGGGATCCCACCGGAGATTACAACTCATCGATTGAGCTTAGACCCAAAGTTCAGACCGGTAAAGCAAAAGAGAAGTCCATAATCCAAGGTAAAGCATGCATTCATCAAGGGTGAGGTAACCAAACTTCTCAAAATAGGATCCATCTGGGAAGTAAAATATCCCGTATGGTTAGCAAACATAGTTGTAGTCCCCAAGAAGGGAAATAAACTTAGAATGTGCGTAGACTACAAAGACTTAAACAAAGCATTCCCTAAAGACTCCTTTCCTTTATCGAATATCGATCGAATGATCGATGCCACGGCCGGCCACGAGATTCTCAGTTTTCTTGATGCCTACTCCGGGTACAACCAAATACAAATGAGCCTAGAGGATCAGGAAAAAACTTCTTTTATTACTAAATATGGTACTTATTGCTATAATGTAATGCCATTTGGACTAAAAAATGCTGGTGCTACTTATCAATGCCTAGTAAACTGAATGATCGAAAAACAAATAGTTAAATCAATGGAGGTTTATATTAATGACATGCTAGTTAAGTCCCTGCGCGCAGAGGACCATTTGACACATTTGTAGGAAACCTTCAACATATTGAGAAAATACAACATGAAGCTCAATCTCGAAAAACGTGCATTCGGGGTCAGTTCGGGAAATTCCTCTACTTTATGGTGTCAAATCAGGGAATCGAGATCAACCCCGATAAAATCAAGACGATCGAAGACATCACAGTCGTGGACAACATTAAGGTTGTACAAAGATTAACAGGGCGGATAGCCGCCTTAGGCCGGTTCATCTCGAGGTCTTCAGATCGAAGTCACAAGTTCTCACTGCTCAAAAAGAAGAACAGTTTCGCTTGGACCCCGGTATGCCAACAGGAGTTGGAAGAATTGAAGCTATCTTTCGAGCCCACCATTTCTTCACACTCCGAAGGCGGGCAAGCAGCTCTACTTATATTTAGCAGTCTCGGAGGTCGCGGTAAGTGGTGTCCTAGTTCGAGAAGAGCAAGGTACGCAGTTTCCTGTTTACTATATTAGTCGAACTCTAGGTGAAACCAAGACCCGGTACCCACACTTAGAAAATTAGCGCTTGCTCTAATAAGCGCCTCTAGGGAATTAAAACTGTATTTTCAATGTCACCCAATTTGTGTTGTAACCACTTACCCCCTTCGCAATATTGTGCATAAGCCCGAACTCTTGGGCCGACTGGCCAAATGGGCTATCGAGATTATCGGATACGATATTGAATATAAACCCCGAACAACCATCAAGTCTCAAATATTGGTAGACTTCGTGGCCGACTTCACGCCAGCCCTCGTACTTGAGGTCGAAAAGGAACTATTAATAAAATCGGGTACATCATTGGGGTGTGGACCCTTTTCACAGATGGTATTCAAATATGAAGGTGTCCGGGCTAGGCATCGTTTTAAATCCGCCCACAGGAAGTACAATTAGACAATCTATCAAAATCCTTGAGTTGACTAACAATGAGACCGAATAAGAGGTCATTATTGCAGGTCTTATGTTAGCTAAAAGCTTGGGAGTAGAAGTTATCGAGGCCAAGTGTGACTCCCTACTTGTGGTTAACCATGTCAACAAGACCTTCGAGGTTCGAGAAGATCGAATGCAAAGGTACCTAGACAAACTGCAAGTAACCCTACACCGATTTAAAGAATGGACCCTACAACACGTACCTCGAAAGCAGAATAGTGAGGCCGATGCCCTTGAAAATTTGGGGTCATCAATTGAAGATGATGAAATCAGCTCGGGGACGGTCATACAAATTTCAAAGTCGGTAGTCGAAGAAGGCCACGCCGAAATAAACTTGTCACGACCCAAATCGATAGGGTGCGACGGGTGCCCGAGTCCTACCTGCCGAACACCCTTAAGCATGCGTTTAAGGTGTAAACATGGATAACATATGCACGGAAAACTTGTCCAAAAGACATATATACATATGCATGCAGAAATACAGTGGGGCGAGCTGGCAAGGCTGCTATAGACAACTATATACCCGAAACTAAAAGCCGACAAGGCCACATACTATCCAACTATACATAACTGTCTACAGACCTCTAATAGAAATACAACTGTACAAAGACGGGACTGAGCCACGTGATACCCATATAGGTATACAAGTATATCGTACCAAAATCAAAAGCAGCTCTGGATCAAGTGGATCATGCCAACTCTCGCTGATCAAGGATCCTAAGAAGGGGGACCATCAGCTTTCCTAAGTGCACCTGCGGGCATGAAACGCAGGCCCCAGGAAATAGGGCGTCAGTACGAATAATGTACTGAGTATGTAAGGTATGAAAATTAGTACATAAAAGACATAGATGAAACATGGAATAATAAAATCCACTTGTAAGTTTGAATAAATTTGTAAATTCTGCAACATTCATAGTGGCATGCACGTGCATATAAATGTCGTGTCATGCATAGGTATAGGTGTACATAACATCATCAAGCCTCTGAGGGCATCCCATCATATCATCTCGGCCACTGTGGGCAAAATCATCCACATATACTAACTGATCAGGTGGTGGTGTGTATGTAACGCTGTAACCTTTTCTCATATCCCATATACATATACATATAAATACACATATATAACGCCATCTGGTCATGGGTCAATGTACATGTATAAATGAATAAAATGCATGAAAATATGTTAATAATCTCAACATTCCCTTCGGATAAACTTTATCAACTGCGTATTATTCTATGACCCATGAACAAGATATAATATATGTCACATGGGAAATCAAGAACATAGAGACCCATAGTATTTCTATAAATAGAGTCATTTATGAAAACTATGCGTTTGCTCGTTTCTTCTGTATAATTTGGATCATGCAAAAAATAAAGAAGGGATAGCCTTAACATACCCAGAGTAGGGAAAAATCCGTATGATATTCTTGAAAAAGGTTGCAACGTACTCCTTCAGAACCGCAAAATTTTACGTTGCTACGGTTCTAAACGTCTTAGTAATATCCAATTACCATGATTAATGAGAATATAAGAATGATCTTTGAAAGAAAAACAAGTGAAGCAATAGATCTATAGTGACAAGATGGGCAAAAAACGCGTTAGATATGATTTTCCAAATATGAGCAAAATGATTTCACCTCTCTGTATCTATATATGACCAAGATTGCTTCTTTCCCTCTAATACAAAAGAACCAAAGATACATACAAGGCTCACCGAGTTTAACAGAAGACCACGAAAGGGAAGTGTCTTGCTAGAAATGATAAGTTTTTGGTTACTAAAGTTGCTACTAAGAAAATACTTAGAAGGGAGGTGTCTTATTACCAACACATTATCTTGCCACCTAATTACAAATGACTAAGAGTCATATCTTTTAGGAAGTGGCTTGCTGCCACGTGGGGGTGGGGTAGGGTTTTTAAATCTTTATCCACTAATTTATTAATTAGGTAATATCCCGCTACCCGATAATTAACTAATTACCCACATAATTAAGAATTATCTCAAATTACTTAAAATTTTACTTATTTTTAATACACTTTATACACCATATTATCATGGTCATATGGTACCTTGTATGGTACTAGTCCATAAATATAGGGTATTATAGTTCGGACCGTATTTTATCCCAAATTGGCAACCTTCAACGAAACTTATTTTCTTTACTTTGTGTACCTTTTATCCTTCATGGCACTTACTTATCGCTTATTATAAATAGCATAAATACATTAACCTTAAGATAATTTCACCTCTGAATCTACGTCGATTAACTAAAGAAGAAGCTTTAACGTACGAAACGTGAGATGTAACATCCTTCCCCCCTTAGAAACATTTGTCCTCAAATGTTCAACTCCCCGGGATCTATATAACTTTGGCAATCACCTTTGTAACAATACTACTACCAACTCTTCCTGTAGAAACTCAATAATTCAATGCCACATAGGGCCACAATCATCAATAACGACAATGGCCTCACACGACTAATGACAATAACCAACACAAGAATTCATACACATACCTTAAGGTTGTGATGTCTTAGTCGGACCCTTATCTGGAGGAGGAAATAAGTAAGGATATCTAGTCTTCATGTTTTCTTCGGCCTCCCAAGTCATTTCTACCACATTGTTATTTCTCCAAAGTACTTTCACCGAAGCTACGTCTTTAGTTCTCGATCTCCGAATATGTCTGTCTAATATAGAAATGGGAGTTTCTTCATATGATAGCTGCTCTGTGACCTGAATGTCATCAACTGACACAATTCTGGAAGGATCTCCGATACATTTACGGATCATAGACACATGAAAGACTGTATGTACAGGTTCCAAGTCTGAAGGCAAGTTTAACTCATATGCTACCTGGCCTACCTTGCGTATGATCCTATATGGTCCAATGTATCGAGGGCTAAGTTTTCCTTTCTTACCAAACCTCATGACACCTTTCATCGGTGATACCTTTAGGAATACCCAGTCATTAATCTGAAACTCCAAGTCTCGTCGTCGATTATCTGTATAAGACTTCTGACGAATTTAAGCTGCTAATAGCCTTTCTTGTATAAGCTTAATTTTCTCGATTGCCTGTTGTACCAATTCTGGTCCTACTAACGTAGTTTCCTCAACATCGAACCACCCTATAGGAGACCTACACTTCCGTTCGTAAAAAGCTTCGTATGGAGCCATCTGAATACTAGAATGGTAGCTATTATTATATGCAAAATCAATAAGCTGTAGATGATCATCCTAGCTACCCTTGAAGTCTATCACACAAGCTCGTAACATATCCTCAAGTGTCTGAATAATAAGCTCAGCTTGTCCATCTATCTGGGGATGAAATGCTGTACTAAAACTTACCTGAGTCCCTAACCCTTTTTGGAAAGACCTCAAGAAGTTAGCTGTAAATTGAGCTCCTCGATCCGAGATAATAGAGATAGGGACACCATGCAGTCGTACTATCTCTTTAATATAAAGCCTTGCATAATCCTCTACAAAATATGTAGTCTAACAGGCAGAAAATGAGCTGACTTTGTAAGCCTATCAACAATCACCCATATTGAATCGAACTTACACTGAGTACAAGGTAAGCCTATGATGAAATCCATATTGATTACTTTCCATTTCCAAGTCAGAATCTCCATAGCTTGCAATAATCTATCGGGTTTTTGATGCTCAATCTTCACTTGCTGACAGTTAGGACACTGAGCAACAAACTCCGCTATATTCTTTTTCATTCTATCCCACCAATATACTTCCCTGATATCATGATACATTTTTGTCACTCCAGGATGGATAGAATAACGAGAACAGTGAGTTTCTCCCATAACCTGCCGACGCAGCCCTGCAACACTAGGGATACATAATCGTCCTCGATATCTGAGGACCCTATCTCCTGTAATTTCAAATGGTGTATTCTCCTTCTGAGGGGTAGTATCCCTATAATGAACTAACACGGGATCCTCGTACTGGTGTTCCTTTACTTCAGTTACTAAAGAGGATGTTGTCGTATCCTGATTAGTAATTCCAATATCACCTGAGTCCAATAACTGAACTCCAAGACTAGCTAGCTGATAAACCTCATAGGCTATTCCCCTCTTTTCTACCTATAAATATGACAGGCTACCCATAGATCTATGGTTGAGGGTGTCGGCTACTATGTTTGCCTTCCTCGGATGGTATAAAATATCAACGTCATAATCTTGAAGCGGCTCAATCCATCTTCATTGATGTAAATTCAATTCCTTTTGCTTGAAGATATATTGGAGGCTCTTATGATCTGTTGATGAACCTCATGGGCTATTCCCCTCTTTTCTACCTGTAAATATGACAGGCTACCCATAGATCTATGGCTGAGGGCGTCGGCTACTACATTCGCCTTCCCCGGATGGTATAAAATATCAACGTCATAATCTTTAAGTAGCTCCAGCCATCTCCTTTGACGTAAATTCAATTCCTTTTCCTTGAAGATATATTGAAGGCTCTTATGATCCATATAGATATCAATATGAATGCCATACAAGTAGTGCCTTCACATCTTTAGTACATAAATCACTGCGGCTAACTCTAAATCATGGGTCGGGTAATTCTTCTCATGCTTTCTTAGTTTTCTAGAAGCATAAGATACAACCTTACCATGCTGCATCAGTACACAACCCAACCCAATGCCCGAGGCATCATAATAGATAATACAACCATCGGTACCTTCTGGGAGCGTTAGAACCGGTGCAGAAGTCAATCTGTCCTTCAATGCTTGGAAACTCCGTTCGCAAGCATCAGTCCAGTGAAACTTTGCTCCCTTTTAAGTCAGCTTTGTCAAAGGTGCTGAAAGGGAAGAAAATCCCTCTACAAATCTCCTATAATAACCCGCCAAACCAAGAAAGCTACGAACCTCTGACAGTGTCGTGGGTCTAGGTTAAGTCTTTACTGCCTCAATCTTTTGTGTATATACCTGGATACCTTCACTCCAAATGATATGCCTAAGGAAAGATACAGAGTTCAACCAAAATTCACATTTAGAGAATTTTGCATACAACTTTCCTTTTTGTAGAACTCTGAGCATAGTACGCAAATGATCTGCATGCTCAGCCTCTAAATGAGAATGCGCCAATATATCATCGATAAATACAATTACAAACAAATCTAAAAAGGGTCGGAACACACGATTCATCAAATCCATGAATATTGCTGGGGCATTGGTCAAACCGAACGACATAACACGAAACTCAAAGTGTCTGTATCTAGTCTTGAATGCTGTCTTCGGAATATATTCCTCCTTAACCCTTACCTGATGGAACCCAGACCTCAAGTCTATCTTTGAAAAATATTTGGCACCTTGCAACTGATCAAATAAATCATCAATCCTCGGGAGCGGGTACTTACTCTTGATCGTCACCTTATTCAACTTTCTATAATCAATATACATCCGTAAGGAACCTTCCTTCTTCCTTACAAATAACACAGGCTCTCCCCACGATGATGTACTAGGTCTGATTAAGCCTTTTTCAAGTAAGTCCTTTAGTTGTTCCTTCAACTCTTTCATCTCTGCGTGGGCCATTCTATAAGGAGGAATATATATTGGATGAGTATCTGGTAGTAGGTCAATAACAAACTCAATTTCTCGCTCTAGCGGAAGACTCAGAAGCTCATCGGGAAACTCATTAACCACAGGGATAGACTGAATGGTTGGTAACTCCACTTCTGTATCCTGAACCCGAACTAAGTGATAAATATATCCCTTTCTGATCATCTTCCTTGCCTTGAGATAAGAAATAAATCTACCTCTCGACGACGCTGTGTTACCTTTCCACTCCAAAATAGGCTCCCCTAGAAATTGAAATCGAACTATCTTTGATTTACATTCAACATTGGCATGACAAGAAGCCAACCAATCCATACCCATTATAACATCAAATTCTACCATATCTAACTCGATTAGGTCCGCTATGGTAGATCTACTATGAACTACTATTATACAACCCTTATATACTCGCTTAGCTACCACTGAGTCCCCAACAAGTATAGATAACTCAAAAGGTTTAACCAATTCAGGTTTTATCCCAACCTTACTAGCAACCAATAGAGTAACATATGATAAGGTGGAACTTGGGTCAATCAGTGCATATACATCATATGAGGAGACTGATAATATACCTGTAACAACATCAGGTGATGACTCTTGATCCTGTCATCCTGCCAGCGCATAAATGCAGTTCTGAGGACCACTCGAGCTAGATGCTCCGCCTATGCCTCTACCACGACTCATTAGTGCTTGTGAACCTTGCCCATGGGGGATTTTGATGATGACGAACTAGCTAAAGATCCCGCTGGCTGTGCTATGCTTGCATCGCCTCTCGTTGGACAATCCCTTATAACATGGCCCAGGTAATCACAAGTATAACAAACACCCAATTCCATATGGCACTGCCTAGCATGCTGCTTACCACACTGAGAACATTGTGGTAAGGGCGGTCTCATCTTACTTGACTCTCCCCCTATACTGAGATCCTGAGGCCCTGGAATTCTGACCAGGCCCTGAATATGTGGAATGATTAAATCTCTTACCACCAAACTGAGGGGGTGCGCTAGCCGATGACTGGGCTAGATACCTCGGGTACTGTTGTCTTTGACCACCTCGAAACTCACCAGAAGGACCCGAAGTCCTTGCTCTCTTTTTCTGGGCCCTATCATGCTCACAATCGACCCTCTATTTCTGCTTAAGCTCCTCTACACCCTGAGCGTATGACTGAATACGAGAAATATCCATGTCTGGCTGAAGTGAGATGGACATACAATCGTTAAGCAAGTGCAACTCTAACCCCATCACGAATAGTTGAACCCGATCCTCCATCTTAGATACAATAATGGGAGCATACGTAGGCAACGAATCAAACTGAAGACTATACTCTCTAACACTCATGTTACCCTGCCGAAGGGTCAAGAACCTATCAACTCTGGTGGTAGATAATGATGAGTAAAAGCTTCTGTAAACTCCTGCCATACTATTGGAGGGGCATTCTCCCCTCTGGACAACTCCCAAGACTCGTACCAATTAACTGCAACATCCTGAAGTCTATAGGAAGCTAGCTCAACTGACTCAGTCGTAGTGGCCTTCATTACCCTCAAAGTCCTTTGCATTCTATCAATAAATACCTGAGGGTCCTCATTTGGATATGCCCCCATGAAAACCAGAGGGTCTAAATTAATAAAATCACGAACCCTTGCACTGACGAACCTATCTGCATGACCAATACCTACTTCCTGATGCTGAGCCTGTGCGGCTACTAATTGAGTTAATAACTGAATAACATCCCTCATCTCCTGACCCGATGCATCCGGCTGAGGGGCTGAACGTATAAGGGCAGGCGCTGGAGCTGGTGCCCCTTAAAGCTCTCCTAGAGAAGGCGATGTATATGAAGTCTGAGATGGAATCTCACTATGAGACTCTACCCGTGCCCTAGTAACTCGTGGTGCTCGACTAGTAATCTTACCAGCCACAGACTTTCCCTTCTGGGCAGTTGTAGTCTTTGGAGGCATTGCTGAAAATATAACATATCGTTAGGAACATGAATTCTTATATTGCACGATCTAAGATAAAAAGAGAGGATAACATCCTATATGTCCTGTAGCCTCCTGTCTATAAGTGTGGTGCATAACATACCCATAAACAAGACTCTAACAGACACGGTTTGTAGACAACCCTAGGACAGAACTGCTCTGATACTACTTTTGTCAAGACCCAAACCGATGGGCCGCGATGGGTGCCCGAGTCCTACCTATCGAACACCCTTAAGCATGCGTTTAATATATAAACATGGATAACATATGAGAGAGAAACTTGTCCAAAAGACATGTACATATACATGCGGAAATACAATGGGGAGAGCCGGTAAGGCTGCTATAGACAACTATATACCCAAAACTGAAAGCCGACAAGGCCACATACTATCTAACTATGCATAACTGTCTACAGACCTCTAATAGAAATACAACTGTATAAAGACGGGACTGAGCCACGTCATACCCATATATGGATACAAGAATATTATACAAAAATCAAAAGCAGCTCTGGATCAAGTGGAGCACGCCAACTCTCGTTGATTAAGGATCATAAGAAGGAGGACCGTCAGCTTGCCTACCTACACCTGCTGGCATGAAACACAGGCCTGGGAAATAGGGCATCATTACAAATATTGTACTGAGTATGTAAGGCATGAAAATCAGTACATAAAAGACATCGATGAAACATGGAATAAAGAAATCCACTTGTAAGTCTGAATAACTTTGTAAATTCTGCAACATTTATAGTGTCATGCACGTGCATATAAATGTCGTGTCATACATAGGTATAGGTGTACATAACTACATCAAGTCTCTAAGGGAATCTAATCATTTCATCTTGGCCACTGTGGGCTAAAACATCCACATATACAACCTGATCAGGTGGTGGTGCGTATATAACGTCGTAACATTTTCCCATATACATATACATCTAAATACGCGTATATAACGCCATCTGGTCATGGGTCAATGTACATGCATAAATGAATGAAATGCATGAAAATATATTAATAATCTCAACATTCCCTCGGATAAACTTTATTAACTGGGTATTATTCTGAGACCTATGAACAGAAGATATAATATATGTCACATGGAGAATCAAGAATATAGAGACCCCTAGTATTTCTATAAATAGAGTCGTTTATGAAAACTGTGCGTTTGCTCATTTCTTCTGTATAATTTGTATCATGCCAAAAAGAAAGTAGGGATAACCTTAACATACCTGGAGTAAGGATAAATCAGTATGATATTCTTGGAAAATGTTGCACTGTACACTTTCAGAACCGCCAAATTTTACGTTGGTATGGTTCTAACAATTCTCGTTGAAACTGTTTATTATTTCAGAAGATAAAACATCTTAGGAATATCCAATTACCATGGTTAATGAGAATATAATAATGATCTTTGAAAGAGAAACAAGTGAAGCAACAGATCTATAGTGACAAGATGGGCAAAAAAAGCGTTAGATATGATTTTCCAAATATGAGCAAAATAATTTCACCTCTCCGTATCTATGTATGACCAAGATTACTTCTTTTCCTTTAATAAAAAAAGAACCAAAGATACATACAAGACTCACCGAGTTTAACAAAAGACCACGAAAGGGAAGTGTCTTGTTAGAAATAATATGTTTTTGGTTACTAACGTTGCTATTAAGAAAATATTTAGAAGGGAGGTGTCTTATTACCAACACATTATCTTGCCACCTAATTATAAATGACTAAGAGTCATATCTCTTAGGAGGTGGCTTGCTGCCACGTGGGGGTGGGATGGGGGTTTTAAATCTTTATCCACTAATTTATTAATTAGGTAATATCCCGCTACCCAATAATTAACTAATTACCCACATAATTACACTTTATACACCATACTATCATGGTCATATGGTATCTTGTATGGTACTAGTCCATAAATATCGGGTATTATAGCTTGGACTGTGTTTTATCCCAAATCGGCAACCTTCAACAAAACTTATTTTATTTAATTCGTGTACCCTTTATCCTTCATCGAACTTACTTATCACTTGTTATAAATAGCATAAATATGTTAAACTCAAGATAATCTCATCCCCGAGTCTACGTCGATTAACTGAAGACAAAACTTTAACGTACGAAACGCGAGATGTAACAAAACTCCACAAGCCTAACTTAGGATTGGAGGAACAAATATATTGATTATCTAAAGAACGGGAAGCTTCCGTCGGACCCTAAGGAATTGAGGACTCTACAAACGAAAGTTTCACGATTCACATTGGCCCAAGATAGAACATTGTACAGAAGGATGTTCGATAGGCTGTTGGCAATATGTTTGGGTCCGGGAGATATGGACTACGTCCTACAAGAAATTCACAAGGGTACTTTGCGGGAACCATTCCGGTCCGAATCACTGGTTCACAAAGTCATCAGAGCAGGGTACTATTGGGTCAATATGGAAAAAGATGCTAAGGAGTTCGTTCGAACATGCGACAAATGTCAAAGGCATGCACCGATGATCCACCAGCCCGGGGAGCAACTTCAATCAGTTCTATCCCCATGGCTGTTCATTAAATGGGGAAAGGATATCGTCGGCCCTCTGCCATCGGCCCCAGGTAAAGCTAAATTCATTTTATTTATGACTGACTATTTGTCTAAATGGGTTGAAGCACATGCTTTCGAGAAAGTAAGAGAAAAAGAGGTTATAGACTTCATCTATGATCACATCATATGCCGATTCGGGATACCTGCCGAGATAGTATACGGCAATGGAAAATAATTTGTCGGCAACAAGATAACAAAGTTCCTCGAGGATCACAAAATAAAAAGGATATTATTGACGCTGTATCATCCTAGTGGGAACGGACAGGCTGAATCAACAAACAAGACCATTATTCAGAATCTAAAGAAAAGATTGAACGATGCTAAGGGAAAATGGAGAGAAATTTTGCCCGAAGTCCTTTGGGTGTATCGAACAACATCAAAATCTAGTACGGGGGCAACACCGTTCTTCTTAGTATATGGCACCAAAGCCCTTATCCCGGTCGACATCGGGGAGCCCAGGGTCAGGTTTCGATACACAATAGAAGAGTACGAACACAAGCCTCAAATTTCTAGATGAAAAACGGGAAGCCGCCCTCGTTAGAATGGCAGCACAGAAGCAGCGCATCAAAAGATACTACAACCGAAGAGCCAATCTTAGTCACTTTCGAATCAGGGACTTAGTTCTGAGAAAAGTCACCCTCAATACTCGAGACCCAAACGAGGGGAAACTTGGCCCAAATTGGGAAGGCCCACATCAGGTCCTCGGTGTCATCGAAAAAGGATCTTACAAACTTGGCACGATGAATGGCGAATAATTGCCGAATAATTGGAACATATCACTCCTCAAACGATATTATTGCTAAGATATGACTTTTTCCTTTTTTCATTTGTATTTGATACTAACATATTGAAGGTGTTCAATCGAAGACGTCGAGAAATTCTTCAACACAAAGACCTCAGGTTTTAAGCACGCGTTGCATCTTTTTTCCTTAGATCGGTTTTTGTCCCAAATGGGTTTTTCCGGCGAGATTTTAATTAGGCAACAATCATTTGTGCTACCTGGGGGATAAATTCAACAGTATCCGAGGATTCTTCACAATCAACCTCGAATACTAGGGGCATCACCCTCGGATGTTATTCTCTCAAGAAAAATACTTCATATCAACAAGTCTCTATAGGCAAAATTTTGTAAAGGGCCAAACGGTCAAATGAACTGTGTCCTTGTAGGTTACTCTCACCCGATGGCAAAACATGTTCGCATGAATGATCTATTGAAAGAAGTATCTTTTCCTCACCAGATGTTCCATGCCTTAATGAAATTTCTACTTTACTTATGATCTATTGCGAAAAGTGGCTCAAGCGCCGATCGCAACTAAAGCTCGAGCTATCAACCCCGTACTCGGGGACTGCCATCCAAAAATCGACATATTTGAATTATTAAACTTCAAAATCATAAGACCTTAAAAAGGCAACCCTCGATATTTTAGGCCAAGGCCACCCCACTCGGAAACTGACGCTTCAAACAAAGTTCGAAGTATAATTGAGAGACAAACCCAAAGGGTAAATCTCAAAATTAAAGGCTAAGACCAAACTAACACGGTTTGGAGATGTCCGAATACCATAAAAAAAATAGGCCTTCTAATATTTTCATAAAACCGGTTAGCTACCCTCGGCAAAATTACAAAGTGTTTCGATAACATCAACCCTTAAAAAGCTTAAGCGGTGCCAAATTATTCAAACTCTCGATAACAAATTAAAAGGTTTTCGATAACTCTAAATCCTGATGGGTACAGATTTATCTCGTGCTAAGTCAAAACAAATTTATGATTAAACTTTTTAAGCCGAAAAGGGAAAAAACCACTCTTTTGAGGCCATTTCTATATTGTTGAGTTCGAGAATCCACCCTCGCTTAAGCAAGTACTCACTTGATTATAGAGACTATACTAATCTGACCTCAACAAATTTTTGCAAGGCAATGAAGTGAGCCAAAATCCCCTCTGGGTCTTACACAAAAAATTCGAAAAAGAAAAAATTCTAAGTGCCTAATCTTCCCCGGGAGCCTCACCTTCATCCCCTCCACTCTCGGATTCACTCGAGCTCCTAGAATCATCATCAGAAGAGAGCAACTCTTTGGCCTCGGCCTCGAGTACTTTCGCGTTCTCGATATCGACAGTAAGGTCAAAGTTGTGAGCATGAATCTCCTCGAGATTCTCTCTCCGAGACTGGCATTTTGCATGCTCGATAACACAGGATGCTCGAGCCTGAGCAGTATCAGAAATTTCCTTTGCTCGAGCATGAGCAGCTTCAGCATCAGCTCGGTAGACAGCCATGACCGCCTCCGCGTCATCCTTTTGCTTTTTCTACCTCGGATGTGGCCTTTGCAAGCTTAGCGGCCAACCGAGCCTCGAACTCCTCAATTTTCTTGGCTCGAACCAAACTTTCCTCCTTCATTCTTTAGAGTTGACGTTCGGCCAAAGACAGCTGGGCCCGAGCAATATCTTTCTCTGAGGTAAGGCAGTCCATGTTTTGTTTCCACCACAAAGTCTCCGCCTCTTTCATCTTGGCCTCCTCGCGAAGTTGCTCGATCTTTTCGGCCTTCTACTGAACCTGCAGGATCAAAGTGTTAGTCGTTGTTCCTGAATCAATAAATCAAACTTCCAAAAATTTACATTACCTGACTCAGGAGTCGATGAGCCTCATCGAAGATACTCGATGCATCACCCAGATTGGAAGCATCTTCGACCCCCGTGAAGAAACCACGGAAAAGGTCCTCCCCTTCGTGGGTCGTTCCCACATCGGGGTCCCCATGGCCTGGGCTTCCTGAATTTGCCCCTCGAAATATGTGGGGAGGGGCGGCGAATCACTAATGTCTATTGCCCCAAGCGAGTCACTTGGGGCGTTCTCTTCATTTTGAAGGACCTCAGAACTGGCCCATTCAGGTACGTCCACCAATTTCCCTTCACGGCGGGCGGCGTCTTCAGCTTTCGACGACTCGGGGGCTTTGCTCGGGCCATCTTTCGAGATCCCCTCTATCCGAGGCCAAACCTCTTTGA
Source organism: Nicotiana sylvestris (assembly GCF_000393655.2). Taxonomy (NCBI): domain Eukaryota; kingdom Viridiplantae; phylum Streptophyta; class Magnoliopsida; order Solanales; family Solanaceae; genus Nicotiana; species Nicotiana sylvestris. Next base: position 98,383,957 of record NC_091058.1, read on the forward strand.
TCATCACCGACTCAGCGGCCTTTGGGGCCTCGACGCTCCTCTTTCAAGTCACCAGCTCGAAGGCGGCATCTTCATTCTCCTCTTCTTCTTCTCGTAGCCGCTGAACTACATTCTTAGGCATGACGACGATATCTTTCTTCAACCTGCGAGCCTTTCTCTTCTTGGGATTTGGAGTATTGGAGGGCGAGGCCCTTTTCCTCTTCTTATCCTTAGCCGGCTTCGGGGCCTCCTCCTCCTCCCTAGACGGGGGCCTCATGACAGCATTGTCTCCGATACCTGTATGAAAGAAAATCAAGTAGAAATAAAAAAGAAACATTTCAGAGAAGAACATCAAACATGAGTAAAGAAGCTTACTGTGATTTTTGGCCTCCCATCGGCCCTTTGTCAAATCGCGCCATGAGCGCTCAGCATCCGAAGAGGTTGAGGCCAGCTTTCGAACCCAGTCCTCAAATTTCGGAATTGCACCAGCCACCCGAGAAACCGCTGCATCATAGGAAATGATGTTAATAGAAAAAGGCAAAAGAAACAAAACAATAAACAGAAGCTATAAGTGGATTTGTACTCACGTTTCATGTTCCATTCTTCAGGGAATGACATCTTCTTGGCCGGGATTATGTCAGAAGTCCTCACTCGAACAAACCGGCCCATCCATCCTTGATCCTTGTCCTCATCTATGCTCGAGAAAAGCACCTTGTGTCACGACCCGGACTTCCCACCCTCGGGAGTCGTGATGACGCATACTAGTAAAAGCTAGGTAAGCCACTTAGTTTACTCTTTTTATTTTTAATCCATTAATAATTATAATTTAACATTTATAAACAGCGGAAATTAATAGAGCGGAAGAATGAAAATTTAACAATTTAGCTAATATCAATACGAATTCATAACATAAACTACCCAAAACTGGTGTCACAATCTCACGGACTATCTAAGAAAACAACAAATTGTCACACCTCCTTTTTCCGCCCCCGCGTGGGGACAAGGGAGTTTTTCCAATTAAAGGACAATCAAAACGGGATTTGTTTATTTATTTCAGAGTCGCCACTTGGGAGATTTAGGGTGTCCCAAGTCACCAATTTAATCCCGAATCGAGGAAAAGAATGACTCTGTATTACAGTCCGCGAACCAGAAATCCGGATAAGGAATTCTGTTAACCCGGGAGAAGGTGTTAGGCATTCCCGAGTTCCGTGGTTCTAGCACGGTCGCTCAACTGTCATATTCGGCTTGTTTATCTGATTTTATACAATTATGAGCTAATGTGCAAGTTTTAACTTTTAACCGCTTTCGTCATTATTTATATATTTTTTCAAGAATTGCAACATCATGGAAATACATCTCCAACCACGTCACATCAATGCACCCGTGGTTGTTGGCACATTTCAACTCTGTTGAGATTTGGATTTGGGTCACATAAATGTGCACCCGAGTTTTAAGAAAATTAAATTATTAAAAGGCGTGCCTAAAACGACTAGCGTATCATTTACTTTGGGTAGGGCCGTGAAATTTTGCTAAACGGTCCATCCCGAAGTCTAAGCAATTTTAAAGCATATATTTACTGAGGGCCCCATAATTTTGTATTTTTATTCGGTGAGGCTCATCTCATTCTTATTTTTTAAAGGAATTTGCAACGTCATGGACATGCATCTCGGATCACGTCACAATCAATGTACCCGTGATTAGAGACACATTTCGACTCCGTTGAGATTTAGATTTGAGTCATATAAATGTGCACCCGAGTTTAAGAAAGTAATTTAATTAAATCGCGTCTAAAGAGTCTAACGCGTTATTATCTTTGGGGAAGGCAGTGAAATTCACTAAACAGTCCATCCCGAATTCTAAGTATTTATTATGACCAATTATTGAGGGCCCCGCAATTTGCATTTTTATTTGGCGAGGCTCGTCTCATTATTTATTTATTTTTTTTAAAAAAAATAATCTTAGAATGACTACATTTTTTATTTTTCGTTTTTCTCTAAAATAAATGAAGAAAAATGTCCTACTTTATTTACATACTTTCGAGTTATTATAGTTAAGTTTCGAAAGTGAGTCGTTTAAAGAGTTTACATGGGCAGCGCATAGAATGTTTTACATACAAACAGTAAAAGAAAGAAAAGACTACATTAAACTACAACTTCAAATCTTTCTCATTTTTTGCATTCATGTTTCGAGTAGCTTACAAGATGAACCAGTGTATCGTTTGTGTACCTGGTATTGTCAATACAAGAAGAAGAAGGTCAGCAAAGTAGTATGTAACACAACAACATACAGCAGCATAAAGCCCAACACAGTAGCTTCAACACCTCAATCCAGAAATCCCAGCAACACGGAGAAAACTAGTAAAAATGGAGAAGAAAAATAGTGCGGAAATCTCTCTTTGTTTTTTCTTTCTAGATTTGAACTCTCTATGGTGTTCTTCCGCTCTCAATATTTCAGAAAATTTGGTTATATCTTTTTTACTCTCTCCAAAATGAATTCTGTCTCTGTATATTCTATGTATCCAGAATGTATATCGGGTGTATACTTCTCACTCCGCCCCCTCTTTTTTTCTTCTCTCTATCTAGTTTTTCCTCTCTTTTTTTCCACCCTTCTTCCTAAATTTTCTCTTCTATTTATAGCAAAATTTTCGAAATTTTCAGATTTGTTTTTTATTATTTTATTATTTTTTTAATTAAAAGAAATCCCACTTACAAATTGCTTTTATTTTTTTAGAAAAAGAAATCCCACCTTTATTTACTTTTATTTTTAAAATTCCAAGTTTAATTACTTTATCTTATTTAAAATCCCACTTTTTATTTTTTTAAAAGAGAATCTCACTTTATTTAACTTTTCTTTAAAAAACAAACCACTATCTTTTCTTTTTCTTTCAAAAATGCTACTTTCAATTACTTTAAATTTTTTTAAATTTTCAGATACCTTTATATTTATTTTTTAATTTCAACCTTCTTTTACTTTTAAATTTTTTAAAAATTTCCACAAAACTTTTTATTTTTTTAAATTTTCTACATTCTTTTACTTTTTTAAAAAAAAATAAAAAGAGAATTTCACCTATTTTTACTTTTATATTTTTTTTTATTCAATACTTCCCTTTTTTCTTATTTATTATTTTTTTTTAAATCATTCCCGAAATTATTATATTTGTTTTAAAAAAAATAAAAAAAAATAAAAAAAATATTTTCGGATTTTTTATTTAAAAAAAAAACAAAAAATAATAATAGTGATAATTCACCTTTTATTTTTTATTTTTTTGGTTTTGTTTTGTGTTGGACAAAAATGAAGAAGGGGTGTTGGGTTAATGGAGCGGACCGGGTCGACCCGGTTTGAAGTGGACCGGGTCATGGGGAAAGTTGGGCAATTATTTGGGCTTGTAGCTTGAATTTTGAAGAAGAGGTCCAATTCCGACTTTCTTTATTTTTTGCTCTCTTTTCTTCTTTTATTTTTCTAAAACTAAATTATAAATATACTTAAACTATTATTAAGAACTAAATTAAGTTATAAAAGCGCAAACTAACTCCCAATAACAATTAACGCACAATTAAGTAATAATTAAGCATAAAATTGTATATTCGGACATTAAATGCTAAAAATGCAAACGATGCCTATTTTTGTAATTTTTATTTTTTTGTAAAACAAACTTAATTACTAACAATTGTAGAATTAAATCCTACATGCAAAATGCGACATATTTTTTTATTTTTATTAATTTAACAAATAAACATGCACAGATAAACATACAAATAATTACACAAAAATACCACAAAATATCACAAAAATTGCACACCAAGAAAAATTATTTTAATTTTGAAATTTTTGGGAGTAATTCTCATATAGGGCAAAAATCACGTGCTTACAGCTGCCCTCTTTGCCCGAAGACACGAAGGGTTTTCGTGCAAAGATAAAGCGAGCAATTTTTGCCCATCCGAGTACTCCGTGTGAAGCATTTTTTGAAAAAGATTTGACCGAACCTTTGCTTCAAAGGTTTCCTACATATCCTAGGCTAAACAGGAATCAGGTCAATGTAGTTCAGGAAGTTTTGGTAGCTGGGACTACCGTGGGACTGCAATGTTACTGTTGTTGCATGCTATTACTACTGCTTACCGATCTCCTTGTTACACCGTGCTTAAAAGAAAACAAGAAGCTAGGCTAGACTGCAATTTGTTTTTGTTGCCTTGCTTTCTTGTCTGCTTGCATTTTTTTCGGTGCTTTTCTTCCGATGCTTTTCTTCCTTTAGACACATGCATTTGAGTTTTTGCTGGGACCTCTTATTGCAACCTTCTGCTTCCGAGTGTCGGGGAATTTTATTGTTTCCTGCTGGGGATTCCTATTGTAACCCTCTTTTTTTATTGTCCTCTGACTTGATCCTGAAATGTATGCCTCTGTTGTATGGGCGGGCTCCCAACTTTAATACTTGAAAATTAATGTTGAATGTGTTCCTCTGTTATATGGGCGGGCTCCCAACTTCAACACTTGAAATGAAAAGACTGAAATGTATGCCTCTGTTATCTGGGCGGGCTCCCAACTTCAACGCTTGAAATATAAAGACTGAAATGTATTCCTCTGTTCTATGGGCGGGCTCCCAACTTCAACACTTGAAATGAAAAGACTGAATGTATGCCTCTGTTATCTGGGCGGGCTCCCAACTTCAACGCTTGGAATGTAAAGACTGAAATGTATGCCTCTGTTATCTGGGCGGGCTCCCAACTTCAACACTTGAAATGTAAAGACTGAAATGTATGCCTCTGTTATCTGGGCGGGCTCCCAACTTCAACAACAACTTTAAAAATGCCACTCCTTTCTTTAGGTTGGCGAGATTTCAACCAATAAATCGCCATTCTATTCTTCAGGGGGGCTCTAGACTACTTAGAATTTGAATTGTATTCCCTTATTCTCCAGGTGGGCTCCTGATTGCTAACTTTGAAATGGAATGTCTCTATTCTCCAGGCAGACTCCTGACTTTTAAAATTTAAACTGTGTGTCTCTGTTCTTCAGGCGGACTCCTGACATCAAACTTGAAAAGTATGTCTCTGTTCTCCAGGCGGACTCCTGATTGCTAAATTTGAAATTGAATGTCTCTATTCTCCAGGCGGACTCCTGATTTTTGAAATTTAAACTGTATGTCTCCGTTCTTCAGGCGGACTCCTGACGTCAAACTTGAAAAGTATGTCTCTGTTCTCCAGGCGGACTCCTGATTGCTAAATTTGAAATTGAATGTCTCTATTCTCCAGGCGGACTCCTGATTTTTGAAATTTAAACTGTATGTCTCCGTTCTTCAGGCGGACTCCTGATGTCAAACTTGAAAAGTATGTCTCTGTTCTCCAGGCGGACTCCTGATTGCTAAATTTGAAATTGAATGTCTCTATTCTCCAGGCGGACTCCTGATTTTTGAAATTTAAACTGTATGTCTCCGTTCTTCAGGCGGACTCCTGATTTCAACAACAACTTAGGAGGAAATGTCTCTCCTATGGGTATAATAAACTTAGGAGGAAACGCCTCTCCTATGGGTAAGACTAAACTTAGGAGGAAATGCATCTCCTATGGGGTGAAACTAAAACAAACTTAGGAGGAAATGCATCTCCTATGGGTAAAACTAAACTTAGGAGGAAATGCGTCTCCTATGGGTAAAAGTAAACTTAGGAGGAAATGCATCTCCTATGGGTAAAAATAAACTTAGGAGGAAATGCCTCTCCTATGGGTAAAACTAAACTTAGGAGGAAATGTCTCTCCTATTGGTAAAAATAAACTTAGGAGGAAATGCATCTCCTATGGGTAAAAAAATTTAGGAGGAAATGCATCTCCTATGGGTAAAACAAACTTAGGAGGAAATGCATCTCCTATGGGTAAAAAAACAAACTTAGGAGGAAATGCATCTCCTATGGGTAAAAAACAAACTTAGGAGGAAATGCATCTCCTAGGAATAAAACTAAAACTTAGGAGGAAATGCATCTCCTATGGGTAAAACTAAAACTTTAGGAGGAAATGCATCTCCTATGGGTAAAACAAACTTAGGAGGAAATGCATCTCCTATGCGTGAACCATTTCCTTCTTCCTGAATTATTTACCTACCTGTGTTGTCTTCCCTCAAAACTGCTGGGGATTATTTTGATGGGGATGACTCTTCCTTTTCTTCCTTACCCACTCTGGGTTGCCCGAAACTCTGTCGAGGATGCTTCTGCATCTCGATGAACCACTGGGGATAACACTGCTGAGGATAACTCTACTGAGTAAATATGTTATCTTTCTTCTTTCAAAATTACTTCCTTTTAAGTAGGATGTTTCATTCCTCTGCAAACTACTTCCCCTTTTTTCTTTTTCTTTTTTTCTCTTTCTTTTTTCTTTTTTTTTTCTTTTTTTTTTCTTTTTACATAGCTTCTTCCTTCGAAGACTACCTCCCTTACGTCTCGTTTTGCCTTTCCCCGAAAGGAACCGCTGAGGATACCGATTTTCACTAAACTTTTGTTGGACTCCTCGAGACTGTTGGGGAATAATACTGTTGGGGAATTATTTACTTACCTGTTGGAGAGTAAAATGTTATCAGTTGGGGATAACGCTGTTGAGGATAACACTACTGAGGGATTCTGATTCCTTCAGAACTAGTGCTTCACTCTTCGGAAGGCTGTTGTGAAAGATGCTGGCCTCTTGCTTTTTCTGAGCTCAAGTTTCATCCCTTTGCTGGGGAACAACTTCCTCCATTGAAACTTATTATGTTTGGGGCAACACTGGTTCTAAGACCACTTCCCTTGAGACTGGCGTTATCTTTATTCTTCCCTGAATGGGTACCTGACTTCCAGAAAATTTTCTAAATGAAAGGAAAATTTTCTGCCCCAGTTTGACAATATCCTTTGTGGCATGCATTTTTGTCATCAATGCCATTTCCTTTACCTGTTTCAAATCAAACAAAATTTGTTAGTTTAAAACGTGGTGGTTGGTTGTGATACTCCTGCTGGGATGGTTTTCCCTTTCTCCTTCCTTGCTCTGTATTCCACAACTTGTGAGGATGACATTATTTGCTGGGGATAATCCCTTTCTGTTGGGGATATCCCTCTTCTTTTGTGACATAGCCTGGAAACTTGCACTTCACCGATCTTTTAGTATCGTATGAATTTCCCAAATCATGCTCACTGCTCTCCTTGCTTTGTCCACGGGCCTTGGTCTTGAGGTTTAACAACCTTTGATTTCGGCTTGGGATATCCCTCTTGACACTCGTCAATCCTTTTGACAATTCCCTTTTGCTGGGGATATCTTTCTTGACACTGGTCTTGCGCTTGTTCCTTGCTGACTATACCACTTGGATATACTAGCCAGATCTCATCTTGCATAATTGGAAGACTGATGGCCTATTTTGAAATCATTTCCCATTGGTTCTGACCAAACAGACTCTACTGGGGAATTTTCTATGAAAGGAAAAGATAAAAGGGAACAGAATAAAAGACAAATGAAAAAGATGACTCTGTAACAAAAGAAACTATAAATAAAAACCTATCAAACGCAGACACCGACTCTAATGGTCATGACATGCATATGTGGCCTATCCTCCGTCGTCAATCGTCTTTCAAGACCTTCAATTGGCAATTCCTCATCTGATTCTCAATCTTATTCGACTTGTAGTGCCCGAAGGGTTTTCACTATCAAGTCTCTCTCATTTTGGTTTTTCTCTCAGCTTTCATCGCCTTATGGTGTCAGTGAAGATTTTCACCCATAAGACTCTCTCATTTGTATCACTTTCCAGCTGAGGATTTGGAGTGTTGCCGGTATGACTCTCTCTGCTGGAGATTAGAGTCCTTTCTGTTGTGGAACAGAATGTTATGTTCGCCGGTAAGACTCTCATTTGTCTGACTTGGCATTTTTTGCAGACTGGTCAGAAGGTCTTTCTTTGGACCGTAATGTGGGTTTTGGATAGGCTAGAAAGAAAGGGTATTAAAGGCTCAAAATGCATCGATTTTGGGTTATTAATTACAACCTTCGGAACTAGATTTATTTACGACAAACGCAACCTTTGCCCCAGTTTCGTGTTGGGGGATATCTTAATTGATTTTTTTTCATTGTTCAAAACCATGACCGAGCCGTGAAGCGCCTACGTATCCTCTTTGAGGAATCAGGTCAAACGTAGTTCCCAATTCCTCTTTTTTCATTTGACTTTCTTTTGTTTTGTTTTTTTTTGTTAGCATTGTTCCTCTTCTTCTTCTTTTCTTTTTTTTTGTTTTTTTGTTGATGTTTTTTTTCTTTACCTTCCAGGCTCGTATTTCCTAGTCGTTGCTATTGATTCCGAACGAGGGGTATGAAGGAAATAAATAAGGCTCAAAAGGGGTAACGAAGGATAAAGTGTTTAGGTAGCAGAACAAAATGCCTTCGTCATTCCAGTCTTCAAAACATGCCAAGTGCAAACAACACAATTGAACATAGATTTGTAGCCTCTCCCGATGGTGCTGGACTTGACAATTATATTCACACATTTTATTTTTCCTTTGTCATTTCTAAAGCACCGTTGGGCGACACTCTTACTCTCGTTATCATGAAAGGTGAATCTTGCTTTTAACGGTTTTCTTTGTGTTTTACTTGCCCCAGTTCCACATGACTCGGGATCCAAATAATCTCAAACCGTTCTTATTTCCTTTAAATGCTTTGATCACCTTCCCAGGGTTTATGATTAACTTTTAAGATTAGGCCCAAACTGTGTGCGCATGTCATGTCCCTAGAATCGGCATTGAACAAATATGATAAAAGGACTAAACAAAAAGATGACTGGAAATAATAAAAGATCGGCTTTTGTATTAGACTGCCGACGAAATGGTTTGAATAATAAAACAAACAAAACAACCAGAATAAAATACTAACACAGCCTCGACAAAACTTAAACAAACTTATATGACAAAATGGAAAGATAGGAAGGTTTGACACAAGAAAATATTCGGATTACAACCCTAAGAATAATCCGGACAACAGAAATGACAACAAAATAAGCCACCACCAGCTTCTCTTTTGCTAACCAAGGAACGGAGCGTCCTCCCATTTTATCAAAATTGGCATCTTAGCCACTGAGCTTCGCATCAGTATTGCCTAGACCATTACCAGCTTCAATATCATCAACCTCCGTCAACAAGTTCCCAATAGGATTCGAGTGCTTTTGTTATCAGGCCTGATCCCCGCAGAGTGTGTATCATGAGATGCAAGTAAAGGATTCTGGGTGTCATTGTCCGGCTTACCACAAACCAACCACCTTAACTTTTTTGCGAAACAAAACAGGTTAGAATGGACTCAGTCGGTCCTCATTATTAACAACATCTTTTTTTTCTTTTTTTCTTTTTTTTCATCTTTTTTTTTTCTTTTCTCTTTTTCAATTTTCTTTTTTTTTTTTGTTTTTGTTGTGGTCGAATCTTATGGAGATTGCCTACGTATCATGACCTCGCATGAATCAGACCTTGCGTAGTTCGGACCAATAAAAGATAAACAAGACTAAACATTTTTTCTTTCAATTTTCATATCAAAACCAAACTGGGTTTCAAAGGTTTGAAGATGACCTACAAACTGGAAAATCAAACAACCCACATATCTTAATCAAAAGATTTACAAACTCCAAAAACAAATGGCTAGCTTCCTTTCTCCGTTTGACGAATGCAACTGAATGGTTATTTTTGCAAACGTGGTCCCTTCAAAATTCCACATGAATTTTGAGGCCGGGGAGGATTATTTTATGACACTTTACAAACTTGTCCATTCTTTTACGAAAATAGCCTTTCGACAACTGAAAGATACTCTAAGGCTATTTCGGCAAGAACGGTTTAAGAAGCGGCCGAAGCTGGCTCGACTTATTTTTTACAAAAATCCAAACGGTATTCACCTGACCGCTGACTCTTTGTTTTTTTTTCAAACAATAATAAAAACCTGGTGTTGCAAACACGGCCCTTCAGCGCCTCGAGGACGAAGATTTTTAAGGCTGTGAGGGTCAGCTGGACCAAATCTTAAAAAATGACCCGAAGGTGGCTATTTATGCAAAGTCAGCCTTCCGGCGTCCCTTTCGGGAACATTTGGCTATTTATGACAAAACAGCATCACCTGACTTATTTATGACTCTTTTTATCGTTTTTCAATTAGAAAACTCAATATTGCAAGCACGGCCTTTCAACGTCTCGGGGATGAAGATTTTTAAGGCTGTGTGGGTCAACTGGACCAAATCTTAAAAAAATGACCCAAAGGTGGTTGTTTATGCAAAATCAGCCTTCCGGCGTCCCTTTCGGGAACATTCGGCTATTTATGACAAAAGAGCATCACCCGACCTCTTTATGATAGAGTTGAAATTTTGACATGTTTTTTTTTAATTTATTTTTGGCTATTTTAGCAAAAGGTGGGGTTGGACCCGATGAGGGTTGCCTACGTATCTCACATCCGGTGAGAATCAAACCCGCGTAGTTCGGGCAAATTAACCGAACTATTTTAAAACATGACTCTTTTCCATTTTTATTTTTTCATGGCAAGACAATCTATTTTCCTTTTCTATTTTTGAAAAAGACAAAATAACGATTTTTTTTTCCATTTTCAACAAACAATAAAACAATCTATTTTTCCAAAAAATAAAAGACTCTTTTTTTATATATTTTTTAGTAAAACAAAATAAAATATTTTCCTTTTTTTTTCAAAATTTCGGCAGAGTTTCGCCAGTAATTGGTCATTAATTTTTTCTAAAATAATCAATTAACTCCCTAACTGATATATTCTTTTTCCCTTTTTTTCTTTTTTTTTTTTTTTTTCTTCCATTTTCCAACATTCCCGAGATTTAGAAACCGGTCAACATGCAAGTTCGAAACAAATATATGTACAGAGCAAGTAGGATGCATCAGAATGGTCTTTTCATTTCAGGTTGCTAGTCCTAGACGGACCCAACCCCTGTGTTGAGTCCCCTAAGTCAAATGTAACGTGATGCAAATAATCGTTCCTACTAGGGATCCGGCATGAGGTTTCGTTATACTAGGTTTATAACCTGGGTATATGTTCTAGACTGTGTACCCGAGCGGACAACTCGAGTCGAGGAGGGGGCAACTTACCGGGAACCAAAAGGCCATCCGGCTTCGTAACTTATCCGTCCTCTTTCTTATTTCAGGTATTGACACTAACAGAATAGGGAGCCTCGACCAGCGAGCTTCTCCCCGGAGGTAAGAAGAGAAGGGTTTCGGCACAGTTTATATACAGTTCAGATAATATCAAAGCGGTAAAAGACAACATTTAGTATGTTATGTCAGAACATGCAATATATATCAGATAATAAAGCCAAATATAACAATTATTCTAAGCTCGAATTCTTGAACCCTGAACTAGTGGTTCTGGGTTATCATCCCCAGCAGAGTCGCCAGAGCTGTCACACCTCCTTTTTCCGCCCCCGCGTGGGGACAAGGGAGTTTTTCCAATTAAAGGACAATCGAAACGGGATTTGTTTATTTATTTCAGAGTCGCCACTTGGGAGATTTAGGGTGTCCCAAGTCACCAATTTAATCCCGAATCGAGGAAAAGAATGACTCTGTATTACAGTCCGCGAACCAGAAATCCGGATAAGGAATTCTGTTAACCCGGGAGAAGGTGTTAGGCATTCCCGAGTTCCGTGGTTCTAGCACGGTCGCTCAACTGTCATATTCGGCTTGTTTATCTGATTTTATACAATTATGAGCTAATGTGCAAGTTTTAACTTTTAACCGCTTTCGTCATTATTTATATATTTTTTCAAGAATTGCAACATCATGGAAATACATCTCCAACCACGTCACATCAATGCACCCGTGGTTGTTGGCACATTTCAACTCTGTTGAGATTTGGATTTGGGTCACATAAATGTGCACCCGAGTTTTAAGAAAATTAAATTATTAAAAGGCGTGCCTAAAACGACTAGCGTATCATTTACTTTGGGTAGGGCCGTGAAATTTTGCTAAACGGTCCATCCCGAAGTCTAAGCAATTTTAAAGCATATATTTACTGAGGGCCCCATAATTTTGTATTTTTATTCGGTGAGGCTCATCTCATTCTTATTTTTTAAAGGAATTTGCAACGTCATGGACATGCATCTCGGATCACGTCACAATCAATGTACCCGTGATTAGAGACACATTTCGACTCCGTTGAGATTTAGATTTGAGTCATATAAATGTGCACCCGAGTTTAAGAAAGTAATTTAATTAAATCGCGTCTAAAGAGTCTAACGCGTTATTATCTTTGGGGAAGGCAGTGAAATTCACTAAACAGTCCATCCCGAATTCTAAGTATTTATTATGACCAATTATTGAGGGCCCCGCAATTTGCATTTTTATTTGGCGAGGCTCGTCTCATTATTTATTTATTTTTTTTAAAAAAAATAATCTTAGAATGACTACATTTTTTATTTTTCGTTTTTCTCTAAAATAAATGAAGAAAAATGTCCTACTTTATTTACATACTTTCGAGTTATTATAGTTAAGTTTCGAAAGTGAGTCGTTTAAAGAGTTTACATGGGCAGCGCATAGAATGTTTTACATACAAACAGTAAAAGAAAGAAAAGACTACATTAAACTACAACTTCAAATCTTTCTCATTTTTTGCATTCATGTTTCGAGTAGCTTACAAGATGAACCAGTGTATCGTTTGTGTACCTGGTATTGTCAATACAAGAAGAAGAAGGTCAGCAAAGTAGTATGTAACACAGCAACATACAGCAGCATAAAGCCCAACACAGTAGCTTCAACACCTCAATCCAGAAATCCCAGCAACACGGAGAAAACTAGTAAAAATGGAGAAGAAAAATAGTGCGGAAATCTCTCTTTGTTTTTTCTTTCTAGATTTGAACTCTCTATGGTGTTCTTCCGCTCTCAATATTTCAGAAAATTTGGTTATATCTTTTTTACTCTCTCCAAAATGAATTCTGTCTCTGTATATTCTATGTATCCAGAATGTATATCGGGTGTATACTTCTCACTCCGCCCCCTCTTTTTTTCTTCTCTCTATCTAGTTTTTCCTCTCTTTTTTTCCACCCTTCTTCCTAAATTTTCTCTTCTATTTATAGCAAAATTTTCGAAATTTTCAGATTTGTTTTTTATTATTTTATTATTTTTTTAATTAAAAGAAATCCCACTTACAAATTGCTTTTATTTTTTTAGAAAAAGAAATCCCACCTTTATTTACTTTTATTTTTAAAATTCCAAGTTTAATTACTTTATCTTATTTAAAATCCCACTTTTTATTTTTTTAAAAGAGAATCTCACTTTATTTAACTTTTCTTTAAAAAACAAACCACTATCTTTTCTTTTTCTTTCAAAAATGCTACTTTCAATTACTTTAAATTTTTTTAAATTTTCAGATACCTTTATATTTATTTTTTAATTTCAACCTTCTTTTACTTTTAAATTTTTTAAAAATTTCCACAAAACTTTTTATTTTTTTAAATTTTCTACATTCTTTTACTTTTTTTAAAAAAAATAAAAAGAGAATTTCACCTATTTTTACTTTTATATTTTTTTTTATTCAATACTTCCCTTTTTCTTATTTATTATTTTTTTTAAATCATTCCCGAAATTATTATATTTGTTTTAAAAAAAATAAAAAAAAATAAAAAAAATATTTTCGGATTTTTTATTTAAAAAAAAAACAAAAAATAATAATAGTGATAATTCACCTTTTATTTTTTATTTTTTTGGTTTTGTTTTGTGTTGGACAAAAATGAAGAAGGGGTGTTGGGTTAATGGAGCGGACCGGGTCGACCCGGTTTGAAGTGGACCGGGTCATGGGGAAAGTTGGGCAATTATTTGGGCTTGTAGCTTGAATTTTGAAGAAGAGGTCCAATTCCGACTTTCTTTATTTTTTGCTCTCTTTTCTTCTTTTATTTTTCTAAAACTAAATTATAAATATACTTAAACTATTATTAAGAACTAAATTAAGTTATAAAAGCGCAAACTAACTCCCAATAACAATTAACGCACAATTAAGTAATAATTAAGCATAAAATTGTATATTCGGACATTAAATGCTAAAAATGCAAACGATGCCTATTTTTGTAATTTTTATTTTTTTGTAAAACAAACTTAATTACTAACAATTGTAGAATTAAATCCTACATGCAAAATGCGACATATTTTTTTATTTTTATTAATTTAACAAATAAACATGCACAGATAAACATACAAATAATTACACAAAAATACCACAAAATATCACAAAAATTGCACACCAAGAAAAATTATTTTAATTTTGAAATTTTTGGGAGTAATTCTCATATAGGGCAAAAATCACGTGCTTACACAAATAAAGTCTGAACAAGAAAGTACATGTCTGTCTCGGAAATAGTAAAGAACAGATGAAAACTAGATAAGGAGGGGACGTCAAGGCCTGCGGACGCCTGCAGGACTACCTCAGGTCTCCCGATGGACTGAAGGCAGCAACCCCTAGCTAAGGTCCGTATGCTCTAGTACCAGGATCTACACAAAAGAGCGCAGAGTGTAGTATCAGCACAACCGACCCTATGTGCTAGTAAGTATCGAGCCTAACCTCGGCAAAGTAGTGACGAGGCTAGGATACAACAACCAATAACATGCAACTAAATAGTATCTAACAGAATAATAGTAATAAAAGTAATTCAGAAGTAACAGGGAAAGGGTAACATGTTATGGGGAAGGATACCAACACAATGAATCATAGTAATAGTGGAATAAGACAATCAAGGTACTTGAACCAAAGCAGCAAGAAATCAAAATAAACAGGCAATAAGTGCACGACATCACCCTTCGTGCATTTACTCTCAATCCTCACCAATGCAATCAAATAATGAAAATGTGCCGGCATCACCCTTCGTGCTTTATCTCTCTTCCTCACCATATGCATAAATATCAATAAAAATGTACACGGCATCACCCTTCGTGCTTTATCACTCTTTCCTCACCAAATCCATAAATATGAATGTGCACGACATCACCCTTCGTGCTTTATCACTCTTTACTCACCCAAACAATAGCAACAACAACATCCCGGCAAGGGAATCAACAACAAGAATAAACACATCCCGGCTAGGGAATTAATAGTAAGAAATAAGGACGTCCCGGCAAGGGAATCAGCTGTAACCAAACTTGTACCAACACTTAACTTCACAATCAAAACCTCAACTAGAGCCAATGTTCAAAAATAAACAAATACCACAAGTTAATCATAGGTCTTGCTCAACACGGAGAATCAACAATTTAGGCACTTTTAGTACTTATTAAGAAATACAACAATTACAATTTAAGGCTCACTGGCATGTTTGACACCGACATATAGATACTCGTCACCACACCTATACGTCGTATACTACACTAGCACATAGCAAATAAAATACAATACCTATTCCCTCAAGCTAAGGTTAGACTAAACACTTACCTCGAACTTCCACGACCAACTCAAGCCTCAAACGCCACTTTTCCTTTAGAAATCACCTCCAAATTACTTGTATGTAGTCCAAATTAATTTAACAACATCAGTAAATGCTAAAGAACTCATACTAAAAACTCGAGGTTCGGACCAAAACACGATCACCCATTCACCCACGATCCCAAATATGCAATTAGTTTCGAAATCCGACCCCAAAACGAGGTCTAAATTCCAATTACTCAGAAAGCCCTAACTCTACCCAAATTTCCAATTTCTACCATAAAACCCTAGATTTTTGGATGAAAATTGATGAAATGCAATGGGAAATCAAAAGGAAAAGGTTTAGAATCATATACCAATGCTTTGGGGAAGAACTTGTTCCTTGAAAATCGCCTCAATGCTCTCTAGTTTTGAAAATATGAAAATATGGGCTAAATCCCGACTTAGCTACCGTTTTAAGTGTTGCGCGACAGTGTTCATCACGTTCATGAGAACACTGTCGCGATCGCGAAGAGCTGCCAGAAGTGGACTTACGCGATCGCGATTTCCTCTACGCGTACGCGAAGGGTAAGCCTCCCTGGCCTTCGCGTTTGCGGATAGCTTTACGTGTTCGCGTAGAAGAAAAGACAAGTCCCCAACCCACCTCCATTTTATACTACGCGTTCGCGTCACACAGCTCGCGTTCGCGAAGGATATATCCAACCCTGTCCCAATTTCCCTTTTGTGATCGCGTGAAAGGCTTCGCGATCGCAAAGCACAGAATGTCTGTGCATCAGAAGCAGCATTTCTACAACTTTTCCTAAGTGTAACTTTCTGAAACCTATCTGAAACTCACTTGAACCCTCGGGGCTCCAAACCAAACATTCATACTAACTCAAAAACATCATATGGACTTGCTCGTGCGATCAAATAACTAAATCAACACCTTTAACGCCGAATTTAGCATCAAAATCAAAGAAGAATCTCAAGAACTCTTAAGTTCAAATTTTAACAAAGGAGGGTCCGATTCACGTCATATGAAGTCCGTTTCTTACCAAATTTTACAGGCTGGAGCTAAATACCATATAAGACATGTACCGGGCTCCGGAACAAAAATACAGGTCCGATACCATTAATTTCAAATACATTTAAATTTCCAGAAACTCTTAAAATTTCAATTAAACAATTTTCTTCAAAAATTCATTTCTCGGGCTTGGGACCTCGAAATTCGATTCCAGGCATACGCACAAGTCCCATATTTTTCTACGGACCCTTCGGGACCATCAAATCACAGGTTCATGTCCATTTACCCAAAATATTGACCGAAGTCAACTTAAATTTAATTTTAAAGAAAACTAGTATTTTCATCAAATTTTCACATAAAAGCATTCCGGATATACGTCCGGACCGTGCACGTAAATCGAGGTGAGATAAAAAGAGACCTTTTGGGCCTCAGAGAATTGACTCAAAAAGAATGGGGGTTGTACAGATGGAGGGTAGCCCGACGTTGAAGCCTTATTAATCTGCCTCGATAGAGATGGGGGTTGTACAGTCTAATGAGATGGTCGAGGGTAAAAGGCATCCCCTCGACCTTGATAATGAAGAATCAAAGAAAAATGAAAATGCGCCAAAAAGAAAGATGGCTCTGGCCTAAGGTTATTTGGTATTGGCGGCAGAAGTCAAGAATAACAGGATCGACGGGACCCAGTGTAAAAGGGTAAGTGTAAACACTTAAGAACCCTTTCACGTAAGTAGTGATATCCTCTTCGGGGGTCGGAATCACCACCTCTTTGCCTTCCCAATGTTAATCTTTCTTCCCTGCTTAAGGTCGCCCTCAGTTATCGAGCATATATATCTCGACATTAGCTCACATCGGCCGGGGACTGACGAGGGTTTCTCAACTTTGAAATCAGAAGTAAGATCGCACATCCCGGGAATATACTCCTCGAGGCATGGCTCCATCGGCGTTTCATCGCCGACCGGCCGCGATGAAGAAGCTTTTTCCTTTTAAGGAATGATTTTAGATATTTTTGCCATTTTTATATGGATTCAGAGAAAGAAGAAGATAAGATTTGTAGTTTTGAAGAAAGGTTGGTAACGAGGCCTAGAAACTGTGTAAGAACGGAAAGGCTTAATAAGATGTGAAGAACTTTGAAGATTTGCAGATAGACTTGAAAAACTCAGAAGTATTTCTAAGATTAGTGCAAGAAAAATTCAAAGTAAAGTTTAAAGAAGTGAGAAGAAAACCTATTTAAGGATTTACGACGACGGTTCAAATGCACTAGTGGCCGACTATCAAGTGATGCTCATTAATGATTTTGGGAACTGTACCGACGCGACGCTTCGGTCGCTTCTGTTGCTTACGTCACAAGGGTGATGTCATAACTGGTCAAGGTATAAAATCGAAGGCTCAGTGTGAGCACGTGATTTTTGCCCTATGAGAATTACTCCCAAAAAAATTCAAAATAAAATAATTTTTCCGTTGTTTGCAATTTTGTAGATTTTTGTAATATTTTCTGTTATTATTTGCATTTTTGTCTGTGCATATTTATTTGTTAAATTAATGAAAATACAAAAATATGTTGCATTTGCATCTAGGATTTAATTTTACAATTAGGATTAGTTAAGTAAGTAGTTGTTTTACAAAAAATGAATAAAAAATCACAAAATAACGTACTTCGCATTTTAGTGTTTAATGTCAAAATTGTGTGATTTTCTTTTAATTTGGTATTTAGTTATTTGTGATAATAACTACTTAGAGTTAATTAATATTTTTAGGATAATTTGGCCAAGGTTAAATTTAGGCTTGTATTTTATTTTAATTAAAAAGAAAATTGAAAAGAAAAAGAAATTAAGAAGAGGAAAATCTGGTTTGGGCCAATTTGGTCAGAATCCCAGGCCCAAAACAAAAACCCACCCCAGACCCAATCCAATCTGGCCCAAAACCCGCCCACGACCCGAGTCAAACCCGTCTCCAACCCGGATCCCTCTTAAAAATAACCTAGACCTACACCCTTCAGTAATCAGCCGCAATAGACCCATCACCCCACCCCCTCAGATCATCTTCTTCGAACCACCCCATCCCCAAACGACTGTCCCTCCATCGACGCCTGATCTCTTCAACAATGACGAACCAGACCACTCTTTGATTCCGCCTCTCATCAGATCGGCGACCAAACGAGCCCAGACCCCGTCGCCAGCCGCTCCCTCTACACTCAAACTCGACGACCCCTGAAGTTCGTCTTCTTCGACGAGACCAGCCTCACCAGCTCCTCCGTTCACCAAGGCTCGCCGGAAATGGCAATCAGTAGTGACGAAAGGCCATGGACATGGCTGAAACCTTCGTTAATCGTCTGAGTTTTCCGACAAGGCATTTGGTTTTCGAGTCGAAGTCCTAGTCGCTTATTCAAGGTACGGTTCGAGGTCCGATTCAGTTGCTGCTCGTGTTTTGTTTTCGTCACCGGGTCTTGCGCATAGTTCAATCTGAACCTATCTTTGTAGTCACTGATATTACTTATTTAAAAGAAGCCATCTCAAGTTCAATTTTCCCCACGCTCACTTCTAATTTTGATGTCAATTTTGAATGCGATACGAATAGCATGATACCTATCTATTGTTTCTTTTCAATTTTTTCTTCGTTTAAGTTATGTTGGAATTGCTAGAAGGATATTATATGATTTCATTTTGTAAAATTTGAGCTTCCATTGAGGTCATAGTTTCAATTAGATTATATCATGATATTGTTTGTCATTTACTCCTTGGGTATTTGAGATATTGCTTGTATATAGTGAAGTGAAGATTAGTGGTATTTTGAGATATCGCTTATGTATTGAACTACATATTAGAGGGTACTCAAGATATTGTTAATATTGAATGAAAGATTAGTTCTTGGTTGGTGTATATGTTTGAAACTGAGGGAGAGAGCATCAGAACATGCTCGCTCTGCGCCTGGTTCGCAAATTTGGAACTGCGAGTCACATTGCTGCTGCCACGGCTATTGCTTCCTCGGTTGCTGCTGGTAAGAATTCCAGTAAAGGTTTAGTGTCTAAGAGAAAGCCTTTAGGGGGTAGTCTAGGAATTGTTTAGATTAAAGGAATTTCACCTACTTAGGAAGCTTTTGATAGTGGTGGGGTTGGAATTGCAATCGTTGTTTAAATTAAGAAAGCATTAAGTTAGTGGGGGTTAATTGAGAATTGAAAAGGGATTGGTAGTGGAAATGACACTCTATTTAATATTTTTTTTTGATAAAGTTGGGAGTTAGATAACATGGGGGGAGGATGAAAAGGAAAAAGAAGACAAGTGTAAAGGGATACACAGGTTGGAAAGGAGGATTAACTAATAGATAAAGGGAAAGAGTCTTGAAGTTTAAAAGGGGGTCATTTTTTTGAATACACGGAGGAATAGAGAGAATACAGACCTTAGAGATAGAGACTAAGAGAAAAAAATCTGTAAAAAAAAATCTGCAAACAGTTGAAAACTTTAGCACTGTTCCATTGAGTTTGAATTTGCTAAGCTGAAATTTTTCTCTCCTTGAATCAATTTCTTAACTGTTTGGACCTAGAAATAGTTTGAGTTTCAGTCATTTAGCTTGGATGTTGAGTTTGTTGGTTTAACTGTGAATCCGAAATTGGATCCTTGGTATTCTGGGTTGCATTTCACGGTTTTGAACTAATCTGGTGCACTATTTCCTTGGATCTGAATCCAACTCTGCTGCTGTTACTGCTGAAATCCTCACCCTTCTGTTTCATCTTTACTTCCAGGTACACTCTCGAAATTGTATTGAAATCGAAGTTGTGAATCAGCCTCGGATGAAATCACCAGTTGTTGTGTTTAGAACTATTGCCTTGGTAGATAAACTTCAATGCTGAATATGCTCCTCATAGAATGTCTTGTCTATTGTATGGATTTTGTAATTCCATAAAGTAAATAAGAAATAACTTGAAGATGGTAAAATATACCAACGTGCTTTTGGTTGGTCAAGGCCTAAAATGACCAGTATATCGTTGTGCTTGTGCTGCTAAATACGGTGTTGAATGCTAGGCGCAAAATCACGTGAAAAGGTGTTGGTTTTCATTTCCTTGAGTATAACTTTATTGACAAATTATTTTCCTATTTGCACAACCTGACAGCACAAACCATTGTCTTACTCATTTAAACTATATTGTGCAAAGGAATTTCAGCCACCTCTTCCATAATTCTTGTCCATAACTATGAGACCAATCACAATAAATCCTGATTTAGTTTTAAAGATAATTATGAATATACGTAGTTCACTTAGTTGAATGCTTGTCCTTTAATAAAATTGAGGCTTGCCATGTCAAATAAAATTTCAAATGCATGGCCCTCATTTAATTAATCCGAATCTTTAGAAATTGAGGCATGCCATTTAGTTGAATTTCTATGGCCCTCGCAAAGTTGAAAGTGCGTAGTTGCTTTAGGTGCGCTATTTAAAAATTACTTCCCTAAACTCGGGTGCGCATTTATGTGACCCAAATCCAAATCTCAACAACGTTAGATAAAATATGTCCTGGACGGCGGGTGCATTTATGTGACGTGAATCAAGACGCGTTTTAGATGACGTTGAATCTTTTCCTAAAAAATAATTAAATAAAAGCGATTTTAAAATGAAAAGGCACATATGCTTAAAAGTGTTTTGAACCAAAATAATAGGCTAATAATAACAGTTGAGTGACCGTGCTAGAACCACGGAACTCGGGAATGCCTAACACCTTCTCCCGGGTTAACAGAATTCCTTACCCGGATTTCTGTGTTCGCAGACTGTAATACAGAGTCAAACTTTTCCTCGATTCGGGATTCAACCGGTGACTTGGGACACCATAAATCTCCCAAGTGGCGATTCTGAATTTCTTAAAATAAATCCCGTTTCGATTGTCACTTTAAGTTGGAAAAAAACTCCCTTTATACACCCTTCACGGGGATGTAGTCTAAAAAAGGGAGGTGTGACACTCAGTTCGTTCCTTCTCATTATATTCTAAGAAACGAAGGGACAATCTGTATACGGTTAAAATAGAACTTGCCTAATTTTGCCATTTAATCTAGACCAGGAAATCATGTCGAGGGTCAGTCTCGTAATAGATCAGGCCAGAACACGAAGATAAGGTATCAAGCTTGAGAATTGAGGTGCTCGTCGAGATCGAGGCCAACAACGATCGAGACCATACATGACAGACTTCGAATGAAGTGCAATAACGGAAATGCAAGATATCCATAACCAATCGAAAATCACGGCGGAATCCCGGAACAGATCAGATCAATGGCGGTTGTTTAGGCTAATTATGGGATTTATTTCTGTAATTAGAGTTATACCATAATTAGGATTCCTCTACTATATAAAGAGGAGTTCCCATCATTTGTAGACACCTTACTTTCACGAATATCAAAGCAATATAACATTTTCCTAGCTTACATTTTTGTTCATCAGCTTGTTATATCTTTTACTTTCTGGCATTAATCTGTTCGAGGGCATACGAGCTCGAGAGCTTAATTGCGTTGATACACTGGTTTGCTTTATTTTATTGTCTATTCCCATTGTTCATCTTTACATTTATCCATTAGTATTAGGTGGAATCACGTATCATTAAAATCACATCATAAGTTTAATTGTTATTCAATTTTTAGGGTAAACATTTATCTTGTTTAAAGTCTGTGAAGTTGGAACATTTGTGCAATCCAACACCAATTACATTTATCCATTAGTATTAGGTGGAATCATGTATCATTAAAATCACATCATAAGTTTAATTGTTATCCAATTTTTAGGGTAAACATTTATCTTGTTTAAAGTCTATGAAGTTGGAACATTTGTGCAATCCAACACCAAAGAAATTGGATATTATATTTTCAGAGAATTTTGAAATTATTTAGAGCGTCAATATAAATTGTATACTGTCGTTCATATGTTGTTTCTGAAATCATGGATTGTTCATTACAGTTGATGAATGTCTATATTCTAAAATTGTTTTTTTTTTTTCAGATACCGATTAAGTTAATAAACCCAGGACATCGTCCGAGTGAAGAATGAATTGCACGAATTGGTTATTTCATCAATTTGCTTTCGGTGAAGAAGATTCATATTTTTCAAATCCTTCTAGAAAAACTGAACAAGTAGATGAAATTCTCCCATTCATAGTACCACCATAATTTTTAAATCACATCAGCAATCAGTTGTTGACTGACACTAATGTTTGGCTATAATTTCATATTTTTTAGTGCTATTACTTACCTTATATTTTGGTGCTTTAATGTTAAACTATATTATATTCGTGTTTAACTGAGTCTATTTTATGCGTAAGTACATTGAAGACGACATGGGGAGCAAAGTAAAATTTTTATGTATATTATATACACTACAAAAATAGAGCGATATTTGATTATTGGATATACAAGAATTAAAGTTTAATGCTACAAAGGAAATCAAAACAATGCAGGGGAAACTGAAAATAGAACCAAACGCAAGAGATGAGAATGAGAAAAGAGTTGGAAAAGTTAGCCAGTGAACATTGAAATAAAGATAAGCAGTTGGGCGACGCGAGCTTTCTAGCTCGCTATAGAGCAGGCGTAGCGAGCGCTAGGGGTGTGCATTCGATTTATCGATTCGATTTTGACCCTTATCGATAATTACTTATCGATTATCGATTTGTACATATGCTTATTGTTATCGTTTCAATAAGGTTTCGATTTTTTCGATTTCGATTTATCGATTTTTGGGGCTTATCGATTCGGTTATCGATTACACCAATAAAAAAAATTTACGGGATTCCACGGAAAGTATATCGCTACAAACACACCTAACTAATATGGACAAAAGGAAGCTAAAATAAGAAGAGCACCGTTTATAATATAAAAATTGTGTCAACAAGCACATGCAACGAAACTAAAGTAATGGATCAAATGTATGCCACCAACACTCCAACGGTATAAACAACAAAAAATCAAAATACATCATCACGGCTAATTCTGTTTTCCATTAATTTGAACTTCATTCCCTTGAGCTTTAAATATGATCATTCCTTAAATGTGGTAGATGAAATAATAGGGTTAGGGACTTAGGGTAAAGGAAAGGGTATTATAGAATAAGGGTAAAAAAATAAAAAAAAATTAAAAACAATTTACTGTAGCTTATCGGTTTATCGACAAACCGATAATCGAAGAGGACAAAATCGAAATCGAAATCGATAAATCGATAAGGAAAATTTTGAAATCGAAATCGAAATCGATAAATCGATAAATCGAAATCGATAAACCGATAATAAATAATCGATTCGATTTATCGATAAACCGATTCGAATGCACACCCCTAGAGAGCACTCTTGCTCGCGTTAGAGCGGGCTACGCGAGGGAATTTTTGCGCGACAGAGCTCGCGCTACGAGGCTTGAGGCTAGATGGAGCGCGCTATAGAGGTCGCGAGGCAGAGTCCGTAGCGAGCGGGTTCTGGATTTTTAAAGTCTATTTTATCTTCTATTTGATTTTGGACTTGATTATTTCGTTTAGGTCTCTTCCCTACACATATAAATATTTATTACACACCATTCTTAGAGGAGTTTTGGCGACCGGAGGCAAGAACATCATATGGACAACTTGTGGAAGAGAAAATCATCGAGTTCTTTATTCCTTTATCTTTTCTTAGTAATTTGTTTATGTAAAATACTTAGAAAATTATTATTACGAACATGAGTGGCTAAAACCCATCGTTCTGGGGTTGTGATTTAGCCATGAATATTTATGTTTTACATTGACTTAACCTTGATTACAATTCACTAGTATATGGTTGTTTCTTCAATTCTATGATTAATTGCTTAATTGTCTGGCCAGCAGTTAGGTTCTATGTACTATCTATGCTATGTTTGGGAAAGCTGTCTTTAGATTAGAGAAGAATTGAAGAGAGCACGATCTTAACTCTTGGGGAGAGGGGCGCGAATTCGTGGTAAGGATAGAAATATACGTAGTCACCGTGCTTAATTAAATATCATAATCTTAATGCGTTCTTGATAGATTGATTCCATAGGAATATAGGCATTAATCTATTTTGAATAGGTGAGTAGTACTTCGGGAGAAGGTTATGAGAGCAATTGTTCGATTTATTAGCAACCATGAGTGAATTGTATGAAAGGGAAAGTTAACTAGAACATAATAGGATTGGTAAATTCTTCACAACCCTGGAATATTTATCTCTACTGAATACACCACAATTATTTTGCTACTTGACAATTTAGTTATTAATTAGAATTATAGTTTAGTATAATCACATCCTTGAACTCGATTTTGGCTTGACTGAATAACAATATTAGTAAATTTAGTGGGTAATTGAAACAAGTCTCTGTAGGTTCGGCACTCGACTTATCATTTTATTACTTGTATGACCACGTATACTTGCATGTGCATTTGGGAGCAACAAGTTTTTGGTGCCGTTTCCGGGGACTTGAATATTGACTACTCTCTAGTTTTTGCTTTAATTATTTATTTCGTCAAGTCTAACATTACTTAATTGTTGCTCTGAACTCAGGAACTTAGATTGAATGCGTAGGGTCAGAAGCCAGGACAGACTCCAAGGCTTTGACCTCGAACTTGAGAGAACATTTCATGGGAGGTTGAGGGAAGTAAGGGATACAAATAATCTTCAGGCAGTCGTTCAATTTCATGTGAACATGGCAGAGGAGCAACACATGGCTGTTCAGGAGGTGGCGATGCCCATCATTGCTAATGTCACTTCCGGCATTGTGAAGCCCAGAATCACTGGGCACTTTGAGCTGAAACAGAGCATGATCCAGCTACTTCATACGAATGGGCAGTTTATGGGTCTTCCACACGAGGATCGACAACAGCATATCCTGAACGTTTTGGAGATTAGTGATACTTACATCACTAACGGGGTCACTCCAGACTATGTGAGGCTCACACTTTTCCCATTCTCTCTGTTGGGCGAAGCAAAGCGATGGTTGAAGGCAAAACCAGCTAATTCTATATCATCATGGAATGATCTGGCAAGGAAACTTCTGGCAAGGTTCTTCCCTTCAGGCAAAACTGCAAAGATTAGAAGTGAAATAGTCATCTTCAAACAGAAAATGGGGGAGTCTCTATACTCAGCTTGCGAGAGGTTCAAGGGGCTGCTTAGAGATTGTCCTAATCCTAATCAAACAAACGAAGTGTTAGCTCACACTTTCATAGAAGGGCTACATCCTGAGACAAAATTTGTGGTAGATGCTACAGTTGGAGGTCAAGTGCTTGAGAAAAGCTTTGATGAGATATATGCATTATTGAACAAATTCTCCAAAAGCATTCTGGATTGGCAAGGAGAAATAGGTAGACACACGGTGCAAAAATCAGCAGGGGTTCTCGAGTTAGATTTCGTCTCGGCATTATCAGCGCAGATTTCTACACTGACTAACTAAGTCAATCAGATGACCTTGGATATGAACAAGCAACAAGCTCAACCAGTGCAACAAGTTCAAGTGTTTTGTGAAGTATGTGGAGAGGGTCACACGAGTGACTTATGCCCAGTTAATCCAGAATCTATCTGCTTTGTGGGTAATGCAAATAGGGGCCAGACAAACCAATATGGGAATACTTACAATCCCAACTGGAGGAACTACCCAAACTTCTCTTTGGTGGAAACCAAGGTGCTTAAAATCAATACAGACCACAAGCACCTCAACAACAATATAGACAACCTCAGGCTGAACAACAGGTAAACTCAACAAGTCACATTGAGGAAATGATGAAGAAATTGATGGCTGACCAGCAAGCCCACACCGCAAAGATGATAAAGAAAGTGATGGTTGACCAGGAGATGATAAAGAAAGTTATGGTTGACCAGCAGGCCCAAGCCGCAACAATGAGAATTTTGGAGCGCCAAATGGGACAACTTGCTAGTGCCCAAAATACTCGACCAGTTGGAGCTCTTCCAAGTGATATTGAGGTTAATCCTAAGGAATATAATAATATTGTCTCATTGAGGAATGGGAGACAATTAGAAGAAGTCCAGTCGAAAAAGATAAAACAAGTGACCTTTAATGAGAAGCCAGCCACTATAGAGTCAGAATTAGAGAAATCAAAGGAGTCTTAGAAGCTAGCTGAAGAGGCGGTGGCTAAGCAACTCCCACCATTAGTTGCGAGGCCACCACCTCCGTCCCTTAAAGATTGCAGAAAGTGAAGGATAATGCCGCATATAAAAAGTTTCTTGATATTTTAAAGCAGGTGCAAATAAATATTCTACTGGTAGACATCGTGCAAGAAGTGCCCAAATATGCAAAATACATCAAGGATATAGTGGCGAATAAAAGGAGGCTGACTGAATTCGAGACTGTGGCACTCACTGCGGAATGTAGCTCTAGAATCCAAAGCAAACTACCTCAGAAATTGAAGGATCCAGGGAGTTTCACTATCAAAATATCGATTGGTAAGCATGCATTCAGGCGAGCTTTGTGTGATCATGGAGCGAGCATCAATCTGATGCCGCTATCTGTGTTTAGACAGTTGGGTTTGGGTAAGCCACACCCAACAATGGTAATCTTATTGGCTGATCGCTCTTTTGCTCATCCGGAATGAGTGATTGAAGATGTGTTAGTTCAAGTGGGTTCTTTAATATTCCCTGCTGATTTCATTATCTTGGACTACGAGCCTGATCAGGAAGTCCCATTTATTTTGGGGCATCTAGTCTTAGCCACAGGCCAAGCTATTATTGATGTATGCGAAGGAAAGATGACAATGAGAGTAGGTGACCAAGTTGAGGTATTTAATGTGTACAAAGCACTCAGATTGCTAGCCCACTATGAAGAGCTATCCATGATTTCTGTAGTGGAAAGCAATGGTATGTCATTAGTTCCTTATATGAGTCCCATAGATCCTCTTCAACGAGCTTTGATTGGGAATGAAGAAGACATTGATGATAAGATGATGGGCAAAATTGAACAAGTACTTGATACATCATGCAATTATATCCATGGGTTTGAGAAGTTTGAGGAGTTGGGCAGGCCTGTCACTCTGACCCTACCTAAGCCACCTATTAAGGAAGCTCTAAAGCTAGAATTAAAGCCCCTTCCAACACATCTGCGCTATGCTTATTTGGGAAACTCTGAAACTTTGCCAGTAATTATCTCGTCCAGCCTGACTAATGTACAAGAAGAAAAATTGCTCAGTGTACTTCACAAGCATAAAAAGGCTATAGGGTGGACATTTGCTGACATAAAAGGAATTAATCCATCATTTTGCATGCATAAAATTTTTTTGGAAGATGGACACCGCCCCAGTATTGTGCAGCAGAGGAGATTGAATCCTATCAAGAAGGAAGTCGTGAAAAAGGAAGTAATTAAGTGGCTCGATGCATATATCATCTTTCCTATCTCTGACACATATTAGGTAAGCCCAATACAATGTGTTCCTAAAAAGGGAGGGATGACTGTGGTCGAGAATGAAAAAAATGAGCTAATTCCTACTCGCACTGTGACGTAATGGAGAGTTTGCATTGATTACAAAAGGCTCAACAAAGCAACCCGCAAGGACCACTTCCCACTTTCATTCATTGACCAAATGTTGGACAGACTGGCGGGGCATGGTTATTATTACTTCCTTGATGGTTATTCGGGGTACAACCAGATCGTTATATGCCTAGAAGATCAGGAGAAGGCCACTTTTACTTGTCCTTATGTCACTTTTGCCTTCAAGCGAATGTCGTTTGGTCTTTGTAATGCACCAGCTACTTTCCAGAGATACATGATGGCTATTTTTACCGATATGGTAGAAAAATTTGTGGAAGTTTTTATGGATGATTTTTCACTATTTGGTCTTCTTATGATGATTGTTTGAAGAATTTGAGCAAGGTGTTGGCCCGTTGTGAAGAAACAAATCTGGTATTGAATTGGGAAAAATGTCATTTTATGGTGCAGGAAGGCATTGTGTTGGGTCACAGAGTGTTTAGGAGCGACATTGAAGTTGATAAGGTGAAGGTGGAGGCGATTGAAAAATTACCTCCACCAATTTTTGTGAAGGGTGCCCGGAGTTTCTTGGGACAACAGGATTCTATCGACGTTTTATTAAAGATTTTTCTAAAATTGCTACTCCTTTGTGCATGTTGCTTGAAAAAGATGTGACTTTTAATTTTGACGATGCCTTCCTGAAAGCATTTGAAAAGCTCAAAAATAATCTAGTGGTTCCCCCATTTTGCCGCACCGGATTGGTCCTTACTATTTGAACTTATGTGTGATGCAAGTGACCTTACTATTGGGGCAGTGCTAGGCCAGAGGAAGGACAAAATATTTTATTCCATTTACTATGCGAGTAAAACTCTTGATGATGCGCCCCTGAATTACACCACCACTAAAAATGAGTTGTTAGTTGTAGTGTGGGCCTTTGAGAAATTTCGAGCATACTTGGTGGGAATAAAAGTCATAGTCCATACCGATCATGCAGCAATCAGGTATCTATTTACAAAGAAGGAATCTAAAGCTAGATTGATGCATTGGGTTTTATTGTTGTAGGAATTTGATGTAGAAATACGAGATCGAAATGGCACAGAGAACCAAGTAGCTGACCATCTATCAAGGTTGGAAAATCACAACCACGTTGAGGAGGGTAACCAAATTAAAGACGTATTTCCTGATGAGTAACTTTTTGCTATCACCCAAGACCCTCCCCCATGGTACGTAGACTATGTGTATTATCTGGTGAGCGGAGTACTTTCTCCCGAAATTGAATCTGAAGCTAGAAAGAGGTTTCTACATGATGTGAACTTTTACTATTGGGATGAGCCATATTTGTATAAGCAGTGTACTAACCAAATGATGAGGAGATGCATACTTGAAAAGGAGGTTGAAATAGTGTTGTATGATTGCCATGCATCACTCTATGTAGGCCATCATGGAGGCGATAGAACAACTGCAATGGTATTACAATCCAGTTTATTTTGGCCAACATTATTCAAGGACGCGCATGCATTTGTTAAGAAGTGTAACCAGTGTCAGAGAACATGAACAATTATAAGGAGGCATGAGATGCCTTTAAATAACATCCTGGAGGTCGAAATTTTTGATGTGTGGGGGATAGATTTTATGGGACCATTCCCTTTATCCAAAGGAAACAAATACATTTTGCCAGCAGTTGACTACGCGTCAAAATGGATAGAGGCGATCGCACTGCCAACAAATGATGCCATGGTGGTAGCCGCGTTTGTGAAAAAGAATATATTTTCGAGATTCGGGACTCCACTTGCTTTGATTTGTGATGAAGGTATACACTTTTGTAATCGGTTGTTGAATACCTTCTAGATAAATATGGAGTCCGCCATAGAGTTGCGATGGCATATCATCCTCAAACAAGTAGACAAGTTGAGGTGTCTAACAGATAAATAAAGCAAATCTTGGAGAAGATGGTAAGTCTGAATAGAAAAGATTGGACTGCAAAGTTAGATGATGCCTTGTGGGTATATAGAACTGCATACAAAACGCCAATTGGGCCGTCACCGTATAGGCTAGTTTATGGGAAGGCATGTCACTTGGCTGTTGAAATTGAACACAAAACATATTGGGCCATTAAGAAGTTAAATATGGACTGAAGCTGCGGGCGAGAAAAGACTCTTGCAATTGAATGAGTTAGATGAGTTTAGGCAGTCTTATGAAAATGCTAAGCTTAAAAGACATAAAGATGGCATGACAAACATATCAAACCGTGTCACTTTGAGCCAGACCAACATGTATTATTGTTCAATTCTAGACTAAGGCTATTTCCTAGGAAGTTAAAATCGAGATGGGCATGCCCGTTTGAGGTGGTGAGAGTCACTCCTTATGGTGCAATTGAGCTGCGAGCTTTGAATGGTGAAAGAAAATTTTTGGTGAATGGATTTAGAGTAATGCATTATTGGGGAGGAATAATTGACCGTGAGAAGTCCAAGGTTGTACTCACTGATGAGTAAGTGAGATTCTGAGTCGTGCCGCGATATTAAATCAGGCGCTTGTTGGGAGGCAACCTATCTTTACTGTTTTCGTTTATTTTTATTTTTTTTCTTCTTATTATTATTTTTGTAGTATTTGTTTTTGTTTTGTAGGATTATAAGCATGGGAGGCAAAGCCATTGGATGAGTTCAAAAGCGAGTTAGATGGTGAGAACTAAGTGTGGGGTGCCATACAGAGGACCATGCATGGGGGAAATCTGAGTACCAGTGAGCCGCTATTGTTTCGGCATTTAGCCTTTCAGGGAGTTTCTTGTCCACCCTCGTTATTATTTTGCTTATTTTTGCATTGGGGACACTACACTCTTTTAAGTATGGGATGGAAAAAGTCTCTAGATAATTTGTAGTAGGATGTAAGAAAAATGTTAATTTCTTATTTTTGTTTTCGTAATTGTGTAGTATTTTAGTAGCTATAAAAAAAACAAAAAAAGTAGAAAAATTTGACTTCTCCCAACAATGTATCTCCTAGACATTGTCCTTGAGGGATTTAAATCTAAAGAAAAAGGACAAAAAGATTTTCTTTATAGGTAGTGTAGTAATTCCCCCTTGATTTTTCTTTGTGTCGCGGTTCTTTTTCAAGGGTTTTGTTTGAACCGGGTGAAGGTAGTTTTGTTTTTTTAGGAGTAGGAGCCACTGCGAGATGAATTGAATCGAAATAGTATCTCTTGACTTTGTTATGCCTTGAGAACAATGAGTACTTTTATTGTGACGCTTAAACTCAATTTTTGACTCGTGTATGAGTACCTTAAATCGTATGATCTTAATGTTTCTTAACTGCTTTGATTAGAGTATCTTGATGAGTCCAATCCTGAGTGAGTTATGTGTCATATATATGTGAAGTTTGTGTGTTATTCTGTGCATTGCATTTGATGTCTAGAACTTGCTCCGTGTGTTTGCAAAGCGAAATAGTAGCATTGTTCAGTCTTGGAAGTGATATAAGCATTTCTTTGTTAAGCTAGATATATATAGTTTACCCGCCTAATTGTTATGTATCGTAGTTAATCCTTTTGAGCCTGTAATCCTGTTTCTTTGACAGTCACATTACAAGCCTTACACATTTGTTTGAATTAACCATTTGTTTGAACTTTTTCACCTCTCATAAGCATTTGAATTGTTATGAACTTTGTAAAAGTTAAAGTGTAGGATGGTTGGTTTGGCTTTTGAGTAGAACTAATGAAATAAAGGGAAATGTGCATTGTTTTGAAAAAAAAAATATAAAAGCTACTTGAATTGAAAAAGAAAGAAAGGAGAAAATAGTTGTATTGCTGTGAAAAAAATATTCCTTGATAGCGGCGGCTCTTGATGTAATTGTGCTTAAAGAAGTATGGAGTTAATATACATTGATGTGAAGATGGAGTTATAGTTTGACATAAGTGTGGGATTTAAATGTTAAAGTGTATGTATTAAATTGCTTAGAGAGGTGTAGTCACTCTTATATCCAAATATATCCTACCCGTCTTGCAGCCTACATTACAACCAATTAAAGTCCTACTTGATCCTAGACTGAATGAGCTCGATTAGTAGAGTAGTACATTACGGGCGAGCCTATAACGCATCTTTTTGTGGCATATGAATATTATTTCTGAGAGTGAGTGAATTTTTCTATCTTGAGTGCCTAATTGGTTTTAAATTTTATTATGTGTGGAACTACTCTCTTTTGTTGTGTGAGAGCACTTGATTCATGAAAGAAAGGTAATGTCATTGACCTCTATATTAGAGTAAGTGAGTGAGTTGTGAGTAATGCATGATATTTGTGAGTCAAATCTCGAGGCGAATATGTTACACCCTTGTGCTTAGTCTATTTTAAAGATTCTTGGTGTGATGAGTTAGGAGAATTGTTTAAAAAGGTCGTGTCTATATAACGTGTAGTTTGATTTGCTCGAGGACGAGCAACGTTTAAGTGAGGGGTAATGATGTTTGGCTATAATTCCATATTTTTTTAGTGCATTGCTTACTTTACATTTGGGTGCTTTAATGCTAAACTATATTATACTCGTGCTTAATTGAGTCTATTTTATGTGTAGGTATATTAAAGATGAAATTGGGAACAAAGTAAAAATTTTGTGTATTATATACGCTACAAGAATGGAGCTGTGATGTTTGATTATTGGATATACAAGATATTAAAGTTTAATGCTACAAAGGAAATCAAAACAATGCAGGGGAAACTGAAAATAGAACCAAACGCACGAGATGAGAATGAGAAAAGAGTTGGAAAAGGTAGCCAGCCAACATTGAAATGAAGATAAGCAGTTGGGCGACGCGAGCTTTCTAGCTCGCTATAGAGCAGGCGTAGCGAGCACTCTTGCTCGCGTTAGAGATGGCTGCGCGAGGGAATTTTTACGCGACAGAACTCGCGCCGCGAGGCTTGAGGCGAGATGGAGCACGCTATAGAGGTCGCGAGGCATGGTCCGTAGCGAGCGGGTTCTGAATTTTTAAAGCCTATTTTGTCTTTTATTTGGTTTTGGACTTAGTTATTTCGTTTAGGTCTCTTCCCTGCATATATAAATAGTCACTAAACACCATTCTTAGAGGAGTTTTGGCGATCGAGGCAAGAACATCACGTGGACAACTTGTGAAAGAGAAAATTATCGAGTTCTTCATCCCTTTATCTTTACTTTGTAACTTGTTTATGCAAAATACTTGGATAATTGTTACTACGAACATGAGTGGCTAAAACCCATCGTTCTGGGGTTGTGATTTAGCCATGAATATTGTTGTTTTATGTTGACTTAACCTTGATTACAATTCACTAATATATGGTTGTTTCTTCAATTCTATGATTAATCGCTTAATTGTCTGACCATCAGTTAGGTTCTATGTACTATCTATGCTATGCTTGAGAAAACTGTGTTTATATTAGAGAAGAATTGAAAAGAGCATGATCTTAACTTTTTTGGGGGGGGGAGGGGGAGCGAATTTGTGGTTAGGATAGGAATATACCTAGTCACCGTGCTTAATTAAATATCGTAATCTTAATGTGTTCTTGATAGATTGATTCCATAGGAATATCGGCATTAATCTATTTTGAATAGGCGAGTAGTACTTCGGGAGAAGGTTATTAGTGCAATTGTTCGATTACAACCATGAGTGAATTGTATGAAAGGGAGAGTTAACTAGAACACAATAGGATTGGTGAATCGTTCACAACCCTGAAATATTTGTCTCAACTGAATACACCACAATTATTTTGCTACTTGACAATTTAGTTATTAATTAGAATTATAGTTTAGTATAATCACATCCTTGAACTCGATTTTGGCTTGACTGAATAACAATCTTAGTAAATTTAGTGGGTAGTTGATACAAGTCTCTATGGGTTCGACACTCGACTTATCATTTTATTACTTGTACGACCACGTATACTTGCGTGTGCGTTTGGGAGCAACAAGTTTGGCTCTTTAACTGTTTGTGAGAATTTGGTGTTTGGTGCGTGCGAACAAAGTCGCATATGAAAAGTAGAAAAAATAAAATAAGCTACTTACAACGAAATAAATACTCTTAAGTGTGAGATCATTTGAGAAAAATCATGTCGGCATTACTCAAAGCGAATAATATCATATTAATAGTATCTTTGGGTTATTTTAACCCAACATTTGATACCTATGAGGCTAACACAGTTGATATATATGATACGGTAATTCGCTCTCTACTGTGAGTAATTTGTTAGTATAAGTTATTTTCTCTTTTGGCATGAAATTCCAAATCTCTTGGGAAATTTTGAACCGAATTGAAGAAAATTCTAGTTTGCGTTAATTTAAGGTGAATTTGAAAATTGTTCATAGCTAGAATTTTTTTGAAGGAAAAAAAAAAACAAATCGAATGTGTTATTTGGGTTAATGTTCGATTTTTACCCCACTAGCTCTTTTACTTTTCCTACTTGAAAATTCTCCACTTCAAAAAGAGTTAAATTAATATCCTTTTTTGTTATTCGTCCTTACATGAACCAGCTAAATTGTAGCTCCTACCCCAAACAAAAACCCCATCAACATCCTGTATCCAAACTTGGGGCCCAAACTAAATGAAAACCTGACAACCATATTTTAATTTGCTCTTGTTTGCGTGTTGGAAAACATTTCGGATTGATCAATCTTGGTAACCAATTATTTTCTGTATCTTCAGTGGATCTTTATAGCAGACAGCCAGACACAGCCATGTACGTGAATCACCCACATTGCAGTGTCCATGGCCAACTCAACGGATATTTTTGAGAAAGAAAACCAACGCCAGTTTCATTACTCTGTCTAACGACTTAGCTTTGGTCACTTAATAATCCATGCAGGAATGTTTGCCCTATATATATATATATATAGGATCTGTTGTCTTGTATCATTGCAATCTAAGATGAAACAGTTCCTAAGGACCCCTTCGAATTTGTGGCAACAAATTTCAGAATGATAGAGAAGAATGCAAAGGCTAAGAAAATTCTTATCTATGGACTTGGTCCTGATGAGTACAATAGAATTTATGTTTGATCTAATGCAAAACAGAAATGGGATGCACTCCAAACTGCTCATTAAGGAACAAACCAAGTAAAGAGATCAAAGATTGAACTACTCATGAGAAACTATGAGCTTTTCTCCATAAAGGAGTCTGAGCTCATCCAGAATATGATGACTAGGTTCACTATAATAATCAATGAACTAAAATCACTTGGAAAAGTGTTTACCTCAGAAGAGTTGGTTAGCAAAGTTCTAACCAATAGTAAGCCCAAGCAGATCGACAAAACTAACTATGATGGGTGCTACAAGTGTGAAAAGCTAGACCACATGGTCAAGGACTGCCCAATGTGGGAAATTGAGCAAAGGAAAGAACGAGCTGAAAAAGAGAAACAGGAGAAAATGAGAGAAAAGTGTTCCAACAAAGGAAAAATCCTAGGCAAAGGATATACTGAAGCAATGAAGCAGGCATTCTTGGCAGCATATGAGGATAGTGGAAGTGATCAAGAAGAAGAAAAGGAGGATGGGGCTATAAATCTATATGTTGTGATTGATGAACACTAAGCTGTGAAGACAGAACCCCAGTATAACTTGGAATGCACATTGGAAGACCTCATTTGTTTGATGAACACCACTATGATGAATGGAAGCTGAGTATGGAAACATTTCTTCAAGTTACTGACTTTGACCTATAGGTTATTGTCAGTCATGGACCAATTCTCCCAACCAAATTGGATAGTGAAGGTAACAAGTACAACAAAATAGAATAGGAATACGATGAGGAAGATCGTCAGCTAGTTCAGAAAATGCTAAAGCAGAGGACCTGCTCTACAGAAGCTTGTCTAGAAACACTCTCCTTAGAGTGTCCTCTTGCATCTCTGCTCATGATATATGGAGCACCTTGGACACTGACTTTGGAAATGAAAACATCGAAGTGGCTTTGATGGCGATTGAAGAATCCAAAACAGAGGAAGAAGTGATAAGAATGATGGCCATGAGTGATTCAAAAACTGAAGATGAAGCAAACCAGGTAAGTATATTTGACTTGACAGAAAATATTCATACTATTTCCAAAAAATAATTGATGGCCATAATTGTGACCTTAATGAATGAAATGGATAAAATGAGTATTGGAAATGATCAGCTAATAAGCAACCTTTCTTGTGTCAAACTTGATATCAAAGAGCTTGAATCTAACAAAGCTAGTTTAGAAAAATAGGTCAAAGATCTTAAGAACCAGGTTCTTGAGCTTACTTCTGAGAATGAGAAGTCTCTTGATATACATGTCAAAGAAAAAGTGAGTGATCTGCAGGATAAGCTTGAAAAAAAATTAAAAATTGCTAAGGATAATCTTTGTGATGCTGAATGTAGAAATAAAATCTTACATGAAAACCTAGAAAAGGCTAATTATGAACTCCCTAGACTAAGCAAATGGCATAGATCTTCTGATGCCTTGAATTGTCTAAATGAAAACTGGAGCTCTAACAAATCTGGAATCGGTTACAGAAAACATGTCCATAAGTTTGACCCAAAGTATGTAGGAATTTCTGATAATAACATGTGCACTCATTGTGGAAGAGTAGAACACTTTAGAGACACTTGTCTTGCCTTAATTCATGCTCAATTTAGAAACACCTTTGGTATTGCTAAAAATGTGAAGAAGGAAGACAAACCAAAGGTTAATCCTCCTGTCCATACTAAGTGGATTAAGGTTAACAAAAAAATAGCTTCCAATCCTCCCCCCTTCTGGGCAAGAAGGGATCTGATTCATCATTTTTCCAACAAAAAGGGATCTGAGCTTGTCTGGGCTCCCAAAACTAACTTGTAAATTTTGGTGCAGGCTAAAGTGAGAGGAAACAATTAGGACTGGTATCTAGATAGTGGACACTCAAGATATATGATTGGAGAAAAGAAAAACTTCCTCTCACTGACAGTCTTCCAAGAAGGGAGTGTGTCATTTGGAAATGGGAAAAGGGCGAGATAATAGGTATTGACAAGGTTGGCAAGTCACTCTCTCATGCTGTAGAAGATGTGTATTATGTGGTAGTTCTTAAACACAATCTTCTTAGCATCTCTCAAATACGCAACAAAGGAAATGAGGTAACATGCAATTTTAAATTTTGCACTGTCACTAAGCGTGATACTGATGAAATTGTGTTAAAGGGTAAGAGACATAACAATGTCTACAAGATATCGATTATGTCACTTCCCCAGAGTGAGTACAGATGCTTGAGTGTAGTGGAAGATGATCCACTGCTACAGCATAGAAGACTGGGACATGCCAGTCTCTCTCAACTCAACAAGTTGGAAGCAAAGGACTTGGTCCTTGGGCTACCTAAAGTCGAGTTCACCTCTGACAAGGTATGTGATGCCTGTGTTAGAGGAAAACATGTTAGGTCATCCTTTAAATCTAAAATGTTTGTAAGTACTTCTAAACCTCTGAAACTCCTTCACATGGACCTATGTGGACCAATGAGAATAAAGAGTAGAGGAGGTAAGAGGTATGTGTTTGTGATTGTTGATAACTTCTCCTGGTATACCTCGACTTTGTTTTTGGGATCCAAAGATGAAACCTTCTATGTTTTATGTGTATTTGTCAGAATTATTCAACAAAAGCTAGGTGCAATGTTTTAAGTATAAGAACTGACCATGGAACTGAATTTGAATATTCAACATTCGTTTAATTCTATGGCTCACCTAGTATTGACCATAATTTTTATGCTCCTAAAACTCCACAATAAAATGGGGTTGTAGAAAGAAATGATAGATCCTTAGAAGACATGGGGAGGACCATATTGATTTCCAGTGGACTGCCTAAGAATTTATGGGCTAAGGCAATCAATGTTGCTCGCTACTTGCTAAATAAATGCATGGTCGGACCCATTCTTGAGAAAACTCCCTATGAGTTACTTCAAGGAAGAAAACCCAACATCACTCACCTGAGAGCCTTTGGGTGCAAATATTTTGTGCATAATAATGAGAAAGAAGCTCTAGGTAAGTTTTATGACAGAAGTGATGAGGGAATTTTCTTGGGTTACTCTCCACATAGTAAGACCTATAAGGTTTTTAATAAAAGAACTATGTGTGTGGAAGAATATATTCATGTTATTTTTTATGAATCTAACAATTTGATTGATAAAGGTCTGCAAGATGAAGAATATGACATAGGATTCACTGGTGATGGAGATACAAAGGAATCTGATAAAGATGGATATGAAAACCACAAGGAGACGATGATCATGAGGAACAAGAAGAAGAAAGAACTACTCTAACTACTGACCAGACTAATGAAGCCACACCTACTGAACCTGCTCCTTTGGGTCACTCCTCGGGTGAATTTTCTCTGGGTATACTTATCAGACCATGGAAGCATCAAAGCTCACATCCTCTTGAGAATATCATCTCTAATCCAAATGCAGGGGTGCACACCTGGTCTTCTCTAAGAAATCTATGTGAACTCACATCATTCCTGTCACAGGTTGAACCTAAGACCATCAAAGAAGCTCTAAAGGATGCAGACTGGATTATAGCCATGCAAGAGGAGCTAAATCAATTTGAGAGAAGCAAGGTCTGGCGCCTGGTATAGAAACCCAAGAATAGAACTGTCATAAGTACCAGATGGGTGTTCAGAAACAAGTTGAATGAACAAGAAAATATCACAAGAAACAAAGCCAGACTAGTGGTTCAGGGATACAATCAAGAGGAGGGAATTGACTATGATCAGACATTTACACCTATAGAATGGAGGCTATAAGAATGATGATAGCCTTTGCTGCCCACATGGAGCTCACTTTATATCAAATGGATGTAAAGAGTAAGGTTACTTTGAAAGGAATAGACTAGAACTAGGTCTAATCAACTCTTCCCAATAAGTTGAATCCCAGTGATTGATGTAGATAATTAAGTACAATGTGTATGATTCAGCTTTGTACTTGTATTAAGCTCACACACTTGCTTGAAAAATCTAGCTGAAAACTGAGTTGCATGATACTAACATGAAATGTTAAAGCTTTATTGCATAAACAAATCAGGAGTTGCTAAGGAATTGGTTCTTTGACTCGGGTACGTGCCATACTGTCTTAAGTCACTAGGACTTTATATTCTAAAATTATTGCTATACTCAGACTTCTAATTCTGTTGGCATCACTTCCAATCGTCTTCTAGTCAAAGAGTATGGGGAATCCTAGTGCAATTAGAGATTAATTACTCCTGGAATCCTAATAGTCAAAGTAACTGTTATAAGAGTCCCGCTAGAACTCAAATTTGGTCACCTTCTTTCTTCCAGTAAAATCAGGTGTAACGCCTTTAAAAAGCTTTTATGATCAGCTTCTCAGACCACACTGTTTCTCTCAAACCCTAAGCAAGAATCAAAAGCAATTATCAAGAAATATTTCTATCTTTCTCTTCTTTGAGTCTCTTATATGATCACCATACCTAAAGCCAGTCAACAAAAGTCAAAGCTACTCCAAGAAAATCTATCAAGAAAGTGCCTGATGCTGCTACGCAGGGTAACATTATAACCAAGGAATCCGTGGTTCAGGGGGGAGCAGTGTCAGTCTCTACTGACCAGGTACAACATCCTCTTTCCAAATTAGATGTTTTGGTGTCTGCTATAGATGTTTCACCACTAGATACTCTCCCACCCACGAGTGAGAAGCCACCAATGGAGACATTCAGTGTAGAAAAAGGTGTAGGGGATCTAGGAAAGGAGGTAGATGTCACACCTCCTTTTCTACCCCTCAAAATAATAATAATATGTGATTTTTCTACTATTTTAATTAACTAGTTTCCCTTTAATTAATTTAAACGTTAGGCAAATAGTAGGTGCGCTTTAACTTCACGGACTCACTTGTGTAGCGTGACGCTTAACTTTTAATAAGTTAATTCATCAATTTCATGTCATATTCAATAGTTTTAATTAATTTATAAATCTTTTGTCATAATCACGGATTCGCTTGCGTAAGCGTGGTAGTGACATTTAATAAATTTTCTGAAAAAAGAGGGTTAATGTTTCCTCCAACACAATTGCAGCAATTTTTCAAAAGTAAATAACGTGCTAACAATTGTCTGTCATGACTATGGATTCGCTTGCGTAGCGCCGTTATGACTAAATAATAAATTTCGTCGATCACGCATTCGCTTGCGTAGTGTTGTTATGACAACTTATTATTCAAAAATATTTTTAATTTTTTCTAATAATCAAGAGATAAAAGAGGATAGGTAAAACATGAAAATAATATAAATCACAGTTTGTCCAAAATTAATTCAAGCCAAGTTTAAGTCAATAAAGCGACCGTGCTAGAACCACAGGACTCGGGGAATGCCTTATACCTTCTCCCCGGTCAACAGAATTCCTTACCCGAACTTTATTTTCGCGGACCGATTAAAATAGAGTCAAACCTTCCTTTGACTAGGGATCCAAATAAATAGTGACTTGGAACACCGAAAAAATCAATTCTAAGTGGCGACTCTGAACAATAAAATAATCCCTTTTGTCACTTTAATTGGAAAAACTCTTTGGCCCATTTACATATTATTATTATTTTGAGGGGTAAAAAAGGAGGTGTGATAGCTCTGGTGACTCTGCTAGGGAATTGCATAAGAATTCGAGCTTGTACATGTTGACTTTTTATTTGGCTTTATTAATTTTATAAATATTGTGATTTATTTGTGCCTAATGTGCTACCTGTTCACTTTTTATCATTTTGATATTGTTGAATTGTACATATAAACTGTTTTCTCACGCATCCCCTCTGGTCTTTTTGAAATTAAAAATTGGGCATTTGCTTGACATAGCCCGCTTTCTTTGAGATAGCCGAGGTGTTTGTCACCCGGTGAAGGATTTTAGTCACACCTGTTTTAGGTGGGGAGCACCACCAGTTAAGCCGGAAAGCAATGCTACCGGTACACTGAACCTCTTCGGCTCGAGTTGTCCACTCGAGTAAGCCAGTCTAGATACCTTCTCCAATAGGATCTAAACCTAGAAGAACAAGCCTCATGCCGGATATCCCTAGTAGGTTCGCTTTATTTGCATCACGTGCATTTGACTTTAGCGAAACTCGGCACAGGGGCCGGGTCCGTATAAGACAGGTATCCTCTTTGAGACCATCATGTTCACGTATGTGCTACTTGATACATCATTTGGAAGGCTTACTTGCATTGTCGACCGGTTTTTTAAAAAAAAATTAGTGTAATTATTAAAAATAAAAAAAAAGAATAATTCTCCTAGTTTAGTGCAAATAAACCTTTTATTTAAAATATATTGTAGTAGTATGGTGTGAGTTGTAAAGATTAATTTTCATTAAAAAAAATAAAAGGGGAGAGTACCCTGTTTTACTGAACTACGCAGGTTTGATTCTCACCGAATGTGAGATACGTAGGCAACCTCCATCGGGTTTAGCCCACATGTTTCAAAAAAAAAGGGAGCATAAAATTTTCAAAAAAAAAGGCCTATTTTGGTCACCTTTTACTGTCTGGCCCTCATGTTCCAGCTGTTTTGCCAAGACAGCCTTAAAATCTTCCTGGGAAGTGCTGAAGGGCCATTTTTGTAAAAATAGTTACTTTATCCATATTTATTCACCTTTTACCATTTTTCCCTTATGTCTGGCCATTTTTGTCGAAGCAACTTTAAACCTTTCCGGAAAGATTGTTTTTGCAAAAAGTAGCTATTTTTATCTGGTTATACTCATATTGCAAAGGGTCATTTTCGTAAAAAATAGTTTTTTTAATTTATTATTTTGTCTATTTTTATTGTTTTGTTCCTGTGTTTGGCTGTTTTTGCTGAGACAACCTTTATGCCTTCTATGGAAGTATTAAAAGGCCGTTTTTGTAATAATAGCCATTTTTCGCTTTTATCATCTCAACTTTTGTGT
The DNA here is from genome assembly GCF_000393655.2 of Nicotiana sylvestris. Classification (NCBI taxonomy): domain Eukaryota; kingdom Viridiplantae; phylum Streptophyta; class Magnoliopsida; order Solanales; family Solanaceae; genus Nicotiana; species Nicotiana sylvestris. The sequence continues at coordinate 98,425,552 of NC_091058.1, forward strand.
CCGGTAATTTCAAAATATATATTGTAATTAAAAAAAATAGATCGAGTCCTAAATTGACAAAAAAATAAAATTAAATAATGAATGATCATAATTTGCATATAGTTTAGGTACGTCCTAACCCTTTTTTTTATCTTATTCTTAGGATCACCATGAGTTCTCCACAAAGAAGCAGTTAGAAAAGGGTAAGGGACGAGACACCTCCTATGTTCTTGATCAAAGATAAGACCCCGAGTAGTCTCTGTAATTGGTGGGCTAGTTTTGCTACATGGGAACAGAATCGAGTATTTAAGCACCTCAAGTTCCTCACCAACCTCATGGGAATTAAGCCTAACAGAGATTTAATCGAGGCTCTAGTAGGTTTTTGGGACCCCGCGAACAATGTCTTCAGGTTCAAAGATTGTGAAATGACACCCACATTGGAAGAATTAGGTGGGTTCACCTCCGAGAAAAGTTGGTGTGAACAACTTTTTAAAGAAGTTATGCCTTCGTCGAATTCCAATGGTTTTCTTAAACGAAGGTTGGGTTCCGTCGGAATATTTTTATGACAGATTTTGGGACGAGAAAGGGTTTGAGAACTTCTTGGACACAGAATTCGTCAACCAGTTGAGTTACGACGCTTGGAGGGAGTTGAGAATCTTCGCGTTCATGATATCATTTTTAGGGATCATGGTATTTCCGGAGCGTGGTGGGCGCATCAGAATTCGATTGGTTGCGGTAGTCTCGTATTTGCAAAGTATCAAGGATCATACCATTCTTCCCATGATTTTGGGAGATATTTTTCGGGCTTTGACTCGTTGTCAAGATGGTGAAGATTACTTTGAGGGATGTAACATTCTGCTGCAGATGTGGTTCATAGAGCACCTTTATCATCATCTAGTAGTAAATTTCAATGATGATTGGCTGAATTACATTGGATGTCACCCAGACAGAGCTGCGAGTTGTAATCTTCCAGAGGGGATGAGGGCTTGGCGGACATTACTTGGTTCATTGAGTGCTGATAGAATCACTTGGAACTATTACTGGTTCCCTTCTGCTAGGGTCATGCATATGTCGATGTATCGCCCATTCTTCATACTCATGGGTTTTAGGGGTTTCCAACCCTACGCGCCTTTACGCGTCATGCACCAGTTAGGGAGAGAGCAAAAGAGGCCCCCGATTGAGGACATGCGCCCGTTCATGTGGGAATTCAAGGGAGAGGAACCTCCAAGGGAGTCATATGCACAGAAGATTTGGTTTGGTAGTCGATTTTCCGATTTAGACGAGATGGTAGCTGATCGTGAACGTGGTGAGGTAAGCCTCGCATACCTTGAGTGGTTTCACAACTAGGCTATCCCCGAGCAAAGGACAGAGAGATCCATACGGCACGCAGTTGATTGGGAGAGAGAGATCGAGGTCAGAGTTAGAGAAACCAGAAGGGAAGTGGCGCAAGAGTTCCAATCTCGTATTGACACTTTACAAGAAGATAAGGGCATTCTGGAGATAGCCGTTGACATACAACAAGCTGATTTTGAGCGGGAAAAGGCTCAGTGGGCACGAGAGAAGCAAGCACTCAAAGCCCAAATTTGAAAGAAAAACATAGTCACAACCGCTCAGCAGCAAGAAGAGAAAGAAGCCCAGTTCAGGGTAGTCTGTGATCATGAACGTAGAGGTTTCGCTCCATTAATCCAAGGTCTGAGGGATCAGATAGGGGGAGTTGAGTCAAGCAAAGAGAGCCAGATCGCGGAGTTTGAAATAGAAAGACACCACTACCAAAAGGTGATCAATCAATTAGAAGCGGAGTCGCTAGAAGTTCGGCGCCAGAAAGATATGGCCTTGGACCGCGAGCGTGATGCGCTGGATCTAGCTGAGACCCGTGGTCGGCAGAATCAAGAGCTGCACGTGGCTCAGGAATACATTAAGGGAAAGATCCTTGAGGTAGCCACATATACCTCAAGAGCATGCAGGAGTTGCCAAGGCATGACGCCCGATCGGTTTGCTGAAGTATCATTGAACGTTGCTCGTCATATATCTGCAGACTTGGAGAGGATATACCGCAATGTTGGGGGTCAGCCGCAGGAACAAGAGCCTTGATTACAGTAATGCTGGTGGATTCTACTGCAGAGATCAAAGTCTTCTTTTAGTTATCAGTCCTTTTCACTATGTTTTTGTTGTTTCTAAGTCTATAAGAGTCTTTTGGTGTTGTTTTGACTTTTATTGTAAAAAGACTATTTGAGTCAGGTTTGGTCTCGTTTTTCTTTATGTAACTCTTGATTTTTGAGTCTTGTATCAAAATATTATATCGAAAATCAATGAAAAAAAATAAAATAAAAAAAAATCAAATGTCTTGTATATCTGAACTACGTAATGATCTAATTCATGCGGCGACATGATACGTAGGCAACCCACAAAAGGCTCGATCAAGTATTCATTTTAAAATGGCTCTAAAGTAAGGGATCAAATAAGGCGAGTGAAAAAAATAATAAAAAAAAGAAAAAAAAGAAGAAGGAAATAATAGTGTCAATAAGCAACAAGCTGATAGGCCGGAATGAAACATTGAAGCCTTCCAAAAGCATTTTAGAAATGGTGGCGATGTTAGGAGCATGACATATTACGTGTAATTCATATCTATAAAATGCCTAACCCTAACACGTTTGTTGTCTCTTAAACCAGTAAGTTTAAGGTGGTTGGTTAGTGGTAAATCTGGCAGCACATCATTACTTCATAAGATCTAAGGGACCAGTAGTAATGGATAACAGTGATGAAATCGAGTTGGTCAGTGACAATCCGCAGGGTCAGTCAGTTGAGCAAGAGTCTGAGGAGATAAGAAAATTGAGACAACAACTGTCAGATGTATATCAAGCTTGGGTTTCCGGTCGACCTCCACCCCAGGGTCCCTCAGAGGGAACTTACACCATACCCCAGGCTACTCAACCACTGCTCCATGCAACGAGCGACCCCATTCTACCACCAGGGTATGTGCCGAACTACAGCCTCCATGCTGTCCCCAGTATCTCTAATATGCGACCTCCAGTCGCACTGGTCAGGAACACCCCTCTCGTCGTGTCTGGTGCACCGGTATATACAATCCCGCCACCACCTCCTGTGACGAGGCCAAATAATGAGCCACCATCTCATGCTTATGATGGACAATACTATTCTCCGAATATGGCTTTTGGGGTCTCGACTCCATACAATCAGACTCCTCGATACGAATCACCAGTGGAAAATGAAATGCCTGCCACGACAATTGAGCTAGATGAGATGGCCATGAAAATGAAAAGTCTTGAACAAAATATAAAGAACATATAGGGACTAGGTGGTCACAAAAGTGTTTCATTCAGTGATCTATGCATGTTCCCTTATATCCATTTGCCACGAGGGTTCAAAACCCCAAAATTTGAGAAATATGATGGACATGGCGACCCTATCGCCCACTTGAAAAGGTACTGCAACCAGCTGAGGGGTGCAGGAGGAAAGGAAGAGTTGCTGATGGCTTACTTTGGGGAAAGCCTTGTGGGGGTAGCTTCCGAATGGTTCATTGACCAAGACATCTCTCACTGGCATATTTGGGATGACATGGCCCAGGCCTTCGTCAAGCAATTCCAATACAACATTGATATTGCACCAGACCGCAATTCCCTATCCATTATAAGGAAAAAGCCGATGGAAAGCTTTAGGGAGTACGCCATCAAGTGGAGGGAGCAAGCGACCAGAGTTAAGCCGCCCATGGATAATCATGAGTTGATCACTGTCTTTTTGGAGGCTCAAGAGCCTGATTATTTCCAAAACATGATGTCTGCAATGGGTAGGCCTTTTGTGAAGCAATCAAGATAGGGGAAATGGTCGAAAATGGCCTAAAGACTGGCAGAATTGTAAGTCAGGCTGCTCTCAAAGCCACCACCCAAGCGATCCAAAATGGGTCGGGAAGTTTTGCAAATAGGAAAAAGAGAGATGAAGGTTCTATGATGACCCCGGGATCTAGGGAAGTTCAAAGAGGGGCATCGCACCCTTATGTGCAAGTTCAGCAGGGGCGATCCAGCTACCCTCAACATTACTATCCCCCGCCAATTCCTCAGTACTTTATGGGCCCACCACAATATACAGTGTTCAATGCTCAATCATATGCTCGGCCTCCCAATCAGCAGGTACGTGAACCAGCTCCAAGGGCCCCCCGACCTCAGCAACAAAATTTTCGGGCACCCTACAATGCTCGTCCCAGGTAGGATTATGGTCGAGAGCAGAGGCCGGAAGAAAAATTCACTCCACTGGTTGAATCATACTCTAGTCTATTCCAGAAGCTGAAGCAAATGGGCGTGATTGGACCCATCGCTCCCCACCACATGCATCCAAATTCACATGGATTTCAAGCAAATACTAGATGTGAATATCATTCAGGTGCCCCGGGGTATAGCACCGAGGACTGTTGGACTCTGAAAGGAGCCATAGAAAGACTCATTTCTGAAAAAATTAATTGGAGTAACGAATGGCGAGGACCCTCCTAATGTGACAAACAACCCATTGCCGGAACACAACGATGTTCATTTCGTGGGAATGATTGGCCGAGATCAGGAATACAAGCCGATCGACCAAATAGAAATGACAGTGGGAGCAATTCAAGAAGGAACAAGTCTGGAAGTAAGACCAAGCCGAGATGTGCCGTTGATTGTGAAAAGGCACCTCGAACTCAGAAAAGGTAACTTTATTTGTGCCCAAGGTCTCGAGGTTAGAGGTTCGCTCCAATGTTCCAAGCCCAAGGTTGTATGTCCTTGGAGGCCACCCCGTCACAAGGCAGAATCGGGGTGGTACGAATGGCATAATAGAGCCGATCATAATCAAACCTGCCGTGCAACCCCATGTGACAAACACAAAAACTGTTCCTTGGAACTACAACAAAACTGTGATGACCTACATAGGCAAGGAAATCATAGAGTAAGTGGGGGAAACTGGAGGTTTGACTCGATCGGGGAGGTGTTATTCTCCAGAAGAGTTGATGAAGGCCAAGCAAATCAGAGGAGGCCAATTGCCAATAAAGAAGCCAGTCACTAAAGCAGAGGCAGAAGAGTTTTTGAAGAAAATGAAAGCTCAGGATTACTCAATCATTGACCAGCTAAGAAAGACTCCTGCCCAAATCTCTCTACTATCTCTGCTCATACATTCCAAAGAGCATGCCCGTGTACTAATCAAGGTCCTGAACGGGGCACATATCTCAGAGGAGACCACGGTGAATCAGTTAGAGAAAATGGCCAATAGATTCTTTGAGGTAAACAGAATCTCATTTACCGATGATGAACTTCCCTAGGAAGGAGCCGGGCACAATAAGGCTTTGAACTTGATGGTCAAATGTGAGGGGCATTATGTAAAGAGAGTCATGGTTGATGGAGGCTCAAGTGTAGATGTATGCCCTCTCTCTACTTTGAAAATCATGAAGATCAATACAGACAGAATCTGACCCAGCAATGTTCGCATCCGGGCTTTTGATGGCTCAGCGAGAGATACCATGGGGGAAATCAACCTCACCATGACGATAGGGCCGGTGGACTTTGAGATTGTTTTCCAAGTAGTGGACATGGTCACTTCTTATAACTTTCTTCTTGGAAGGCCATGGATCCATACAGCCCGAGCTGTGCCATCCACCTTGCACCAGATGCTCAAATTCGAACATGACGGGCAAGAAATTATTGTTCACGGAGAAGATGAGTCTTCCATTTATAAAGACCCATTAATCCCATGTATTGAGGCCAAGGAAGGGTCTGAGTCCATTGTCTATCAGGCTTTTCAAGTGGTTGCTGTGGACCATGTCGAGGAAGGAAAGCCTATTCTGCATCCTCGTCTTTCCGCCACATCTGTAATGGTGTCTACGGTTATGATGAGAAAAGGTTATGAGCCAGGAAAAGATTTGGGGGCATCATTGCAAGGAATTTCAGAGCCTATTGCTCCGTTAGGCAACCGGGGTACTTTTGGCTTAGGCTTCAGGCCAACACAAGCAGACAAAAACAAATCCAAACACCACAAAAAGAGTGGATGGGTCTTGCAATAGCCTATCCCTCATATTTTCTATACTTTTGTCAAGCCACGACTCCGTGAGGGTCAAAATTCCTCGGCGCATGCAAACATTGATGAAATTTGCCATGGCCTCAACGAGATGTTTTCTGAAGTGAATATGATCCAGGCTGGTGAAGGCACTAGTCGCGCCGATGTGCAACTAATTGACTCAGACACCATGCTCACCAACTGGGAAGCAACTCCTCTCCCCACAAGGAAGGAGTCTTGGTAGTCTGCTTTTGCAGCTTCTTTTTTGTATTTTGGGTTACTTTTAGAGTTGTAATCCAAATATCTCAGGATGATTGTTTTGTTTTGATGTTAACCCTTCTATCCTTTCGAATTCAATAAAGTGCAGTTCAGTTTCCTATTAAGTTTCCTATCTTTTCCTTTTCCTAATTCCGGTCATTTTATTTTCATTTCAGTTCTGTTAATGTCGGCTTTAATAACATGACATGCATGCGGAATTCATACCCAGATCTTGAAAAGCTATCTAATATCAAAATAACGCATCAAGAGGTTGAATATAAGGAAGATGAGATTGTTGAGGAAATAAAAAGAGAGTTGGAACAATTTGAAAACAAGCCTAAGCCAAACCTCAATGAAACTGAGACGATTAATATTGGAAGTCCTAAAAAAGTTAGAGAAACGAAGATAAGCATTCACACTGAACAAAAAACCAGAGATATCTTGATTCAACTTTTATTTGAATACAGAGATGTGTTTGCTTGGTCTTACGATGATATACCGGGTTTAAGTGCTGATCTGGTGGTTCATAAGCTTCCTACATATCCTGGTTTTCCACCAGTCCAACAAAAGCAATGAAAATTTAAAACAGACATGAGCGACAAAATCAAAGAAGAAATAATGAAGCAACTAAGCGCCAATGTGGTCAGAGCTGTCCGATACACCACATGGGTGGAAAATGTTGTGCCCTTGCTAAAGAAGGATGGAAAAACCAGAGTTTGTGTCGACTATAGGGACCTGAACAAAGCAAGTCCAAAGGATAATTTTCCTTTGCCAAACATCCACATTCTTGTAGATAATTGCGCAAAGCATGAGATCCAATCATTTGTGGATTGCTATGCTATGTACCACCAAATTCTAATGGATGAGAATGATGCAGAAAAGACCGCTTTCACCACGCCATGGGGTACTTATTGTTACAGGGTCATGCCATTCAGTTTAATGAATGCAGGGGCAACTTACATGAGGGCCATGACCACTATTTTTCACGACATGATGCACAAAGAGATTGAAGTATATGTCGACGATGTCATCATAAAATCAAAGACCCAAGCCGATCACGTGTGTAATTTAAAAACGTTCTTTGAACAGCTTCGTAGGTATGACCTTAAGCTTAATCCATCCAAGTGTGCATTTGGGGTCCCATCTGGGAAACTCCTCGGTTTTATAGTCAGCCGGAGAGGCATCGAATTGGATCCATATAAGATAAAGTCCATTCGAGATCTGCCACCCCCGAAGAACAAAAAAGAGGTCATGAGTTTGCTCGGGAGGTTGAACTACATCAGTAGGTTCATTGCTCAGCTCACAACCACATGCAAGCCCATCTTTAAGTTGCTGAAAAAGGATGCCGCTGTGAGATGGACATACGATTGCCAAAAGGCTTTTGACAGGATCAAAGATTATCTGTCAAAACCCCCTATACTAGTCCCACCTGAACCTGGTAGGCCTTTGTTTTTATATCTATCAGTGATGGATAATTCCTTTGGATGTGTTCTGGGGCAACATGATGCAACAGGCAGAAAGAAACATGCAATATATTATTTGAGCAAGAAGTTCACCGATTATGAGGTTAAGTACACCCTTTTAGAAAGGACATGTTGTGCCTTGACTTGGGTCACTCAAAAGTTGAGACATTATCTTTTGGCCTACACTACTTACCTCATATCTAGAATGGATCCCTTGAAGTACATCTTCCAAAAGCCAATGCCCACTGGCAGGCTCGCAAAATGGCAAATCCTGCTCATAGAGTTTGACATTGTCTATGTCACTCACACCGCGATGAAAGCACAGGCTTTGGCAGATCATTTGGCAGAGAATCTAGTTGATAATGAGTACATGCCACTTAGCACATACTTCTCGGACGAAGAGGTCAACTCGATAGAGGAAGTGGTTCCAGACGATCACCCTATATGAAAAATGTATTTTGATGGGGCTGTCAATATCAAAGGAGTTGGGATCGGGGCAATCCTCATCTCACCTATTGGACACCATTACCCTGCGACAACCCGACTTTGGTTCTTTTGTACTAATAATACGGCAGAATATGAAGCTTGTATCATGGGTTTGAAAATGGCCATCGATCTGGATGTGTGTGAACTATTAGTTATGGGAGATTCTGACTTGCTTATCAGGCAAGCCCAAGGCGAATGGGAGACTCGAGACATCAAACTTATTCCGTATAGACAATGTGTGCGAGACTTGAGCAAAAGATTCAATCTATCGAGTTCAGGTACATTCATCGGTTTCAGAACGAGCTAGCCGATGCATTGGCTACTCTAGCCTCGATGTTCCCTTATCCAGGCAACACTCATATTAATCCACTAGAAATCTAAGTTCGGAATCAACACGGTTACTGTAATACAATCGAGATAGAACCAGATGGTGAACCATGGTATCATGACATAAAACGATTCCGGAAAACAAGAGAATATCCAAAGCATGCCAAAGGAGATAAAAAAAGAACTATAAGGCGACTCGCCAGTAGTTTCTTCCTGAATGGGGAAATTCTATACAAGAGGACCCCAGATTTAAACTTGTTGAGATGCATAGATGCTACAGAAGCAGAGCGGATCATGAGTGAAGTGCATTCAGGGGTATGCGGACCTCACATGAATGGATATGTTTTGGCGAAAAAGATTCTACGGGCAGGATATTACTAGCTTACCATGGAGCGAGATTGCTTCAGATTTGTTCGCAAATGTCACCAGTGACAGATTCACGGTGACCTGATTCACTCGCCTCCTTCAGAGTTGCATCCCATGTCCTCTCCTTGGCCTTTCGTTGCTTGGGGAATGGATGTTATTGGGCCGATCAAGCCAAAGGCTTCAAATTGGCATAGATTCATTTTGGTTGCAATTGATTACTTCACCAAGTGGGTGGAAGCCGTCACTTTCAAAGCAGTAACCAAGAAAGCAGTGGTAGACTTTGTTCACTCCAACATCATTTGTCGCTTTGGTATCCCAAAGACCATTATCACTGACAATGCAGCCAATCTAAATAGTCATTTGATGAAGGAGGTATGCGAACAATTTAAAATCATGCATTGCCATTCTACCCCTTACCGGCCAAAAGCCAATGGAGCAGTTGAAGCAGCAAACAAGAACATCAAGAAGATTCTTAGGAAGATGATCCAAGGTTCCAGGCAATGGCATGAAAAGTTGCCTTTTGCTCTTTTGGGATACCGTACGACTGTTCACACATATGTTGGCGCAACTCCGTATCTGCTTGTATACGGAACTGAAGCTGTAATACCCGCTGAAGTCGAAATTCCCTCTCTCCGAATTATTGTGGAATCAGAGATTGAAGACACTGAGTGGGTCAAGACCCGATTAGAACAACTGATGTTGATCGATGAAAAACGGCTAGCAGCAGTGTATTTCGGCCAGTTATACCAACAAAGAATGGCACGCGCTTACAATAAGAAAGTGCGCCCAAGGCAGTTTGAGGTAGGCCAGCTGATTTTGAAACGCATCCTTCCGCACCAGGTAGAAGCTAAAGGAAAGTTCGCCCCGAACTAGCAAGGACCCTACATCATCAAGAAAGTGTTACCAAAAGGGGCCTTGCACTTAGTAGATGAAGAAGGACGGGTACCAGACATGACTATTAACGCAGATGCAGTCAAAAGATATTATGTCTGATATATACCCATTATAGAATTTTCACGCATTGATTTTCTCAGATTGAAGTGGCAAAGGCTATCATTTGCTCGCTATTCCAAATATGTGTCACCCTTTTTGTTAATCCTTTGAGTCGTATTTGTCTTCCTTGTTTCTCACTTATTGGAACTTGTGTACTTGTAAAAAAAACAACAACAACAACAAATCTCTGAGTCATTGAACTACGTCCGACCTGATTCTGAAAGGATACGTAGACAGCCTTACCCTGGGTTCGGTCCCATCAGAACAAAAAATCCATATTCCCAATACTCCAAAACTGGGACAGAAGTTTGTTTTATTTCACGGTTTTTTCTGTAAAAATGATTCCAAAAGTTGTAATTCAGTTCAAGGTTCATTTCGCCTTTTTATCTTTCAAGAACTTCTGATCGATGTTTTTTAAGAATGATTGAAGTCCCCATGCCAAAGGCATTGGATAACCTTCCTCATACAGTATATTAGTCAAAAAAAAAGAAATGAGAGAGTCTTATTAGTGAAAACCCGTACGGGCACTATAAGGCGATAGTGAGCAGAGAAATGAGAGAGTCTTATTGGTGAAAACCCAGATTGGGACCATAAGGTGACAGTTAGTAGAGAAATGAGAGAGGTTAGATAGCAAAAACCTGCAATGGGTGCTACTAGCCGAATAAGGGTCTTTGATTCTCCGGCATGAGCACAACCAAGACAAATTCAAGATGAACATCTGCGGCGGATTTTGATAATTAGACAGCTCAAATAGATCAGGCATCCAGTCCAAAATGCATGTCATGATTCATTAAAGTCGGCACATGCCTCCAGATAAGTCTCCCTATTCCTTTTCCCGAAAGGGACACCTTTTGTTTAAGCACAATTCTTTTTTGCTTCCAATTATTATTCTGTTTTTACCCATAATTTTTCTTTGAGTCCCCTTCGGTCTAATCCTGCATCAAAATCGAAGCAAAGAAAGGGCTGCAAAACTGGCTACAGCTTCCCCGTAATGTCGAGCACAATTTGGGGCATATATGGCATTGACGAAGGCACGAATCCATCTTTGATCTCATTCGATAAGACAAACAAAGTGTCTAAAAAAGAGCTGAAAAGGTCGCTTAAGCAAGACCTGCTTTTATGAGAAAAGTTGATGAGCACTACGGACACAAACTGATACTGGGGTAAGACAACTGAGTTTGATTTTAGAGAAAAATGCATTGCCTTAGAGACAAGGGTAGCGGTACCATGGACATCTGGGTATGAAACAGTTGGGGCAATATTGTGAAGCCAAGGTCTCTAGAAAATGATACAGAGCGGCATAACATCTCGGTACCACGCTGACAGAATCGGTTCTTCGACAGCAGTAGTCGTGAATCAAGCTACTCAGGGCATCAAGGCCATAAACCAACCACCACTTTAAAAACTCACAAATTTTTCTTTGTTTAAAACAGGAACAAAGGAGTGCAGAATGTCGGTCCTAAGTGAACAAATGTCACCAAACGTAAGATCCTTAAAATCTCCATTTTTCTTTTATTTTCAGCATGCATCACTATTGTTCACACCTCCTATTTTTGAAGCTTAACTCAGGTAGAACCGTTTCGCCTAGGGGGGTCCAACTCATAGTTTCCGGGTAGAAGTACTCTTCGCTCAGGGTGTTTTCTGAAACTTAACTCAGGTAGAACTATTTCGCCTAGGGGGATCCAGCTCATAGTTTCCGGGTAGAAGTACTCTTCACTCAGGGTGTTTTACGTAGCTTAACCCTGGTGGGTAGAAGTACTCTTCGCTCAGGGTGTTTTACGTAGCTTAACCCAGGTAGAACCGTTTCCCCTAGAGTGATTCAACACTTTATCGATAATACATGGTGCTAACACCCGATTCTATTTCTTTCCAGTAAGAGAGGATACCAGCCTATGATTACATTTCCTTTCAGTTGCACAAGGTACCGATCCCTGGTTAAACTATCCTTTGTTACCAAATTTTATCTCTTTCAGCTAGTTTATACTACTGTTTCTATCTGCCTTTTCAATAAATTAGATAATTTACAGATTTCTCTAATAACTCACAGAATTTTCCTAGTGCCAAACTGGGGCAGAAAAATTTTGTTCGCTTTTGTTTGTCTTTGATGGCTTTGCAGGCTCTGCCGTATAGCACAAGTGACGATTAAAGCTTGTAGTTTCAGTTTCTCATCAGAAGAAAGAAATCATTCGATCACAAGATAGTCGGAGTTTAGCTTTGATAATGTGTCAGCAGCCCAGCTTCTCAAGATTCATCTTCTCAAATTCTGATCTAGAAAGCAAGCCATCGAGATTGAGTCATAATCTTTTCTTCAAAAGAATTAAGATCCAATCTAAGGTCAACACAAGCGAGCAGGTCAAGAATCAAGATTTGACTCTAGAAGACACGTGGATAGGAATTTTTGTACTCTTAGTTTGCAAACAAATGTAGTGCTCTTCTCTTTTTCTTTTGATGTAAGAAGCAGTAACAGTAAGAGTAACAACAACATCAGCAACAACAACAGTCTTAACTCCAGTGTCTGGTAGTCCCACCTACCAAATTTTCCCAGAACTACACTGACCTGATTCCTTTATAGCCAAGGATATGTAGGCAATCTCAGAAGCAAGGTTCGGTCACCACCTTTTTCAAAATGCTTCCACTAGAGTGAATGTGAGCAAAAAATTATCCATGGCATTTATTTGTCTTTGCACGAAAACTCTTCATGTTCTCGAGCAAAGAGGGGCAGTTGTAAATGCCTAATTTTTGCCTTATATATATAATATGTATGTGTGTGTGTGTGTGTGTATGTTTGTTCTTATTTGTGTATGTATAGGTTTTAAGAGTTGAGTAATTGTTTGATAAATGGGGTGGGGTTTGAGCTAGTGTAATTTAATTAAAATTGTGCCAAAATTGGCCCAAAATTTGAGCCCAAAGAGCCCAAACCCGGTCCAAAAGGGGGCTGCCAATAAGAGCTTAAAACGACATAGTTTTATCTTGAAACTACGTCGTTTTGGTTAAGTGACAAGATTCAATCTCATCCACCCATCTTGATTTAATCCAACGGTCCTAGTTTGATCTTCATCCTAGGTATTTAAAGCCTAAAATTCCCAAAAATTTTCCCCATTTCCCCCTTATTTCCTCTCTCTTCTTTCCCTCTCCTTCTTCTCTCTTCTCTCTCTCTCTTCACTCTCTCTACGCCGCCCCAGCTCCGCCCACCGCCGCCTGCCGGAAGTCGCCGCCTTCAAACACCTCCAAATTCACACCACGTAATCTCCACAACTTCCTCTTTCCATATCTCCAAACCAAATCCTAAAAAAATCCCTCAAACTCCTTGAATCTTAGATCTAGGAAACTTTTCCGTCACTTTTTTGCCCAAATTCTTGAAGCTCCAACTACTACCACCCCAAAATACCTACATCAATGGATAGAGCTCCTCAAGACCTAACTATTAATGTCAATTCTTCCCCAAAAATCCGGCGACCTCCCGGAACACCCTTTTGGCATACCACCATTTTTTCGGCCTTTTGATGTGTAAAATGGTAAAATACTATTCTTTTTCATGGCTGATTTTTTTTATTTTTATTTTTAATTTTCAGATTTTATTTTTGTCTATTATTAATTATTTTAGCATTAGTTTTTGAAGTTTGAAATGTTAAATTTTCTGTTTTTGCACTTGTTGAAGTAGTAAAATAGTTTTGTATTGATAAAAGTGAGGTAATGAAAAATACTTAAGAGTATATGGTACTTGTTTGGTTGTTTGTTTACTGCTTCAAGACTCTTTGAGTACAACACTCAAAAGTCAAATTGTTTGGTAAGAAAATGTAGACCTTTGGACATTATTTGAATAAAGTCTATCTTTGAATAGTGGAGAGCAGATTTTGTTTGAAATACTTGACAAGATTTGAACTAGAAAGTCTTACTTTTTGAATTTAAGAGCAGATTTTGTAGAAAAATCTGTCAAAAAGATTGATTTTTAATTTTTTGAAATAGCTGGCTGTTTTGATATATAGAGGGGACTCCATCACACTTCCAGGGGGCATTTTTTATAATTGCTTTGTCACAAAAACAAAACAAAAATTCAGCAGTTGAACACATGAAAAGTAAGCTGAAATGGTGCGCTTTGGGAGTGAATCTTAGAGTGCAAACTGTTAAAAAAGTATAAGTCCTCTTTAGAGTTCGTTTCTGGGTTCCCTCTCTAAGTTTTCGGGTTGTTTTAACACGGATTTGCTGCTGGTTTTGCTGCTGGTTTTATGCTGCTTTAGTTGCTGAACTACTGTTTATTCTTTTGCTACCAGGTAATCCTTTAAGACTCGTAATGTACGTATTTTCAGCAATGGGAACAACTTGAACATGCTGCACCATTTAAATGTGTTTGATGTGATGAATAATTTGACAACAAAAGAGCTTGTATGTTATTGTTATGTATCAAGCATGTGATAATGTGAATATAGTCCTTCATAATACTTGAATATTGAGTTGTAAGTTTTTTAATATGATATGTAAGTCGTTTATGGATTTTTTTAAGCATGTTTTTAAGCTATTATATCCGAGTAACAATGCTAAGTATGTCATGAATGAATTTAGGTGTATAACACATAGCATGAGTTCGTTTTAGTTGCTGAAATTTCACTGCCAACATATGCTTCTAAGAATGCTGTGATAATATCTTTGTGAATCTGGCCATTTTTGCCGGATTTGCAAAAATGGCTATTTTTGTAAAGTGGGCATTTATACAATTGTGACTATGTAGTTAATGGTCATGAACTCAAACTAAGTAAAGAGCTAAGATTGTATCAACTTTGGGCCTTATTGAATCAAAGATAAAAGTTGGCCCATTTACCTTTAAACAACAAAATTACCCCTTTTCTTCTATATAGCATTGGGCCAATTGAAATTCATTTCTTGGCCCATTTTAATAATAAATTCCAGCAGCCCAAAAGCTCCATACAAGTTGGCCCATTTTTTTAACAAGAAGTTGGCTCATTTCTTTTAAAATAGATAAAGTTGGTCCAACATTTGTTTGCATAATTTTTCCCAACTATAAAGCTCGAAATAATAATAATAATAATAATATCAGATTTTTCTACTGTTTTAATTAACTAGTTTCTCTTTAATTAATTTAAATGTTAGGCAAATAGTAGGTGCGCTTTAACTTCACGGACTCACTTGTGTAGTGTGACGCTTAACTTTTAATAAGTTAATTCATCAATTTCATGTCCTATTCAATAGTTTTAATTAATTTATAAATCTTTTGTCATAATCACGGATTCGCTTGCGTAGCGTGGTAGTGACATTTAATAAATTTTCTGAAAAAAGAGGGTTAATGTTTCCTCCAACACAATTGCAGCAATTTTTCAAAAGTAAATAACGTGCTAACAATCGTCTGTCATGACTGCGGATTCGCTTGCGTAGCGCCGTTATGACTAAATAATAAATTTCGTCGATCACGCATTCGCTTGCGTAGTGTGGTTATGACATCTTATTATTCAAAAATATTCTTTAATTTTTTCTAATAATCAAGAGATAAAAGAGGATAGGTAAAACATGAAAATAATATAAATCACAGTTTGTCCAAAATTAATTCAAGCCAAGTTTAAGTCAATAAAACGACCGTGCTAGAACTACGGGACTTGAGGAATGTCTTATACCTTCTCCCCGGTCAACAGAATTTCTTACCCGAACTTTATTTTCGCGGACCGATTAAAATAGAGTCAAACCTTCTTCTGACTAGGGATCCAAATAAATGGTGACTTGGAATACTGAAAAAATCAATTCTAAGTGGCGATTATGAACAATAAAATAATCCTTATTCAAATTTTTTCACTTTAATTGGAAAAAATCTTTGGCCCATACACATATTATTATTATTTTGAGGGGTAGAAAAGGAGGTGTGACAGTAGATGCTATGACTGTGGAGCCTATGGTTGCGGAGGAAGGAAGTAAAAAACCTATGCAAAATGAGGCTTCTAATAGCCTTTCTTTTAGTTGGACTGAGGATGAGAAAGATTATGGGGGTGAAAAAGAAGAAGAAGTTATCAACAATCATGAGGAGCATGATGCTCAAAACATAGCCGATGAAGAAGAAAAGAGTGAGAATGAGGGAACATCTAGAGATGAGAAGGAGAGTGATACGGATGATAAGACAGATGAATATGTTAATGATTCTGCAGAAGAAGAAAATTATAGTGAAGAAAAAGAAGACTCTGAAAGTGAGGGGGTCAAGAAAAGGTAAGTGGGAATGAAGGAGGTGATGAAGAGAGTTTGGAAGAAGATGGGAATGACAATTGGAAACACTGTCATAGCCCCTTTAGAAGAAATTGGTGAAGAGACAAGGGCCCAAGAACCTGGGTCTCTGTTAACTCCTTTCACTGGAGATGAGGAAGTTAGCATTGATGAAGATGATGTGCCACTATTTGAGGTAGGGACGAAATCCAAGAAGACCCCTGTGAAATCTACAAAGTCAGCAGTCTCAACAAGAAAATGAGTGGATCCTCCTGCCAGAACTCCTCTCACAAGGAGTAAAAGAAAGGATGTTGATGCACAAATCATTAAGGAGTCTAGAAGTGCAAAGAAGAAAAAGAAAAAGGTCTCAATTGTGGAACTTGTTGTTAAGGTGGATAGAGAAGATGAGTCCGACTCTGCCTTGCCCGCTAAGTCTACTACACCAAAGGGAAAGGGTGCCAAAGTCACCAAACCTGCTACCTCTTCTGCAAGGGCCTGTAAGGGTAAGATCGAAAAGAATGTGCCAGCTGCAGCTGATCAACTCATAGAGTTCAGGAACCAAAAAATGCTGAATGGGAAGATTCTTGCGAACACTGATGAAAAGGGGATGACTCAATTGGTTGAAAACTTGAGCTACAGGGGTGGAAGCACATGTTTGTCAAAGCTTTCCCCCTTGTATGTGTTCCTGTTGTGGTGGAGTTCTATGTAAATTTCAAATTTGATGAGAAGGTAGTCAAGAGTAAGGTAGGGGATTTGAAATAGAGTTTGATGTTGAGGAGCTGGGGATGCTTCTAAATATATCTTTCTTGGGATTTGACAATTACTTGAATAAGAAGTGGACAACCATAGACAATGATGTTGACACTGGTGATCATGGCCTACTCCGCACTACTATTATGTAGCGAGAGAGGGTCGGAGCAGCTTTTACCCGATTTTGGGTCGGGATCGATTTTCACAAAGAGCTAGAATTTGGAATCGAGTATCTATCTAGTTTAGGATTGCATACGTGTTCCAAATTACACTTCCCATCATTTTTGGGGTTTTCTTTATATTTCTACTTTTAACAAACTACAAATTGTAAATTAAGCTAAGAGTTAAATGCTAAGGGTTGTTCAAATAGTTTAAAGGGCACTAGGGTAGTGACATCCTCCTAGGTGGTGAACTGACGGGTACTTGAGTCTAAGGCACAATTGACATGATTGGGGAGTATGATACAACCGTTGCACTACTTTACCCACTCTACACCTCTCGGTAGTTCAAGTGATTTTGCCCAATTGACTTTCTCAAGACCAACTGGGTATGCAAATTTGCACAAACAACTTAGGGTTCAAGTTGGGTATTACTCTCTCGAGATTTAACCCTTTAATTGGGGCTATCAATCTCTTCAGTACACACCAATTCCATGTTGGATCAATCTCGGAGACTTAGGCTCTCTTTCTCAAGAAGAGCCCTAATCAACTAAACACAAACTAGTGTTTGCAACCACTAATTCAGCAATTAACCATGAAATTGACCCAAATATCAAACACCCATAATCAATTTAGCCCTAAAATACAAGACCCATCAATTACCCACACTAGGGTTGAGCCACAACCCTAGATATGGGTCTAGATACTCATATTCAAAGAATAAAAATAAGAAATAGATGAAGATAAATACATATTAATTAATTGCTAAGCTAAATACAAAGATTCAATGTTGAAATGCAGTTAAAGTTGCCCAAAATGACTAAGAAAAGTCGACCCACGAGCGCAGCTATGCTATTACAATATCTGATGACCTAAAAATGGAAAAAGGATCTATTTATACTAAGCTAAAAAATCTGGACAAAAATGCCCCTACGGGGTTAGTGCGGACCACACAGAATGGATTGCGGCTGCACTAAGACTCTTGGCTCCAAAATCCAGCTCTCTGAACTCAGGCTCTGCGGACCGCACAGAATGGACTGCGACCGCAGTGACTTCTAGTGCGGTCCGCACAAAATGGACTACATACCGCATTGGCTTGAAAGCTCCAAACTGCAACTTCTTTGAATCTTGGCTCTGCGGATCGCACAGAATGGTAGCGCGGCCGCATGGACTCCAGTGCGGACCGCACTAAATCTAGTGCGGCCGCATTTCCTTTTAGTCTGAATACCTGCTCTCTGAACCTCCTAGTGCGGACCGCACAAAGTTGTGTGCGGCCGTACTGGACCTATTTTGCCTGAGCTTGTCTTGTCTTTGGTACTTGTGCAAGTTTCACTCCTTTTGAGCTGATCTTTGATATCTTGTCACTTTGATGATCAAACCTGCAATCAAGTACAACTTATGAGACTATTTTGTATGAGTTTCTAATCAAAGCATGATCAAGAAGGAGTATAAAATGCGTCAAAATCTCTAGTTATCAACTGGCAATGTGGTCACCAGGAAGTTCTCCCAAAAGTTTGAACTAGATGCTCCCCCGAAAGTGTACAACACTGATATGACTCCCTTCCACAAATTACTGTTTCATTTTGTGAATTCCTGCATTGTTTAGAGGTCTGAGAGAAGGCATGAAGCTACTCTACTGGACATAGCTGTGATTGAGCTGCTTGATGCTGGTAGACTTATCAATCTTCCTAGCCTGATGATTCAGAGCTACAGATACTTCCAAACCCAAGCATGCTGTGCCTTATGGTTTCATGTTGACTGAGTTGTTTGAAAAGCTCAACATTTCCTTACCTAGCTTTAGTTTGGAAACTACAGTGACGTTTTGGATGTTTTTATCCTCAAGCAGTGTGGGTATGAGAAGATCCAGGCTACAAGGCCCACAAGATCTATTATTCTACCTGGGAGCAGTAGGGTTGCAGAGCTCAGCAAGAGGTTAGAGTTGGCTGTTGAAGAGAATGCCAAGCTTCGTGAAGAAAATAATGAGCTGAAAAAGGAAACAAAGTAACTCAAGGAAGAACTCAGAAAAGATAAGGAGGCTCATGCCCAACATATTGCCACCCTTGTGAAAGCTTTGACCCTCTCTGCTTCTCAACCATTAACATGTTCTTTCCTAATGTCCTTAGTTCTTTTTCTCTTCCAGTGATGCCTTATCTTTTATTCTTTTTTGTCTTAGTTTGAGTAGTTTGCAGTATGCTTAGTTTATTTTGTTTTGATGATAAAGACAAGGCCCTGGGCTTCTTCCGGCACTACTTAATGTCTCCCTTTGATCTGCTTTACTGCTTTGTACTATATTGGATCAGCAGCCTAGTCTATTTGCCTTTTCTTAAGCTTGTGATGTAGCCTGTTTGACCTTGAATCTTGCATTATCTATGCTTTTTTGTGTGTGTTTTTGATGATGCCAAAAGGGGGAAGATAAGGTTGGAAGGTTTTAAGGTTGGAAGGTTGTGGTTGTGAACATACGTGTCTATCAATAGTGTCAATAGTACTTATCACTTATTGTGATTATCTGGTTCTTTGATTTGATTACTTAGTTCTACTGTGTACAAAGTTTGTCATCATCAAAAAGGGAAAATTTGTTGAATATTGAAGTTTTGATGATTAACAAAGCATGACAAAATATTCAAAGAACCAGGTCCTCAACATAACTGCTTAACTATTCTGAAGAACCAGCTCCTTAGGAGAAACAATAAGCTCCTCATGATTGATACTTGTACGTCTGTATAAGACATTAACTTTATCTCAAAGTTACCCAGGTCCGAATTTGCTGGAAGAAGGCTGCTATAAGTGATAAGGGTCGTTGTTCAAGAAGATACAGATAATTCAGTCAGAGACAAAAGTCCCAAAGCTTGTGGAATCCTTGAAACGGTAGGAGTCCTATCAAAGAGGAAGCTGACTATGAATATGACTCCTAGAAGATCTCAAATTGTGTTTTAAATAGTATCAACTTTGGGCTTCAGAACTATCCTTTTACATATCAACTAAAGAGTCATAAGTCATTTACTTGTGTTGAGTATTTGCCTTGTATTCTTCCAGAGTCAGTCTAGTGAATGTGTTTTAGGAAATTGAGTTGTAATCAAATATCATAAACAATTAGTGAGTTGGAGTGAGTATTTTACTTTACAAGTTAGAGTAACTTGTGAATCAAATAGGAGTAGCAGGAGTACATGAGAGTATTTAATTACTGTCTTGTAATTGATACATTATGGCACATTGTTCTAGTGGAGTTGGGGTTGAAAATCCTATGTGGTAGGTTGTGATTTTTGCACCTTTTGAGCCGGGTAATTTTTCATGTAAAAAGTCGCCGTATTCATTTTATTGTTTGTTTAGTTTATGCTTAAGGAACACGATAAAGAACCAAGTTCTTTAATCCATATGTGCACTCAAACTGACACAATAAATATCGTCACCTTTGACTCTGGATTAATTAAACAAATGGTAGGCCACTATCCTACCATCGAAAGTTGATAGGGCAGAAATTTGAATGATGCGTCGCCGGCACGATGGCCGTGCGATCCGTCGAGTTATCATGAATCATCGCAGCAACGGGCAAAGCCCGCGTCGACCTTTTATCTAATAAATGCATCCCTTCCAGAAGTCGGGGTTTGTTGCACGTATTAGCTCTAGAATTACTACGGTTATCCGAGTAGTAGATACCATCAAACAAACTATAACTGATTTAATGAGCCATTCGCAGTTTCACAGTCTGAATTTGTTCATACTTACTGTTACGCGGCGCCTTCCTGAGATTCCTTGGAAGGGCGACGTAAGGCTAAGCAACTGATGTCAGTGCAGTTGCTGTCCGCCAACTGAGGTCCCCTCCGTACGCTAGACTAGATTGTCAGTGCCGTACGGGAAAACCAATGTCAAGAGAAATTGAGAGAACAGGAATGAGAATTGAGAATGAAAGAAAGCTTGATTGCATTAATGAAAGCTATTACAGAAAGGAAATGCGGTGTCGAGGGGGAGAGACACCAGTACAGAGAATTGTTTGCTTGCTAGAAAGTTTTGATTGTTTGGTCCCCCTTAATAATGCTTAAAAAAATAATCCAAAGCTACAAGACTAGACTTGATTAAGCTAGAGAAACATAATGAAATTACATGGAATAAAACTACTCTATATTTACAATGAAAAAGACTTAGTTTGCTATAAGGCAGAAAACAGGGCCGTTGTCGGCAGCATAGTCTTTGGCATCAGGATCTGCGCGCGCGGCATTGTCTGCGCGCGCGGCGCTGTTGGCATCTGCCTGCGGTTGGGCGCTGGCGAGGGATATCGGTGGGGCGACAGAGGCACATGCGCGCTTGTCACTTGGCGCGACCAAGACCACGGGGCCGTCCGTGGCGCTAGGCATTGGAAGGCTTGCTAGGACGCCACGGGGCGCGCCCAAGGGGTCATGGGGCACGGCTGGAAAGCCGCCCATGACATTCTCCCCCACCTGAGTTGGCGACGTCCTCGGCGCCTTACTTGCAAGATAATCTTCAATTAGGCTCTTGTAGGCTTTGAGGTTTGTTCCTATTTGGTGCATTGACGGTGTGTGGGAGTAGCGGTTGCTGTCCGGTAACAATTTCAAAAGCGCTTTTGTTTGTACTAGAGCTCTTTTGTGAATTGAAACACAGTTGAGCAGCATCCAGAAGCTTCACCCAATTCTTCTGCGATCCGGTTACAAAATGACGCAAATATTCCTCCAACATACCATTGAACCGCTCCGTCTGGCCATCAGATTGCGGATGAAAACTTGAGCTGTGATTCAGCTTCGACCCAAGACACTTAAAGAGTTGGGTCCAAAAGTTGCTAGTGAAGCGTGAGTCACGATCACTAACAATATCTTTGGGTAGGCCCCAATATTTGACGACATGAGAGAAGAAGAGTCGAGCTGTATCTTCTGCTGATATATATTGTGGGGCAGCAATAAAGGTAGCATATTTGGAAAACCGATCTACCACAACCAAGATAGTTGTTAGATCTCCGACCTTGGGCAATCCGGTGATGAAATCCAGGGAAACACTTTCCCAAGGTCTCTTTGGGACAGCTAGTGGTTCCAAAAGTCCCGCCTGTGTTAAGCGGTCTGACTTGTCCTTCTGGCATACTAGACAAGTCTTCACATACTGAGCAACGTCATCGGCCATTTGAGGCCAATAATATGCACGGCGAAGTAACGCCATGGTGCGTTCTTCACCGGGATGGCCGGCCCACAGAGTATCATGACATTCCGCTAGAAGAGTCCTTCGTAGATCTCCTCCTTTAGGAACATAAAGTCGGTTCCCTTTCACTTTCAGAAAACCATCTTCCATGTAGAACTGGCGAGTCTTGCCTTGTCCTACCAAATCAACCAAATACTGTGAAGCAGGATCTCTGATGAGTAGATCTTGTATCTGGTCCTTGATGGAGGTGGCTACCTCGCTCCCCCTTAGGGTGGCGAGTAAGCACACTGATGCTAGATCAGCTCTCCGACTGAGCGCATCAGCAACATGATTGGTCTTCCCACTTCGGTATTCCAGGTTGAAGTGGAATTCAGCTAGGAGTTCCTGCCACCTGGCCTGTCGACCATTCAACTTCGGCTGGGTCATGAAATGGCTAACAGCTGTGTTGTCTGTCTTGACCACGAACGGGGTTCCCAGCAGATAGTGCCTCCAGAGGCGCAAGCAGTGGACGACAGCCAATAATTCTTTCTCATGGGCGGCATAGCGCCGCTCTGCATCTTTTAGCTTCCGGCTCTCGTACGCCACAGGATGCCCTTCTTGTAGCAAGACGCCACCGAGGGCATAGTCAGATGCATCTGTTTGTACTTCGAATGGCTTGGCCAGATCAGGAAGGGCCAAGACGGGGCTACTAGACATAGCCGCTTTCAATGCGTTAAAGGCCTCCGCTCGCTTGGGTCCCCATTCCCAAGGCGTGATCTTCTTGAGGAGTTCTGTCAATGGTACTGCAATGAGGGAGTAGTTTTTCACGAATCGCCGATAGAAATTGCATAGACCAAGGAACGCCCTCAAGGCGTGGATATCCTTAGGTGGCGGCCAATCTGTGATTGCCTGAATCTTCTGCTGGTCCATCTTGATCCGCCCTTCCCCAATGACATGTCCGAGGAAGTCAATTTGCTTTTGAGCAAAGGAGCACTTAGATAGCTTCGCATATAGTTCATGCTCCCGCAATCGAGCTAGGACCTTCCGCAAGTGCATCAGGTGTTCCTCCAATGTTTTGCTATATACCACAATGTCATCCAAGTAGACCACCACGAATTCATCAATGTACTCCCGGAAGACTTGGTTCATCAAAGTGCAAAATGTAGCTGGGGCGTTAGTCAAGCCGAATGGCATAACTAGGAAATCGTACGACCCATATCTTGTCACACAGGTCGTCTTGTGCTCATCACCCTCTGCAATCCGAACTTGCCAATAACCTGTCTTCAGGTCTATTTTGGTGAACACTGTCGCACCACCCAGTCTATCGAACAAGTCTGCCATTAACGGAATAGGGTACTTGTTCTTCACAGTAATTTTGTTTAGAGCCCGATAGTCCACACAGAGTCGTAGACTACCATCATGTTTCTTTTGGAATAGCACAGGGGACCCGTATGGGGATTTGGAGGGCACGATAATCCCTGTGTCTAGCATTTCCGTCAATTGTCTCCGAAGTTCGGTGAGTTCGGGTTGTGACATTCTGTAAGGCGCCCGGGCAGGTGGCTTCGCGCCCGGCACCAGCTCAATTTCATGATCCACAGTGCGCCTAGGCGGTAGTCGCTTTGGCATGTCTTGTGGCATGACATCTTCAAACTCTAGTAGTAGCTCCTTCACGGGTTCAGGAATGGGACCCGAGGAGCATTCTACATCTTCGATGCAGAGGGTTGCCAGGAACGTAGGTTCGTTTCTTTTGACCCCCTTCTTCAACTGCAAGGCCGAGATGTTTTCAACGGCCATCTTCATGGGCATGCACGGGATAACGCAGGGCTTGGCCCCGTTTGCTCCCATCATCAGTAACATGTCAGCATACGGTACAGGCATGGTGTTGGTTTGCCTCAGGAATTCCAATCCAACTATCAACTCGAAGTCATCTATGATCACCACGCGCAAGTTGAATTTTCCTTCGTAAGGGCCAAGCTTCATCGGTACTTCTTTGGCTATTCCACCCACTGGCTGGGGAGGTGAGTTGATAGCCTTGACACGGCCTCTACCTTTCCCTACGACTAGACCAAGGCGCTCCACCTGAGTCGAGGCTAAGTAGTTGTGGGTAGCACCCGTGTCTACCATGGCCCGAATGGGCTTGCCATTCACCTTCATCTCAACGAACATTAAGGTCCTCTCGTGCTTAAGAGGAGTCTCATCATCCGCCTTCTTTTTCCCTTTCTTGGTGACGGGACATGGGTCCTTCTTCTTACGGATACCAGCACTAGTCTCTGCTAATGCCTCAGAAATGGAGCCAACAATTGCATTGAAGGCACCTACGGGTTCAGTCTGATCCGCATCGTCTGAATCGTCATCTGTCCCATCATCAAAAGTCTGATGGGCATTCATCTGTGCATGTGGGCACTCATTGTTCCAATGTGGTCCGCCACAATGACGGCACCCTGAAGGAGGCTTCCTCCCCCGATCATTGTTGTTAGATGCAGCACTGTTGCTGCCTGTGGAGGGAGCCTTAGGTTTGGTTGAGCTCCGATCTCCCCCACTTCTGCTAGGGCCACCATTGCTAGACTGGCCCCCTTTGAATCCCGCTCGGGTAGGCGGTTGAGGCCTATCCTTCCGAGCTTCCATTTGATAGTCCCCAAGGCATTCAGCTGCTTGGATCGCCTTGGGCAGGGTATCTACCCGTTGCCTTTGTAGCTCCATACGGGCATAAGGTTTCAGCCCTTCTAGGAAAGTGAAGAGCTTGTCTTTGTCCCCCATGTCGCGTATGCTTAGCATGAGCGCGGAGAATTCCCGCACGTAGTCCCGCACAGATTTGGTCTGACGGAGCTCCCGTAGCTTTCTCCTTGAATTGTATTCAACATTCTCGGGGAAGAATTGTAGGCGGATGGCTGCCTTCAGTTCTGCCCATGTTTCGAGAGCATCTTCACCGGCCTTGATAGCTTCGTATTTCACCCGCCACCAGAGTTTAGCATCACCCTGAAGATACATGGCAGCAGTTGCTACCTTCTTGGCTTCTTCTAGGCCCCCAACAGCATCAAAATATTGTTCGACATCAAAAATGAAGTTCTCCACTTCCTTGGCATTCCTAGCTCCACTGTATGGCTTTGGCTCAGGAATTTTCAATTTTTGTGTCGCGGAGGTGGGGTTTGCAGCGCCCCCGACCTGGTTTCCACCGCCTCGCAGTAGGCCCTGTAAGGCAGCATTGACAACATTGAGCTTGTCTGTCAAGTCGTCAATAGTTTGTTGCATGGCAGTCACCCTATCTGCCTCTTGTGCCCTGTAAGCTAAATCCTCGGCACGCTCCTGTTGGAGTCCCTCGAATTTGCCAAAAATTTCGGCTGCCTCTGTGGCTGCCGTTTGCCGATCTCCCTCGGAGTCACGACTGATGTTTTCTATGTCAACTTCGGCCTGGAGCACCCTGCGGTCCAGGTCATCCAACCTTTGCCCTAGGCTGGTTCTTAGTTCAGGCACCGTATCCATGATGGGCAGTAATCCGTCAACCGTCTGTTCAAGGGCCGCAATGCGGTCCCCATGATTCACCATGGTCAGAAATGGTGGTAATGGCAATGCGTTCCCTCGTCCGATGTCGAGCCTAGGCTCTGATACCAACTGTTACGCGGCGCCTTCCTGAGATTCCTTGGAAGGGCGACGTAAGGCTAAGCAACTGATGTCAGTGCAGTTGCTGTCCGCCAACTGAGGTCCCCTCCGTACGCTAGACTAGATTGTCAGTGCCGTACGGGAAAACCAATGTCAAGAGAAATTGAGAGAACAGGAATGAGAATTGAGAATGAAAGAAAGCTTGATTGCATTAATGAAAGCTATTACAGAAAGGAAATGCGGTGTCGAGGGGGAGAGACACCAGTACAGAGAATTGTTTGCTTGCTAGAAAGTTTTGATTGTTTGGTCCCCCTTAATAATGCTTAAAAAAATAATCCAAAGCTACAAGACTAGACTTGATTAAGCTAGAGAAACATAATGAAATTACATGGAATAAAACTACTCTATATTTACAATGAAAAAGACTTAGTTTGCTATAAGGCAGAAAACAGGGCCGTTGTCGGCAGCATAGTCTTTGGCATCAGGATCTGCGCGCGCGGCATTGTCTGCGCGCGCGGCGCTGTTGGCATCTGCCTGCGGTTGGGCGCTGGCGAGGGATATCGGTGGGGCGACAGAGGCACATGCGCGCTTGTCACTTGGCGCGACCAAGACCACGGGGCCGTCCGTGGCGCTAGGCATTGGAAGGCTTGCTAGGACGCCACGGGGCGCGCCCAAGGGGTCATGGGGCACGGCTGGAAAGCCGCCCATGACATTACACATGCATGGCTTAATCTTTGAGACAAGCATATGACTACTGGCTTAAGTACCTTCTTTAATTTCTTCATTCGGAATTCTTGTTTCCTTTCGTTTATTAATATTTTTTCCAGCATGCGATTATAGTTGTTATACCTGTAACATTTATATATTATCTATTTTGGGGAAGATATCCATTACAAAACACAAAATTAAGTGAAGAAACCAGCATAAACGTGCCCTTAATAAGTACCAGTAATTTGTATTTTTTAAAGTCAATAATATTGGAATATTTCGCAATCCAACAGTAACAGACTTTGCAGAAAATATACAAGGCATGAACTTTATTTTAACGACAATAGTGTGTCGAGCTAAAGTTTAATTATACAAACCTCAATTAAACCTTTCCACTAATAAGGTTCGAACAACATGTATAAAACATGAATTACAGTCAGCTAAAATGCAAAATAGAATCCTCATATGAAAATCAACTGAATTCGAAAACCTCTCCCCAGCATAAGTCGGATAAAACAACAGAAAATGGAACTAGCCATGAGTACTGTTACGCGGCGCCTTCCTAAGATTCCTTGGAAGGGCGATGTAAGGCTAAGCAATTGATGTCAGTGTAATTACTATCCGCCAACTGAGGTTCCCTCCATACGCTAGACGAGATATTGTTAGTGTTGTACGAGAAAACCAATGTCAACAATAATTGAGATTACAAAAATGAGAATTGAGAATGAAAGAAAGCTTGATTGCATTAATGAAAGCTATTACAGAAAAGCAACACGATGTCGAGGGGGAGAGACACAGAGAATTATTTGCTTGCTAGAAAGTTTGATTGCTTGATCCCCCCTAATAGTGATTAAAAAAAATAAACCAAAGTTACAAGACTTGTCACTTGGCGCAGCCAAGACGACGGGGCCATCCATAACGCTATGCGTTGGGTGGCCTGTTAGGACGCCATGGGGCGTGTCCAAAGGGTCATGGGGCATGGCTGGAAAGCCGCCCATGACATTCTCCCCCACCTGAGTTGGCAACATCCTTGGCGCCTTACTTGCAAGATAATCATCAATTAGGCTCTTGTAGGCTTTGAGGTTTGTTCACCTCTCTCAAGTATTCTCCTCTGCATCACAGCCCTGCCATTTTACCAAGAAATCTTGGTGATCTTTCCTTGAGGCGTAAATCACTCGATAATCAAGAATAGCTTTAACATGCCTTTTCCTAGTTAAATTAGGGCCTCGAATACAAAGTATTATGAGTTAGCTCCATGAAGGATCCTCCATGTCTTCCCGAAAAGGTTTCGGAAGACTGACATGAAAGACGAGATGGATTTTTCACCAACCTGGGGTATCCACCCGGTATGCAACTTTCGCAATGCGCCTTTCAAAGGACAAAGGTCCAATGTATTTTTGCAATAAGCAAAAATAAGTACCACTTTGGAATTTTGACCATCACTTTGTCTCCTACTTGGTATTCAACAAAGCGATGATTTTGATTGGCATGCCTCTTCATCCGTTTTTGGGCTTTGACAAGATAGCTCCATACTATCTCCAAGTTTTGCTTCCATTCTTATGAGAAGCTAGCAGCTCGAGGAGATTTTGACATGTTTGGTGCATTCACGGTATGTGGGAATAGCGGTTGCTATCCGGTAACAATTTCAAATGCATTTTTGTTTGTACTAGAGCTCTTTTGTGAATTGAAACCCAGTTGAGCAGCATCCAGAAGCTTTACCCAGTTCTTCTGCGATCCTGCTACAAAGTGGCAGAGATATTCCCCTAGCATGCCATTGAACCGCTCCGTCTGTCGATCATATTGCAGATGAAAACTTGAGTTGTGACTCCGTTTTGACTTGAGGCACTTACAGAGTTGGGTCCAAAAGTTGTTAGTAAAGCGTGAGTCACGATCACTAACAATGTCTTTAGGCAGACCCAATATTTGACGACATGAGAGAAGAAGAGTCGAGATGTATCTTCTACGGATATATATTGCGGGGCTACTATAAAGGTAGCATATTATGAAAATCGTCCACCACAACCAAGATAGTTGTGAGATCTCCGACCATGGGCAATCCGGTGATGAAATCCAGGAAAACACTTTCCCAAGGTCTCTTTGGGACAGCTAGTGGTTCCAAGAGTCCCACTTGTGTCAAGCGGTCCAACTTGTCCTTTTGGCATACTGGACAAGTCTTCACATACTGAGTGATGCCATCGGCCTTTTGAGGCCAATAATATGCATGGTGAAGTAATGTCGTGGTGCGTTCTCACCAAGATGGCTGGCCCACAAAGTATCGTGACATTATGCCAGAAGAGTATTTCGCAGGTCTCTTCCTTTAGGAACATAAAGTCGGTTCCTTTTCACTTTCAGGAACCCATCTTCCATGTAGAATTGGCGAGTCTTGCCCTGTCGTACCAAATCAACCAAATACTGTGCAGCAAGACCCTTGATGAGTAGTTCCTGTATTTGGTCTTTTATGGTGGTGGCTACTTCGCTCCCTCTTAGGGTGGTGAGTAGGCACACTGGTGCTAGATCAGTCTCTGACTGAGCGCATCAGCAACATGATTAGTCTTTCCACTTTAGTACTCCAGGTTGAAGTGAAATTCCACTAGGAGTTCCTGCCACCTGGCCTGTCGACCATTCAGCTTTGGTTGGGTCATGAAATGGCTAATAGTTGTGTTTTCTGTCTTGACCACGAACGGGGTTCCCAACAGATAGTGCTTTCACAAGCGTAAGCAATGAACGACAACCAATAATTCTTTCTCGTGGCAGTATAACGCCGCTCTGCATCGTTTAGCTTTCAGCTCTCGTACGCTACAAGATGCCCTTCTTGTAGAAAGACTCCACCAAGGGCATAGTCGGAAGCATACGTTTGTACCTCAAATGGCTTGGCCAAATCAGGGAGAGCCAAGACGGGGCTACTAGACATAGCCATTTTCAATGCGTTGAAGGCCTCCGCTCGTCTGGGACCCCAATCCCAAGGCATGACCATCTTGAGGTGTTCTGTCAATGGCACTATGATGAGGGAGTAATTTTTCACAAATCACCTATAGAAGTTGCATAGGCCAAGGAAATCCCTCAGGGCGTGGATATCCTTAGGCGTTAGCCAATTTGTGATAGCCTGAATCTTCTGTTGGTCCATCTTGATCTGCCCTTCCTCGATGACATGTTTGAGGTGGTCAATCTGTTTTTGAGCAAAGGAGCACTTGGATAGCTTTGCATATAATTCGTGCTCCCGCAATCGGACTAGGACCTTCCGTAAGTGCTCCAGGTGTTCTTCCAGTGTTTGGCTATATACCATAATGTCATCCAAGTATACCACCATGAATTCGTCAATTTATTCTCAGAAGACTTGGTTCATTAGGGTGCAAAATGTGGCTGGAGTGTTAGTCAAGCCGGATGGCATGACCAGGAAGTTGTACGACCCATATCTTGTCACACAGGCCGTCTTATGTCCCTCACCCTCTGCAATCCGAACTTGCCAATAACCTGTCTTCATGTCTATTTTGGTGAACACTTTCGCACCACCTAGTCTATCGAACAAGTCCTCCATTAGCAGAATATGGTACTTGTTCTTCACGGTGATTTTGTTTAGAAACCGATAATCAACAAGGTCGTAGGCTGCCATCATGCTTCTTTTAGAATAGCACAAGGGACCGGTATGGGGACTTGGAGGGTACGATGATCCTTGTGTCTAGCATTTTCGTCAACTGTATCCGAAACTCAGTGAGTTCGGGTTGTGACATTCGGTAAGGCGCCCGGGCGGGTGGCTTCGCACTCAGCACCAACTCAATCTCATGGTCCATAGTGCACCTAGGCGGGAGTCGCTTTGGCATGTCCTATGGCATGACGTCTTCAAACTCTAATAACAGCTCCTTCACAGGTGTAGGAATGATACCCGAGGAGCATTCTATATCTTCAATGCAGAGGGTAGTTAGGAACGTAGGTTCATGTCTTTTGACCTCCTTCTTCAACTGCAAGGCCGAGATGTTCAACGCAACCATCTTCATGGGCATGCACGGGATGATGCAGGGCTTGGCCCCATTTGTTCCCATCATCAGTAGCATGTCTGCCTATGATACGGGCATGGTTTTGGTTTGCCTCAGGAATTCCAACCCAACTATCAACTCGAAGTCACCTATGATCACCATGCACAGGTTGAATTTTCTTTCATAAGGGCCAAGCTTCACCGATACTTCTTTGGCTATTCCACCCACCGATTGAGGAGGTGAGTTGATAGCCTTGACACGACCTCTACGCTTTCCCACAACTACACCAAGGCGCTCCAACTGATTCGAGGCCAAGTAGTTGTGGGTAGCACCTGTGTCTATTATTGCCCAAATGGGCTTGCAATTTGCCTTCATCTCGACAAACATTAAGGTCATCTCTTGTTCAAGATGAGTCCTCTCATCCGCCTTCTTTTTCCCTTTCTTGGTGATTGGGCAAGAGTCCTTTTTCTTACGGATATCAGTACTGGTTCCTGCTAAGGCCTCAGAAATAAAGCCAACAATTGCATTGAAGGCATCTTCTAGTTCGATTTGGTCCGCATCATTTGCGTCGTTATCTATCCCATCATTAAAAGCTTGACGGCATCTATGCATGTGGGAATTCATTATTCCAATGTGGTCCGCCGCAATGACGGCATCCTAAAGGGGGATTTCTCGCCCAATCATTGTTGTTTGACACAACACTATTGCTGCTTGAGGAAGGAGCCGTAGATTTGGTTGCACTCCGGTCTCGTCCAATTCTGCTAGGGCCACCATTGTTAGGCTGTCCCCCTTTGTATCCCGCTCGGACAGACGGTTAAGGCCTATCTTTCCGAGCTTCCACTTGATAGTCCCCAAGGCATTTTGCTTGGGTAGGGTATCTACCCTTTGTCTTTGTAGCTCCATACGGGCATAAGGTTTCAACCCTTCTAGGAATGTGAAGAGTTTTCTTTGTCCCCCATGTCACGTAAGTTCAGCATGAGCGTGGAGAATTCTTGCACGTAATCCCGCATCGATTTGGTCTGGCAGAGTTCCCGTAACTTTCTCCTGGCATTGTACTCAACATTTTTCGGAAAGAACTGTAGGAATATGGATGCCTTCAGTTCTGCACATGTCTTGAGAGCATCTTCACTGACCTTGATGGCTTCATACTTCACCCGCCACCAAACTTTTGCATTACCCTGAAGATACATGGCAATAGTTGCTACCTTCTTAGCTTCTTCTAGACCCCCATGGCATCAAAGTACTGTTCGATATTGAAGATGGAGTTTTCCGCTTCTTTCGCATTTCGATCTCTACTGTATGGCTTTGGCTTAGGAATTTTCAATTTTTGTGCCACGGGGGCGAGGTTCACAACACCCCCGATTTGGTTTCCGCCTCCTCGAAGCATTCCTTGTAAAGCAGCATTGACAACATTGAGCCGGCCTGTCAAGTTGTCTATAGTTTGTTGCATGGCAGTCACCCTGTCTGCCTTTTATGCCCAGTAGGCTAAATCCTTGGCGCTCTCCTGTTGGAGGCCCTCGAATTTACCAAAAATTTTGTCATCCTCTGTAGCTGTCGTTTAACGATCTCCTTTAGAGTCGCGACTGATGTTTTCTATGTCAACTTTGTCCTGGAGCATTCTACGGTCCAAGTCGTCCAACCTTTGTACTAGGCTGGTTCTTAGTTCAGGCACCGTATCCACGGTGGGCCCGTAATACATCAGCCATCTCTTCAAGGACCGTAATACGGTCCCCATGATTCACCATAGTCAGAAATGGTAGTAATGGCAATGTGTTCCCTCGTCCGATGTCGAGCATAGGATCTGATACCAACTGTTACGCGGCGCCTTCCTAAGATTTATTAGAAGGGCGACGTAAGGATAAGCAACTGATGTCAGTGCAGTTACTATCCACCAACTGAGGTCCCCTCGGTACGCTAGACGAGATTGTCAGTGTCGTACGGAAAAATCAATGTCAAGAGCAATTGAGAAAATAGAAATGAGAATTGAGAATGAAAGAAAGCTTGATTGCATTAATGAAAGCTATTACAGAAAAGCAACACGGTGTCGAGGGGGAGAGATACCAGTATAGAGAATTATTTGCTTGCTAGAAAGTTTGATTGATTGATCCCCTCAATAGTGCTTAAAAAAAATAAACCAAAGTTACAAGACCTGATCTAACTAAGCTAGAGGAACATAATGGAAGTACATGAAATAAAACTACTCTATATTTACAGTGAAAATGACTTAGTTTTCTACAAGGTAGGAACAGGTCCGTTATCAGCAACCTTGTCTTTGGCATCACGGTCTGCGCACACGGCACTATTGGCATTTGCCTACGGCTTGCCGCTGGCGAGGGCTATTGGTGGAGTGACAAAGGCATATGCGCGCTTTTCACTTGGGGCAGCCAAGACCACGGGACCATCCATGGCGCTAGGCGCTGGGAGATTTGATAGAATGCCATGGGGCGCGTCCAAGGAATCATGGAACATGGCTGGAAAGCCGTCCATGACAGTACAGATAGGAAACAATCAAACGTATTTCCGTTATCCAAGGTTAAGCTAAATAAATATTGAAAGGAGATTTTTGGGGTTCTTAAAGATGGGAAACAAATCTGATGCTAAGATTCTTATGAATAAGTAAAAGAGTAACAATCTCATGTACTGGCAGCAGCATGATTATGGGACTTGGTAAAATATCAGCAACAGTATCAAATATCCATGACAAGACACCTAAGTTTTCTAAACTATCAGCCGGCACTTACCAATTCATGCTCAGAAGATTCAAATACATGACAGCTTATCCCATGAGCAGGATCTCAATATTTTAAGGACAGAGGAACATTTTACGTACTCCTCAATATATCAATATCACTACTAAAATTTTGGTCAAAATCGAAGGTCAGTCAAAAAAATAGTTGTAAAATCGATCGAAGTTAATCGATTTTTCAAAATATCTTATCTTTCATTTTTTTAATGAGACCGACCAACTTTCGCTATTATTTTGGGCACAAAAATACGGGAAATTATTTTTGCGTACCGCAAAATTTATTCATCAGGAAATCGACCAACTTTGGTCGGTTTTTTATTAAAAATAAATTAAAATTAATATTCAAAAAATCAATCAAAATCGGTCAGTTATTTCGGCGGGTTATTTTAAAAAACCAACCGATTTCGGTCGGTAATTTTATTTTTTAACATAACCGACCGACATAATATCGGTTAGTTATTTTTGCGCAAAAATACAATTAAAGAGTATAAATGAAATAAAAAATAGTTTTAAAACAAAATGTATCAATGGTCTAGAGGTAGAACAACATCCTGCCACAGTACAGACCCCGATTCAATTCTCCGAATCAGTCGGTTGACTCTACCGACCATACAATTACCGACCGACACGAGCTGATCGGTTTTCGGTCGATTCTTGCCCATTACCGACTAACATTGGTTGGTTTTGATGGTCGGTTTTTCCCCCCTTTTTAGTAGAATTATGCTCATCTTTGAGATGGATTCATGATTTAAAAGACGAGGGATATCAGAAGTAGCTCCAACGCAGTCATCTTTTTGTTGCCCAGAAGGACTTACAAACCTAGAAGGAAACTGGAGATTTACAGCATCATCACTAGACATTTCACAGTCGAGAAGCAGATGCAGCCTATATTCAACGGGTTTAACTGAACCGGTATTTTAACAGAAAGCACGCACAAGATATATATGTGTTAATCTGTAATTCCATAATATAATTTTTAAAGTACATTGTGTTAAGTGCTAAGAACCCTGAAGGTCGAGCTCATCCTAATATAAATGGTGACAATTAAGACATGGAAGTTTCCGAATGCAAGTTCTGCTTTCACTGCAATTTGTATATTGATCTGCAGCAATTTGCGCTTATAAACGTGTAAAAACAGTGTTTTCCCTCCTCTTTTGCTCTTCAATAGAACAAAAAGTATTAGGTCTAAACAAAGGGAAAAAAAAAGTAAGACTGGAAAGTAAAAGAAACAAGAAATTAACACAAAACAAAAAATACTACTAGTATTTGCCTGGCTCTATTCTGTCTGCCTCTTTCCCAGCTTAAACATTAAGATAGAAGAAAGTTAATTTCTTCCGTTAATGAATTGATAGCTGCCTTTCTACAACGTTACCCTTTCCTCTAGCTGAGTACGCATAAAACCATCTTCTACCCCGCAGTAGAATGTGGGTTGCAGAGAAAACAAGAACTCGAAAACGCTTCTCTAGTATCCTTAATAATCCATCTTTACAGATTTGCTTCCTTAATATAAACCCTTTTACACTTCGTTTTCTCATCCTTCTCCTCGAACAAAACATGGAATATATAGTATTACGAGTACTGTATATTCATACTCAGTAAGTAGAAGATCTCTACCTTGGGAATGGAGAAGAAGGAGAAATAAGAGGGTGAAGGGCAATTTATAGGGGAGCCCCAGCCGGAAGAGAAAGAAAAAGGATCAATATATATATACGTAGCTTTACTTTTCATTTTCTGGTAATGTAACTATATTTAGATAATGTAATTGTGTAATATATAAATCAATTAAAATTATGTTATAGTATTTATATTAATATAGTAGTAATATATAGTTTAAAATATCGCTGTTAGGCGAATCAACTTTAATTAAAACTTATTTACTGACTTTCTTTCACCGGTTAACGACTCAGCGACTTAATTACTATTCCCTTCGTTTCAGTTTATGTGAACCTATTTTTTTTTGGTCCGTTCCAAAAAGAATAATCCCTTTCTAAATTTAGAAATAATTTAGTTTAAACTTACAATTCTACCCTTATGAAAAGCTTTTATAACCACACAAATATTCTGGGTCCCTTTTTGTTGTTTAGGACCACATATTTCAAAAGTCTTCATTTTTTCTTAAACTCTATATCCAATCAAACATGTTCACATAAATTGAAACGGAGGGAGTAGATAATTTTGTTATAATTGATTTGGATGATCGTGTAAAAAATGTTTAATAGGATGGTGTATGAAATTATATCATCATGACTGTGTTGTTCTTTGATCGAGTTTAACTTGTATGAACAAATGGGATATGATATTTTTAACACCATCAGTTAAAATAACCTATAATAATAGGTAAGACTATATAGTATGATTTTGACTTCTATAGACCAATAGTATAACTTTTATATAATTTGATTGCCTATGTAATTATATGAATTGTCCATAAAATTGTGATTACTAGCCTAATAATAAAGCATGTTACATGTGATATATACTGCAGTATGTACAAAATCTTTAAACATTTACATACGTTAAAATTTAATACCGTGGTAATTCTAATATGTATGTCAGTAATTCTGGTTTGGCATCATAAATATGAACTAAATAACTTGCCATAATGAGTTCTGATATACGAATAAGTTACGTAAAATATATGAACAGTTATAGGAAATATAAATTGAACTTTTTTCATATTCACAGCATATATATAAGCATATGGTTTTTCCTTGACGATTATGATTGGGGCATTTGTATCTATACCCGTTTTTTGGGTCACGTTTTAACTTGTGCCCGTTTTTGCAAAAGAAATTGCAAGCGTACCCACTTTTTCGCGTAACTTCAGCATACAGGGCTGAAGTAGCAAAGGCAATCACGCAAAACTTCAGCATTCTAGTAGACGGGCCTCAAGTAGCAAGTGTGCTGAAGTTTTTATTTGTAATTGCTGAACTTAAGAATAGTAGCTGAAGTTTTGTTCTCTATTTGCTGAAGTTTTTGTTTGTAATTACTGAACTTAAGCATAGTAGCTGAAGATTTGTTCTCTATTTGCTGAAATTTTTGTTTGTAATTGCTGAAGTTAAGCATAGTAGCTGAAGTTTTGTTCGCTATTTGCTGAAATTTTTATTTGTAATTGCACTAAATAAACTGAAGTTTTTTTGTCCTAGATTCATTAATTTTGTCATTAAGCTTTTTCAAAAACTTCAGCAGAAGATGCTGAAGTTATTTAGTTCATTTATAAAAACTTCAGCACTAAATAAGCTGAAGTTTTTTTTGTCCTGGATAAGCTTTTTCAAAAGTTTCAGCAGAAGATGCTGAAGTTATTTAGTTCATTTGTAAAAACCTCAGCACTAAATAAGCTGAAGTTTTTTTGTCCTGGATTCATTAGTTTTGTCATAAAGCTTTTTCAAAAACTTCAGCAGAAGATGCTGAAGTTATTTAGTTCATTTGTAAAAACTTCAGCACTATATAAGCTGAAGTTTTTTAAAAAGCTTTCTAATATACTAGATAAATAATCAGATTGCCAACAGTAACTAAATCATAAATTTTGGAAACAATAAACGTGAAAAGAACAGAATTATCATGAAAATAATCATTAAGTATGCCCTTAAACTTCCCGTGCGTGGAAATATTCACAAATTATTGTTTACTAACTTACGTAATTATTTATAATTTATTTTTAAATAATCTGATAAACATACTTATGACAATCATCCCATGAAATGATGTTTCATAGCAGCACCAACAACAGAAGAAGAAGAAGAAGAAGAAGAAGAAGAAGAAGAAGAAGACGAAGGATGAGAAAGGAGACTGAAGTTATTTAAAAAAATGGGTACAAGTTAAAACTTTTAAAATAATGGGTATAGGCTAAATGAGAGCGACCAAATACAACGCCCAATTTTTACATTCTGATTTCGGCACTTGTCGGCCAGCTTTTGTTAAGACCCTCACGCGCATATTTCCAACAAAATCGACGCACTCGCTTAAGAAAAGGAGAAACGTCAAAATGTAAAAATGATAAACAAGTGAAAGAGCGAGAAAGAAAATACGATATTCACAGAAGGTAGGTGGGTTGAGAAAACTGGGAAAATTTTATTTTGTGTCTCATACAACTTACACTAGTTGTATGAGATCATACAACTTACACTAGTTGTATGAGATAATTTTTTGTCTTACAGTTTTGTGGACCTAGAAATCTATGGACCCAACAGTATAGATTGGGGTCCACAATTTTATGAGATAAAAAGGAACCTCATACAACTAGTGTAACACTAATGAGACACAAAATAAAACTTCTCAGAAAACTAGAAGGAGAGGGCTTTGAGGGGTCCGTATTCGGGTGGTTTGCACAAATAAGCCACTTCGGATGCTATTTTTAATATTTTGGCTCCACTTGCTTTATGGCCAAAATTTCAAGTTCAACAAGTATTGTCCTTCCCTCGACTCATGGAAAATATTTTTGACTTTTTACCTTAAGGTTTGCTCTATTGAGTAAGGGAAGAGCAAAAATTAAGATCATCCATTTTCAACGTTATTGAGTGTAATATTATGCTCGTATTCTCAAGTAAATGACAAAGGAGACTGATTGGGTTGCGGTTGGTTTGGATCGTGGTCTAATTCAACCCATCAATCATCATAAGCTTACTATTTTATGCCCCCATTAAAGCCTGACTTCTCCATGCATCTCTCTCTCTTCCCAAAGCCAAAAGTTACAAGACCATGATTTGGAGGTGGATTTTCTCTGGTACTACCACTTCTTTTCGTTCTTTCTTGTCCTCATCTTCAGTCTTTTCATTTTCACCTTCAAAACATACTGACATTTTGTTGGATTCTTGTATGGGAACATAATGAATCAAAAACCAACTAATGAATGGACTATCTTTCTGATCACTATCTTCCCTTTGATAGAGAGTCAGAGAGAGAACAGTTTTTTAGATAAATAAAAAAAAGAGAGGAGTATTATGTTTTCATTCTCTAGTATCTTTTTTCCATTCACAAAGTCAATTAGGGCCCATAAAAATCTAGCAAGAATTAAAATTCATAAAGCTACGGTTCAAATAAGATTTTTGCGTATTGAATTGTACTCTTAGGAGACCATTTAGTAGTTTAAGCATTTATATTTGTGAGGATTTACAACTCTGTATGGCTTAACAAATAGACCTCGGGCATTCGTATCTATAAACTTCAAGTGCTCATCAAACTTCTTCTTATGACCAATATAAAACACACCTGGCCTTATCTCTAATTTTTATCGGGATTCACTTACGTTATCCAACAAAATTTACAAGGCATTGAACACCGTGTAGGCGTGTATTTTAAACGAAAGTATTGTTGTTCACAATAATATAGCATAACTAAATGTTTCGGGGTGAAGAAAATATCATCTACCATTAGGCAATTTTATAATAAGCAAATTTATATTCCAGTGTTCAATTGGAAACAAACAAAACCAACTCTTGACTTTTTGCTACGATGATATTAACCTAATTATATTAAAAAAGTTCTTGTCCTAATTATATAATCAGAACATATAATCCTTGGCCCAATTTAAGTGATGTTCACGGGTCAAAGCTGTTCAGTGAAAACTCGATGCAATAATGCCAAAGTCAACGGCGGCTGAAGGGTAGCAGCCCAAGCAGTGGCTTTAGGCCCCAAATTTGAGAGGCCTCATTTTTTATTGACAATAATTTTATGAATTATTTTTTATATAAAAATTGATTATCTTAAAGTTAAAAGGTATAACTTTTTTTACAAAAAGAAAAAAAAAAATTAATTTGTTACTGATATTGACCCTTGAGTTTGAATAATCCGAAGCGTATAAAAATATTGACTTAACCTTGATTAAAACACAATAGCCATTCTGACATGATAGTTTAGGCTTATTTTTAAATTATATAGCATTAAAGAAAATATTATAAGTATAAGATAAAACTCTAATCGATATACTTAATAAGATAACATGACTTAATTTTTTTTAATGCTTATATTCCTTATAAAACAAAATTTACTATAACAATTGCATCCGGCAAAGAAGTTTTACCAAATTAAAATTGATAAAATCTTGTATACGATCAACAATGTCTCACGAGAAGCTAACTGGATCAGATTAGCAGTATTATCAGTTGAAAAAGTATTATTAAAATAACTCGATCAAAGAAAATTATTAATAATTCTTCATCTAATTAAGTTAGAAAAATATACTTCAAATATATATATACTTTTTTAAAAAAAAATTAAGGCCTATCATCAAATTTTTGTTTTAGTCCACTAACAACGTTGAGCCGCCCCTGGCCAAAGTTGATGATTTTAGTTCTCTTCCTCTTAGATTACAAATTTACAGTTTGTTCTCACATTGGTCATTAATTTTAACTTTGTTCTTATAAATCAAAATGATGATGATGATGATGAACACTATGGAACGTTATTCACATATATAGTCAGGGGCGGAGCCACCTTAGCTTAAGCACTGTCATCCGACGCCGCTTCATCGAATTTTTTTGTTAAATATATGTTTGATTAGTATGCGAAAACGAAATAACTAGTAAATAAATTGAAATGACATAAGTAGGAAGGCATAGCTCACACGGTTAAGCGTCTATTTATGGGATGTTTTGGGTTCGAAGCTTAGTGGTTACATCTGTTTGTTTTTTTGACGTTTTGAGCATTGTTGGTTGTTGGGTCTAGGGTCTAGGTGTCTAACAATTGCAGAGCGTTAATTATTGATTACAATGTCTTTGGAACCTAATTATTTTATCAAACTTAAGACCCCTACAAAAAAATTACTCAAACTTAAGACCCCTACAGAAAAAACACTTATTCTCTGCAATTTGCAATTTATAGGTATTTCGAGTTTTTTTTGGTGCAAAAGATAACTAACATATATTAAAAGATGTGTACAGGGTTGTGGTGCTCGTGCACCGTATTACATCTACTAGCAGTAGCTATACTATCATATCTACGTGAGGTATCGTCCCTAAGGTTATCACACTGGCGATCCTCTATACTAGTAGAGACCGTTGTTTCGCTGCCTAATTTCAAAAAGGTATTTGCAACAGTCTCTTTAGGTACATGATTAATAACAAAACATGTGTTGCTAGCTTGGTCTTCATGTTGTTGCTAATCTAATATAGATACAATGCGTTGAGATGTCGTGCCCATTTGATCAGCTAGCAGCAGATTTGATACTGAAAGTGGTGGTGTAACAAAAAGTTGCAACATATCAACAAGTTGCATTATACTTCCTAGCTTTGCAAGATGGTCCGCTACCCCATTTTGTTCCCTGTACGCATGTCAAACTACTAAATCATGGATCTTCGTGAGGAGGTGCCTGCAATCAGAAATTAAATTAGAATACTTTGAGCTCTCACTAGCTAGTAGTGCGGTTACCTCCTTTGCATCTGTTTCCATTTCCAGCGGCAGCAATTGCATTTGTATGGCTATACTTAGTCCTTTAATGAGTGTTTGCAATTCAGCCGTTATACAGTGCACGTGAGGAACGGGGCCAGTAACTCCCACCATCCAATCACCCATATGGTTTCTAATTACACCTCTAATTCCATCTGTATCCGTTTTAGAAGATGTTTCCCAATTCGTATTTAGTTTGTAGTAATTTGTCTTTGGTGGAATTCACCTTTAGGTGAAGTGGAACTCTATTGGCATGCATGTGTTTTGATGCTGCCATATAAGCATATTCGATAGCCTAATTTAACACATGGTTTGGATTTAGTGCTTGTTCCTTATGCTCATAAAGATTTTTATTACGAGTTATCCAAATATGCCACAGACTTATAGCTAGGAAGGTTCTTGTGTTTACCTTGTGTGGAATGTGAATTCCTTTATAGTTTATAGGCTTATGTAACCATTGAGTTGGGTCTATTGTGAGTGGAAGGTTGCTAATGAAGTGGCGCATTCCTATAAGCTTCAAGTATTGTTGGGGGTGGAAGCATTGAATGAAGATATGATTTATTGTTTCATGAGTATCTTGACAAAAATTGCAATTAGGAGTCATAGATATTCCTATGTAATTAAGGTAGTGAAGTGTTGGTAACGATTATGAAGCAACAGCCATAGAAAACTTTTAATCTTCGGTTGAATTGGTAGGTTCTATATCCAATTAAAATCATTTGACGTGTTTGTGAGATAGTTACCATTGTTGGTAAGCTCATTGTGCATATATAGTTTGCACAGTGAACTGGCCATTAGTTATTAGACCCAGAGGAGTTGATCACGTTGTTGTGCGTAGATGGAGATGTATTGTTTGTTAATAGTCTTTTTCATTTCTATAGGAATATCAAAACAGAAATTTGTCTAGTTCCATACGTGATTTTTGAGGATATTAGAGACAGTAAGAGTGTCATGGGACTGGGGTAGTGGACCTATGAACATGGATCTTAGAGTTGTTCCTGTCTTAAGCCATGGATCAGTCCATAGATTTATGTGGATCTTTGTTCCCACTCTCTAGTTGATACCCCCGTTGATAGTGGTTCCAACCTTTTATAATGTTACGTCAAGTTGCAAAATAATTTGTAACAGATTTATGATGGAGGTATTTATTTAGGAGGGTCGTTGCCCAAAGAGAGTGTGAATTTTAGGAAATCCTCCAGGCTAGGCTTGCCAACAAGGCGTAATTCTTGGTTCTAAGGTTTTTGATATTTAAAGCACCTTTTATCATAGGGGTGATAATTTGATCCCATTTAATATGATGTAATTTTTTCTTTGTGTCAGTGGTCCCCATAGACAATTTCTTTGGTAGCGATCCATTTTGTTAATGATATTAGCTGGAATATAAATGTACTGCATAATGTGGCTAGAGAGAGTTGTGACCACCCGGCTAGTCGTCTCATGAGTTGCCGCTCCATTTTCTCCATTTCTATTTCTTATTGCTTTGTCTATCGGTTCTATATGTGATCGGGTTGGTTGGCTCGGGTTCGGAAAAGTTTTGGTAAGGTTTGAGACACTTAGTCTCTTTTGAGGAAGCTTAAGTTGGAAAAGTCAACCGGATATTGACTTATGTGTTAGAAGACTCGAATGTGAATTCAGATGGTTCGGATAGCTTTGGGAGGTGATTTGGGACTTAGGGGTGTGATCGAAATGTATTTTGGAAGTTCGGAGTAGATTTAGGCTTGAATTGGCGAAATTAGATTTTTAGCGATTTCCGGTTGATAGGTGAGATTTTGATATAGGGGTCGGAATAGAATTCCGAGAGTTGCAGTAGTTCCATTGTGTCATTTGGGATGTGTGTACAAAATTTCAAATCATTCAGATGTGGTTTGGTTGGGTTTTTTATCCAAAGCGTAATTTAGAAGATTTTGGAATTCTTATGCTTGAATCCGATGCGAATTTGGTGTTTTGATATTGTTTTGAGCATTCCGAAGGTTGGAACAAGTTTGAATAAAGTTATGGGATATGTTGGCATATTTAGTTGAGGTCCCGGGGGCCTCGGGTGAGTTTTGGGTGGTCAATCGAACCATTTCATGTTGTTTGGAATTGTAGAAAAACTGTTGTGTGTTGCCGAGAATTTTGACCTTCGCGTTCGCGAGTGGCTCCTCGCGTTCGCGAAGGGTTAGTTGGTGAAGGCTGGGAATTAAGCCTTCGCATTTGCGAAGGACTGGGTGATTGGTCATGGCGTTCACGCGAAGTGGACTGCGTTCACGTAGAGGAATTGGGTAGCTGAGCTTCAAGGTATTTTATTCATCGCGTTCGTGAGTAAGGTAACACGATCACGAAGGGTCAAGCAGAAGAAGCATCGTGTTCGCGATGGGCAGTCGTGAACGCGAAGAATAATTTTTGATCAAAGTTGATTTGTGCTTCGCGAACGCGAGGCGTTGACCGCGTTCGCGAAGAAGGAAATGAGGCATGGACAGAATGTTTAAATAGTCGTCTTGTCCGCAATTTTGGGGTTTATTTCCACCATTTTTGAGCGTTTTTGAAGTTTTTTGAAGAGGATTGAAGAGGGATTCAAGGGGAATCACTTGGAGGTAAGATTCATGGACTTAAAACTCGATTCTAATGTGAAATCTACCTAATTAATCATGAAAATTAAGCCTCAAATTGAAGAACTAGGCTTGAAATTGGAGACCTAGAATTTGGGATTTGAGGGGTCATTTGTGGTTGGATTTTCATAATTTTGGTATGAACGAACTCGGGGAGCGATAAGGAATCCATTAATGTGAATTTTATCGGAATCCGAGACGTGGGCCCGGGAGGTCGGATTTTGGCAATTTCGGGATTTAGGTTGTAAATTGATAATTTCCGCTTGGGCTTCGTTACCTTAGCATATTTTGACGTCGTGATTTTGATTTTGGATAGATTCGATGCGAGTGGAGGCCGATTCGAGGGGCAAAGGCGTCGCGGGCTAGAGTTTGGACTGGATTGAGGTGAGTAATGAT
The DNA here is from genome assembly GCF_000393655.2 of Nicotiana sylvestris. NCBI lineage: Eukaryota > Viridiplantae > Streptophyta > Magnoliopsida > Solanales > Solanaceae > Nicotiana > Nicotiana sylvestris. Next base: position 98,469,067 of record NC_091058.1, read on the forward strand.
TGTAAATGATGTCCTCAGAGTATGAAACCCCGGATTGCACATCGTTATGCTATATTGAGGTGACACACACGCTAGATGACGAGCATGGGGTCGTGCACTTTTGAGGATTGTGACTTAGTCTGTCCTTAATAACTATTTTACCGCGTATTTGACTGAAAACTATTTGCTATCATCATGTTTTGGGCCTCGTGCCATATTTGGGCCTCGTGTCAACTATTTGAACCCTTAGGGAATTTTTATTGATATTTTCTCACTATTTAACTTTATACTTGAACTCAGTCATGCTATATTCTACTATTTTCATAACTCAGCCATGTTTACTCTACTTTAACACTTAAATGATATTTTAAATGATATTTTGTGCTGAACACTATGTTTTACTGTTGCCCGAGTGGTTGTGAGATTCTGACTGAGTAAGGCTGAGGGCCTATGTTGTGAGGAAACACCTGATTATGATTATGAGGCCGAGGGCCTGAGATTTATACGCCACGAGATAGCTTGTTGATATGAGGCCGGGAGCCTAGTGATGATGCCACTAGATGGCTTGATATTGCGCGGCTGCACACCCCCAGTGAGCGCGGGTACCCAGTGTGATGTGAGAGATAGACCGAAGGGCTGGTGTTGTTCTATGATCTTGCCTGAGGGGCGATCCTTATGTGTTTATCTTTCCTATTTGCTTGTCATTTGCTTGCTTAACTGTTAAAAAGGCATTTTTATGAAGTTTTTAAACTGAACTCAATAATTTTACACATCTTTACTGCTTCAGTCTTGATTTCTTGTTTTCAGTCTTTATTTGAGATTATTACTCACTGAGTTGGAGTTCTCACTTTACTCCTTGCACCCCGTGTGCAGATTCAGGCGTTGTTGATCCTGCTAGCGAGGGTTGAGAGCTCCCGGTAGATTTCAAAGTTCACGAGGTAGCTATTTGGCGTCCGCAGTCCCGTATTTCTCCTCATTTATCTCATTTCTTTCTCTGTCAGTGATTCTGTAATAGTTTAGTAGACACTTCAGACTTGTAGTACATTGATAGATGCTCATGACTAGTGACACCCCGGTATCGGGCTGTGTTGGGTTTTATTTCCGCAAACTATAATGTTCACTGCTTACTTTTGGGTTATTTATTACGTTTTAGACTTAATTCTTATTGTTTAATTGCTTAAAACTGAAATGGAAAAGTGTCGGCTGGACTTGTCTTCATTAGAGGTGCCATCACGACTGGGTCCGGGTTTAGGGTTGTGACAAGTTGGTATCAGAGCCTAGGTTACATAGATCTCACAAGTCATGAGCAGGTTTAGTAGAGTCTCACAAATTGGTACAGAGACGTCTGTATTTATCCTCGAGAGGCTGCAGAACCTTTAGGAAAAACTTCATATTCTTGAAATTCTTGTCGTGCGAATTCGTTGATCCGAGTACTAAACTTCTATTATTGTATTCTCTCATAGATGGTGAGGACACGTGCTACCGGTTAGGATGGACGACCACTAGTACCACCAACTGTGGCCACTAGAGGCCGAGGACGCAGTCATAGTCGCGATAGGGGCAGAGGTGTAGCCTGCACAGCAGCTAGGGCAGCACCTGTAGATCCACCAACCGCCCAGTTCAGGATTAGGTCCTAGTTGTGGACGCTCCAGCAGCACCAACTCAGACACCAGTTGTGGCCATTGTGATTCCGGGTCTTCAGGAGGCCTTGGCTCAAATCCTATCAATTTATACTGGCCTAGCTCATACAGTTTTAGTCGCTACAGCCACAGCTACTTCTTATACCAGGGGAGGCAATCAAACTCTCGCCGATCGCACACCTGAGTAGGTCGTGTAGGGACTTCAGACGTCGGGGGAGCATCCAGCCCAGCCAGTTGCAGCTACTCAGGACTATGTAGTTGCTGTCATGCCAGAAGACGAGCAGTGTTGGTTAGAGAGGTTTGGTAGACTTCAACCTCCGGCCTTCAGTGGTGCAGAGGGCGAGGATGCCTATGGTTTCTTGGATAAGTTTCAGAGGATGCTTCGTACAACAGGTATTCTGGAGACCAGCGGGGTCGCTTTCACTACTAATCAGTTTTCTGGAGCTGCCTTCACTTGGTAGGAGACTTTTGAGAGGCATAGGCCTGTTGGTGCAGCACCCCTTACCTGGTAGAAGTTCTCCGTTCTCTTCTTGGAGAAGTATATGTTGCAGTCTTGTAGAGAGGAGCTACACAGGCAGTTTGAGTGGTTGCGTCAAGGAGAGATGACTGTGATGCAGTATAAGATGAGATTCTCTAAGTTAGCTCATCATGCAATTTGGTTGGTTCCGACAGATAGAGAGTGGATTAGGAGGTTTGTTGATGGCCTCACTTATCAGCTTCGTATTCTCATGACCAGGGAGAGGGTGACTGGTGCTACCTTTGAGGAGGTTGTAGACATTGCTCGTGATATTGAGTCAGTTCGTTGCCAGAAGCGAAAGGAGAGGGAGGCCAAGAGGCCTCGAGGATCTGGTAGTTATAGTGGTGCTCCGTCGAGAGGTTAGTTTTAGCACGACAGAGGCTATCCATTAAGGCATGCTCAACCAGCTCGCCCAGGTTATCGTGGGGCATCATCGGATCATGGTTATCACAGTTCTCATCAGGTCCAGTCATCACTTAGTGCCCTTCCAGCTCAGAGTTCATCCCGTGCTCCATCAGTTCAGGGCTCTTCTATGCTAGGTGCATCTACTAGTCATTTCGGTGCTAGGGGTTCCCTTCAGTCCCCTTCTCCAGCACCTGGGAGTTGCTATGAGTGTGGAGAGATGTCTCACATGTGGAGGCAGTATCCTCGTCGTCTTACGGGTCCATCTCAGTAGAGAGGTTAGTCATCGGCTTCAGCGCCAGTTACTTCATCATCACCCACCCACCTAGCTAGGGGCGAAGGTCAGTCAGCTAGGGGTCGCCCTAGAGTGCGAGGTCGATCAGGTGGCGGTCAGGCCCATTTCTATGCATTTCCAGCTAGACCCGATGTTATTGCTTCCGATGATGTTATTATAGGTATTGTCTCAGTCTGCCACAGAGATGCTTCTGTATTATTTGATCCCGGTTCCACCTTTTCTTATGTGTCATCATACTTTGCTTGTTATTTGGGTACACCCCATGAGTCTCTTGCTTCACCTGTTCATGTATCTACCCCGGTGGGCGATACTGTTGTTGTAGACCGTGTGTACCAGTCGTGTGTGGTGGCTATTGGGGGTCTGGAGACCCGAGTGGATTTTTTATTAATGTGTATGGTGGATTTCAATGTCATTTTGGGCATGAATTGGCTATCTCCAAGTCGTGCTATTCTAGACTATCATGCTAAGACAGTCACATTGGCTATACCGGGTGTGCCACGGATTGAGTGGCGAGGTTTGACTGATTATGTTCCTAGTAGGGTAATCTCATTCTTGAAAGCCCAGCGTATGGTTGGGAAGGGTTGTCTTTCGTATCAAGCCTTTGTGAGGGATGTCGGTGTTGCGACTCCCAGTATGGATTCTGTTCCAGTCATGAGGGATTTTCCCGATGTGTTTCCTACAGACCTGTCGGGCATGCCACCGGACATGAATATTGATTTTGGTATTGAACTGGTGCCGGGCACTCAGTCCATTTCTATTCCGCCGTATCATATAGCACCAGCGGAGTTGAAGGAGTTAAAAGAGTAGCTTCAGGAACTCCTTGATAAGGGGTTCATTGGGCCTAGTGTGTCACCTTGGGGTGCGCCAGTTCTATTTGTGAAGAAGAAGGATGACACTATGAGGATGTGCATTGATTATAGGCAATTGAACAAAGTAACAGTTAAGAACAAGTATCCTTTGCCTCGTATTGATGATTTATTCGACGAGCTTCAGGGAGCGAGAGTATTCTCCAAGATTGATCTTCGTTCAGGTTATCACCATTTGAAGATCAAGGACTCGAATATTCTTAAGATAGCTTTCAGGACCCGATATGGTCATTATGAGTTCTTGGTGATGTCTTTTGGGCTGACCAATGCCCCAACAACGTTCATGCATTTGATGAACAGCGTGTTCCGGCCTTATCTCGACTCATTTTTCATAGTCTTCATTGATGATATTCTAGTGTATTCGCATAGTTAGGAGGAGCACGCGGAGCATTTGAGAGTTGTGGCAGAGATTGAGGGATGAGAAGCTTTATGCAAAATTCCAAGTGTGAGTTTTGGCTCAGTTTAGTGGCTTTCTTAGGCCACGTGGTGTCCATCGAGGGTATTTAAGTTGATTCGAAGAAGATAGAGGCGGTTCAGAGTTGGGCCAGACCATCCTCAGCCACAGAGATTCGTAGTTTTCTTGGTTTGGCGGGTTATTAACACCGGTTTATTCAGAGATTCTCATCTATCGCATCGCCCTTGACCAAGTTGACTCAAAAGGGTACTTCATTTGTATGGTCAGACGAGTTTGAGGAGAGCTTTCAGAAGCTCAAGACAGCCTTGACCACAGCTCTAATGTTAGTTTTTCCATCAGCTTCAGGTTCATATACCGTGTATTGTGATGCTTTGAGAGTTGGTATTGGTTGTGTATTGATGCAGAAGGGTAGAGTTATTGCTTATGCTTCTCGTCAGTTAAAGCCCCATGAGAAGAACTACCCCGTTCATGATTTGGAGTTGGCTGCCATAGTTCACGCGTTGAAGATTTGGAGGCATTACTTGTATGATGTGTCTTGTGAGGTGTTTACTGATCATCGTAGCCTCCAGCACTTGTTCAAGCAAAAGGATCTTAATTTGAGGCAGCGGAGGTGGTTGGAGTTGCTAAATGATTATGATATTACTATATTGTACCATCCGGGGAAGGCCAATGTGGTGGCCGATACTTTGAGCTGAAAGGCGGTGAGTATGGGCAGTTTGGTATATATTCTAGTTAGGGAGAGACCTCTTGCAGTTGATGTTCGGGCCTTGGACAATCGGTTCGTGAGGTTAGATATTTCGGAGCCCAGTCGGATATTGGCTTGTGTGGTTTCTCGGTCTTCCTTATATGATCGCATCAGAGAGCGCCAGTATGATGATCCGCACTTGCTTGTCCTTAAGGACAAAGTTCAGCACGATGATGCCAGGGATGTGACTTTTGGTGATGATAGGGTGTTGAGGATGCAGGGCCGGATATGTGTGCCCAATGTGGATGGGCTTCAGGAGTTGATTCTGGAGGAGGCCTATAGCTTACGGTATTCCATTCATCCGGGTGTTGTGAAGATGTATCAGGATTTGAGGCAGCATTATTGATAGAGAAGAATGAAGAAAGACATTGTGGGATTTGTGGCTCGGTGTCTCAATTGTCAACCGGTGAAATATGAGCATCAAAGACCAAGTGACTTGCTTCAGCGGGTGGATATTCCAGAGTGGAAGTGGGAGCGGATCACTATAGACTTTGTAGTTGGACTCCCACAGACTTTGAAGAAGTTCGATGCTATTTGGGCAATTGTGGATCGGCTGACCAAGTTCGTGCACTTCATTTATGTATGTACTACCTATTCTTCAGAGTGGTTGACAGAGATCTATACCCGAGAGATTGTTCGTTTGCATGGTGTCCCAGTTTCCATCATTTCAGATAGGGGCACTCAGTTTACTTCGCATTTTTGGAGGTCTGTGCAGCGAGAGTTGGGTACTCAGGTTGAGTTGAGCACAACTTTTCACCCTTAGACGGACGGGCTGTCTGAGCGCACTATTCAGATATTGGAGGACATGTTGCGTGCTTGTGTCATTGATTTTGGAGGGTCATGAGATCAGTTTCTACCGCTTGCAGAATTTGTTTATAACAACAACTACCCGTCGAGTATTCAGATGGCTCCATATGAGGCTTTGTATGAGAGGCGGTGTAGATCTCCAGTTGGTTGGTTTGAGCCGAGTGAGGCTAGGCTATTGGGGATAGACTTGGTGCAGGATGCTTTAAAAAATGTAAAGGTGATTCAGGAGAGGCTTCGTACAGCGCAGTCGAGACAAAAGAGTTATGCTGATAGGAAGGTTCGAGATGTGTCCTACATGGTTTGTGAGAAGGTTCTGTTAAAGGTTTCACCCATGAAGGGTGTTATGAGATTTGGGAAGAAGGGTAAATTGAGTTATCGGTTCATTGAGCCTTTTGAGGTGCTACAGAGGATTGGGGAGGTGGCTTATAAGCTTGCTATGCCACCCAGCTTGTCAAGTGTGCATCCGGTATTTCATGTTTCTATGCTCTGAAAGTATATTGGGGATCCGTCTCATATTCTAGATTTCAGCATGGTTCGGTTGGATAGTGATTTGACTTATGATGTGGAGCCAACAACTATTTTAGAGAGTCAGGTTTGCAAGTTGAGATCAAAGGATATAGCTTCAGTGAAAGTGCAGTGGAGAGGTCGGACCATGGAGAAAGTTACCTGGGAGACCGAGCGAGAGATGCAAAGCAGATATCCTCACCTGTTTGAGGCTTCAGGTATGTTTCTTGACTCGTTCGAGGACAAACGTTTGTTTAAGTTAGGGAGGATGTGACGACCCGGCCAGTCGTCTCATGAGTTGCCACTCCATTTCACCCATTTCTGCTTCTTATTGCTTTGTCTATCGGTTCTATATGTGATCGGGTTGTTGGTTTGGGTTCGGAAAGGTTCTGGTAAGGTTTGAGACACTTAGTCTCTTTTGAGGAAGCTTAAGTTAGAAAAGTCAATCGGATGTTGACTTATGTGTTAGAAGACTCGGGTGTGAATTTAGATGGTTCGGATAGCTTTGGGAGGTGATTTGGGACTTAGGAGTGTGATCGGAATGTGTTTTGGAAGTTCGGAGTAGATTTAGGCTTGAATTGGCGAAATTGGATTTTTGGCGATTTCCGGTTGATAGGTGATATTTTGATATAGGGGTTGGAATGGAATTCCGAGAGTTGCAGTAGTTCCGTTGTGTCATTTGGTATGTGTGTGCAAAATTTTAGGTCATTCAGACGTGGATTGGTTAGGTTTTTGATCAAAACCGTAATTTAGAAGATTTTGAAATTCTTAGGCTTGAATCCGATGCGAATTTGGTGTTTTGATGTTGTTTTGAGCATTCTGAAGGTTGGAACAAATTTGAATGAGGTTATGGGATATGTTGGCATGTTTGGTTGAGGTCCCGGGGGCCTCGGGTGAGTTTTGGGTGGTCAATCGGACCATTTCATGTTGTTTGGAATTGCAGAAGAACTGCTGTGTGTTACAGAGAATTTAGACCTTCGCGTTCTCGAGTGGGTTCTCGCGTTCGCGAAGGGTTAATTGGTGAAGGCTGGTATTAAGCCTTCGCGTTCGCGATGAAGGATCCGCGTTCGCGAAGGGATGGGTGATTGGTCATCGCGTTCGCGTGAAGTGGACCGCGTTCCCGTAGAGGAATTGGGTAGCTGAGCTTCAGGGTATTTTATTCATCGCGTTCGCGAGTGAGGTAACGCGCTCGCGAAGGGTCAAGCGAAAGAAGCATCGTGTTCACAATGGACAGTCGCAATCGCGAAGAGTAATTTTTTGGTCAAAGTTGATTTGTGCTTCGCGAACGCGAGGCGTTGGCCTTGTTCGCGAAGAAGGAAATTAGGCCTGGGCAGAATGTTTAAATATTCGTCTTGTCCGCGATTTTGTGGTATATTTCCACCATTTTTTAGCGTTTTTGGAACTTTTTGAAGGGGATTGAAGAGGGATTCAAGGGGAATCACTTGGAGGTAAGATTCATGGACTTAAAACTCGATTCTAATGTGAAATCTACCTAATTAGTCATGGAAATTAAGCCTAAAATTGAAGAACTAGGGCTTGAAATTGGAGACCTAGAATTTGGGATTTGAGGGGTCTTTTGTGGTTGGATTTTGATGATTTTGGTATGAGCGAACTTGGGGAACGATAAGGAATCCATTGATGTGAATTTTATCAGAATCCGAGATGTGGGCCCGGGGGATCAGGTTTTGGCAATTTCGGGATTTAGGTTGTGAATTGATTATTTTCGCTTGGGCTTCGTCCCCTTAGCATATTTTGATGCCATGATTTTGATTTTGGATAGACTCGATGCGAGTGGAGGCCGATTCGAGGGGCAAAGACGTCGCGGGCTAGAGTTTGGACCGGACTAAGGTGAATAATGATTGTAAATGATGTCCTGAGGGTATGAAACCATGGATTGCACATCGTTGTGCTACATTGAGGTGATGCACACGCTAGATGACAAGCGTGGGGTCATGCACTATTGGGGATTATGACTTAGTCCGTCCCGAATGACTATTTTACTTCGTATTTGACTGAAAACTATTTGCTATCATCATATTTTGGGCTGAATGTCATATTTGGGCCTCATGCCAACTATTTGAATCCTTAGGGGATTTTATTGATATTTTCTTAAAGTTTGACATTATACTTGAACTTAGTCATGCTATATTCTACTGTTTTCATAACTCAGCCATGTTTACTCTTCTTTAACACTTAAATGATATTTTGGGATGAGCACTATGTTTTACTGTTGCCCGAGTGGCTGTGAGATTCTGATTGAGTAAGGCCGAGGGCCTATGTTGTGAGGAAACACCTGATTATGATTATGAGGCCGAGGGCATGAGATTTATACGCTACGAGATGGCTTGTTGATATGAGGCCGAGAGCCTAGTGATGATGCCACGAGATGACTATATATTTCGCTTGGGCCGTAACGGGCCCCTCTAGGAGTCTGCACACCCCCAGTGAGCGCGGGTACCCAGTGTGATGTGAGAGATAGCCCGAGGGGCTGGTGTTGTTCTATGATCTTGCCTGATGAGTGATCCTTTATGTGTTTATCTTTTCTATTTTCCTGTTATTTGCTTGCTTAACTATTAAAAAGGCATTTTTATGAAGTTTTTAAACTGAACTCAGTAATTTTACACATCTTTACTGCTTCCTTATAGCCTATAATGTGCATTACGCGATTTCTTGCTTTTAGTCTTTATTTCTGATTACTACTCACTGAGTTGGAGTACTCACTTTACTCCCTGCACCCCATGTGCAGATTCAGGCGTTGCTAATCCTGCTAGTAAGGGTTGAGAGCTTCTGGCAGACTTCGGAGTTCACGAGGTAGCTGCTTGACATCCGCAGTCCCGTGTTTCTCCCCCTTTATCTCATTTCTTTCTCTGTCAGTGATTCTGTAATAGTTTAGTAGACACTTCAAACTTATAGTACATTGATAGATGTTCATGACTAGTGACACCTCGATATCGGGCTGTGTTGGATTTTATTTTCGCAAACTGTAATGTTCACTGCTTACTTTTGGGTTATTTATTACATTTTAGACTTAATTCTTATTGTTTAATTGCTTAAAACTGAAATGGAAAATTGTCGGCTGGCCTTGTCTTCATGAGAAGCGCCATCACGACCGGGTCCGGGTTTAGGGTCGTGACAAGAGTATTATGGATTTTATAAGAGTAGTTCTTTCCGCCATAGTTAAGAACTTTGTCTTCCATCCAACTAGCCTGCTTTTAAAGTTGTCAAGTATGAACTGGAAGTTACTATTTTGATGTTGACTAGTAAAAATTGGAAAACCTAGATATTTTCCAAATGACCGTCCTTCCATCATTGCAAAGGATTGTAACACAAAGCTTTTGTTAGAAAGGGAGCAGTTATTTGAAAAAAATATCTTAGATTCTTGAAAGTTTATTTTTTGACCTGATATGTGATTGAAATGGTTAATATCATCAATAATAGCATGACAACTTTGCATATTAATTTTAGAAAGCAGGATGATATCATCGGCAAAGAAAAGATGTGAGATATCCGGACCATATTTGGAGATTCGAATTGGCTGCCAATGTAGATAATCTACTGACTAATTAATCATATGAGAAATATTTCAATACACATGATGAATATATAAGGAGACAAAGGATCCCCTTGGCGAAAAGGGGTGAAGTAAGAAGTACGTGTTCCATTAATGAGTATTGACATAGTTGTAGTGGTAATACAGGACATTATTAACTATGTGAGAGAGTTAGGAATATTAAAATATAAAAGAATTTTTCTTATAAAAGACCATTCCAGACGATCAAAAGCCTTTTCAAGGTCTAATTTGAGGAGCATGTAGCTTGTTTTACCTTTCATCTTATGAAAATGGATAATAATTTCCTGAACTATTATTGCATTGCCAGAAGCTCTCTTTCCTTGTTGGAAGCTAGTTTGTATTGGACCTATAATTTTCAAAAGGACAGGCTAGCCTATTAACTAATATTTTAGTAATTAATTTGTAAATAGTATTACACAAACTTATAGGCCTATATTGTTGAATTGTGTGTGCGTGCTTGAACTTTGGGATAAGGCATATCACTACTAGAAATTGGACCTATAGTAACGGTATTTTCCGCAACGGTTATATAACCGTTACTAAAGACCCTGTAGCAACGGTTATAACCGTTCCAATAGGATATCAAATCAACCGGCACATTTTTGCAAGTAAACCGTTACATAAGTGAAATAACCGTCGCCATAGGGTGTTCTACTGCGACAGTTTTTGTAACCGTAATAGTAGGACGACCTGTGACTACGGTTCTTTAAAAATGGGTCTATGGAGACGGTTCAATTTCCCTCCTAACTTTACCCAATTTTATTTTTATTTTCGTTTTTTTCCCTCCATTAACCAAACCCTAGACTTTTTTTTTTAATTTCTAATAACAAAATATATGGAGCCCACTCAGATGAACTATTTCCTAGAGCACATCGAACAGAACAACACTTTCCACTTTTCTCAACTATCAAACTACCAAATTAGAGAATACTCCCCCAAGCAAATCTGAAGATGCCCAAATTGCAAGGACTAAGCAAATTAATATATCGACGGTCTCTTAATTCCAGCAAATAAATTGCAAGGACTCAGCAAATAGAGGACTCAGCAAGTAGTCGCTGACGAGACTCCCGTCCAGATATTCCGGTGCCATAACGGTCTGGCCGAGATTTGCTTTTTAGGAGCCTTTTTGGTGCGGCCTTTTTGTACTCTACCGCCGAAGACTCTTAATTTTTCTATAGCTGCAAAGGTTATACTCATGGTTACTCTTAATTTTTTTTACAAGTTTATGGTAAGATACACTAATTCCCTTTGTGTTTTTGATAAAATTAGTAGGTGAAACAACTTTGGTACTAGTAGGGGTTGGAGAAGCTGCAAATTTGGTGCGATAAGGGCAGAGGCTTTGGCTCCTCATCTTAAAGATATTATTGAAAAAGCCAAATTTTTGTCAAAGGTTAGTACTGCTGTCCGCTTTTCTAAGTAGAAACACTAGAAAATTTCTTCATTTTCATTTAGTAAATGTATTTAAATGGTTTGGATCCGAATAAATTTGAATGATTTACTTTTGTTTTATTTTGGTTTTTTATTGTGGGTTTCTTCTTATTTGTTCAATTTTTTGTCTCTAAATAGTAATAGAATTGCTGGGTTAATACCTAATTTATGGATATTCCTATGTGGTAAAAGGATTTTGGATGCCTAATTACTCTCCAGATTTTTTAATGGCTGAGATGTATTGTTAACAAGGACCAAATCTAATCTCATGTTAAAACAAGTTACAAAATGTAAAGAAGCGGACAAGTGTTTGTGAAGATTATCCATCTTTGTGTAGTTTCTTGCTAAAGTTATTCCAAGGGGAGCACATAGCCAAATAGGGGGTACCCACTCATTAATGATTTTAGCATTCGAAGCTGACAACTTTTCAATCTTAACCCAAGTGACTTCACACATTTGCTGGAATGGCAGCTTTAGCTGATAAATTACTCGCCCTCTTCTGTCAGCTCATTCAGCTATGCTACATTTTTCTTGGTGCTTTAAGTTGCAACTGTAGCATGTTCCTCTTTATATTCAGCTAAAGCTTTTTCATGTTGGATGGGACTAAGAAATACTACTGTCGTGGAAAATACTTATCACCCAGTGCATGTGCCGAAAATAATAAGTGCATGATATGTATTTTTATATGTATTCTTACTTCAATTTATCAGTTTAATGTGATAAATTAAGGCATTAGTTCCAGATAATTTTTTATTATATCATATTAGTTTCTGATATATGTAAGAGAAAGTAGCAGCTAGCTAACTTGTTGATGCCTTTTATTTCCTTTTTAACTTAAAAGAGTCGAATCTCTTTCAAACAGGTGTTATGTAAAAGATTGAGGAAGCAGAGTGGGTGTAAACCAATTAAGTCACTCAATATTCATTAGGTCTCAGTTGCTTTTTTTTCCCTACAAGATGCATTGTTTGAGTGCCTCGGCAATGACCAACTATCTCTAGATTTACTCATTATGTCTGATCTGCATTATCTTTAAAAGATGTCAAATCTCTCTCCCTCTATCACTCAATGCATTCATACACGCATATGTCATTTCTTTTTAGGTGGAATATATCGATAACCCCTTGAACTCACATCCTTTCATTTTGGTCCTTGCATTTTAAGCTTTAAATTTTGTTGGAAATGTCAAATTAATATGCTTTTGGTTTATTTGGTTAGTTTTGTTGATTTACTTTTATCGTATAGAATATCTATGGATAATGGTGATAAAAGTTGAATGAATCTCTTGAGATGGACGGATGAGTATATCCGTGGAGTGAATGATTTTCTTGATAAGGCATTTGAACGAGCCGCCCAAGGAAATAAAATATTATGCCCTTGCAAAAAGTGCATGAATCGCTATTGGTATTATAGAAATGTGGTGGAGGATCATTTGGTTGTTCATGGATTTGTTGATGGTTATACCAAATGAGTTTTCCACGGGGAAGGATTTTCCTCGAGAAATACACCTCATCCAAGCAATGATGATGAAGGTTCTACCATGCGTGATGATATTGATGGGCTACTTCATGATACATTTAGAAATATAGAGGGTCAGGCAGGGGATGAAGAAGGAGTTGGGGAAAGACTATCTGAAGATGCAAAGAAGTTTTTCAAATTGCTGGAGGAAGGAAAACAAGTGTTATATCCGGGTTGTGAAAATTTCAGTAAACTGAGTTTCACTATTCGATTGTACTTGCTTAAATCCTTGCATGGGTTGAGTAATGTGGCTTTCTCTGATTTGTTAGAGTTGATAAAAGAGGCATTTCCTTTGCTCAGGTACCGGAATCTTTCAACAAGGTTAGAAACATGATAACAGATTTGGGTCTTCATTATGAAAAAATACATGCATGCCCTAATGATTGCATGTTGTTTTGGAAAGAAAATGTGAATGTCGATAATTGCTCTATTTGTGGGTCTTCAAGATGGAAGAGTGCTGGTCCTTTTACTAAAGCAAGCTCTAAAATCCCTGCAAAGGTTTTAAGGTACTTTCCTTTAAAGCCTAGGCTTCAGAGGATATTCATGTGTTCTGAAACGGCTGTTGCAATGAGATGGCATGCTAATGAACGACCCAATGATGGGAATCTAAGACATCCTACTGATGGGGAAGCTTGGAAGGCTTTTGATTCTTTGCACCCAGACTTCTCTAGAGATGCTCGAAATGTTAGATTGGGTCTTTCAAGTGATGGTTTCAACCCGTTTCGGACCATGAGCATTTCCCATAGCACGTAGCATGTTATGTTAATGAACTATAATTTATCACAGTGGATTTGCATGAAGCCAAAGTATATAATGTTGTCTATGATCATTCCAGGTTCATTAGGAAATGATATAGATGTGTACCTACGACCATTAATTGAAGAATTGAAGGAACTATGGGAAACTGGGATAGACACATTTGATGCTGAAACCAACCAAACTTTCCGAATGCGTGCTGCCTTAATGTGGACAGTTAGTGACTTTCCAGCATTAGCAATGCTTTCAGGATGGAGTGTTAAGGGGAGATTGGCATGCCCCACTTGCAATTATGACACATATTCTCAATATCTCAAACATAGTCATAAGATGTGTTACTTGGACCATCAAAGATTTTTGCCTCGTGATCATCCATTCCGACGAGATAAAAATTCTTTTGATGGTAAGGAGGAGCATAGACCTGCACCTGCTCCATTGTCGGGTGAAGAAGTGTTTGAAGAGCTACTTGAATTCAACAATATCTTTGGAAAGAGAACTAAAAAAGGCTTGGGAGTGGTAAGGGTCCGTGGAAAAAGAGATCCATTTTTTTCGAATTGCCATATTGGGTGCATAACAAATTGAGGCACAATCTTGATGTGATGCACATCGAGAAAAACATATGTGATAGTTTGCTTGGGACTTTATTAGAAATAGATGGAAAATCAAAGGATCATGAAAAATCTCGCTATGACTTACAAGAAATGGGGATACGAAAGGAGCTACAACCAAGAATAAATAATGATGGAACTATAAGTTTGGCTAGATCTTGTTTCTACATGAAACTGAAATAGAAAAGTTTGTTTTGTACTGTCATGAAAAATGCTAAATTACCAAAAGGCTGTGCTTCGAATATTTCAGAACGTGTACAAGTGAAGGAGATGAAAATATCAGGGTACAAGAGTCATGACGCCCATTTTATGATGCATTACTTGCTCCAGGTTGCTGTTAGAAAAGTGTTGCCCAAGAATATTTCATTGGCCTTGATTAGGTTGGGAAATTTCTTTAGAGCTATATGTAGTAAGGTCATAAGGCGAAGAGATCTTGAAACAATGCAGTCTGAAATTGTTGAAATAACATGTGAGCTTGAAAAGATTTTTCATCCAACATTTTTTGACATAATGCCACATTTGCCTATTCATTTGGTGAATGAAATTAAGCTTGGGGGTCCAGCTCATCTTCGTTGGATGTATCCCATTGAAAGGAACCTATGTAAGTACAAGGCATTTGTACGTAATCGATCTAGGCCAGAAGCGTCAATAGCAGAGGGGTTTTTGGCCGATGAGTGCTTGACGTTTTGTTCGAGATATCTACATGATGGTGTGAAGACAAAATTAAGTAGGTACCAAACTGTAGATGATGAGTGCTCTCAAAATTTGTCACCTATATTCCCTAATATAGGCCATCCAATTGGAAGTAAGAAAAAAAATACTTTTCTCATGGATGCGCAGTTATGCTTTGAAGCACATCGATATGCTCTGTTCAATACTGGAGATGAACAAATGGAAAAGTTTATCGAGTAAGATAAATTATATTAATATTTATTTATTTTTTATATTATTTTTTCTTTATTATATGATTAAACTTGAAATATTCTTGATTGCAGGGAGCATAAGAATTTAATTGTTAATCATAGTAGATCAAATGCATGGGTAAGAGCGAGGGATCATAGTCGGGAATTCAACAATTGGCTTAAAGAGAAAGTTAAAAATATTGTATTGCCAGATTATTTAAGATCGCTAGCCAAATGACCTAATATGGTAGCCAAAAGATATACGGGATATTTTATTAATGGATACCGATTTCATACTAAAGAACGGGATTCCCGAGGTAAGACTCAAAATAGTGGAGTTACTTTATCGGCAACAACAGATAGTTTTGCTAGTGCTAGGGACCAAAATCCCATCGATGGTGAAGTTATCTATTATGGAGCGATTCAGGATATCATTGAGATTGATTATTGGGGTTGTTTCAGTGTTGTGCTATTTAGATGTGATTGATTTCGTAATGAAATAGATGATTATGGGTTAACTCGGGTGTGCTTCAATAGATTATGTAGTAGAGATAATTCTTTTGTATTGGCATCACAAGTTTATCAACTTTTTTATGTTGAGGATCCAACTGAGAAAGATGTTTATTATGCGAGGAGCAAAGTACTTGTTGATTTGTATGATCTAGAGGAAGAGAACTGTCCTAATATTGGAGAGATATTTTGGAGGGAACCTAATAATGACATTGGTTCCTCATCTAGATTACTTGATGTTGACATTAGATGGTCAAGAGATGATGTACCCGTTGATATCATTGATACTCCATCTAATGCACAAAATTCACATGATACAATGGTGGAAACATCGGAAGAGGAGGATGGGTTTGATGATACTGATTGGGACTGGATGGAAGCAGATGATTAAATAAGAAAATTTTGAAATTCTTTTAAGTATATTCTTTTTTGAGTGAGTGATAATGCCTTTTTAATAAATATTTTATGATTAATTTTGTTTATTTTCTTTATAAAAATTATTCTGATATGCTTCAATTTTTGCAGGATTTGAGAGAGATTTCGGATACTTTTGTTCGGTTGTTGAGGCTCGTCCCTTCTCCCACGTCCTCTTTGGTTTAGTTGGTAATTTATATCCTCCATTAAATTATAGCAATATTATAGCTAATATGATATTTGGTCGTCATTCTCACACGGAATGGCTCAGTTCATTCACATTGTTCATTCAACTGAATATTATAGCTGGTTTTTCCAGTTATTGATCTTGCCTCATCATCCACATGTTGCAAATCCTTCCCAGTTTTCTTCATTGCACAGTCATGCTCTTTGTATGTATCAGTAGTAACTTGTTCTTAGCTACTAAAATCTGATTTTTAAGACCTGTAGAATTATTTTTGGTTGGTGATTTATTTACCACTACCCAAGGTTGATCTGTTGGGTGTTTAACAACCTGTGAGCCTGGTTCTTTGTGCGTATTAGTAGTAACTTGTTCTTAGTTTTCATATCCAACAATCCAGTGGTCTTAGGAATGACTTGCCCGATAAACAAAGCCCCAGATTCTTCTACTTTTTCTTGCTGAAGACCAGCCTGCTCATTAGATTCAATCTGTTGCTGCACCCCTACTGACTTGCTGAGTGTATTAGCTTGATCTACACACCCATTCAACTTACTATTAGTTTGCAAAGCTGAATTCACAGCCTTGTAAATCCTAGCCGAAGCTGTAGTTATAGGGACATCACCTCACTTCAGCATTTCTTTCATTTCTTTGGATTGAAATTTAGTGTTGATTTATTGTGCCTCAGTTGCCACCTTAATGAAGGCATCCTCCAAAGATATGTCAGCCAAACCCCAAGATTAGACAGTATACTTCTGCTTTGCAAGTTTAACTGTTAGAAATACATCCGAAATTCTTGAATGGAAAGTTGTAATTGAGGCTTACAATACTGTTGAATCTTTGTGCTTGAAGTTAAGGTCCTATGATTAGATCTATCTGTTTGATTCACCTGAAATATACATTCTTCGAGCAGATTTTTGTTAGAAATGATATACTATGTTTGCTACTTTTGCTAACCTATATTGTGTTTGCTTTTTAGAATCAGAAAAATATTTGAATAGTCATGAATCAAGAAGGGTGCTCAAGCAAAAATAAGAAAATATCCAACCGTATTCCAGCTGGATCACTTGCATCTTTGCGAAATCAAAGGGTTTCGTCGTTGACAACAAAAAGAACCTTCCAAGCTACAAGATCAAATGCAATTGAAGAACGACAATCAGAAGGTGGATTACCTTCATCTTTACGAAACCAAAAGGTTTCATCATTGACAACAAAAACAGCCTTGAAAGCTCTAAGATCAAATGCAAATGAAGAACGATAATCCGAAGGTGGATCTCAATTGCAAGAACAAGTGCCACAGAATCGCACCTCTTCAGCAACACAAGGAGTACATGAACAAGTGCAACAAGGGAATATGGATTTCATCACTCCTGCATCATAGGGAGTACATGAACGATCTGATGACTATACCACTCATGAAGCAGTTGAACAATTTGAGGAACAAGGCAAATATATATAAATTTTAATCATAAACTTAACTAAAAATAGTGATTAATGATTATCTTTGTTTTGTTCTATTGCAGGCCCCTCCTCGCCAAAAAGAAAAAGAGGCCGTACTCAAATGCCAAGGGTTCATGGTAGAAAGGAGCATAAAATAATCATTTTAAATGAGTATAATCAACCCGTTGGTCCTACTAAAGAGGTTGTAAAAGAGTTGGGTAGCTTCCTCGGCATATTGGCAAGGAGTGAGACTTTTTGTCCTCTTAATGTATTTAATTGGAGGAAACTTGACACAAAAGATGACATGTGGAAATATATCAAGGTATTAAGTTCCCAATGTCCCATAAACATGGATGATATTTCTTATTTCTTACACTAATCCAATTGTACTAAATTTGTAGAAAAAATATGACATTCCTGACGAGGCGAAACCATGGGTTTTTGAATCAGTTTGTAGTGCTTGGAGAAAGTATAAGAGTCAATTGAAGACAACTCACTTCACAGCCTATGATAATGATGAGCTTCGAATGGAGAATAGGCCAGTAGATATTCCGGAATCTCACTTTAAGGATCTTCTTAAATATTGGAACTCCGATCCTCACAAGGTAATTACATCCAGAATCTCTTGTCTTATTTTAACATAATTGTTCTTTGGTGTCTGAGTCAAAAGAATCAGAAGTAAAATAGTACCGAATCTGACCATTTGCTTTTCCCCAATCTTCCGCCCTACCATGTTATGTTTGAAATGTTTCTATAGTAAATTAGTACTACTACTAGTCAGTTTGGTGGAGTAAGGGTTCTTCTTCTTCAGGTATGTTTTGCTTTTGCACTTTTTATTTTCATTCTTCTTCTTCTTCTTTTTCTTTTTCTTTCTAAATGTCCAAAAAGCGTCGAAATGCTGGCAAATTTTTTTCAGAAATTTTTTGCCTAGTTTCTGTCCAATTTCTGCCCAGTTTTAAACAAGTAAATATATCAGTCCACTGGAGATGCAGGTTTATACTAACCTGAGACCTCTTTCATAAGGTAGACAAGATAAATAACCCAGTGAAAAAGGAATAACAAAACAAAACCAATTTCTTTTTAGTTAATAAAGAAGTGGAAATGTAAAGAAATTTCCAATAGGAACAAAAACTGGGCATCAATGGTGACTGCAGCTGTTGTGAGATGTTCTACTAAATTGATAGGGTGGTTTATTATAAGAAGAGACTGTAAAAGAGAGTATGAAACTCAGAGGCTCACTCTCTCCATTATAAGCTTTCCCAATTGCAGTAAATCAATCACCTATTGGTTGACTCGTTTATTTGCAGAAAATGTCCGAAACCAATACAGAGAATCGAAATAAGTTAAAGTGCCCGCACACTGCTGGCAGAACACCTTTTGCTTTAATTCGCGAGGTTTGATGTTTATCTTTCTTATTTTTTTTAAATTATGAACTTGCTAACTTTATATGGAAAGATTCTTATACCTGTTTTCATGTAACTAGGAAAAAAAGAAAGAAATCTCTGATACTTCAGATACTGTATCAAGTAAGGACATGTTTGTGGCTACAAGAAAAAGAAAACTTGGCCGAGTATACAAAAGCTCATATGACAATACGATTAGTAAAATTGTATGAAATTTCTAATTTAAAGTTTGTCGTGCTTATTTATTTGTTCTTAATTATTGATTCAACTTTAGTTACTTAAAACTCTTTTTTCTCGCATTTTTGGTTTGTAGGCTGAAATGGAGAAAATACAATCAACTCAGGAAAGTGAAGATGGCAGTCATTCAGATGACGCTTTTGCATCAGTCATGGGACCTGAGCATCCAGGTCGCGTGAGATTGTATGGACGAGGGGTTACCAAGATTGTGTTAAAAGGGCAAAAAGGGAATCTTGGATCTTCTGATGAGAGGATGCAACAGAAAATGGAGGAAATGGAAGAGAGGATGCAACAAAGAATGCATGAAAAGTTGAACGAATAAAAGGATGCCATGGAACAAAATATTACAATGAACATCATCGCACGACTTCAGCGTCTGAACCCATATTTGCGACTTGATCCTGACATGTTAAGGTTCAGTGCACGTTCACCTGTAGAAGCCTCCTCTGCACAACAAGCTGCTGTTCAACTAAACAGTCGACCATCTGCTGGTAGTAACAATCAAGGTCAGTACGTACCAAATATTATACATCTTCTTCTATTTCTTCTTCTTCTTCTCCTTCTTCCTTGCTTGGGATTTTGCTTGGTTCAAGGCAGAGGGGATATGAATTGCCATGTTTCCATTTTCACTAGGCAGTCCATATGGCTGTATTATCATGTCTTTGTACAGTTATATTGACATTTATATCATATGTTTACTGTCTTTGTAATGAAGATTACATCATTGAAATGCATTGGCTGCTTTTTTAAATAGCAAGTAGGTTATGGAAAGAAATTACGGTAGTAAATAGGATTCAAGATAGAAGAAAGAGGAACCTTGTAATGAGAATCTTGGAATGGTAGATTTTCTGTAATTGTCTTTAGGCTTCCTGTGAATTATCACCACAAGATACAAATTACTGCCAGGAATTTAAATTAGCAATATCTGAAAAGAAAAGATAATAAGAATGGATTTATTTATGACTTACTTGAAGAAGGAACTGCGATGGTGGAAATGAGAAGGGAAAATCCCACAAATATTAGTAAGAATAAGCATAGAAAATTAGAAGCCCTATGCTCCATTTTTTTTGTTGGAGTATTGTCTTATGACAGGATGAAGGTAGATCTGAGAACAGAGACAGCTAATAGTGCTGGCCTTTTATAAGGGGAGGATACTATTTTAATATTTACTTTCTTAAACAATTTCGCATTATAAAAATTAAAGTACTTTATGAGTTCTCACAAGGCATTTTCTTGATAGCAGGAAAACAAGTAGAAGAGGTTTTCAACTCCCAACATGATCTTTATATTGATGTTTAATATTTGCAAATACTGAATTTCGGTAGTTGAAATACTGGTGAAATATTGAAAAGCTTGTTTGAGAAGTATTTCGAGTGAAATAATCATTTTTACTTATAAAACTTAAAATTGCTTAGGAGGTATTGTTCATATAATTTTTGTTCATTTTCAATTTTCGACTTGAGAATAACGAGGCTACCTTGTTAAACTTGCACATTTTGTTGTTGGAATCTTTTATATATGTTTCTCCTTAGACTTAAGAAATGGTTAGAAAATGTTTTGGCAATCTCAATTTGTTTAGTCTGTAGATTGAAGACATGATGGAAAGCCTTGGCGTAACTAGTAAAGTTGCTACCTCTTGCAGAAATGTAGGGTAAGGCTGCGTATAGCGCTTAGTGCACCGGGCTGCCCTTTTTATAGATTGAAGACATGCTATGAATAATGCTATATATCAAACCCTGGACATAAAAAGTAAATTCAATGTTTATTCTTAAGCAAAACAAGAGAAGTAAACATGGCTACAAGCCTACAACTAACCTGCTGCTATTGAAACTCATTTCTTAGTACACTGACTAAGAAAAGGTTTTTTGCACTTTGTAATAGTAGCTAGCTCTCTCTTTTTTTTTCATGGCAATTTGTTCTATGAGTATTCTTAGACCGGATTCTCTTGAAGGATAATAACTTTATTTATCCTCTTTTGTAGGTGGATTAAATCAAGAAATGGATGATGAAGACGATTAAGAACTAGACCTTACTTGAGATAATTTTGAATTGTTATAGATGAATGTTCTAGGAATCTTTTGTTACCAATATTTTTTGAAACTTATTTACCCTCTTGAAATGTACTATACTTATGCACTCATGGGATAGTGCTTTATAGATATTGTTATTTGCTTGATGGATAATTTTATATTATTAATAGTTTCATTTTATGATGTATTTAAATTTTAATATTATTATAATTTATTATATGTATAAATTTTATTTATAACAGGTGATATATTTTGATTTTAATTGAACCGATACAGTAGCCTACCTGAACCGTTGCAATAGGATACAAATGGCGTTCCAGTAGACAATGTAAACCGTTGCAATATGTCCCATAAACTGTTCTAAAATGATCTACAAAACCGTTCCAAATACAAATATAACTGTCACGATAGCTTAAAGAAACCGTTGCTATATCCAACATAACCGTAGCAATAGCTTACATAAGTATTGCTTTAAATAATATGGCAATGGTTAAGAACCGTTGTATAAACAATATAGTAATGGTTTTAATCCGTTCCAATTGGAAAAAATAATCGTTCCAACAGAGAAGGGGAAAACCGTTGCGATAGACATATCTATTGTCATGGCAATGCAAACCGTTGCAAGAACCGTTTCAGTAGACCTATGGGTACGCCGGCTGATGTAACGGGCGGTAAACCGTTCCAAAATCCCTACGACAACGATTTGGCAGTCTATGGGGACGATTTTCCAACCGTTACTGTAGATCATTTTTTAGTAGTGTATGTAAGTGTGATTAAGGTCAGGGGGAATGACCTTGTCAGTGAAAATTTGTTGGCAAAAACGTATAACCTTAGGGCCTACTTCGTTCCAATATTTTAGATAGAAAAAAGGATGTAGGCCATCCGGATCTGGCGCTTTATAAGGTTTGAATCTTTTTATAGTTTGAGTAATTTCTACATCTTTAGGAACTGCCTCTAGGAGCTGGAAGTCAGTATGTTCAATTACATTTGAATGTGCTACCTGAATATTAGTTGAAGAAAAAATATGTTCTGTTGAAAACAAGTGCTGGTAGTAATCAGAGATTTGTCTGTGTATTTCATCAGTGTTAAAAGTCCAATTTCCTACTATATCTTGTAGATCAGTTATCCTATTTTTTCGTCTATGTTGTAGTATGGACATATGGAAAAATTTAGTGTTGACGTCACCATTATTTAGCCACGATATATGAAATTTAAGTTTCCAAAAATCTTCCTCTAAGCGCAGAATGTTACTATAATCATTTATTAACTGTTGCTCTAGATTTTGAAGGAATTTACTTGTAGGATAATGAATTGAAGATTGAATGCCCTTGAATCGAGCTAATAACTTTCGTTTGGAATAGCCTCCTCGAAAAAAAATTCGTGCTAATAAGATCAAACTAATTTCCCCAGACCTTATGCACTAGTTGTTGGAATTGAGGGTGTGTTGTCCACATTGTCTCAAAGCGGAAGATTTTCTTATGATGGGGCGCCTAGATTCCAATGTTAATAAAAGCGGATAGTGGTTCGAATAAGTTCGTGGTAAATGTTGAACCGCTGCCTCTGGGAATATATTAAGCCATTCATAATTTGCTAAAATACGGTCTAGTCTTTCTAAAATTGTGTAGCCATGACGTCATTTATTGGTCCACGTGTAATGGCTACCCCTAAACCCTAAATCCATCAAATTGCATGAATTAATAAACTTTCCAAAGTTATCTGCTCTACTATTACTTATTGGTAGACCACCAAATTTTTTATGAGCGCTAAGTATTTCATTAAAGTCCCATCCTATTAGCCAAGGACCATTTACGTAGTTTCCATGAAAAGACATTAAACTATCCCATAGTTTATTTCTAGCACCGTAAGAATTACTAGAATAAATTGTAGATAATAACCAGCAGTGGATGGACATATCTAAACAAGACAGTGTATTTCTTATTCTGACATCCTCAGTTCTTCCATATTAATTAGTGTGTCATGACACAACACGACCAAACAACCTATGAGCCCATTAGCAGGCACCTCCGACATGTGAGTGAACTGAAAATCGTCGCGAAGCACTGTGTGATCATGCATGTGTGTCTCCAAGAGTATAGCCAAAGCTGGCCTGTGATTGTCCAACAAGGATCAGAAGTGGTGCCTAAATTCAGCATTATAGGAACCTCGCCAATTACAAATTATAAAATTCATGCTTGGAGGTGAAACGATTACCCTCTCAGTCGGAACTGGACTCTAGGGATTGGTAGCCTGCATGGCCATCATTCCCTGATCCTCTACTGATTGAATCTTTGGAAGCGTCGGAATTATGACCATGGCATATTTCCCGGCTTCTCGATTTGTCATCAAACGGAAGTTGAGTCTGCATGTTACTAACTCTAGCGGGCATTTCAGTATGAACTTTTTTTGTACTGCTCCTTGAGGTTGTAAAGATAAATGCCCTTTAGCCACAGAAATTCCGTGCGAGTTACCCTCATCTCCGCTAAGATTTTCACCAACTCCTGATTTGTTTGCATGTCTAGTACGTTTGGAGATATTTGTGGTGAAGGAGATGGAGTCATTTGTGGAGATAATGGGTCATATGGACTTATTGGTGTGGAGTAGGGTGATAGAGGGTTCAATGAGTCAAGTGGTTGGAACTAAGGGGCATATATTTGGCCCTAGTGGTGTGGAGGGTAGAAAAGAAGCAGGTTCATGTGTGGGTTTACATGCAGAGTTGGAGGGTTCATGGGAAACGACCATTGTGGTTGGTGCGAGTCGATGGTCCAGTAGTAGTGGAGTCTGAGTTGTGTACCATTGTGTTTGGACATATGCCTCCATCCCAAACCTGATTCCCTCCGTTATAATTTCGGCTAAATGTGTTGGATTTTGGACTAAGAGGACTACTTCCTGTTTATTGAGCTCTACGGTGAAGATCAGAGCATAGACTTGGAGGCCCATATCTAGCCATGATTGTAATGGATGGTCCATCATTTGAGGTTGTGAAGTGCATATCAGAGGCTTTGATGGGTGGGGTATTTGTGGACCCTGCATGATCAGGCGAGGAAGATGATAAAACTGGTTGTTGTGGTGGATTGCTTCTCTGAGATAGTTGTTGCTGTGAGTGTTTGTGAAGGTTGGTCGCTGCATGGTTTATGAAGAAAGGTGAAAGAAGAGTAGACTGTTGGTGGAGGTAATATTGAAGGAGTTCCTGCAGAAGAGTTATTCCTCCAGGAGTATTAGAAGGTGTAGACAGTGGCCTAATAGCATGTATAGAAGAGGATGGAAGGGTGGCGGAGAGGTGATGGTCATCACATGGACCATAATCATTATGGTTTGTTGGAGTTGGAGAAATCGTAGGTTCATAGGCTACTGTAGTATGCAACTTAGTGTTGTTAATGGTGTTTTGTAGAGGTAATTTCGAGGGACTTTGTTGGGCATTAGGGATTATATTCTTGGATGATTGGTCAGTCGTAGCCCGTAGTGGCTGTGGTAATAGTAGGCTCATTTACCTAACGTGTCACCAAAGGGATAGTTAACGTGTGGAAGCTAGTGTTTGACAGTAGGGTTTCTTGAGTAATGTTATTACTATTAACAATGCTAAGGTAATTAATATGGTTTCTAACTGTGTGGGCTGTGGGCTTGTAAGTTTGCCCTGTTGGACCTACTAATAAGGGCTTCAGAGTTGAAAGTGTTTGGTGTGACATGTTGGATTATGTTATGTGAGGGTGTAGTATTGGGCCGGTTAGAAGTCAATGCTGGGCTAGTAGGAAGAATGTCATTATTAACTAAATTAGTATCCATATCAGCTGATAGATATAGGAAATGATTAGAAGAGCTTTTAGTGGACTGCCCATGTGGATTTGGGTAATTACAGTTTGAGTCGGCCTTATTTAGCTCAGTAGGTATAGGGAACTTACCTGCTTCTGCCGGTGGTGTTCTGGTTTCCGCCTCCTTTGCATTCCTCATTGTTGAGCTTGGATGATTGGTCATGCGGTTGTTATTCCTCCTTGGAAAGTTGACAGTTTGCCACTCTATTTGTTGGGGTTTGACAGTAGGGGATTTAGTAGAAGAAGAAGGTGAGCTGTTTGTATTCAAAAAAGAGCTTGTTATTGATTTTTGGAAGGAGCAGTTTAATGAGGCATGGCCATATCTTCCATAGTCAGTACGAAGAAGATTAAGCCCTTCGTTTTGGATAGCTTGTTTGCGGTTGTCAATATGAATGTGTGTTTTAAGTGGCTTTTCAAGCGCTACCTCAATGCAAATGCGTGCATACCTTCCCCTAATAGCAGTGGTGGTGCAAGTATCAACTTTTAGCAGTTTGCCCAGTTTAGATCCCACCAATTGTATAATTTCCAAATTATAAAACTCAGTAGGGAGTTCAGGAAGATGCACCCATATAGCAGAGTACGTTAGTTAAGTATTAGAGGCAATGAATTTAGGTTCCCACTGTTGCGGAAGCCAAATGTATATAGTGTGAATAAGTCACAACTACTATACCAAAAATTATGACAGCCACCAAATAATAAATAAGACAATAAAACAACAATAAAGGGAACACCAGAATTTACGAGGTTCGGCTAATTTTGCCTACTCCTCGGACACAACCAATATTTTATTCCACTCCAAAAATACAAGTGAAATAATACTAAAGAGAGAAGATACAAATGCCTTAAACAGATGAGAAGGCAAATGAGAGGTGTGTTTAAATCCTAAACATTAAGCCTTCTTTTATAGGGGGAAAATCCCCCCAACTTTTGTTTTCCCACCGATGTGGGACAAACATTTTGCCAATTTCAACAAATCTCCACCTTGGCAAAATTCCACATTTTCAATTCTCTCTCAATAACAAATTTTGGTTGTGTCTTCATCTTCAATCTTCAGTGTTCAACAATGTTGATCAAATCCAAACAATGTTGAAACTTGACCGCAGTCACCACCTTTGTCAGCATATCAGCAGGATTCTCTGTAGTATGAATTTTCTTCACCGTGACTCCACCTTCTTCTATGATTTCTCGTACGAAATGATACCGAACATCAATGTGCTTCGTCCTTGCATGATAAACTTGGTTCTTCGCTAATTGAATAGCACTTTGACTATCACAAAAAATTGTGATACCTTTTTGTTCAACACCAAGCTCCTTTAGCAATCCTTGAAGCCAAATTGCCTCCTTCACAGCCTCTGTAATAGCCATGTACTCTGCCTCTGTTGTAGACAAAGCAACTGTTGACTGCAAAGTAGACTTCCAACTAACTGGTGCCTTTGCAAAAGTAAACACATAACCAGTAGTTGATCTTCGTTTGTCCAGATCACCCGCAAAATCTGAGTCACAATATCCAACTACAGACTGATTGTCTTCCTGCTCAAAAACTAACCCGACATCTACAGTATTATGAATATACCGTAGAATCCACTTCACAGCTTGCCAATGCTCCTTCCCTGGATTGTGCATATATCTGCTAATAACTCCAACAGCTTGTGAAATGTCAGGCCTTGTGCAAACCATTGCATACATCAAGCTACCAACAACATTTGCGTATGGTACCTTTGACATATACTCTCGTTCAGCTTCATCTTTTGGCGACATAGTAGTACTTAGCTTAAAATGGGGAGCAAGTGGAGTACTAACTCGCTTAGTATTTTCATCTATGCCAAAACGTTGTAGTACTCTTTTCAAATATTCTTTCTGAGATAAACAGAGTTTCTTTGAACGTCTATCTCTAATTATCTCCATGCCAAGAATTTTCTTTGCCTCACCCAGATCCTTCATCTCGAACTCCTTCTTCAGTTGAATCTTCAACTTATCAATTTCTTCCGAATTCTTGGAAGCTATCAACATATCATCAACATATAGGAGAAGATATACAAAGGAACCATCTTTAAGCTTGTGCAAATACACACAATGATCGTATTTGCTTCTCTTGTACCCTTGCCGCAACATAAACTCGTCAAATCGCTTGTACCATTGTCTAGAAGATTGTTTCAATCCGTACAACGATTTTTCAAGTTTGCACACCATATTTTCTTTTCCAGCAACTTTGAATCCTTCTGGCTGAGTCATGTAGATTTCCTCCTCCAAGTTTCCATGTAAAAACGCAGTTTTTACATCCATCTGAACTAGTTCCAAATCCAACTGTGCTACCAAAGCCAACATAATTCTAATAGAGGAATGTTTTACAACTGGAGAAAATACTTCATTGTAATCAATTCCCTCCTTTTGAGCATATCCTTTGGCCACCAATCTTGCTTTGTAGCGAACATCTTCTTGGTTAGGAAATCCTTCTTTCTTTGCAAATACCCATTTGCACCCAATTGCTTTCTTTCCCTTCGGGAGATTGGCCAATCTCCATGTATGATTCTGATGAAGGGACTGTATTTCATCATTCATGGCAATCCTCCACTTATCTTCTTCTGAACTTTGGACAGCATCTTTATAAGTGGTAGGAACATCATCAGCTACAATTGAGGTTGCACAAGCAACTGTCTCTATGAGACGAACAGGTTTCGTTATTGTTCTTTTTGGCCTGCTGGTTGCTATTGATTCAAGTTGTTGTTGAGGTTCCTGAGTTGGAATCTCCTCTACTGGCTCTCCTTCCAGAGGGTAATCTTCATTTGTTTCCTCCTCTGCTTCTTGTGTAGGAAAAATAAATTTTCCCTCAAACTCCACCTGCTTAGAAGCACCTTCATTTTGTTTGGTATCTTCTGTTACCTTATTTACCATAGCAGATTCATCAAAGGTAACATCCCTGCTGAATATTACTTTCTTTGTCATAGGACACCATAAGCGATATCCTTTGACTCCAGAAGTAATTCCCATAAAAATAGCCTTCTTTGCCCTTGGATCCAATTTTGACTCTGTCACATGATAATATGCAGTTGAGCCAAACACGTGCAAAGAGTCATAATCTACAGCAGGCTTTCCATACCATTTTTCAAATGGTGTCTTGCCATCAATAGCAGCAGATGGTAGACGATTAATGAGGTGGCATGCATATGTAATTGCCTCAGCCCAAAATTCTTTGCCCAAGCCAGCATTGGACAACATACACCGTACCTTCTCCAGCAAGGTCCGGTTCATACGTTCTGCCACTCCATTCTGTTGTGGTGTATGTCTAACAGTGAAGTGTCGGACGATGCCATCATTTTCACAGACCTTATTGAAATGATCATTTTTGTATTCACCTCCATTGTCTGTGCGAATACACTTGATCCTCCTGCCTGTTTGATTCTCCACCATCGTCTTCCATTTGAGAAAAATTCCCAGCACTTCATCTTTGTTTTTCATTGTATACACCCACACTCTTCGAGAAAAATCATCAACAAAGGTTACAAAATAGTGCTTCCCACCCAATGAAGGTGTTTTGGAAGGACCCCAAACATCAGAGTGTACATAATCCAAAATGCCTTTAGTATTATGGATCGCTGTACCAAATTTAACCCTTGTCTGTTTCCCTTTGACACAATGCTCACAAAACTCCAAGTTGCAAGTCTTTACTCCTTTTAACAATCCTTGATCTGATAGAGTTTTCAAGGATTTTCCTCCAGCATGTCCCAAGCGCATGTGCCATAGCTTGGTTGCTTCTGCCTCTTTGTCGTCACTGGATGTCACTGTCGCTGTCCCAATAACTGTACTGCCACGATAGCGGTACATATTATTATTCTTCCGATTAGCCTTCATTACCACTAGTGCACCAGAGCATACTCTCATCACTCCATTTTCTGCAATGATTTTGAACCCTTTTGATTCTAGGGCTCCCACAGAGATGAGATTCTTCTTCAAATCCGGTACATATCGAACATCTGTTAATGTTCTGATCATTCCATCATGGTTCCTTAATCGTATTGAACCAATGCCATATGAGGTAAGAGGGCTGTTATCCGCTGTGTGGACGACTCCATATTCTCCTTCTTGAAATTCCACGAACCAGTCCCTGTTGGGACACATATGATAGCTACAAGCCGAGTCCATCAACCATATGTCTGATGATGTTGATGACTCTGTTGTAACTAATGAGAAGTCTGAATCATCACAATCAGCTACATTTGAATCCATAATGGCCTTTCCATTGTTATGTTTGGCCTTATTCTTCAACTTCGGACAGTCTTTCTTCCAGTGCCCTTTTTCTCGACAAAAGGCACATTCATCTTTGCTGGGTCTGGATCTTGACTTGGATCTTCCCTTCTTTGTCCTCGTTTGATTTTGAGGACGACCCCTCACAAATAGTGCTTCTCCTTCTCCGCCCTTCTGTTTTTCTCGCTTTCTTTGTTCATAGCTGTACAAAGCCGAACAAACTTCTCTGAGAGAAACTTCGTCATTTCCATGGAGTAGAGTAGTTTCAAGGTGCTCGTACTCATCAGGAAGTGACGCCAACAACATCAAGGCCAAGTCACCATCATCATAAGTTGTATCCATATTTTGCAAATTTATGACCAACTTATTGAAACTGGTGATATGTTCATTCATCGTGGTACCAGGAACATAGGTGAAGTGAAAGAATCTCTTCTTCATGTACAATTTATTTTGACTATTTTTCTTCAAAAATTTATCCTCCAGTGCTTTCCATAATTTACTTGCAGAAGTTTGCTTTGTGTATGGATATTTCTGCTCTCTAGCAAGGAAGGATCGAATGGTACCACAAGCAATACGGTTGAGAATCTTCCAATCTTCTTCTCCAATAACATCTGGTTTCTTTTCTTCAATGGCCAGATCTAGCCCTTGTTGAAAAAGGACATCTAGAACCTCGCCTTGCCACATCCCAAAATGTCCGGACCCGTCAAATATTTCTACCGCAAATTTCGCATTTGACACAATTCTTGTCATAAGCGAAGATGCCAATGATGACGTATTGTTGACACTTGATGTAGATTCTTCTTGTTTATTGTCTCCCATCTTTGACACAAATATTATTTAATAGCTGACGACACAAATCAAGATTATTTCCTTTCTGGTGTGGAAGATCAGACTAAGCTGCAACCACAGAGCATACTCAGACAGAACCTTGACTCAGTTACCAAGATAAATCTTTTCTGATGTGGAAGATCAGACTATGCTGCAACCACAGAGCATACTTAGACAGTACCTTGGCTCTGATACCAATTGTTGCGGAAGCCAAATGTATATAGTGTGAATAAGTCACAACTACTATACCAAAAATTATGACAACCACCAAATAATAGATAAGACAATAAAGCAACAATAAAGGGAACACCAGAATTTACGAGGTTCGACTAATTTTGCCTATTCCTCGGACACAACCAATATTTTAGTCCACTCCAAAAATACAAGTGAAATAATACTCAAGAGAGAAGATACAAATGTCTTAAACAGATGAGAAGACAAATGAGAGGTGTGTTTCAATCCTAAACATTAGACCTCCTTTTATAGGTGAAATTTCCATAAACATTTTGCCCAAAGCCGATGTGGGACTTTGGCAATCAACACCCACTTACGTACGGAGAAAAAGTGGTTTAAGACAAACCAAGAACCCCGTGAAGTGCTTTATGCATATTTTCTTCTTTCGAGAATTTGGTAAGTAAGAAATCAGCCCCAAGGTCAATTAAAGCTATTGGCTCAGTAGGTTGCCATAAGGAGATGAGTTTATGTTTTAGTATTTGATGGCCCAATTTTTTTCCAAACACTTTAACAAATACTAAGAATTTCCAAGGTGTGTATAGCCGTGATTTATCATCAGTGGTTAAAGGTATAACAAGGTTTTCTCCGGTGTTAGTATTAGTTGTTTCATCATAGAGGTCTATAACCGATTGTTAAGGAAGTTGGTTGTCAGATATGGTCAGTGTGAAATTGTTTGTAATCAGTGTCTGAAGGAAGGTTTTATGTGGGCCTAGGGGAGGGGAAGGGTCATCAATTTGCATCTTTCCTATGTCTGGTGGTTCTTGAGGAGGTTGCGATGGGAATTGATGTGAGATATGATTCATCATTGAAGGTTGTGAAAACATTAAGGAGGTGTATGGGATAGATTGATAGTAGTGATTTTAGAAAGAGAAGGTCTTACATTTCTCTAGGTTTTCCCTATATACTCTCTAGGTATTTCGTGTGTTACTTGCTACTATTTCTATTACTAAGTTATCTTGCTATTCTTTCTTTTTTTCTAGCGACGAATTGACCAAGACATATTCACAAACTCAAAAATAAATGAAGAGTCATTTAGTGATTATATTTTGTTCTTACATACAAAAACAAGTATTAAGTACTATTTTCAATTGAGATATTATAAGTGCATTCCAAAAGAGTAATTAATATGACTTGAACTATATATTAGTATATGATATCATTATATTAAATTGTCCGTTTATTTATTTAAATACGAATATCGACACCGCTTACAAGAAATCATGTGTACGCCCCTCTTGTGATGTGCATTGGTCAGTTAATATATTATAGTGTGATTTGAACTTTGTTTGCATATCATGTTTGCTTTGATCATTAATAATTCTATCATATCAAGGAAGGGAAAGGATAGAACCGCCAAAGGGGGCAACTGAAATATGTGGGTATGAGAGTGGGTGTGTGTGTGGGGGGGGGGGGGGTGTTGTGCTAATTAGAGAAGTTAAATTTTTCATCGAGGTGCACAGATAGATGAGACGGCCAACTTCCTCGACAGTAAAAGGAGGGAGAAAAATTAAAAATAGGGAAATGGAAATATCTCAAATAAATCCTAACTTACCAATCTTTAGCTATTAATTATAGACTTATCAAAATTAGTCAAGCCCATAAAAAAAATTAAAAAGTTAAATAAATAAGAATTCTTTCTCTCCAAAAATCACACGCAAAGATCTCCTTCTATGTTTTTAAACATGATCACTAATATTAGATGCAAGACGGAAAGATAATTTTATGGATAAGGTAGCAAACAAGATGATGAAATACAAAAAAATATTACAAGATTCAAAAAATCTAAGCAAAAAAGAGACATTTTTCAATGGATATGGTTGAAATTTATTGAAAATATATAGATGAGTCAATATACAAAATTTGAGAAAGATTGGAAGTGATTTGGATTGATCTGCTTTTAAAATTTGTAGTTAAAATCAAGTTCAAAACATTCTTCTGCGACACATGTATCAAACATGTAATATGTATGTATCTCACACACAGATAGATATGGATACACATTTGATACGCAAATGATACACAATGTAATACATATATCATCTTTTCCTATATTCATCTTCTACTTCGAATTTTCAATTCAAACCAGCTCAAAACATTACCAAATCATTCCAAAACTGAGGGAGTTAGCACAATATGTAATCCCTAGAGTATCGGTGTTGGAGAAAGGGATCACTCAATGCTGCTACATACACTCATTTGTTTGGAATGGGTAGCGTGAAGGAAAGATTTAACTCCTTAGGATGTATCCAATCTATTCCAACACCCACTCAAAAGAAAGCAAAAATTTGATCCTTTTTTTTTTTTTTACTACAATCATCTAAGAGTTTTTACCTGGATGATTTCTTTACAAAATTTATTCTCATAACAAATAGTACTTCTTGTTTATTGCAATAATATACATGTAGTAGCAAATTTTATTATACATATACATATATATATATTCATAAAATATATTGTTGGGGTTTAAAAACCCTCAAAATATGATTTAGATATTATTAGAAAAAGTTATGTAGGAGTTTTGAAAGATAATTAGTGCTAATTTAAAACCCCCACAATATGATTTCGAAGTGTCAAAAAAAAATACTGCGAGGGTTTACAATACCCATCATTATGATCATAATGGTTCAAAAAAGATATTGTAGGGTTTATAAACCCCCAAAATATGATTTAAACATTTTAAAAAAAGAAGTTATGTGGGGGTTTATAACTGCTACAATATAATATTAGTGTTCTAAAAAAAATAGTGGCAGTTTATTTCTGCCACAATATTTTTGTTGTTGAAAACTCTTTTTCTATTTGAATATTTTTTTATTTGTAGGATTAAAGAAATAATTTTATCAAATAACTTACAACATAAATCAAATTTCATAAAAAATAACCATAATGACAAACATTGCAGATTCCAATCCTCATGGAACTAATTTTTTATTTATTTTTTTATCATGAGCAATGATATATGATATGGTCACCAACCAGCTAGGATAGTAAAAATGTATTCATTAAAAGATTGAGCTTTACTAATTTCATTCGGAATATAATGGAGTACTTTTTTCTAGCTAAGTCTCCACAAACTCTTCCAAAATAACATTGTCATGCAAGGACTGAACCTTCTACGGGGAAACAACTAATTCTTGGCAAGTGCATGGTAAGGATACAAAAAGAAATTGATAGGTTATTGTGAAAACCTGAACTTGATCGAGAACAGTGAGTTCTCATTGTTCTTGTAATAATCAATAATGAAATTCACCATCTTGTGACCATGTGACCATACTCTCTCTGTTGCTGTGCATCCATGGGCTTCAATTACACCTTCCTAACCCTACCAAACAAGAAAAACCAAATAATATACGCCTTATGCCCATTTTGACTGAGTATTTTATAGAATGTTATGCCAACTGGCTAATGACTATTTCAAAGCCATTTATTGCTTTGAAAGAATACATTTGGGAACACTTTGAAAGTATCTAGTGTCAACATTCATTAGCAATACTAGAGCATATTCTCCTTACACTTGCATGAGTCACGAAACAAGATCTAGTTATTCAGTCAAAAATACATCAGATTTCTTTTAATACTAGTAACCCTATAGCGATGAATTCTAAAACTCGAATATATAAAATTAACCAAGCAAACATGAAATAGCAAGATACAGACAAGTAAGAATAAACACATATACCTCGTGCCAATAGGAGTATTCTTCATCTTATGCCAAACATAGAGATATTTCAAGCAGTGCTGCGTTACACACAATTTTACAAGGTTGATTGGTAAGTACATAATGACCAAACATCAGAAACTATTCTACATGCAGAATAATAGGACTTCTGGCCTGTAACTGTGATAGGCCAAAGCAGTGGAGCTGGTGCTATATAATTTAGCTTAAAATTCTGTAATCTCACATTAAAGAGAAGCATGGATAAGATCAACTTACTCAATAGCAACATTTAGGTCTTAAAGAATTAACACAGGACAAAAATATTGGACCTACAAACGTGGCGGCAAATTTCACAGATGGTGTCCCCCTTCTCATTGCACCACCTTTGTACATATTCGCAATGGGCATACTGTGCATAGAAAAAATTCATTATGAGCATGCAAGCATCCAAGACACACCTTATCTTAACTAGCAGCAGTTACATTTTGGCCAATCTGATGAAATCCGCGTTGTTATTCTAGCTACATTTAGGCCAGTATCATGAAAAATTCGTTACACCAGAATACCTAAAAAGCTTATGCCTCACAGTTGTAGCATATCTTCATTCAAAGGTCCAATGGTTGCATAAAGCTTATTATAGGCACGAATGATGTCAAATCAAACTCTATGCAACATAAAACCCTTCTTTGAGACTTGAGAGCACAAGTTTCTGTTCTTTATTAGAAAACACTAGGTAATATGGAGCATAAAAGGAAAAAAGCAACAAGAGCAATTGGAATCCAAACTCTGCAGATTTACAAATCTCTAGTAGAACGCACAATTTACCGAGAGCCGCACCTAAAACTAATGTATTAGTAGGTAAAAGGATTCCAAATATAAAACTCCTAATTACCAATTTCAAATTTAACACATTTTTAAAGTGTTGTATTTGTGATCCATATGTGCTACTTTTAGAATGAATATACCCCTACTGTGAGAACAACGAGCAGAGTGAGTTTCTGCTATGTACCATATGAGATATATATATAACAAATGAGCAAAACAGTTAGTGCAACAAACCTTGAGGGTTCTACGGCAAGAGCAGGGAATCTCCATGTTTGAATCTTCATCACTATCATGGCAAATCCTACATTCTTCCATCTTCCTTGGTGTAGGCTCTACATGGACGTCCATCCTATATATACTGGAAGCACAAATTTGTCATTCTTTTATATCAACATCACAGTTTCATATATTTAAGAGTAATACTAGTTCAATACTATGTTTTTAAAGTTTTTGGAATGGAAGAACATACATATTCAGATGAAGTCTTTGTGAAAATAACTTACTGTTCACAACACAGCTCACCTACATTATGAAAATTGTGAAAAAGAACCAAACCCAGATAGGACAAAGCTTTTGATTCTATGAGGAAAACCGATGATACCAATAGTGAACTTGAATAATGAGAATAGTTTCCCAACACTTTCTCTAACTTGAATAATAGGACTACTGACCTGTAATTGTGAGTGCAACGGGAGAAGATCCTCCAATCTAGTGGTTGCGTTGACGGGTCACAAAAATTTCCCAACACTTTCTCTAGCTCCAGGAAGCGGATTCCTATCATTGCAGTAAGAGTTTAGACTCTAAATGCATATATAGTTGTTTATGCAAATGGAAATGTTATCTTGACTCATATGAAATCTTGTTTTGAGTGAACAGAATCGAAGATTGCATTGCCTTAATTTCAAAAGATAGATATCTATCATCCCCAAAGAGTTTCTTACCCTTTCTTAAACCATTTAACCATTGTGATTTAAATGGAAAAAAATAAAATATCAGGCTATTCCTAAGATATTGAAGCTTCCAAATACTAGAACACTTATGTGGCTAGCCTCCTTGTTTTTTTTGTCGTTTCATGCAATCCTTTCTTTTCGGTCAATTTTCTGCTACTGCTTACTAATGAAACTCGTTTACCTTAATTGCAGATGACAGCCAATGCATTATCAGAAAGTACAGAAGAGTGGTATGCAAATGGTATGGACTCTTTTGTATCAAAGGCAGTTACATTCAACAGTATCTGTCATGACATCTTTCCTTGTAAATGTATGCAAACTATACAGGAAAAGAAGAAAAATAAAAAAAATGAATATGTTAGAAAATTTTGTAATCAGTGTATCAAGTTGTAATCGGTGAAGCAAAACCATTTATTTCTTCTTGCAAATCCAAAATGTGCCCCGAT
This sequence comes from Nicotiana sylvestris, assembly GCF_000393655.2. Taxonomy (NCBI): domain Eukaryota; kingdom Viridiplantae; phylum Streptophyta; class Magnoliopsida; order Solanales; family Solanaceae; genus Nicotiana; species Nicotiana sylvestris. The sequence goes on from NC_091058.1 coordinate 98,505,215, forward strand.
GAAGGTCCATATTTACTTCTACAAATATAATATTTTCCGTAAAGAATAAAGCAAAACAAATTTTGAACTAGCATTATTTGGACATAATTTAGCTCCTTAGAGACAAGCAAGGAGTTTTTAATTATGACACTCTATTGGTGCTATCATTAATTTAGTGCCAAAATCAAAATTCATACTAAACTACTTTAGAACTAACACTACTAGCAATATTTCCAAGTCCAGCGCAACTCCAGATACTGAGACGGTACCTGTAATAGAGTCTCATCTTGAAACAGACTTCTGAAGAAGAGTTGTCAAGTAAACCTCCCCATTCTTCACAGCACTAGCATCATTCTTATTTGTTGCTGCCCACTTCACCTTCTTGTAGTTCAATTTCCAAATTAGGGGTTGGAAAACCCTCTCAAGATACGCCTTTTTACTAAAGAAATGATCCAATCATAAATAGTGTCAAAGGGGCATTTTCTGTCCGCCGAAAAATAGCCTGCTATGCGGCAGTCAAGTCTCAACTTGGCTCAGCCTTACTCCAATTTTCTTTCGGTTTCGAGGTTTAACACTTAGAATATTTTCAAGGCAACATAATAAGTAAAGGCACACATAGATTTATGGGAACTCTTTCCCAACCTTTTATAATATATGAATTACAAAGGAAACTCTCGAGTTTGGCAAGGTGCTGCCACCCTTGGCAGACACCAACTCACAAAATTGCCGACTCTTGTACAAAATGCCCTATAAAAGCCCGCCTAAGGCGTTTCGTGCTGCTCACTCTTGGCAAGGCAATGGCACATAATTTGCCATGCTCAAGCCTTGATATAGACAACCCTATGCCTACATCTTGCTCATTTTCCCTCTCTAGGTACTTAGCCCATTTTTGGGACTGCTAACACACATATATATAGTGTAGTCAGCCCAAAACAGTTTTCCTATTTCAGTTGACACCCCCAACAGATAGGACGTGATCACCCATGATAAAAAACGTGCATGTCATGCTAAAACATGCCTAATAAAGTGCATAGATTTAGCCCCATTATCAGCAACTCTTTCGACAAGGTAGTTGTAACTGTCCAACTGCACAGCATGTGCACATCATACTTGATAACCGCTCCATGTGCGCTGCATGTGCGTATTTCTGGCAAGCTACTGCACGCCCAAGGATGGCATTGTGCCCAGCCTTGCCCTTTGATACTGCTCCGCCCCAATGCCATAGCCACAACTTGTCGCCCATGACTTAGCCACATGCACGCCCGGTGCCACAATCGCTTGTTCATGTCAAGTTGCCCCTACTTGATCAAGTCTGTCCTTTGCCAATGCCAAGCTGATTTTAGCATCAAATCACCAAGCCATGATGCCATTCCCTTGCTAAGTCGTTTTCTCACAAATTCCTTAGGTTCCAGCCCGCTCACCTAAGCCAAGACAACACCAAGTTGCCAATGCCACTGCCTTGGCACTAAGCTACCTTATCTTAGCGCCTAGGTCTTTCCCACTTTGCCTTGTCAAGATTCCGTCCAGCTTGCCTAGTTCTATCAAGGCCTTGGCCTTTGCTTGCACGCAACCCACTCATGCTTTAGTGGCCATATCTCTAAATCGGAACAAATATAGTGATCTAGATGTTTAGCTTGTTCAATAGTCATGCCCACACAGGCTGGATGATGCTTGCAAAAGACCAAAGGAACGAATTGTAAGAAATAAAGGCATGCAATGTATAACGGACACTAATGTGTTTTGGTTTAACCAATCAGATCAGCCTCCAAAGTACAGTTGTGTCTTCAGTACAATAACTCTTAACAAATTATATACAATATGGCTAGATCATTTGAGATATGGAAGTCTTTTATGTATGCACAGAACCTTTATAAAGGCCTCTGAGTTTATCATGTTGTAAACTAAGGAAATGACACCATTTCTAAAAAAAGACAATTTCTTGTTCTTCTTTTTAGATAAGTTGATACAAATGAAAATACTCCTTTACTTAATATTTAGTGCTTTACACAAAACGTACAATCATAGGGCAAAGATCAGCCAATACTTTCCAGTTTAATTTCACACATATATGCTCTTCAATGTATATTGCACATAGTGAATAGTAAAGAAAAATATGCAAGAAAAACATTGCACTAGAGTTAAGGGAAGAAATGTCCGATTCTTAAAGACAACTGAAAACTAATAAAGTAACAGAACTCTCTAAGAAGGCAAAGCAGAGTTAGACCAACTGTTGAGAGAACTCTTTTATGTCCTATCTCATGTTCATTACAATTTATTTGTTGGTTTTCCAATCTTCAACGGAGAGGAAATTAATGTAAGTAATTCATTTTTGACAATCAGCAACTTAAGCAAAAATATGAATTGATGTGTACCTCCCCTTGCACTCCTCATAATTTACCATAAACTTATCCGGATTATATGGCATCTCGCATTTGCAATACCTTCAGAGCAACAAAAAAGAATTATGTGCATAAAGAACATTACTCAACTTCAATCAGCAACCATGCGAAATTTCATACACTTACACTGGAACCATACCTAGCTCAAAAGCTTCAGTTACCATTTTATACTAGGTAAGCCTAACAATTTGTGAAAAAAGAAAACAAAAGATAAAAGTAGCCAAAAACTGCGGATAAAACATAAATAAAACGTTTAAGATGCCGCTCGACATATACAAATATAAACACTCAAACTGAATAAACTCCCAAAACCCGGAACCTCATGTAATCACAAGCTGTGGAATAACTACAAGTGTTCTAACTCTAGAATATCTACACAAAAGTAAATACATGAGAGCTAAAGCTAGAGGGGAGAATAGTGAGGGACTCCTCAGTCTGCGGATGCGGTAGATATACCTCGAAGTCTCTGAAGATCACCTCACTTCACTGATGGTATGGCTGAGTTGAAGAACCTGGATCTGCACATGAAAAATATGTGCAGGGAAGGGCATGAGTACACCACAACGGTACCTAGTAAGTGTCAAGCCTAACCTCGGTCGAGTAGTGACGAGGAAGGTCAAGGCCCTACTGGTTATAGATGAAAAATAAGGTAAAGCAGTATAGAATATGACAATATAATTAAAGTGCTAACAGTCTATAACGAATAAAAATCACAGCAAGAATCTAACTCAATACACAGAAATAACAACAGGGGATCTCCCAGGATATCGTCCCGTAGCTCCAAACGTAAACATCCAGAGGATCTCCTGGGATATCGTCCCGTAGTCCAAACCATAAATGTGCAAGGGAAACTCCCAGAATACTAATCTGTTGTCCCAAAGTAAATATCCAGTACGGGGAAGCTACCGGGTGCTGTCCCGTAGTCCCAATCATAAACGTGTAGGGGGATCTACTGGAATACCGATTCGTAGTCCCAAAGTAAACAAGCAGGGGGGTCTCCCGGGATGTCGTCTCGTAGTCCCAAAGTAATTACGCAACCATAAAGTAATTACGCAACCATCTCAGAAAAATATATAGTTCTATTCAAGAATTAGACAGGAATTTCTACTCTAACATGCTGCACAAAGTACATGATAACAACACGATAGGAGATTCAAGAATTACTAAAGAAAAACAAGAAAACCGAGAAACATGCAGAAGCTAAAAGAAAATAAAGAAACAAAAAAGGACGAAAAACTAAAGATAGACTGAATTCAAGAAAGTTTCTTGAATTCAAGAAGTCTATTCTTGAAGTTGAATCCTAACAATTACAATTAGCTAACGAAGAACTATTGCCTTTGGTAGAGAATTAAAAACAAGAGATAGATAGTGAAACCCGACCCTTTAAAATAACAAGAACAACAATAAGTCTAAACTTATCACCTTTCATGAATACCTAGAAGTGATCTAAGATTTCGAAGAATTCATCTTACTACCTTAAGTTGAGTCTTGAAGGTTGAAGAATAAATCCAAGAGTAGCCACACACAAGAGTGCAAGAAAAATCTCACAATTTTTATTGATAATAATCTGAATAATTTAAGTCTAAAAACAAAGAAGACACCCCTTATATAGGTAGGAGGGGTCACGAAATTAAGCCTAATAAATAAGGAAATAAAATCCTAAACTACTTTGGAGAACAAGTCCAACCACCTTAGGAAAAGGAAAATACTAGGAAGCAAAACCCAAGTCATTCTTGGAAAATAATTCCAAAGATCTTAGTAAAAGGAAAACATATTAACTAACTAAGAAAGCAATAAATATAGTCCCATAATATATGGAAATAAGTACCAAACCAATCTTGGATAGAATCTTTAAAATCTTGGAAATCTTGAAGGAAATTTTCAAGCAACTTGGCACCAACTTGCACTCAACATCTAGCACGAATATTGTACCATTCTTGGGCATCAAGTAAGTCCTTTTTATGCTATAAAAACGTGGCTTTATGTAGGACATCATGTGCTACAAGTTTGGACACATTTTAGGTGCTAAATTGGTCCAGTAGTGGCCTAATTTGGACCTTCTTCAGAGGATGTTTCTTGGGATATAATCCACCTCTTGTTGGACATGAATTTGGGTTATAAACTAATTATAACACCTAGATAACTCATATCCTTAAGCTCTTCCTTTTAACTAACAACTTCTTTGATCGTTCCTGAAGTTCAATGACCTTGTTTTGCAACCTTTTAGCTTGAGATCTTGTTAAAGGCCCTCTTTGAGATTCCAAAGCTTCATCCTTATCCTTTAATATACTTGAGCTTCCTAGGATGCGATCAGTACAAGTAGGCAATTAAAGCAGGAAAGATAATTAGGTCACGTAGGCATGATTTTCCTATTCCAAACAAGAGGCTTCAAGTACAAGTATTTGCTAAACTACAAGAAAACATGGTATTAGCTGAATGAAACGGGATTTTTAATAATTAGTACGTGTACGCACTCGTCACCTCACGTACACGGCACTCATATAACAACAATACAAAATCCTAAGGGGAGTTCCCCCACACAAGGTTAGACAAGCCACTAACCTCGAACCAGCTCAATCAACTCGAAATCACATTCTTGCCATGAGTATCCGACTTCAAATGGCACAAATATATTCAAAGTAATTGCATAATGTAAATATAACTTCAAGTAACAAATTTAACTAATCAAATCGAAGCTAACACGCGAAATTAAGAAAATTGCCCAAAAAGTCCCCCAGGTCCACGTCTCAAAATCGGATAAAAATCGCAAAACTAGAATCCTCACACTCTCACAAGTTCATACATACCAAGCACATGAAATTCGGACTACAAACGACCCCTTAAATTCCCAAATCCAAATTTCTAATTTCAAACTCTAAACACCCAATTCCAACCCTTATTTTCCGTACATTTCTTGCCAAATCAGTAGAATAATACCATATAAATGAGTTTGGGTTCCAAAAATCTTACCTCCGTGAAGCTCCCTTGAATCCTCTCTCAAACACCTCCTAAAAAGCTCAATTCTCGGATAAAAAATGGTGAAAGAATAAGCTTAAATCACGACAGAAACCTCATATAGATTCTGGCCCAGGGTTTCCGCACTTGTGGCCATTTCCTTGCACCTGCGGACCCGCACCTGTGGTCCCAGGGGAGCATATGCAAAAATTCACTTAAATGCACCGGCCGCACCTGCGCTTTACTTACCGTATCTGCGGTCTCGCAGGTGCGATAAAGAACCCGCACCTGCGACTCATGATTTTCCTTCCTCTGGCTGCATCTGCAACTGGCCACACGCTTCTGTGGGCCTGCACCTACGGTCCCCAATCCACAGGTGCAGTTATGACAACACTTCAGCAGGTGAAGCTGCTTCCAAATCTCCCAATTTCTTCTGTCGACCTTCTGAAATCATCCTGAGGCCCCCGGGACCTCAACCAAAAATATGAACGAGTCATATACTACTATTTAGACTCGTACCAAACCTCGAAACACTCAAAACAATGCCAGAATACCAAATCACCCCTAGATTCAAGCTTAAGGATTCCAAGACTTCCAATTTCCGCTTTCGATCAAAAAGTCTATCAAACCTCGTCCGAATTACCTGAAATTTTGCACACACGTCCCAAATGACACAACGGACCTACTCCAACTTCCGGGATTCCATTCCGATCTCAATATCAAAATCTCACTATCGAACCGAAAACTTCAAAAATTTGACTTTCGGCATTTCAAGCCTAATTAAGCTATGGACCTCTAAAACGCAACTCGAATATGACCCTAAGCCTGAAATCACCCAACGGAGCTAACAAAATTGACGAAATTCCATTTCGTGGCCGTCTTCACACTACTCCGTCTATGGTCCAAATTCTAAAGCTTAAGCTCTCATTTAGGGACTAAGTATCCCAAAACACTCCGAAACTCAAAACGAATCCTCCCGACAACTCACAATAGCAGAAACATACACAGGGAATGCCGTTAATAGGGGATCGAGGCATAAATTCTTAAAACGATCGGCCATGTCGTTACATCTTTCCCCTCTTAAAACATTCATTTGTACTCAAACGAGCATAGAGACATACCTGAAGTAGTGAAAAGATGAGGGTAATGGCTGCGCATATCCTGCTCGGTCTCCCAAGTCGCCTCCTCGACCGGTTGACCCCGCCACTGAACCTTCACTGATGCAATGTTCTTTGACCTCAGCTTCCGAACCTACCTATCCAATATTGCCACTAGCTCCTCAACATATGATAGATCCTTGTCCAACTGGACTGAACTGAAATCCAATACGTGTGACGGATCACCGTGATACTTCCGGAGCATCGAAACATGAATTACCAGATGAACTCCTGCCAAGCTGGGAGGTAAGGCAAACTCATAAGCAACCTCCCCAACACGTCTCAATATCTCAAAAGGACCAATAAACCTCGGACTCAACTTCCCTTTCTTCCTAAATCTCATAAAGCCCTTCATAGGCTAAACCCGAAGCAAGACCCGCTCTCCAACCATGTAGGAAACATCACGAACCTTTCGGTTCGAGTAACTCTTCTGTCTGGATTGCGCTGTATGGAGTCTATCTTGAATCACCTTAACCTTCTCCAAGGCATCCTGAACCAAGTCTATGCCTAATAATCTAGCCTCACCCGGCTCAAACCAACCCACCAGGGATCTACACCGCGTACCATACAAAGCTTCATACGGTGCCATCTGAATGCTAGACTGATAGATGATGTTGTAGGCAAACTCCGCCAGTGGCAAGAAATGATCCCAAGAACCTCCAAACTCCATCACACACGCACGGAGCATATCCTCAAGAATCTAAATAGCGCGCTCGGACTGTCCATCCATCTGGGGGTGAAATACTATGCTCAACTCCACCCGAGTACCTAACTCATGCTGTACGGCCCTCTAGAACCGTGATGTGAACTGAGTACCCCTGTCTGAAATGATGGAAACTAGAATACCATGCAGACGAACAATCTCCCGGATATAAATCTCTGCCAATCGCTCCGAAGAGTAGGTAGTACACACAGGAATGAAGTGTGCAGACTTGGTCAGATGATCCACAATCATTCAAATGGCATCGAACTTCTTCAAAGTCCGTAGGAGTCCCACTACAAAGTCCATGGTGATCCGCTCCCACTTCCACTCCAGAATTTTTATTTTCTGAAGCAACCCACCCTGTCTCTGGTGCTCATACTTTACCTGCTGATAATTAAGGCACCAAGCTACAAACCCAACTATATCCTTCTTCATCCACCTCCACCAATAGTGCTGCCTCAAATCTTGGTACATCTTCGTGGCACCCAGATGGATGGAATACCGCAAACTATGGGCCTCCTCTAGAATCAACTCCCGAAACCCATCAATATTAGGTACACATACCTGACCCTGCATCCCCAGTACCCCATCATCACCAATAGTCACATCTCTGGCATTACCGTGCAGAACCTTGTACTTGAGGACGAGCGAATGAGGGTCTTCATACTGACGATCTCTGATACGATCAAATAAGGAAGACCGAGAGACCACACAAGTTAGAAACCAACTAGGCTCCAAAAGATACAATTTCACAAACTAGTTGGCCAAGGCTTGAACATCCATCGCCATGGGCCTTTCCGCTGCTAGTAAATAAGCCAAACTCCCCAAACTCTTTGCCCGATGACTCAAAGCATCGGCCTCCACATTCGCCTTGCCCGGGTGATACAATATAGTGATATCATAGTCCTTCTGCAGCTCTAACCATCTCCTCTGGCGCAAATTAAGATCCTTCTGCTTGAATAGATGCTGCAAACTCCGGTGATCAGTATAGATCTCACAAGAAACACTGTACAAATAATGATGCCAGATCTTCAAGGCATGAACAATAACAGCTAACTCGAGATCATGGACATGATAATTTTTCTCATGTACCTTCAACTATCGGGACGCATAGGAATTCATCCCACCGTCGTGCATCAATACCGCTCCAAGGCCAATCTCGCGGCATCACAATAGACAGTATAAGACCCCGAACTTATAGGCAATATCAATACTGGGGCTGTAGTCAAAGCTGTCTTGAGCTTCTGGAAGCTCGCCTCACACTCTTCCTTCCACTAGAACAGAGCACCCTTCTAGGTCAGCCTAGTCATAGGTGTTGCAATCGATGAGAACCCCTCAATAAATCGACAGTAATAACCCGCCAAGCCAAGAAAACTGTGGATCTCTATAGCTGAGGATGGTCTGGGCCAACTCTACACTGCTTCCACTTTCTTCGGATCCACCTGTATACCCTCACTCAATACCACGTGGCCCAAGAATGACATGGAATCTAACCAAAACTTACATTTCAAGAACTTTGCATATAACTTTTTTTCTCTCAAGATCTAAAGCACTGTCCTTAGGTGCTGCTCATGATCTTCCCGACTCTAGGAGTATACCAGAATATCATCAATAAAGACAATGATGAATGAGTTAAGATATGGCCGGAACACACTGTGCATCAAATGCATGAAGGATGTTGGGGCATTAGTCAACCCAAATGACATAACAAGGAACTCGTAATGACCATACCGATTCCTGAAAGCAGTCTTCGGGATATCTAGCTCCCGAATCTTAAACTGATGGTAACCTGAACACAAGTCAATCTTAGAAAACACTCGAGCACCCTACAGCTAGTCCAACAAATCATCAATGCGAGGCAAATGATACCAGTTCTTCACTATAACTTTGTTCAACTGGCAATAATCGATGCACATACGCATAGAACCATCCTTTTTCTTTACAAACAAGATAGGATCACCCCAAGGTGATAGATATACTAGGCCGGGTAAAACCCTTATCAAGCAATTCCTGTAATTGATCCTTCAATTCCTTCAACTCAGGAGGGGCCATACGATAATGAGGAATAGAAATGGACTGAGTGCCTGGCAACAGATCAATGCCAAAATCAATAACTCTGTTGGGTGGCATACCCAGAAGATCAGTTGGAAACACATCAGGGAAATTCCTCACTACTGGGACTGAATCAACTGTAGAGGTATCAACACTAACATCTCTCACATAGGCCAGATACGCGTCACACGCCTTCTCAACCATTCGCTGAGCTTTAAGGAAAGAAATAACTCTACTAGAAGTGTGATCTAAAGTACCCCTCCACTCTACTCGCGGTACACCTGGCAAAGCAAGCGTCACGATTTTGGCGTGACAATCAAGAATAGCATAATGAGGCGACAACCAGTCCATGCCTAAGATAACATCAAAATTTACTATGCTTAGAAATAATAAATCGGCTCTAGTCTTAGAATCACCAAGAGAAACCAAACACGACCGATAAACACGGTCCACAATAAGAGAATCCCCCACAAGAGTAGAAACATAAATAGGAAAACTCAAAGAATACCGAGATACACCCAAATGCGAGGCAAGACACATAAGAATACGTGGGGCCTGGATCGAATAGAACCGATGCATCTCTATGACAAACCAGGACAATACCTGTGATGACAGAATCGGAGGCGACAACCTCAGTACGAGAAGGAAGGGCATAATATCTAGCCTGGCCTCCCCTTTTAGGGTGACCTCTACCTTCCCGACCTCCACCTCTAGCTGGCGGAGCAGGTGGGGTAGTAACTGGTGCTAGAACCATAGCTTGGGAACTCTGTAGGGCACACTGGGGCTGAGAAGTCTGTGGAGGTGCCCCTCCTAAGTCTGGGGAAATCCCTCACCATATCGCATGTGTCACCACACTCAAAACAAGCTCTGGGAGGATGTGGTGGCTGTGACTGGCTTGGTCCAGGTCTGCTGGACTGACCACTGAAAGTACCTTGTGCAGGAGGCGCACTAGATACTAGAGATGCATAATAGGGCTCCTGAGGTCTAGGAGAAGCTGGAATACCACTGGCTGCTAGAAGAGCTGAATGAATAGGGCGACTTATATAACCCCTACCATGACGAATTGCAGTTGGAGCACGGGCATCAGAATAATGACCCAAATCTTGAGACCTCTTGGCCTCCCTATCCTCTCTATCCCGAGCATGCATACCCTCTACTCTCCTAGAAATGCTCACCACCTGTTGATAAGAAATATCTATCTCCAACTCATGAGCCATGCTAGACCTAATGTTGGGAATGAGCCCCTCAATAAACCAGCGAACTCTCTCACGAACTATAGCAACTAAGGCTGGTGCATGCCTAGCCAAGTCAGTGAAACAGACAACATACTCCGAAACAGTCATAGTACCATGGTGCAAATGCTCAAACTCGGCGTGCCATGCATCCCTGAGGCTCTGAGGGACAAACTCTCTCAAGAACATATCGGAAAACTGAGTCCAAGTAAGGGAGCTGCCTCAGCTGGACTGTCCAACTCAAAAGTACGCCACCACTGGTAGGATGCTCCTCGAAGCTGGAAGGTAGTGAAAGAAATCCCACTTGATCCTAATATACCCATAGTTCGGAGGATACGGTAGCACTCCTCCAGAAATCCCAAGGAATCATCTGATGCTAAACCACTGAATACAGGAGGCTTATACTTCTTGAACCTCTCAATCCTCCACTGCTCATCCTCTGAAGATGCTACCTTGTCCTCGGGCAGAACTGGGGCCACAAGCGGTATCAATATAACCTTTGGGATCTGATCAACCTAGACCCAATGCTCAGGAGTGTGGGCGGCGGGAGTCTGTGCTCCTCCCCCAGCCTGGGATGTGGCTGCAATAAGGGGAATCAACCCTGCCTGAGCTAGGGTGGTGTACATGCTCACGAACTATGCAAGAGTCTCTTGAAGAGCTGGAATAGTAGTAGCAGTAGGCGTATCAGGTGCTTGGACTCCGACTGGAGCTGCTGGTGGCTCCTCTATGGCAGCTCGCACAGGTGCTCTGGCCGCACTGCGGGCGCGTCCTCGGTCTCTATCTCGACCCCGTCCTCTGACGGCTCTAACACGGGGCGCGGATGCCTAGTCATCTCCGGTAGCATGTGTCCTCACCATATGTGAGAGAATAGAAGATAGAAGTTTAGAATTGTGATATCAAAAATCCCGCATGACAAGGAAATCAAATGAAGTGGAGTTTTCCTAACAGTTACATAGCCTCTCGTAGATAAGTACAGACGTCTCCGTACCGATCCGCAAGACTCTAATAAATCGGCTTGTGATTCATGACTCCTATGAACTTAGAGCTCTAATACCAACTTGTGACGACCCAAGTTCTCTCTCTGTGAACTGTCGTGACGGCACCTAGTCTTTATGACTAGGTAAGACTAACAATTTGTGAAAAAGGAAACGAAAGATAAAACTTGCCAAAATCTATGGATAAAACATAAATAAACGTTTAAGATACCGCTCGACATATACGAATATAAACTCTCAAACTGAATCAATTCCCAAAACCCGGAACCTCATGTAATCACAAGCTATGGAATAACTATAAGTGTTCTAACTCTAGAATGTCTAAACAAAAGTAAATACAGGAGATCTAAAGCTAGAGGGGAGAATAGAGAATAGAGAGGCACTCCTCGATCTACGGATGCGGTAGATATACCTCGAAGTCTCTGAATATCGCCTCACTTCACTGATGTTATGGCTGAGCCGAAGAACCTGGATCTGCACACGAAAAACATGTGCAGAGAAGGGCATGAGTACACTACAATGGTACCCAGTAAGTGCCAAGCCTAACATCGGTCGAGTAGTGACGAGGAAGGTCTAGGCCATATTGATTATAGATGAAAAACAAGGTAAAGCAACATAGAATACGACAATATAATTAAAGTTCTAATAGTCTATAACGAATATAAATCACAGCAAGAATCTAACTCAGTACACAAAAATAGCAGCAAGGGATCTCCCGGGATATCGAACCGTAATCCCAAACGTAAACATCCAGAGGATCTCCTAGGGTATTGCCCTATATTCCAAATCATAAATGTGTAAGGTAAACTCCCGGAATAACAATCCGTAGTCCCAAAGTAAATATCCAGTACGGGGAATCTACCGGGTACTGTCCCGTAGTCCCAATCATAAATGTGCAGAGGGATCTACGAGAATACTGATCCGTAGTCCCAAAGTAAACAAGCAGGGGGATCTCTTGGGATATCGTCCCGTAGTCCCAAAGTAATTACGCAACCATCTCAGAAAAATATACAGTTCTATTCAAGAATTAGACATGAATTTCTACTCCAACATGCTGCACAGAGTACAAGTAGGTAATTAAAGCAGGAAAAACAATTAGGTCACGTAGACATGCTTTTCCTATTCTAAACAAGAGTCTTCAAGTACAAGTATTTGCTAAACTACAAGAAAATATGGTATTAGCTTAATAAAAATGGGATTTTCAATAATTAGCACGTGTACGCACTCATCACCTCACGTACACGATACTCACATAATAACAATGCCAAATCCTAAGGGGAGTTCCCCTCTACAAAGTTAGACACACCACTTACCTCGAACCAGCTCAATCAACTCGCAATCACGTTCATGCCACGAGTACCCGACTCCAAATGGCCCAAATTTATTCAAAGTAATTGTATAATGTAAATATAACTTCAAGTAACTAATTTAACTAATCAATTCAAAGCTAACACGCGAAATTAAGAAAATTGCCCAAAAAGTCCCTCAGGCCCACGTCTCGAAACCGGATAAAATTTGCAAAACTAGAATCCTCACAGTCTCACGAGTTCATACATACCAAATACATGAAAATTGGACTACAAACGACCCCTCAAATTCCCAAATCCAAGTCTCCAATTTCAAACCCTAAACCCCCAATTCCAACCCTTATTTTCCATAAATTTCCTGCCAAATTAGTAGAATAATACCATATAAACAAGTTTGGGTTCCAAAAATCTTACCTCCTTGAAGCTCCCTTGAATCCTCTCTCAAAAACCTCCCAAAAATCTCAATTCTCGGATAAAAATGGTGAAAGAATAGGCTAATATCGCAACAGAAACCTTATATAGGTTCTGGCCCAGGGTTTTCACACCTGCGACCATTTCTTCGCACCTGCGGACCCGGACCTGCGGTCCCAGGTGCGCATCTACGAAAATTAACTTAAATGCACCGGCCGCACTTGCACTTCACTTACTGCATCTGCGGTCTCGTAGGTGCGATAAAGCACCCGCACCTATGACTCTTGATTTTCCTTCCTCTGGCCGCATCAGCAACTGGACACATGTTTCTGTAGGCCCACACTTACAGTCCCCAATCCGCAGGTGCGGTTATGACAGCACTTCAGCAGCTGAAGCTGCTTCCAAATCTCCTAGTTTCTTCCGTCGACCTTCCGAAATCATCCCGAGGTCCCTGGGACCTCAACTAAAAATACGAATGAGTCATATACTACTATTTAAACTCGTACACCTCAGAACATTCAAAATGACACTGGAATACCAAATCACCTTCGGATTCAAGCCTAAGGATTCCAAAACATTCAATTTCCGCTTTCGATCAAAAAGTCTATCAAACCTCATCCGAATTACCTGAAATTTTGCACAAACGTCCCAAATGACACAACGGATATATTCCAACTTCTGGGATTCCATTCTAACCCGATATCAAAATCTCATTATTGAACCGGAAACTTAAAAAATTCAACTTTCGGCATTTCAAGCCTAATTAAGCTACGGACCTCCAAAACGCAATCCGAATACGCCCCTATGCCCAAAATCACCCAACGGAGCTAACAGAATGGATGAAATTCTATTCCGAGGCCGTCTTCACACTACTCCGGCTACGGTCCAAATTTTAAAGCTTAAACTCTCATTTAGGGACTAAGTATCCCAAAACACTCCGAAACTCAAAACGAATCCTCCCGACAACTCACAATAGCAGAAACAAACACGGGGAATGCAATTAATAGGGGATCAGGGCATAAATTCTTAAAACAACCGGCCGGGTCATTACAGGCAAACAAATATGAATACCTCAGATTAAAAAGAGGTGAATCAAATATGAATACAACAACAATCCAGCGGGATCCCACAAGTGGGGTCTAGGGAGGGTAATATGTACGCAGACCTTATCCCTACCCTGGAGGGCAGAGAGACTATTTCCGAAAGACCCTTGACTCGAGCGGAAGAATAGTCTCGAGAAGAAGAATGAGAACAAGTAAACAACAACGTTATATGGATAAAACATTATAAAAAATCTTTATTGATTAGTTCGCCTCTTTAGGATAAGCCTATTTTGTGCCTAGCTTCAGCGTCTAAGCTGCTTTACGCGAGCTTTTGACAACATTATATGCTGTAAGATTAGGAGTAAAATAAGCTTTCTAATAGGAATATCACTACTCATAAAAATTCAACAATACTGTGAACTATGCAGCTAGTATGTTATAACAATCAAGGTGCACAACCTGATTTGACCGGGTAACCGGTAGTAAAGGGCACAACTATACCTCCATGTGATGCTATCAGCCTATAACACGGTCTAAGTGTCTGATTTAGTCTCAAACAAGGTACTAACTAGGTATAACAGACTGGACCTTGGCTTCCAATTTACAACCATATGACTTATATGTTGCAACCTGGCCAACAATGTGTTCTATAGAACTACTCCATAATAGGATTTATTGACAATTCTTTAGCATAACGAAAAAGATACTTATGAAGTCAAAAGGTTTGATCATAGGAGAAAACAATGTCAGAAAAGTAATTTCGTTTAAATCTGAGTTTTGACAGGTGATGCCTCACATCCGATGCAAAGGTAACATTCATGCGAGAGGGTGAACACGTCCAGAGAAACTTATCTGGTTTCCAGTAAATCTTAAGTATGGAGTTTGAGTCAATAATTATAAGATGAGAACAAAGTAAAAAACATTAATGTGGTTCAAGGAAAAAAATCAGTACATCTAATACATAATGACAATCTAATAAAAATAAAGCTCCCAAAAACTAAAGATAAAGTAAGATAACTAAGTTTAAGAGCCTGTAATAAAATTTAATCGTTGTATGCTTGGATGCAATTTGAAGTTGAAAAATCATCCAAAACAAAGTTGGCTATATCATACAAATATACCTCAAGGTATCAGTAAATGAGTGTACAACGACTTTGGATTCACTATAAGCACCTGACCATGGTCCCGGATTCAAAGCAATGCAACTTCCAACATTTACGATTTTCCCTTTCTGCTTGGATGCCATGTGAGGAACAACAGATTGAATTAAGCTTATCATTTCTAAGTATGACTTCAAACCAAATATGAATACGATTTCTAAATATACCTATACATCAAATAAATAAAATAAACACTACTTGTGCAATACTTTTACCTTCAGGTAAAGCAACATATTAAATAAATTTTCTATTCAAACATGTATGTATCAGCTGCTAAGTTAGTAGCAACATTTGTCTCTACTATATCATCAATTATATGGTTGGTAGCTAGTTGTACATACTCATTGCCATCACCAAAAAACTGTTCGAGTTTTGCTCTTGGTATCGTTCATTCTCATATACTTCATCTTCCACTACTTAATCTCCCATTTCATACAGATCTGTTGGCTTTAGATGCATAACAACACTCCACTCTTTATTGACAACATTATCCACATAGTACACCATTTGTGCTTGAGATGCTTCGATGTATTAGCTCATGTTCTTCACGTTCACCAGTATGAATCAATGCATCAAAATTAACACAATTTAAGTTCCAGCGATCATTTTTATACCCTCTATCTCGAGCAGTATCAGTCCATCTACATTTGAAAAGAACAACCTTGAATCGACCATAATAATTAATCTCAAGAATATCTTCTAATTTCTCATAATATGTTTGCCTTAAATTTCCGTCAATACTACTTGCAACACATGATGTTTAGAAGTTAAGAAAACTCTACTATTCTGTGTTTTTAGACCTTCTTCTCAAACCAAAGTTCAAAATTTGGATCCTTTGATGTTATATACAGTTAAACGTCTTGCAACTACCGATGGACCTCGTGCGAGAAACTTTAGATCAATAGACATTATATCTATTGTGTCTAGATTCATAATCTAAATCAAAACAAAATTGTCTTAGTGAAGTTTGCTCATTCAAACCAAATGTAAACAATAACTAATGATTACTTACTCACCCGCTTTTGGAACCAATCAACAAACTCTTTATTAACTCTCCTCTCTATCTCTGTAGGTGAAGGTCTTCTTCTTGAAATTCTCCTTATGTACTGTCTAAACTCGCTATATGAAATAATTACATTAATGTTAAAGAACAAGACTAGCCTACTCAAATATTACAATGATAAAAAATATAAAGTTTGTATGAGTTACTCACTCCACAAATGGCATGACTATTGCACAATTCAGAAGCACATATCGATGAGCTTGTAGTTTTTGCATACCAGTAAAAGGGAATGTAATCCAAGCTGATGCAGGTTTACCTAATTGAAGAAATATAGAGGACGTTCCAAAAGTCTCAGTGACATTTGGGTCATCACGAACACACCTAGGTCTGTTGAATCTTGTCTGAATATCCTCAATATACCGAGAACAAAAGGTAAGAGACTCTTCACTTAAGTAACCCTCAACTATAGAACCCTCTGGTTGTGCTTTATTCCATACAAAAGACTTAAAATATCCCAATTTCCTACAAAAATAGAAGGCCATAAGTGTACAAACTAATTCAAGTGACCATAATGCAAGTATCTTCAAATTAGAAATGTTAATGTTTTACCTCTCAACAGGATACATGTTTGGATGATGCATCGGACCTCCGAGTTTTGCTTCCTCTACTAGATGTATAGACAAAATGAACCATTACTGTAAAGAATTATTGAGGAAATAGTATCTCTATTTAGCAAAGTATGCTTTCAATGCGCTTTTGGAGCTTATCAAGCTCTGAAACATTCAAGGTTTTTCTATAAAGGGCTTTAGAAAATGAGCAGAAGTCCACCAAAACTGCAACTACATGGTCTGGCAACACATTACAGATTGACAATGGTAGCAATTGCTCTAAAATAATATGGAAATCATGACTTTTTAACCAAAAAAATCTTTTTCTGTACCAAATTAACACAGCTAGAAATGTTACTTGAGTAACCATCTAGTAGTTTAATATTCTTCAAAGTTGTAAAGAACAACTTTTTGGTGTCCAACTTCTTTTTGTTATCATTCATAAGTGAAAATATAGCAAGGTGATATTTCCCATTATCATCCAGCCAAAGATCACGCCTTATGCCCATTTCTCTTAGATCCTTTCGGGCATTAATATTTTCTTTTGATTTCGATTTATCATGAAGTAGCGTATATATGGTATTGTCACATATAATTTTTCAATATGCATAAAGTCTAGATTATGACGCAACAAATTAGATTTCCAATAAGGAAGTTCAAATAATATACTTCTCTTCCATTGCTTAGTTGCTCGTCTAGATCTTTTCCCTTTATAATTCAACTCTGCTCCTCTCCCTTCTCGATTTGTCTCAAAATGGCAGACCCCAACAATTTTAATGGTGGATTCCGCTCCTCTATACTTCCAGTAAAGCGTACTCGATTCAACCTAAACCTGTGATTTCTTCTCAGAAAACGTCGATGACCCATAAAGCACCACTTTTTACTATGACAAAGACGACAAGTGTCACGACCCAAAATTCACTCTCGGTCATGTTGGCGCCTAATGTCGTAATCAGGTAAGCCAATGGTGATTTTTAAATTTATTTACTCATTTTATTATTTTCGAAATCATAGACTTCAATAAGACAACATTTTTAAGTTATAGGGGAAGTGAAAGGCGATAACAATATAGAAACCGTAAGCAACAACTAGTATAATCCCAAAATCCGGTGTCACAAGTGCATGAGCATTTTTCTAAGGAGTGCAATAATAATTCAATATCTGTCCAAAATGCAAAATAAGACAGGATAAAAATAGATGGGACAATGGGGATTTGATGGACTGCAGTGCGTAGCCTGAATTTGTAGATCACATAAAGTGTCCTCAACAAATGCGCTTACGCGCCAAGATGATCACCAAATGACCTGTTAAATCCTGCACATGTGGTGCAGAAGTGCAGCATGAGTATGTAAATTAATGTGTACCCAGTAAGTATCTAGCCTATAGTAACGAGGGGTCAAAATCGACACTTACTAGAGATCCAAATAAGTAAATGATAATTCATAACATGTATGAAGTGCACAACAATAGTGGAGTAAATATGAAATATCATAATGTTCCAATTATTCATTTTTAAAGCATAAATTTCTTGATCTTGTATTTCACTTTAATATCCCAGAAAATGCCAAGTGTCAACACCAAATAAATAAGAAATGCCATAAAATGCCAGGCATCGGTGGAAGGTTTATCTTGTGAATATTCGAACTACTAGCGATAATGCACGATTCTGCTGAGGTCGTTCGGCCCGATCCAGAATAACGTGTACACTATCAACGGACGTGCGGCACGGTCCATAGATGCATCTATATACTGTCGAGGCGTTCGGCCCACTCCACAAGAAAAGGAAGGAAGTTACCGAATTACAAGACACGTTCTCACAATACAATACATGAGCACAATATGATTATAACCTTTACCGTTTCTCAAATAACTCGCCCACAACTCAAAGTGATAAGGCTCAGTCTATTATACATATATTCATTTCTAAATAAATTTCAGTTATAACTCCAATGAATTAAGCAAGCATAATGAGTTCAAATAATTTAAATATTGCATGATAAGATCCTAAGTCAACCCGGACATAAACATGTTTTAGCTACGTACAAACTCTTGTCACCTCGTGCTTACGTAGCACCCAAAACTAGTAGCACATAGAAATTACATCACCTAGGGGTAGTTTTCCCCTCAAAAAGTTAGACAGGAGACCTACCTCGCTCCTAAATTCCATAACCGGCTCCAATTCTACTCTAACACCTCAGACCGATGCCCGCACTCCAAAACTAGTCAAACAATGTTCAAACCAAAGAAAATACACTTCGATACTCATAATAAATCAATTCATAACAATTCCCAACTCTGCTCGAAAAGTCAATAAAGTCAACCCTCGGGCCCACACTCCCGGATTTCAAAAATCTTTGAAGATAAACTTCACCCATAACACCACGAACTCAAATATATAATTTATTCCAAATTCTATGTCCAATTTCGTGGCCAAATTCCAAAAAATATCAATTTCTAGGTTTTTCTTCATATTTCCAAATTTCTTCTAATTTCCATGTATAAATCCATATACAAATTATGTATTTCACTCACAATGTGCGGGAATTACTTACCCCATAATAGATGATGAAATCTCCTCTTCAAAAGCTCCAAAAATCGCCCAACCAAGTGAAAAATGAGAGAGAATGAGCCAAATTCCATAATATAAAACTCACTGCCCCGTTCCTTCCTCTTCGTGATCGCAAAATACCGCTCACGATCGCGAAGGCCAAACAGGCATGTCCCAAAATCTCTTCTTCGCGTTCGCGGTGGCCTTACCACGTTCGCGATGCCTCCACATGTCACGTCTTCGCATTCGCAGTCCTTGAGCCGCATTCGCGATGGCCTAGCGCCTCCAGGCTTAGATCCCCCTTTCCTTCTATGCGTTCACGATCGCCCCTTCGCGTTCGTGTAGGTTCCTCAGGATATTCTCCGCGTTCGGGACCTCTGTGTCGCGTTCGCGATGAGAAATCTCCACCTGACCAAAAATCCCTATTCACAAGCGCGATAGCCTCTACGTGTTTGCAATGAAGGACACTAGAACTAGAATCACCAGCATCACCAGCAGCAAAACATGGGGATATGACCTGAAAACATCCTGAAACACACCCGAGGACCCCGTCCAAGCAGACCAACCAGTACCATAACGTAATACGGACCTGATCAAGGCCTCAAATCACATCAAACAACGTCCAAATTATGAATCAACAATCAAAACCTTCCTTTAAACTTTCAAACTTCGCCGAACGCGTCTGAATTACCCTTAAACATCCCGGAATGATGCCAAATTTTGCGCACAAGTTAAAAATCACGATACGGACCTATTTCTTGGCTCGAAACTCAAAATGTACCTCGATAATACCAAAACCTACTTCAACCCAAATTTAAAGCACTTGATAACCTTCAATGTGCCAACCTTCAACTTTATGCATCAAAACGCTCCTGGGTCATCCGAAACTTGATCCAAACATACGCCCAAGTCCAAAATCATCATACGAACCTGTTGGAACCTTCAAATCTCGATTCTGAGGTCATTTACTCAAAAATCAAACCTTAGTCAATTCTTCCAGCTCAAAGATTCCGAAATTAGAAGTTTCCTTCCAAAATCACTCTGAAATTCCCAAAATTCAATTCCGACCACACGTACAAGTCATAAAACATGAAGTGAAGCTACCCGAGGCCTCAAACCACTGAGCGACATGCTAGAGCTCAAAATGACCGATCGGATCATTACATTCTCCCCCACTTAAACATATGTTCGTCCTCGAACATGCTAATGATGCTTTGGAGTTGTCCAAAATCACTATTTAACACCTCGTGCACCTACTTGTGCTACCACAACCCAATTGAGTATATTAGCTTGAGCTAGACTGAAGATTCTCCCTTTTTATTTAGTCAATTAGCCTTAGAACCAAATTCCAACCTCCGAATTTCTCTACAAGACCTAATTCTAACATACGAACATTGTATCAGTCACTAGACACTGTACCAAGCCTGATCATGCTCCTTCGCTAAAATCGCACCATGCACCACATAAGTCATTTGACCATAATGGCATTCCCCGACCACAATAGCTGTCAGTTCACGAATTCGGTGCCCGCAATACACCTCATAACACATATAAACCATGTTCCAACTCTCGCAATACTGCCACGATGGAAGAAATGTGTAGAAACTCATAACCACCTACCGAATCAACAAATCATGGAGTCTCTCCTCCTAGAAAGGACCATTGCCTCATTCTGAACTAAATAATGATATTTTCTCTTAAATATTCCTTATTTAAATCTAATTGCACTGATTTCAAGTCCAGTAATCTCGTCTTACCAAGTACAAGCTTCTCGGGAAATAAGCCACGTCAACACCATCTAGAATCTCATATGACGCCATCAATTCACTAACAAGCTACAACTCGAATATGACACATAAGAAAAAATCAAACTCTGGAAAAGAACTACCCAGCCTGCGTAACGAATAAAATGGTCGAACCGACGCTATGAACCTTCTCAGAGAATGAGAAGCAAAACACACAAGAATAAATGTAGGGAACTGTATGTAGCATCTCACTGTTACGGCTTGCAACTCGATCCACACATGATGTCGTTGCGGTGTGCAACCCGATTCAAACATGATACCGTTGCGGCGTGCAACCCGATCCACACATGAAAATAAATAAGGAAATACCTATCAAGCCAAAATGCTTATACCTACAAAATACTTGAATCTCGACCACAAGCACGCCAAATGCATAGTACAATCCCTAGGGAGACGGATAGCGCTATATATTACAAAACTCAAGCACGACTAAGGTGCAATAAATGAAATGCATCTCGAGAGTCATCTTGCTCTCACAACACCACAAGATATACGGGACCTCAATACTTGTGCGAATAATCAAGTCGTCTCACAACCCATATGACACAATAGAGTATTACATGGAATAGCTGACAGCCAGAATAACATACGACGCTCGAAGACTCCTCCATAAGCAACGCTATGCTGAATGAACACATTTGATACGATATAGAGCACACACCCACATTAGACCCACCAACGGACCTCAAGACGATTATGATCGTACCGTATTGGGCTAATAACCATTCAAGGATCCACAATAACCTTTTTTCCATGACACATAATAACAACCGTCAAATCCAAAACAAACCCACACAGTCCACCACGAAAGGAATAGAACGTCTTACATGCACAAAAACTGTCATATTAGATAGTACAAAAAATCTCCATACTTAGTTTCAATCCTTAACAATTAAGTGACTAACAAGCCACACTTATACAAATTTCCCCGTGGGATACGCTCTCGCGACCTTCTGAACCAGGTAGCAAAGTATGCACCTCCATACCACCAACAATGATAATCCTATAAAGTAAATCGAGAATCCGCAATTCAGTACACAAAGCCTCTTACACAGGACACTATTCGCAGGTGACACTAAAGAAAGTACCAACTTACTTTGAACATCTGAACTTTTTCATGCTCATCCGAGCTCATGAAATTCTTGTTAACACCGAACCACAACCTTGATCCTTAACTTCCAAATTCCCATGTCGCTCACTGAACCTATCATGCCACTATGCGAGAATACAAGAATTCATTAAAATCCCTGAACTACTAGTAGAATAAACACTTCATTGGCTAGAAACCTTTCACCTAGCTCATTTCAGAAGAACCAATGGAACTCACAACTGAATTCCCAAACTATAGAAATACAAACCTCAAATCGCGATCTAAACCGCCATGACTCTCCTGGAATCCATTTACACCACAAGTCCATTATAATCAAATACCTCAAAATCAATCAATTTACGGTGGTCGTCAAGCCCACACGTACAACCACAAACCACGTGTATAACTTCACGCTGAAGGAACTGATAACTTCCACAGTCATGTTGATTCAATCATTACTAACCGACCCAACTTCTTACAGTTTACTCTTGACTAGGTTTATAAATAATAATAGCTCCATTCAAAACATAATGTAACCCAACAACACTCATCAGGAGTGACCCAATTCTCGAGACCACATTGTCTCAATACCCATGAACTATCTCATACCCTCCTTATGCGTACAATAGCACCTCCAACTGGTACACCCATTCTGAAAGGTCTTCCGCGGGTCCAAAATTGTTTCTCCCATTTTTCCAATACTGCCCCGCAGACCCGATGATAACATAGAAAATTTCATAAGTATTCTTCACACTCCGCTACAAAATCCTAGTCTCTGGCCACATAACGAACCCATTGGAACCACTATTGAAAGTCACCCACTCTGACTTGGTCCCGAATATAAACCAAACTCTAGTGCGCTGTCAGCACATTAACACTCCCAAAGAAGCAACCGGATAAATTATTTCTTTCATTGTACATCACATCTAACTGAAGCATAAACTCTGAGTCTTCCCAAATATACGTGCATGCATTGATAAGGCAAAATATAGCACACATTCATCAAATCCTTTGCTTGAATTACCCCTGACGTTTCTTTTCTTAGCCATAACGATCCACCAATGCACCGATAACGAGAAATCGCACAAGCAAACAACCATGCAATCCAAACATAGACGGTGGGCTCCCCCACTTAACCTTAAACTACAATCAGATAATCTGGAACCCACAATGATTACTCCTTCTTAATTACCATGATTTCTCACCGTCAACACATCAAATTCTCGTAATCCCATGTTAAACTTTGTATAAATAATTCTGAACCATCAGCCACAATCGCACATTCGACCTTCTGCTAGGTAGTAAGTAGAAATCTTTGTAGAAACTTCATCAAAATCACGCAACCACTGACCTGCTCACAGGAGATGACCCATCAATGAAATCCCATACCGATATCGTCCAACAACGTTGCACTAGGTACAATTTCCACGAAATCAGTAAGCCCTGCTGAGCCCGTGCTCATCCACCAGCTGAACAAGTCCATTCATTCCCTATTGACATCAACTAAAAGTGCGACAATACATCTTGAACTCGAAGTCATGTTGCATCCCGACGATAATCAAGTTTTTTTCACACCCCCTTCATTTCAAGCAAACTCCTTTCTGCTATATTCAATGTTCCTCGGTACAGTAGCCACCATCCCAAATACAATTTGTAGATCTAGTCACTTTTCTACCATGATTCCCAAATCGCTCTAAACTTTCTTCAAACAAGTGGAACCCTACCACATAATCCGTATGCTACTCTGCTACTTCCACTTCGGTTAAACCATCTTCTTTAAGCAACTTCTCAACCTCTGCTTTTCATACTTGACTTGATAGTAATTCAACCACCACGAGACACCTCCCACCATGCCCTTCCTTATACTTTGTTACCCGAATATTGCCCTAAATCAATTCTATATCTGTAGCACCTGAACAAATGAGTCGCTAGCAACTCTAATCCTCCTAGAAGATCATCCTTCTCGAGCCATCGACATTAGAAATACCAATTTGATTCTAAACTGCTACCACCGCTATCTCTGCAATCGCTTCTCAGGTTCCATTTCACAGCACCCTGCCCCGTAGACAAATCAAAGAAGACCATAACAGCGGAGAACCTTAATACATTCAAATATGGACAACGACACCACATCATAGATGAAAATTCCACCACGCTCGAAAATACCAAGTCTCGTTATTCCATCAACCCAAACTCGAACATTCATAATCCGATTGCATTTCTTTTGTTGGAAATAAACGCTGAACCTCTAAATCATGCATTGAGAAATATCCCATTCAAGTCATTCACTGCCTCGACACATAAACAAACACCCTACTATTACACTAATAGTGTGCGATAATAATGCATGAACTAATAATCTGTGCATAGCCTTGAAACTATAGGAAATACAGATACTGGGCTGAAACGATAGAACACCATCTGCAAGGCGACAATAATAGCATGTCTCGATACACAGGGCAAAACGACCTACACCACATCTGTAGTACCACTACAACTCCCCGATGTCCAATTGATAACAACCGCTCCATGTCGCATAAGATTGAATAGGAAAGAAATAAAGGCATAAGCCTCAAAGGAATCAAATCACACGAAGAGGAATCATGAAGGAAAGCGCACCTAACAGCCCTGTAGCCTCTCAAAGATAGGTACAGACATCTTTATACCTATCCGCAAGACTCTACTAGACTTGCTCATGACACGTGAGACCTATGTGAACCTAACGCTCTGATACCAAGCTGACACGACCCAAAATTCACTCTCGATTGTGATGGCACCTAACGTCGTCGTCAGGCAAGCCAATGATGATATATCAATTTATTTACTCAATTTATTATTTTCAAAATCATAAATTTCAATAAGACAACATTTGTAAGTTATATGAGAAGTGAAAGGCAATAAAAATATACGAAATCGTAAGCAACAACTAGTATAACCCCAAAACCCCGTGTCACAAATGCATGATCATTTTTCTAAGGAGTACAACAATAATACAACATCTGTCCAAAATATAAATAAGACAGGATAAAAATAAATGTGTCACGACCCAAATCGATGGGCCATGACGGGCACCCAGTACTCAACCGAGTACCAACATGACGTACATTTTCATGTCATACTATCATAGGCAACTGAGTCGGAAGACTTCCGTGAGATAAGTAGAATACAACATGTGATACCAATTTATACATAAGACATTCAGGCCTATAAGACCAAAATAACCACTCGTATACTGAACATAGGCCGATAAGGCCATACAATCTTTTACGTACATGACATCTGTCTACAAGCCTCTAAGAATACATAATTTTTATAAAGGTCAGGATAGAGTCCCACCATACCAAACAAAACACGTCTAAATCATACTAACCAAACAAGCAACTCCGAAGAAAATGGAGCGCACCAACATCTTCAACTGAGCTGACAGCCTACTTGGAGGGCTATCGACCTGTCTATTGGACTTGCGGGCATGAAACGCAGCGTCTCCAGGAAAAAGGGACGTCATTACAAATGATGAACCGAGTATGGGAGGAATGAAAACCATTAAATAATAGACATGAGGGAAACATAGAGTAAAAGACTCAACATGTAAATCTGAACAACTTTATGAATCTTTTAATATTTAAAAAGTCATGCATATGTCTATAAAAGTCAAACCATGCATGGGTATATGCGTTCATAACATCATCAAGCCTCTGAGAGCATCCCATCATATCATCTCGGCCACTATGGGCAAATTATCAATGTATATCAGCTGATCAGGTGCTGCTGCGTATATAATGCCGTAGCCTTTTCTCATATCCCATATATATAATATACATATATACGCATATATAACGCCATCTAGTTATGGGTCAATGTACATGTGTAAGTACATGAAATGCATAAGAACTACGTTAATAAGATTTTCTCGGAATGACATACAAATCAATATGTCTTTCTGATAAACTTTATCAAATACCTATTTTTCTGAGATGCATGAACAGAAGATATAATAATAGTTCACATGGGGAATCAAGAATATAGACACCTCTAATATTTCTAGGAATATTGTCATTTATGAAAGTTGTGTATTTTGCTCGTTTCATTTGTATTATTTGGATCATGCCAAAAGGAAGGAAGGGATAGCCTTAATATAACTGGAGTAGGGAAAAATTCGTGTGCTATTCTTGGGAAGGATTACACCGTACTCTCTTAGAATCAAAAAATCCCGTTGCTATTATAATATGGAGTGACTATCATTATTTGCTTTATTGGGTAAGGAATCGAATAGCGAAAAGCTTGATCTATAATCGATTTCCCAATATAGAACAAAGAAGCAACGAGAAACAAAATGAACACTGCCAAAATGAGTGAACTCTTACTCATTGTATCTTTCACTTTCATTTTTTTGTGTAATTTGAAGTTTACTGAAGAATTTGGAGAATGGAAATGCATGAAATATTCGAAGAGGAAAGGGGAAATAAGAGGTGGATTAGATTTGGTCTTGATACAAGATATCCTATTTTGAATTCTTCAAATCTCACTTAATAAAAGTGGATATGTGATTTATGTCTTTAAGACATAATGGTTCATTTCCTAAAATGGTGTCTAATGGACGTTGGAAGATTTTTTGTCCAATCTTCAAATCATGCCACATAATATTAATAATGCACGAGTCACCATGTTTTTAAAGGAAATTCTGCCACGTTATGTCTTATCCAAAATATTTTGGATAATTACCAATTACCCGCATAATTAAGAATGATCTCAATTGTTTAAAATACTACTCACTTTTAACACACTTTATACACCGTACCATCGTGGTCATGTAGTGCCTTCTATGGCACTAGTCCATAAATACTGAGTTTTTTTAGCTCGGCCCGTATTTTATATCAAAATGCCAAACTTCGATGAAACTCATTTTTTTTGATTTGCTTACCCTCTCACCTTCACAAATTTTCTTATCCTTTGTTTAATTAGCGTGACATTTATAATCCCAAAATAAATTTCATTCCCGAACTTAAGTTGATTAATTTACGATGAAACTTCAACGTACGAAAATGCAGGACGTAACATCTCATTTCCGATCTTATATCAATTTACTTATGGTGTAATTCCACGTACAAAAATATGGGGTGTAACATCATTCTCCCCTTTGGAACATTCATCCTAGAATGTTGGCTGATGCACTTATCATTCTTAAAACCCATAGCTCTTGCGAATACTTTAGTATTCCTCTTGCCATCTAGACGACTGTTCTGTGAATGAATCCCAAAGACTAGAGCATTTACCCCCTTTAAGCTTTTTTCTCACACCACGACTTGTAGTCGGAATCCTTCTAATCTTGTAACTGTTGCTACCTTCTATCATGTAGCCTTTACGATTCTAACTTTGTATGTGCGCCTATGTGACTATTCTCTTCTCTTTCCTCCAGCTTTTAGCCAATCTCTAGGCTTCACTTTGTGAACATATATAAAATTATGTCAAGTTGTCTCTTTGGGCGCCATTAGCTTTATTACATATACGTAGGCCATACTATACCATAATTCTTACTTCGATTTATCATTACAGAGGTCTGCTACCAAACTCCGGGTTACTCTCGTTGCTATCCTATATGCATAAAGCTAAGTCCTTTAATGCTTCTTCATTACTGTCCATCCTAAGACTAATAGCCCAATCTCATCTTGTACTTTGCAAATTTTACCCATCCATTGTTGATTCACCTCAATGTTGATCTACAACCATCCATTGATAACTTGAAATTTCTTACATAATATATTACCACTAGGGCTTACGTTGCATTATAGAATATATGAAGTTATTTTTCTGATACACCTGGGTGATACGATATTATACTTCCATAACCATATTTCATAGTATCCCAATGTGACTTGCCTTACAAGGCTATTTTAATCTTGTCCAATTCATGAAATCCCTTTATCTTTTCTTTTTTTTCATCAGATCATTACTCAATCGAAGGCCCAAATGTCGTCCTTTATCTATCATAATCACACCCCAATTTTACAGCATTTCATCTCTTCTAAATATTATTAGTCTTAGACTCCTTTGAGTTCATTCAGGATATATTTAGCTTTCTATAACTTAGAGGAACCATCAGCTCCTTATTTTTCACAGGCTTAATCCCGATGACTTATCCATTTTCGTCACCTTCTCACTTGCCTTCTTCTTATCCTTACTCTTGTCTTTCTAATACCTTATCGTTCTATCATAATTTAGCTTGCGATCAATTCCCATACATTTTTTGGAACATCAAGCGAGACACCGCATCGTCTCTAACTCTTATTTTACTCTCTAATTAGACCTTTCTGTACTTAGAAACCATAAGTTGGGAAGAACTCCACTGACGACGCTGCTATCATTCCTGGATATTGAATCCCCACACTTCTAGCCTTTTATCCGTAGTATGGACTATTCATGACCTACTGCATTTGAATATCTTGTATGTTATTCCCCTTTACCTTTCTTACCTAAAAATCTTCCATCGTATCTTCTATCTCTTTCATGACCTCCCTTCCACATAGGTATAATTTACATTCACAACTTGAAGATCTATTATAATACTTTCACCTCTTTACATGATTTGGTGAGAGCTTCACATTGTCTTCTTACGATGCTAGTACTCTTCTAACTGGCTTTATGCTACGCCCCACAATATTACGTCGATATTTCATCCCGCAGTATTATATTACAATAATGTTATGTCCTGCAATATTATATTACGATAATATTACGCCTTGCAGTATTACATTACGATGATGTTATACTTCGTAGTATTAAATTATGACGATGTTGCACCTTGTAGTATTGTACGTTGAATTTGTTGTAAGGTAATGAACATAAGTCCAAGTAAAAGATTATTTGGAGATTATAACGATTATCCTATTTCAAGCAAGTGATGAGTAAATTCGTGAAGGTGATATGGGAAGAAAGTCAAAGAAAATGAATATTCGTCCAAATTTGGCATGTTGGGATAAAATACGGGCCGAGCGTTAATACCCGATATTTATGGACTAATGTCATACAAGGTACCGCATGACCATGATAGTAAGGTGTATAAGGTATGTTAAAAGTGTGTAGTATTTAAGTAAGTGGAGATAATTCTTAATTATACGGGTAATTGGTTAATTACCGGGTACATTACCTAGTTAATTATTAAAAAAATAAGATAAAGATTAAATCTCCCCCCCAAAAAACGTGGCAAAAAGCCACAAAACTAAGAAATGACTCATTAATCTTCTTGGGTAGGTAGCTATCTAAGATGTATCTGAAATTAATAAGTAAAGACGTATTACAAGTCTTGCCTCATTTTTCATTTGGACAAAAGAAAGACTTACTACTAAGTCTTGATTCCATTTTCATTTTGGACAAAGTTCAGAATGTCCATCTTCGTTTCAATATCATTCTTCATAGATTCAAAATACTTTTAGAACAGTAGCTAAATTCAATCCAGGCTCCAACGAAAATTCTTGCATAAAAAAAATTCTAACTAGAATTGTTAGAATCGTAGCAACGTAAAATTTTGCGGTTCTAAAGGACTACGGTGCGATCTTCTCCAAGAATATTATACGGAGTTTTCCCTACTCCAGGTATGTTAAGGCTATCCCTTATTTCTTTTGGCATGATCAATACATCACAAACGAAACGAGCAAAATGCACAACTTTCATAAATGTCTCTATTCATAGAAATACTAGGGGTGTCAATATTCTCGATTCTCCATGTGAATTATTATTATATCTTCTGTTCATGAGTCTCAGAAAAATACGTATTTGATAAAAGTTTATCCGAAAGGCATATTGATTTTTATGGCATACCGAGAAAATCTTATGAACGTATTTCTTATGCATTTCATGAATTTATACATGTACATTGACCCATGACCAGATGACGTTATATACGCATATATATGTATAATATATGTATATGGGATATGGAAAAAGGTTACGGTGTTATATACGCACCACCACCTGATCAACTGGTATACGTTGATGATTTGCCCACAGTGGCCGAGATGATATGATGGGATGCCCTCAGAGGCTTGATAATGTTATGAACATATGTACCTATGCACGACATGACATTCATACGCATATGCATGACACTATAAGTATTTCATAATTTATAGAGTTATCTAGACTTACAGGTTGAGTCATTTACTCTATATTTCTTCCATGTCTGTTATGTACCTATTTATGTGCCTTACATACTCGGTACATTATTCGTATTGACGTCTCTTTTGCCTGGTGACACTGCGTTTCCTGCCCGCAGGTCCCGATAGACAGGTCGAGAGCCCTCCAAGCAGGCTATCAACTTAGCGGAAGATGTTGGTGCGCTCCATTTGCTTCCGAGTTACTTGTTTGGTTAGTACGATTTAGAAGTGTATAGTTTGGTATGGTGGGACTCTATCCCGACCTTTATGAAAATTATGTATTTTTAAATGCTTGTAGATAGATGTCATGTACGTAAAAGATTGTATGACCTTGTCGGCCTATATTCAGTGTACGAGTGGTTATTTTGGCCTTATAGGCTCGTATGTCTTACGTATGAATTGGTATTACATTTTATATTCTACCTATTTCACAGGAGCCTCTCCGGATCAGTTATCTATGATAGTATGATACAAAACGATACGTTATGTTAGTACTCGTTTGAGTAAGGTACCGGGTGCCTGTCGCGGACCATCATTTTGGGTCGTGACAAAAGTGGTATCAGAACAGTTCTATCATAGGGAGTCTACAAGTCGTGTCTAGTAGAGTTTTGTTTATGGGTGTGTCGTGCACCGCACTTATATGTAGGAGGCTACAGGGCATTTAGTAATATCGCTCTTTCTTCTTACTGTAGATCGTGTCATATAGCTCAATTGTAAGAACTTAATTTCCTAAACTCTATCTTATTCATAATATGACGATACCTACATCTAGAAAGACGGTTGGTAAGAGATTTAGCTATGGAAGAGTTGAGTCAGAGGAACTCCATTTTTGCATCTTGCTTATGATGGATAAATATGAGGTATTCAACAAATCATGTGTATACAAAGATGTGCAAGCTTCTTGATAAGGATTCCTAAGGCAAGAATGCCTATCCACTGTTACGGTAAAAAGGAATAAGAGAATAGGAAGGTAGACACAAGTTTCAACAAGTAAAAGAAGCAAGGTAAAGAAGGGTACGAGGTACCCAATTAATGAAGATTAACAATATTTACAATTCAAGAAGATAAATATAAGCGTTCTAAGATACCTTCAATTGTAACAAACATATGTACAATTAGTCACACCCATCTCAATTATGCTCCATGGGAGCTAACAGAAGTAGTATAAGAGGAAGATGGGATATCAGGATCTGGCTGGGGTTAGAGTAACCCAAAATGATGGATGAATTATTTGCGTCAGTTGACATTTTCAAAGAATATTGCAAATGTGCTAATACATCTCCTCGTGAGATACCCAGATGTTACACTCTAAAATAGTATAGATATGAGCACTACGAAGATAGGCACTGAAAGCCTGGAATGGATAAATATTACCTTAGTGTGACTCTCGTCCCTAGCAGAGTGAGGACGTTGAGCAACCCGAAGAGCCGATGAATCAATCAAGGAGAGCTAAAAGCGAAAGAATGTCCCTTTGAAGTTTTCATAAGAAAGTGATCGGTAAAAATATTAGCAGAGTAATGAGAAGAGAGATAAGGAAGAATTATGAGTGAGATGTTATTCATGGATGACAACGGTAGAGTGTTACAGAATCCATAGTAAAATGAAGAAAGAGACAAAAGGTGATGAGCCTTAAGACAACAGAAGAGTATAGGCCATACAGTCACATGCTCATTTCAAGAAATAAGTTTGCAACTCTAACGTGATTACCAAAAAAAAAAAGTTTGACCTAGAGTAATAGAAACCAGTATGGATTGGTGAACAAGATAAACTAAACACGAATTAGGAACTGAGTGATTTTATAATAGTTAGTATCATGAGAATTTTAGATTGCGTTCCGACAGTAATAGAATGGACAACAGAAGAAGATCCATGACGAATTCAGAGGATGGTCATTCAGGAAAACGCTTCCCTAAAGCAAGCAATATGAGCAAAGTTAAGCTTAAGGGAATGTATGTGCCAGTTACACTAAATGCCACCATTGTGAGTGAGGAATTTTGTTATCCTTGGTCCAGAAAGGATTACGCAAGACGAGTAAGGATCATTGATGATGTGAAAGGATGCCAAAAATGAAAAGGTAAAACATCTATAGGCAGGTCGTCGTAGCTCCAACTCTTAGTACTCCCCCTAAAAGTGGGAAAAATGGAATGGTGTGGCATTAAGTCAGAATTAAGCGGATATAGTAACTATGGAATGATAAAGGAAGAATGCGATAAAAATGAGAAAGGGATGAGATTGCGCTTATTCAAATGTTACAGATATACTATGATTCCAGAACATTATGTAAGAACGACACCAAGAAAAGGAAGTAAGGGTTCCTGCCCGGGATGTTTTTGATAAATAAGGAGCTAGTAAGACAAAGGAAATAACCAAGAAAGATTACGCGGAATATGGATTTGAGAAAGGGCCAATGAGTAGTTAATAATTGATTCAGGAAGAACCTACTCATGACTAGACAAGAGGTTATAGACAAATCAGCAGATCATGCAAGATAAATATAGTGAACCCCAAACATGGAGAATTCGGCCTTGCAGTGATGTCATTATAATACTGAGATGTATTCAAATAAGAGTCGGGGTCGTTAAAGGTACCGTATGAATGTTACGGGAATAAAATAGAGTGCCACTGGGAGGACAGTCAAAATACTAGTTCAGAGGCAACACTATACAA
This sequence comes from Nicotiana sylvestris, assembly GCF_000393655.2. NCBI lineage: Eukaryota > Viridiplantae > Streptophyta > Magnoliopsida > Solanales > Solanaceae > Nicotiana > Nicotiana sylvestris. The sequence continues at coordinate 98,538,479 of NC_091058.1, forward strand.
GGACAAGAGCGTGGAGATAAGTAACTACGAATAATTATAGGCAAGGAAGGACATCAAAAGGTCCATAATAAGCTCAAAACTTTACAAGAGTCAGAGGGTCCTCCCTAAATACTACAATGAAAGACTAGCTAAGAAAGTAAGGAAGAATGCTTCAACCCAAGCTCAGTGACCTAAGGAGGGAATGGTCTTATAACGACAGTCTTACAACAATATTGCATGCACTCCATAAGAAAGTGGCACCTACCGTGGCTAATGAACGGGAAGTAAAATCAAAAGTGATATCCCAGATCATATGAGTGGTATGGGATTCCAATATGCGTGAGCACTAAGATAAGCTACGTATGCACACGAAATGGGAAGAAAGACCAGGAAAGTTAAAAGCTTAAGTTTAAGGAAAGATGAGAAGGAACAAAAGGAATTATTCGATCAATGATCTGGAGTTAGTTACATTATGGATGCACTTAAGAGTTTGGAGTTTTATACATGCAGCATATATATCCGTAGAAGATTCCGGTATAAGTTAAAAGAAAGAATTAAGCCTAGGTCATAGACAAAGGATTTGCTTGTTAGAGGATTGTATCATGGATATTCCAGAGTGTCCATGAAAGGCTAAAGTAATAACTAATACCCTAAGCCGCAAATTGGAAAATAGCTTAAGCCTAAAGACTGATCAGAAGGAAAAAGAAAATAAAGAGTTACATTAACGAAGTAAATCAAGAGTCGATTATTGGACCCAGAAAATTATAGACCTCGTGATTGAGAATATTGCAAGATCACTCTTAGTATCATAGGTACAAGACAGATAGTACAACAATCATATTCTATAACGGCTCTACGATAAAGCCAGTTAGAAGAGTACTAGCCTCATCAGAAGTCAGTATGAAACTTCTATCAGATTGTGTATACACCAGAGGTACAAGTATTATAATAAAGCTTTAAGTTGTGGATGTGAATCATACATATGTGGAAGGGGGGTCATGAAAGAGATAGAAGATGTGATGTGAGATTTTAAGGTAAGTAAGCTAAAGGTGAACAGCGTACGAAATACTAAGCTGTAGAAGATCATGCATAGTCCATGCTTCGGATAGAAGGCTAGAAGCACTAGGATTCAATATCCGGGAATGATAGCAAAGTCGTCAATGGCGTACCTTCCAACCTATGATTTCTAAGTACCGAGAGATCTAGTCAAGAGAGTAAAGAAGAGTTAGAGATGATGTGATGTCTCGCTTGATGTTCTAGAATAACATAAGGAAATCTATGGTGCAAGTAAGATGAAGGAAGGTTGCGAACAAGTATAAATAGATATGTGTGGTTCGCAAGCTAAAGTATGGTAGAGCGACAAGATTGTAGGAAGACAGGAGTAAGTATAAGAAAGGACGAGTGAGAAGGTGACTAAATGGATAAGTCCTCAGGATTAAGCCTATGAAAACAAGAAGATCTGATGGTTTCTCTAAGTTATACAAAGCTTAGTATAGCGTGAATGAACTCAAATGAGTCAAAGAAAAATGGCATTTAGAAGAGGTGGAATGCGACACTAGTAATAGAATAAGGGTGTAATTGTTTTAGATAAAGGATGACGTTCGGGCCTTCGATTGAGTAATGATTTGAAGAGGGTTTCACGAATTGTATGGAATTAAAATACTCACGTAAGATGAATCACATTGGGATGCTATAAAATATGATTGTTGAAGTACAGTATCGCCCCCAAGTGGATCAGGAGAATCACTTCAAACATTCCTCGATGCATCATAAGCCCTAGTGGCAATGTATTACTTAAGAAGTTTCAAGTTATCAATGGAAGATTGTAGATAAACATTGAGGTGAATCGACAATGGATGGATAAAAGTTACAAAGTACGAGATGAGATTAGATAATCATTCCTAAGATGAACAGTAATGAGGAAGTATTAAAGGACTTAGACTTACACATATATGATAAGCAGTGAAAGAGTAACCTGGAGTTTGGTCGCAGACCTCAGTAACTATAAATCAAAATAAGAGTCATGGTATAGTATGACCCAGCTAGATGTAGTAAAGTGATACGGATGGATAAACAGATCTACGAAATAAGATATAGCAATATTCGTAAGTTCAACAAAGTATCGAGCAAAGAACTTCAAGTATACCTATAGATGCCCAGAGGGACATCTTGTCAAGCTCTGTATATATTTATAAAGTGAGGCCTAGAGATTGGCTAAAAGCTGGAGGGAAAAGAAAAGAAGAGTCGCATAAGGCGCACTTACAAAGTCAGAGTCATACAGGCTGTATGACAGGAGGTAGCAATAGTTACGAGATTGGAAAGATTTCGACCACAAGTCGTGGTATGAGAAAGATGACTAAAGGAGGTAATACCCTAGACTTTGGATTTATTCACAGAACAACTGCCTAAATGGCAAGGAGAGTATTAAGGTATTCACAAGACCTATAAGTTATGGAAATGATAAGAGTATCAGTCAACATTCGAGGACGAATATTCCAAAGGGGGGAATGATGTTACGCCCTGTAATAAGATATCGATATTTTGTCTCACAGTATTATATTATGATGATATTATGTCTTGCAGTATTATATTACGATGATGTTATGCTTCGCAGTATTAAATTACGATGATGTTGCATCCTATAGTATTGTACGTTGAATTTATTGTAAGGTAATGGACATCAGTCCAAGGAAAAGATTATTTGGAGATTATAATGATTATGCTATTTCAAGCAAGTGATGAGTAAATTTGTGAAGGTGATATGGGAAGCAAGTCAAAGAAAATGAATTTTCGTCCAAATTTGGCATGTTGGGATAAAATACGGGCCGAGCATTAATACCTGATATTTATGGACTGATGTCATACAAGGTACCACATGGCCATGATAGTAAGGTGTATAAGGTATGTTAAAAGTGAGTAGTATTTTAAGTAAGTGGAGATAATTCTTAATTATACAGGTAATTGGTTAATTACCGGGTACATTACCTAGTTACTTATTTAAAAAATGAGATAAAGATTAAATCTCCCCCCAAAAACGTGGCAAAAAGCCACAAAACTAAGAAATGACTCATTAGTCTTCTTGGATAGGTGGCTATCTAAGATGTATATGAAATTAATAAGTAAAGACTTATTACAAGTCTTGCCTCATTTTTCATTTGGACTAAAGAAAGACTTACTACTAAGTCTTGATTCCATTTTCATTTTGGAAAAAGTTCAGAACGTCCATCTTCATTTCAATATCATTCTTCATAGATTCAAAATTCTTCAAGAACAGTAGCTAAATTCAATCCAGGCTCCAATGAAAATTCTTGCATCAAAACAATTCCAACGAGAATTGATAGAATCGTAGCAACATAAAATTTTGCGGTTCTAAAAGAGTACGGTGTAATATTCTCCAAGAATAATATACGGAGTTTTCCCTACTCTAGGTATGTTAAGGCTATCCCTTATTTCTTTTAGCATGATCTATACGTCACAAATGAAACGAGCAAAATACGCAACTTTCATAAATGATTCTATTCATAGAAACACTAGGGTTTTATATATTCTCGATTCCCCATGTGAATTATTATTATATCTTCTGTTCAGGGGTCTCATAAAAATATGTATTTGATAAAAGTTTATCCGAAAGGCATATTGATTTTTATGGCATACTGAGAAAATCTTATTGACATATTTCTCATGCATTTCATGCATTTATACATGTACATTAGCCCATGACCGGATGGCGTTATATTGCGTATATATGTATATGGAAAAAGGTTACGACGTTATATATGCACTACCACCCGATCAACTGGTATATGTTGATGATTTTCCCGTAGTGGCCGAGATGATATGATGGGATGCCCTCAGAGGCTTGATAATGTTATGAACACATGTACCTATGCACGACATGATATTCATACGCATATGCATGACACTATAAGTATTTCATAATTTACAGAGTTATCTAGACTTACAGGTTGAGTGATTTACTCTATATTTCTTCCATGTCTGTTGTGTACGGTGAAATCGGGGGGACCAATTTCTCGTTGATAAGATACTTCAGGAGATCGCCTCGGAGGCTCGAGACCTCGAGCCGGGTACCTCCCTCAAGATATGTCGACACCGGCCTGGGGATAATGTTGGCCGAGATCCCAACGAGCATAGGAGGCTTTCAAAGAATGCATCCAAGGCAGGTTAAGTCTATCGGGCTAGTCTAACGCTGGTCTACATCTACATCATGAAGCTAGTTAGCAGTCCCATCCCGCTTCCTTTATCATTTAATGTATCTTGTACTATGTTTGGATTCTCCCTCTTATAAAAGGGGAATCGTTGGCACTTTGTAACCAGGTTGTTCCAACAATTCTACATAAGATCAATAACATCTCTCTCTAACTTACTCGCTCGGGACTACCTCTTTCATTCATTGCTTTCATACTTGTTCTTCATTTATTGCTTGATATTGGCCATACATAGCCTCCTTTAATTATGTCATAACTGTTAGCCCTTTCCTGATTATCCCCGATAGCTCGAGCCCGAGCCCAGGCATCGACCTCGAGGCCCCTCATCTGACAGTCCGAGCCCGGACAACAAGCCCCTTAGTTTGATTATAACCCTGTTTTAGTTCGTATTTCATTGTTAAGCTTCATATATCTAGCATCAACTGCCCTAACAACTCGCATAAAAATAGATCACGTATTTTTAGAGTCCCATATAAAAATTTAATTGTTATTACCATTTTCACGGTAAACAGTTTAGCGCCCACTGTGGGGCTAAAAATAATAGTGATTATTTTCTTGTTGGTTTCGTTACACAATGCAAGTTATCTTTCACACTTCTTCTTGTCCAAGATCTTCGATTTCAGGTTGGAATGTCTGGCTCAGTGAACAGAGTTGAGAACAACAACCTTGAAGAATAAGGAGAAAATGGTGCAGCTATTCCAATTATTGGCGCGCCACCACAAAACCCCGACAACGTGCCTGGACCGATTCCAACAGACGCGGGTTCGCAAGATGCAGAACAGGTCGACGAAACCTTACACACCAACAGGAGCATACAACATGACGACCAACAGGAAGCCCAAAGAACCACAGCTTGGGAATAATGGGAAGTTAGCCTTCATGTTGTTTTCGAAATGTTGCAGGCACAACAACTGGATATCGCTCAGATACAAAGCCACCCGAAGACTCCCAGCACGGTAGCACCGGGGACATCTCCCCCAGCCGAACAAGTACCTGAGAGATCGAGTAATAACGGATCGATAGCCCACCCTGCCATCGTAAGAATGCTCGAGGATCTCACCAAAAGGATCGAATCGGGCGATAAAATAATAGCAGCCAACGACAAGAAGGTCGAGACCTACAACTCCAGGGTCGACCAGATCCCGAGCGCACCCCCGGTCCTCAAGGGTGTGGATTTGAAGTAGCTCATACAAAGGACGTTCCCCGAAGAAGCGGCCCCGAAACCTATTCCAAAGAAGTTCAGAATGCCAAAACTCCCTAAGTACAATGGGACTACAGACACCAATGACCACGTTACTGCCTACACCTGCACGGTAAATGGCAACGATATAAAGAATGACGAGATCGAGTCTGTATTGCTAAAACAATTCGGGGAAACACTCTCGAAGGGGGACATGATGTGGTATCACAACTTTGCTCCTAACTCTATAGATTCATTCGCTATGCTAGCAGACTCCTTTGTAAAGGCACATGCCGGTGCCATCAAAGTAGCGACGAGGAAGTCCGACGTTTTCAAAATCAAGCAAAGGGAGAACGAGATGCTACGAAAATTCGTGTCTCGCTTTTAGATGGAATGAATGGAGCTACCGCCAGTCTCCGACGACTGGCAGTGCAGGCCTTCACTCAAGGTCTGAATGAACGAAGCTCGGTGGCTTCAAAACAGCTGAAACAGAATTTGATCAAGTACACAGCTGTGACTTGGTAAAACGTCCACAACCGGTACCAGTCAAAGATCAGGGCCGAGGATGACCAGTTGGGAGCCTCCTCAGGCTTAGTATACCCAAGCAAGCTCCTGGCAAAGGAACCAAAACCAAACAAAGAAAGGTATCAGCCGTACATCGAAGATAGGAGGAACGCCCCAAGGTGCAACCTACCTCGCAATGATCGGAGAGTAGATCGAGGACAGAATCCTCGAGGGCTCATCAATAGAGCCAGATTTGATAGGAACGTAGTGCCAACGAGTGCGCCTCAATTAACAAAATACAACTTCAACGTTGATGTGTCGGACATCGTGTTCGCCATCAGTAAAATCAGAGACACCAAGTGGCCCAAGCCTATACAGTCGGATTCTTCGCAAAGGAATTACAACTTAGTGTGCGAGTTTCACAACATGCACGGCCACATGACCGAGGATTGCCACCAACTACGAGAGGAGGTAGCTCGACTACTCAATAAAGGGCATCTCCAGGAGTTCCTTAGTGATCGAGCCAAAAATCATCTCCGGAAAAGGAAGGGACCAAGAAGAACAAGGTAAACGAGCCACAACACGTCATCCACATGATCATAGGAGGTGTCGATGCCCCGTAGGAACCCGTAATGAGAAGGAAGAAAATATCCATTACCAGAGAAAAGCGGACCCGGAGATATATCCCCGAGGACGCCCTCACGTTCAACGAAGAAGGCACCGAGACCTTATCCCAACCTCATAATGACATACTGGTAATTTCTTTCCTTGTTAATTCTTTTCAAATAAAGCATGTACTCGTGGATCCAGGTAGCTCGACCAACATTATCAGGTCGAGGGTGATAGAGCAGCTCAGACTGCTCGACCAAATCGTGCCCGCCACTCGAGTCCTCAACGGATTCAACATGGCAAGTGAAACAACGAAAGGAGAAATCGTCCTCCCAGTCACCGTGGCCGGCACGATCCAAAACGCCAAATTCCATGTCATCAATGGAGACATGATGTATAACGTCTTATTCGGACGGTCGTGGATACACTGCATGAGAGCGGGACCATCCACCCTTCACTAAATGATGAAATTCCCAACAAAGGATGGATTTAAAACCGTCTACGGGGAACAACATGCGGCAAGGAAAATGTTCACGGTGCATGCTATGGCACCGATGCTTGCACCCCCACCTGCAAAAAAGCAATAAAGTCATCGAGATACACCCTCAATCAAACCCGATTAAACAAAATAAAGGGTCGTACCGCGTCCTCATCTCGAGTGATTGGAACATGTCAATTCTCAAAACATCGTCGGTGAATCTCATATCAAGGTATGACCATCTCCCTTTTAATTTTGTATTTTAGATTAACCTTAATGCAGGCGCCCAATTGAAGCGGTCATAACGCTAACCCAGCTTGAAGACCTTAAGGTTTTAAAGCATCCGTTGCACTCTTTTCCTTCGACCGAGTTTTTATCTCGAAAAATGGTTTTTACCGGCAAGGTTTTTAATGAGGCAACATCTGCATACTACCTAAGAGAAACTCAACAAATGTTCGAGGCTTCTTTTGTAATCGACCCCGAACACTGAGGGGCATTCCCCCCGGAAGCTACCTGCTTGAAATAACCAAGAAACACCGAACATGGTCCCTATAGGAATGTAACGTACCAGGCCAAATGGTCAAAAGAACTGTGTCCATATAGCCGGGCCCTCGACGGCGAATACATGTACACTTGTATAAGATAAATCGAAGAACATCTTCTGTCAAGGCATCTTGCGCTCCAAAAGAGACTCAGCGCCTTTGCAAAAACAATTCCTCTGCCGGAAACGTCCCGAATACTCAGGGACTGGCGTCGACAATACAACACTTAAAACAACCCCTGGGCCGGGACTCCGAAATCATAAGCCCTCAGGTAAGGCAACGCAGAAAGCATCGAACATGTCCAATGCCAAAAGCACCTCGAGTACTCGGGGACTGGCGTTAAAATCTCAAAAGAAAAGCGCACGATCCCACGGTCGGGATCTCCAAAATCGTAAATCCCCGACGAAGCAATGAGAAGTTTATGAAAAACGGCTCCCATGTCAAGAAACTCTCGACGACTCGGGGACTTCCGTCAAAGCGTTGTCTCCATTGACTCATCAGAACACGAGGCCATATGACCCCGAGCGGGCAAACTCGATCCTGTAAGACCTCAATGACATGAAAAATCTGTAAGACCTCAACGCATGAAAAATTTGTAAGACCTCGAACAAGGCATGAATCATACTTGTACCAAGTATCAACAAAACTGTAAGACCTCAAAAGGCATGAAATTTTTGTAAGACCTTACTATAGGCATAAAATCAATCCCGAAGTTTAGGCTATATATCGCATTTGTAAGACTCCCGAAAGGGCATACCCTCAATATAGAAGCCTAAACTACTACACTCGGGGATCAAAAATGGCTCTAGAAAAACACAAATGACTACGGTCAATACAGCTGCACCAGCCAAATTAACGCGACTCGGGAACGCCCGACCGTTGCTATAAAATCATAAGGCCATTACTTCTAATCTACTTCGAAAAGAATCGGTTAAATAGGCTACCCTTGACATGCAAACGAGCTTCGACTATGTCAGCTCCAAATCACAAGTCTTCGAGCTACTCAGCCTACGAGCTAAACCTTCCAAGGTGCTAGAACATCGCCGCAAACGACATGAAATTGAGGTTCTTCCCAAATCGACGACGGGTCAGGCAAAATTATTTCAAAAAGTCCTTAACGAGAGGAAAATAAAGCCTACATATTCCTAAGGGCAAAGCGTAAGAGCCATTGTTGCCAGCCTAATGAGCCTCAGGGCCACCCATACTAAACGGTCGCAACGACCAAAAGCGTAAGAGCCACTGTCGCCAACTTAAAAATTTGAAAGATTGAGGGTCAAAGTGAGCTCGAGTCGTAACCCGATTCGGAGACCGAATCCAAAATAGTTAACTATACATGCCTAAGGGCATAGCATAAGAGACATCATCGTCAGCTTCATGAGCCTCAGGGCCACATACATAAAAGGTCGCTTCTATCCAAGGCGTAAGAACCGTTGTCGCCAGCTTACGAAAATACTAAACTTGAGGGTCAAGTGAGCTCGAGTAATAATCCAACTCGGAGACTGGACCCAAATAGTTAAATACAAATTCCCAAGGGCAAGGCGTAAGAGCCATTATTGCCCGCCCATGTAGACACAAAAGCTTGAAAGTCGAATAGGCTCGAGCTGAAGCCCGACTCAGAGGTTGAACCCAATACAGTTGGGCAAAAGCATAAGACCTCTAACGCCAGCTTGTACTAAAGGCCGCACCGATCGAATGTGTAAGAGCCCTCGGGCCTGCCTGATGAACCCCGAAACCATATCATGAATCTAAGGATTCTTATCATCTCCGAAACCGGTCCACCTAGTCAGAAGAAAAGCAGAAAGGGGTACATAAGAAATAAAGGCTTCAAGTTTTCTTGTATTTACATACATGAAAAAGTGCACTCACCATCTACAAACGCACTCTAAAAAATCACATGCAAGATGGAAAAGTCTACGCCCCGCCCCTGAAGGCTACAGCCTACCAACCTCATCTTCACTCTCCTCGACGTCGGACAGAAATAACCGAGCATCACGCTCGTCCGCCCTCGCTCGCGCCAGCCCTTCCGGGAGAACAAAGCCCCTGGCGCTGATCTCATCTGGAACCCTCATTCGGGATCTGCAACAAGCATATTCTTTGATCCTCTCTTCGCGATCGAGGACTATCTTCAACTCGGCTTGGGCATCAGTAGCATCCTTCAAATGAATCACCATCTCCTGATCAGCCTTAGTCCGGCTTAGCACTGCTTCAGCCTGAGCATCAACGATCTCAGCCCTGACCTTCGAAAGTTCGTACTCGAGCTTCGTGATCATATCCGTTTGAACTAAAGTATTGTCACGAGCTAAGTAGAGTTGGGCCTCGAAGGCAGGAACTTTAGCCAAGGCACCATTCTTCTCTAAAGCTTGAGCCCGCGCCTGAGCTCTAAGCTCACTGTAGTCATCCTTGACTCGGTCGGCTTCACCTCTAAGGCGCTCTATAGCCTCCATATTTTTTTTGCAACTTGGATAGACAAAAGGTTAACCCAAAAGGTCAAAAAGTGAAATGCATACCCACTCGGTATGAGAAATTACATGCTCCATCAAATAGCTCTCGTAATTCGAGCTTCGGTACGCCTCATATTGCCAGTGTGTCAACTCAACTTCCTTCTCCTTGCAAAGGAGCACGAGGACCTACCCTCATCCAAAGCATTTCAGAGCCTAGCTCCACAATGAAGCAGTCAGGACTCAAGCTTGTCGGATGCCTACAGAAGAAAACTCAGTAAGAAGTGTAAGGTGATAGCAAGGAAGGAATAGCGCAACACTCACCATGATATTTTGCTTCCCATCTGTCCCGGGACAAAGCTCGCCACTCGCGCTCCTCGCAGGTCGAGTGGGCCGCCAAATCCTCGGACCAAGCCTGACAGGTCAAGAATGTTGTCTGACGCCCGTAGAACCACTACGAAAGAAGGGAGAAAGGTGCAACTACTAAACCAGCTCTCGCCATAAGTAGAACTGGTGTGTTAATGCCGGCATACAAAAAACATGGCATAGAAAGAAAATGACAACTGCTTAAAATGGGGTAACCCTGAGAAGGCGGAAACAGTCTTATATTATATGTGGGAAAGACGGTGACGATTCGCCTACCTCAAAGCCGATCGGGAATGCTAGCCGATAACATCCTCTCTAGTCTCGAGGCGGTACCCGGCCTCGAGGACCTCTGTCAAAGTAAGGCTACACTATAGGGAGCCAACGCCGCCTTCGCCAACACAAGGGCGGTACCCTGCCTCGAGGACCTCCGTCAAAGTAAGGCTACGCTCCAGGGAGCCGATGACGCCTTCGCCAACACAAGGGTAGCACCCGACCTCGAGGATCTCTATCAAAGGGAACTAGGCTCCAAAGAGATGAGCATTTTTTAACATCACCCGTCTGGGCTTGGCTCCGGGTGCCATCCAAGGTCAGACAAACCCTCTTTCAAAATCTATTTACAACACCATATGGTTATTCACACTAAAACGCGCTTCCAGGTGGTCCGAGTGCAAGCAAATCTTCGCTCGAAGACTGCTCTCAAGAAATCAAAAGTAGCCCCCACCCACGGGTCCCCGAGAAAATTTCTTCTCAAAGGTTATTACGGAACTCAACTGGTAAGTCATAACTCCGAGGTCCAAAACATTATTCTTATTTTGTGCAAAGTCAAGGTCCCAGCAGCACGAGTCTATTGGCCTTATTCAATTTCCACCCAAGGAATCGCAAAAGACCCCGCGCGAAGCCGTTTTCATCAACCAAAGACCGGAAGGAATACTCGCATTCGAGTTCAATATTAGCAACAACAAACAGGACCGTGCATTTAGAGTCTCCGCAAACATAAAGGAATACGGCAAGTATCAAAGGCAGAAGTCAAGAAAATATCTTTATATTCATAAATATTTGCTTACAACGGCCCTCGAGGGGTCCTTACATATGATTACAGAAGCCCACACGGGGATCCTTACATAGGAACAAAGAAGCAGAAGGGTGTACATACAAAAAAAGCTTAAGAATTTGGCCTATTCACAAAAGTGTGTCCTCAATGGCGACATCTTCGGTATCATCTCCTCAAGCGCGTGAGATCAAAGACAATATCTTCCAAGCCCAATCCCCTCGAGAGTCTCATATAGACCCTCCTGGAATGGCATCTTCAAAAGGGAAGATATAGAAGAAGAAAGCGATGGAGAAGAGCAAAGTGACAAAAGAGAAGCTGAAAGGAGACAGGAAGTGGCTCGGTGAAAAATCTGGCTAGTATAAACTCTGCCAATATTACTATTATAAAGCCACTTCTTGAGAAGTTGCCTCGGCATGGGAGGCGACAGTTACTAGATAGTTCCGTCATACCCCAGGAAATCCAAAGGGGGTGTAATGCGCCAAGCTGAGGAAGGAGGGTGAGCAGTGGTGTATAATCCGAGTCCCCTCTTAAGCAGCGGTGTATAATCCAAATACTTCTTTGGGTTAGAGGAAATTGGTCCTCTGCTTCATCGCCCCGAGCAAGCGGAGACGACAACAACAACAACAACAAAAACAACAAACAACAACAACAACAACAATAACATAAAGGCAGCATAGCTTCGTTCGACTAGAGAAGGCCCGGGAGATAGGCCGTAGCACCCCTGATGTCGCCATAAAATCTTGAGGCCATGGGCCTCAGACATGGTAAACAACAAATAGTAAAGGTAGCACGAAAGGATGAATGGATAGATATCGGAGGATGCTTGGATAAAAACTGATCACAAAAGGCCCCATTTATAGAAGAGAAGGGCAAAGTAACCGATGGCGCCATTATCGCCCTCGAAAAACGTACCAACAGGCGCATTCATTACGTTCGTGGGAGCTGAATCAACTGCGACATTATGACCCTGAAGAACGAGAGATCACGACGCATTGTATGGCCCTGAAAAAATGAAATGATGAAATGTTTCGGTATTGATGGAGGCTTGTGTCATCAGCACGATGTTATTATAGGAGCCCATAGAGTGAGATGTCAAAATCGTTTCTTATCGCTTCTCTCTAAGAAACACGGGGATTATCTGTGTACGACGAAATTGGGGGGGGGGACCAATTGCTCATTGATACGATACTTCAGGAGATCACCTCAGAGCCTCGAGATCTCGTGCTAGGTACCTCCCTCAAGATCTGTCAACACCCGGCCTGGGGATAATGTTGGCCGAGACCCCGACGAGCATAGGAGGCTTCCGAAGAATGCATCCAGGGCCGGTTAAGTATACCGGGCTAGTCTAACGCTAATTTATGTCTACATCATGAAGCTAGTTAGTTGTTCCATCTCGCTTCCTTTATCATTTAATGTATCTTGTACTATGTTTGGGTTCCCCCCTCTTATAATAGGGGAATCATTGGCACTTTGTAACCAGGTTGCTCCAACGATTCTACATAAGATCAATAATATATCTCTCTCTCTTTTCTCTCTAACTTACTCGCTCGAGACTACCTCTTTCATTCATTGCTTTCATATTTGTTCTTCATTTATATCTTGATATTGGCCATAAAGAGCCTCCTTTAATTATATCCTAACTGTTATCCCTTTCCTGATTAACCCCGATAGCTCGAGCCCGAGCCCAGGCATTGACCTCGAGGCCCCTTATCTGACAGTCCAAGGCCCGGACAGCAAGCCCCTCGGTTTGATTATAACCCTATTTTAGTTCGTATTTCGTCGTTAAGCTTCATATATCTAGCATCAACTGACCTAATAATTAGCATAAAAATAAATCACGTATTTTTAGAGTCCCATATAAAAATTTAATTGTTATTACCATTTTCATGGTAAACATCTGTTATGTACTTATTTATGTGCCTTACATACTCAGTACATTATTCGTATTGACGTCCCTTTTACTCGGGGATGCTGCGCTTCATGCCCGCAGGTCATGATAGACAGGCCGAGAGTTCTCCAAGTAGGCTATCAGCTCAGCGGAAGATGTTGGTGCGTTCCATTTGCTTCAGAGTTTCTTGTTTGGTTAGTATGATTTAGATGTGTATAGTTTGGTATGGAGGGACTCTGGACCGACCTTTATGAAAATTATGTGTTCTTAGATGCTTGTAGACATATATGAGTAGTTATTTTACCCTTATAGGCTTGTATTTCTTACGTATAAATTGGTATTACATGTTATATTCTACCTATTTCACGGCAACCTCTCCGACTCAGTTATCTATGATAGTATGATACGAAAAGATACTCTATGTTGGTACTCAGTCGAGTAAGGTACCGGGTGCCCGTCGCGACCCATCGGTTTGGGTCATGACACTTTATTGTAGAGCCGTTATAAAATATGGCTACTATACTATCTCTCTCGCACCTCTGATATTAAGAGTGATTATTCAATGTTCTCAATCATGATGTCCATAATTTCCTGGGTCCAATAATCAAACTCTTGATTTACTTAGTTGATGTAACTCTTTAGTTTCCTCCTTCTTCTGATCGACCTTTATGTCGGCTTAAATTATCTCCCACTCTGGGTTCATGGTATTAGTTATTTTGTTTAGCCGTTTATGGGTGTTGAGAAATATCCATGATACAATCCTTTAATAATTCAATCCTTCGTCTATGAACTAGGCTCAACTCTTTTTTTTTAATGTATACCAGAATCTTCTACGGCTGTATATGCTACATGTATAAAACTCCAAACCCTTAAGTGCAGTCATAATGTAACCAACTCTGGATCAGTGATCGAATAATTTCTTTCGTTACATCTTAGCTTTCTTTCAAGGTAAGCTATTAATTTTCTTGGTCGTTCTGCCCTTGTGTTGCGTCCATACTTAGCTTATCTTAGTGCCCACACATGCCAAAGTTTTCATGAAACTAATATGATGTCAAATATTACTTTTAATTTTACTTCTCATTTATTAGCCACGGTAGGTGCCACTTTCCTTTAGAGTGCTTCCAATGTTGTTGTGAGACTGTTGTTACATGACCATTTCCTCTTTAGGTCATTGTGCTTTGGTGGAAGCCTTCTTCCTTATTTCCTCAACAAGTCTTTCATTGTGGTACTTAGGGAGGGGGGATCCTCTGACTCTTGTAAGGCTGCGAGCTTATCACATCGTATGCATGACGGAATTTTTGATGTTCTTCCCCACCTATAATTACCTGTAGTTACTTATCTCCACGCCCTTGTGCTTGTAGGGTTACTCCTGAACTAATATTTTGACTGTCTTCATGGTGACACTTTCTTTTATTTCCGTAACACTCATACGGTACTTTTTAACTTCCCCAACTCCTATATGGATATTTATCAAGGATCACAATGGTATAACTATGAGGCTGAATTTCCCATATTTGGGTTCCGTATGTTTATCTTGCACGTTCTGTTGATTTGTCTGTATTCACTTGTCTAGCCATAGATAGGATCTTCTTGAATCAACTACTAATTGCTTGTTGGCCCATTCCCGTATCAATATTTCACGTAATCTTTCTTGGGTCATTTCCTTTGGCTTAACTTACCTCTCGCACTAGCTCTTTATTAATCAATAATATCTCGGGAAGGAACCTTTACTTCCTCTTCCTGACGTCGTGTTTGCATAATGCTTTGGTATCGTAGCATATCTGTAGGCTTTGAATAAGTGCAATCTCATCCCTTTTTCATTTTATCGCGTTCTTCATTTACCATTCCATAATTACTAGAACCACTTAATTCTGATGTAATGTCACGTAATTCCATATTCCCTCCTTTAGGGGAGTATTAAAATTGGAGCTACGACAATATGCCTATAGATGTTCTAACTCTTCATTTGTGGCGTCCTTTCATATCATTGATGACCCTTACTCTCCTTGCGGTAATCTTTCTATACTAAGGATAATGAAACTTGTATATGCTTACAAAGTAAGGACTAGAGATTGGGTAAAAGCTAGAGGAAAAAGGAGATAAGAGTCGCATAGGCACACTTACAAGGTCAGTATCGTAGAGGCTGATAGAGGTAAGTAATAATTGTAAATGTTGTCCTGAGGGTATGAAACCCCATATTTCACATCATTGTGCTGCTTTAAGGTGACGCACACGCTAGATGACAAGCGTGTGGTCGTGCACCATTGGGGATTGTGACTTAGTCTGTCCCGTATGACTGTTAAACTGCGTATTTGATTGAAAAATGTTTGCTATCATTGTGTTTTTGAAGGTATTATCATGTTTTGGGCTGAATGCCATATTTGGGTCTCGTGCCAACTGTTTTGGACCCTTAAGGGGATTTGTACTATTATTCTTCACTGTTTTGACTTCATATTTGTACTCAATCATGCTGTATTCTACTATTTTCATAACTCAGCCATATTTACTCCGTTTTGACATTTTTGAATGATATTTTGGGCTGAGCATCATGTTTTACTATGCCCGAGTGGCTTGAGAGTTTTCTGATTGAGTGAGGTCGAGGGCCTGTGTTGTGAGGATATTATGGGATCAGGCTGCGCACCGTAGCAGTGTTGTACTTATTCATGATTATGAGGCCGAGGGCCTGATTTGTTACTCCATGAGGTGGCTTGTTATGAGGCCGAGGGCCAGTTTGATTATGCCACGAGATGACTTGATATAGCGCTTGGGCTATAGGAGCCCCTTCGGAGTCTGCATACCCCCAGTGAGCGCGGGTACCTAGTGTAAGATGTGATATTGCCCGAGGAGCTATTGTTTCATGTTATTGCTGGAGGGGCTGATACGAGTGATTGTGAGATAACCCGAGGGGCTGGTTCTATGGGTATTTTGCCCGAGGGGTTGATTTATGTTTCTATCCTCTTCCTCCTATTTTCACCAGTCGTTTGAACTACTGAAAGATGTTTTAAAGAGGTTTTTACTGAACTAAGGTGTTTTTACGAGCTTTTACTGTTTTATTGCATTGTTCTAGTTTTATACTATTTTGTTGTAGCATTATGCTGTGTTTTACGTTTTTTCTTATTGCTCAACTGCCTTTACTTTTATTACTTACTGAGTTGGCGTACTCACATTACTCCCTGCACCCTGTGTGCAGATCCAGGAGTCTTGGGTCACGCTAGCGAGTGCTGATTTGCCTTCCAGCAGGCTTGTTCGGAGTTGACTAGGCAGCTGCTCGGCGTTCGCAGTCCAGTGCTTCTCCTTCCTATCTTTACTTCACTTTGTACTAGCTTTGTATCAGACTATGTTGTCTTTCCATACTCTTAGACGTATTGTAGATGCTCATGACTGGTGACACCTCGATATCAGGCTGTGTTTGTTTCCACACTATTTTATTCTACTCTATATTTTGGGATTTATAGCTTATAGATGACTTATTATAACTATTTACTTGGTTTGGGGGTTTGTGTCGGCTGGCCTAGTTTCACGATAGGTGCCATCACAACCGGGTCTGTTTTAGGATCGTAACACCTTTTTCCATATCCCATATACATATAATATACATATATACACGTATATAGCGCCATCTGGTCATGGGCCAATGTACATGTATACATACATGAAATGCATAAGAACTACGTTATTAAGATTTTCTCGGAATGCCATAAAAATCAATATGCCTTTCGGATAAACTTTATCAAATATGTATTTATCTGATATCCAAGAACAGAAGATATAATTATAGTTCACACGGCGAATCAAGAATATAGACACTCCTAATATTTCTATGAATAGAGTCATTTATGAAAGTTGCGTATTTTGCTCGTTTCATTTGTATTATTTGGATCATGCCAAAAAGAAGGAAGGGATAGCCTTAACATACCTGGAGTGGGGGAAAATCCGTGTGCTATTCTTGGGAAGGATTACACCGTACTCCCTTAGAACCGAAAAATCCCGTTGCTATTATAATATGGAGTGACTATCATCATTGGCTTTACTGGGTAAGGAATCGAATAGCGAAAAGCTTGATATGTAATTGATTTTCTAGTATAGAGCACAGAAGCAACGAGAAACAAAATGAACACTGCCAAAATGAGTAAACCCTTACTCATTGTATCTTTCACTTTCATTTTTTGTGTAATTTGAAGCTTACTGAAGAATTTGGAGCATGGAAATGCATGAAATATTTGAAGAGGAAAGGGGGAATAAGAGGTGGATTTGATTTGGTCTTGATACAAGATATCCTATTTTGAATTCTTCAAATCTCACTTAATAAAAGTGGAGATGTGATTTATGTCTTTAAGACATAATGGTTCATTTCCTAAAATGGTGTCTAATGGACGTTGGAAGATTTTTTGTCCAATCTTCAAATCATGCCACATAATATTAAAAATGCATGAGTCACTATGTTTTTCAAGGCAATTCTACCACGTTATGTCTTATCCAAAATATTTTGGATAATTACCAATTACTCGCATAATTAAGAATTATCTCAACTTGCTTAAAATACAACTCACTTTTAATACACTTTATACACCGTACCATCGTGGTCATGTAGTGCCTTCTATGGCACTAGTGCATTAATACCGGGTTTTTTTTAGCTCGGCTCGTATTTTATCTCAAAATGCCAAACTTCGACGAAACTCATTTTTTTCGATTTGCTTACCCTCTCACCTTCATGAATTTACTTATCCTTTGTTTAAATAGCGTGACACTTATAATCCCAAAATAAATTTCATTCCCGAACTTACGTCGATTAATTTATGATGAAACTTCAATGTACGAAAATGCGGGACGTAACATCTCATTTCGGATCTCATATCAATTTACTTATGGCATACTTCCATGTACGAAAACATGGGGTGTAACAAAATGGTACAATGGGGACTCGCTGAACTGGGGTGCGTAGCCTGAATTTGTAGCTCAACTAAAGTCTCCTCAACAAATGCGCCTACGCGCCAAGATGATAATCACCAGATGACCAGTCAAATATTGCACATTTAGTGCTAAAGTGGAGCATGAGTACGTAAATCAATGCATACCCAATAAGTATCTAGCCTAACCTCGGAGAAGTAGTGACGAGGGATAGATATCGACACTTACTACATGTCCAAATAAGTAAATGATAATTCATAATAGGTATGAAGTGCACAACAATAGTGGAGTAAATATGAAATATCATAATGTTCCAATTATTCCTTTATAAAGCATAAATTTTCTGAATCTTGTATTTCACCTTAATATCCCAGAAATGCCACGTGTCAATATCAAATAAATAAGAAATACCATAAAATTTCGGGCATCAGTGGAAGGTTTATCTTGTGAATATTCGAACTACTAGCGATTCTGCGGAGGTCATTTGGCATGATACAAAATAACATGTACAATATCGAAGGATGTGCAGAATGGTCCATAGATGCATCTATATACTGCCGAGGCGTTCGGACCGCTCCACAAGAAAAGGAAGGAAGTTACCAACCTACAAGACATGTTCTAACAATACAATACATGAGCACAATATGATTATAATTTTTACTTTTTCTCAAATAACTCGCCCATAACTCAAAGTAATAAGGCTCGGTCTATTATACATATATTCATTTCTAAACGAACTTTAGTTATAACTCCAATTAATTAAGCCAGCAGAGTGAGGTCAAGTAATTTAAATATTGCATGATAAGACATAAACATGTTTTAGCTACATATGGACTCTCTTCACCTCGTGCGTATATAGCACCCACAAGTAGTAGCACATAGTAATTACATCACCTAGGGGTAGTTTCCCCCTCACAGTGTTAGACATGAGACTTACATCGCTTCGAAATTCCATAACCGACTCCAACACCACTCTAATACCTCAAACCGATGCTCGTCGCTCCAAAACTAGTCAAACAATGTGCAAACCAATGAAAATACACCCTAATACTGATAATAAATCAATTCATAACAATTCCCAACTCCGCTCGAAAAGTCAATAAAGTCAACTCTCAGACCCACGTGCCCGAATTCTGAAAATATTTGAAGATAAACTTTACCCATAACACCACGAACTCAAATATAAAATTTATTCTAAATTCCATGTTCAATTTCGTGGCCAAATTCAAAAAATATCAATTTCTAGGTTTTTCTTCAAAATCCCAAATTTCTACTAATTTCCATGTATAAATACATATACAAACCATGTATTTAACTCACAATGTGCAGGAATTACTTACCTCATAGATGATGAAATCTCCTCTTCAAAAACTCCAAAAATCATCCAACCAAGTGACAAATGAGAGAGAATGAGCCAAATCCCGTAATATAAAACTCACTGCCCAGTTCCTTCCACTCCGCGATCGCGGAATACCCTCGCGATCGCGAATGCCAAACAGCCCTTCCCCAAAATCTCTTCTTCGCGTTCTCGGTGACCTTTCCGTGTTCGCAGTGCCTCCACATCTCATGCCTTCACGTTCGCGATGGCCTAGCGCCTCCAGGCCCAGCTTTGTCTTTCCTTCTACGCGTTCGCGATTGCCCCTTCGCGTTCGCGTAGGTTCCTCAGGCTCTTCTCCGTGTTCGCGACCTCTGTGTCGTGTTTGTGATGAGAAATCTCCACCTGCGCAAAAATCCCTCTTTGTAAACGCGATAGCCTCCACATGTTCGTGTTGAAGGACACCAGAACCAGCATCAACAACAACAAAACATGGGGAAATGGCCTAAAACTATCCTAAAACACACTCGAGGCCCTCGGGACCCCATCCAGTCATACCAACCAGTATCATAACATAACATGGACCTGCTCGAGGCCTCAGATCACATCAAACAACGTCCAAATTATGAATCGATGATCAAAACCTTCCTTTAAACTTTCAAACTTCATCGAACGCATCTGAATTACCCTAAAACATCCGGAATGATGCTAAATTTTGTGTGCAAGTCAGAAAACATGATATGAACCTATTCCGAGGATCAGAACTCTAAACAGACCTGGATAAAGCCAAAACCTACTTCAAACCAAATTTAAAGAACTTGAAAACCTTCAATGTGCCAACTTTCAACATTATGCACCAAAATGCTCCCAGATCATCCGAAATCCGATCTGAATATACACCCAAGTCAAAAATCATCATACGAACCTATTGGAACTTTCAAATCTCGATTTCGAAGTTGTTTACTCAAATGTCAAACCTTAGTCAATTCTTCCAACTTAAAGATTCCAAAATTAGAATTTTTCTTCTGAAATCACTCCGAACTTCCCGAAATTCAATTCCAACCATATGTACAAGTTATATAACATGAATTAAGGCTACCCGAGGCCTCAAACCACCGAACAATGTGCTAGAGTTTAAAACAACCGGTCGAATCGTTACAACAAGGTTTTGTGTTAAAGTAACATGTTGGGCAGGCAAAACTAGTATGTGTGTTCCAGCCAGATAAGATACCTAATCCAGGGAAGTCACTAATTGTCCACATAAGAGCTACATGCATTCTAAAATCCATTCAATGATGAGTCAAAAATTTCTATACCATCATTCCATAGCTCGCGTAATTCCTTCATGTGGGGTTATGTAACGATCCAATCGGTCATTTTTATCTATAGCACATTGTTCAGCGGATTGAAGCCTTGAGTAACTTTATTTCAGGCATTATGACTTGTACGTGTGATCAGAATTGAATTTTGGGAAGTTTTGAGTTGATTTGGAAAGAAAATTCTAATTTCATAAGCTATAAGTTGGAAGAGTTGACTAAAATTTGACTTTTGAGCAGCCGACCTCGGATTCAGAATTTGAAGGTTCCAACAGGTTCGTATGATAATTTTATACTTGGTGTAGGTTTGGATTGAGTATCGGGTCTCCCGTGAGTATTTTGGCGTCTATTATGTAAAGTTGGCATTTTGGATGAATTTCATAAGTTTGGGTTGAATTGGATTTTGACGATATCGATGTCCATTTCAGATTTCAAGCTTGGGAATAGCTCTGTAGGGTAATTTATATCTTAGGAACGCGTTCGGACATTGATTTGGAAGTGCATAGGTTGTTTCGGCATTAATTGGCGAAGTTGGGAAGTTGGAAAATTTTAGAAAGTTTGACCGGGAGTGGACTTTTTGATATCAGGGTCGGTCTCAATTTTAGAAGTTGGAATATGTCCATAATGTCATTTTTGACTTGTATGCAAAATTTGGCGACATTCCGAGTTGATTGATAAGAATCGAATGCATGGAAGTGTTTCTAGAAGTTCTTGAGTTGCATGATTGAATTCATGTGTTTTGGCATCCGATTCGTGATTCTTGATGTTATTTTGGCTTTTCAAGAACAAGCGAGTTTATGATGTTTTTAGACTTGTGTTGATGTTTGTTTTGGAGCCCTAAGGGCTTGGATGAGTTTCGGACATGTTCCGTAAGGGTTTTGAACATAATTTGAATGTTGGTGTTGATGGTGCTCAGGCATCGCAATTACGAACATTTCTTCGCATTTGTGAAGTATGCCAATTTTGCCTTGGTTCGCAACTGCGAACATTTCTTCGCATTTGCAAAGTCTGCCAATTTTGCCTTGGTTCGCAATTGCGAACATTTCTTCGCATTTGCGGTTTCTGCCAATTTTGCCTTGGTTCGCAATTGCAAACATTTCTTCGCATTTGCGATAACTGACAATTTTGCCTTAGTTCGCAATTGTGAACATTTCTTCGCATTTTTGAGGGTTTGCAAATGCGAACCCTGTGCCGCAAATGCGACATCTGGGGTTGTTATTAGGTCTTCATTTCGGGACTTATCCCATTTCTCTCACATTTTCATTTGGTTGGGATATTTTTGGAGCTCTTGGAGGTGAGACTTTCATCATCTTTGGCAAGGTAAGTAATTCCCACACATTGCAAGTTAATTACATGAGTTACATATGGATTTAAACATGAAATTTTGTAGAAATTTGGGATTTTTAAAGAAAAACCTAAAAGTTGGTATTTTTGGATTTTGACCATGAAATTTGACATAGAATTGGGAACAATTCATATATTTGAGTTCGTGGTGTTATGGGTAAAGTATATCTTCAAAAAAAATTGGAATCCGGGCACGTGGGCCCGAGGGTTAGTTTATCGACTTTTCGAGCGGAGTGGGAAATTCTTATAAATTGATTTTTATGACTATTAGAGTATATATTTATGGATTTTCACATTGATTGACTGGTATTGGAGCGACGGGAATCAGTTTGGGGCGTTAGAGTGGCGTTGGAGCCGGATTATGGAACTTCGGAGCGAGGTAAGTCACCTATCTAACTCTGTGAAAGGGAAACTACCCACTAGGTGTTGTATTGATATGTGCTACTTGTTGCGGGGGGCTACGTACGCACGAGGTGACGAGAGTCCATACGTAGCTAGATTCATGTTATTGCCCAAGAAGACTCAGGTTCAGGCCATGCTATAACTGTACTATCTAAGTTATCTCTTTCTTATTAAATTCTTTTACTTCGCATTACTACTTGAGACAAGACGGCCATAGAGCGATAAACTTGCTATTATAGATATTTGATGAGTTTCATGATTAGCCGCAGAATAGTTGTACTCCTCTTATGAATTTCTTCCGCACTATACGTTCTGTGATGACTTGGCCGGTCGTCTTAAGAATTAACGCCTCGATCTCCTAATAACTATTTTTCCATGTTTATTTCTGCTATTTTAATTTGCCCGGATATTCGATTTTGAGTTTCGGAGAGTTTTGGGACACTTAGTCCCTAAATGAGAGCTTAAGTGTGGAAATTTGACCGTAGTCGGAACAGTGTGAAGATGGCCTCGCAATGGAATTCTAATGGTTCTGTTAGCTCCATTGGGTGATTTCGGGTTTAGGAGCATGATAGGATTGTGTTTTGGAGGTCCGTAGCTAATTTAGGCTTGAAATGGCGAAAATTGAATTTTTGAAGTTTCCGGTTGGATAGTGAGATTTTGATCTGAGGGTCGGAATAGAATTCCGGAAGTTGGATAGCTTCGTAGTGTTGAATGTGATGTGTGTGAGGTTTGATAGACTTTTTGATCGAAAGCGTATTTTCAGAGTTTTGAAGTTCTTAGGCTTGAATTCGATGCTAATTGGTTGATTCGATGTTGTTTGAGGTGTTTGGAAGATCGGTACAAGTATGGATAGTGGTATATGACTTGTTTGTACTCTTGGTTGAGGTCCCGGGGGCCTTGGGATGATTTCGGGTAGTTAACGTGATGTTTGGAGCTGAGAGTTTGCAGATGAAGTTCAGTTCTACTGTCATAACCGCACCTGCGGTTTGGGGACCGCAAGTGCGAGCCCGCATAATCGATAAGGGAATCCGCAGATGCGGCCGCAGTAGGCCCCTGACCTTCCTCGTTACTACTCGACCGAGGTTAGGCTTGGCACTTACTAAGTACCGTGGTGGTGTACTCATGCCCTTTTTGCGCATATTTTTCATGTGTAGATCCAGGTACTTTGAATCAGTCCTATCACCCTTGAGGCGAGGCGACTGCTCCAGAGACTTCGAGGTATATCTGCCGCGTCCGCAGACCGAGGAGTCCCTTTCCATTCTATCTTGTAGTGATAGCCCTTCTATTTTCTTCTGCTGATGTAGACATTCCGGAGTTAGAGCATTTTTATTATATTAGTAGCTTGTGATTCAAGGGTTTCCGGGTTTTGGAAAAAATGTATTGGTTTTAAGAGTTAATATTGTGTATACCGAGTGACACTTTTAAACGCTATTTTATTACTCTATTCCTGTTTTAAATTGTTTTCTTCTGCAAATTTGGTTTATCTTCCGCATTTTAGGCTTACCTAGTCGTAGTGACTAGGTGCCATCATGATGGTTCACGGAGGGCGAACCGGGGTCGTGACACGTTCCCATCGAAAGGTTTTCTCAAAGCTCCTTATAACTCACATGTCCCTTCAATAGTGGGGTCAAGGACCCATCAAAGCTTCTTATTCTAATGGGATCGGGACGTTCACCTCGGCAGGATAGATACATCTATGGTTTGTGTCGTTCGACCCTTGGCGGTGCACAGATTATGATGGGATCGGGTCGTTTTCCTAGGCAGGATTATGTACCACACTCTCATGGGAGCGGGTTATTCGCCTCGACAGTATAATAGATGTATCTATGGTTAAAGCCATTCAACCCTCAACAGTGCACATATTATGATGGGATCAGATCGTACGTCTCAGCATTTCTATAAAATACTCTCATGAAAATCATGCGTAATATTTGACAAGAAGTTAGTGTATCTGTGAGTCTTCCTGATTTTAATTATGACGATCTATCTGGTGAGATCCATTATATATATGCTCAGTTTGAGGAGGTAATTGCTAATTAAGAGTGGAGTCTATTGTAGAGAGGAGAATTGTATCACGTATTTACACATGTTTATTTTATTTGTTTTCTATGCCCCATATCTATTTACTTCTTATTATAACTATCTTATTGGACCACTAGTATGTGTCGATGCCGACCCCTTGGCACTACTTCTCTGGGGTTAGGCTAGATATTTACTGGGTACGCGTTGATTTACGTACTCATGCTATACTTACTGCATATTTTTGTGCAGGTACATATATGTCTAGTGATCTTTTAGGCGCAGAGGCGCAGAAATTAGGGGGAATTACCGTGAGCTGCATTTCATATTATGATCCAAAGCCTGCAGAGTCTCTATCAGGGCTATTTATGTTCTCTTGTCAAATTTATATTCCAAACAAATGTTCTATTTTGTTATATCTTCCATGCTTCACCATCCTTGGATGCCTCATCAACCCATCAACATTATTTTCTGAAGCATGCCATCTCATAGGTTCAGCAACCTTACAACACATAAATAATCGTTGCAATCTTGGTTTCAATAGAAAATAATGCAAAACCTTTGCATCTTGATTTTTTTTCTTGTTAGGATTCCATTTAAATGTACCACAATGCTTACATGCTTCCAATTCTAAATCAACTTACCAATATAACATACAATTAAATCGACGTGCAGGCATCTTGGTATAGTCAAGGCCAAATTTTCTAATGGTTTTTTTGGCCTCATAAATGGAAGAAGGTAACTTTACATCTTCAAATGCATCTCTCAACAAATCTAGTATCATAGTCATTGCCTTGACCCTTAATCCACAATAGACCTTTATATGATAAATTTTATTACAAACTCTAGCTTTATGAACTTGCTCCCTTCCAGTGTTTCACTTCCATCTTTGAAAAAATCATGAAAGTCACCAGAATCCTGCCTATGCCCCTTCAATTGAACCTAATGGTTGGGATATCCGTACATCAGCCGCTTGGTGCCTATAGTACCCAAATGCATCATTAATCATTGTTTCAATTAGATTTTCTAGGTGAAACATCGCTTGCATAACATCTCTATCTCCAGCAGGCTCTTCTACCGGTTTCTCACCATGAATATTTCAAATAACATAATTTTGAGGGAATGGCTTGCAAATCAAAATGATCCTGCGCTATCTCTCTAGTTTGCCACTGGCCAAAACCGCATTTAGGACATGGGCATCTAATTGTATCTTCCACAGCCGCATTCTTAAACGCAAAATAAAAAAATTTATCCAAAACAAGCAAGTATTCGTTTGTGTTCCGTGGCTTTCCAATTCATGATTTATCCATTGACAAGTGATAAAAAAATTAACATGAATCGTTTAGAATATACCTCCAAAAGCAATCCTCCAATCCACTAATACATTCGGATTTGACTATACTTCCAATCTATTCGAAGAATTTCAAATGCTCTTTCAAACAAAGTTAATTCCAGAAACTGGCAGAGGATAAAAAGAACCAATGTAGGACAAAGGACTCCTTATATATGAGTTCGTTCATATAGCGAAGGATAACAAGCAGTAAAAAAAAGGGTCAGGCACGAATAAAATATTAGATTTTCGATATTTCCCACGGTTACTGCTTATGGAGGATGGACTTGCCACTTTCGTTGCTTAAGATAAACCGTCGTTGCTTCCAATTATTTAAAAGCTTAACAAAATTATGACAATTATACTAATACTAATTAGTATTATACTAATATAGAGAATTTTTCACACTTATGATAAAGAGCTTTAAAGAAGCTAGAACGTTTTAAATTTTCTGAAACCGAAAAGCCCAAAGATTCTACTTTCATGTAAAGTTTTAGAAATGAAAAAATAGCGTTTAGAGTTAAGAAAGAATAACTTTGGGGAACTAAATAGATTTTCCTCTTACTAATTTTAGGGTACGCTTTTATGAATATCTATATAATAAATATACAAGTAAAAAAATCAAATAATAATATTAAATAATATATTTAAATTATAAAAAGCTCTTGAAAATAATTAATATTGATATATTTAGCAAGATCAACATAGGAAGAATCTTGTCATATAGAAATCCTTATACATACAATGAAACCATTGATAGGATAATATTCTCAAATAAAATATTGATGAAACAAACATAAATCCAAACAACATATACATAAACTCCGATTTGATCGACCCATAACGTCTTCCTTCATGTCTCACAAGAACGCAATAACCAATTTGAGTATCAACATATATAGTTTGTCACTAATTTACTAAAATTTTAATTAGATATAAATGTATCTGAATTTAAAGTTCACTATAAGCTCAAATCTAATTGGTTTTAACAAATATAAGATAATTTTAATTATTACCTTGACTAGTAATTTTACTGAGCTTTTCAAAAATACCTTTTTAATAATCGTGATTAATAAACTATTGTCATCGTTCACAAAAGTACTTTAATTATACTTTTGAGTTCGTCAACTAAATCTCAACCAAACTATAATATCCATATTCAAGTTTATGTGGCCTTTGACCAAACTTATTTTACTATAACACCTTTTTCTCTCGGTAGTATTAAAATTCCCCTCAAGTTTTCCTTCATATATCGACGTTCCAAAAAAGTGTATTTTTTCCTCTTTAACCAATATTCAGATCCTCTTTTGTACTTTTGTTCGGATATTAAACAATATCACAAAAATTTGAAATGTTAGCATAAATAATAGTAATATTTAAAAGGAGATTTAAACATCGTATATATTTACTATGCAAAAAAGCATAGTCTAAGAAACTAAATATCCTTGAATATCCAAGAAGTGCGGATTGATATTATTGACTTTAATAACAGTTAGTCCTTACTTGTTCTTTATAAACTTTGCTGCTCTGGTTTCCTTGTTTTGTTGTAACAACCCGACCGGTCGTTTTTAGAATTAATGCCCTGATCCCGTAATAACTGCATTTTCCGTGCTTATTTCTACTATTGTGAGTTGCTAGGAGGATTCGTTTTGAGTTTCGGAGTGTTTCGGGACACTTAGTTCCTAAATGAGAGTTTAAGCTTTAGAATTTGGACCATAGTCGGAGCAGTGTGAAGACGGCCTAGGAATGGAATTTCGTTGGTTTCGTCAGCCCCGTTGGGTGATTTCGGGCTTAGGGCCGTGTTCGGATTGTGTTTTGGAGGTCCATAGCTTATTTAGGCTTGAAATGCCAAAAATTGAATTTTAGAAGTTCCGGATCGATAGTAAGATTATGAAATCGGGGTTGGAATGGAATTTCGGAAGTTGGAGTAGGTATGTTGTGTCATTTGGGACGTGTGTGCAAAATTTCAGGTAATTCGGACGAGGTTTGATAGACTTTTTGATCGAAAGCGGAAATTGGAAGTTTTGGAAATCCTTAGGCTTTGATTGGAGAGTGATTTGTGGTTTTAGCGTTGTTTGATGTGATTCGAGGGTTGGAATAAGTTTGTATGATATTTTAGGATTGGTTACCATGTTTGGTTAAGGTCCCGGGGGCCTCGGGTGAGTTTTGGGTGCTTAACGGAAGTTGATTTTGGACTTAGGCAAAAATCTGAGTGCTGAACCTGTCATAACCGCACCTGCGTGTGTGGGACCGCAAGTGCGGCGACGCAGAAGTAGCTTGGTGACCGCAAAAGCAGAATTGGACCAGGCTCCAGGAAACTGCAGGTGCGGCTGGGTGACCGCAAATGCGCGACCGCAAATGCAGCCAAAGGACCACAGATGCAGACCCAGCCAGTTAAGTGATTTTTTGCACCTGCGATGCCTTTTCCGCAGGTGCCGAACCCTAGGTGCGGTAATTTAACCGCAAAAGTGGATTCGCTGGTCAGAAAAAGCAAAGAAACGAGGGTTTGAAATCAAAACTTGGAAAAACGATTTGGAGCTCGGTTGAGGGCGATATCTCGAGTGTTTTTTAAGGAGAAGCATTGGGTAACGATTAATATCTTAATTTTGATCCTAGAACTACAATCTAATCTTAGTTTTGTTATTTAATTTCGGATTTGGGATGAAAATTGAGAAAAAGTTAAGAAAAGTTCTTAGGCCTAATTTTTGGGGTTTGATCGAGGTCTTGGTATCAGATTTGAGGGATTTTGGTATGGTTAGACTCGTAAGTGAATGGGTGTTCATAATTTATGATTTTTACCCGATTTCGAGACATGGGTCTGGAGAGGATTTTTGGGCGTGTTCCTATTTTCTTGTTCCAGCTTCATTTCCTTTAGCTAAATTAGTTGTTTGTAGTTGTATTTAAGCATTGGTATTAATTTGATTAGATTTGGGCCACCCGGAGTTGGATACTCGTGGCAAGAACGTGATTTCGAGTTGATTTTTGAGCTGGTTCGAGGTAAGTGACTTGCCTAACCTTGTGTGGGGGAACTTCCCTTATGATTTGATATTGTTGATATATGAAATGCCTTGTACGTGAGGTGACGAGTGTGTACATGTGCTAATATTGAAAATCCTGCTTTCATTAAGTAACTATAACTGTGTTTTCTTCCCTGTTTATACTACTTGAAATATTAAGCCTACTGTTATCTTAGGGAAGCATGTCTAAGTGACTTAATTGCTTTACTTGTTCAAACTGCCTTATTTGAATTCTGTGCAGCATTCTAGGTTAGAATTCCTATTTTACCTTGGTATGAAATTGGATTGAATTTAATATTCTTCGTGTTGCTGTTGTTTGTTTACTTTGGGACTACGGGCGATATCCCGGTAGATCCCCTTTGCCTGTCTATATGGGACTATAGATTAGTATTCCGGCAGATCCCCCTGCACATTTATATTGGAACTACGGGACTACACCCGGTAGATTCCCCTAGTACTAGGTATTTACATTTGGGACTATGGATCGGGATTCCGGTAGATCCCTGCGCACTATGAGTTGGACTACGGGATGACACCTGGTAGATCCACTGGATATTTATATTTGGGGACTACAGGACGATATCCTGGGAGATCCCCGATTGCTATCTCTGTGTGGAGTTATATTCTTTCTGTGATTTCTCTATCTGTTGTAGTTGTTGTTATTCTTATTATCCTGTGTTATTTCTTACTGTTTCATTTCTTTATATATATATATATATATATATATATATATATATATATATATATATATATATATATATATATATGTGTGTGTGTGTGTGTGTGTGTATGACCGGTAGGGCCCTGACCTTCCTCGTTACTACTTGACCGAGGTTAGGCTTGGCACTTACTGGGTATCGCTGTGGTATACTCATGCCCTTTCCTGAACATGTTTTTCGTGTGCAGATCCAGGTTCTTCGACTCAGCCCTACTATCCTTGTGGTGAGGTGATTCTTTAGAGACTTTGAGGTATATTTGCTGGGTCCACAGACCAAGGAGTCCCTCTCCATTCTCTCTTATAGTTATAGCACTTATGTATTTCCTTTTGATTTAGACATTCTGGAGTTAGAACGCTATGTAGTATCTATAGCTTGTGATTTTATGAGATTCTGAGTTTTGGGAGTTGTTTCAGTTTGAGAGTTTATATTTGTATACGCCAAGCGGCATCTTAAATGTTTTATTATGTTTTATCAGCAGTTTTTGACTAGTTTTGTCATTCGTTTTCTTTTCCGCAATTTGTTAGGCTTACCTAGTCGTAGAGACTAGGTACCGTCATAACAGTTCACGGAGGGTGAACTGGGGCCGTGACAAGTTGGTATCAGAGCTCTAGGTTCATAGGAGTCATGAATCATAAGCCGATTTATTAGAGTCTCCTGGATCGGTACGGAGATGTCTGTACTTATCTACGAGAGGCTATGTAACTGTTAGGAAAATTCCACTTCATTTGATTTCCTTGTCGTACGATATTTTTTATATCACAATTCTAAACTTCTGTCTTCTATTCTCTCACAGATAGTGAGGACATATGCTACTAGAGATGATCAGGCACTTGCGCCCCTTACTGGAGCCGTCAGAGGTCGGGCCGGGTTAGAGGCCGAGGACGCGCACGCAGTGTAGCCAGAGCACTCGCGCGAGCTGCCACCGAGGATCCACAAGTAGCTCCCGCCGGAGCTCAGACACCTGATACGCCTACTGCTACTACTACTCCAGCTCTTCAGGAGACTCTTGCACAGTTTATGAGCATGTACACAAATCTGGCTCAGGCAAGGTTACTTCCCCTTGCTGTAGCCACATCTCAGGTTGGGGGAGGAGCACAACCTCCTATCGCCCCCACTCCTGAGCAGCGAGTGTATGTTGATCAGGTCCCAGAGATTATTCTTGTACAACCTATAGCCCCAGATCAGCCCGAGGACAGGGCAACGGCTTCCGAGGATGAGCATCGGAGGCTTGAGAGGTTCAACAAGTATAAGCCTCCTATATTCAGTGGTCTAGCATTAGATGATGCTCTAGGATTTCTAGAGGAGTGCTACCGTATCTCCATACAATGGGTATCAGGATCGAGCGGGGTTTCTTTCACTACTTTCCAGCTTCGAGGAGCCGACTATGAGTGGTAGAGTACTTATGAGTTAGACATTCTGGATGAGGCAGCTTCCCTGACTTGGACTTAGTTTTCAGATATGTTATTGAGAGAGTATGTTCCTCAAAGCCTCAGGGACGTATGGCACGTAGAGTTTGAGCATTTGCGCTAGGGTACTATGACTGTGTCAGAGTATGCTATCTGTTTCACTAACTTGGCTAGACATGCACCAGCATTGGATTCTACTGTTCACGAGAGAGTTCGCCGATTTATTGATGGGCTCATTCCCAATATCAGATCTAGCATGGCTCATGAGTTGGAGTTGGATATTTCTTATCAGCAAGTGGTGAGCATTGCTAGGAGAGTGGAGGGTATGCATGCTCGGGATAGAGAGGAGAGGGAGGCTAAGAGGTCTCTAGAGTCAGACCATTATTATGGTGCTCGTGCCCCAGCTGTAGTTCGTCATGGTAGGGGTTATATGAGTCACCCCATTCATTCAGCTTTTCCAATAGCCAGTGGTATTCCAGCTCCTCCTAGGCCTCAGGAGCCTTATTATGCACCTCCAGTATCTAGTGTGCCTCCTGTACGGGGTGCTTTCAGTTGTCAGTCTAGCAGACCTTGCCCGAGCCAGTCAGCGCCACCATGTCCTCCCAGAGCTTGTTTTGAGTGTGGTGACACATGCCATATGGTGATGGATTGCCCTAGACTTAGGAGGGGTGCACCTCCTCAGACTTCTCAGGCACAGCGCACTCCGCAGAGTTCTCAGGCTATGATCATAACACCAGTTGCTACCCCACCTGCTCAGCCAGCTAGAGGTGGAGGTCGGGGAGGTAGAGGTCGCCCTAGAGAGGGAGGCCAGGCCAGATATTATGCCCTTCCTGCCCGTACCGAGGTTGTCGCCTCCGATTCTATCATCACAAGTAGTGTCCTGGTTTGTCATAGAGATGCATCAATTTTATTTGATCCAGGCTCCACATATTCTTATGTGTTTTCTTATTTTGCCTCGCATTTGGGTGTGTCTCGGGATTCTTTGAGTTTCCCAGTTTATGTTTCTACCCATGTGGGAGATTCTCTTGTTATGGACCACGTTTATCGGTCGTGTTTGGTTGCTTTTTGTGGTTTTGAGACCAGAGCCGATTTATTATTGCTCAGCATGGTAGATTTTGATATTATCTTGGGCATGAACTAGTTGTCGCCCCATTATGTTATTCTTGATTGTCACGCCAAAATCGTGATATTGGTTATGCCAAGTGTACCGCGAGTAGAGTGGAGGGGTACATTAGATCATACTCCCAATAGAGTTATTTCTTTTCTTAAAGCTCAACGAATGGTTGAGAAGGGGTGTGACACGTATCTGGCCTATGTGAGAGATGTTAGTGTTGATGCCCCTACAGTTGATTTAGTCCCGGTAGTACGGGATTTCTCTGATGTGTTTCTAGCTGATCTTCTAGGCATGCTGTCCGATAGAGATATTAATTTTGGCATTGATCTGCTGCCGGGCACTCGGCCCATTTCTATTTCTCCGTATCGTATGACCCCTCACAAGTTGAAGGAGCTGAAGGATCAGTTATAGGAATTGCTTGATAAGGGTTTTGTTTGGCCTAGTGTATCACCTTGGGGTGCTCCTGTCTTGTTTGTGATGAAAGAGGATGGTTCTATGCGTGTGTGAATTGATTATTTCCAGTTGAAGAAATTTATAGTGAAGAATCATTATCCTTTGCCTCGTATCGATGATTTGTTTGACTAGCTACAGGATGCACGAGTGTTTCCTAAGATTGACTTGCGTTCAGGTTACCATCAGTTGAAGATTCGGGAGCAAGATATCCGAAAGACTACTTTCAATACTCGGTATGGTCATTATGGGTTCCTTGTTATGTCATTTTGGCTGACCAATGCCCTAGCAGCCTTCATACATTCGATGCATATTGTGTTCCTTCTACATCTTGACTCGTTCGTGATTGTCTTTATTGATGATTTTCTGGTATACTCCCGAAGTCGGGAAGATCATGAGTAGCACCTCAGGATAGTGCTTCAGACTTTGAGAGAAAAGAAGTTATATGCAAAGTTCTCGAAATGTGAGTTTTGGTTGGATTCCGTAGCATTCTTAGGTCATGTGGTAGCGAGTGAGGGGATAAAGGTGGATCCGAAGAAAGTGGAAGCAGTGCAGAGTTGGCCCAGACCATCCTCAGCTACAGAGATCCGTAGTTCTCTTGGCTTGACAGGTTATTACCGTCGATTTGTTAAGGGATTTCATCCATTCCAACACCTATGACCAGACTGACCTAGAAAGGTGCTCCGTTCCAGTGGACGGAAGAGTGTGAGGAGAGCTTTCAGAGGCTTAAGACAGCTTTGACTACAGCCCCAGTTTTGATATTTCCTACAGGTTCGGGGTCTTATACTGTCTATTGTAATGCCTCAAGGATTGGACTTGGAGCGGTATTGATGCTGAACGGTAGGGTGATTGCCTACGTGTCCATACAGTTGAAGGTACATGAGAAGAATTATCCTATCCATGAACTCAAGTTAGCTGCTATTGTTCACGCCTTGAATATTTGGCATCATTATTTGTACGGTGTGCCTTGTGAGATTTATATTGATCACCAGAGTTTGCAACACTTGTATAAGCAGAAGGACATTAATTTGCGCCAGAGGAGGTGGTTAGAGCTGCTGAAGGACTATGATATCACTATTTTGTATTACCCGGGCAAGGCCAATGTGGTGGCCGATGCTTTGAGTCATAGGGCGGAGACTTTTGGGAGTCTGGCTTACTTACCAGCAGCGGAGAGGCCCATGGCAATGGATGTTCAAGCCGTAGCCAGCCAATTTGTGAGATTGGATATTTCGGAGCCCAGTCGGGTTCTAGCTTGCGAGGCCTCTCCGTATTCCTTATTTGATCGTATCAGGGAGCGTCAGTATGATGACCCTCATTTGCTTGTCCTCAAGGACAAGGTTCTGCACGACGATGCCAGGGATGTGACCATTGGTGATGACGGGGTATTAAGGATGTAGGGTCGAGTATGTGTACCTAATGTTGATGGGCTTTGGGAGTTGATTCTAGGGGAGGCCCATAGTTCGCGGTATTCCATTCATCGGGGTGCCGTGAAAATGTACCAAGATTTGAGATAGCACTATTGGTAGAGGCGGATGAAGAATGATATAGTTGGGTTTGTAGCTTGGTTCTTCAATTGTCAGCAGGTGAAGTATGAGCACCAGAGACCGGGTGGGTTGCTTCAGCAGATAGAGATTCCGGAGTGGAAGTGGGAGAGGATCACCATGAACTTCGTAGTTAGACTCCTACGGACTTTGAGGAAGTTCGATGCCATTTGGGTGATTGTGGATCGGCTGACCAAGTCCGCGTATTTCATTCCAGTGTGCACTACCTATTCTCCGGAGTGGTTGGCAGAGATTTATATCCGGGAGATTGTTCATCTGCATGGTATTCTAGTTTCCATCATTTCAGATAGAGGTACTCAATTCACATCACAGGTTCTGGAGGGTCGTACAACATAAGTTGGGTACTCGGGTGGAGTTGATTACAATATTTCACCCCTAGACGGACAGGCAGTCCGAACGCACTATTTAGATTCTTGAGGATATGCTTCGTGCGTGTGTGATGGAGTTTGGAGGTTCTTAGGATTAGGTCTTGCCATTGGCCGAGTTTTCCTACAACGAAAGTTATCAATCCAGCATTCATATGGCTCCGTATGAGGCTTTACATGGTAGGCGATGTAGATCCCAGGTGGGTTGGTTTGAGCCGGTGAGACTAGATTATTGGGCACAGACTTAGTTCAGGACACCTTGGAGAAGGTTAAAGTGATTCAGGATAGACTTTGCATAGCCTAGTCCAGACAGAAGAGTTATGCGGACCGGAAGGTTCGTGATATTTCCGACATGGTTAGAGAGCGGGTCTTGCTTCAGGTTTCGCCTATGAAGGGCGTTATGAAATTTGGGAAGAAAGGGAAATTGAGTTCGAGGTATATTGGTCCCTTTGAGATATTGAGGCGTGTTGGGGAGTCGCTTAGGAGCTTGCCTTACCTCCCAGCTTGGCAGGAGTTCATCTGGTATTTCATGTTTCGATGCTCCGGAGGTATCACGGTGATCCGTCGCACGTGTTGGATTTCAGTTCAGTCCAGTTGGACAAGGATCTATCTTATGTTGAGGAGCCGATAGTGATATTGGACAGGCAAGTTCGGAAGCTGAGGTCAAAGAACATTGCATCCGTGAAGGTTCAGTAGTGGGGTCAGCTAGTCGAGGAGGCGAATTGTGAGACCGAGCAAGATATGTGCAGCCGTTACCCTCATCTTTTCATTACTTTAGGAATGTCTCTATGCTCGTTAGAGGACGAACGAATGTTTTAAGAGGGCGAGAATGTAATGACCCGGATGATCATTTTTAGAATTAACGCCCCGATCCCCTAATAACTGCATTCCCCATGCTTATTTCTACTATTGTGAGTTGCCAGGAGGATTCGTTTTGTGTTTCAGAGTGTTTCAGGACACTTAGTCCCTAATTGAGAGTTTAAGATTTAGAATTAGGACCGTATTTGGAGTACTATGAAGACGACCTCGAAATGGAATTATGTTGGTTCCGTTAGCTCTGTTGGGTTATTTCGGGCTTAGGAGCGTGTTCAGATTGTGTTTTGGAGGTCCGTAGCTTTTTTAGGCTTGAAATGCCGAAAGTTGAGTTTTTGAAGTTCCGGATTGATAGTGAGATTTTGAAATCGGGGCCGGAATAGAATTCTAAAAGTTGGAATAAGTTTGTTGTGTCATTTGGGACATTTGTGCAAAATTTCAGGTAATTCGGACGAGGTTTGATAGACTTTTTGATCGAAAGCGGAAATTGGATGTTTTGGAAATCCTTAGGCTTGGATTGGAGAGTGATTTGAGGTTTTATCATTGTTTGATGTGATTCAAGGGTTGGAATAACTTCGTATGATGTTTTAGGATTGGCTGGCATGTTTGGTTGAGGTCCCGGGGGCCTCGGGTGAGTTTCGGGTGCTTAACGGAAGTTGATTTTGGACTTAGGCAAAAATCTGAGTGCTGAACCTGTCATAACCGCATCTGCGTGTGTGGGACCGCAGTTGCAGCGCCATAGAAGTAGCTTGGTGAACGCAGAAGCGGAATTGGCCCAGGATCCAGGAAACCGCAGGTGCGGCTGGGTGACCGCAAATGCGGGACCGCAGATGCGGCCAAAGGACCGCAGATGTGGACCCAGCTAGTTAAGTGATTTTTCGCACCTGTGATGCCTTATCCACAGGTGTGGTAATTTAACCGCATAGCGGATTCGCTAGTCAGAAAAAGGGAAGAAACGAGGTTTTGAAATCAAAACCTGGAAAAATGATTTGGAGCTCGGTTGAGAGCGATTTCTCGATGGTTTTTGAAGGAGAAGCATTGGGTAACGATTTCTATCTTAATTTTGATCCTAGAACTATAATCTAATCTTAGTTTTGTCATTTAATTTCGGATTTGAGATGAAAATTGGGGAAAAGTTCTTAGGCCTAATTTTGGGGTTTTGATCGAGATCTTGGTATCGGATTTGAGAGATTTTGGTGTGGTTAGACTCGAGAGTGTGTGAGCACGTGATTTTTGCCTCTCATGAATTACTCCTACAGAATCCCCAAAATTAGGATTTTCCTTTTTTTATTTGGGTTTATAGGAATTAATTGCTCAATTTTCGTGTTTGTTTACATTTTTGTGTGCATAATTAATTTTATTTAAATCATGAAAAATAGCAAAAATATCACGCATTGCATGTAGGATTTGATTTTTACATTTTTTATATTAATTGGTAAATTAGTTTGTTTTATAAAATATGAAAATCACAAAAAAAATAGTTTATTTTTGCATTTTAACTCTTTAATTTTGAAATTTATAGTTTTTCTTTAAATTTAGGATTTAATTAATTATTGTAAATACTATGATGAGTGATTAATCTAATTGGGTAGATTAATTTAGTTTAAAAATTAATGTAGGATTTTATTTTTAATTTGAAAAGAAAGGATTTGAAATTGAAAAAGAAAAAGAATTGAAATAAAAGAAAAATCCGATTTTTGGGCTGTTACAATTGAATTTGTCCCAGGCCCAAGTGTTAAACACCCATTACCCGTTCAAATTGCCCCACACCCGGCCCAGCCCAGTAAAACACCCGATCCGGTTTCCCCCTTCATCGAAACGACCCCGTCCCACTTAAAATGAATCTGGACCGTCGAGGTTTTTCTCATCCAACAGCTTGGAAGTGAGGTCGTTGGAGTATATATATGTCCAAACATCCCCCCTACCCCCGTCTTGTCTCTCATCTCACCCTCTCCAACCAGACCTGAACCTTAGTAGCCGCCCTTGAACGCCCACCGCCTGAGGGTGGCAACGCCACCACCAACCACCCTGAAATTAACACCCCACAATCTCCTCCACCTCCACATCCCAAATCCCCAAACAACTCCTCTCAAATCCTTCCAGAACTCCTCGAATTTTAGATCGAAGATCGAAACCCTAGCGCCGCCCTTGTTCTCTCTTGTGGCGGCGCCACCTCTGTTCAACCACAAACTAACACTGGAGAACCTCCAGGGCTCCCTCACTCCAAATCCCCATGTGTTTTCCCTCGAATCACCCTATCTTTCGTCGAATCTTGAATCGAAGTTTGAAGTTTTAAAAGCCCAAAGTCAGAATTTCTTGAATCTGTGGCATGCATGACCTTAGGCTCCCGAATTTTCGAGTTTTCAAGGGTTAATTTGACATAAAGCAGTGTTGGTCGTTTGTTCTTGGCAAATAACAAGTGATTAACACTGGTTGTGTTAAATCGAGATATCCAGTGTTGGTTTCAAGTTTAGTTGGTAAGTTTTCTTTATTTTTCTGTCCACTTTTGTTATTTCGCCTCCTATTCCTCTTCTTTTCTTTAAATAGACTGGAAATTGGTCAAGGTTTGAACATAGATTTTCCATTCTCGATTGGTTCATGCTTGTATTTGTTCCATTTGCTTTCTCAGTTTTTCCTTTCAAATTTTTGAATGTTGTTTTCTGATTTTTGTTTAGATTATTCACTCGCCATTCTTATTTGTTATTTATGACATTTAAGTTTTCTGATTTTTCTAGTCATATAATTAGTTTAATCAGATGTTGTTATTTCTAACTCATTATTTAGTTTAAAAGGAAACCAGTCATTTAGTTTAGATTTTGGTTTTGAAATCATTTAATTGGTTTCTTCTGCTTCTCATGAATTACCAACTGAATTTCTGATTGGTTTTGGGCCTTGGGGTCATTTCTGACCCATTTTTAAAGAAATCCCGTTCGTCGTGGTTTGAGTCTTGGGTCAGACTTGACCCATGTGGTATACTGAAGTAATTGGAAGGAGTTTAAAGGGTAGTTTAGGATTTTAGTTAAGGGGAATCTTGTTGAAACTGCCTGAGAAGCTTCCCAGAAGCTGCATGATATACTTACTTGACCAACAAGTCGGTAAATGAAGGACTAAGCAGCAAAAAGGAAAATTGAAAAAGGACTAAAATGAAAAAACTAAACCCTTAAGGCTGCCCTAGTAACTTGCCTATAAAGGCATAGTTACTTGGGGTTCCATGATTTTTTTTAGATTTGGAGAGGGGAAAAAATTCTGAAAACAACAAATGGCTGAAACTTTTTGCAGAAAACACTGTTTCATTGGGCTTTAGTTTTGAAATCTGAAATCCACTTCTTTTTTAATCGATTTCTTGATCATTTGAACTTAGAAATGGTTTGAGACTTAGTTATTGAGGTTGGTTTAGAGGTTTGTTGGTTATACTGTGCATTTGAACTGATTTCTAGGTTGCAGTACTTCATTTTCTAGGTTTGAAATTGCTTTGCGGGTTTGCTCTTTGTTACTGGACCTGCTGCTGATTCCCAGCTATTTCTTGCTGATTCTTCACCCTTTTCTTTTGTCTTTTGTTCATTACCAGGTATTTCCTCAAACCATTGTCAACAAGTGACTAAGAACATGTATTCCGAATCGGGGACTGATTGAATGCAAGCTGTTTTGGATTTCACTACATTTATCTCCTATATTTCGTTAATGCTCTATAATAGGTCCTAAACCACACATGTTGTCTCAGTTATCTCTTGACTTTAATGTGCTATACAAGTAAATATGTGCTCTTAAGAGTTTTGGGTGTTAATTAATTCTCTAGATTTTGTTACTTTTTGGTATTGAAAAGTTAGTTAGCTTAAAATCTTGTGTTATGTTTGTAAGTTTAGTTAAGTGTGATTATTTGTTAATCTAAAGTCAAGCATGCATCCTTAGTAGTAATTCAAGTTTTCCTGATGTATTAGTTGTTGGGTAGTGATGAGATTCATCAGCTTGTCTTAAGTGCAGGGGTTTGTCTTGCTTTAGCATAGACTCGATCTTGAGTCTGAAACCATCAGTTTTGTTCGCTGCAATGTTGGGTTTCTCGAGCCTTGAATTCTGAAGTCACTTGCAGGGGAATAAGGCCTGTTGTTATTGTCTGGGCTCGTTTTTGAGCCCAGCAGGGCATTCTTTAGCTACTGGATTGTCTTGATAGCAGATTTAACTCAAGGATGCATGAAAGATAAAATTAGAAATTTAGCTAGTTAATTTGTGTTAAATGGTTAAAATTTAGAAGTAAAAATGTCAGTTCAACTTCACGTTTCATATAGTTCTTGGTTAGTTGGTGTTTAATTTATTTTGTACAATTGTTGGTTCTAAAGTTCGGGCTTAAAGTAGGCCCAATTAATGGACATTTAATCCCCGATTCAATAGCATGTTCAGTGTCCTTGGACGTCCATTCCTCACTGAGAATTGGGATTATTTGGGCCCAAGCCTGAAGGAATTGTGAATGGGTTCATGTTGTTGCTATTTGCTGGAGCAATTTTTCTTTGACATTAATTAGTTTAAATACTATGCCTATCAGTTAACAAGTAAGGCCGAATTTGTTTTAGTTTAAAATAATTAGAATTCCATTAAGCCTTCCTCAATTAATTAGACTCCTAAAATCGGGTTTGAGGTGTGTTGTGCCAAATAAAATCTCAAAACGCACGGCCCTCATTTCATTTAATTTTAATCCTTAGAATTCGAGGCGTGGCATTTAGCAAATTTCCATGGCCCTCACAGAGTTAACAATGCTAGTTGCTTTAGCCGCGTTATTTTAATAACATTACCTTCCTAAACTCGGGTGTGCATTTTATGTGACCCAAATCCAAATCTCAACAACGTTAAATAGAATGTGTCGTGGACCGCGGGTGCATTTCATGTGGTGTGGTTCAAAGACGTGCTTTAGATAACGTTGAATCTTTCTAATTAATTAAAAGTGGTTAATAATTTAAAATTATACCATAGGCTAAAACATGTTTTAAAATCAGATAATAGGCTAATTATGATAGTTTAAGCGACCGTGCTAGAACCACGAAATCCGGGGGTGCCTAACACCTTCCCTCGGATTAACAAAATTCCTTATTCAGAATTTCTGGTTCGCAGAATTCAAAAGGAAAGTCGAAATTTCCTCGATTTGAGATTTTAAAATAAACCGGTGACTTGGGACACCAGAATACAAACCATCCCATGTGGCGACTCTGAATAAAAAATGAATTAATAATTCCATTTAGAATAATGTCACTTAAAATGGAAAAGATCCCTTGTACTACCTTTGGGTAGTGTAAAAAAGGAAGTGTGACAGCTCTAGCGACTCCGCTGGGGAATCGAAACCCAGAATCTCTAGTTCAGGGTTCAAGAATTCGAGCTTATGATAGTTATTATGATTGGCTATATCTATTATTTGATTTTCCTACATGTTTGAGCTTAATGTGCTAAATGCGTTTACCGCTTTGATATTTTGTGAACTGTATATAAACTGCTACGAAACCATTTCTTCTCTCTAAGTCTTCTAAATCATGGAAGAAGGGTGCACTTCGTGTGACTTCTCTTCTGTCTAGAGTCTTTTTCCATTTTAGAACGAGGTTCGGATAAGTTGCTAAGCCAGTGAAGCTTCTGTATTCCCGGTACGCTGCCCCCCTCCCCTCCCCCCTGGCTCGAGTTGTCCTCTCGGGTAAGCCAGGTCTAGAACAATAAACCCAGGTTTTAAACCTATTATAACAAAGCCTCATGCCGGATCCCTAGTAGGAATGTTTGTTTGCATCATGTGCATTTGACCTTGGAGACTCAACACAGGGGTTGGGTCTATCTAGGACAGGTGTACCCGAAATAAAAAGACCATCCTGATGCATCGTACTTGCTTCTTGTGCATTTATTTGCTTCGGATTTGCATGTTGACCGGCTTATGA
Organism: Nicotiana sylvestris; assembly: GCF_000393655.2. NCBI lineage: Eukaryota > Viridiplantae > Streptophyta > Magnoliopsida > Solanales > Solanaceae > Nicotiana > Nicotiana sylvestris. Next base: position 98,579,723 of record NC_091058.1, read on the forward strand.
ATAATAGGAGAAAAGTTAGGAAAAAGAAACTCAATGTGAGGGCTCGGAGAGATAATTACTTGTTTTGAGAAATCAGTGTTCAATTATACTAAAACTCTGCCAAAATTTTGAAAAAAAAAAAGTGAAAAAGAAAAAGAAAGTTTTGTCTTTAGAATTAGTTGGTTTATTTTCATCCAATCTGCCCGAACTACGCCAGTTTGATTCTCACCGGATGTGGGATACGTAAGCAACCCTCATCGGGTCTAACTTCCCTTTTTGCAAAAATAGCCCAAAAACAACAAAATTTTCTTTTTTGTCACAATAAGCAGGGTGATGCCGTTCTTGCTTGAAATAAGCCAAATGTCCTCAAAAAGGCGCCGGAAGGCTTTTTTGCAAGGATAGCCCCTTTTGGTCATTTTTGTACGGTTAGCAGGCACAGACTTAACATCTTCTTCCCCGAAGTGTTGAAAGGCCATATCTGCAAAACTAGGTTTTATTTTCAAAGTATAATTTAAAAAAAATGGTTTCACTTTTGGGTCAAAATGAGTGACTAAAACACCTTAATAAATGTGCAGGATGAGCACAAATGAAATTGAACCCTTCACAGTCCTTAAAGAGATCCACTTACAGCTCCATATATGGTGGAATGATCTAGGAAAAGGCAGTAGAGAAATAGTGGTAAGAGTTCTAGGAGGCCTCGTCAGACTATTGAACACCAAGCCAAGGTTGGACATAATTGAAGCTTTAATACCTTTTTGGGATCCGACTTGCAATGTGTTCCGTTTCTCTGACTTTAAGCTCACACCTACATTGGAGGAAGTTGCAGGTTATGCGGGCCTTAATGGAAACTTTAGAAGTCGATATCCATTGGCACCAAGACCGGTATCTCCCCACAGATTTCTAGATTTGCTAAGTATTAGTCGGGATATTCAGGACAAAAACTTATCGGAAGGGTATTGCACGCTTCAGTTCTTGTATCATCGATATGGTAACCCCCGGGGTTTTGAAGAGCTAAACACTGGTCTAACCCATGCCGGAAATAAAGACAAATGGAAGGCAATGCAGGGTTTATCTTTTATAGTAGCCTTCTTGGGTGTTGTAGTTTATCCGCGAAAAGATGGTAATATAGAGATAAGTCTCGTGGGAATGATCGATGTTGCAATCAAGAAAGCCAACAGCACTGTGGTTCCTCTAATCTTATCTAAAATCTACCGAGCCTTGACTATCTGTCGGGAAGGAGGAAAGTTCTTCCAAGGTTGCAATCTGTTACTATAATTATGGATACAAGAACATCTCTGCCACCAGGTTGGGTAAATGAATTACGGTTTGACCGGTCTGAGCTGCATTAAAGAATTTGAAAGCTAAGTGACAGGTATTGAATTCCCCGAGGGTAATGAAGCTTGGCTTGCACATTTGAGATCCTTGACTGAAGATAAAATTGAGTGGGCATTCGGATTGCTTCCTGCCACCGAAGCAGTGTACATGTCAGTTGAAGTGTGTTATCTCCTCTTCATGGGCATCCGAAGCATCCAGCCTTATGCTCCACACAGGTTTTTGCGCCAATTAGGAAGATTTCAAAATTCCCCCAATGATGAAGATTTGAGTAAACATGTCACTGAATTGGGCCCAAAAACCGCATTTCCAGAAGGGAAAATTCACCAATTGTGGAATGAATGTAGATTTCTTGAACCTAAGACCATGGTGCGAAATCTAGCTAGAGGTGAAGTGGACCCTAAGTAAATTGTCTGGTTCGGCAAAAGATTCCAGATTCCTGAAAGGCCCGCAAAGAGACCCCATGTCTAACAGTTCACCGATGGGGCACAGGTGCAATGGGACTGGTTGACCAAAGAAAACGAGTACAGGGCTAAAATAAGATAGTTGGAAAGGCGAGTCATGGAGCTTCAGTTTGAAAATGGTGTTCAAGCCGCCACAGACGAGGGAGAAAAAAAAACTGACTCAAGAAAATGAGGCCCTCAAAGCTCAGCTCTGGAAGATGAAAATAGCTGCTAGAAACCTGGAAAGAAGCCAGGCTGATGAAAGACTTATAAGTGGTCTGAAAAAAAGTCCTTGAGTGTCAAGAAGACCTAGAAAAGTCTGAATGCAGTCTAGCGAAAATCCGGGCACAATGGACAAAGAAGGCAGAAGAGCGGGCACGGGTTGTGCAACAAATGAAGAGGAACTATGAAGGGACCATCACTAGCCTAAGAAGAAAGGTAACCACTCTCGAGAATGAGGCAGCCAAGCAGGCTAAAGATTTCAAAGCTGATAGGGAATACTGTTATGATTTGATGGCTCAAATGGATGAAGGAATGCAGCAGTTGCAAGATCAACACCTTCATGACTCTCAAGTGTTAGAAGCCCGAAATCAGCAGATAGGGCAGTTGCTTCAAGAAAAAGGCAGAATTAGAGAAAGGATCAGAACCATCGCTGAATACATTACCATGAAATGCCAAGCGTGCAAGGACATGACTCGTACCAACCTTTTCGCTGTAGTGATGACTTTTGTCCGCTAGTTATGAGTGATTTGGAGCGACTGCAAGGGGATCTCGCATTTAGGCCCGCATCGAGACCGAATGATGTCTCGCGGGCACCAGGAGCATTAATGTATTCTTGATTTTACTAGAGTCGTATCTTTCTTTTCTGTTGAAGTCTATTAGTTTATTTTCGATTCTGTATTCTTCTTTTTGTCAGAGTCTGTTAAGTCAGTTCGTGAGTCTGTATTGTCATCATGTTATTGGAGTCTGTTGTTTTGAATTATTGTAATCCAAAGTATTTCCTTATTATGAAAAAAAATTGAAAATCCCAAAATATTTTGTTATTTATTTTTACATTTTTATCGCCCCTTGAACTACATAATGATCTGATTCACGCGACGTCGTGATACGTAGGCAATCCTCATCGGATTCGGTAGGGTGCGAAAAGAAAATATCCGAAAAAAAACCAAAAGAAAGAGAAGAAAAAAAAATCAAAGGAAAAGAGAAAAGAAAGCGAGGAAAGAAATGAGAAGAGAGAGTGGAATTGGAAAAGAAAAATAAATAAATAAATAAATAAATAAAATAGTAAGTAAAGCTGGGATGAAGCATGCAACCGTTGCAAAACATGTAGAAACACATTTAACTATATAGGTGCATCACACCCCAAGATGCGATTACCTATCTGTTATTTGTTTCAAACTAACCGGTTGCTGCTGTCACCAGTCCCGGTTTTTATAGAACGATGGTTGGTTTTTGTGGTAACCTGACTTCGCACCCATACTTTACTAGATCAAAGGGGAGCATTGGAATGTCTTCAGAAATGACTCTACCAACAATACCCATCACGGATGATAGCCCAATCTCGGGCATCCAGACCTCAGAATCGGCAGCCGCCGAAGAAAACAGAATCTTGCGTCTTCAGGTTATGGAGATGTGGGACGCTTGGGAAAATGGAAGAGAACCGCCAAGCGCCATCCCGGGATTCCCCGAACTCTTTCCTAGAGCAAGTTGTGCCTCCACCATACCGATCAATCACCCAAATACCCTACTAGGACACCCAACTATTTCAGCTCATTTTGTGGGAACACCTTCTGAGGTTTGCCCCCAGGTGTTAATGTCCGGTGCAGCTTCGAATATCTTCACCGCTCCCCCATGCTCGGCCACGGCACAACCTACACTGCCTAGGCCCAATTTTGACCCCTCATCTTTCACCTTCCAAATGGAACCCCCTCAGTTTCCCACTTATACTTACCCTTAGCTGCCCCAATTTGAGTTCACTGCAGGGAAAGAACAGACCATCAAAACTCCTGAGCAAGAAGAGATTGTGAGGAAGATGAGGAGTACGGAACAGAGTCTCAAAAGCATACAAGGCCTGAGTGGACAGAAGAGTGTATCCTATGCCGACTTGTGCATGTTCCCCCATGTGCACCTACCATTGGGATTCAAAACCCCAAAATTTGAGAAGTACTATGGGCACGGTGATCCTATTGCTCATCTCAAGAAATATTGCAATCAATTGCGAGGGGCTGGAGAAAGTCTGGTTGGCATCGCTTCTGAGTGGTATATGGACCAGGATATATCCCGCTGGCACATCTGGGATGATCTTTCTAGAGACTTCGTCAGGCAGTTCCAGTACAACATTAATATTGCTCCAGATAGGAACTCGTTGATGAACTTAAAAAAGAAATCCTCGGAAAGCTTCCGGGAGTACGCAGTTAAATAGCGAGAGCAGGGGTCTATGGTACAACCTCCGATGGATGAGGTCAAAATGGTCACAGTTTTCCTCCAGGCTCAAGAAGCCGTCTACTTCCAAAATATGATGTTTGCTATAGGTAAACCGTTTGTTGAAGCCATCAAGATTAGCGAGATGGTTGAAAATGGGTTGAAAATGGGTCGAATTCTAAGCCAATCCGCTATCAGAGCTACTTCCCAAGCCATTCAAGGTTGGTCTGGAGGAATAGCGAAAGGCAAGAAAAAGGAAGAAACATCCATGGCAGCGTCGGGTACAAGAAAACAACGTACTCCCAGATCCCTTCTCCCAGAAAGGACCCCGCAACACTATTACCCCCACCAAGACATGGCCTATGCTCCTCATCCATACACGGTCATGAATGCTCAACCTTATGTCCGTCCACAGCAACAAACCAACCGTAACCAAACTCTATTTCCTAGAAGTCAGGCTTCTTCCCAAAACCACTACAACCCCTATCCTCCACAAAATAATTCTCCCCCTCGTTAGTCACCTAGAAGGCCAAATTTCACACCAATCGGCGAATCCTACTCCAGTCTATTTCCAAAGCTTGTCCAAATGGGTCTGCTACAGCCGGTTCCTCAAACCAGGCAAAACCCAGCATCACCCGCTTACAGAGCCGGTACCCGTTGTGCCTATCACTCAGGGGCAAAAGGGCATGACATGGATGACTGTTGGACTTTGAAGAGAGCCGTGGAAAACTTGATAGAACAAAGGAAGATAGTGCTAAGGGATAAAGATATTCCCAATGTGACTAACAACCCGCTGCTGGCCCACAATAACGGGCCGGTAATTGGAATGATTTGTGAGGACAAGGAATTTGACCCGGCATTAAAGGCCATCATTGCCATTGCTGACATAGAAAAGAAATCAAAAGCTGCCCGAAGCAAGACAAAGGGGAGAAAAAGAAAAAAACCACCCCTCTAAAATCAGAGAATAAAATTGAAGCGGGGATTGGGGCAACACCTCCCAAAGATGTTGTTCTTTATGTCCCTCGGGGCCACAAAGAAAAATAGATGACTTGAGTCCTCCTAGGAGATTCGAGCTGAACAAGGCAACCCAAATGTATGTTCCCAAGGGAGCCTATGTGATGCGGGGTCCAATTAATCCACCAAGGCTGAGTGAGCCCGTGGTTATTGGACGCGCACCACAAAGGCCCATGACAGATCCTACCGCTGTGCCCTAGAACTACAACAAAATGGTGGTGACCTATAAGGGCAAAGTAATCTCAGGAGAAGTTCAAGAAAATAACCCTATTGAAAAGTATTATAAATTGGAAGAGGCGAACAATGACACTCGAAAGCGCCCATCTAAGAAGCCCGTGAGTGCCAAAGAAGCGGAGACTTTCTTTCAAAAGATGAAAATGGTGGATTATGAGGTGATCGACCAGCTTCGAATATTTCCCGAAAAAGTCTCCTTGTTGGCTTTGCTAATGAACTCCACCGAACATCAGAAGGTATTGATCAAGACCCTTAACGAAGCATATGTTCCTGTTGAGACTTCTGTAGAACAGTTGGAGAGGATGGCAGAAAGGTTTTTCCCAATTAACCAGATTTCTTTCAGCAAAAATGACTTGCCCCAAAAGGGGCCACACATAACAAAGCCCTGCACCTTACAGTCAAATGCGAAGGGTACTATGTGAAAAGGGTTATGTTGGATGGAGGCTCTGGGGTAGACATCTGCCCACTCTCAACTCTACAGCGCATAGAAATCGGGACCGAAAGAATTTGACCCAACAATATCTGTGTACGGGCTTTTGATAGTATAAAAAGGGACACAATTGGAGAGATCGATTTGATTCTTACCATCGGCCCAGTAGACTTTGAAGTAACCTTCCAGGTTCTGGATATGGACACATCCTACAATTTTCTCTTGGGAAGGCCATGGATTCATGCAGAGGGGGGTGTACCCTCTACCCTCCATCAGATGGTAAAATTTGAGCATGAAGATCAAGAGATTGTGGTCCACGGGGAAGACGGGCAATCAATTTATCGGGACCCATCAGTCCCATGCCTTGAAGAAAGAGAGGGGAGTGAGCACATAGTTTACCAAGCTTTTGAAATTGTGGTCGCAGACCAGTACAAAGAGGGAAACCCTTGCCCTCAACCCTTTCTTTCTAATGCATCAATCATGGTGGCCAAAGAAATGATTAGACATGGCTTCAAGCCGGGGAAGGGGCTCGGAAAATCATTGCAAGGAATAACGGAACCTGTCACCCTGACCGCCAGTGAAAAGTTCTTTGGGATAGGCTTCCGACCCACTCCAACTGATGTAAAATAGGCAAATGATAGAAAGAATGATGGTTGGGTCTTGCCTCAGCCAGTGCCGCATCTGTACAGAACATTTGTCAAGCCAAAATACCATGAGGAATAAGAATATGATGTCTTCACGGACGAAGAGATTGAAGAGATCTGTGGGACGATGAGGAAGATACTGTATGAAGCCCTCATGGTTCAGTCAGGGGAAGGCTCAAGCACCGCTGAGGTGTTGTATATGTGACCTAATGTTAATTTGCAAAATTGGAAGGCAACGCCATTACCGATAAGGCGGGAGTCCTGGTAGACCTGTCCTGCCACCTTTTCTGCATCACGAGTTATTTCAGGGTGTAACTTGGATGTTTCCTTTAGCTTCTTGTCTTTTAATTTTCTAATGTAAACCTTGTTATCTTCAAATCCCAAGAAATGAAATCAATATTGCATTGTTCATCTTTCTTTATTCTTTCTGATTTTGTCATTTTTCTCTTTTCCTTTAGTTCTAATAATGCGGCTTTAAATAACATGACATGCTTGTGAACTTCATGCCCAGATCCAAACATGCTGTCTAATTGCGAAATAACGAACCAAGAACTGGAATACGATGAAGAGGAGGCTTTTAGGGAAATAAATCGAGAATTGGAATAATTTGAGAATAAACCTAAGCTGAACTTAAATGATACTGAACCGGTTAATTTGGGTAGTTCTGAAGAAATCAGGGAAACCAAGATAAGTATTTTCACAGATGGAAAAACTCGAGACGCATTAATCCAACTCCTGTTTGAGTTCAAAGATGTGTTTGCTTGGTCATATGACGACATGCCAGGGCTGAGTGTTGATTTGGTGGTTCAGAAGTTGCCAACATACCCCGATTGTCCCCCAGTCTAGCAAAAGCAAAGAAAGTTCAAAATTGATATCAGTGACAAGATCAAAGAAGAGGTCACAAAGCAGTTTAAAGCGAGGGTGATCCGAGTGGTCCGGTACACCACATGGTTAGCTAATGTAGTCCCAGTGCCAAAGAAAGACGGGAAGACCCGGGTATGTGTGGATTACAAAGATTTAAACAAGGCAAGTCCCAAAGATAACTTCCCTTTGCCGAACATCCACATCCTTGTTGATAACTGTGCCAAGCATGAGATACAGTCCTTCATGGATTGTTACGCAGGATATCAACAGGTGTTGATGGATGAAGAAGATGTAGAGAAGACAGCTTTTACCACACCCTGGGGTACATACTATTACAGAATCATGCCATTTGGTCTCAAGAACACCGGGGCAACCTATATGAGGGCCATGACTGCCATTTTTCACGATATGATGCACCAAGAGATAGAGGTGTATGTGGACGATGTAATCATCAAATCTAAAACCCATGGCGACCACGTTCGGGACTTGAGAAAGTGTTTGAGCAGCTGCACAAATATGATTTGAAGTTGAACCCAGCCAAATGTGCATTTGGGGTACCATCCGGCAAACGCTTGGGAATCATCGTCAGTCGAAAGGGCATCGAGTTAGACCCAATAAAGATAAAGTCTATTCGAGATTTGCCTCCTCCGAAAACCAATATGGATGTTATGAGTCTGTTGGGTAGATTGAACTACATCAGCCGATTCATTGCCCAGCTGACATCCACATGTGAACCCATATTCAAATTGCTGAAGAAAGACACAGCAGTCAAGTGGACAGATGAATGTCAAGGAGCTTTTTATAAAATCAAGGAATATCTGTCGAATCCACCAGTCTTGGTCCCACCTGAGCCAGGGAGGCCCTTGTTCTTGTACCTCACAGTCTTGGAAAATTCTTTCAGCTGCGTCCTTGGGCAACATGATGTGATCGGAAAGAGAGAGCAGACTATTTACTATCTGAGCAAGAAATTCACCAGTTATGAAGCCAAGTATACTTTGTTGGAAAGGACCTATTGTGCTTTGACTTGGGTCGCTCAGAAGCTGAGGCATTATTTGCAAGCCTACACCACTTACCTCATAACTAGGTTGGATCCTTTAAAATACATATTCCAGAAGCCAATGCCCACTGGGAGGCTAGCAAAGTGGCAGATCCTGCTTACAGAATTCGACATAGTATATGTCACTCACACTGTAATGAAAGCCTAGGCGTTAGCGGATCACTTGGCTGAAAATCCGGTCGACGATGAATACCAACCTTTGAATACTTACTTCCCGGATGAAGAGGTAAACTCAGTTGAGGCAATATCCGAAGACATCGACACTTGGAAAATGTTCTTTGATGGAGTGGTAAATGCAAAAGGTGTTGGAGTCGGGGAAATCTTGATCTCGCCCACCGGTCAGCATTACCTGGCCATAGCTAGGCTTTGGTTTTTCTGCAAAAATAACACTACCAAGTATGAAGCTTGCATTATGGGCATGAACATGGCAATCAACCAAGATGTTGAAGAACTGTTAATCATGGGAGACGCAGATTTGATTATCCGACAAGCTCAAGGAGAATGGGTAACCTGAGACGTCGAGCTTATTCCTTATAGGCAACATGTGGAAGAACTTGGCAAATGATTCAAGTCAATAGAGTTTAGGTACATTCCTCGCTGCCACAACAAACTAGCTGATGCACTTGCCATTTTAGCCTCAATGTTGCCGTACCCAGGCAATGCCTACATTGATCCATTGGAAATCCAAATTCGGGAAAGGCATGGTTATTGTAATACGGTTGAAACAGCACCAAATACCCAACCATGGTATCATGACATCAAAAGGTTTTTGAAAACGCAAGAATATCCCGAGCAAGCTAGTGGAGGCCAGAAGAGAACCATTTGGCGGCACGCGAGTGGTTTCTTTTTGAGTAGTATTGTCTTGTACAAGAGAACTCCGGACCTCAACTTGTTGAGATGTGTTGACGCGGAAGAATCTGGAAGAATCATGCATGAGGTACATGCGGGGGTATGCGGACCCCACATGAACGGGCATGTTTTAGCAAAGAAAATCCTTCGAGCGGGCTATTACTGGATGACCATGGAAAAGGACCGTTTCAGCTTTGTCCGGAAGTGTCATCAGTGTCAGGTGCACGGTGATTTGATTCATGCACCTCTCACAGAACTGCATCCCATATCAGCACCTTGGCCATTTGTTGCTTGGGGTATGGACGTCATTGGGCCAATCGAGCTAAAAGCCTCAAATGGGCACAGATTCATACTAGTTGCCATTGACTACTTCACGAAATGGGTTGAAGCCATCACTCTCAAATCCGTCACTAAGAAAGCTATGGTAGATTTCGTGCACTCCAATCTTATCTTCTATTTTGGCATTCTTGCAACTCTTATCACCGACAATGGTGCCAACTTGAATAGTCATTTGATGGGAGAGATATGCGAACAATTCAAGATAATGCACCAGAACTCTACTCCTTATCGGCCCAAAGCCAACGGTGACATCAAAGCAGCAAACAAAAACATCAAAAAGATTTTGAGAAAGATGATTCAAAGTTCCAGGCAGTGGCATGAAAAATTACCGTTTGCACTATGGGGATATCGCACTACTGTGCGCACATCAATTGGAGCCACCCCGTATCTTTTGGTTTATGGAACTGAAGCCGTAATACCCGCGGAGGTAGAAATCCCCTCTCTCTGGATCATCGTTGAAGCTGAAATTGAAGATAGTGAGTGGGTTAAAACCCCGCTGGAACAGTTAACCTTGATAGATGAAAAGCGAATGGTCGCGGTCTGCCATGGGCAGTTGTACCAACAAAGAATGGCCCGTGCCTATAACAAGAAAGTGCGGCCTAGAAATTTCGAAGTAGGGCAACTCGTTTTAAGGAGCATCCTTCCCCATCACCAGGAAGCAAAAGGAAAATTTGCTCCTAATTGGAAGGGCCCATACATCATCAGAAAGATATTGCCAAAAGGGGCATTGTATCTGGGCGATATCGAAGGGAATGATCCCGAAGCAGCTGTAAATGCGAATGCAGTCAAAAGGTATTATGTTTAGCTTTTCTACAGTGACAACTTTGTCCAATTGGGATGATGAAGACTTTCATTCTCGCTACCCAAACACTCCCCACCCTTTGCAAACCCATTTGAGTCGGTTACTCTTCTTTGATTACCCTCTTGGGAACCGTAAAGTGTTAAAAAAAGAGAAAAGAAAGCAAAAAGCAAAAGCAAAAACAACAAAACAAATGTTCCCTAAACTACGTTCGACTTGATTCCGAAAGGATACGTAGGCAGCCTCTCCCTAGGGTTCAGTCACACCAAAACAAAAATCCAATTTTCCCTAAAAGTGAAGCTGGGGCAGATGTTATAATGGTTCGGCAATGAGCCTACATGAACGGTTCCAAAGTTGTAATTTCATCTAGATTCTTTTTACCCAAACCTTGTTCAAGTCCTTCTGATCAATCAGCAAAGGCGTTGGAATTAGAAAACACAACTGTTTGGATCCGATGCAATCAAACGAGAGAAATAAAATGAGAGAGCCTTATTGGTGAAAACCCACACAGGCACCATGAGGTGATGGTAAGCAGAGAAATGAAAATGAGAGAGTCTTGTTAGTGGAAACTCGTAAAGAGCACTATAAGGCGACGGTGAGAAGAGAAATGAGAGAGGTCGATTAGCGAAAACCCGCAAAGGGCGCCGTTGATCAAAAAGAAGAAATACCTTACCACCATTGGTATTGAAAGAGTCCTGGCAAGGTTTCTCGGTTTAAAAACACGGGTCTCAATGGGTATGTGAGAAGTTGGATAGTTGGGCGGATAGGGCATCCAGTCCAAGAAGCATGTCATGTCTATTGAAGTCTGCATACACCCCAGATAAGTCTGTCCTTCCTCCCCAAAAGGGACACTACACTCTAAATTCATTTTCTTGCCTTTTGCTTACTCTTCCTTGAATCCCTTTTGGTCTAACTCTGTTTCCGAAACTAATACAAAGAAAAGGTGGCAAGATTGGCTTTACAGGGTCCTGCCTAGCAGAAGCTAAAGAAAAGTACCCAGCCTCAGTGAGTGCATCAAGTCGATCCCGACTGGTGGCTGATGCTTTGAAATCAAATTTATTGAAAAGGAAAATAAAGCCAAAGGCAAAAGCCTAAAGGCGGAATAAAGTGAAAGGGTCGAAGCCCCACATGGGTAAGCCGTCATGAAATCATAAAAGCTAAGTCCCTCGGTTTGAAAGATAGATCAGTCTTCAGAAAACCACTAAGCAGCAGAGGTTCTCAACAAAGGTGCAACCCAAGGCAACCGTTCAAAAGCAGGTGCAGCCAAAAGAAAAGCTGCACAAAAGCTAGAAACAGCTTCGCAGAAATAATCAATCCAAAAGGGAAGTTTTCCTCCAAAATGCTTTCCTGCATTTTATTGAAATAAAAGAAATGAAAGGGAAAATGAAAAAAAAAGAAGGAAAGAAGAAAATCTGAACAAAATGATAGTTCAGAATCCCTAATCTCAACCTTTTACGCCTTTTGCCAACATTAGGGCTCCAATCCCTGAGTTGAGCCTTATTAGGCATAGGGCCTCCATTCCCTAGTCGTATTTTACCAACATTAGGGCTCCAATCGCTGAGTTGAGCCTTTTAGACATAGGGCCTCCATTCCCTAGTCGCATTTTGCCAACATTAGGGCTCCAATCCCTGAGTTGAGCCTTTTAGAAATAGGGCCTCCATTCCCTAGTCGCCTTTTACCAACATTAGGGCTCCAATCCCTGAGTTGAGCTTTTTAGACATAGGGCCTCCATTTCCTAGTCGCCTTTTTGCCAACATTAGGGATTCAATCCTTGAGTTGAGCCTTTTAGACATAGGGCCTCCATTCCCTAGTCCCCTTTTTCCAACATTAGGGCTCCAATCCCTGAGTTGAACTTTTTAGACATAGGGTCTCCATTCCCTAGTCGCCTTTTTGCCAACATTAGGGCTCCAATCCCTGAGTTGAGCCTTTTAGACATGGGGCCTCCATTCCCTAGTCGCCTTTTGCCAACATTAGGGATCCAATCCCTGAGTTGAGCTTTTTTAGTAATAGGGCCTCCATTCCCTAGTCGCCTTTTTGACAACATTAGGGCTCCAATCCCTAAGTTGAGCTTTTTAGACATAGGGCCTCCATTCTCTAATCGCTTTTTGCCAATATTAGGGCTCCAATCCCTGAGTTGAGCTTTTTAGACACAGGGCCTCCATTACCTAGTCGCCTTTTCGCCAAAATTAGGGCCCCAATCCCTGAGTTGACATTTTAGATATAGGGCTCCATCCCCTGAATAGTTTATATTTTGTTGCAAATAACTCACGAAATTTTCCTAGTGAAAACTGGGGCAAAAAAATTTTGTTCGTTTGTTTGTTTTTGGTGTCTGAGTAGGTTGTACCTCGAGACACAGGGTTCGAGATGACCGAAAGAATGAGTCTCAATTCAGAATAAAGAAAGAAGAAAAAGAACAAAAAAAGGGTGAATTCAAAAGGCTGAAGCGGAGGAAGATGCGGACTGCTCAAGAAATAATTGAAGTCACAAGCTTCGCCTGTCTCACCTTGATCCAATGATGAAAAAAGAATCAGCACCTACAACTGCGAGCATCAAGACTCAGATTGGGGTCCACAACAAAATCAGCTAAGACTCAAGATCAAGTTTTAAGAGATTTATAGATAGGAATTTTGTAACTCGTAGCTGATAGGCCTAGCTAGCTTAGCTTTAGATTTTCCTTTTCGGTGTAATAAGGAGGTCAGCAGGCAGTAGCAGCAATAGCAACAGTGAAATCACAGCTTCCCGGTAGGCCCAACTACCGAAATTTCCAGAACTATACTGACCTGATTCCTTTATAGCCAAGGATATGTAGGCAACCTTGAAGCAAGGTTCGGTCAGACTCTTTTCAAAAAAATGCTTCTCATGGAGTGTCAAACGGGCAAAAATCCCTCATAACTGCTCATTTTATCTTTGCCCGAAAACCCTTCGTGCCTCCGAGCAAAGAGGGGCAGCTGTGAGCACGTGATTTTTGCCTCTCATGAATTACTCCTACAGAATCCCCAAAATTAGGATTTTCCTTTTTTTATTTGGATTTTTTAGGAATTAATTGCTCAATTTTCGTGTTTGTTTACATTTTTATGTGCATAATTAATTTTATTTAAATTATGAAAAATAGCAAAAATATCATGCATTGCATTTAGGATTTAATTTTTATATTTTGTTAGATTAATTGGTAATTAGTTTGTTTTATAAAATATGAAAATCACAAAAAAATAGTTCATTTTTGAATTTTAACTCTTTAATTTTGAATTTTATAGTTTTTCTTTAAATTTAGGATTTAATTAATTATTTTAAATACTATGATGAGTGATTTCTAATTGGGTAGATTAATTTAGTTTAAAAATTAATTTAAGATTTTATTTTTAATTTGAAAATAAAGGATTTGAAATTGAAAAAGAAAAATAATTGAAATAAAAGAAAAATCCGATTTATGGGCTATTACAATTGAGTTTGTCCCAGGCCCAAGTGTTAAACACCCATTACCCGTTCAAATTGCCCCACACCCGGCCCAGTCCATAAAACACCCGATCCGGTTTCCCCCTTCATCGAAATGACCCCGTCCCACTTAAAATGAATCTGGACCGTCAAGGTTTTTCTCATCCAACGGCTTGGAAGTGAGGTCGTTGGAGTATATATATGTCCAAACATCCCCCTACCCCCGTCTCTCTCTTATCTCGCTCTCTTCATCCAGAAATGAACCCTAGTAGCCGCCCTTGAACGCCCACCGCCTGAGGGTGGCGGCGCCACCACCAACCACCCTGAAATTAACACCCCACAATCTCCTCCTCCTCCACATCCCAAATCCCCAAACAACTCCTCTCAAATCCTTCCAGAACTCCTCGAATTTCAGATCGAAGATCGAAACCCTAGCGCCGCCCTTGTTCTCTCAGGTGGCGGCACCACCTCTGTTCAACCCCAAACTAACACCGGAGAACCTCCGGGGCTCCCTCACTCCAAATCCCCATGTGTTTTCCCTCGAATCACCCTATCTTTAGTCGAATCTTGAATCGGAGTTTGAAGTTTTAAAAGCCCAAAATCAGAAATTCTTGAATCTGTGGCATGCATGACCTTAGTCTCCCGAATTTTCGAGTTTTCAAGGGTTAATTTGACATAAAGCAGTGTTGGTCGTTTGTTCTTGGCAAAGAACAAGTGATTAACACTGGTTGTGTTAAATCGAGATATCCAGTGTTGGTTTCAAGTTTAGTTGGTAAGTTTTCTTTATTTTTCTATCCACTTTTGTTATTTCACCTCCTATTCCTCTTCTTTTCTTCTACTTTTCTTTAAATAGACTGGAAATTGGTTAAGGTTTGAACATAGATTTTCCGATCTCGATTGGTTCATGCTCATATTTGTTCCGTTTGCTTTCTCAGTTTTTCCTTTCAAATTTTTGAATGTTGTTTTCTGATTTTTGTTTATATTATTCACTCACCATGCTTATTTGTTATTTATGACATTTAAGTTTTTTGATTTTTCTAGTCGTATAATTTGTTTAATCAGATGTTGTTATTTCTAACTCATTATTTAGTTTAAAAGGAAACCAGTCATTTAGTTTAGATTTTGGTTTTGAAATCATTTAATTGGTTTCGTATGCTTCTCATGAATTACCAAATGGATTTCTGATTGATTTTGGGCCTTGGGGTCATTTCTGACCCATTTGTAAAGAAAGCCCCTTCGTCGTGGTTTGAGTCTTGGGTCAGACTTGACCCATGTGGTATGCTGAAGTAATTGGAAGGAGTTTAAAAGGTAGTTTAGGATTTTAGTTAAGGGGAATCTTGTTGAAACTGCCTGAGAAGCTTCCCAGAAGCTGCATAATATACTTACTTAACCAACAAGTCAATAAATGAACGACTAAGCAGCAAAAAGGAAAATTGGAAAAGGACAAATAAAAAAACTGAACCCTTAAGGATGCCCTAGTAACTTGCCTATAAAGGCATAGTTACTTGGGGTTCCATGATTTTTTTTAGATTTGGAGAGGGGAAAAAATTCTGAAAACAACTAAACGGCTGAAACGTTTTGCAGAAAACACTGTTTCATTGGGCTTTAGTTTTGAAATCTGAAATCCTCTTCTTTCTGAATCGATTTCTTGATCATTTGAACTTAGAAATGGTTTGAGACTTAGTCATTGAGATTGGTTTAGAGGCCTGTTGGTTAGACTGTGCATTTGAAACTGATTTCTGGGCTGCAGTACTTCATTTTCTGGGTTTGAAATTGCTTTGCAGGTTTGCTCTTTGTTACTGGACCTGCTGCTGATTCCCTGCTATTTCTTGTTGATTCTTCACCCTTTTCTTTTGCCTTTTGTTCATCACTAGGTATTTCCTCAAACCATTGTCAACAAGTGACTAAGAACATGTATTCCAAATCGAGGCCTAATTGAATGCAAGCTGTTTTGGATTTCACAACATTCATTTCCTCTAATTCGTTAATGCTATGTAATAGGTCCTAAATCTCACATGTTGTCTCAGTTATCTCATGCCTTTAATGTGCTATACAAGTTAATATGTGATCTTAAGAGTTTTGGGTGTTAATTAATTCTCTAGATTTTATTACTTTTTGGTATTGAAAAGTTAATTAGCTTAAAATCTTGTGTTATGTTTGTAAGTTTAGTTAAGTGTGAATATTCGTCAATCTAAAGTCAAGCATGCATCCTCAGTAGTAATTCAAGTTTTCCTGATGTATTAGTTGTTGGGTAGTGATGAGATTCATCAACTTGTATTAAGTGCAAGGGTTTGTCTTGCTTTAGCATAGACTCGATCTTAAGTCTGAAACCATCAGTTTTGTTCACTGCAGTGTTGGGTTTCTCGAGCCTTGAATTCTGAAGTCACTTGCAGGGGAATAAGGCCTGTTGTTATTGTTTGGGCTCGTTTTTTAGCCTAATAGTGCATTCTTTAGCTACTGGATTGTCTTGGTAGCAGATTTGACTCAAGGATGCATGAAAAATAAAATTAGAAATTTAGCTAGTTAATTTGTGTTAAATGGTTAAAATTCAGAAGTAAAAATGTCAGTTCAACTTCATGTTTCATATAGTTCTTGGTTAGTTGGTATTTAATTCATTTTGTACAATTGTTGGTTCTAAAGTTCGGGCTTAAAGTAGGCCCAATTAATGGACATTTAATCCCCGATTCAATAGCATGTTCAGTGTCCTTGGACGTCCATTCCTCACTGAGAATTGGGCTTGTTTGGGCCAAAGCTAGAAGGCATTTTGAATGGGTTCATGTAGTTGCTATTTGCTGGAGCAATTTTTCTTTATGATTAATTAGTTTAAATACTATGCCTATCAGTTAATAAGTAAGGCCGAATTTTTTTTAGTTAAAAATAATTAGAATTCCATTAAGCCTTCCTCAATTAATTAGACTCCTAAAATTGGGTTTGAGGTGTGTTGTGCCAAATAAAATCTCAAAACGCACGGCCCTCATTTCATTTAATTTTAATCCTTAGAATTCGAGGCGTGCCATTTAGAAAATTTTCATGGCCCTCGCAAAGTTAGCAATGCTAGTTGCTTTAGCCACGTTATTTTAATAACATTACCTTCCTAAACTCGGGTGTGCATTTCATGTGACCCAAATCCAAATCTCAACAACGTTAAATAGAATGTGTCGTAGACCGCGGGTACATTTCATGTGGTGTGGTTCAAAGACGTGCTTTAGATAACGTTGAATCTTTCTAATTAATTAAAAGTGGTTAATAATTTAAAATTATACCATAGGCTAAAACATGTTTTAAAATTAGATAATAGGCTAATTATGATAGTTTAAGCGACCGTGCTAGAACCACGGAATCCGGGGGTGCCTAACACCTTCCCTCGGGTTAACAGAATTCCTTATTCAGAATTTCTGGTTCGCAGACTTCAAAAGGAAAGTCGAAATTTCCTCGATTTGGGATTTTAAAATAAACCGGTGACTTGGGACACCAGAAAACAAACCATCCCAAGTGGCGACTCTGAATAAAAATGAATAAATAATCTCATTTCGAATAATGTCACTTAAAGTGGAAAAGCTCCCTTGTACTACCTTTGGGTAATGTAAAAAAGGAAGTGTGACAGAGTGAATGGGTGTTCATAATTTATGATTTTTACCCGATTCCGAGACGTGGGCCCGGAGAGGATTTTTGGGCGTGTTCCTATTTTCTTGTCTTAGCTTCGTTTCCTTTAGCTAAATTAGTTGTTTGTAGTTGTATTTACGCATTTGTATTAATTTGATTAGATTTGAGCCACCCGGAGTTGGATACTCGTGGCAAGAATGTGATTTCGAGTTGATTTTTGAGCTGGTTCGAGGTAAGTTGCTTGCCTAACCTTGTATAGGGGAACTCCTCTTAGGATTTTGTATTGTTGATATATGAAATGCCTTGTACGTGAGGTGACGAGTGCGTACATGTGCTAATTGTTGAAAATCCTATTTTCATTAAGTAACTATAACTGTGTTTTCTTGCCTGTTTATACTACTTGCAATATTAAGCCTATTGTTCGCTTAGGGAAACATGTCTAAGTGACTTAATTGCTTTACTTGTTCAAACTGCCTTATTTGAATTCTGTGCAGCATGCTAGGTTAGAATTCCTATTTTACCTTGGTATGAAATTGGATTGAATTGAATATTCTTCGTGTTGTTGTTGTGTGTTTACTTTGGAACTATGGGTGATATCCCAGTAGATTCCCCTTGCCTGTCTGTTTGGGACTACAGATTGGTATTCCGGTAGATCCTCATGCACATTTATATTGGAACTACGGGACTGCACCCAGTAGATTCCCCTAGTACTGAGTGTTTACATTTGGGACTACGGATCGGGATTCCGGTAGATCCCCGCGCACTATGAGTTGGACTACGGGACGACACCCTGGAGATCCACTAGATATTTACATTTGGGTACTACAGGATGATATCCTGGGAGATTCCCGGTTTCTATCTCTGTGTGGAGTTATATTCTTTCTGTGATTTCTCTATTTGTTGTAGTTGTTGTTATTCTTATTATCCTGTGTTACTTCTTACTGTTTCATTTCCTTATATATGTATATATATGCATATGACCGGTAGGGCCCTGACCTCCCTCATACTACTCGGCCGAGGTTAGGCTTGGCACTTAATGTGTACCGTTGTGGTAAGACGATTCTTTAAAGACTTCGAGGTATATCTACCGCGTCCGCAGACCGAGGAGTCCCTCTCCATTCTCTTTTATAGTTATAGCCCTTCTATATTTCCTTTTGATTTAGACATTGTGGAGTTAGAACGCTATGTAGTATCTATAGCTTGTGATTTCATGAGATTCCGGGTTTTGGGAGTTGTTTCAGTTTGAGAGTTTATATTTTTATACTTTAACGTTTTATTATGTGTTACCCGCAGTATTTGACTAGTTTTGTCATTCATTTTCTTTTCCGCAATTTGTTAGGCTTACCTAGTCGTAGAGACTAGGTGCCGTCACGACAGTTCACGGAGGGCGAACTGGGGTCGTAACATTTGTGAAATTTATATGTTACATAATTCAAATAAAAGAATATTTATACTAGATATTACTTAATATTTTTTATATATATTTCAAATAAGAAAGAATTTAATGCATAAAAGCTAATTGACTTAAACTACTAAATATTAGGCAAAAATTTAAATATTACGCGAGCAATCTCCTATTAGAATGCTATTATTTCTTAAATTAATAAAAATTACTAAGTAATTTATCATAATTATAAAATAAAAACCAAAGGAAGAATTTAAGTAAAAGTATTAGATGGAGGTTAATATGATATTTGACTAACTTAGCAAAGAAAGAAAATGTACCTCACAAAGTCCTAAAAATTCAAATACATTTTGAATTATTCACATATTATTGAGTTTTCCTCAAACGATATAAAGGCCAAACTATTGAATTAACTGACTTAGCTAGTGCTTAGAATATGAAAAAATCATTAAATACGTGGAATTATATTTTAAATTGCTTTCTTAGGATTTGCCTCGGGGCTTGTCCCGGGGTGAGACACTATCAAATGTCCTGGGCCTCAGTTCTATGAGACTTAGGGCCCAGTGCCCGGTTGTATGACCAAAATAGACGTAACGCTCTTCACTCATGCCTCGTATAATAAATCGTACCGCAAATCATGCATCAAATTCCCTAATTAGCATTGTTGACACTTAAATTTCTCTAACAAATGAATGACTATAGTTTTATTCATCAATATGAATATCGAGAATAACTCAAAATAATGAGTCATAGTATTAAATATTTACTAATTGGGAACATCAAAAAGTGATTATCGTTGGAATAGACAAAATTTACATCTTCATTTACTATAAGTATTCATATTTGTCACGACCCAAAATCTCACTAAGTCATGATGGCACCTAACTCAACTCGCTATGTAAGCCAAACAATATAAGTTACAGCTAAATAGTGAAATCACCAATATATATATATGATGTTTTGATGTTTTAAAGGAAGTTTGAAATTTTAAGGGACGAAAATACATTTTTGTAATTATTTTACACCAGAAAATCAGCAACAAAAGAATCTTCGTTTTAGCATTTAAAACTCATTCGGAACCTTCAGTACACAAACCATATATGCATTTCAATCATAAAATATACTACAAACCTACTCGCACACTCAAAACACTGAAAATAGGTCATATTGACCCGATATTGAGATGGTCAAACTCTAAATCCTTAACTAGTTTCTCAACCAATGATCCAAAATACACCCGAGCCCTTCGAGACTCCATCCAATCATACCAACAAGTACAAATATATTATCCACCTAAAAGTACAAATACATTATCCAAACTTATTCTAAGCCTCAAAAGACCTACGGGAACATCACAAAAAAGAATCGAGACTCAAACCAATTAGAATTTCTCTTAGTGCGTACGTAGCTCCCTACACAAGTAATTTACAACAAAACACACCTAAGGGGATGGGTTTCCTCTTACAAGGTTAGAAAAGAGGCTTACCTTATCTCAAGTTCACTTCTGATCCACCATTATGCATTAAATCCTCAACTCGGTGCCAAAAAATTTGAAACTAGTCAAATGTTATGTAAAATAATTAATACATGTTCACAAGTTCATATTCTAGCTATTAGAGTGATTACTCAACCCCAATTGAAGGATTTCTAAAATTAACCCCCGGGCCCACATGCCTGAATTCCGAAAATTTCCGAAAATTGTTACCCATAACCTTACAAACTCAAATATATAATTTTCACCCCATTCCATAATCATTTTCATGGTTAAATCTCACTTTTATCAAAACCTAAGTTTTTTTATCTAAACCCATAATTTTCACAATTTTACATGTGAAAATCTACCCATAATCTATGTATTAAACTCATATTGGGTAGGAATTACTTACCTTCAAAAACTAGGTTGAAATCCCCCTCATTAAAGCTCTAAAATCACCCAAGAGTGTAATAAACGAGCTTAAAATAGCCTTTAGTCCCATTTTTAATCAACTCGCCGCCCAGCGATCCTTCTTCGCGAATGCTGAACGGGCCTCACGTTCGCGAAGGCAAACGGCCCAGGCCCAGAAAAGCTTGGTCTACGCGAACGCAAGCAGGGCCTCGCGAACACGGAGTCTTACCAGCTCTGCCCTATGCGAACGTGAGAGCACCTTCGCGAACGCAAACAGCAATGGTGTCACCCCCCCACCCAGCTCGCCTTACTCTTCGCGAACGTGGACCCCATCCCTCTAATGCAAAGCACAAAGTGTAATGATCCTACCGGTCATTTTGAGCTCTAACGAGTCATTTGGCAGTTTGAGGCCAAGAGTAGCTTCACTTTAGGTATTATGACTTGTGCGCGTGGTCGGAATTGAATTTTGGGAAGTTCGTAGTTGATTTGGAAAGAAAATTCTCATTTAGGAAGCT
Source organism: Nicotiana sylvestris (assembly GCF_000393655.2). Taxonomy (NCBI): domain Eukaryota; kingdom Viridiplantae; phylum Streptophyta; class Magnoliopsida; order Solanales; family Solanaceae; genus Nicotiana; species Nicotiana sylvestris. The sequence goes on from NC_091058.1 coordinate 98,600,968, forward strand.
TTCAGTTGAAAGAATTGACTAAGGTTTGATTTTTGAGTAAACAACCTCAGAATCAAGATTTGAAGGTTCCAACAGGTTCGTATGATGATTTTGGACTTGGGTGTATGTCTGGATCGGGTTTTGAATGACCCAGGAGCGCTTCAACACCTATTGTGGGAAGTTGATATTTTGGAAAGATTTCATAACTTTGGGTTGAAGTGCATTTCAATATTATCGATGTCTGTTTGGAATTCGAGCCTAACAATAGCTCCTTCTGGTGATTCTGGTCTTAGGAGAGCGCCCGGATGTGGATTTGGAGGTCTATAAGTCATTTTGGGGTCATTTAGCGAAAGTTGAAAATTTGAAGGCTTTTGAAAAGTTTGACCGGGAGTGGACTTTTTGATATCGGGGTCGGATTCTGATTTCAAAAGTTGGAGTAGGTCCATAATGTCGAATGTGACCTGTGTGCAAAATTTGAGGTCGATCGGATGTGATTTGATAGGTTTCGGCATCGAATGTGAAAGTTTGACGTTCTAAAGTTCATTAAGCTCGAATTTGGGTGTCATTCATGATTTTGGTGTTGTTTAATATGATTTGAGGCCTCCAGCAAGTTTATGTTAGGTTATGCGACTGGTTTGTATGATTGGACGGGGTCCCGGGGGCCTCGGGTGTGTTTCGTGGTAGTTTCGGATCAAATTGGAGTGATTTGCTGCTGCTGCTATCTGGTTTCCTTCTTCGCAAACGCGAAAGGAGCCCTGCGTTCGCAAAGAGAAAGTTTGAGGCTGCTGGGATGTAGCCTTCGTGAACGCGAGGAATAGGACGCGAATGTGAGGCAGGAGCTAGGCAAGCCTTCGCGAACGCGACACAGGGATCGCGAACGCGAAGAAGGAAGAGGACTGGGGGACTTAGAGCCATTTAGCCTCCGCGAACGCGAAGCAGTAGAGTCTGATGCCTTCACGAACGCGAGGCTTTAATCGTGAATGTGAAGAAGAAGAAGGATGTTGCATTGGGCAGAATGTTTTAAGAGCGGAGTTTGAGTTCATTTCACCCATTTTCCATACGAGTTGGACGATTTTGGAGAGGCTTCAAGGGGAAATTTTTATCATCTATGTCAAGGTAAGTGATTCCCACCTATTGCAAGTTAAATTCTTGGATTATATATAGATTTCAGCATGAAAATTCATGGAAAATTTGTGAAAATTTGGGGCTTTGGTAGAAAAAAACCTAGAAATTTATATTTTTGGATTTTGATCACGAAATTGGACATGGAATTTGGGATAAATTACATATTTAAGTTCGTCGTATTATGGGTAAAGTTTATCTTCGAAAATTTTTGCAATCCGGGAACTTGGGCCCGAGGGTGATTTTATCGACTTTCCGAATGGAGTTGGAAATTATTTTAAATTGAATTATAATGAGTATATATTTATGGATTTGCACATTTATTGACTAGTTTTGGAGCGTTGGGCATTGGTTTGAGTTGTTTGAAAGGCTTGGGAGCCGACAATGGAACTTTAGAATGAGGTAAGTCTCTTTTCTAACCTTGTAAGAGGGAATTAACCCCATAGGTGAATTAATTTAATATGTGCTTCTATTTATAGGGACTACGTACGCATGAGGTGACGAGATTTCGTGCGTAGCTACTATTATGCTTAAATGTCCGGGTAGTCTAGGACCCAAATCATGTTATACTTGTGATGTTTGTAATCTACTTGTTAATTTAATTGTTTAAAACATATTGAAACTTGGTAAAGTAATTGTAAAAGGTTAAACTTCATTTTCTTGACTGTTAATGAGAATTGGTATTTTCTTGAATAATTGCCCCTTCATAAAATAATGAATTAGTTTAAATGTATTTTCTCTTTTGTGGAGCGGGCCGAAGGCCTCGGTAGCAGATGAATGCATCTATGGTTCGTGTTGTTCGACCCTCGGCATTGCACAGTTTAAATGTTTATGTTAGATTGGGTCATACGACCTCGACATGATTTGTGCATAATTGAATTGGTTGCTCTTGAATTTATAATAATTGATATTGCTTCATTGGCCTTAGATACAAAAATGGTAAATGGTGAAAATAAAATTTGGAAATTTCCTATTAACAAAAGAATAGTTTACTTACTTCTTGTTATTGAGTTTACAACCGTTCTATACAATCCATACTTGATTATATTATCGGTATTTTATTGTTAGCCCATAGTAGGTATCGGAGTCAACCCCTCGTTACTACTTCTTCGAGGTTAGACTGAATACTTACTGGGTGCGCGTTGATTTACGTACTCATACTACGGTTGTTGCATATTTTTGTGCAGGTACATATATGCCTAGTGGCCTTGTAGGTACAGGGGTATGGTTATTACAGAGACTTAGATGAGTTGCGTCCCATGTTACGATCAGCAGCCAGCAGAGTCTCCTTCAGAATTATTTATATTTTTCTGTCTAATTTGTATTATGGACAAATGTCGTATTTTTTTTTACTCCCTAGTTAATGCTCATGCAATTATGACACCGGTTCTGGGGGTACTTATGAGTTGTTCAGTATAGTATTTGGGAAAACATTGTCAATTACTCTGTGGATTTTATTTTTTTAATATTTAATTGAAGGAAAATCATGATTTCAAAATACTAAAACTAGTAATCATGATATTCAATTATTGTTGACTTGCCTGGCAACAGTGTTAGGCGCCATCACGACCTTTAATGAATTTTGGGTTATGACACAAAGTTTCCTTCATCGCGAGCGCGATCCGCGTTCGCGTAGAAGGAAACCAGAATTGGGAATCTGGTTTTTCTAACATAGCCCCGAGCTTTCTGAAACCCACCAGAGCCATTCAGGACCCCATCCAAATGCACCAACAAGTCCATAAACATAATACGGACCTGCTCGAACTCTCAAAATGCGTAAAACAACAACGAAACTAAGAATCGCACCCTAAAACCAAATTGAATTAAAATATGAACTTCAAGTTTCCAATTCGCCTCGAACGCGCCGAATCATACCTAGACTACTCGGAATGACACCAAATTTTGCATGTAAGTCTAAATCAGCATATGGAACTATTTCCAGGCTCGGAATCCCAAATGGACCTCGATAACACCAAAACCTACTCCAAACCAAATTTAAAGAACTTTAAAACCTTCCATGAGCCAACTTCCACTATTAGGCGCTGAAACACTTCCGAATCATTCAAAACCCGATCCGAACATACGCCCAAGTCCGAAATTATCATATAAACCTTATTGGAATCATCAAATCCTGATTCCAAGGTCGTTTACTCAAAACTTTGACCAAAGACAAACTTAGCCTTTTAATGCCAAACCAAGGAATCAAGTGTTCCAATTTCAACCCTAACCCTTTCAAATCTCGAACTAACCATCCCCGCAAGTTATAAAATAGTAAAGCTCATATAGGAAGTCTTGTTTAGGGAAACGGGGTTCAAGAAAGCAAAACCATCAGTCGGGTCATTACACTGAAAGTCATAAATTAGATTTGCATTTGAGTAAAAATGGTCAACTTCCAGGAATACAAGCAATAACTACTTTATTTTTATACATTCTCATCGATCAACACATTGAAACTCAATATTGAGTAAGGATACAACTCAGGAATCATAACAAGACGGTATTTGAAACCAAAAGTCTATTCTTCCACAAAATAGAGTACGCCCAATAGGTAAAAGAATCGGTATCCAGCATCTGGTATAAGCTAACACAAAAGAACATAGTTCTTTGCAAATATATGTGTACATATAACTATGAAATTCCAAGTACTATTGAGCAAGGACTATCAAGATATACACAAGAAAAGGAATAAGTAATGATTCATATTCAGGACTTACTGACATCAAGAGAATAAAACTGAGGTCGCAGTAGCAGAACTATAATCCAGTAAAAGTCAAACACATTGTATGGAGCTTTTGGGCTATGTATGAGCTTCAATGGCCACTTCTGAAACATTACATTTCCGACTGACAATTTCATACAGCATGACCTGCCGGAAAAAAGCCTCCTTTAGCAGCAGGCTCCGGTAACTAGATTTACATTGTAGAATAGTGACTTTTTTATTTGCAGTAATAACAAAGATCTCATGATTTTGCTTCTTAGAGGGGTGTGCGCAAAACAAGAGTCATGCCAAATTTTAATCTTTTCCCAATTTACCACCTTTTATTTGTACTATTTTTGAGAAATTAGGCTAATGACTCCTTATGCACTTGCAGATCCTACACCATACATGGAACTTACTGATTGTGCCCCAAAAAGCCAGCTCCCTATACTTTACTGGTTCTAGCTTTCTCCAACGCAACTGTTCTTCTTTGATTATCTCCCTAACCATTTCATTATGGACTATCAGATTTACATAATTATTAGCTCTCGAACCCATAAATAGAGTTTTTAACACCCGCAGTGGAGTAAAAAATTAAAAAAATTCTTCTTTTTACGTAAACTTTGATATTTTAATAGCATCTGACATAGTTCAAGTTTGTGAACAATGGCCGAACCAGAAATTTATACAACGGGATATGAAAAAATCTATAACGTCATAGTTGGAATTTGAACCTAAGGTCTAAAGCAATTTTGAACCTCTTTCACAACTACATTTGTTTTTTTCATAACAGTGCACATATAACAAAAAGAAACCATTTTCACTCTTTTATATTGTGTAATTTTCCGATGAGGGGGTTCGATCCCTTCACTTTACCTAGTACCCATAATAGCAAAAGTCAGAAATTTAAGCATTATACATTAAACTAAAGCAATATAAACACAAGTCTATCTAGCAACAAAAATATTAAGCTTTAGCTAAAGTAATAGGAACACAAATCTAGACAACCACTACAAATTTAAATTCCTAGAAAGCAAAAATAATCCACAACGAAAACATTAAGCATTTGATTGGTTATTTGTGTTGTTATCCACCGATGATCCGCTTACATCCACTGATGAAGCAGGTTTATTCTCTACATCATCAGGCTGAAACAATAAAAATGATATTCGGTGAGAAAGTTATATAGATTAATTCCAAACAAGATTGGAAAACAAGGTTGAATCAAATGTATCCCTTATCTTAAAGTTCCAAATCAAAGCCTTAGCTTCTACCAGGAGATTGGAAATTCCATGCCACCACCTCCATATTTAGCAAAGTTAGCAACAAGTTCTACTAGAATTAGATGATATTGAACTGTATATTGTACTAAATAATTATGCACGTACAAAACCAAATATCAGACTTTGGGCATTGGCATGTTATATAATGTTTAACTTTCACACCATCTCACACCTATCTTTTCAATTATGATATCATAAGGTATAACGACTCGACCAGTCATTTTAAGCATTTGCACTTCCCTCAATACGGGCATGAGTAGCTCCATATGATGTATTATGACTTATGTGAATCGTCGGTATTAGTTTTCAGGTTATTCGGAATTGATTTAGAAAAATAATTCTCAGCTAGAAGCTTTAAATTTAAAAGGATTGACCAAGTTTGACTTTTTAGTATTTGATCTCGAATTGGATTTTTGATGGTTCCGTTAGCTCTGTTGGGTGATTCTAGTCTTAGGAGCACGTCCAGATTGTGATATAGAGGTACGTAGTAGAATTAGGCTTGAAATGCTGAAAGTTGAAATTTAGGAAAGTTTGATCGGGAGTGAACTTTTTGATATCGAGGTCGGATTGGATTTCTGGATGTTGGAGTGGGTTGGTGGTGTCATTTATGACTTGTGTGCGAAATTTGAGGTCAATCGGACATGATTTGATAGGTTTTGACCTCGTTAGTAGAAGTTGGAAATTTCAAAGTTCATTAGGCTTGAATCCGTGTGTAATTCGTATTTTTGATGTTGTTTGAGGTGATTTGAGGGTTCGACCAAGTTCGTATGGTATTTTAGGAATTGATGGTATCTTTGGTTGAGGTCTCGGGGGCCTCGGGTGTGTTTCAGAGTGAGTTTTGAGTGAGTCCGGACATTTCGGCACTCTGATGTTGTTCTGGTACTTTTGGAAGTGCGGACCGCACATTTGGAGTGCTGAGGCAGGAGAAAAGTGTTGAAGGACAAGAAAATGTGCTGAGGTAATGGAAAAATTCGGACCACAGAGGAACAGTGCCAACCGCACAATTCTTCTTGTGGCAGCACTTCAGGGTGTTCTGCAGGTTCGCAGGTCCGACTTCAAAAGTTTATATCTTTTGATCCACATGAAATTTGAAGATGATTCAAAAATAAAAGTTGTAGTCGTTCATGTCTAATTTCTAGAAAGGTAAATATAACCTTAATTGGACATTTGTACAGAATGTTATGGCCTTTTTACTAAAGCCTGGTAGGGCAGAATTTGCTGAAGTGCGGGCTGCACAATTTGGATTGCAGCCGCAAGACTTGGGATATGCGTCCACACTTGAAAATGCACGATAAGCACTTTGGAAGGCAGATTTGGTACTATATAAATGAGGGTTAGGGTATTATTTTATATTTTGGACTTTGGGAGCTCAGTTTGCGACGATTTTTGTGGTTTTTTTAAAAAAATCATCGGGGTAAGTGATTCTGACTCAGAATTGGTTAATATACATGAATATATCACTCATTTCATCATTTAATTAGTACATTGATATGGAAATTTGGAAAAATTGTAAAAACTTCACAAACTATAAATAGAGGATTTGAAGGACGAGTTACGATCAGAATTGGCTAATTTTGGTATGGTTGAACTCGTGAGTGAAGGTTGAAATCATAACAAATCAATTTAAACAAATTACCAACTCCGCTAAAAAAGATGATAAAAGAAACTCTCGGGCTCACGTCCACGGATTTTAAAAACTTTCGAAGATAAACATTACGCATAACATTACGAACTCAAATTATTCCCAATTTCATGTCCAATTTCGTGGTCAAATTCCAAAAATACCAAGTTCTAGGTTTTCCATCAAAATCCCATATTTCTACTAATTTTCATGTTCAAATCCACATATAAATTATGCATTTAACTCACAATATGTGGGAATTACTTACCTCATGAAGGATGAGATGAGGTTAGGGTTGGGAAAGGGGGGTGAGAGAGAGAAGAGATGAGAGAAGGGATCAAGAGGCGGCGGTTTGAAAGAAATGAGGCAGAGGGTTGGGAGAAATATAATTATGCATAAAATGATTAAAGCTTAATAAAAATATAAATGATTAAAATCATGATTTATCATTACTCACAATACTAACCAGGCGACTTTCATATCTGCGAAGCCAAAGGACTCTTCTACGGAGCCAAGACTGTTTTTGCGGAAAACATTGGAGGCCGCACCTTCGCACTTCCGAAAAAGGTCCTACTCCTGTGACTTTGCAAGTGCGCAAATCCACCTCGCTCATGCGCTCCACTCCGCTTCTGTGCTCCAAGAGGCCGCATCTGCACTATCGCATATGCGGAAAAAGTCTCGCACCTGCTGGCACTGTCCAGCTCACCAGAACCGCTTCTGTGACCCTGATGGCCACTTCTACGGCTCCGCACATGCGGCCAAAACCTCACAGGTGCGGTTACACCAGATGACAGCAGCTTTAGCATTCCTCCAAGCCCAAACTCGATCTGTTTACCATCCGGAATCCACCCGAGGCCCTCGGGAGCTTAACCTATTATACCAATGCATCCCAAAACACATTACGAACTTACTCGAGGCCTCAAATCATGCCAAAAACATCGAAACTATGATCAAAATCCTTATTTAACTTTTCAAACTTTCAAAGTTCGACGAACGCATCTGAACCATACCAAAATATTTCGGAATGACGCCAAACTTTGCTTACAAGTCATAAATCGCAATAAGAACCTATTCCAAGGCTCGGAATCCCAAACGGACATCGATGACACCAAATCCCACATCAAACCAAACTTAGGAAATTCTCTAACTTTCAAAATACCAACCTTCCATAATAAGCGCCAAAAGGCTCCCGGACGGCCCGATACTCGACCCGAACATACGCTCAAGTCTGAAATCATCATACGAACCTGTTGGAACCTTCAAATCTCGATTCTGAGGTCGTTTACTCAAAAGTCAAACCTTAGTCAATTCTTCCAACTTAAAGCTTCCTAAATTAAAATTTTCCATCTGAATCAACTCTGAACTTCCCGAAATCCAATTCCGACCACACGTATATGTCATAATAGATTAAGTGAAGCTACTCAAGGCCTCAAACTGCCGAATGATGCGCTAGATCTCAAAACAATCGGTCGGGTCGTTACATTCTTTCTCATTCAAACATATGTTCATCCTCGAACGTTCTAAGAACTGCTACGGAGTTGTCTAAAATTGCTGTTTAAAACCTTGTGCACCTACCCGTGCCACCATAACCTAGTTGAGCACATTAGCTCAAGCCAGACTGAAGATCCTTCCTGCTACCTTAGCTAACAAGTTTTAGAACCAAATTCCAACATCCGTAATTCTCCACGATACAAGATTCTAACACACGAACATCGTATCAATCACCAGACATTGAACCCAACGTGACCATGCTCCTCCGCTGAAATCACACCATACACCACATGACTCATTTGCCCAAGGCAATCTCCCCCAAGCACAACAACTGAAATTTCCACTGACCTGAAGCCCTTAGTAAACCTTATAACAGATAGAAGCCATGTTCAAACTCTCGCAATACTGCCACGATGGAAGAGATGTGTAGAAACTCATAACCACCTGCAGAATCAAAAATCATGGAGTCTCTCCTCCTAACAAGGATCATTACCTCATTTTGAACTGGATAAAGATATTTGTTCTTTAATATACCTTATATAAATCTGATTGCATTGATTTCAGGTCCAAAAATCTTGTCTTACCCAGTACAAGATGCTCGGCAATAAGCCACCTCAAAGACTAACCAAGATCTCACATGATGCCACAATGCAATCACGACCCGAAATTCCCACCTTCGGGACCGTGATGACGCCTAACATTTCACTTGCTAGGCAAGCCAACGTTAGAGATTTCACAAAATCAGCTTCAATCAATTTTTAATAATAGAATTATTCAAGCTAAACAGAGTTTGCGGAATATTATAACACCCAAAATATCTAAAACATTTAGGATTTGGAGTCATTACTTATGAGTTACTACGATTTACTACAAACAGAGTCTGAAAGATAATACACTGTTCTGAAGGAAAAGAAATAGTAAAATAACAAGTCTAGGAAGAGACTCCAGGGTCTGCGAACGCAAGCAGATCAACCTTGGTCTCCTGATGATCAAGTCCAGCTGCTAACCTCGCGATCAGCTAGGGCCGATACCAAAATCTGTACATAAGTGTAGTGTAGTTTTAGTACAGCCGACCCCATATACTGGTAAGTGCCGAGCCTAACCTCCGCAAAGTAGTGACGAGGCTTGGACAAGACACCACAAACCAAACATGTATAGTATAACAATATATTTGCCAATAACAACGATAAAAGAAATAAGACAAGTAATATTGGGAGGGGAACATGCTGAGGGGATCACAAGATAAAGGATCACAGTAGAATCTAGAATTTTGATCAATCGAAATAATTAGAACGGACAAGGACAAGTAATCACGGCAAAAGAAAGTACACGGCATCACCCTTTATGCTTTTACTCTCATCCTCACAATATGAATTAAATAGGAACGACACGGAATTACCCTTCGTGCATTAACTCTCTCATAACCTAGAACGGCATCACATTTCGTGCATTAACACTAACAATATGGCACGACATCACCCTTTGTGCATTAACACTCACATAACATGGCACAACATCACCCTTCGTGCATTAACACTCTCACTCACCAAAACAATGAACAATAACAACAGTGAGATGGAAATATCAAGAATAAGTCTTACTTCCACAATTGGTTCAACAATACCAACCTCAATTTTGAATCAATACTCAATCAATACCAAAAACCGTAAATACGATAAGAACGATAAACATGACGATAAACTAGTCTAAGCATAGGCAATATGATAACGGAAAGCTAAAATTTCATGAATAAGACTCACTCGCATGCTATGACTCGACAACATTGCATATGTACTCATCACCTTACCTATACGTTGTACTCATCATCCAAACACGTAGCAAATAGGCAAAAAAACCTAATACCTCAAGCCAAGGTTAACCATGACACTTACCTCACTCAAACGGCCAAACTCAAAGCTCAACCACAGCTTTTCCCTTCAAACAAGACTCTGTAACAATAGAATCTAGCAAATTATCAACCAAACGGTTCAATTAAGCCTTACAAACTACCCATAATTGTAAAGAATTCAATTTAGGCCATTTTTTAAAAAGTCAACACCCGGGGTCCGCTTGGTCCAAACCCGAAATTCGGACCAAAACCTGATTACCTGTTCACCCTCGAGCCCGGATATATAATTTGTTTTAAAATCCAACCTCATTTTGAGGTCTAAATCCTCAATTTATCAAATCCCTAGTTTTTACCAAAAAAATCCCCAATTCCACCATAAAAACCTTAGATTTTAGGTTGAAATCTTGTAAAATGAAGTGAAAGATTGAAAGAAACTAGTTTAGAATCACTTACCTATGATTTTTGAAAGAAAGGTCTTTGGAAAATCGCTGCTTGTGTTTTAGGTTTTTAAAATTTGAAGGATGGGGGGAAAATACCGTCTAAGTCTCTTTTCATCAGCTGCAGATAATGTTGCATTTACGACCTGGCCTTCGCAAATGTGAAGGAAGCATCGCAAATGCGAGCCCCTTCTCATTACATCATAGTTCGTAAATGCGAGGAAATTTTGGCAAATGCAAACACTGGATGATCGCAAATGCGACAGAATCGTCGCAAATGCAAAGGCTACCCTCCCCAGACCTACTTCGCAAATGCCAAGTTTGAAACCTGTATGGCCCAACTCCTCTTGGCAATTGTGATGAGAAGCTCACAAATGCGAATCTCTCCTAGAGATCGCAATTGCGATGCCTGATCTCACAAATGCGAGATCAGAGGCCTTTAACAAGATCAGTTACACCAACAAATTTTTTCCAAGTTCAAATCACTCTGTAGCCTATCCGAAACTCATCCAAGCCTTCACGGTTCCAAACCAAACATGCACACAAGTCTAAAAACATCATACAAACTTGCTAGTGCGATCAAATCGCCAAAATAACACCTAAAACAATATATTTAGCACCAAATCAAATGAAATTCTCAAGAACACTTTACAATTTCTATTTTCTCAACCGGACGTCTGAATCACGTCAAACCAATTCCATTTCTCACCAAATTTCACAGACAAGTCATAAATAGGGTATTGGACCTGCATCGGGTTGCGAAACTAAAATACAGACCCGATATCCAAAAATTCAAACCTTAGTCAAACATCTCCATTTCATTAAGCCTTTAACTTTAAATTTCAACAAAATCCGATATCTCGGGCTAGAGACTTCCAATTTTGATTTCGGACACATGCCCAAGTCTATAATCACGATAAGGACCCACCGGGACTATCAAAATATAAATCTGGGTGCGTTTACCAAAAGTGTTGACCGAAGTCAACTCAAATGAATTTTTTAGGAAAAAATTCTTATTTTCATCAACATTTAAAATAAAAGCTTTCAGGAAATACGCCCGGACTGTGCACACAAATCGAGGAGGGTAAAATGAGGTTTTTAGGGATTAAAAGCGCTGAATTGAGTTCTAAAACACAAGATGACCTTTCGGGTCATCACATTCTCCACCTCTAAAACAACCGTTCGTCCTCGAACGAACAAAAAAAAGTACTCGAGCTGATAAAAAGGTCAGGATATATACTCTGCATATCGGACTCAGACTCCCAGGTAGCTGCCTCAACATGCTGACTTCTCCACTTCACTCGAACTGAAGGATAACTCTTAGATCTCAACTGACAAAACTACCGGTCCAAAATAGCTACCGGCTCCTCCTCTTAGGTCAAATCCTTGTCCAACTGGACATTGCTGAAGTCTAACACGTGGGATGGATCATCGTGATACTTCCGAAACACAAACACATGGAATACTGGATGGACCGCTAATAAACCAGGTGGCAATGCAAGTTTGTAAGCAACCTCTCCCACTCGCTAAAGAATCTCAAATGGCCCGATGTATCTAGGGCTCAACTTTCCCTTCTTTCCAAACCTCATTACACCCTTCATGAGTGACACAGAGAGCAACACTCTCTCTCTGACCATGAATGCAACATCACGGAACTTACGGCCGGATAACTCTTCTGCCTGGATTGAGCTATGTGAAGTCTATCCTGAATGATCTTAACTTTATCCAAGGCATCCTATACCAAATCTGTACCCAATAACTGAGCCTCCCCCAGCTCAAACCATCCAACCGGTGATCGACACCGTCAACCATATAGTGCCTCATGGGGAGTCATCTAGATGCTCGGCTGATAGCTGTTGTTGTAGGAGAACTCCGCAAGTGGCAATAACTGATGCCAAGAGCCTCCGAAATCAATAAGACAAGTGCAGAGCATATCCTCCAACATCTGAATAGTGTGCTCGGACTGCCCGTCCATCTGAGGATAAAATGTTATGCTCAGCTCAACCCGCGTGCCCAACTCACGCTGCACTACCCTCCAGAAATGTGAGGTAAACTACGTACCTTGATCAGAAATGATAGACTGTTTACCTTGAAAATAGTAATTACAATTAGAGTTGATTTTGTCGTTCTAAAAATACGTGATTTATTTTTGTGCTAGTTGTTAGACAATAGATGCTAAGTATGAAGCTAGGAAAATAAAATAAGAACTTGCAATTAGTATGTTTAAGCAAACTGATTGGCTGAGAATTGGGGCCTCGAGCCTGACTATACGGGACCTCGAGGTCGAGCTCGACACTAAGTTATGGACAGCCGATGAAGGACTAACAATTTTGAGAGCTTTGACGAAGGCTCTTTATGGTCAATAATGAGCAATAAATGAAGAATAATAAAGAGAACACAATAAATGTAAGCAATAAGTAGTGAAATCAAGAGAATATGTTTAAGTTAGAGAGCAGAGAGAATGTTCTTGTGTTGAATGTTGTAAGTGATATTGTATATATTTTACAAAATGACAAGGGTCCTCTTTATATACCAGGGAACACCCCAACATAGTACAAATGAATTTATTACAAAGATATATGGCTGCTACAGCCATTTAATGCCATGGTACGGGCTTGAACTAGCCTAATAGACTTGGTCAGCTTTAGTCATGTGCCTTGGGAACTTCCCGTTAGTCCATCGTAGCCGGTGATTTGCACTGCCTCGAGGTTGATCATCGAGAACCCTCGGGGTCGAGCCCCAAGATGAACTTCGAGCCTTCTAGGGGCGGTCTTTACGAGGTGCCTCAACGGTCATAAAATTGGACCCTCTGATTTTTGTCGTATACATAGACACAGGCACACCGTGAAGACGAACGATCTCATGGATATAAAGCTATACCAACTGCTCTGAATAATAGGTAATTGCCACATAAATGAAATACGCTAACTTGGTTAGTCTATCCACAATAACCCAAACTACATCAAACTTCCTCTGAGTCTGTGGGAGCCAAACAACAAAATCCATAGTGACACGCTCCCACTTCCACTCAGGAATCTCTATCTTCTAAAGCAAACTACCGGGTCTCTGATTCTCGTACTTTACTTGCTGACAATTTAGACACCGAGCCACATATGCCACTATATCTTTCTTCATTCTCCTCCACCAATAATACTGCCGCAAGTCCTGATACATCTTGGCATCGCCTGAGTGAATATAATATCGGGAACTATGGGCCTCCACTAGAATCAACTCACGAAGTCCATCCACATTAGGCACACAAGCACGACCTTGCATCCTCAAAACTCCATCATCTCCAATAGTAACCTGCTTGGCATCACCGTGTCGCACTGTATCCCTAAGGACAAGTAAATGAGGGTCATCATACTACCACTCCCTGATGTGCTCAAACAATGAAGACCGAGCAACTGTACAAGCTAAAATACGACTGGGCTCAAAAATATCCAACCTCACGAACTGATTGGCCAAGAACTGAACATCTAATGTGAGTGGTCTCTCACCGATTGGAATGTACGCAAGGCTGCCCATACTCACTGACTTTCTACTCAAAGCATCGACCACCATATTGGCCTTCCCGGGATGATATAAGATGGTGATATCATAGTCTTTTAATAGCTCTAACCACCTTCTATGCCTCAAATTGAGCTCCTTTTGCTTGAACAAATACTAAAAACTCCAATGATTCGTGAATACCTCATACGACACTCCATAAAGATAGTGCCTCCAAATATTTAGCGCATGAACAATGGCTACCAGCTCTAAGTCATGGACAGGGGTAATTCTTCTCGTGAACCTTCAGCTGCCGCAATGCATATACAATCCCCATGCCATCCTGCATCAATACCACACCAAGTCCAATACGAGATGCATCACAATGTACTGTATAAGGACCTGAACCTGTGGGCAACACCAACACCAGCGTCGTAGTCAAAGCAGTCTTGAGCTTCTAAAAGCTTGCCTCACACTTGTCTGGCCATCTAAATGGGGAACCCTTCTAGGTCAACCTAGTCAACGGGGCTTCTATAGATGAAAACCCCTCCACAAATCAACGGTAATAACCTGCCAATCCCAAGATACTTGGGATCTCTGTAGCTGAAGTAGGTCTGCCAGTTCATGACTGCCTCAATCTTCTGAGGATCCACCTGAATACCCTCTACTGTTACAATGTGCCCCAAGAAGGCGACTGAGCTCAACCAAAACTCACATTTTGAAAACTTAGCATATAACTGGATATCTCTCAGTCTAAATAACGATCCGAATGTGCTGCTCATGCTCTACTCGGTTGCGGGAATAGATCAAAATATCATCAATAAACACAATCACAAAGGAATCCAAATAGGGCTTGAACACTCAGTTCATCAAATCCACAAATGTTGCTGGGGCATTTGTCATCCCAAATGACATCACTAGAAACTCATAATGCCCATATCGAGTCCGAAAAGCTATCTTAGGGACGTCGGATGCCCTAATCCTTAACTAATGGTAGCCAGACCTCAAATCGATCTTTGAAAACACTTTGGCACCCTGAAGCTGATCAAATAAGTCGCCATTCCTTGGCAATGGATACTTGTTCTTGATGGTGCCCTTTGTTCAACTGCCAATAATCTATGCACATCCTTATCAATCCATCCTTCTTCTTCACAAACAACACAGGCCCACCTTAGGGGGAGACACTAGGTCTAATAAAGACCTTATCAAGCAAATCTTCCAACTGCTCCTTCAATTCATTCAACTTTGGCGGGTCCATACGGTACGACAAAATGGAAATGGGTTGAGTGCCCGGATCCAAATCTATATAGAAGTCAATATCCCTGTCGGGTGTCATCCCCGACAGGTCTGCAGGAAACACCTCTGGAAACTTACAAACGATCGGTACTGAATCCATGGAAGGAACCTCTGCACTAGAATCGCGGACATAAGCTAAATAAGCTAGACACCCTTTCTCGACCATATGCCGAACCTTCACATAAGAGATAACCCTGCTGGTAAAATAGCCTGGATTCTCTCTCCACTCCAATCGAGGAAGCCCCGGCAAGACTAAGGTCACCATCTTGGCATGACAGTCCAATATAGTATGATAAGGTGACAACCAATCCATTCCCAAAATGACATCAAAATCGATCATATAGAGAAGTAGGAGATGTACACGAGTCTCAAGACTCCCAATGGTAACCACACACAAACGATAAATGCAATCTACAACAATAGCATCTCCCACAGGGGTGGACACATACATAGGAGCACTCAAAGAATCACGAGGCACAATCAAATATAAAACAAAATAGGATGACACATATGAATGAGTAGAACCCAGATCAAATAGTACTAAGGCATCCCTACTGCAGACTGAAATCGTACCTATGATAATCGCATCAGATGACTTAGCCTTAGGCTTGGTTGGAAAAGCATAGCATCGGGGCTGGGCCACACTACTTTGAACTACATCTCGAGGATGGGCCCTATTTGGCTGGCCTCCACCTCTAGCGGCCTGACCTCCACCTTTAATGCCCCGACCTCCACCTCTAACTATTTGACCCTACCTCTAGCTGGCTGAGTGTGCGGTGAAGAACCTGGTGCCAGAATCAAAATCCAGCTGCTAACCTCACGATCAGCTAGGGCCGATACTAAAATCTGCACAGAAGTGCACTATAGTATCAGTAAAACCGACCCCATGTACTGGTAAGTGCCGAGCCTAACCTCGGCAAAGTAGTGACGAGGCTAGGACAAGACACCACAAAACAAACCTGTGCAGTCTAACAATATATATGCCAATAACAACGATAAAATAAACATGAGAGGTGATATTGGGAAGGGGACATGCTGAGGGGGTCATAAGATAAAGGATCACAATAGAATCTAGAACTTTGATCAACCGATATAATTAGAATGGACAAGGACAAGTAATCACAACAAAAGAAAGTACATGGCATTACCCTTCGTGCTTTTACTCTCATCCTCACCATATGAATCAAATAGGAACGACACGGAATCACCTTCGTGCATTAACTCTCTCATAACCTGGCATGGCATCACCCTTCATGCATTAACACTCATAATATGGCACGGCATCACCCTTCATCAACTAACGCTTACAAAATATGGCACAATATCACCCTTCGTGTATTAACACTCTCCCTCACCAAAACAATGAACAATAACAACAGGGAGATAGAAAAAGACTCTCCCTCAACTAAGCATGAGTAATATGATCATAGAAAGCTACAATTTCATGAATAAGACTCACTCTCATGCTATGACTCGACAACAACACATAGGTACTCATCACCTCACTTATATGTTGTACTCATCATTGAAACACGTAGCAAATAGGAAAATAAGACATAATCCCTCAAGCTAAAGTTAACCACGACACTTACCTTGCTCCAACGGCCAAACTCAAAGCTCAACCACAGCTTTTCCCTTAAAACAAGCCTCCGGACCAATAGAATCTAGCAAATTACCAACCAAACAATTCAATTTAAGCCTTAGGAACTACCCATGATTGCAAATAATTCAATTTAGGCCATTTTCTAAAAAGTCAACAAAAGTCAGCACCCGGGCTCGCTTGGTCCGAACCCGAAATTCAGACCAAAAACCGATTACCCGTTCACCCCCGAGTCCATATATATAATTGATTTTGGAATCCGACCACAATTTGAGGTCTAAATCCTCAATTTATCAAATCTCTAGTTTCTACCCAAAAATCCTCAATTCCACCATGAGAACTTTAGATTTTAGGTTGAAATCTTGTAAAATAAAGTGAAAGATTGAAAGAAACTAGTTTAGAATCACTTACCTATGATTTGGGGAAGGAAAGGTCTTTGGAAAATCGCCTCTTCTGTTTTAGGTTTTGAAAATTTGAAGAATGGGAGAAAAATCCCGTCTAAATCTCTTTTCATCAGCTGCAGATGTCGCCTTTGCGACCTGGGCTTCGCAAGCCCACAAATGCGAAGGAAGCATCGCAAATGCGAACCCCTTTTAATTTCTGCATAGTTTGCAAATGCGAGGAACTTTTTGCAAATGTTAACAGTGGATGACCGCAAAATGCGAAGTTTGTTCTGCAATTTCGAAACCTGTACGGCCCAGCTCCTCT
Source organism: Nicotiana sylvestris (assembly GCF_000393655.2). Lineage (NCBI taxonomy): Eukaryota > Viridiplantae > Streptophyta > Magnoliopsida > Solanales > Solanaceae > Nicotiana > Nicotiana sylvestris. Next base: position 98,618,541 of record NC_091058.1, read on the forward strand.
TCATATTTGCGATGAGAAGCTTGCAAATGCGGATCTCTCATAGATCGTAATTGCGATGCTTGATCTCGCAAATGTGAGATCAGAGGCCTGCAACAAGATTAGTTACACTAGCAAATATTTTCCAAGTTCAAATCACTCTGTAGCCTATTTGAAACTCACCTGAGCCCTCGGGACTCCAAACCAAACATGCACACAAGTCTAAAAATATCATACAAACTTGCTCACGCAATCAAATCGACAAAATAACAGCTATATCTATGAATTTAGCACCAAATCAAATGAAATTCTCAAGAACACTTTAAAATTTCTATTTTCTCAACCGGACGTCCGAATCACGTTAAAGCAACTCTGTTTCTCACCAAATTTTACAGACAAGTCGTAAATAGGGTATTGGACCTATACCGGGTTCCGGAACCAAAGAACGGACCCGATATCAAAAATGTCAAACCTTGGTCAGATATCTCCATTTCATTAAGCCTTTAACTTTTAAATTTCAACAAAGTACGATATCTCGGGCTAGAGACTTCCGATTTCGATTCTGGGCATATACCCAAGTCCTAAATCATGATACGGACCCACCAGGGCCTTCAAAAAATGAATCCGGGTCCGCTTACAAAAATTGTTGACCGAAGTCAACTCAAATGAAGGTTTTAGGCAAATTTTCTTATTTTTATCAACTTTTAACATAAAAGCTTTCCGAAAATACGCTCAGAATGTGCACGCAAATTGAGGAGGGTAAAAATGAGATTTGTAGGGCTTAAAAGCCTAGAATTGAGTTCTAAAACACAAGATGACCTTTCGGGTCATCACAAATGTGCCAACAAGCTACAAACTCGAACGTGATACATAAGGAAAACAAAATTTGGAAAGAACTACTCAACCCGCGTAACTAATAAAACAGCTAAATAGATGTTATGAACCTTTCTCAGAAAATGAGAAACAAAACACACAAGAATAGATATAGGGAACTATACTCAATATCACAATATTGTGGCGTGCAACCCGATCGACACATGATACCGTTTCGACGTGCAACCCGATCCAACCATGATATCGGTATGGCATCAACCCGCTCCAAACAACATACCTATGGTGGCGTGATACCCGATCAGTACATAACCATCAAGACATCAAGACATAACGCTTATACTTACAAAAAGCCCGAATATCGGCCACAAGCACGCCAAGTGCATAATAGAAATTCTGGGGAGACAGATAGCGTCATATGCTATGATACCCAAGCACAACTAAGGTGCAGTAAATTACCTGCATCTCGTGAGCCATCCTGCTCTCACAACACCGCAAACTACAGGGGGCCTTAACACATGTGTGAATAATCAAACCATCTCACAACCTACATGGCATAATAGAGATTACTCAGAATATCTTACAACAGAAATAACATCCGAAGACTCCTCTGTAAGCAACGCTATGCTAAAATGAACACACCCAGTCTGATATAGAGCACACATTCACATTTAGACCCATCCACGGACCTCAAGCTAATTTTGATCGTACTGTACTAGGATAATAACCTTTCAAGTATCCAAAATAACCTTTTCCCATGACACATAAAATAGCCGTCAAATACAGAACAAACTTACACGGTCCACAGCCCGAGGAAATATAACGTGTTCCAGGCCTAAACTCTCACATTAGCGATAGTACCATAATCTCCATACTTGGTTTCAATCTTTAATCAATCAAGTGACTACATGTCACACTTATACAATTTTCCCGTGGGATGCGCTCCCATGACCTTCCGTACAAGGTAGCAAAGTTTACGTATCCATACCACCGGCCATACTAATATTGTAAGCAAATCGAGAATCCTCAAATTCGTACACAAAGCCTCTTACATAGGACAACGATCTTAGGTGACGCTAAAGAAAATACCAGCTTACTTTAAACATTTGAATTCTTTCTTGCTCATCCGAGCTCGTGACATTCTTGTCAACACCGAACCACAACCTTGATCCTTAACTTCCAATTAGCATGCCGCTCACTATACCTAATAGGCCAATACGCGAGAGTACAAAAATATCATCATAACTCCTGAACCACTAATATAATAAACACTTCATCATATAGAAACCTTCACTTAACTCATTTCAGGAGAACTATTGCAACACGCGACTGTATTCCTATAGCAACAGAAAATACAAATCCCAAGTTATGGTCTAAACCACCATAACTCTTATGGGATCCATCTACACATAACAGGCCATTATAATCGAATACCTCCAAATAAATCAAATTATGACTGATGTCAAGCCTCGCATATACCACCACAAATCACCTGTATAACTTAACACGCTGAAGGAACTGATCATCCTACCATCATATCGATTCAACCATTGCTAACTGAACCAACTTCTTCTAATTTACTGTAGACTTGCCTTTGAAATAATAATAACTCCAATCAAAATATAACGAACTCAATACGCACAAGTTGGGGTGAGACTAGGGTTCTTAACATGATAAGGAGGTTATGCTATGAGTTATTTTAGTCGTATGATAGTCATTTGCTACGTTTTGAAGGCAAGCAAGTTGTGGAACAAAAGTTGGCAAAGGTCACAACAAGTTATATTCATAATGTGCTGAAAATTAGGTCAAATGTAATTGATCTTTTCTCCCAATATACTTGGCATTATTGGGTGATATACCTACAAAATTGAAGATCTACGAGTCTAGTTTCTAACACATTAAACCGTTCATCAATAAGACATCGGAGTAGAGAGATATTTGTATTTTCGAGAGACCACGCAAGCAGCTCTCAATGGGACCCACTTAGGTGGTGGTCGACCTACTTTACTTTATAAACGATTTGGACGCCTATTTTTAACTCATTTTCAACTCAACTTCGTCTCCAAACTTCTCCTAACCCTTCTAAACGGATACCACAAGGGTTTGAAGTGATTCCAAAGTGATTTCACCATATTTCAACATCAAAACTTAGTTCTAGTGAAGAACAACACCTCTTTGTGGTTGTGTTGTCATTGAGGATTTTTGTGGGTTGTGTTTTGCTGAAATTCCAAGTTGTTTCTACTGGCTACGGTGAGTATAACAGCCTACTAATTGTGCTTAGGCTTGCTTGTATGTTGTTTAAGTTGTTAGGATGATAAACTACAAGATAATACTTGGATTATCTTAAGTCACTTCTATGGTGTTGTATTGCCATTGAGGTTTGTTGTAAGCTGAATATAACTTGGATTTTAACTTGAAGTTACTATATGAGGTATGTGTATTGTGTTCTTTCATGTGATTAAGGTTATCTTGATATTAATTAAGTTAAATGGATGGAGTAGACATGAACTAGTGAATAAAGTTACTAATTGAAGATAGTTGGAGTTGAGGATTGTTTCCTTTGTTATAAATATATGGTATAAAGATGGAATCATTGATGAATGACTTCATTATCATGTTAGATAGTGTTAAGTTAATGTAAGAAGTCTATAAGGGGTGATATGGGTTATACAGATTCTAATCGGAGCTTGCCGCTCGTTGTGAAGTAGTTGTGACTTGTTGATGTTATATGGTGTCTTGTTATTGATATTTATATGTTGATGGATTTATCTGGTTGTTTTTGTTGGTATATGGTATTGGAGGAGGCCCTTTTTACAGGGGAGATGCTGACCTAATTTACGTAAATGAGCTACTAGCTTAAGTTACAGACTTAGCCTTTGCTTAGCACTGATTTTGAATCTCCTTATACTATGATAGATTGAGTGACTTGTTTGAAGAGTTGCTTGGAAGGTATTAAGGACTCAACGGGTTTAAGTATGTTAAGGAACTTCCTTCTTTCTTTTGGCATGATCTAAAGTTAAATGAATACGCTATTTCATAATGGATCTACTCCTAGCAACTAAGGTTGTCCATGTTGTTCTTTCCTTATAATGTCATTCTAAGCAAGTATGTATGATCCTTGAATCCTACTGAGGTTCATATTGATGGTATGGATGTCCATAATGTTAATCAAAGGTGCAACGACCTTAAGTCATTCCGAAAGGTTTAGAATGTGATTCCATGAGTCTAGCATGCATTATATATAATATCTATTTTACTCTACCGAGCCGCGCTATAGTCACCGGGTACGACAACTATTGTGCAACCACTAATGAGTTGGGTTTACCGAGCTCCACGTGTCCGGGTACGATTCTACCGAGCCTTATGATGGCCGGGTACATTTTTACTAAGTCCTCTTTGAGGCTGGGTACGATATGATGATGATGATGCCCACAAAGGCATATGTTTTTAAAAGTTTATGTATATATATGTATTATGCATTTCATGTCAGTAGCCCCCAGAGGCACTCAGATGTTACAGGTTCTATCTCCTCTATCTCTCTTTGCATTATTGTTCATGTTTATGCTTTCCTGCCTTACATACTCGGTACTTTATTCGTACTGACGTCCTTGGGGACGCCGTGTTTCATGCCCGCAGGTCCCGATAGGTAGGTTGACATTCCTCCTAGTAGGCTATCAGCTCAGTGAAAGGTGTTGGTGCACTCCACTTGCTCTGGAGTTACCTATTTGGTCAGTATAATTTGAATATGTATTGATTGGTATGGCAGGGCCTTGTCCCGACCTTTATGATGTGTATGCACTCTTGGAGGCTTGTAGATAGATGTCATGTATATGAAAGATTATATGGCCTTGTCAGCCTATGTTCATTGTACGAGTGTTCATTTTTGGTCTTATAGGATCATATGTCACATGTATAGGTTTTTATTACATCTTGGGTGGTCCTATGTCAAGTATTCCCTTATTTTTTATTCTGGTTATATCATGACGGCCCTTCCCGACCATTTACCCATGATGGTATGATAAGAAAGATACGTTACGTTGGTACTCAATTGGGTAAGGCAGCGGGTGCCCGTTGCGGCCCTCTGATTTGGGTCGTGACAAAAGTGGTATCAGAGCAGTTATTTCCTAGAGAGTCTACAAGCCGTGTCTAGTAGAGTCTTGTTTATGGGTGTGTTATGCACCACACTTATAAGCAGGAGGCTACAGGGAATCTAGGACTGTCACTCTTTTTTCTTATTCTATATCGTATGGTAGAGCTCAGTTGTAATAATTCAAACTCCTAAATTCGACTTTAGTCATAATACAACGATACCTACATCTACAGAGACAGTTGGTAAGAGATTGAATATGGCTCTGGAAGAGCTGAGTTAGAGGAACTCGATTTTGCATCATGATTATGATGAGTAAATGTAAGGTCTTCAGCAGATCATGCATGTACTAAGATGTGTGAGCTTCTTGATAAGGAGACCAACACATGAATATCTATCCACCCATATGGTAAAAAGATGAGAGAATCAGGAGGTGGATACAAGTTTCAATAAGTAAAATAAGCAACTTGAAAAAGAGTACGAGGTACCCAGCTAATGAAGATTATAAGTATTTACAATTAAGGTAGAGAAATATAAGCATTCTGAGTTACTTTCAACAGTAACAGAGATATATACAATTGGCCACACCCATCTTAATTATGCCCTATGGGAGCTAACAAATATAGTTTAAAAGAAGGATGGGATATCAAGATCCAGCTGGAGTTAGAGTAACCCAAATTTGTGGATGGATTGTTATCAGTAGCTAACATTTCTGAAGGATAGTGAAAACATGGTAACAGATCTCCTTGTAAGACACCCAGATGGTGCACTCTAGAATAGTACAATCATATATGAATACTAGAATGTTCAGAAATTTCAGAAGATAGGCAGTGGAATCCTAGAAGGGATAAATATTTACCTTTGTATGGCTCTCGTCCCTAGTAAAGAGAGAATGTTAGGCAACCCGAAGAGTCAGTGGATGGAGCAAGGGGAGCTAAAAGCGAAAGAATATTTTATTGAAGTTTTCAGAATAAGATGATAAACAGAAATATCAGCAGGTGAATAAGAAGAGACTAAATAAAGTATTATGAGTAAGATATGATAAATAAGTCATAATATGACATGATGATAGAGTCTATAGTCAAGTGAAGGAAAAGATAAGAGGTGACAAGCCTTGAGACAACAATAGAATATAGGCCAAAGGTCATATCCTCATTTAGAGAAATGAGTTGGTGAGTCCAACGTGATTAACAGAAGGCAAAGTTAGACCCCATGTAGTAACAGAAATTAGTATGGTCTAGTAAACAAGATAAAATCGAACATGAATTAGGGATCAAAGGAATTGGTAATAGTCGGCATTGTGAGAATTTCAGAGATCGTAGTCCAACAATAATAGAATAGACAACAAGCAAATAACCTTTAAAGGTCATTTAGGAAGACGCATCCCTAAAGCAATCACTCTGAGCAGAGTTAATCTTAAGGGACTAAGTGTGCCAATTACACTAGGTGTCACCTTCGTGCGTAAGAAATTCAGTTATCCCTGGAATAGAAAGGTTACCAGAAGGCAAGTGTCACGACCCTAAACCCAGACCCGGTCGTGATGGCGCCTCTCGTGAAGACAAGGCCAGCCGACACAAACTTCTAGTTAATTTAACAGATAATAATTCATAATTAAGTCATTAATAATGATAAATCCCATAATAGAGTGAAATATATCAACTACGGAAAACCAAACACATCCCGACATCGGGGTGTCACCAGTCATGAGCATCTAACATAGTCTAAGTGTATGAAAGAGTTTATACAATTTACTACATAGCTAGAACAAGGGAAGTAAAAATAGGAGGGAGAAACACTAGGCTGCGAATGCCGAGCAACTACCTAGTGGACTCTGAATAGCCTGCTGAGCAATCAACCCTCACTGGCGGGACCTGATGCTCCTGAATCTGCACACAGGGTGCAGGGAGTACCCCAACTTAGTGAGTAATAATAATAAATGAAGACTGAGCGATAAGAAATCACGTAAGACACAATAATAAGCTATAAAGAAGCAGTGTAAAACCAGTAAAAGGCAACGAAATAGTGAAATCTTATAAAAACACCTTAGTTCAGAATAAGCTTCTTTAAAAACACCTTTTTAATATTTAAACAAATAAATGAAAAGCAGCTAGAAAAGATAAACACATAAAATCTGCCCCTCGGGCACAATGTCAACAGAATCAGCCCCTCGGGCAATAACATGGAACAACACCAGCCCCTAGAGCTATATCACATATCACAATGGGTACCCGCGCTCACTGGGGGTGTACAGACTCCATAAGGGGCCCCTTACGGCCCAAGCGCAATATCAAGCCATCTTGTGGCATAATCAAATAGGCTCTTGGCCTCATATCAAGCCACCTCGTGACGTACAACTCAGGCCCTCAACCTCATAATCATGAATCAGATCAATAACCTCACAACACAGGCCCTCGGCTCTACTCAGTCAGAAATCTCTAAAAGCCACTCGGGCATAGTAAAATGTGATGCTCAGCCCAAAATATCATTTAGAGTGTTAAAACAAAGTAAACATGCCTGAGTTATGAAAACAGTATAATTTAGCATGACTGAGTAAAGATACAGAAATCAAAACAGTGAGGAAATAGTAGTAAAAATCCCCTAAGGGTCCAAACAGTTGGCACGAGGCCCAAATATGGCATTCAGCCCAAAACATGATGATAGCAAAACAGTTTTCAATTAAATACACGGTAAAATAGTCATTTGGGATGGACTAAGTCTCAATCCCCAATGGTGGACGACCCCACGCTCGTCATCTAGCATGTACGTCACCTCAATATAGCACAACGATGTGAAATCTAGGGTTTCATACCCTTAGGACAACACTTACAATCATTACTCACCTCTATCCGGTCCAAACTCTAGCCCACAATGCCTTTTCCTCTCGAATCTACCTCCGAATGCTCCAAATCTAACCAAAATCAATGCAAAACCATCAAAATATGCTAAGGGAACAAAGCCCACTCGAAAGAAATCAAATTACAACAAAAATCCCGAAATTGGCCAAACCCGACCCCCGGGCCCACGTCTCGGATTTTGATAAAAATTACATCAATAGACTCCTTATCGCTCCCCGAGTTCATTCATATCAAAAGCACCAAAATCCAATCACAATTACAAGCCCTAGTTCTTCAATATTAGGCTTAAATTCCATGATTAGTTAGGTAGAAATTACATTAGGATTGAGTATTAAGTCCATAAATCTTACCTCTAAGTGTTTCCCTTTGATTCCCTCTTCAATTCTTCTTAAAAAGCTCCAAAATTGCTCAAAAATGGTGAAAGTTAGACCCAAAATCGCGGACAATGGCTATTTATACATTCTGCCCAGGCATTCAAATCCTTCTTCGCGAATACGGTCAAAGCCTCGCATTCGCGAAGCACAAACTTATGTTGACCAAAACTCCCTCTTATGTGAACTGGACCCAACTGCTCACCTTACTTCTATGCGAATGCGACATGAACCTCACGAACGTGATGACCACGAGCCTCAACCCTTTGCGATCGCGGGACCCCTTCGGGAATGTGAAGGCCAACTTCACAGCCTCCCAGCCTAACCCTTCGCGAATGCGAGGGCCTACTCGCGAATGCGATGGCAATTGTCTGCAACACACACACAGCAGTTTCTGCAACTTTCCACAGCATGAAATAGTCCGTTTGACCACCCGAAACTCACCCGAGGACCTCGGGACCTCAACCAAACATGACAACATATCTCATAACATCATTCAAATTTGTTCAAACCTTCAAAACGCTCAAAACAACATCAAAACACCAATTTGCATCGGATTCAAGCCTAAGAATTCCAAAATATTCTAAATTCTGCTTTCTAACAAAAAGTCTATCAAACCATGCCCGAATGATCTAAAATTTTGCACACACTTCCCAAATGACACAACAGACCTACTGCAACTTCCGAAATTCCATTCTGACCCCTATATCAAAATCTCACCTATCAATCGGAAAATGCCAAAATTCCAATTTCGCCAATTCAAGCCTAAATCTACTCCGGACCTCCAAAACGCATTCTGATCACGCTCTTATGTCCCAAATCACCGCCAGAAGCTATATGAACCATCGGAACTCACATCCGAGCCCTTTAACACATAAGTCAATATCCATCAACTTAAGCTTCCTCAAAAGAGACTAAGTGTCTCAAACTTACCAAAACCTCACTGAATCCGAGCCAACTAACCCGATAACACAAAATACAGCTGAACAAGGCAATAAAAAGCAGAAATGGGGGGAAACGGAGCGATAACTCATGAAACAACCAGCCGGGTCGTTACATCCTCCCCCTCTTAAACAAACATTCGTTCTCGAACGAGTCAAGAAATATACCTGAAGCCTTAAATAGGTGAGGATATCCGCCCCGCATCTCCCGCTCGGTCTCCCAAATAGCCTCCTCGACAGGCTGACCTTTCCACTGCACCTTCAACTTTCGAACCTGACACTCCAAAATAGCTACTGGCTCCACATCATAAGTCAAATCACCATCTAACTACACCTTGCTAAAATCCAAAACATGAGATGGGTCCCCAATATACTTCCAGAGCATAGAAACATGAAATACCGGATACACACTCGACAAGCTGGGTGGCAAAGCAAGCTCATAAGCCACCTCCCCAATCCTCGGAAGCACCTCAAAAGGCCCAATGAACCAAGTACTCAATTTACCTTTCTTCCCAAATCTCATAACACCCTTCATAAGTGAAACCTTCAACAGAACCTTTTTACCAACCATGTAGGACACATCTCGAACCTTCCTGTCAGCATAACTCTTTTGTCTCGACTGTGTTACAGCCCATATCCACACGTGTTAGTTCATGCCATATATTAGTTAACATAAATCCAAGAAGGAATTACCTTTGAGATGATAAGAAGTTAATCCTATTGGTCTTAAGTGATACAAGGGTGTATAAGGGTGATTAACAAGTATTAGAAGTTAAACGAATCAAGGATGTTGTAACTCGTATTTTCAGGTAAACCTAGAGGTTCTTAATACACTCAATAGGTCATGTATTAAGGTATTTAAATCATATAATATTTGTATCATAAGTATTGAAATCAAAGGAGTTATGAAATAAAAGTCGACAAACGTTGTCGCAACTTAGATTCATAATTTTACTTAAACATTAGGTTAAATGTTTCTAAGCTTTTCTCCTAATTTACAAGGAATTACTGGGTGATCTACCCACAAAATTAAAGATCTATGAGTCTAGTTTCCAACGTATTAAACCGTTTGTCAATACGATCTCAGAGTATAGAGATATTTATATTTTTGCAAGCATGCGCAGATTGGTAGATGACAAGTAGGTGCATCACCTACTTGCCAAAATGATAGGACAAAATTAAAAGACCTAAGTCGGCCAAGAGAGGACTTTTAAGGGGTTATGAACTCAGTTATTTCATCCATATTTCAGACCCTCAAAACCAAAGTTAACCCCTGCAACTCCTCCCCAAAAATCCCACACAAACCCTAATCGATTTTCCCTCTCTTTCAAGTTCTATTTGAAGGTAAAACCTAGAGTTTGAAGAACCAAGGGAAGGGCTGAGTTATCCAACAAGTAAGGTAAGTTACTGCCATCTTTCATACATTTTTCTCTGCTGTGAATTCATGGTAATTCGTTCTATACATGTAAGAACTCACGGGACGGTGATCGGAAGCCGTGAGTTCGAGTTATTCACTTGTAGCGGACTGTTTTGTGGACTGTTTTGTGTTGCTATTGGGCTGCGTGTTTTACTACTATTTTGTGGAGTTTTGAAGGTGGAAGGGTGTGTAGAAATACCATATATATGTAGGGTTGTGGGCTGATAGTTATTCATAAAATTTTCGGGTCGTTTGACACGACTACGGTGGCCGTCGTATGTATGATGTAATTAGGTTTTGCGTGGACTATTTTGGGAGGCTCAATATGTTTATTATTGGTGTTGTTTGGGCTGTTTGGTGATTGTTTTGAATTGTGTGAAGTCATATATATAGGGGAGGTGTTGTCCGTTTCAACGTAAAATAGGTTGTGGTCGATACATAATAGTTATGACGCTTAAATGATAACGATAGTATCATTTCTCTTATTGTAGACTAAGGAGTTGGAGTTGTGATAGTTGCATAGCTTGTGATTGGGGCTGTATATACAAGGTATGTAAGACTATCCCTTTTCTTCTTTTGCATGACTCCGATTTTACATAATGTAATGAACGAGCTTCCAAAGATACTCTACTCTTAGAAGCTAGCAGTACTTACATTGCTTTCCCTCTTATGGAACGATTGAGGTTAATGTTGCTTCTCTTATTCTTATGTCATCAATCTTGTTGGAGCTTCCTGATTCTTATAAGGTTCGTAATGAAGAGTTAGTCCTAATTACGTTACTCCGAAAGGTTTAGAATGTGATTCCATGAGTCGAGCATGCATTATGTATATGTATCTATTTTACTCTACCGAGCCGCGCTATAGTCGGATGGGTACGGCACATATTGTGCAACCACTAATCAGTTGGGTTTTACCGAGCTCCACGTGGCCGGGTACGATTCTACCGATCCTTATGACGGTCGGGTACGTTTTTACCGAGCCTATTATGGTTGGGTACGATATGATGATGATGATGCCCACAGAGGCATATGTTTTAAAAGTTTATGTATACATACATATGTATCATGCATTTCATGTCAGTAGCCCTCAGAGGTACTCAGATGTTCCAGGTTGTATATTCTCTATCCCTGCTTACATTACTGTTCGTATTTATGGTTTTCTGCCTTACGTACTCAGTACTTTATTCGTATTGACGTCCTTTTGTTTGTGGACGTTGCATGTCATGCTACAGGCCCTAATAGATAGGCAGGTGCAACTCCCCCTCCACAGTAGGTTGTCCAGTTCAGCGGTGATTGGCGAGATCCCTTCTCCGGACTTGCCTTGGTCTTGGTATGCATTTTTGTTATAGACATTATGGGTATGTCGGGGCCCTGTTCCGGCTATGTTGCAGCACTTATGTTCATTTAGAGGCTCATAGACAAGTGTCGACTCATGTATAGTTTGGTATGCCTTGTCGGCTGGTTTTTGTTGTATAGTCTTTCATGGTAGCGTGGTAGCTCGTACCTTATATGTAGTTTCTTGATTGTCTGGTCATCCCCTGCTATGTATGTTCATGCCATCATATTTTATTGTTGGTTGTCCATGATCCATGTCTACCATTTATATCGATCTCGTCAACCCTAAAAGATAATAAAAAAAGTTAGATAAAATGTACGTTGGTGCTCGACAAGTATGGTCGGGTGCTAGTCATGGACCTCCAGTTTGGGTCGTGACAAACTTGGTATCAGAGCAAGTCTGTCCTAGGGATTGTCTATGAGCCGTGTCTAGTAGAGTCTTGATTATGGATGTGTAGCGCGCCACATTTATAATTAGGAGGCTACATGACATCTAGGGTTGTTACCTTCTTCCTGAATCTACATCGTGCCTAGAGTTGAGTCGTAAGTGTTCGTCTCTAATATTCACCTTGTTTTCTTTCAGCGATGCCTTCGAGTAGGAAGCAAACAATTAGTAGACGGCTTGATACAGCTGCGGGAGAGGGTACCAGTCAGGTGCCCCAAGCCAAAGCAGGCCAAAGTGAGGCTCAGAGTGAGATGTCGTCTCATACCTCATCTACCCCATCTCCTCCAGAGGATATTAGGAGGCACCCAACACCTCCAGTTCCTCTGTCTGGCACTACAGACCAGGATATGTGGAGTGCTTTGTAGTTATTGACTATCTTGGTAGTTGCTCAGGCTTAGAGGCAGAATACAGGTGCTGCTGATAAACCAGTTAGTACGAGAGTTAGTGATTTTATTAATTTAGACCCTCCAGTGTTTACTGGATCAGAACCCAAGGAGGACCCACAGACTTTTATTGACCAGGTTCATCGTATACTGCGGGTTATGCATGTTGGTGATACAGAGGTAGTAGAGTTGGCTTCTTATCGGCTACGGGATTTAGCGGTTCTCTGGTATGATAGTTGGGAGAGATCCAGGGGTTCGATTGCTCTTCCAGCTGTGTGGAAGGAATTTTCTGAGGCCTTTCTTCGTCACTACTTGCCAGTTGAGATACGACGAGCTAGAGCTGATAAGTTCTTAAACCTTAGACAAGGTAATATGAGTGTGCGAGAGTTCAATATGCAGTTCGATTCTTTAGAAAGGTATGCTCCCCATATGGTGGCCGAGATGAGTGATAGGGTGCATTTGTTCGTGAACGGATTGGGACCACATCTGATAAATGAGTGCACGACAGCCTCCTTGGTGGAGGGCATGGATATTTCCCATATTCAGGCTTATGCCCAGACCCTAGAGGATTGTAAGTGCCAGTAGAGGGCAGATAGGGAGCAGGATAGGGGCCAGCATAAGAGGGCGAGATTTGCAAGGTATTCTAATGACTTCAGAGGCAGCATCAGGCCCCAGTCTTCGAGGAGTTTGGCGCCACCTATAGCTAGTGCTCCTCCACAGTTTCAGAGGCCTCGATATGATCGATTTACCCATTCTGGTCCAGGTCAGAGTTCACAGGCATCGGGCTCGCAACATCATAGGGATACTAGTCAGACGAGACCCACAACACCACGTTGTGATCAGTGCGGCAAGGCCCACTTTGGACTGTGTCGTTGAGGTTCTGATGCATGTTATTCTTGTGGACAACCTGGCCATATGATGCGGGATTGTCCTAATAGGGGAGGTGATGGTATGGCTCAGCCAACTGGATCTGTGTCTGCTTCTTCCTCATCAGTTCGACCTCTAGCATGGGGTTTTCAGCATTCGACAGGTCGTGGTAGAGGTAGAGGTGCAGTGTCGAGTTCGAGTGGTGGTCAAAATTGAACCTATGCTCAAGTAGGTCGACAGGATCTCGAGTCGTCTCCAGATGCTGTTACAAGTATATTATCTATGTTTTCTTATGATGTATATGCGCTGATTGATCCGGGATCTACATTATCATATGTTACACCCTTTGTGGCTAATACGTTTGGCATTGAACCTGAATTGATAAGTAAACTCCTTGCGGTATCTACTCCGATAGGAGATTCTGTGATTGCTAGAAGGGTATATAGAGGTTGCACTGTGATGATTTGTAGTCTTCAAACCTCGGAAAATTTATTTGAGTTAGAAATGGTTGATTTTGATGTGATAATGGGAATAGACTGGTTGGCCTCATGCTATGCAAATGTTGACTGTCGTACGAAGATGGTTAGATTTCAATTTCCTAGTGAACCCATCATTGAATGGAAAGGGAATATTGCTACACCAAAAGGTAGGTTTATTTCCTATCTTAAGGCAAGTAAAATGATCTCAAAAGGTTACATTTATCATTTTGTTTGCGTTAGGGATGCGGAGGCGAAACCGCCTACTTTACAATCAATCCCCATGGTCAACGAATTTCCAGATGAACTCCCAGGCCTTCCTCCTGAAAGGGAGATTGAGTTTAACATTGATGTGTTGCCTGACACTCAACCGATCTCTATCCCTCCATACAGAATGGCCCCAGTAGAGTTGCGAAAGTTGAAGGACTTGCTGGATAAGGGCTTCATTAGACCTAGCACTTCACCTTAGGGTGCACCAGTCCTATTCGTGTGGAAGAAAGGTGGGTCGTTACGGATGTGTATCGACTATCGACAGTTGAATAAGGTTACTATAAAAGAACAAGTATCCACTTCCAAGAATTGATGACCTGTTTGACCAACTCCAGGGTGCCAAGTATTTCACCAAGATTGATTTACGTTCAGGGTATCATCAGATGAGGGTTAAGGAGAAGGATATTCCAAAGACAGCCTTCCGGACAAGATACGGGCACTTTGAGTTCTTGGTGATGTCGTTCGGGCTAAAAAATGCCCCAGCAGCTTTTATGGATCTCATGAATACTATATTTAGGCCCTATCTTGATGTGTTCATGATTGTATTCATTGATGACATTCTAGTATATTTTCGTTCGGAGGCGAAACATGTGGGCCACTTGTAGATAATATTACAGATGCTTCAGGATCGTAAGTTATATGCTAAGCTCTCCAAATGTGAATTTTGGCTGAACTCAGTAGCATTCCTTGGCCATGTGATATCTGACGAGGGTATTAGTGTCGACACTCAGAAGATCGATGCAGTAAAGAATTGGTCGAGACCTACAACACCATCAGAAGTCCGCAGCTTCCTAGGGCTAGCAGGATATTATAGGCGGTTTGTAGAAGGGTTTTCCTCTATATCATCACCATTGACTAAGTTAACACAGAAAGCTACCAAGTTCCAGTGGTCTGACACTTGTGAACGTAGTTTTCAGGAGCTGAAGAATCGATTGACATCCGCACCAGTGCTCACTCTCCCTGAAGGAACAGAAGGTTATGTGGTATATTGTGATGCCTCAGGTATAGGTTTGGAGGGCGTATTAATGCAGCGTGGGAAGGTGATTGCTTATGCATCAAGACAATTGAAGAAGCATGAAAAAAATTATCCAACCCATGATTTGGAATTGGCTGCAGTAATATATGCTTTGAAGATATGGCGGCACTACTTATACGGCGTCCATGTTGACATCTACACAGATCACAAGAGTTTACAATATATCTTCAAACAAAAAGAGTTGAATTTGAGGCAGCGTAGGTGGCTTGAATTACTAAAAGACTACGACGTCGAGATATTGTATCATCCCGGTAAAGCCAATGTTATGGCAGACACCCTCAGCCATAAATCAATGGGAAGCTTAGTACATATTGAGGCAGGTAGATGGGGGTTTACTAAAGAGCTTCATCAGCTAGCCAATATGAGAATCAGATTGTTAGACTCTGATGACGGAGGTGTTACTGTACAGAATACATCAGAATCATCTTTGGTAGCCGAGGTAAAAGCACGGCAATATGAAGATCCTATCTTAGTACGATTAAGAGAGAGCATTCAGCAGTGTAAAAGTATGGCTTTTGAGATCGGAAGAGATGGGGCACTGAGATACCAGGGCCGATTATGTGTGCCTAATGTGGCAGGGTTGCGAGAGAAGATTATGAATGAGATTCATCAATCCCGATATTCCATCCATCCCGGCTCGACAAAGATGTATCATGATGTCAAGGAGCAGTATTGGTGGGATAACATGAAGAAGTCTATTGCAGAATTTGTAGCCCAGTGTCCCAATTGTCAACAAGTAAAGATAGAACATCAAAAACCCGGTGGATTGCTTCAGAATATAGAGATTCCGACCTGGAAATGGGAGGTTATTAATATGGACTTCATTATTGGATTACCTCGCTCTTATCATAAGTTTGACTCCATTTGGGTGATAATTGATCAACTTACAAAATGTGCCCATTTTCTGCCAGTTAAGACAACTTACATGGCTGAAGATTATGCGAAGTTGTATATCAAGGAGATTGTTAGATTTCATGGTGTGCCGGTATCTATTATATCAGACTGAGGAGCTCAATTTACAGCTAACTTTTGGAGGTCTTTTCAGAAAGGTTTAGGCACACAAGTGAATCTCAGCATTGCATTTCATCCGCAGACTGACGGACAAGCTGAACGTACCATTCAGACACTAGAGGATATGATACAAGCATGTGTTCTAGATTTTAAGGAAATTGGGATGACCATCTTCCACTCATAGAATTTGCCTACAATAATAGCTACCATTCCAGTATTAAAATGGCCCTATACGAGGCACGATACGGGAGAAGATGTAGATCACCCGTTGGATGGTTTGAAGTCGGTGAAACAGAATTATATGGGCCAGATTTGATTCACCAAGCTATTGAGAAGGTGAAAGTGATACAGGAGCGATTGAGGACGGCAGAAGGCATGCAAAAATCTTATTCCGATGGGCGACGTCATGATCTGGAGTTTGAGGTTGGTGATTGGGTTTTCCTGAGGATCTCACCAATGAAGGGTATTATGCATTTTGGGAAGAAAGGTAAGCTGAGTCCAAGGTATATCGGGCCATATAAAATTCTTCGATGGATTGGACAGGTTGCTTATGAGTTAGAATTGTCATCCGAATTGGAATTTGTCCACTCAGTATTCCATGTATCTATGTTGAGGAAATGTATTGGAGACCCTTCTCGAGTCGTCCCTATCAAATATGTACAGGTTACAGAGGACCTATCATATGAAGAAGTGCCAGTGGCTATATTAGATCGACAAGTTCGCAAGCTGAGAACAAAAGATGTAGCTTCCATCAAAGTATTGTGGAGGAACAAGAATATGGAAGAAATAACATGGGAAGCAGAAGAGGAGATGAAGTCTAAATACCCGTACCTATTCCAGAATGAAGATAACAAGGATGCTGGTGGAACACATGATACATTGGAAGGTGAAATGGCTCTATGAGGTAAGCAATAACTTGAGAATACTCTTCCTTAATACAAAATGGTGATATGCAGATAATGTACATGTCCATAATGCTTTTCATACTCTTGTAAGGCCATACGTTGATTTAACCGCTTGCAAGCTTTTCCTATATTTATGGGAGAAACTTGGCCGGAATCCACGATGATTTAAACTACCCATGAACCCTTACATTCGAGGACGAATGTTCCTAAGGGGGGAAGGGTGTTATAACCCATATCCACATGCGTTAGTTCATGCCATATATTAGTTAACATAAATCCAAGAAGGAATTACCTTTGAGATGATAAGAAGTTAATTCTATTGGCTTAAGTGATACAAGGGTGTATAAGGGTGATTAACAAGTATTAGAAGTTAAACGAATCAAGGATGTTGTAACTCGTATTTTCAGGTAAACCTAGAGGTTCTTAATACACTCATGAGGTCATGTATTAAGGTATTTGAATCATACAATATCTGTATCATAAGTCTTGAAGTCAAACGAGTTATGAAACTAAAGTCGACAAACGTTGTCGCAACTTAGGTTCATAATTTTACTTAAATATTAGGTTAAATGTTTCTAAGCTTTTCTCCTAATTTACAAGGAATTATTGGGTGATCTACCGACAAAATTAAAGATCTATGATTCTAGTTTTTAACGCATTAAACCGTTTGTCAATACGATCTTGGAGTATATAGATATTCATATTTACGCAAGCCTGCGCAGATTGGTAGATGACAAGTAGGTGCATCACCTACTTGCCAAAATGATAGGACAAAATTAAAAGACCTAAGTCAGTCAAGAGAGGACTTTTAAGGGGTTATGAACTCAGTTATTTCATCCATATTTCAGACCCTCAAAACCAAAGTTAACCCCTGCAACTCCTCCCCAAAAATCCCACACAAACCCTAATCGATTTTCCCTCTCTTTCAAGTTCTATTTGAAGGTAAAACCTAGAGTTTGAAGAACCAAGGGAAGGGCTAAGTTATCCAACAAGTAAGGTAAGTTACTTCCATCTTTCATACATTTTTATCTGCTCTGAATTCATGGTAATTCGTTCTATACATGTAAGAACTCACGGGATGGTGATCGGAAGCCGTGAGTTCGAGTTATTCACTTGTAGCAGACTGTTTTGTGGATTGTTTTGTGTTTCTATTAGGCTGCGTGTTTTACTACTATTTTGTGGAGTTTTGGAGGTGTAAGGGTGTGGAGAAATACCATATATATGTAGGGTTGTGGGATGATAGTTATCGTAACATTTTCGGGTCGTTTGACACGACTACGGTGGCCGTCATATGTATGATGTAATTAGGTTGTGCGTGGACTATTTTGGGAGGCTCAATATGTTTATTATTGGTGTTGTTTGGGCTGTTTGGTGATTGTTTTGAATGGTATGAAGTCATATATATAGGGGAGGTGCTGTCCGTTTCAACGTAAAATAGGTTGTGGTCGATACATAATAGTTATGACGCTTAAATGATAACGATAGTATCGTTTCTCTTATTGTAGACTAAGGAGTTGTGACAATTGCATAGCTTGTGATTGGGGCAGTATATACAAGGTATGTGAGGCTATCCCTTTTCTTCTTTTGCACGACTCCGATTGTACATAATGTAATGAACGAGCTTCCAAAGATACTCTACTCTTAGAAGCTAGCAGTACTTACATTGCTTTCCCTCTTATGGAACGATTGAGGTTAATGTTTCTTCTCTTATTCTTATGTTATCAATGTTGTTGGTACTTCCTGATTCTTATAAGGTTCGTAATGAAGAGTTAGTCCTAATAACGTGTACAGAGGATACCGACCTTACGTCACTCCGAAAGGTTTAGAATGTGATTCCATGAGTCGAGCATGCATTATATATATGTATCTATTTTACTCTACCGAGCCGTGCTATAGTCGGCCTGGTACGGCACATATTGTGCAACCACTGATCAGTTGGGTTTTACCGAGCTCCACGTGACCGGGTACGATTCTACCGAGCCTTATGACGGTCGGGTACGTTTTTACCGAGCCTATTATGGCTGGGTACGATATGATGATGATGATGCCCACAGAGGCGTATGTTTTAAAAGTTTATGTATACATACATATGTATCATGCATTTCATGTCAGTAGCCCTCAGAGGTACTCAGATATTCCAGGTTGTATATTCTCTATCCCTACTTACATTACTGTTCATATTTATGGTTTCATGCCTTACATACTCAGTACTTTATTCGTATTAATGTCCTTTTGTTTGTGGACATTGCATGTCATGCTGCAGGCCCTAATAAACAGGCAGGTGCAGCTCCCCCACCACAGTAGGTTGTCCAGTTCAACAGTGATTGGCGAGATCCCTTCTCCGGACTTGCCGTGGTCTTGGTATGCATTTTTGTTATAGACATTATGGGCATGTCGGGGCCCTGTTCCGGCTATGTTGCAGCACTTATGTTCATTTAGAGGCTCATAGACAAGTGTTGACTCATGTATAGTTTGGTATGCCTTGTCGGCTGGTTTTTGTTGTATAGTCTTTCATGGTAGCGTGGTAGCTCGTACCTTATATGTAGTTTCTTGATTGTCTGGTCATCCCCTGCTATGTATGTTCATGCCATCATATTTTATTGTTGGTTGTCCATGATCCATGTCTACCATTTATATCGATCTCGTCAACCCTAAAAGATAATAAAAAAAGGTTAGAGGAAATGTACGTTGGTGCTCGGCAAGTATGGTCGGGTGCTAGTCATGGCCCTCCAGTTTGGGTCGTGACAGACTACGTTGTACGAAGCCTCTCCTGAATCACTTTCACCTTTTCTAAAGCATCCTGCACCAAGTCTGTCCCCAATAGCATAGACTCACCAGGCTCAAACCAACCGACTGGAGATCTACACCGCCTCCCATACAAAGCCTCATATGGAGCCATCTGAATACTCGACTGGTAGGTGTTGTTATAAGAAAACTCTACGAGCGGTAGAAACTGATCACGTGACCCTCCGAAATCAATGACACAAGCACGCAACATGTCCTCCAATATCTTAATAGTGCACTGGGACTGTCCGTCCATCTGAGGGTGAAAAGTTGTGCTCAACTCAACCTGAGTACCCAACTCTCACGGCACAGACCTAAAAAACTGCAAAGTAAACTGAGTGCCCCTATCTGAAATGATGGAAACTGGGACACCATGAAAACGAACAATCTCCCGAATATAGATCTCTGCCAACCGCTCTGAAGAATAGGTAGTACACACAGGAAGGAAGTGTGCGGACTTGGTCAGCCGAACCACGATCACCCAAATAGCATCGAACTTCTTCAAAGTCCGTGGGAGCCCAACTACAAAGTCCATGGTGATCCGCTCTCACTTCCACTCTGGAATATCCATCTGCTGAAACAAGACACCGGTCTCTGATGCTCATATTTCACCTGCTGACAATTGAGACACCGAGCTACAAATCCCACAATGTCCTTCTTCATTCTCCTCCACCAATAATGTTGTCTCAGAACCTGTTACTTATTCGTGGCACCCGGATGAATGGAATACCGCGAGCTACGGGCCTCCTCCAGAATCAACTCCCGAAGCCCATAAACATTGGGCACACATATCCGGCCTTGCATCCTCAACACCCCATCATCACCAATAGTCACATCTCTGGTATCATCGTGATGAACTCTATCCTTAAGGACAAGCAAATGAGGATCATCATACTGGCGCTCTCTGATCATATAAGGAAGACCGAGAAATCACACAAGCTAATACCTGACTGGGCTCCGAAATATCTAACCTCACAAACCAATTGGCCAAGGCCTGAACATCAACTGCAAGAGGTTTCTCCCCAACTGGAATATATGCCAAACTCCCCATACTCACCGCCTTCCGACTCAAAGCATCAGCAACCACATTGGCCTTTCCCGGATGGTACAAAATAGTAATATCATAATCCTTTAGCAACTCCAACCATCTTCGCTACCTCAAATTGAGATCCTTCTACTTGAACAACTGCTGGAGGCTACGATGATCAGTAAACACCTCACAAGACACACCATACAAATAATGCTTCCAAATCTTCAACACGTGAACAATGGTAGCCAACTCAAAATCATAAACTGGGTAGTTTTTCTTATGGGGCTTCAACTGGCGAGAAGCATAAGCAATAACTCTACCCTCCTACATCAACACACACCCAATACCAGCTCTCAAAGCATCACAATACACGGTATATGAACCTGAAGCTAATGGCAAAACTAACACCGAAGTTGTGATCAAAGCAGTCTTGAGTTTCTGAAAGCTCTCCTCACACTCATCCGACCACCTGAATAGAGAACCTTTTTGAGTTAACTTGGTCAAGGATGATGCAATAGATGAGAATCCCTGGACAAACTGGCGGCAATAACCCGCCAAACCAAAAAACGCTGTGAATCTCTATGGTTGAGGATGGTCTGGGCCAACTCTAAATAGCCTCTATCTTCTTCGGATCCACCTGAATACCCTCGCTAGACACCACGTGCTCCAAGAAAGCCACTGAACTGAGCCAAAACACACACTTGGAGAACTTTGCATAAAGTTTCTCCTCCCTCAATCTCTGCAACACAACTCTCAAATGCTCCGCGTGCTCATCCTGACTAAGTGAATATACCAAAATATCATCAATGAAAACTATGACAAACGAGTCAAGATAAGGTAGGAACACGCTGTTCATCAAATGCATGAATGTTGCTGGGGCATTGGTCAGCCCAAAAGACATCACCAAGACTCATAATGACCATATCAGGTCCTGAAAGGCATCTTAAGAATATCCGAGTCCCTAATCTTCAACTATTGATAACCTGAACGGAGATCAATCTTGGAGAATAACCTCGCTCCCTGAAGATGGTCGAATAAATCATCAATGCGAGGTAAAGGATACTTGTTCTTAACTATTACTTTGTTCAACTGCCTATAATCAATGTACATCCTCATAGTGCCATCCTTCTTCTTCACAAATATAATCAGCGCACCCCAAGTCGACACACTAGGCCAAATGAACCCCTTATCAAGGAGTTCCTGAAGGTGCTCTTTTAACTCCTTCAACTCTGTTGGTGCCATACGATAAGTGGAATAGAAATGGGCTGAGTGCCCGGCACCAGGTCAATACCAAAATCAATATCCCTGTCCCGTGGCATGCCCGGCAGGTCTGCAGGGAGCACATCAGGAAAATTCCTCACAATTAAAACAGAATCAATACTGGGAGTCTCTGCACCGACATCCCTCACAAAGGCTGAATACGAAAGACAACCCTTCCAAACCATACGCTGGGCCTTCAAGAACGAAATTATCCTACAGGGAACATAATCAGTCGAACCTCGCCACTCAATCCGTGGCATACCCGGCATAGCCAATGTCACTGTCTTTGCATGACATTCCAAAATAGCACGACACAGAGATAGCCAATCCATGCCCAATATAACATCAAAATCCACCATACATAACAATAAAAGATTCACTCGGGTCTTCAGACCCCCTATATTCACCACACACGATCGGTACACATGGCCTACAACAACAGTATCGCCCACAAGAATAGATACATGAACAGGTGAAACAATAGACTCACAAGGTGTATCCAAATAACGAGCAAAGTATGATGACACATAAGAATAAGTGGAACCGTGATCAAATAATATAGAGGCATCTTTGTGGCAGATCGAGACAATACCTGTGATTACAGCATTTGAAGCAACAACATCGGGTCTAGTTGGAAGTGCATAGAAACTGGCCTGACCGCCACCTGATCGACCTCTCCCTCTAGGGCGACCCCAAGCTGCCTGACTTCCACCCCTAGCTGGCTGGGTAGGTGGTGAAGTAACCAGCATTGAAGCCGATGGCTGACTCCTCTGTTGAGATGAACCCGCAAGATGACAAGGACACTGCCTCCACATATGACCCATCTCTCTACACTCATAGCAACTCCCGGGTGCTAGAGCTGAAGGGAACCCCTAGCACCGGAATGACTAACAGATGCACCTGGCATAGAAAAGCCCTGAATTGATGGAGCACGGGACAAACTCTGAGTTGGAAGGGCTAAGTGATGACTAGCCCTGATGAGAACTGTGAGAACCATGACCCAATGACGCCCCAAGATAACCTGGGCGAGCTGGCTGAGCATGCCTGAATGGACGGCATCTACCATGCTAAAACTGACCTCTCGAAGGAGCACCACCATAACTACCAGATCCTCGAGGCCTCTTGGCCTCCCTCTCATCTCGCTCATGGCAATGAACTGACTCAATCTCACGAGCAATGTCTACAATCTCCTCAAAAGTAGCACCAGACACCCTCTCCCTGGTCATGAGAATATGAAGCTGATATGTAAGGCCATCAACAAACCTCCTAATCCTCTCTCTATCTGTCGGAACCAACCAAATAGCATGACAAGCTAACTCTGAGAACCTCATCTCATACTGCATCACAGTCATCTCTCTCTGACGCAACCACTGAAACTACCTATGCAGATCCTCTCTACGAGACTAAAGCACATACTTCTTCAAAAAGAGAACGGAGAACTGTTGCCAAGTAAGTGGTGCTACACCAACAGGCCTACGCCTCTCATAAGCCTCCCACCAAGTGAAGGCAGCTCCAGAAAACTGAAAAGTAGTGAAAGCGACCCTGCTGGTCTCGCGAATACCCGTTGTGCGAAGAATCCTCTAGCACTTGTCTAAGAAACCCTGGTCATCCTTGCCCTTGACACCACTGAAAGTCGGAGGCTGGAGTCTACCAAACCTCTCCAACCTGCGCTGCTCATCCTCTGGCATGGCAGGAGCTACATAATCTTGAGCAGCTGCAACCGGTTGGGCTGGATGTGCCCCCGATGTCTGAAGTCCCTGCACGACCTGCTCAGGAGTGCAAGCGGCGGGAGTCTGAGTGCATCCCCCGACCTAAGAAGTAGCTGCGGCTGTAGTAACTGAGACCGCCTGAGCTAGGCCAGTGCATACTGATAGAATCTGAGCCAAGGCCTCCTGAAGACCCGGAATCACAATGCGCACAGCTGGTGCCTCAGCTGGTGCTGCTGGAGCATCCACAACTGGGACCTAATCCTAAATTGGGGCGGCTGGTGGATCTGTAGGTGTTGTCCTAGCTATTGTGCGGGCTACACCCCTACCCCTACTGTGACCACGACCACGTCATCGGCCTCTAGTGTCCATAATTGGTGGTACTGGTGGTCGTCCATCCTAACCGGTAGCGCGTGTCCTCACCATCTGTGAGATAATAGAATAACAGAAGTTTAGTACTCGGATCAACAGATTCGCACGGTAAGATTTTCAAGAAAATGAAGTTTTTCCTAAAGGTTCTGTAGCCTCTCGAGGATAAATACAGACGTCTCTGTACCGATCCGTGAGACTCTACTAAACCTGCTCATGACTCGTGAGACCTATGTAACCTAGGCTCTGAAACCAACTTATCACGACCCTTAACCTAGACCCGGTCGTGATGGTGCCTCTCGTGAAGACAAGGCCAGCTGACACAGACTTCCAGTTAATTTAACAGATAATAATTCATAATTAAGTCATTAATAACAATAAATCCCATAATAGAGTGAAATATATCAACTACGGAAAACCAAACACAGCCTGACATCGGGGTGTCACCAGTCATGAGCATCTAACATAGTCTAAGTGTATGAAAGAGTTTATACAATCTACTACATATCTAGAACAAGGGAAGTAAAAATAGGAGGGAGAAACACTGGGCTATGAATGCCGAGCAGCTACCTAGTGGACTCCGAATAGCCTGCTGAGCAATCAACCCTCACTGGCAGGACCTAAAGCTCCTGAATCTGCACATAGGGTGCAGGGAGTAAAGTGAGTACTCCAACTCAGTGAGTAATAATAATAAATGAACATTTAGCGATAAGAAATCACGTAAGGCACAATAATATGCTATAAAGAAGCAGTGTAAAAGTAGTAAAAGGCAACGAAACCGCCCCTCGGGTACAATGTCAACAGAATCAGCCCCTCGGGTAATAACATAGAACAACACCAGCCCCTCAGGCTATATCTCATATCACAATGGGTACCCGCGCTCACTGGGGGTGTACAGACTCCAGGAGGGTCCCCTTACGGCCCAAGCACAATATCAAGCCATCTCGTGGCATAATCAAATAGGCTCTTGGCCTCATATCAAGCCACCTCATGGCGTACAACTCAGGCCCTCAACCTCATAATCATGAATTAGCTCAATAACCTCAGAACATAGGCCCTCGTCCCTACTCAGTCAAAAATCTCTAAAAGCCACTTGAGCACAGTAAAATGTGATGCTCAGCCCAAAATATCATTTAGAGTGTTAAAACAAATTAAACATGGCTGAGTTATGAAAACAATATAATTTAGCATGACTGAGTACAGATATAGAAATCAAAACAGTGAGGAAATAGCAGTAAAAATCCCTTAAGGGTCCAAATAGTTGGCACGAGGCCCAAATATGACATTCAGCCCAAAACATGATGATAGCAAACAGTTTTCAATCAAATACGCAGTAAAACAGTCATTCAGGATGGACTAAGTCTCAATCCCCAACGGTGAACGACCACGTGCTCGTCATCTAGAGTGTGTGTCACCTTAATATAGCACAACGATGTGAAATCTGAGGTTTCATACCCTCAGGACAACATTTACAATCATTACTCACCTCTATCTGGTCCAAAACTCTAGCCCGTGATGCCTCTGCCTCTTGAATCAGCCTCCGGATGCTCCAAATCTAACCAAAATCAGTGCAAAACTATCAAAATATGCTAAGGGAACAAAGCCCACTCGAAAGAAATCAAATTACAAGACAAATCCCGAAATTGGCAAAACCTAACACCCGGGCCCACGTCTCGGATTCTGATAAAAATTATATCAATAGACTCCTTATCGCTCCCCGAGTTCATTCATATCAAAAATACCAAAATCCAACCACAAACGACCCCTCAAATCCCAAATTCTAGGTCTCCAATTACAAGCCCTAATTTTTCAATATTAGTCTTGAATTTCATAATTAATTAGGTAGAAAACACATTAGGATTGTGTATTAAGTCCATAAATCTTACCTTCAAGTGTTTCCCTTTGATTCCCTCTTCAATTCTTCTCAAAAAGCTCCACAATCGCTCAAAAATGGTGAAAGTTAGACCCAAAATCGCAGACAATGGCTATTTAAACATTCTACCCAGGCATTCAAATCCTTATTCGCGAACACGGTCAAAGCCTCGCGTTTGCGAAGCACAAACTTAAGTTGACCAAAACTCTCTCTTACGCGAATGCGACCACCCCTCGCGAACGCGAAAGCTTAACTTACTTACTCACCGCGAACACGATACTCCATCCCCAAATGCATAGAACAAACCAACCTGAACCCAGTTGCTCACCTTACTTCTACGTGAACGCGGCATGAACCTCGCTAACGTGATGACCACGAGCCTCAACTCTTTACAATCACGGGACCCCCTTCGCGAACGTGAAGGCCAATTTTACAGCCTCCTTGCCTAACCCTTCGCGAACGCGAGGGCCCACTCGAAACTCTCCCGAGGCCCTCAGGACCTCAACCCGAAACTCTCTCGAGGCCCTCACGACCTCAACCAAACATGCCAACATATCTCATAACATCAGTCAAACTTGTTCCAACCTTCGGAACACTCAAAATAACATCAAAACACCAAATTCGCATAGGATTCAAGCCTATGAATTCCAAAATCTTCTAAATTCCGCTTTCGATCAAAAAGTCTATCAAACTATATATGAATGACCTGAAATTTTGCACACACATCCCAAATGACACAACGGACCTACTGCAACTTCCGGAATTCTATTCTGACCCCTATATCAAAATCTCACCTATCAACCGGAAAATGCCAAAATTCCAATTTTGCCAATTCAAGCCTTAATCTACTCCAGACCTCCAAAACATATTCTGATCACGCTCCTAAGTCCCAAATCACCTTCTAAAGCTATCTGAACCATCGGAACTCACATCTGAGCCCTTTAACACATAAATTAATTCGGTTGACTTTTCCAACTTAAGCTTCCTCAAAAGAGACTAAGTGTCTCAAACCTTACCAAAACCTCTCCGAATTCGAGCCAACTAACCCGATAACACAAAATACATTTGAACAAGGTAATAAGAAGTAGAAATGGCGGGAAACGGAGCGATAACTCATGAAATAATCGGTCAGGTCGTTACAGCAAGTAAGGGTCATTGATGATGTGAAAAGACGCCAAAGATTAAGAGGTAAAACATCTATAGGTAGATCTTTGTAGCACCAAGTCTTAGTACTCTCCTAAAGGGGGGAAGATGGTGTGATATGGTATTAAGTCGGAGTTACTGGTTCAGGTAACTATGGAATAATAAAGGAAGAATGTGGTAGAAAGGCGAAAGGAATGAGATTGCATTTATTCAGACCCTACAGATATGTTACAACTCCAGAACATTATGCAAGCATGCCGCCGGGGAGAGGCATTAAGGATTCCCACACCATATGTTATTGATAAATAAGTACGAATGAACACTTGATATATAAGGAGCCAGTACGAGTGGCAAGTTAAGACAAAGAAAATAACCCAAGCGATATTATGTGGAATATAGATATGAGAATGGACAACCAGTAGTTAGTAGTTGATTCGGGAAGAACCTAGTTATGGCTAGACAAGAGGATACAGACAACTCATGCAGATTGTGCAAAGTAAACGTAGTGAACCCCAACATAGTGAATTCGGTCTTGTAGATATAATGACATCGTGATCCTTAAGAAATATTTGGATAGGATTTTGGGTAGTTAAAAGTACCTTATATGTGTTACAGAGATAAAAGAAAGTGCCACCAGGGAGATAGCCAAAATTTCAGTTCAGAGGCAATCATACGAGCCCAAGGGCGCGGAGGTAGGTAACTAAGGATAATTATAGGCAAGTAAGAACATCAAAAATTCCTTTGGGTATACCACGTAATCAGCTTGCAGCTTTATAAGAGTCAGATGATCTCCCTTATGTACTACAATGAAAGACTAGCAGAGGAAAAAGGAAGAAGGCTTCAACCTAGGCATAGTAACTTGAAGAAGAAATGGTCTTGTAAAAATAGTCTCACTACAACGTTGTATGCACACCATAAGAGAGTGGCACCTATCGTGGCTAATGAATGGGGAAAAAATCAAAGGTTTTGTTTGAGATAATATGAGATATAGGAAATTACGACATTCGTGGGCAATAAGACAAGCCAAGTATTCATGTAACAAGTGGCTTACATTTAAAGATAGCTAAGAAGGCGCGAAAGGAAATCTATGGTGCTAGCAAGTTAAAGGAAGGTTGCGAGTATTATAAATAGATATGTATAGGTCGCAAGATAATGTATCATAGAGCGACAAGCTTTTGGGTAGATAGGAGTAAGGATAAGAAAATGTGTGTGAGAAGGTGACAAAAATAGGTAAGTCCTCGAGATTAAACCCATCAAAATAGATGAGAGCTTATGGTTTCCGTAAGTAATAGAAAGCTCGATACACCCTGAATGAACTCAAAGGAGTCTAAGACTAGGTGCATTTAGAAGAGATGGAATGTTGCCGTGGTAGTGGAATAAGGGTGTAATTGTAATAGATTAGAGGATGACGCTTAGGCCTTTGATTGAGTAACGATTTAACGAGAAAGGGATTTCATGATTAGCACGAGATTAGAATACCCCCCATAAGATGAATCGTGTTGGGATGCTATGAAATAAGTATAGTATTATCCCTAGGTGGATCAGGAAAATAAAGTTCCCGATGAGATGTGAGCCCTAGTGATAGTGTATTACGTAAGAGGTTGCAAGTTATTAGTGGTGGATTATAGATCAACATTAAGGTGAATCAACAATAGATGGATAAAAGTTCCAAAGTATGTGATGAGATTATGCTAAAATTCTTAATATGAACATTAATGAGGAAGCATTAAAGGACTTAGATTTATACATGTTGGATAAGCAGCGAGAGAATAACCTAGATTTGGGTAACAGGCCTCGATAATAATAAAACAAAAGTAAGAGTTATGGTATAGTTTGGCCTGCCTAGATGCAGCAAAGCCATAAGGAGAGATATCTGAGGCTATGAAACAAAATATATCAATAGTCGTAAGTTCAACAAAGTACCAAGCGAAGAACTTCAGTACACCTATAGATGCCTAGAGGGACAACTTGTCATAGTTATGTATATGCTCATAAAGTGAGGCTTAAAGATTGTCTAAAAGATGGAGGAAAAAGGGGAGAAGAGTCGCTAGGCACTCATACAAGGACACAGTCGTACATACTGCATGACATAAGGTAGAAACAGTTACGAGATTGGAAGAATTATGACCACATGAATTTATTCACAAAACAGTTTCCTAAATGGCAAGGAGAGCATTAAAGTATTCGTAAGAGCGATAGTTTATGAAACTGATAAGTGCATCAGTTAACATTCGAGGACGAATGTTACAAAGGGGGAAATGATGTTACACCCCAAGTTTTCATATGTGAGAGTACGTCGTAAGCCATTGATGTAAGCTTGGAAATGAGATTATATTTGGAAGAAAATAAAGTAAGTTAATCATGTTACCTTGGAGGTTACAAATATTTAAGATCATTAATAACGAGTACCAAGAGGGTTGGAAAGTTTAGAAGCTAAACCAATTGAAGAAAATAAGTTTCGTCGAAAGTCGATAAGTATCGAATGTTATAACATGTACTTTGGGGTGAGACTAGGGTTCTTAACATGATAAGGAGTTTATTATATGAGTTATTTTAGTCATATGTTAGTAATTTGCTACGTTTTGAAGGCAAGCAAGTTGTGGAACAAAAGTTGGCAAAGGTCACCACAAGTTACATTCATAATGTGCTGAAACTTAGGTCAAATGTAACTGAACATTTCTCCCAATATACTTAGAATTATTGGGTGATATACCTACCAAATTGAATATTTACGAGTTTAGTTTCTAACACACTAAACCATTCATTGATACGATATTGGAGTAGAGAGATATTCGCATTTTTGCGAGACCGCGCAAACACCTTCCAATGGGACCCACTTAGGCGGTGGTCGACCTACTTCACTTTATAAATGATTTGGACGCCTATTTTTAACTCATTGTCATCTCAAATTCGTCTCCAAACTTCTCCTAACCTTTTAAGCAAATACCACAAGGGTTTGGAGTGATTCCAAAGTGATTTCACCATATTTCAACATCAAAACTTAGTTCTAGTGAAGAACAACACCTCTTTGAGGTTGTGTTGTCATTAAGGATTGTTGTGGGCTGTGTTTTGCTGGAATTCCAAGTTGTTGCTACTGGATAAGGTGAGTATAACAGCCTACTAATTGTGCTTAAGCTTGCTTGTATGTTGGTTAAGTTGTTAGGATTATAAACTACAAGATAATACTTGGATTAGCATAAGTCACTTCTATGGTGTTGTATTGTCATTGAGGGTTGTTGTAAGCTGAATATAACTTGGATTTCGACTTGAAGTTACTGTATGAGGTATGTGTATTGTGTTCTTGCATGTGATTAAGGTTATCTTGATATTGATTAAGTTAAATGGATGGAGTTGACATGAACTAGTGAATAAAGTTACTAATTGAAGATAGTTGGAGTTGAGGATTCTTTCCTTTGTTATAAATATATGGTATAAGGATGGAATCATGGATGAATGACTTCATTATCATGTTAATTATAGTGTTAAATTAATGTAAGAAGTCTATAAGAGGTGATATTGGTTATACGGATTCTAATCGGAGCTTGTCACTCGTCGTGAAGTAGTTGTGACTTGTTGATGTTATATGGTGTCTTTTTATTGATATTTATATGTTGATGGATTTCACTGGTTGTTTTTGTTGGTATATGGTATTGGAGGAGGCCCTTGTTATAGGGGAGATGCTGCCCAAATTTACATAAATGAGCTACTAGCTTAAGTTACAGACTTAGCCTTTGCTCAGCACTGATTTTGAATCTCTTTATACTATGATAGATTGAGTGACTTGTTTGAAGAGTTGCTTGGAAGGTATTAAGGACTCAACGGGTTTAAGGTATGTTAAGGCACTTCTTTATTTCTTTTGGCATGATCTAAAGTTAAATGAATACGCTATTTCATAACGGATCTACTCCTAGCAACTAAGGTTGCCCAAGTTGTTCTTTCCTTATAAAGTTATTCTACGCAAGTATGTATGATCCTTGAATCCTCCTAAGGTTCATATTGGTGGTATGGATGTACATAATGTTAATCAAAGGTGCAATGACCTTAAGTCATTTTGAAAGGCTTAGAATGTGATTCCATGAGTCTAGCATGCATTATATATAGTACCTATTTTACTCTACCGAGCCATGCTATAGTCGGCCGGGTACGGCACCTATTGTGCAACCACTAATCAGTTGGTTTTACCGAGCTCCACGTGGCCGGGTACAATTCTACTGAGCCTTATGATGGGTGGGTATGTTTTTACCGAGTCCTCTTTGAGGCCAGGTACGATATGATGATGATGATGCCCACAGAGGTGTATGTTTTTAAAAGTTTATGTATATATATGTATTATGCATTTCATGTCAGTAGCCCCCAGAGGCACTCAGATGTTATAGGTTGTGTAAGGCCCCGGAAAATTTCGCTAAGCAACCTAGGATTTCGTGGTGCCATGTAGGTTATTAAACTATTTTATGTGTTATTAACATGGTGGGCATCAATTGAATTTGGTAAATATGTGTACAAGTCTTATGGTAAGTAATTTGGGGTTCAAGGAAAGGCCTAAGTCTAAGGAAAATGGAAAAGTTCATAATAGGCTAAGATTTCAAATGAGTTCGCACAAGCCACCACTTTGAACGAGACTATCTAAGTATATATAAGGTTTTATGTTATGAACAACCTATCATATAAAATCTCTTCGAGTCTAGTTTCCAACGCTTCAAACCGTTCGTCATTTGGACATTCCTACACAAAGTTATGATCAAATTACCAAAGGCTAGAAAAATGCGATTCTGCGGTGAAATCTGCGATCGCAGATTTAACTCTGCGGACCGAAATGAAGCAGAACACCCAGTTCTGGGCAACGAGTTCTGTGATGAACCTGCGGCCCGCATACCCATTCTGCGGTGGATTCTGCGATCACATACTTGACATCGGAGGGTTAATTTTCTAATTTTTATAACCCGACCCCATTTTAATATATAGCCTTTAGGGCTTCATTTGGGGTCATTTTCAACTGATTTTAGAGAGAGGTGAGAGCATTTTAGAGAGAGAATGAGGAACCCATCATTTAAATCATCCAAATCTTGCATCAATCTTCAATAATCAAAGAACCCAATCACAAGTTCTTCATCTAAGAGGTAAGATTCTATACCCTAGGTTTTAATTTCGAGTTTGGAGTATAAGATGGGTTATTGAGGTATGATTCTTCGGTGTATTAGTATTGTGTATACATGCATGTACAACTTAGGTTTATTGGAAGATTGTTTAACATAAATAAGTAAAGATTTTGGGGAATGAAGGAAAACCTTGAAAAAGAGATTTGAAATCAAGATGCTCAACTAGTATTTGATAAAATGCTCAAATGAGCTAGAATTATGAATATCTTCCTAATTTGTGTTCAATTTTGTTATGTCTCAAAGTAGATTGGGATTGCTAGAATTTCCGGAACGTTGTAGTAACTTAAGGAAAGCTTAAACAAGGTATGTATGGCTAAAACCCTCTTTTATTAGAAATTGAGCTCCGTTGGCATTTACGAAAGTGTGGTAAGAGCTGAATTGGTTAGTATATTGATTGTTATTACGCATTAATTGATTTGCAATTATCTACACATATACGTGAAGGTTGTGCCTCAATGTGAGTAATGTTCCATTCTTGATAATTAGAGAAGTATGAAGAATACAATTATGCGTTGAAATGCTTAGGCTGCAAGCCAAGATCGAAACGGAGAATTTTTCATGCTAGCTATGTGCTCACTTACCTGTGATTGCAACTTGAATTTACGTATATGTCTATGATCACAACTTGTAAGATGAATATTGAAAATGGAAAACGAGGTGATAATGGTGGCCCTGAGTGCCCCAGGATTGATATGATATATGTGAAATAAAAATTCTGACGTGATGACTAATGAGAAAGGGATAATGCCTAGATAGGGCGACCTAGCCGATCGGGTCGAGATCGGACACCATGCCGCACACATGGTAGTAATGTGCTGATATTGAATTCCGGATAAGGGAAAGGAAATATTGATTGAGATATATGCCTCCAATGAGGTGACCTAGCCGGTCGGATCATGATCGGACTCAGCTTAAGATAGCGGTGGCATTGAGAACAGTGATGAACGTATGAAAGAGATGCCCCAAACTGAGTTTTGGAAATTATATGAAGGATTGCATGAATTGCACATTTGATTTACTCACGTGGCTTACTCGTACTTGCTTGATAGTTCTTTCTAGTAAAATGGTGTTTAGTTATACATACTAGTACTATTCCATGGTACTAACGTCCCTTTTGTCGGGGGCGCTACATTTTTTTATGAATGTAGGTGGCTCCATAGCGGATAGTGTTGATCGTGTGTAGCGGAGCATCCTTCTTCTAAAGATCTTGGTGAGACCCCTTCTCCTTCGAGGGGCTATATTTCACATCTTCTTGTTTTGGACTTTTACTTTTAAGGTATAGCCGGGGCCTTGTTACCAGCATTTTCATATTATTCTTTAGTTGTAGTTAGAGGCTCCGTAGACAGGTTGTGGGTAGTGTCGGGCATGGGAATTTAAAATAGAAATATTGATGTTTGGCAATGATGTATAAAACTTGTAATACTTTTAAAATGGCGAATGAAGTTGCTAATGAAAATGAAATGGAAATCGTTACTGATATGTTTATAGAATTTGATTAATGGAGTCCATATCCAATTTATTCATGAGTTAGTTTGGGTAGAATGAGGTCTAACAGGTTTGCTCGGTCGGGTTTACTCGGTTGAGCGCCGGTCGTGCTCCTCATATTTTGGGGCATGACAAACTTGGTATCAGAGCCTAAGGTTTTAAAGTGTCCTAGGATGTCTCGGAGCTGTGTCTTGTAGAGTCCTTCTTATCGGTGTGTTGTCGACCACATCTATAAGTTGGAGGCTACATGGGCATTTAGGAATGTTACCCTTCTTCAACACTCCAGATCGTGCAATAAATCTTAACTATGAGATTGTCTTCTAACTCGTGCGTTGAGATTCAAGGTAAGTTTAAACGCTCTTTCATCTATTTCAAGTAATGTTGTCATATGGAATGACCAATGGGCAAAGGCCTGAATATTAAGGAGATGGCACATGTATCATGTTGAACAAATTGTACGAATATATGAGGTACGTACATAGTACCAGAAGCATACTTTATTCGAGAAAGTGTTAAAAATGATTGTGACCTCCAAAGAAACATTGAATTGATAAGTGATATGTAAGTTTGAATAGCACATGTGGGTAGTGTGAGAAGTATGTAAATGATCCTAAGGTGTGAAAGAAAATTGGTTATATAAGCACGTGATATATGGGAGACATGACCAGGAGATTAATGATGAGAGTGCAAGTCTCTCCTATGAGACAAGAAGTTATGAAATGAGAGTCAATTAAACCCACGATGAGAAGACCCCTATACTACGAACTTCATAAAACTCCAGAAGTGTACAGAGTGATGTTACACTCCTAAAGGATATTGATATGGGGAATTGGAATCCCAAGCCCGTGTGGCCGAATAAGAGTAGAAAACTTATGAGGTTAATACCATGGTGACTTAAATTTCCCTAATAGTCGAACATATATATGAGGGATAGAGATATGAGACATATGTCCCTAAAGTTGCTAAATTCAAGACTTGTGTCAAAATCCGAGACATTCGCCCTAAGTGGGGGAGGAAAGGCCATAGTAAGTCCACTTAAATACAATGAAACAAGAGTAAGACCATGTAGATATGATGTTTGAATATTTTGTTGAAGACATGCATAGTCTAGAAAAGTGATAATGGATGACGTGATTATCTGAAAGGATATGCTAATGCTAGACCGCTAGTACCCCCAAGAAGGTGGAAGGTTAACAAAGGTAAATTCTTCATACAGGGCAATATGAATGATAAGGTCAATGATCCTAGAAACTAAGAGTACGTTTGTAACGGGATCTTATACTTGTTAGAGGGTCAGGAACAATGGAACCTAACGAAGTACTATAGGTAAAATGTGAAAGGTTGCGGGATTTTAGAATGGGTTAATCATAGATCTGTGATTTAACCAAAGTACCAAGGTGTTAAGAAAGGTGGAACTAGTGGGAGAAATAAATGTGATGCCATAATAACCCAAGAGGGTATTTGGGCTTCGTGGAGGGACTCTAAAGAATCTTACAAGCAAAGAAGTGTTAAGTGATATACGGATGAGCACACTTTCCCACGGATACCTAATAAGAGTTAAGAGGTGAGCAGAGATGAAATAACTAGGGGAAAAGACCATGTAACATGTGGAAGAGTGCATGGCTATTCACTGGCTAGGAATTATGAGGCAAGAAGAAATGTGAAGAAAATCTATAAATTGAGATGTCCATGGTTATCGCAAAATAGTTCATATCAGAGTGGTGGACTCGCCTGGAGCACAAGTGTTAATAGAAGGTATAAAGGACTAACCGTAATGCTACCGACTTGGGTGACACTGAATGGTAACTAAAGAAGCTAGAGACAATTCATGTCTACATACAATTGAAAGTGAGGCTACTGGAGGTGAAATTGTGGTATAATAAACTCACTAAACCAGACACAATGATATTACAAGTTCACGGGAGGTAGACAAGTGCGGGGCACAATAAGGCTATCAATTATGCACTATGAGCAAAATAGAATGGGGATGAATGTTCCAGTTAGAAAGAAAAGATGGTACCCGCATATTGTCCAGGCCAAAGGGCGATCAAAAAGGGAAAGACAACACAATCTATCAAAGGGAAAATGAAAGGTTCAAAATAGATTGAAAGTGGATGAACACTTGTTACAGACCAAACATGTTTAACATGGTAACTCTTAAACCGCAATATCAGGAAACTCTATTGGTTGCTACAATACGGGAAATGAGGTGAGTTAATCATCGAGGATAGAATCAGGTGGACTAAGTCTTACACTTAAGAGTAAAATCAAAAGTGGTTGTTAAAGAATTGAGGAGGATCTCAAGTTTCAGAGAATGCCCTTCTTGGGCCAGTGACTCTTCAAAAATTGTATACATATAAAGGGTGATGATATGTGTTTTGGGAAGTGTTGAATAATAAAGAGAGATCATGAGAATATTCACAAGGGAAGTAGAGTGGTTTCTTAAATTCTATAAGTCACGTAAGGGGGAAAGAGGTTGACCATGAGAGGTCTGAGCACAATGTTACATTACATTTGATGCAATGTCGTGCATGTTGATGATGTGAAAGTGTGTCCGAAGTCTAGAAGATATGATTTCTTTGAAATAAAAGGTGCTATAAGAAAACTCATCCAGTAATGTCTTTTGTTGAGAATTTGGAATAGCAAGTTCATATATTCACAAAAGATTGTAACCATATCAAGGAAATTATTGAAGAACTCAAATCCTAGGAGGTCATATGTCAGAGAAATGGGACATAGATGGTCCACTATTGATGCAACATGACCAGGTGATCGCTTATGCTTCAAGGCAACCCAAGAATCATGAAAAGAAATATTCGACACATGACTTAGAACTTGCGGCGATAGTTTTTGTATAAAGATTTGGCGACACTATGTGTATGGGGTCCATGTTGATGTATTTATGAACCACAAGAGCCTTCAATATATTTTTTTAAACAAAAGGAGTTAAATCTGAGACAGAGAGGATGGCTCGGGTTATTCAAGGACTATGATATTGAGATTCTCTATCACCTGGAAAAGGCCAATGTTGTGGCGGATGCTCTTAGTCGGAAATCTATGGATAGTTTAGCTCACTTGGAGATATGTCAAAGGTAATTGGCCATGGAGGTTCACCAGTGGCTAGTTTGAAAGTTTGTCTTGCCAAGTCTGCTGAAGGTAGGGAAATTGTGCAAAATAGGGCTGAGTCGTCGCTTGCGGCGGAGCAGTATGCTCAACTATATATCAAAGAAATAGTCAAGTTGCATGGCACTCCAGTCTCAATCATTTCAGATCGAGGGGCTCAATTCACGACAAACTTTTGGAAGAAATTTCAGCAAGGTTTGGGTACTCAAGTAAATCTTAGTATAGCCTTTTATCTACAAACTGATGGGCAGGCAGAGCGGACCATTCAGACGCTTGAGGATATGTTGCGTGCTTGTGTTCTTGAATTCAAAGGTAGCTGGGATGAATATTTACCCCTCATAGAGTTTTCTTATAACAACAGCTTTCATGCTAGTACTCAGATGGCACTATTTTGAGAATTATATGGTAGGAGATGTAGATCTCCTATTATGTGGTTCGAGGTCGGAGAAGCTGAATTGATAGGGCCAGACCTTGTGCGTTGGGCTAGGGAGAAGGTTAAGATTATTAAGGAGCGGTTGAAAACTGCTCAGAACCGTCAAAAGTCCTATTCGAATGTTCATCGAAGAGATGTTATATGAAGAAATCCCAATTGTCGTTCTTGATAGGCAAGTCCGAAAGTTGAGAAATGAATAAATTGCCTCCGTGAAAGTGTTATGGAGAAACCAACAGGTTGAGGAAACCACTTGGGAAGCTAAGGAAGAAATGAAAAAGAAGTACCCCTCGTTTGTTTGAAAATGCTCTCACCTCTCTCTAAAATCAGTAGAAAATGACCCCAAATGAAGCCCTAAAGGCTATATATTAAAATGGGGTCGGGTTATAAAAATTAGAAAATTAACCCTCCGATGTCAAGTATGTGATCGCAGAATCCACCGCAGAATGGGTATGCGGGCCGCAGATTCGTCGCAAAACTCGTTGCCCAGAACTGGGTTGTTCTGCTTCATTTTGTGACCATTCTGCGATCGCAGAATGGTTTTGCGGTCCGCAGAGTTAAATCTGCAATCGCAGATTTCACCGCAGAATCGCATTTTTTCAGCCTTTGGTAATTTGATCATAACTTTGTGTAGGAATGTCCAAATGATGAACGGTTTGAAGCGTTGGAACTAGACTCGAAGAGATTTCATATGATAGGTTGTTCATAATATAAAACCTTATATATACTTAGATAGGCTCGTTCAAAGTGGTGGCTTGTGCGAACTCATTTGAAATCTTAGCCTATTATGAACTTTTCCAATTTTCCTTAGACTTAGGCCTTTCCTTGGACCCCAAATTACTTACCATAAGACTTGTACACATATTTACCAAATCTAATTGATGCCCACCATGTTAATAACACATAAAATAGTTTAATAAGCCTACATGGCACCACAAAATCCTAGGTTGCTTAGCGAAATTTTCCGGGGCCTTACATTCTCCCCCCCTTAGGATCATTCGTCCTCGAATGATAATTTGAGTCAATCCGCAATTACTTAGTAACTTATATCCTTTCTCACACATCTTTAACTCCCAAATTTTGACTAACTCCCAAATATTTCAGAAATTTCGGCAGAGTTTCCCTTGTAACTAGGACTATCCACCTATCAGAGGGCCCCAAAAACACACCTCAACAACATATATGTGATCAGATGATGCAACAAAACATAAAACAACACCAATTGTAGTCCCATAATGAACATATAATTGGAAAGGAATGCTCTTACATTAGCTGAACAAGCGATACAAAATTTATGTGAAATAACTTCATAGAACTATTTCATTGCTAAGGAGGAACCCAACATTTAAATCATCAAAATCTTGCATCAATCTTCAAGAATCAAAGAACCCAATCACAAGTTCTTCATCTAAGAGGTAAGATTCTATACCCTAGGTTTTAATTTCGAGTTTGGAGTATAAGATGGGTTATTGAGGTATGATTCTTGGGTGTATTAGTATTGTGTATACATGCATGTACAATTTAGGTTTATTGGAAGATTATTTAACATAAATAAGTAAAGATTTGGTTGGGGAATGAAGGAAAACCTTGAAAAAGAGATTTGAAATCAAGATGCTCAACTAGTATTTGATAAAATGCTCAAATGAGCTAGAATTATGAATATCTTTCTAATTTGTGTTCAATTTTGTTATGTCTCAAAGTAGATTGGGATTGCTAGAATTCTGAAACGTTGTAGTAACTTAAGGAAAGCTTAAACAATGTATGTATGGCTAAAACCCTCTTTTATTAGAAATTGAGCTTCGTTGGCATTTGCAAAAGTATGGTAAGAGCTGAATTGGTTAGTATATTGATTGTTATTACGCATTAATTGATTTGCAATTATCTACACATATACATGAAGGTTGTGCCTCAATGTGAGTAATGTACCATTCTTGATAATTAGAGAAGTATGAAGAATAGAATTATGCGTTGAAATGCTTAGGCTGCAAGCCAAGATCGAAACGGAGAATTATTCATGCTAGCTATGTGCTCACTTACCTGTGATTGCAACTTGAATTTACGTATATG
This sequence comes from Nicotiana sylvestris, assembly GCF_000393655.2. Taxonomy (NCBI): domain Eukaryota; kingdom Viridiplantae; phylum Streptophyta; class Magnoliopsida; order Solanales; family Solanaceae; genus Nicotiana; species Nicotiana sylvestris. The sequence goes on from NC_091058.1 coordinate 98,658,172, forward strand.
TCTATGATCACAACTTGTAAGATGAATATTGAAAATGGAAAACGAGGTGATAATGGTGGCCCTGAGTTCCCCGGGATTGATATGATATATGTGAAATAAAGATTCTGACGTGATGACTAATGAGAAAGGGATAATCCCTAGATAGGGCGACCTAGCCGATCGGGTCGAGATCGGATACCATGCCGCACACATAGTGGTAATGTGTTGATATTGAATTCCAAATAAGAGAAATGAAATATTGATTGAGATATATGACTCCAATGAGGTGACCTAGCCGGTCGGGTTGTGATCGGACTCCGCTTAAGATAGCGGTGGCATTGAGAACAGTGATGAACATATGAAAGAGATGCCCCAAACTGAGTTTTGGAAATTATATGAAGGATTTCATGAATTGCATATTTGATTTACTCACGTGACTTACTTGTACTTGCTTGATAGTTCTTTCTAGTAAAATGGTGTTTAGTTATACATACTAGTACTATTCCATGGTACTAACGTCCCTTTTGCCGGGGACGCTACATTTTTTTATGAATGTAGGTGGCTCCATAGCGGATAGTGCCGATCGTGTGTAGCGGAGCATCCTTCTTCTAAAGATCTTGGTGAGACCCCTTCTCCTTCGAGGGGCTATATTTCACATCTTCTTGTTTTGGACTTTTACTTTTGAGGTATAGTCGGGGCCTTGTTGCCGGCATTTCCATATTATTCTTTAGTTGTAGTTAGAGGCTCCGTAGTGTCGGGCATGGGAATTTAAAATAGAAATACTGATGTTTGGAAATGATGTATAAAACTTGTAATACTTTTAAAATGGCGAATGAAGTTGCTAATGAAAATGAAATAGAAATCGTTACTGATATGTTTATAGAATTTGATTAATGGAGTCCATCTCCAATTTATTCATGAGTTAGTTTGGGTAGAATGAGGTCTAACAGGCTTGCTTGGTCGGGTTTACTCGGTTGAGCGCCGGTCGCGCTCCTCGGATTTTTGGGCGTGACAGGTTGTATCTCCTCTATCTCTCTTTACATTATTGTTCTTGTTTATGTTTTCCTGCCTTACATACTCGGTACTTTATTCGTACTGACGTCCCTTTTGCCTAGGGACGCTGCGTTTTATGCCCGCAGGTCCCGATAGACAAGTTGACATTCCTCCTAGTAGGCTATCAGCTCAGTGAAAGGTGTTGGTGCACTCCACTTGCTCCGAAGTTGCCTATTTGGTCAGTATAATTTGGACATGTATTGATTAGTATGGCGGGGCCCTGTCCCGACCTTTATGATGTGTATGTACTCTTAGAGGCTTGTAGACAGATGTCATGTATATGAAAGATTATATGGCCTTGTCGGCCTATGTTCATTGTACGACTGTTCATTTTGGGTCTTATAGGACCATATGTCACATGTATAAATTTGTATTACATCTTGGGTCGTCCTACGTCAAGTATTCCCTTATGTTTTATTCTGGTTATATCATGACGGCCCTTCCGGCCCATTTACCCATGATGGTATAATAAGAAAGATACGTTACGTTGGTACTCGGTTGGGTAAGGCAGCGGGTGACCGTTGCGGCCCTCCGATTTGCGTCGTGACAGAGAATTCCACCACGCCCGAAATACCAAGTCACGCTACTCCATCAACCAAAGCCTGAGTATTCATAAACCGATTGTCTTTCCTCTGCGGTATTTAAATGTTTAATTCCTAAATCATGCACCGAGAAATCCTCCTTTCAAGTCATTCACTGCCTCGACACATAGACAAGCACCCTATCATTACACAAACATTGTGTGATAATAGTCTGAACATCATAGCAAGCTGCGTGTAGCCTTGAAACCCTCGAACATACAGTTATTGAGCTGAAATGGTAGAACATCCTTCCGTAAGAAGACGATAATAACATGCTCGAATGCGCAGGGAGAAAAATCCTACTCCTCATTTGTAGTACCGCTGCAACTCCTCGATGCCCAATTGACACGAGAGTTGAACATCGAATAAGAATGAGTAGGAAGGATATAAAGGCATACGCTTCAAAGGAATCAAATCGCACGATGGGGAATCAAGAAGGGAAGTACTCCTAATAGCCATGTAGCCTCTGAAGATAAGTACAGACGTATATGTACCAATCCGCAAGACTCTACTAGACTTGTTCATGACTCGTGAGACCTAAGTGAACCTAGCACTCTGATACCAAGCTGTCACGGCCCAAAATCTACTATAGATCATGAAGGCGCCTAACGCCGTCGTCAGGCAAGCCAACGGTGATTTACCAATCTAATTATTCTTTTTAAAAATGTTAAAATCATAATTTTCATTAATTAAATAGCGTGAAATGGATTTGCTGGGTAAATGATAATATTTACACGAACTACAATAATGAACCACCCTTAGGAACCCCCAAAACCCGGTGTCACAAGTTCATGAGCATCAACTAGAAAATATAATAAAATATAACATCTGTCTGGAATACAAATTAGACAGGAGAATATAAATAACTCTGATGGAGACTTTGCAAGCTGCGGATAGTAACATGAAATGCAGCTCACGGACCACCAGACATATATGTACCTGCACAAAAATGTGCAGCAAGTGTAGCATGAGTACGTAAATCAACACGTACCTAGTAAGTATCTATCCTAACCCTAGAGAACTAGTGACGAGGGGTCGACATCGACACTTACTAGTGGTCCAATAAAACAGTTACAATAAGAAGTAAACAGGTATGGGGTCTGTAAACAAACGAAAAAACAAGTGTAAATACGTGGTACAATCCTTCTCTCAACCGCAACTAAAACTCTCGATTAACAGCTTCCTCCTCAATCAGAGAATATATATATAATGGACCTCACCAGATAAGTTTCCATAATGAAAATATAGAAAACTCCCAGATGCACTAGCCTCTTGACAAATATTACGCACGATTCCATAGGAGTATCTTATAGAAATGTCGAGGCGTACGACCCAATCCCATCTACATAACCATAGGTACATTTATTATATTACCGAGGCGATCGGTCCACTCTCATGAGAGTGTGGTACATAATCTTGCCGAGGCGAATGGTCCGCTCCCATAAAAGTGTGCGCACTGTCGAGGGTCGAACGACACGAACAATAGATATATCTATTACATTGCCAAGGCGTACGACCCGATCCTATTAGAATAAGAAGATTTATGTCACGACCCAATTTCTCCTATAGGCTGTGATGACGCCCAACGTTACCGTTCGGCAAGCCAACAGCGAACTAACCACATGATTGTTTCTTTTAACAATTTAGAAATAGTTTATTTTTAATTAGTTAATAAATAAGAAGTGAGAATTTAATAAAATGAGAGAAACAATTTTTAAGAAAAAATAAAACGAGTAAATAACCAAAAATCATCATGTGTCTACTAGCATAATCTCCAAGACCCAGTGTACAAGTGTATGAGCTACTAGTAGAATATACAAAAAAAATACTACACTACTGTCTGAAGTGAAATAGACAAAAAGTAAAAGCAAAAGGAAGACTTCGGGTGCTACAAAACATGCTCAGAGGGCAGCTCACTGCAAAGTCTCGTGGAACCAAGGATGCGCACCGGAGTGATAACCAGATGCACCTGCCTCAAATCCTACACGGGTAGTGCAGAAGTATAGCATAAGTACATAAACAACATGAACTCAGTAAATATCTAGTCTAATCTCGAAGAAGTAGTAAGGAGGGGTCAGCTTCGACACTTACTATGAGCTAACTATAAAATAATGAAAATTCTAATTAAACATGGGCTATATAAATGAAATTGAAAACCCGATAACAAGAAATAAATAAACAATACTTTTACTGATAGTAAATCCCAAATCAATTTCCATCATTTAACAACATACCCTCTCAAGCCAAACAATGGATATCAATTATAATTGAGCTCCAATTATTATATATAGTGAGGTCTTTTACAACCCCCACATTTAAACCGCCACAATAAAAACTATATTATGGAAGGTTAGCTCAAACGCCACAAAACAAACGTGTTGTGACAGTTTTGTATGACTTCCATAAATAAACCGCCACACATTGACAAATTTTTTGTAGTGGAATCTCTTTAAAAGCCTAAAGGCTAACATTAAGGAAACCGTTTCCAAGAAACAGTCTTACGATGTAAATTACTTGTATTTAAGGAAACAATTTCCATCTCTACCAACACTAAAAATATTTTAGATTCTTCCAAAAGAAAAGGAAAAAAAAAAAGAGATTCCAATTTTTCTCTCTTTCCATAAACCAAAATATACCAAAAATCTCAAAGAAATTTCCCTCTATTTTGTTGATTTCTGACATCTTTCTTCTAAAAGGATAGCATTGTGATTTATACACTATTAAATACCATTATCATGTTGTGTATATTAACATATTGTGTATATTAAATATCATCATTATATCTCGTGCATATACACATTTATACATAATTACGTGCTACATACATACATACATACACACACATATATAGTATTACACAATCAATATATACAATGGTTATCATTATATCGTGCATATACACATTTATACATAATTACATATTACATACACACACACACACATATAATTTATTACACAATCAATATATACAATATATAAATATATACGTGATATTTACTTGGTATACTATCTGGTGTAATTTATACATAGTTTACATCGTATATAAGTTATCAAATGTAATTTGTACATAGTTTATTATAATTATACATGACTTATACAATGTATATTATCATAATTATGAGATTATATTCTAGGCTTCCATATGTATATTATTATACATGTTATATTCCATATTTGTTAGTTTCTTTTTTATTTTATTTTTTGTAAATGAGAATAACCAAATAATGTATGTGAGTAATAGTTAAGTATAAAGTCTTTTTGAATAGTGTAACTTGATTAACCTTTTTTTAAGGAAATCAAATGCTTTGGATGCGAGATTTTGGGTCCAAGTTAAAGCTATCTACTAGGGAATGAATTATTTAATTGTCATGTGTGTAAAATACATATGGTGCTAGAAATGTGTCATTGTTTTGGAACGGACTAATAAGAAAATTGTGTCATTTAAATTGAAACAGAGGGAGTAGTATATATGTTTTTTGATTTAATCATTTTGTAAATGGAGGGGCTAATATGTTCAAAAATCAATAATTAAAGATAAAAGTAAAACAAGCATAATTTATTTTTTGAGTTTTTCACTTTATGGTATATTGTAAATTTCTTCTTTTACATTGTTCCATAGAGGATGAGGGGATTAGGTTGAATTGGAATCTATTACGGTGTTGAATTAAAAGTAACCGATCTTAACCAAAAAACTAGTGTCTCCTTGAAGAAACAGAAGGCGATCGTCTCTTGTTATTGAGCTTGTATCATTTTGGTTATATAATTGTGCTTTTAACTTTCTTCAACCCTTTTTTGGGTTGCTTTAGATCACGTAAATTCTATTGTGTTGATTGGATCTTGAGAGTTCTAGCCCTTAAGTATAAACTTGCTTTCTGAATTAGCCCAACACATTTAGAGATCTAAAAACGAAAGGACGACAGTAAGAAATAACCAATGGATATAGCTTCTTTAGCAAAATTTCTGGTTCCTTACATGTTTCAACCATGTAAAATATTTGAGTATGGTGCTATAACATTTATACTACTCCTCGAATTCTATGTCCAAAATTGATTAGAGGAACAATGAGAATTTTAGTAGAATAAAAAATCAAAAAAAGATCTGGAGTCTGTCAGACAGCCTTAGAAGTCAAGGATACAATGGTACGAGCCTGTAGAACAGATCCTGTTCAAGTAAGGTCGCGCACGCTACTTGGAGAACATGATTTTATAAAGTGTCGTGAACTGATTACTTCTTCCGATGTGGGATAGTAGTAGCATGTGAGCTACATAATAGAGGATACTAGGGTTAGTGATAGTAGAGACTTACATCCCACCAACTATTAGGGTGTGGGCCTAGTCCATCTAACAATTGACAGTTCATGAGTGCTGGGTTTGGGCCTTATGAGAGTTACGGTCTAGCCAGTTTTCGGACTGCTCATTCAAAAATAGTCAGCGTTTACCAAGTCAATGAAAAATAGCTACTATTTTATTGCAATAGAGACCAGTCCGGCATAATATACTGGAGTTTGGTGCACTTGTGTATGAACTTCCAGCATATTATGCAGGACCGGTATACTTTGCTAGCTCCAGTATAATATACTGGAGATTGGAGCACCGGTGCGCCAAACTCCAGTATATTATACTGAAATTCTAGTCTAACTCCAGTATAATATACTGGAACTCCAGCATATTATGCTGGAGTATTTTTCCGGATTTTGAACAGTGTTTTCGTTCGGATTTATCTGTACATGAAAAGTGGTTAAATTTCGATTACTTTTGAAACTGGGCTATTTTCAACGACCACTTGTAAATCTGGCTATTTTTTAATTTCTCCCTCCAAACTCCAAAGTCCTACTTAGAGTTTTTTACATGGATGATCTCCTTATAAAAATTATTTTCTTTACTAATAGTATTCTTTGTTTATTCCAGAAATAGCAGATTTTATTATAAATACAACATTATAGAAAAATAACTGCAATCCCTTAAATGCCGCATCCAATATTTAAGGAAATCGTTTCTAATTTAAAATCTTAAATGCCACACCCAATATCTAAGTAAACCGTTTTCATTTTAAAAGTTCAAAATGGCAGCATCCAATTTTTAAGGAAATCGTTTCCATTCTCACTTATATTTTGTAAAAAGATTATGAATTTTCTCTCTCTTTCCATAAACCAACAATTACCAAAATTGTCAAAGATTTTTTCCTTTATTTATCTCATTTATGCCATCTTCTTCTACAAGGATATTTTCTTTAACCACACACTAAAGTGAAACTAGAATGATAAAATATAATATTAATTTAATATACTTAGAATAACACTGTAATTTATAAATTATAAAATACCATCATTATACTGTATATATTAGTATACTAGAATTTTCTTGTAATTTATACACTATTAAATACCATTATCCTATCGTATATGCACATATTTATATACTATTATAATACTATGCATATATGTATTCCATGTATATTTTTATTATCCACTATTATTGATATTTATACATAATCAATATATACAATGGTTGAAGAAGTAATAATAAAATATGACATTAATATGATTTTTACTTGGTATATTATTTGGTTGACTTATACAGTTATACATGTTTACATGGAGTATAATTATCTATTATAATTTGTGCATAGTTATATTATAAATTTATACATAATTTATTCAGCGTATATTATCGCAACTATAAGGTTATATTTCTAACCTTATGTATGTATATTAATTATATATGCTATATTTAAAATTTGTTAATTTTATTTTACTATAAATAAGAACGAACAAATTATGCAATGTGAAAAATAATTAAGTACAAGTCTTTTTTTAATAGTATAACTTGATTACCTTTTCTTAAGGAAATAAATGCTTTAAATACGTGATTATGGGTGCTTTGAATAAATGTTTAAAGCTTATTTCCAGGAAATATAACTATTTAGTTGCCATGTATGTAAAATCCCAATTGGTGCTAGGTCCTAGAAATATTTTCTTAAATTTTGCCTATTTAAAATCCCAATTGGTGCTACGACTATTACTTACTTAACTTCCTTTTCTAAATAGCCCAATGTTCCTTCTCCGAGTGATTCGAAATTTGACGGCCCAATGACTGTATCTAATGCGATATCCCTATGCTGTGTGGTTTTTTCTTCTTCTCTTTTTCCAATTTTTTTATTACATTAGAAGATTTGTAAAGGAAAAAAGGGATAGCGTGAGTTATACTTACATCTATTGTGTAAAAAAAAACTCATAACAGTTTCAATAAACTTTAAGCTATTGGTGTTTGTACAATGTGATTTATCATTTTGCCATACTGATCCTCTTGTTTATCCCCATAAATTGACAAGTTTATAAGATTCTCTTCTTTTTACTATAAATTGCTCTCATACAGAGGATATTACTCAAAAGGGGAATATATATATATATATATATATATATATATATATATATATATATTATTACAAAAGCACGAATGCAGAACGCTAAATTTTGAACGACAAAAATATCCTCGAAATATTAATTGACTTTTATGTCCCTAAAATCTTTTAAAATTTCCAAAAGGATAATGCATATTGGATAAAATAGTAATATCAGTTTCACCAAATATGCCGAATTTTGATTCAACTAAACTTCTGCCTAGCTGAATTTTGGTCAATTGGCCATGAATTTGGAATCGTTTCTATTTCAAATTAACCCAAAAACTTAGAATTGTCCCTTTTTATTACAACAGTTCTTTATTCTGTAACCTCTTTACTTGGGTTCATGTTTGTTTAGCAATATTAAGGATTTAGGATCAGCCTTATTCCACTTTGTAATTCGGGCAATATTTAATATTATCATCGTCCCCTACAAAAATCAATCTCACAGGAGTTCAAACAAAATCTGTATTAAATCAATTTTGATATTACCTTTTTAAGCAACTCCTTCTTTGATTGTACGCCTAATCATTTTAGTACACAAGAAAACTGGAACACCATAGAAAAATACATGTTTCATTTATGTTATTTTTAAAAATATTATTTTACAACATAACATGTTTATAAAGATAGTCATGATCTAAATTGATATTGTTAATTCCTAAATAATTCTCGGCACTAGAATAAAACATTCAGTTACATTATTAAGGATTACGTGGGGGGAAAATAAGAATGTTGCGGTAAAATATTATAACGTTGATGGAATTTTCTTTTGAGAAGATAAGTAAAGAAAGTAAAGGGTCCAAATAGTTGGCACGAGACCCAAATATGGCATGCAGCCCAAAACATGATGATAGCAAACAGTTTTCAATCAAATACGCGGTAAAACAGTCATTCGGGATGGACTGAATCACAATCCCCAACGGTGCACGGCCCCACGCTTGTCATCTAGTGTGTGCGTCACCTCAATATAGCACAACGATGTGAAATTCGGGGTTTCATACCCTCAAGACGACATTTACAATCATTACTCACCTCTATCCGGTCCAAATCTCTAGCCCGCGATGCCTTTGCCTCTCGAATTGGCATCCGGATGATCCAAATCTAACCAAAATCAGTGCAAAACCATCAAAATATGCTAAAGGAACAAAGCCCACTCGAAAGAAATCAAATTACAACACAAATCCCGAAATTGGCCAAACCCGAACCCCGGGCCTACGTCTCGGATTCCGATAAAAATTTCATCAATAGACTCCTTATCACTCCCCGAGTTCATTCATATCAAAATCACCAAAATCCAACCACAAATAATCCATCAAATCCTAATTTTAGGCCTCCAATTACAAGCCCTAGTTCTTCAATATTAGGCTTAAATTCCATGATTAATTAGGTAGAAATCACATTAGGATTAAGTATAAAGTCCATAAATCTTACCTCCAAGTATTCCCCCTTGATTCTCTCTTCAATCCTCTTCAAAAGGCTTCAAAATCGCCCAACAATGGAGGAACTTATGCTCAAAATCGCGGATTAGGCATTTTAAAACATTCTGCCCAGGCATTCAAATCCTTCTTCGCGAACACAGTCAACCCCTCGCGTTCGCGAAGCACAAACTTAAGTTGACCAAAAATCCCTCTTATGCGAATGCGACGACACCCTCGCGAACGCGATGCCTCAGCAGCTCCACCATCGCGAACGCGTCTGCTATCTCGTGAACGCGATGCTTCCTGACTCCAACCCTTCGCTAACGTGGGACCTCCCTTGCGAACGCGAAGGCCAAATCTTCAGCCTCACACTCTAGCCCTTCGCGAACGCGAAGCACTGTTGTCTGCAACACTACAACAGATTTTTCTGCAACTTTTCACAACTTGAAATGGTCTGTTTAACCACCTGAAAATCACTCGAGGCCCTCGGGACCACAACCAAACATGCCAACATATCTCATAAGCTCATTCAAACTTGTTCCAACCTTAGGAACGCTTAAAACAACATCAAAATACCAAATTTGCATCGGATTCAAGTCTAAGAATTTCAAAATCTTCTAAATTCCGCTTTCGATCAAAAAGTCTATCAAACCACATCCGAATGACCTAAAATTTTGCACACACATCTCAAATGACAAAATAAACCTACTGCAACTTCCGGAATTCCATTCCGACTCCTATATCAAAATCTCACCTATCAACCGGAAAATGCCAAAATTCCAATTTTGCCAATTCAAGCCTAAATCTACTCCGGACCTCCAAAACACATTCCGATCACGCTCCTAAGTGCCAAATCACCTCCCGAAGCTATCTGAACCATCGAAACTTATATCCGATCCCTTTAACACATAAGTCAATATCCGGTTGACTTTTTCAACTTAAGCTTACTTAAAAGAGACTAAGTGTCTCAAACCTTACTGAAACTTCTCCGAACCCGAGCCAACCAACCCGATAGCACATAATACATCTGAACAAGGCAATAATAAGAAGAAATGGGAGAAACGGAGCGATAACTCATGAAATGACCGGCCGGGTCGTTACATCCTCCTCCTCTTAAACAAACGTTCGTCCTCGAACGAGTCAAGAAACATACCTTAAGCCTTAAACATGTGAGGATATCTGCTCTGCATCTCCCGCTCGGTCTCCCAGGTAGCCTCCTCTACGGGCCGACCTCTCCACTGCACCTTCACTGAAGCTATATTCTTTAACCTCAACTTTTGAACCTAACGCTCCAAAATAGCTACTGGCTCCATATCATAAGTCAAATCATCATCTAACTGAATCGTGCTAAAATCCAGAACATGAGACGGATCACCAATATACTTCCGGAGCATAGAAACATGAAATATCGGATGAACCCTCGACAAGCTGGGTGGCAAAGCAAGATCAGAAGCCACCTCCCCAATCCTCCGAAGTACCTCAAAAGGCCCAATGAACCGAGGACTCAATTTATCCTTCTTCCTAAATCTCATAACACCCTTCATGGGTGAAACCTTCAACGGAACCTTTTCACCAACCATGTAGGACATATCCCGAACCTTCATGTCAGCATACGACTGTGTTATACGAAGCCTCTCCTAAATTACCTTCACCTTGTCTAAAGCAGCCTGCACCAATCTGTCCCCAATAGCCTAGCCTCTCTTGACTCAAACCAACCGATTGGAGATCTACACCGCCTCCCATACAAAACCTCACATGGAGCCATCTGAATACTCGACTGGAAGCTGTTTTTATAAGCAAACGTTGCGAGCGGTAGAAACTGATCCCATGACCCTCAAAAATCAATGACACAAGCACGCAACATGTCCTCCAATATCTAAATAGTGCTCTCGGACTGCCCGTTCGTCTGAGGGTGAAAAGTTGTGTTCAACTCAACCTGAGTACCCAACTCTCGCTGCACAGACCTCCAAAACTGCAAAGTAAACTGAGTGCCCCTATATGAAATGATGGAAATTGGGACACCATGCAAACGAACAATCTCCCGGATATAGATCTCTGCCAACCGCTCTGAAGAATAGGTAGTACACACAGGAATGAAGTACGCGGACTTGGTCAGCCGATCCACAATCACCCAAATAGCAACGAACTACTTCAAAGTCCGTGGGAGCCCAACTACAAAGTCCATGGTGATCCGCTCCCACTTTCACTCTAGAATATCCATCCGCTGAAGCAAGCCACCCGGTCTCTGATGCTCATATTTCACCTGCTGACAATTGAGACACCGAGCTACAAATCCCACAATGTCCTTTTTCATTCTCCTCCACCAATAATGCTGTTTTCGATCCTGATACATCTTTGCGGCACCCCGATGAATGGAATACCGCGATCTATGGGCCTCCTCCAGAACCAACTCCCGAAGCCCATCTACATTGGGCACACATATTCGGCACTGCATCCTCAACACCACATCATCACCAATGGTCACATCTCTGGCATCATCGTGCTGAACTCTGTCCTTAAGGACAAACAAATGGGGATCATCATACTGGCGCTCTCTGATGCGATATATAAGAAAGACCGAGAAATCACACATGCCAATACCCGACTGGGCTCCAAAATATCTAACCTCACGAACCGATTAGCCAAGGCTTGAACATCAACTGCAAGAGGCCTCTCCCTAACTGGAATATATGCCAAACTCCCCATACTCACCGCCTTCCTACTCAAGGCATCGGTCACCACATTGGCCTTCCCCGGATGGTATAATATAGTAATATCATAATCCTTTAGCAAATCCAACCATCTCTGCTGCCTAAAATTAAGGTCCTTCTCATTGAACAAATGTTGGAGGCTACAATGATCAATAAACACGTCACAAGACACACCATACAAATAATGCCTCCAAATCTTCAACGCGTGAACAATGACAGCCAACTCCAGATCATGAACAGGGTAGTTCTTCTCATGGGGCCTCAACTGATGAGAAGCATAAGCAATAACTCTACCCTCTTGCATCAACACACACCCAATACCAACTCTCGAAGCATCACAATACACGGTATATGAACCTGAAGCTGATGGCAAAATTAACACTGGAGTTGTGGTCAAGGCAGTCTTGAGCTTCTGAAAGCTCTCCTCACACTCATCCGACCACCTGAACAGAGCACCCTTTTGAGTGAACTTGGTCGAGGGCGATGCAATAGATGTGAATTCCTGAACAAACCAGCGGTAATAACTCACTAAACCAAGAAAACTGTGAATCTCTATGGCTGAGGACAGCTTGGGCCAACTCTAAACCGCCTCTATCTTCTTTGGATCAACTTGAATACCCTCGCTGGACACCACGTGCCCCAAGAATTCCACTGAACTGAGCCAAAACTCACACTTGGAGAACTTTGCATAAAGCTTCTCCTCCCTCAATCTCTGCAACACAACTCTCAAATTCTCCGCGTGCCCATCCTGACTACGCGAGTACACCAGAATATCATCAATGAAAACTATGACAAATGAATTGAGATAAGGCCGGAACACGCTGTTCATCAAATGCATGAATGATGCTGGGGCATTGGTCAGCCCAAAAGACATCACCAAGAACTCATAATGACCATATCGGGTCTTCAAAGCCGTCTTAAGAATATCCGATCCCTGATCTTCAACTAGTGATAATCTGAACGGAGATCAATCTTGGAGAACACCCTCTCTCTCTGAAGCTGGTCGAATAAATCATCAATGTGAGGCAAATGATACTTATTCTTAACTGTTACTTTGTTCAACTGCCTATAATCAATGCACATCCTCATAGTGCCATCCTTCTTCTTCACAAATAGAACCGGCGCACCCTAAGGCAACTCACTAGGCCGAATGAACCCCTTATTAAGGAGTTCCTGAAGTTGCTCCTTCAACTCCTACAACTCCGCTGGTGCCATACGATATGGTGGAATGGAAATGGACTGATTGCGCGGCACCAGGTCAATACCAAAATTAATATCCCACCTTTGGCATGCCCGGTAGGTCTGCAGGAAATACATCGGGAAAATCCCTAACAATTGGAAGAAAATCAATACTAGGAGTCTCTACACAGACATCCCTCACAAAGGCTAGATATGAAAGACAACCTTTCCCAACCATACGCTGGGCCTTCAAGAATGAAATTACCCTACTGGGAATATAATCAGTCGAACCTCGCCACTCAATCCGTGGCACACCCGGCATAGTCCATCACTCTCTTAGCATGACAGTCCAAAATAGCATGATACGGAGATAGCCAATCCATGCCCAAAATAACATCGAAATCCACCATACATAATAACAAAAGATCCACTCGGGTCTCCAAACCCCCAATAGTTACCACACATGACCGGTACACACGGTCTACAATAATAGTATCGCCCACCGGAGTAGATATATGAACAGGTGAAACAAGAGACTCATGGGGCATATCCAAATATTGAGCAAAATATGATGACACATAAGAATAAGTGGAATCGGGATCAAATAATACAGAGGCATCTCTGTGGCAGACTGAGACAATACCAGTAATAACAACATCAAAAGCAATAGCATCGGGTCTACCTGAAAGTGCATAGAAATAGGCCTGACCGCCACCTGATCGACCTCCCCCTCTAAGGCGACCCCTAGCTAACTGACCTCCACCCCTAGCTGGCTGGGTGGTGGTGAAGCTGATGGCTGACTCCTTTGCTGAGATTAACCCACAAGACGACGAGGACACTGCCTCTACATATGACCCATCTCTCCACACTCATAGCAACTCCCGGGTGTTGGAGATGGGGACTAAAGGGAACCCCTAGCACAGGAATGACTAGCAGATGCACCTGGAATAGAAGAGCCCTGAATTGATGGAGCACGGGATGAACTCTGAGCTGGAAGGGCATTGAGGGATGACTGGACCTAATGAGAGCTGTGAGAACCATGACCTGATGACGCCCCACGATAACCTGGGCGGCCTGGCTAAGCATGCCTGAATGGATGGCCTCTATTGTGCTGAAACTGACCTTTCGAAGGAGCACCACCATAACTACCCGATCCTCGAGGCCTCTTAGCCTCCCTCTCATCTCACTCCTGGCGACGAACTGACTTAATCTCGTGAGCAATGTCTACAACCTCCACAAAAGTAGCACCAGACACCCTCTCCTTGGTCATGAGAATATGAAGTTGATATGTAAGGCCATCAACAAACCTCCTAATCCTCTCTCTATCTATTGCAACCAACCAAATAGCATGATGAGATAACTCTAAGAACCTTATCTCATACTGTGTCACAGTCATCTCTCCCTGATGCAACCACTCAAACTACCTGCGCAGCTCCTCTCTACAAGACTGTGGCACATACTTCTCCAAAAAAAAAGAACGAAGAATTGTTGCCAGGTAAGGGGTGCTGCACCAATAGGCCTACGCCTCTCATAAGCCTCCCACCAAATGAAGGCGGCTCCAACAAACTAAAAAATAGTGAAACCGACTCCGCTGGTCTCCAGAATACCCACTGTGCGAAGAATCCTCTAACACTTGTCGAAGAAACCCTAGGCATCCTCGCCCTCTGCACCACTAAAAGTCGGAGGCTGAAATCTAGCAAACCTCTCCAACCTGCGCTGCTCGTCCTCTGGCATGGAAGGAGCTACATAGTCCTGAGCAGCTGCAACCGGTTGGGCTGGATGTGCCCCCGGTGTTTGAAGTCCTTGCACGACCTGCTCAGGTGTGCGAGCGGCGGGATTATGAGTGCCTCCCCCGGCCTGAGAAGTAGCTGCGACTGTAGTAATTGAGACCGCCTGAGCTAGGCCAGTGCATACTGATAGAATCTGAGCCAAGGCCTCCTAAAGACCCGAAATCACAATGGGCACAACTGGTGCCTGAGCTGGTGCTGCTGGAGCGTCCACAATTGGGACCTGATCCTGAACTAGGGCGGCTGGTGGATCTGCAAGTGCTGCCCTAGCTGCTGTGCGGGCTACACCCCTGCCCCTGCCCCTACCGCGACCACGACCACGTCCTCAGCCTCTAGTGGCCATAGCTGGTGGTACTGGTGGTCGCCCATCCTGACCGATTGCGCGTGTCCTCACCATCTGTGAGAGAATAGAATAACAGAAGTTTAGTACTTGGATCAACAGATTTGCACGCCAAGAATTTCAAGAATATGAAGTTTTTCCTAAAGGTTTTGCAACCTCTTGAAGATAAATACAGACGTCTCTGTACCGATCCGCGAGACTCTACTAAACCTGCTCATGACTCGAGAGACCTATATAACCTAGGCTCAGATACCAACTTGTTCACGACCCTAAACCTAGACCCGGTCGTGATAGCGCCTCTCGTGAAGACAAGGTCAGCCGACACAACACCAAATTCATTTTAAGCAATTAAAATAACACAATTTAAGTCATTAACATGATTAAATCCCAAAGAAAACAGTGAAATAGTACAATTTACGGAATAAACACAGCCCGACATCGGAGTGTCACCAGTCATGAGCATTTAACATAGTCTAAGAATATGAAAGAGTTTATACAACCTATTACATAACTAAGACAAGGGAAATAAAATAAGAGGGAGAAACACTGGGCTGCGAACGCCGAGCAACTACCTAGTGGACTCTGAATGGCCTGCTGAGCAATTAACCCTCACTGGTGAGACTTGAAGCTCCTGAATAAGCACACAGAGTGCTGGGAGTAAAGTGAGTACTCCAACTCAGTGAGTAATAACAATAAATAAAGACTGAGCGATAAGAAATCACGTAAAAACACAACAACATGCTATAAATAAGCAGAGTAAAACCAAATAAACGCAATAAAGTAGTAAAATCTTAACCTTGGTTCAGAGTAAACTTCTTTAAAAATACCTTTTAAATAGTTAACAAGTCAATGAAAAGTAGCTAGAAAAGATAAACACATAAAATCTGCCCCTCGAGCACAATGTCAACAAAATCAGCCCCTCGGGCAATAACATGGAACAACACCAGCCCCTCGGGTTATATCTCATATCACAATGGATACCCGCGCTCACTAGGGGTGTACAAACTCTGGGAGGGGCCCCTTACGGCCCAAACGCAATATCAAGCCATCTCGTGGCATAATCAATAGGCTCTTGGCCTCATATCAAGCCACTTTGTGGCGTACAACTCAGTCCCTCAGCCTCATAATCATAATCAGTATAACACTGCTGCGGCATGCAGCCCGATCCCATAATAATCCTCACAACATAGGCCCTCGGCCCTACTTAGTCAGAAATCTCTAAAAAAAACTACTAGGGCACTGTAAATTATGACGCTCAACCCAAAATATCATTTAAAGTGTTAAAAATAGAGTAAAGATGGCTGAGTTATGAAAACAGTATAATTTAGCATGACTGAGTACAAATATAGAAATCAAAACAGTGAGGAAATAGCAGTAAAAATCCCTTAAGGGTCCAAATAGTTGGCAAGAGGCCCAAATATGGCATGCAACCCAAAACATGATGATAACAAATAGTTTTCAATCAAATATGCGGTAAAACAGTCATTCGGGATGGACTGAGTCACACTCCCCAATGGTGCACGACCCCACGCTCGTGCGTCAGGACGACATTTACAATCATTACTCACCTTTATCCGGTCCAAATCTCTAGCCCGCGATGCCTTTGCCTCTAGAATCGGCCTCCAGATGCTCCAAATCTAACAAAAATCATTGCAAAACCATCAAAATATGTTAAGGGAACAAAGCCCACTCAAAAAAAAATCAAATTACAACACAAATTCCGAAATTGGCCAAACCCGACGCACGGGCCCACATCTCGAATTCCGATAAAAGGTTCATCAATAGACTCCTTATCACTCCCCGAGTTCATTCATATAAAAATCACCAAAATCCAACCACAAATGATCCTTCAAATCCCTAATTTTAGGTCTCCAATTACAAACCCAAGTTTTTAAATATAAGGCTTAAATTCCATGATTAATTAGGTAGAAATAACATTAGGATTGAGTATAAAGTCCATAAATCTTACCTCCAAGTGTTCCTCCTTGATTCCCTCTTCAATCCTCTTCAAAAAGCTTCAAAATCGCCCAACAATGGAGAAACTTATGCTCAAAATCGCGGATTAGGCCTTTTAAAACATTCTGCTCAGGCATTCAAATCCTTCTTCGCGAACATGGTCAACCCCTCGTGTTCGCGAAACACAAACTTAAGTTGACCAAAAATCCCTCTTACGCGAACGCGATGACACCCTCACGAACGCGATGCCTCAGCAGCTACACCATCGCGAACGCGTCTTCTATCTCGCGAACGTGATGCTTCTTGACTCCAACCCTTCGCGAACGCGGGGCCTCCCTCATGAACGCGAAGGCTAAATCTTCAGCCTCACATTCTAGCAGTTCGCGAACGCGAAGCACTGCTGTCCGCAACACTACAACAGATTTTTCTACAACTTTTCGCTACTTGAAATGGTCCGTTTAACCACCCGAAACTCACCCGAAGCCCTTGGGACCTCAATCAAATATGCCAACATATCCCATAACCTCATTTAAACTTGTTCCAACCTTCGGAACGCTCAAAACAACACCAAAACACCAAATTTGCATCAGATTCAAGCCTAAGAATTCCAAAATCCTCTAAATTTTGCTTTCGATCAAAAGGTCTATAAAACCACGTCCGAATGACCTGAAATTTTTCACACACATCCCAAATGACGTAACGGACCTATTGCAACTTCCGGAATTCCATTCCGATCCCTATATCAAAATCTCACCTATCAACCGGAAAATGCCAAAATTTCAATTTCGCCAATTCAAGCCTAAATTTACTCCGGACCTCCAAAACACATTCAGATCACGCTCCTAAGTCCCAAATCACCTCCCGAAGCTATTCAAACCATCGAAACTCATATTCGAGCCCTTTAACACATAAGTCAATATCTGGTTGACTTTTCCAACTTAAGCTTACTCAAAAGAGACTAAGTGTCTCAAACCTTACTAAAACTTCTCCGAACTCGAGCCAACCAACCCGATAACACATAACACATCTGAAAAAAGACAATATTAAGTAAAAATGGGGAAAATGGAGCGATAACTCATGAAATGACTGGTCGGGTCGTTATAAAAGCAATTGTTTCCTCTTGTATATACTCCCTCCTGTTCACAATAAGTGACCATTTTACTTTTTTATTTTGGTCCAAAATAAGTGTCTCTTTACATAATCAAGAAGGAATTAATTTTATTTTTTTAAAATTTTTCCTTATTTACATATTTCAATGTGTCAAGGTAACAATTAATTAATGTTAATTTAGTGAATACATTTTTTTTTCTCTAGGAGTTCGTATTTTCTTAATGGGTATGCCAAAAGTAAAATGGTCATTTATTATGGACCGGAGGGAGTAATGTTTTAATAACTTAATTTATTGCTATATCATAAAAATAATTAAACAACTACGTGCAATGTATGTATATAGAGACTAGTATATATATATATATATATATATATATATATATATATATATATACATATATATAATACAATTCATTATTTCAACATGCATTTGTGAAAGTCTAAAAGATATATGAATCGTGTATTTGGTAAGAACTCATAAATTGTTACTAGATTGCTACTTGAGAATCAGTAGGCAAAAGAGTAATTATGACCACAATAATAGTTGTTGCTAAAAGTCTTGATAACAGATTATTAACTTTATCGCTAATTTTATTTTTGCAACAATTGATATTGTTGGCAAAAGGCTAATTTTGTCGTAACTATAATTTTTGTTGCTATATGTCTTCATAATCTACCATTTAATTGACTTTTTACCAACAACAATTAACTTATGGCAACAATATATACTTTTGCGCTAGGTAAAAATTTTATTTTATGACGCACATGTCATGTCATACTTGTGTGAGACACTTCTTTGTTTGATAATTGGACTTCTTGGGTCCCACTTTTCAAGCAATTAAACCTAAATTGAGTAAGATTTTCTTTCCTTTTCCAACCCCCTCAGACTGCTTGGGTCCCACTTTTCAAGCAATTAAACCTAAATTGAGTAAGATTTTCTTTCCTTTTCCAACCCCCTCCCTCCCCCGTTTTTGTAGCAATCATTTCCATAAAAATTCTTCTCATTAAGTTTCCCTTATCGTCTAATCGTAAAAGAAATAGTGTTGTTTCCTATTTATATTGATTTATTCGTTTACTAAAATCATATTTAATGGAGTAATATTTTATGGTACTTTTGGCTTCCAATTTAACCATTATTAGCATAGAGATTCAGTCCATAAACTCAAGACTATTAAAACTCAAGACTCAAGACTGTAGAATTTTAATATGCTAGAAATTATTTTCAATGAGAACTTATAATTTTTGAACTAATTATCTTGATTGCTAATCAATTAATGAGGAGTAATAGAAAGAAGAGAATTGGGAGGACGACAAAAGGGAAGGAGAAAATTTGCATCGGAGAGGAGGAAGAAGCTAAACGGTGGAGGGAGGACGGAGGGGTTTAAAAAAGGAAAAAAAATCTTTCTCAATTAAGGTTTAATTGATTGAAAAGTGGGATCCAAGCAGTCCACTTGTCAAACAAAATAGTGTCTCATACAAGTATGGGTCCCACTTTTCAAGCAATTAAACATAAATTGAGTAAGATTTTCTTTCCTTTTCCAACCCCCTCCCTCCCCCGTTTTTGTAGCAATCATTTCCATAAAAATTCTTCTCATTAAGTTTCCCTTATCGTCTTATCGTAAAAGAAATAGTGTTGTTTCCTATTTATATTGATTTATTCGCTTACTAAAATCATATTTAATGGAGTAATATTTTATGGTACTTTTGGCTTCCAATTTAACCATTATTAGCATAGAGATTCAGCCCATAAACGAAAAGACTATTAAAACTCAAGACTGTAGAATTTTAATATGCTAGAAATTATTTTCAATGAGAACTTATAATTTTTGAACTAATTATCTTGATTGCTCATCAATTAATGAGGAGTAATGGAAAGAAGAGAATTGGGAGGACGACCAAAGGGAAGGAGAAAATCTGCATCGGAGAGGAGGAAGAAGCTAAACGGTGGAGGGAGGACGGAGGGGTTTGGAAAAGGAAAAAAAATCTTTCTCAATTAAGGTTTAATTGCTTGAAAAGTGAGATCCAAGCAGTCCACTTGTCAAACAAAAAAGTGTCTCATACAAGTATGACTTGGCGTGTGAGATACAAAATAAAATTTCTCGAGTGCAATGATATTTTTGTCATTGCCAAAAATACTTTTAGCAACAACATTGAATATATGGCAACAAAATGTTGTTGCAAAATTCCTTCTTTCTTTAAACTGAACTCGTTAATATATTTCAGTTTTGATTATATATAAGGTTGTAAAAGTTAATTTCACTCGGTTTTGCAAAAAATTCATATAATTTAAATTAGATTATTGAATAGTTGATGCGCTTGTGCATTTTAATTGGGCCATTTGTATCTATACCCTCTTTTCAGGTCACGTTTTAACTTGTGCTCGCTTTGCAAAAAAAATAATTGGAAACATACCCACTTTTTCGCATAACTTCAGCATACGGGGCTGAAGTAGCAAAGGCATCACACAAAACTTCAGCATTCTAGTAGACGAGCCTGAAGAACCAAGTGTGCTGAAGTTTTTGTTTGTAATTGCTGAACTTAAGCATAGCAGTTGAAGTTTTGTTCTCTATTTGCTGAAGGTTTTGTTTGTAATTGCACTAAATAAGCTGAAGTTTTTTTGTCTTGGATTCATTAGTTTTGTCATTAAGTTTTTTCGAAGATGCTGAAGTTATTTAGCTCATTTATAAAAACTTCAACACTAAATAAGCTGAAGTTTTTTCGTCCTGGATAAACTTTTCAAAAACTTCAGCAGAAGATGCTGAAGTTATTTAGTTCATTTGTAAAAACTTCAGCACTAAATAAGCTGAAGTTTTTTTTGTCCTGGATTCATTAGTTTTGTCATAAAGCTTTTTCAAAAACTTCAGCAGAAGATGCTGAAGTTATTTAGTTCATTTGTAAAAACTTCAGCACTATATAAGCTGAAGTTTTTGAAAAAACTTTTCAACATACTAGATAAATAATCAGATTGCCAACAGTATCTAAATCATTAATTTTGGAAACAATAAACGTGAAAAGAACAGAATTATCATGAAAAGAATCACTAAGTGTGACCTTAAACTTCCCGTATGCGAAAATATTCACAAATTATTGTCTACTAACTTACGTAATTATTTATAATTTATTTTTAAATAATCTGATAAACATACTTATGGCAATCATCCCATTAACTGAAGTTTCATAACAACACCAACAACAACAGAAGAAAGAAGAAGAAGAAAACGAAGGAGGAGAAGGAGGAGGAGAAAGGGGGCTGAAATTGTTTAAAAAGTGGGTACAAGTTAAAACTTTTTAAAAAAAATGGGTATAGGTTAAATGGGGGAGACCTAATAGAATGCCCCGTGCAATTTTTACATTTTAGTTTGCTTTCTGTTGGCTTCATGCACTCAATCGTTCAAGGAAGACTATTAGAGGATTATGGTTGACCTTGTGTTGGTCCAAAGTAAGAAATTACCTTTTCCAATATTATATAGTATTATACATTCTTTAATTTAAGGCCAAATATATATTTACGGCCCCTTTAAGTTGTCACGATTTTTCATTTAGATACTTAAACTAATATTTGTTCCTATTAGACACTCCAACTCCAATAAATGTGAACCTATTAAACACAAAATAGTGACTTGGCACATTGTGTGATTTACACCTTTTTGGGCACGTGAACTGATGAGAAATTATACACTGAGGGTGTGTTTGGTATGAAAGAAAATATTTTCCATGGAAAATGTTTTCTAGAAAATGTGTGTTTTCATGGAAAATGAGTGATTTTATCACTTATTTTCACCTTTGTTTGGTTGGTGAGTGAAAAAACTTTTTCCTGAAAATATTTTATGATATTTTGTTAGAAAGTGAAAAATATTTTTTGTGCTACTCTCCTCAATCCCCTCCCCCTTCCCCCAAGTCCAATGTTTCCTATTCTCTCCTCTCCCCCTCCACACTCCCCCCACCCCCACCACCCCACCAAAACAACATTTTCATGACTCTATTTTCTTCAAGAATTTAATTATTCTTTTAAAAATTCACACAAACCCAAAAGACCTAAAAGAAAATAATTTTTCTACATCATGAAAAGAAAATACTCATTTTGTTGAAATGAAAGAAAATATTTTTTCTACAACATAAAAAAATACTTTTTTTGTTGAAATGAAAGAAAATACTTTTTCTACATCATGAAAAAAAGTAATTATTTTGTTAAAATAAAAAAATACCTTTTTTATATCATGAAAAGAAATACTCATTTGTTAAAATGGAAAAAGTACTCTATCTATAACATGAAAAGAAAGTACTATTAGTAATATTTCTATTTAAGATGGGATTGGGGTGTTGGGGAGTTGGGAGGGTAGGGTGGGGCGAGGGAGGGCGTGGTCGGTGGGGGTTGGGAGGATGAGGAATAGGGTGGGGAAGGTTGAAAAAGAGTTTTGAAAAATATTTTCCCTTCTTTTGACAGGGAAAATATTTTCCTCCAACTAGAAGAAAATGAGTTCATGGAAAAATGTTTTCTAAAATATTTAAGCCAACCAAACATGAGAAAATTGAAAATTCGTACTTAACACACCCTAGATCTTTTTTTTTCTTTTGTAACAGCCTGATTGTCACGCCCCGAACCTGGGGGCGAGACCAGCACCCGGTACCTTACTCAATCGAGTACCAACATAACGTATCTTTTCATGTCATACTATCATAGATAACTGAGCTGGAAGGCTGCCTGAGATAAGTAGAATACAACATGTGATACCAATTTAAACATAAGACATACGAGCCTATAAGACCAAAATAACCACTCGTATACTGAACATAGGCCGACAAGGCCATACACTCGTTTACGTACATGACATCTGTCTACAAGCCTCTAAGAATACATAATTTTCATAAAGGTCAGGACAGAGTCCCGCCATACCAGACAATACACGTCTAAATCATACTAACCAAACAAGCAACTCCGAAGCAAATGAAGCGCACCAACATCTTCCGCTGAGCTAATAGCTTACTTGGAGGGCTCTCGACTTGTCTATCGGGACATGCGGGCATGAAATGCAACCTCCCCAAGCAAAAGGGACGTCAGCACGAATAATGTACCGAGTATGTAAGACACATAAATAAGTACATAACAGATATGGAAGAAATATAGAGTAAATGACTCAACCTGCAAGTCCGGATAACTCTGTAAATCATGAAATACTTATAGTGTCATGAATATGCATATGAATGTCATGGAGTTCATAAGTACATATGATCATAATATCACCAAGCCTCTGAGGGCATCCCATCATATCATCCCGGCCACTGTGGGAAAAATTATTAACATATACCAGCTGAGCAGGTGGTGGTGCGTATATAACGCCATAACCTTTTTCCATATCTCATATACATATATATACATATAAATATGTGTATATAACGCCATCTGGTCATGGGTCAATGTGCATCTATAAATGCATAAAATGAACATGAAATACGTTAATAAAATCTCTCGGTATGTCATAAGACTATTATGCCTCTGATTAATATCATGAAATAAACTTCACCAACTTACGTATTTTTGAGACCCATGAACAGATGATAGAATAATATGATACATGGAGAATCAAGAACATAAGCATCTCAAGTATTTCTATGAATAGAATCATTTATGGAAATTGTGCATTTGCTCGTTTCTTTTGTATTATTTGGATCATACCTAAATGAAAGAAGGGATAACCTTAACATACCTGAGCCGATTCTCTTGTCAATCCCTCTAACACACGTCTTTTGCGAAAAACATGTAGCGGCTGATCGAAGTAGGAAAATGTCATGACCCCAAACCCGGACCCGATTGTGATGGCGCCTCTCGTAAAAACAAGGTCAGCCGACACATTTCCAATTCAGTTTTAAGCAATTAAACAATAAGCATTTAGTCGTAAACATGATATAAATCAAAAAGTAATCTGTGACAATACAAAACAATTTACAGAATACAACCTAACACAGCCCGATACCGGGATGTCACTAGTCATGAGCATCTATCAAAATCTACAAGTCTGAAATGCCAACTAGCTATTATAGAATAACTGATAAAGAGATAGAAACAAGATAAAGGGGGAGAGACACGGGACTGCAGACGCCAAGCAGCTACCTCGTGGACTTTGAAGTCTGCCGGGAGCTCTCAACTCGCGCTAGCAGGATCAGCAACGCCTGAATCTAGACACGGGGTGCAGGGAGTAAAGTGAGTACTCCAACTCAGTGAGTAATAATCATAAATAAACAACTGAGAGATATGAAAACACGTAAGGCACATTATAGGCTATAATGAAGCAGTAAAACCAGTAGAAATATTGAATTAGTGAAGATATGAAAAATCACTTAAGTTCAGTTTAAACTTCATGAAATGCATTTTCAACAGTTAAACAGGTAAATAATATACAATAAGAAAGATAAACACATAAAGGTTCGCCCCTCAGGCACAATGTCAACCAATCCGCGCTTGGGGAAATATCTCAGAATAATACCAGCCCCTCGGGCTATATCTTACATCACAATGGGTAACCGCGCTCACTAGGGGTGTGCAGACTCCTGGAGGGGCCCCTTATAGCCCAAGCGCAATATCAAGCCATCTCGTGGAATCATCACTAGGCCCTCGGCCTCATATCAACAAGCCACCTCGTGGCCTACATATCTCAGGCCCTCGGCCTCATAATCATAATTAGTGTTTCCTCACAATATAGGCCCTCGGCTGTCACGACCCTAACCCCTAACCCGGTCGTGATGACGCCTCTTGTGAAGACAAGGCCAGCCAGACCAGCACAAAACACCTCTTTTAAACAGTTAAATACCATAAATAGTTCTAAAACATGATATAATAACCATAATTTGCAGAAATAATGATAACAATAGTAGAAACCATCCCGACACAGCCAAAACCGGGGTGCCACAAGTCATGAGCAACTAATAAATCTGGATACCAGTCTTCTAGATACGAAATCTGATACAGAAGTTCAAGAACATAACAATAGTAAGATAAGGGAGGCACGGGGGCTGCGGACGCCAACAGCTCCCTCATAGTCTCCAAAAACACTGCCTGGACTGGGAGGATCAGCACTCAGGAGCGGACTCTGCAATGCCTGAATCTGCACATACGGTGCAGGGAGTAATGCAAGTACTCCGACTCAGTGAGTAATAACTATAAATAATGGCTGAAAGCAAGAAAACACGTAAAGGAACAAAGCAATTTTATATCAAGCAGTAAAAATAATTTAAAGAAGTAAATCAGTGAGGAAGTCAAATGAAATTACTTTAAACCAAGTAAAGCAGGTAATTTAACAGGTAAATAACAAGTAGAAATATGCCCCTCGGGCACAGTAACAATCGCTCAAAACAGTATCAGCCCCTCGGGCTCACTCTTAGTACAGTATCAGCCCCTCGGGCTCACTCTCAGATCATGATGGGTACCCGCTCTCACTGTGGGTGTGCAGACTCCGGAGGGGGCCCTTACGGCCCAAGCGCTATATCAAGCCACCTCTTAGTATCATCTCTCGGCACTCGGCCTCACATCACTCGGCACTCGGCCTCACATCACTCAAGCCACCTCGTGGCATATAAAGTATCTCAGGCCCTCGGCCTCATATCACTCAGCATATCCTCACATATGTCCCTCGGCCTCACTCAGTCCGAAAATCATCACAAGCCCCCCGGGCATTCGTAAAACAACAGTTCTCAGCCCAAAACATCTTTTAGAAATATCATTTAAGTTTCAAATATGAGTAAAAGTGGCTGAGTTTGTAAAATAGTAAATATCAACAGAACTGAGTTCAAGTGATAAATCAATACAGTGAGGAAATAGTGATAAAAATCCCCGGAGGGTTCAAATAGTTGGCACGAAGCCCAAATATGGCAATCAGCCCAAATCATGATGATAACAAACAAGTTTCAGTCAAATACGCGGTAAAATCATCAACCGGGACGGACCAGGTCACAATCCCCAATAGTAAACGACCCCACGCTCATCATCAAGTGCGTGTCTCACCTCAATATAGCACTATGATATGCAATCCAGGGTTTCAAACCCTCAGGATATCATTTACAATCATTACTCACCTCGAAACAGCTACAACTCTAGCTCGTTGCCCCTCGAATCGGCCTCCACGCGCGTCGAATCTATCCAAAAGCAGAACGAATATGTCACAATATGCTAAGGGAACAAAGCCCAAGCGAAATCAAAACTCCCGAAATTAGCAAAACCCGAGGCCCGGGCCCACATCTTGAAACTCAAAAATTTTCACATCATTAGATTCCTTATCATCCCACGAGTTCATACATAACAAAAGTTCTCAATCCCGACCTCAAATGGTCCCTCAAATCCCAATTCAAAAGTTCAAAATCCCAAGCCCTAGTTCTTCCAATTTTAGCTTAAATTCCATGAATTTCTAGGTTAATATCACAATAAAATCACATTCTAGGTTCATAAATATTACCTCCAATCACTTTTCCTTGAATCCCTCTTCAATCTCCCTCAAAGAGCTCTCAAAATGATCAACTATGGTGGAAAAATGGCTCAAAATCGCGGATGAAATGTTTTATAACTTTCTGCCCAGTTCTGGTATACCTTCTTCGTAAACGCGGTCAAACTCTCGCGTTCGCGATGCACAACTTATCTTGACCAGATTTTCCTTCTACGCGATCGCGACATAGGACTCGCGAAGGCGATGCTTCAACTCTCCAACCTACGAGAACGCGAGGTCCAGCTGCGAACGCGAAAGGTAATCACCTCTGAGCCACAATTCCTTTTATGCGAACGCGGGACTCTGCATGCAAACGTGAAGCACAAGGCTAGAGCCCTCCGTAAACGCGATTCCCCAA
This sequence comes from Nicotiana sylvestris, assembly GCF_000393655.2. Taxonomy (NCBI): domain Eukaryota; kingdom Viridiplantae; phylum Streptophyta; class Magnoliopsida; order Solanales; family Solanaceae; genus Nicotiana; species Nicotiana sylvestris. The sequence continues at coordinate 98,685,517 of NC_091058.1, forward strand.
ATGCGAACGCGAAGGCCAAACTTAGGCCAGCCCAAAATCCTTCTATGCGCACGCGACAGTACCCCTCGCGAACGCGATGCACCAAGCTCACTCCCCTTTGCGAACGCGTGGCCTGACTCGCGAACGTGAAGGCCAATTTCACACCTTCCTCCTCTTACTCTTCGCGAATGCGAGGACCTTTATGCTAACGCAAAGAGATAAATTGTTGCAACTGCTGAGATCAATTTTCTGAACTTTCCAAACTCAAAAGTGGACTGATTGACTACCCGAAACTCACCCGAGGCCCCCACGGGACCTCAACCAAAAACATCAACACATCCTAAAACCTCATTCAAACTTGTTCCAATCATCGAAATACCTCAAACAACATCAAATTACCCAAAACGCATCGAATTCAAGCCTAAGTTTTCTAAAAACTTCCGAAATACGCTTTCGATCAAAAACCCAACCAAAACACATCCGAATGACCTGCAATTTTGCAAACACATCACAAACAACACAACGAAGCTACGAAAACTCTTGGAATTCCATTCTGACCCCCAGATCAAAATCTCACCTACCAATCGGAAATCGCCAAAATACTAACTTCGCTAATCCAAGCCTAATTCTACACCGGACCTCCAAAACCAATTCCAATCACACTCCTAAGTCATAAATCACCTACCAAAGCTAATCAAACCATTGGAACTCACATCTGATCCCTCTAACATATAAGTCAACATCCGGTTGACTTTTCCAACTTAAACCTTCTTAAAAAAGACTAAGTGTCTCATTTCTTACCAAATTCACCCCGAACGCAAACTAATCAACTCGATCACATAACACGCGAATAACGAAGCATAAAGAAGCAGGGGGGAATGGAGCGGTAACTCATGAGATGACTGGCCGGGTCGTCACATCGTCCTTACTCAGTTAAAGTCCCGCAAGCTACTCGGGCAATAGTAAACATGATTCTCAGCCCAAAATATCATTTAAGTATTAAAACAGAGTATACATGGTTGAGTTATGAAAACAGTGGAATATAGCATGACTTAGTTCAAGCATAAAGTCAAAACAGTAAGGAAATATCAATAAAAATCCCCTAAGGGTTCAAATAGTTGGCACGAGGCCCAAATATGGCATTCAGCCCAAAATATGATGATAGCAAATAGATTTCAGTCAAATACGTGGTAAAATAGTCATTCGGGACGGACTAAGTCACAATACCCAACAATGCACGACCCCACGCTAGTCATCAAGCATGTGCGTCACTCAATATAGCACAACGATGTGCAATCCGGGGTTTCATACCCTCAAGACATCATTTACAATCATTACTCACCTCAATCCGGTCCAAACTCTAGCCTACGACGCCTTTGCCCTCGAATCAGCCTCCACTCGCGTCGAATCTATCAAAATTAGAATCACGACGTCAAAATATGCTAAGGGAACGAAGCCCAAGCGAAAATATGCAATTTACAACATAAATCTTGAAATTACCAAAACTCGACCCCGGACCCACGTCTCGGATTCTGGTAAAAATCACATCAATGGATTTCCTTATCACTCCCCGAGTTCATTCATACCAAAAGCATCAAAATCCAACTACAAATGATCCCTCAAATCCCAAATTCTAGGTCTCCAATTTCAAGCCCTAGTTCTTCAGATTTAGGCTTAATTCCCATGATTAATTAGGTAGTGTTTGTTTATATGACTCCATCAAACTATAGAGTACCTGGTCCTCTATGAGATGATGCTTAGAAAGCAGTAAAGACTGAATGTAAAGAAGGCAAGAGATTTTCTACGTGGTAAAATCCCACACAAGGGGATCAAAAAACCACGACCTACTCTTGTAGGCTTTTAACTATACTAACTTGCAGTCTCCCTATTACAAGCCACTTTGCAAAAACCCTATTTCAAAGACTTCAAACTAACTTGTGATGCAACCACCACAAGCCACTCTATAACTATCCTAGTTACAAAGGCTTTAAACTTATGACTATCCCTAGTCACAACATAAACTCAGAAGTTTACGAATTTTGGTTTGTTCCTAAGACAACGCTTCTAAGAAAGCAAACTAGGAATTACAACAACGAACAAATAACAAGATTACAACTCAACTACAGATGTACATAAACTCATTTAGAAACTGATCCTTAGTGGAGTTGTCTTCTTGTTCTTGACGCACCAGTGACTTCAATACTGGATGAATACTTTTTTGTTTCTTGAGAGAATATCACTGAATGCACAAAAATGGTGTGCCTTGCACCGGGTTATTTTATCACAAAAGATAGCACAATGGATAGTGATGTCAACTCTTGGTGCACGCTTCTTCCCAATGAGAAGTGACTGTTGTACTCTCTGCACAGCCACTTTTGGGCAGTTGCATTCCAGCTGGATAGTGGACTTTGTACTTCTGTTAGGACACACCAACGAACCAGGTCCTAGTTGTGTTCCTCTTCTGGGACAGTTGCTAGATGGTCACTTTCTTCTGCTACGTTCCAGCTGTGTACTTAACTTGTACTTTTGTCAGAGAATCCTAAGGGAGCAGGTCCCTGTTGTGTTTCTCTTTATATTGATTGCGTACAGTCACTGACTTGTGCTTGTGTCGGAGAACCCTAAGGGACCAGGTAACCAGGTTCCTGTTGTGTTTCTCCCTATGGTCGTTTATCCATTTGCTGATTTTTAGACTTCGACCAGTTCACATGAAATGTATATCCAGGTTCTCTATCTGGTTCTTCGCGACAAGTTTGTTAGATCATCAAAACATAAGAAGCATAAAGCTAAGACATTTAAAACCTATCAATTTCCCTCTTTTTAATGATGACTAACTTAGGCATGGACATTATTTGTTTAGAGCAGAAATAACCAGATGAGATGCCAGAATTACACGAAGTTCCCCCTTAATCTCATATCTCCCTCCTTTGTGATTTTCCCTCACTTATACACACTCATTTATACACAAAGCATAAATACTCACTTATACACAAAGCATAAATTACCTCAAATATAAATTACCCCTCACATATACCCCTCACCCACACACTTTCCCCCTTTTGGCATCATTAAAAAGAACAGGTAATAAGCATAAAGAAGTCCAACACAACTAGCTCATGCCACATATGTGCACACAACATGACAGAAAAGAGAAGCCAGAGAAAATCAGTAATGTACAGGCAAAGAAAGGGGAGCTATTTTATTAATGTTTACATTGGACTGAGCAAGTCAGGAGCAATAATGGTTAAGTTTAACATGCAATCACACAAAAAGCAAACAAAAGTAAAACAACAACCACCAGATTTTGGAGCAAAAATAGCTAGACACTAAGAGGATCCTAGGGGACACTAAAGGAACAAGGCTTGGAGGAAGAGACAGTAATGGTTTTGAGAAACAGGTCCAATCTAGCATTTGTAGACAGTTGTTCTTCAAGTAATTAAGCCCGAAGTCTATCATTTTCCTTTGTCAGTCGTGCAACTTCCTCATTGACAGAATTAGGTCCTTTAGCTGCTTGACTGAGCTGAGTTTCCAATATGGCATTTCGAGCTCTCAGCCTTCTAATTTCCTCAGAAGCTGCATTTTGAGCGTTGATCAGTTGAGAAATGGTCGAGATGCTTCCACCAACTCTTTCTACACATTTACATTCTTCTAAAGTGGTCTTAGAGAAGGTCTACTTGTGTGTGCCTACTCTGGGATTCCCCAAGGGGACCTTGTAGAATCTGAACACCTGAGTGAGGAGAAAGCCATAAGGTAACCCATGATTTCCACCCTTAAAGTTTGCCACCTTTTGCATATGATCTATCATGATTGCTGGCAAATTGATTGAGACAAACTCATCAAGCGCTTCCATTAGAACCATATCCAATTTTATAGCAATAGATCGCCTCTCAGAACAAGGTAAGAGTACTTTATTGACCAGTTCAAAGAGAAGCTGATACTCAGGGAGCAATACCTTCTTGTGCACCTGTTCCCCCTGTTGAATAGCTTGCTCTTTCATGATAGCTCTCCTAAAGTTTTCCCCACAGACACCCTTGACTGAGGACGGTGTCTATTTCAGACAACCAGTTCGGGTTCATGCCGGGGCGATCTACCACAGAAGCTATCCACCTTATTAGGAGGATGGTGGAACAATACAGGGATAAGAAGAAGGATCTCCACATGGTGTTTATCGATCTAGAGAAAGCGTACGACAGGGTTCCTAGGGAGGTCTTATGGAGATGCTTAGAGGCTAAAGGGGTCCCGGTTGCCTACATTAGGGCGATTAAGGACATGTATGATGGAGCTAAGACTCGGGTTAGGACAGCAGGAGGCGATTCAGATTATTTTCCGGTTATTACGGGGTTGCACCAAGGGTCTGCGTTCAGCCCTTTCCTATTTGCCCTGGTGATGGATGCTATAACGCATCATATTCAGGGGGAGGTGCCATGGTGCATGCTATTTGCTGATGACATAGTCTTAATCGACGAGACACGACGCGACATCAGCGAGAGGTTAGAGGTTTGAAGACATACCCTTGAGTCCAAAGGTTTCAGGTTGAGCAGGACGAAGACAGAATACCTTGAGTGCAAATTTGGGGCAGAGCCGACGGAAGCGGGAGTGGAAGTAAGGCTTGATTCTCAAGTCATCCCTAAGAGGGGTAGTTTCAAGTACCTAGGGTCGTTTATTCAGGGGTCCAGGGAGATCGACGAGGATGTCACACACCGTATAGGGGTGGGGTGGATGAAATGGAGGTTAGCGACGGGAGTCCTGTGTGACAAGAAAGTGCCTCTGTTACTGAAAGGTAAATTTTATAGGGCAGTGGTTAGGCCTGCTATGTTGTATGGGACCGAGTGTTGGCCGGTGAAGATCTCACACATCCAAAGGATGAAAGTTGCAGAGATGAGGATGTTGAGGTGGATGTGCGGGCATACAAATAAGGATAAGATTAGAAATGAAGATATTCGAGAGAAGGTGGGTGTGGCCCCCATGGAGGACAAGATGCGGGAAGCAAGACTCAGATGGTTCGGGCACATTCAGAGGAGGAACACTGATGCACCGGTGAGAAGGTGTGAACGACTGGCGGTGGTGGGTACGAGGAGAGGTAGAGGGAGACCTAAGAAGTATTGGGGAGAGGTGATCAGGCAGGATATGGCGCGACTTAGGGTTACTGAGGACATGGCCCTAAACAGGGAATTGTGGAGATCGAGCATTAAGGTTATAGGTTAGGGAAAATTGTGATGTCTTTTTTACAGCGCACTAGAGTGAGACTAGCTAGTTAGGAATTAGTCTTAGGATGCTATTGATCAACTACTGATGATGAGCTTTATCTTCTGTGTATTAATACCTTACATATTCTCGTATTTCCTATATCTCTTATATTGTTGTTACTTTGTTTTATGCTATTTATGTTATGTTATGGATTTTATGGTATTTTATGGTGTTTTATTATGAGTCTATTGATAGTACTAATATAGTGTCTCTTGTTTCCTCTTTGAGCCGAGGGTCTCATGGAAACAGCCTCTCTGCCCCTCGGGGTAGAGATAAGGTCTGCGTACATATTACCCTCCCCAGACCCCACTTGTGGGATTACACTGGGTTGTTGTTGTTGTTGTTTCCCAATGTTGAAGTGTCGAGCAAAATGTCTATTCCATTTACGAGCGCACAGATGTGATCCCCCTCAATAGTGAAAAGAGATGCGTAAAAAGTTTGTACTACATCTTCGTACACCAGAGGCATGCTCCCTTCAAACATGTGTTCCCATTATTGAAATTCCACAATCTCCAGAATTTGTCTCATGCCTGCCAGTTCCGAAATTGCTGGATCAAATGTACGACCCCACAACACTTTCTGAGTTCTTAATCTCTGCTGCCAAAGACCACCATCACAGGTCATGGACCTTATTGAACCAAGTTCTTTAACAATTTCCCTTTTTCGTTTGCTAGACCCTTCGGCATACTTTTCTTTCCAGCTTGCTATCCCCACAGTATAATCCTCAGACACGACTAACTCAGTTTGAATCCGTTTACACTTGCTTCTGTACTTTACGGATGACCCTTTCTGTTTCTCAACAGTTTCATCGGAGGCCTTTTCCATAGACCTTTGAACTATTATAGATTGTTGTACTAAGGAACCATGTTCCCTAGAAGCATCTTTGTCTATATGGTTTACTGACACACTCTTGATAAAATCCCTTGGATTCATTTTCCTTTTTTTCCTTGTCTTGACACTCGTCTTACTTTTCTGCAATGAGGATTCATAATTCTCTTTCTGTAGTGACCTAATAGTGGGTGATTTGGAGGAAGACTCTAAGAGCTTGGAGTGAACAGGAGGTGCATGAGTGAGTTTGCAAGGAAGAGAATCAAGTTCATCAGAAGGCTTTTATGAGAATATCTCATGAGCCAAGGACTCGAGGAATGTTGTGGTTCTCACATCTCTTAGGAATGGAATTTCTTCCCCTGGTACTCAAACGAGAGATATGCTCCTTTACTCATCAGACTTTCAGTAGCTATAGCCATGATGTTATGAGCTGCTTCCTTTTCTGATGACTCCTTGAGAGTCACTAATTCCAACATGGAGGAGTTCAAATACTGGTCAGGATCATTCTCAAGGGCATCTGACACTTGAGGAGTAAAACCTCCTGTGTGTTCTTTGATGAGATCATAGGATTGACTAGACATAGGGTTCTCAAAATGATGGTAAACAGGGTTTATCAGAAATGGAAAAACTGTAAGAGTAGAGGAGGAGCTAGGAGTGGGTAAGGTGGTAGAAGACGTGAAATAGTAACGCTCTGGGGATGATTTCAGGGGTAATGACAAAGTGGGAGCGGTGTTAATGGTGGGAGAATGAGACGATTGTTTGATCACCAATAGATGAGTACTTGGTAGACGAGTAGAGAGAGAAAGAGAGAGATGAGGAGAAGATCCTAGCTATACAAAGGAGATGAAGGTTCATGACTTGCCGTGAGAGAGAAAGAAAGTTTTATTGGAAGAAGGGCTAATGATGAGTGGAGATTGAAACATGTTCTGAATAGTTCCGAAAATGATGGTATGTTTGTGGGGAAGTGTTACCGTGCAGAGGGGATGAAGGGATTTGGAAGACAAGACATGACACGCAGACGTTGAAAAGTCGGATGATGTGGCAGTTGAGTTAATTTTGTTAAACAAAAAAAAAAATTATTTTTTGTTTTGAGAGAGCATGCAGAGTTAAGCACATTACTACTAACCTGAGGTACAGGAACTTGAAACCAGAACAATTTTTTTTGAAAAAAGTTTTAGCAGCTCCTCTCTCGTAGTTCATAACTGTACCTTTAGCTTCTATGATCGTCATGCGTGTTTACGTACAATGGTATTGATGTGAGTTAAGCTTGGTCAGAAAACACTTTAGCTACCTTTACCTGGAGTTGTCTTACATAGCCAACTGATGGAGGATCAGGTTCTTCATTAGACTTTTGTGACCCTATCTTCACCTTGATTGATCCAGAATATTCTCTACTCGAGGTTTTGATTCAGATATCTGGAATTTGGTCTTCTATTCTGCAATACTTTCCACAGATCAATCCCTTCTTCATATTTACCATCAGAAGATGATCTCACCCTTCAATGTGCTTGATCCTCTTGTTTTTGAAATTCTTCTTCAGTTGTTGATGAGGCCATTGAGTTTTGCTTCATTGTCTCCCAAAGGATGAGGCATGAATCATGACAAGTGAACGGTTCCAAATGTGCTTTCCTTATCCATAGAAAAACCTGCATAGTGAACATTATCATACCCAACAGGATTAAAAGTATTGTCACCTGAGGGGTAACACAGGACCAGGTCCTGAGTTCCTCTAAGGTATTTCAAACTTTTTGTGGGCAGCCTTCAAGTAGGATTCCTACGGACTTACACTTTGGATTCTATTCTGGAGTGGAGATACAGAAGGAGAAAAAAAATTACATGTTTATCTAACTCTACAATAAAAAAAGTGATCGACTTGTCATGCAGATGGGAGCCTTTGGTTTTCCAATTTGAGACAGAAGTTTGATTGAAGAGGGAGATGTGGAGGTTAATTTGATTTCCCTACACTTTGTGTTCTGTTGCTTGTGCAGTGCAATGAGCTGCATCTTCACTCTTCCTTCAGCTTCAGTGGTAGTAGGTGACGTACCAGGTTCTTTGTGAGACGTAGAGGATGATGTTGCATTGTCTTTTGCCAGTCTCCTTTATCTTACTCATTTTATCATCCTCCCTATTTGAAGCCTCAGATATTTCCCAGAGACAAGGTTGGTTTATCATATTGATCATCACCGTTTCTTTCTTGGCAAGGGAAAGTGTCTTGTTAAATACCCCATGAGCACCTTCTACCATTTAGTGTGCCCTTTGTTGGAAACTTTGTGGCCTTGTTTTGTAAATTGTACCCCAGAAGGATTCCTTCGCTCGTTTTTTTGCATTGAGCTTCCCAAGCAGATCCTTCCTGTTGTCGAGAACATGGCATTTTTATCCATTTGGCAGCTCATGGTGGGTTTTGATTCAGGAGGGACCTGATCCGACACCTGTTCTCTATGTAGAAATCAGTATTTACTGCTTTTGCCCAGAATTTCTTGGTGATTCCATAGTCGATGAGCATTGTCCATGCAACATTTTCCAGTTCTGTTCTTTCTTTCAGCAATACCATTTTGCTGTGGAGTCCTTGAGTGTTGAGAAATTGTGCGTGATCCCTTCTTCCCCCTCCTCCTTCATTTTGTGAACTCATGTCCAGGTGACACTTGAGTTTGGCAGACCACGAACCATGTCCTGCTGAGTTAATTTATTCAGAGGTGAGAAGTTTGCATATACCAATCCTTCATGCCATGGTTGCGACTTCACTCATCTCATACCACCAGCTTGTGGAGATTCATAATTAGTTGGAGTAGATGTTCTTGTTTCCTTTGTCCACTGAGACCACTTGGCAAGTTATCAGATTGGTGACTGCACTTTTTAGGCCATTCACATAGTGCACGTTCCCACTTGAGTGCCAAAAGAACCTTTCTACTTTTTCATTCACTGAGAATGTACCCTTTACTTCCTTCTTAAAGATAATTCCCTTCTTGCAAGGCTTTCAGTGAGAAGAGATTCATGATATTTTCAGTTGCGTTCTTTAAGCATCCACTGTCCATAGTCCATCACAGTCTGCTTCCTTTCACTGTTCCCTACTCATGCAAATCAAGGGTTAGATTTAGGAACCTAAACTAGTTTGGGTCCCTTGTTGTGATAAAAAGGATGAATGAGGGATTTCCTAGTCCATGCAGGCAACATCCGCTTTTTGCGAGTGGTACCTGGACCTTTGTTAGCAGTCACTCCATCAGTAAACACTTTGTTTTTCTGAGTAGACTGAATTCTGGCCTGACAATTTTCTTTAAAATGCCCATTGTTCCCACAGTGGGTACATAGTCAGTTATTAGGTATAGTGACATACTTGCTATGCGGGTTGTAGGGATTTTTCTCCCTTTGGAACCCGATGTCCTGCTTGTTCCCACTGTTGTTGAGATACATGGCAGTGACAGCATCTGACGACCAGGTCCACTTCAGAGATTTCTCAAGATCATTTCTTACTTTCTCCAATTCAGCTTGAAGTTGCTGATTTCTCTCGAGTTCACTGCAGAGACTGGTTTTCACAACAGTTAACTCCTTTTCAAGCATGATGTGTGTCTCACTCGCTACTTCCTTTCCTTTCCCAAGACTCACATTCCTATGTTCTCTATTGAGTCCCTAAATGGTTTCCTCTAGATCAGTGCATATTACTAACAGGTCATCCCTTTTTTCTTTAGTAGATGCAACTTTTTCTTCTAAGGTGTGTTTCTCATTGTTAAGGCCTTCTATTGTTTCTTTTAGATCAACAACTACTACCATCAGATCGTCTCTCTCATTTTAAATGCTAGTTATTCTTTCATTCAAGGCTTCCTTTTCTTTTTCAAGATTAGCTATGACCTCATTTAAGTCCACTACACAGACCACTAGATCATCTCTAGATTGCTCTGCCTCTCCTAGTTCTATGGTCAGGATCTCCTTATCGTTTATGAGGCTATAATAGGCATCAATTAGGACATTTGATAAAGACCTTAACTTCTTAGAAGAATAGGATTTCAGATTTCTCTGAACATCCCTGGAGTTTACCTCATCGTCTTCATCTTCTTCTTATCATCATCTGACTGAGCCATCAGCACGAACAGTGAATCGTACTTCATTGCTTCAGTTTCCACTACCATCATGGAACTGTTTTCTGCATCTAATTCCTGTTCGGATTCACTTGAGGAGTCTCCCCAAGCAGCAAGAGCCTGCTTAACGATATTGTCTGCAACACTTTTTCGATTGAATCTTTTATCTGGAACCAGGTTCCTTTTTCCTGCTTTGTCAGGATTTTGCTTGTGTTGCTCCTGTTTTGCGAGTGGGCAGTCTTTGAAGAAATGCCCTGATTTTCCACATCTGTGACAGAGATTGTTATTCCTTGTTTTACTTGAACTGCCCCACTTTGGTATACCACCATTTCTTCGAACTATATTTTGAAATCTTTTAGTAAGATAGGCCATGTCACTATCTTCATCACTTGAATCACTGCTTTCAGCCTTAAGCACCAGGTTCTTTTCCTTCTTGGGCTCTTTTCTTTCACTGTCTTTCTTTCTTTTCATCTTGTATGTCTTCAGATTACCAATCAACTCATCCATGGTCAGAGTCTGTAGATCTTTAGCTTTAGTAATGGCATTTACCTTACTTTCCCAAGACCCAGGTAGAACACTGAGGATTTTCCTTACAAGCTTGTTTTTGGGAATGACATCTCCAAGTGAGTGAAGCTCATTTATGATGGAGGTGAATCTTGTGTGCATATCTTGTATGGACTCATCATTCTTCATCCTGAAGAGCTCATATTCAGTGGTGAGCATGTCGATCTTGGATTGTTTGACCTGAGTAGTTCCTTCGTGTGCGGTTTGTAAAGCTTCCCATATTTCTTTGGCAGTATCACAAGCTGATACTCTACTGTACTCATCAGGTCGTATGCCACACATCAAGATTTTCTTTCCACGATAGTTCTTTTCTACAGCGTTTCTGTCAAAGTCACTATACTCTCTTCTCCCTTTGGGCACCAATGGTCCTGTTTCTTCAAGGGAACGTGTGGACTATCACAAATGATGTCTCATGCATACGGGTCTTCCACCAGCCATAGTATTAACCATTGAATCTGAGAGGCCTATAGGTTGATTGTCCTTCTTCAAAGTTTGGTGGAGTAGCCAATGAGGATCCTTCCTAGGTGTTAGCCTGATAGGAGAAACCCGCTCTGATACCAATTGTTAGTTTATATGAGTCCACCAAACTATAGAGTACCTGGTACTCTATGAGATGATGCTTAGAATGCAGTAAACACTGAACGTAACGAAGGCAAGAGATTTTCTACGTGGAAAAATCTCACACAAGGGGATCAAAAAACCACGACCTACTCTTGTAGGCTTTTAACTATACTAACTTACAATCTCCCTATTACAAGCCACTTTGCAAAAACCCTATTGCAAAGACTTCAAACTAACTTGTGATGCAACCACCACAAGCCACTATATAACTATCCCTAGTCACATCATAAACTCTGAAGTTTATGAATTTTGGTTTGTTCCTAAGACAACGCTTCTAAGAAAGCAAACTAGGAATTACAACGACAAACAAATAACAAGATTACAACTCAACTATGCATGTACATAAACTCATTTAGAAACTGATCCTTAGTGGAGTTGTCTTCTTGTTCTTGAAGCACCAGTGACTTCAATACCGGAAGAATACTATTTTGTTTCTTGAGAGAATATCACTAAATGCACAAAAATGGTGTGCCTTGCACCAGGTTGTTTTATCACAAAAGATATCACAAAGGATAGTGATGTCAACTCTTGGTGCACGCTTCTTCCCAATGAGAAGTAACTACTATACTGTCTGCACAACCGCTTCTGGGCAGTTACGTTCCAGCTGGATAGTGGACTTTGTACTTCTATCAGGACACACCAACGGACCAGGTCCTAGTTGTGTTCCTCTTATGTGATAGTTGCTAGATGGTCACTTTCTTCTACTACGTTCCAGCTGTGTACTTGACTTGTACTTCTATCAGAGAACCCCAATGGAGCAGGTCCCTGTTGTGTTTCTCTTTATATTGATTGCGTACAGTCACTGACTTATGCTTGTGTCGGAGAACCCTAAGAGACCAGGTCACCAGGTCCCTGTTGTGTTCCTCCCTGTGGTCGTTCATCCATTTGTTGATTTTCAGACTTCGACCAGTTCACATGAAATGTATATCCAGGTTCTGTATCTGGTTCTTCTCGCCAACCATGTAGGACACATCCCGAACCTTCCTGTAAGCATAACTCTTTTGCCTCGGCTGTACCGTACGAAGCCTCTCCTGAATTACCTTCACCTTTTCTAAAACATCCTACACCAAATCTGTCCCTAATAGCCTAGTCTCACCTGGCTTAAACCAACCAACTGGAGATCTACACCGTCTCCCATACAAAGCCTTATATGGAGCCATCTGAATACTCGACTGGTAGTTGTTGTTATAAGCAAACTCTGCAAGCGGTAGAAACTGATCTCATGACCCTCCTAAATCAATGACACAAGCACGCAACATGTCCTCCAATATCTGAATAGTGCGCTCGGACTGCCCGTCCGTCTAAGGGTGAACATTTGTGCTCAACTCAACCTGAGTACCCAACTCTCGCTGCACAGACCTCCAAAACTGCGAAGTAAACTGAGTGCCCCTATCTGAGATGATGGAAACTAGGACACCATGCAAACAAACAATCTCCCGGATATAGATCTCTGCCAACCGCTCTAAAGAATAGGTAGTACAAACAGGAATGAAGTACGCGCACTTGGTCAGCCGATCTACAATTTCCCAAATAGGATCGAACTTCTTCAAAGTATGTGGAAGTCCAACTACAAAGTCCATAGTGATCCTCTCCCACTTCCACTATGGAATATCCATTCGCTGCAGCAAGCCACCTGGTCTTTGATGCTCATATTTCACCTCTTGACAATTGAGACACCGAGCTACAAATCCCACAATGTCTTTCTTCATTCTCCTACACCAATAGTGCTGCCTCAAATCCTGATGCATCTTCATGGCACCCGGATGAATGGAATACCACAAGCTGTGGGCCTCCTCTAGAATCAACTCCTGAAGCCCATCCAAATTCGGCCCTACATCCTCAACACTCCATTGTCACCAATGGTCACATCTCTAGAATCATCATGCTAAACTCTGTCCTTAAGAACAAGCAAATGCGGGTCATCATACTGGCGCTCTCTGATATGATCATATAAGAAATACCGAGAAACCACACAAGCCAATACCCGACTGGGCTCCGAAATATCTAACCTTACGAACCGATTGGCCAAGGCCTGAACATCAACTACAATAGGTCTCTCCTCAACTGGAATATATGCCAAACTCTCCATACTCACCGCCTTTCGGCTCAAAGCATCGGCCACCACATTGGCCTTTCCCGGATAGTACAATATAGTGATATCATAATCCTTTAGCAAATCCAACCATCTCCGCTACCTCAAATTAAGATCCTTCTATTTGAACAAGTGCTGGAGGATATGATGATTAGTAAACACCTCACAAGACACACCATACAGATAGTGCCTTCAAATCTTTAATGCGTGAACTATGGCAGCCAACTCTATATCATGAACGGGGTAGTTCTTCTCATGGGGTTTCAACTGATGAGAAGCATAAGCAATAACTCTACCCTCCTGCATCAACACACAACCAATACCGACTCTCGAAGCATCACAATACACGGTATATGAACCTGAAGCTGATGGCAAAACTAACACCGGAGCTGTGATCAAGGCAGTATTGAGCTTCTGAAAGCTCTCCTCACACTCTTCCGACCACCTAAATAGAGCACCTTTTTGAGTTAACTTGGTCAAGGGCGATGCGATAGATGAGAATCCCTAGACAAACTGGCGGCAATAACCCGCCAAACCAAAAACAGCTGCGAATCTCTGTGGTTGAGGATGGTCTGGGCCAACTCTAAACAACCTCTATCTTCTTCGGATCCACCTGAATACCCTCGTTGGACACCACGTGCCCCAAGAAAGCCACTGAACTGAGCCAAAACACACACTTGGAGAACTTTGCATAAAGTTTCTCCTCCCTCAATCTCTGCAACACAACTCTCAAATGCTCCGCGTGCTCTTCCTGACTACGTGAATATACCAGAATATCATCAATGAAAACTATGATAAACGAGTCAAGATAAGGTGGAACACACTGTTAATCAAATGCATGAATGCTGCTGGGGCATTGGTCAGCCCAAACAACATCACCAAGAACTCATAATGACCATATCAGGTCCTGAAAGGTGTCTTAAGAATATCCGAGTCCCTGAGTTTCAACTGTTGATAACCTGAACGAAGATCAATCTTGGAGAACAACCTCGCTCCTTGAAGATGGTCGAATAAATCATCAATGCGAGGTAAATGATACTTGTTCTTAACTGTTACTTTGTTCAACTGCCTATAATCAATGTACATCCTCATAGTGCCATCCTTCTTCTTCACAAATATAATTGGCGCACCCCAAGTCGACACACTAGGCCAAATGAAACCCTCATCAAGGAGTTCCTGAAGGTGCTCTTTTAACTCCTTCAACTCTGCTGGTGCCATACGATAAGTGGAATAGAAATGGGCTGAGTGTCCGGCACCAGGTCAATACCAAAATCAATATCCCTGTCCGGTGGCATGCCGGCAGGTCTGCAGGAAGCACATCGGGAAAATCCCTCACAACTGGAATAGAATCAATACTGGGAGTCTCTGCACCGACATCCCTCACAAAGGCTAAATACGAAAGACAACCATTCCCAACCATACGTTGGGCCTTCAAGAACGAAATTACCCTACAGGGAACATAATCAGTCGAACCTCGCCACTCAATCCGTGGCACACCCGGCATAGCCAATGTCACTGTCTTTGCATGACAGTCCAAAATAGCACGACACAGAGATAGCCAATTCATGCCCAATATAACATCGAAATCCACCATACATAACAACAAAAGATGCACTCAGGTCTCCAGACCCCCTATATTCACCACACACGATCAGTACACATGGCCTACAACAAACAGTATCGCCCACCGGAGTAGATACATGAACAGGTGAAACAAGAGACTCACAGGGTGTATCCAAATAACGAGAAAAGTATGATGACACATAAGAATAAGTGGAACCGTGATCAAATAATATAGAGGCATCTTTGTGGTAGATCGAGACAATACCTGTGATCACAGCGTCTGAAGCAACAACATCAGGTCTAGTTGGAAGTGCATAGAAACTGGCCTGACCGCCACCTGATCGACCTCCCCCTCTAGGGCGACCCCAAGCTGCCTAACTTCCACCTCTAGCTGGCTGGGTGGGTGGTCAAGTAACCGGCGTTGAAGCTGATGGCTGACTCTTCTGTTGAGATGAACCCGCAAGACGACAAGGACACTTCCTCCACATATGACCCATCTCTCCATACTCATAGCAACTCCCAGGTGCTGGAGACGGGGACTGAAGGGAACCCCTAGCACCGGAATGACTAACAGATGCACCTGGCATAGAAGAGCCCTGAATTGATGGAGCACGGGACAAACTCTGAGCTGGAAGGGCACTAAGTGATGACTAGCCCTGATGAGAACTATGAGAACCATGACCCGATGACGCCCCAAGATAACCTGGGCGAGCTGGCTGAGCATGCCTGAATGGATGACCTCTACCATGCTAAAACTGACCTCTTGAGCGAGCACCACCATAACTACCAAATCCTCGAGGCCTCCCTATCATCTTGCTCCTGGCGATGAACTGACTCAATCTCACGAGCAATGTCTACAATCTCCTCAAAAGTAGCACCAGACACCCTCTCCCTGGTCATAAGAATATGAAGCTGATATGTAAGGCCATCAACAAACCTCCTAACCCTCTCTCTATCTGTCGGAACCAACCAAATAGCATGACGAGCTAACTCTGAGAACCTCATCTCATACTGCGTCACAGTCATCTCTCCCTGACGCAACCAATGAAACTACCTACGCAGCTCCTTTGTACGAGACTACAGCACATACTTCTCCAAAAAGAAAATGGAGAACTGCTGCCAGGTAAGTGGTGCTGCACCAACAGGCCTACGCCTCTCATAAGCCTCCCACCAAGTGAAGGCAACTCCAGAAAACTGAAAAGTAGTGAAAGCGACCCTGCTGGTCTCCAGAATACCCGTTGTACGAAGAATTCTCTAACACTTATCCAAGAAACTCTGGTCATCCTTGCCCTTGACACAACTGAAAGTCGGAGGCTGGAGTCTACCAAACCTCTCCAACCTGCACTGCTCATCCTCTGGCATGGCAGGACCTACATAGTCTTGAGCAGCTGTAACCGGTTGGGCTGGATGTGCCCCCGATGTCTGAAGTCCATGTATGACCTGCTCAGGTGTGCAAGCGGCGGGAGTCTGAGTGCATCCCCCGGCCTGAGAAGTAGCTGCAGCTGTAGTAACTGAGACCGCCTGAGCTAGGTCAGTGCATACTGATAGAGTCTGAGCCAAGGCCTTTTGAAGACACAGAATTACAATGGGCACAGCTGGTGCCTGAGTTGGTGCTACTGGAGCGTCCACAACTGGGACCTGATCCTGAATTGGGGCGGTTGGTGGATCTGTAGGTGCTGTCCTAGCTGTTGTGCGGGCTATACCCCTACCCCTACTATGACCACGACCACGTCCTCGGCCTCTACTGGCCATAGCTAGTGGTACTGGTGGTTGTCCATCCTGACCGGTAGCGTGTGTCCTCACCATCTGTGAGAGAATAGAATAACAGAAGTTTAGTACTCGGATCAACAGATTCGCATGGCAAGAATTTCAAGAATATGAAGTTTTTCCTAAAGGTTTTGTCGCGTCTAGAGGATAAATACAGACGTCTCTGTACCGATCCATGAGACTCTACTAAACCTGCTCATGACTCATGACACCTATTTAACCTAGGCTCTAAAACCAACTTGTCACGACCCTTAACCTAGACCCGGTCGTGATGGCGCCTCTCGTGAAGACAAGGCCAGCCGACACAGACTTCCAGTTAATTTAACAGATAATAATTCATAATTAAGTCATTAATAACGATAAATCCCATAATAGAGTGAAATATATCAACTGCGGAAAACCAAACACAGCCCGACATCGGGGTGTCACCAGTCATGAGCATCTAACATAGTCTATGTGTATGAAAGAGTTTATACAATCTACTACATAGCTAGAACAAGGGAAGTAAAAATAGGAGTGATAAACACTGGGCTATGAATGTCGAGCAGCTACCTAGTGGACTCCGAATAGCCTGATGAGTAATCAACCCTCACTGGCAGGACCTAAAGCTCCTGAATCTGCACATAGGGTGCAGGGAGTAAAGTGAGTACTCCAACTTAATGAGTAATAATAATAAATGAAGATTGAGTGATAAGAAATCACGTAAGACACAATAATATGCTATAAAGAAGCAGTGTAAAAGCAGTAAAAGGCAACGAAACCGCCCCTCTAGTACAATGTCAACAGAATCAGCCCCTCGGGTAATAACATGGAACAACACCAGCCCCTCAGGCTATATCTCATATCACAATGGGTACCCGCGCTCACTGGGGGTGTACAGACTCCAGGAGGGTCCCCTTATGGCCCAAGCACAATATCAAGCCATCTCGTGGCATAATCAAATAGGCTCTTGGCCTCATATCAAGCCACCTCGTGGCGTACAACTCAGGCCCTCAGCCTCATAATCATGAATCAGCTCAATAACCTCAGAACACAGGCCCTCGGCCCTACTGAGTCGGAAATCTCTAAAAGCCACTCGGGCACAGTAAAATGTGATGCTCAGCCCAAAATATCATTTAGAGTGTTAAAACAAATTAAACATAGTTGAGTTATGAAAACAGTAAAATTTAACATGACTGAGTACAGAAATAGAAATCAAAATAGTGAGGAAATAGTAGTAAAAATCCCCTAAGGGTCCAAATAGTTGGCACGAAGCCCAAATATGACATTCAGCCCAAAACATGATGATAGCAAACAGTTTTCAATCAAATACGCAGTAAAACAGTCATTCGGGATGGACGAAGTCTCATTCGGGTCAAATACGCGTGTGTGTCACCTCAATATAGCACAACGATGTGAAATCCGAGGTTTCATATCCTCAGGACAACATTTACAATCATTACTCACCTCTATCTGGTCCAAACTCTAGCCCGTGATGCCTCTGCCTCTCGAATCAGCCTTCGGATGCTCCAAATCTAACCAAAATCAGTGCAAAACCATCAAAATATGCTAAGGGAACAAAGCCCACTCGAAAGAAATCAAATTACAAGACAAATACCGAAATTGGCCAAACACGACACCCGGGCCCACGTCTCGGATTCTAATAAAAATTATATCAATAAACTCCTTATCGCTCCCCGAGTTCATTCATATCAAAAGCACCAAAATCCAACCACAAACGACCCCTCAAATCCCAAATTCTAGGTCTCCAATTACAAGCCATAATTCTTCAATATTAGGCTTGAATTCCATGATTAATTAGGTAGAAATCACATTAGGATTGAGTATTAAGTCCATAAATCTTACCTTCAAGTGTTTCCCTTTGATTCTCTCTTCAATTCTTCTCAAAAAACTCCAAAATCGCTCAAAAATGGTGAAAGTTAGACCCAAAATCACGGACAATGGCTATTTAAACATTCTGCCCACGCATTCAAATCCTTCTTCGCGAACACGGTCAAAGCCTCGCGTTTGCGAAGCACAAACTTAAGTTTACCAAAATTCCATCTTACGCAAATGAGACCACCCCTCGCGAATGCGAAAGCTTAACTTTCTTACTCACCGCGAACACGATACTCCATCCCCAAATGTGAAGAATAAACTAACCTGGACCCAGTTGCTCACCTTACTTCTACGTGAACACGACATGAACCTCGCGAACGCGATGACCACGAGTCTCAACCCTTTGCAATCGCGGGACCCCCTTCGCGAACGTGAAGGCCAACTTTACACCTCTTTGTCTAACCCTTCGCGAACGCGAGGGCCCACTCAAAACTCTCCCGAGGCCCTCAGGACCTCAACCTGAAACTCTCTCGAGGCCCTCACGACCTCAACCAAACATGCCAACATATCTCATAACATCAGTCAAACTTGTTCCAACCTTCGGAACACTCAAAATAACATCAAAACACCAAATTCGCATCGGATTCAAGCCTATGAATTCCAAAATCTTCTAAATTCCGCTTTCACTCAAAAAGTCTATCAAACAATATCCGAATGACCTAAAATTTTGCACACACATCCCAAATGACACAACGGACTTACTGCAACTTCTGGAATTCTATTCTGACCCATATATCGAAATCTCACCTATCAACCGAAAAATGCCAAAATTTCAATTTCGTCAATTCAAGCCTAAATCTACTATATACCTCCAAAACACATTCAGATCACGCTCCTAAGTCCCAAATCACCTCCTGAAGCTATCCGAACCATCGGAACTCACATCCGAGCATTTTAACACATAAATCATCATTCGGTTGACTTTTCCAACTTAAGCTTCCTCAAAAAAGACTAAGTGTCTCAAATCTTACCAAAGCCTCTCCGAATTCGAGCCAACTAACCCGATAACACAAAATACATCTGAACAAGGCAATAAGAAGTAGAAATGGGGGGAAACAGAGCGGTAACTCATGAAACAATCGGTCGGGTCGTTACAGCAAGTAAGGGTCATTGATGATGTGAAAAGACGCCAAAGATTAAGATGTAAAATATCTATAGGTAGATCTTTGTAGCACCAAGTCTTAGTACTCTCCTAAAGGGGGGAAGATGGTGTGATATGGTATTAAGTTGGAGTTACTGGTTCAGGTAACTATGGAATAATAAAGGAAGAATGTCGTAGAAAGGCGAAAGGAATGAGATTGCATTTATTCAGACCCTACAGATATGTTACAACTCCAGAACATTATGCAAGCATGCCGCCGGGGAGAGGCATTAAGGGTTCCCACACCATATGTTATTGATAAATAGTACGAATGAACACTTGATATATAAGGAGCCAGTACGAGTGGCAAGTTAAGACAAAGAAAATAACCCAAGCGAGATTATGTGGAATATAGATATGAGAATGGACCAACGAGTAGTTAGTAGTTGATTCGGGAAGAACCTAGTTATGGCTAGATAAGAGCATACAGACAACTCATGCAGATTGTGTAAAGTAAACGTAGTGAACCCCAACATAGTGAATTCGGTCTTGTAGATATAATGACATCGTGATCCTTAAGAAATATTTGGATAGGATTTTGGGTAGTAAAAAGTACCTTATATGTGTTACAGAGATAAAAGAAAGTGCCACCAGGGAGATAGCCAAAATTTCAGTTTAGAAGCAACCATACGAGCCCAAAGGCGCGGAGGTAGGTAACTAAGGATAATTATAGGCAAGTAAGAACATCAAAAGTTCCTTTGGGTATACCACGTAATCAGCTTGCAGCTTTATAAGAGTCAGATGATCTCCCTTATGTACTACAATGAAAGACTAGCTGAGGAAAAAGGAAGAAAGCTTCAACCTAGGCATAGTAACTTGAAGAAGAAATGGTCTTGTAAAAATAGTCTCACTACAACATTGTATGCACACCATAAGAGAGTGGCACCTATCGTGGCTAATGAATGGGGAAAGAAATCAAAGGTTATGTTTGAGATAATATGAGATATAGGAAATTACGATATTCGTGGGCAATAATACAAGCCAAGTATTCATGTAACAAGTGGCTTACATTTAAAGATAGCTAAGAAGGCACGAAAGGAAATCTATGGTGCTAGCAAGTTAAAGGAAGGTTGCGAGTATTATAAATAGATATGTGTAGGTCGCAAGATAATGTATCATAGAGCGACAAGCTTTTAGGTAGATAGGAGTAAGGATAAGAAAATGTGTGTGAGAAGGTGACGAAAATAGGTAAGTCATCGAGACTAAACCCATCAAAATACATGAGAGCTTATGGTTTCCGTAAGTAATAGAAAGCTCGGTACAGCCTGAATGAACTTAGAGGAGTCTAAGACTAGGTGCATTTAGAAGAGATGGAATGCTGCCCTGGTAGTGGAATAAGCGTGTAATTGTAATAGATAAGAGGATGACGCTTAGGCCTTTGATTGAGTAACGATTTAACGAGAAAGGGATTTCATGATTAGCACGAGATTAGAATACCCCCCATAAGATGAATCGTGTTGGGATGCTATGAAATAAGTATAGTAGTATCCCTAGGTGGATCAGGAAAATAAAGTTCCTGATGAGACGTGAGCCCTAGTGATAGTGTATTACGTAAGAGGTTGCAAGTTATTAGTGGTGGATTATAGATCAACATTAATGTGAATCAACAATAGATGGATAAAAGTTCCAAAGTATGTGATGAGATTAGGCTAAAATTCCTAAGATGAACATTAATGAGGAAGCATTAAAGGACTTAGATTTATACATATAGGATAAGCAGCGAGAGAATAACCTAGAGTTGGGTAACAGACCTCGATAATAATAAAACAAAAGTAAGAGTTATGGTATAGTTTGACCTACCTAGATGCATCAAAGCCATAAGGAGAGATATCTGAGGCTATGAAACAAGATATATCAATAGTCGTAAGTTCAACAAAGTACCAAGTGAAGAACTTCAGTACACCTATAGATGCCTAGAGGGACAACTTGTCATAGTTATGTATATGCTCATAAAGTGAGGCTTAAAGATTGGCTAAAAGATGGAGGAAAAAGGGGAGAAGAGTCGCTAGGCACTCATACAAGGACACAGTCGTACATACTGCATGACATAAGGTAGAAACAGTTATGAGATTGGAAGAATTCTGACCACATGAATTTATTCACAAAACAGTTTCCTAGATGGCAAGGAGAGCATTAAAGTATTCGTAAGAGCGATAGTTTATGAAACTGATAAGTGCATCAGTTAACATTCGAGGACGAATGTTACAAAGGGTGGAATGATGTTACACCCCAAATTTTCATATGTGAGAGTACGTCGTAAGCCATTTATGTAAGCTCGGAAATGAGATTATATTTGGAAGAAAATAAATTAAGTTAATCATGTTACCTTGGAGGTTACAAATATTTAAGATCATTAATAACGAGTACCAAGAGGGTTGGAAAGCTTAGAAGCTAAACCAATTGAAGAAAATAAGTTTCGTCGAAAGTCGATAAGTATCGAAGGTTATAACATGTACTTTGGGGTAAGACTAGGGTTCTTAACATGATAAGGAGTTTATTCTATAAGTTATTTTAGTCGTATGATAGTAATTTGCTACGTTTTGAAGGCAAGCAAGTTGTGGAACAAAAGTTGGCAAAGGTCACCACAAGTTACATTCATAATGTGCTGAAAATTAGGTCAAATGTAACTGAGCTTTTCTCCCAATATACTTGGAATTATTGGGTGATATACCTACCAAATTTAATATTTATGAGTCTAGATTCTAACACATTAAGCCGTTCGTCGATACAATATCGGAGTAGAGAGATATTCGCGTTTTTGCGAGACCGCGCAAACACCTTCCAATGGGACCCACTTAGGCGGTGGTCGACCTACTTCACTTTATAAATGATTTGGATGCCTATTTTTAACTCATTGTCATCTCAACTTCGTCTCCAAACTTCTCCTAAACTTCTAAGCAAATACCACAAGGGTTTGAAGTGATTCCAAAGTGATTTTACCATATTTCAACATCAAAACTTAGTTCTAGTGAAGAACAACACCTCTTTGAGGTTGTGTTGTCATTAAGGATTGTTGTGGGCTGTGTTTTGCTGAAATTCCAAGCTGTTGCAACTGGATAAGGTGAGTATAACAGCCTACTAATTGTGCTTAATCTTGCTTGTATGTTGGTTAAGTTGTTAGGATGATAAACTACAAGATAATACTTGGATTAGCTTAAGTCACTTCTATGGTGTTGTATTGCCATTGAGGGTTATTGTAAGCTGAATATAACTTGGATTTCGACTTGAAGTTACTGTATGAGGTATGTGTATTGTGTTCTTGCATGTTATTAAGGTTATCTTGATATTGATTAAGTTAAATGGATGGAGTAGACATGAACTAGTGAATAAAGTTACTAATTGAAGATAGTTGGAGTTGAGGATTCTTTCCTTTGTTATAGATATATGGTATAAGGATGGAATCATTGATGAATGACTTCATTATCATGTTAATGATAGTGTTACGTTAATGTAAGAAGTCTATAAGAGGTGATATGGGTTATACGGATTCTAATCGGAGCTTGCCGCTCGTCGTGAAGTAGTTGTGACTTGTTGATTTTATATGGTGTCTTTTTATTGATATTTATATGTTGATGGATTTCACTGGTTGTTTTTGTTGGTATATGGTATTGGAGGAGGCCCTTGTTATAGGGGAGATGCTGCCCAAATTTACGTAAATGAGCTACTAGCTTAAGTTACAGACTTAGTCTTTGCTCAGCACTGATTTTGAATCTCCTTATACTATGATAGATTGAGTGACTTGTTTGAAGAGTTGCTTGGAAGGTATTAAGGACTCAATGAGTTTAAGGTATTTTAAGGCAATTCCTTATTTCTTTTGGCATGATCTAAAGTTAAATGAATACACTATTTCATAACGGATCTACTCCTAGCAACTAAGGTTGCCCATGTTGTTCTTTCCTTATAAAGTTATTCTAAGCAAGTATGTATGATCCTTGAATCCTCCTAAGGTTCATATTGGTGGTATGGATGTCCATAATGTTAATCAAAGGTGCAACGACCTTAAGTCATTTTGAAAGGCTTAGAATGTGATTCCATGAGTCTAGCATGCATTATATATAGTACCTATTTTACTCTACCGAGCCGCGCTAAAGTCGTCCGGGTACGGCACCTATTGTGCAACCACTAATCAGTTGGGTTTACCGAGCTCCACGTGGCCGGGTACAATTCTACCGAGCCTTATGATGGCTGGGTATGTTTTTATTGAGTCCTCTTTGAGGCCGGGTACGATATGATGATGATGATGCCCACAGAGGCGTATATTTTTAAAAGTTTATGTATATATGTATTATGCATTTCATGTCAGTAGCTTCCAGAGGCACTCAGATATTATAGGTTGTGTAAGGCCCCGGAAAATTTTGCTAAGCAACCTAGGATTTCGTGGTGCCATGTAGGCTTATTAAACTATTTTATGTGTTATTAAAATGGTGGGCATCAATTGGATTTGGTAAATATGTGTACAAGTCTTATGGTAAGTAATTTGGGGTCCAAGGAATGGCCTAAGTCTAAGGAAAATGGAAAAGTTCATAATAGGCTAAGATTTCAAATGAGTTCGCACAAGCCACCACTTTGAACGAGCCTGTCTAAGTATAGATAAGGTTTTATGTTATTAACAACCTATCATATGAAATCTATTCGAGTCTAGTTTCCAACGCTTCAAACCGTTCGTTATTTGGACATTCCTACACAAAGTTATGATCAAATTACCAAAGGCTAGAAAAATACGATTTTGTGGTGAAATCTGCGATCGCAGATTTAACTTTGCGGACCGCAAAACCATTCTGTGATCGCAGAATGGTCGCAGAATGAAGAAGAACAGCCCAGTTCTGGGCAACGAGTTCTGTGACGAATCTGCGGCCCGCATACCCATTCTGCGGTGGATTCTGCGATCGCATACTTGACATCGGAGGGTTAATTTTCTAATTTTTATAACCCGGCCCCATTTTAATATATAGCCTTTAGGGCTTCATTTGGGGTCATTTTCTACTAATTTTAGAGAGAGGTGAGAGCATTTTAGAGAGAGAAGGAGGAACACAACATTTAAATCATCCAAATCTTGCATCAATCTTCAAGAATCAAAGAACCCAATCACAAGTTCTTCATCTAAGAGGTAAGATTCTATACCCTAGGTTTTAATTTCGAGTTTGGAGTATAAGATGGGTTATTGAGGTATGATTCTTGGGTGTATTAGTATTGCGTATACATGCATGTACAACTTAGGTTTATTGGAAGATTGTTTAACATAAATAAATAAAGATTTGGTTGGGGAATGAAGGAAAACCTTGAAAAAGAGATTTGAAATCAAGATGATCAACTAGTATTTGATAAAATGCTCAAATGAGCTAGAATTATGAATATCTTTCTAATTTGTGTTCAATTTTGTTATGTCTCAAAGTAGATTGGGATTGCTAGAATTTCCGGAACGTTGTAGTAACTTAAGGAAAGCTTAAACAAGGTATGTATGGCTAAAATCCTCTTTTATTAGAAATTGAGCTCCGTTGGCATTTACGAAAGTGTGGTAAGAGCTGAATTGGTTAGTATATTGATTGTTATTACGCATTAATTGATTTGCAATTATCTACACATATACGTTAAGGTTGTGCCTCAATGTGAGTAATGTACCATTCTTGATAATTAGAGAAATATGAAGAATACAATTATGAGTTGAAATGCTTAGGCTGCAAGCCAAGATTGAAACGGAGAATTATTCATGCTAGCTATGTGCTCACTTACCTGTGATTGCAACTTGAATTTACGTATATGTCTATGATCACAACTTGTAAGATGAATATTGAAAATGGAAAACGAGGTGATAATGGTGGCCTTGAGTGCCCCGGGATTGATATGATATATGTGAAATAAAGATTCTGACGTGATGAATAATGAGAAAGGGATAATGCCTAGATAGGGCAACCTAGCCGATCGGGTCGAGATCGGACACCATGCCGCACACATGGTGGTAATGTGCTGATATTGAATTCCGGATAAGGGAAATTAAATATTGATTGAGATATATGCCTCCAATGAGGTGACCTAGCCGATCGGGTCGTGATCGGACTCCGCTTAAGATAGCGGTGGCATTGAGAACAGTGATGAACATATGAAAGAGATGCCCCAAACTGAGTTTTGGAAATTATATGAAGGATTGCATGAATTGTATATTTGATTTACTCACGTGACTTACTTGTACTTGCTTGATAGTTCTTTCTAGTAAAATGGTGTTTAGTTATACATACTAGTACTATTCTATGGTACTAACGTCCTTTTTGCCGAGGGCGCTACATTTTTTATGAATGTAGGTGGCTCTATAGCGGATAGTGCCGATCGTGTGTAGTGGAGCATCTTTCTTCTAAAGATCTTGGTGAGACCCCTTCTCCTTCGAGGGGCTATATTTCACATCTTCTTGTTTTGGACTTTTACTTTTGAGGTATAGCCGGGGCCTTGTTGCCGGCATTTCCATATTATTCTTTAGTTGTAGTTAGAGGCTCCGTAGACAGGTTGTGGGTAGTGTCGGGCATGGGAATTTAAAATAGAAATATTGATGTTTGGTAATGATGTATAAAACTTGTAATACTTTTAATATGGCGAATGAAGTTGCTAATGAAAATGAAATGGAAATCGTTACTAATATGTTTATAGTATTTGATTAATGGAGTCCATCTCCAATTTATTCTTGAGTTAGTTTGGGTAGAATGAGGTCTAACAGGCTTGCTCGGTCAGGTATACTCGGTTGAGCGCCGGTCGCGCTCCTCGGATTATGGGGCGTGACAAACTTGGTATCAGAGCCTAAGGTTTTAAAGTGTCCTAGGATGTCTCGGAGCCGTGTCTTGTAGAGTCCTTCTTATCGGTGTGTTGTCGACCACATCTATAAGTTGGAGGCTACATGGGCATTTAGGAATGTTACCCTTCTTCAACACTCCAGATCGTGCAATAAAGCTTGACTATCAGATTGTCTTCTAACTCGTGTGTTGAGATTCAAGGTAAGTTTAAACGCTCTTTCATCTATTTCAAGTAATGTTGTCATATGGAATGACCAATGGGCAAAGGCCTGAATATTAAGGAGATGGCACATGTATCATGTTAAACAAATTGTACGAATATATGAGGTACGTACATAGTACCAGAAGCATACTTTATTCGAGAAAGTGTTAAAAATGATTGTGACCTCCAAAGAAACATTGAATTGATAAGTGATATGTAAGCTTGAATAGCACATGTGGGTAGTGTGAGAAGTATGTAAATGATCCTAAGGTGTGAAAGAAAATTGGTTATATAAGCACGTGATATATGGGAGACATGACCAGGAGATTAATGATGAGAGTGCAAGTCTCTCCTAGGAGACAAGAAGTTATGAAATGAGAGTCAATTAAACCCACAATAAGAAGAACCCTATACTACGAACTTCATAAAACTCCAGAAGTGTACAGAGTGATGTTACACTCCTAAAGGATATTGATATGGGGAATTGGAATCCCAAGCCCGTGTGGCCGAATAAGAGTAGAAAACTTATGAGGTTAATACCATGGTGACTTAAATTTCCCTAATAGTCGAACATATATATGAGGGATAGAGATATGAGACATATGTCCCTAAAGTTGCTAAATTCAAGACTTGTGTCAAAATCCGGGATATTCGCCCTAAGTGGGGGAGGAAAGGCCATAGTAAGGCCACTTAAATACAATGAAACAAGAGTAAGATCATGTAGATATGATGTTTGAATATTTTATTGAAGACATGCATAGTCTAGAAAAGTGATAATGGATGACGTGATTATCTGAAAGGATATGCTAATGCTAGACCGCTAGTACCCCCAAGAAGGTGGAAGGTTAAGGAAGGTAAATTCTTCATACAGGGCAATGTGAATAATAAGGTCAACGATCCTAGAAACTAAGAGTATGTTTGTAACAGGATCTTATACTTGTTAGAGGGTCAAGAACAATGGAACCTAACGAAGTACTGTAGGTAAAATGTGGAAGGTTGCGGGATTTTAGAATGGGTTAATCATAGACCTGTGATTTAACCAAAGTACCAAGGCGTTAAGAAAGGTGGAACTAGTGGGAGAAATAAATGTGATGCTATAATAACCCAAGAGGGTATTTGGGCTTGATGGAGAGCCTCTAAAGAATCTTACAAGCAAAGAAGTGTTAAGTGATATACGGATGAGCACACTTTCCCACGGATATCCTAACAAGAGTTAAGAGGTGAGCAGGGCTAAAATAACTAAGGGAAAAGACCACGTAACATGTGGAAGAGTTCATGGCTATTCACTGGCTAGGAATTATGAGGTGAGAAGAAATGTGAAGAAAATCTATAAATTGAGATGTCCATGGTCATCGCAAAATAGTTCATATCAGAGTGGTGGACTCGCCTGGAGCACAAGTGTTAATAGAAGGTATAAAGGACTAATCGTAATGCTACCGACTTGGGTGACACTGATTGGTAACTAAAGAAGCTAGAGACAATTCATGTCTACATACAATTGAAAGTGAGGCTACTGGAGGTGAAATTGTGGTATGATAAACTCACCAAACCAGCCACAATGATATTACAAGTTCACGGGAGGTAGACAAGTGCAGGGCACAATAAGGCTATCAATTATGCACTATGAGCAAAATAGAATGGGGATGAATGTTCCAATTAGAAAGAAAAGATGGTACCCGCATATTGTCCAGGCCAAAGGGCGATCAAAAAGGGAAAGACAACACAATCTATCAAAGGGCAAATGAAAGGTTCAAAATAGATTGAAAGAGGATGAACACTTGTTATAGTCCAAACATGTTTAACATGGTAACTCTTAAACTGCAATATCAGAAAACTCTATTGGTTGCTACAATACGGGGAATGAGGTGAGTTACTCATCGAGGATAGAATCAGGTGGACTAAGTCTTACACTTAAGAGTAAAATCAAAAGTCGTTGTTGAAGAATTGAGGAGGATCTCAAGTTTCAGAGAATGCCCTTCTCGGGCCAGTGACTCTTCCGAAATTGTATACATATAAAGGGTGATGATATGTGTTTTGGGAAGTATTGAACAATAAGAGAGATCGTGAGAATATTCACAAGGGAAGTAGAGTGGTTTCTTAAATTCTATAAGTCACGTAAGGGGGAAAGATGTTGACCAGGAGAGGTCTGAGCAAAATGTTACATTACATTTGATGCAATGTCGTGCATGTTGATGATGTGAAAGTGTGTTCGAAGTCTAGAAGATATGATTTCTTTGAAATAAAAGGTGCTATAAGAAAACTCATCCAGTAATGTCTTTTGTTGAGAATTTGGAAGAGCAAGTTGCATATATTCACAAAAGATTGTAACCATATCAAGGAAATTATTGAAGAACTCAAATCCTAGGAGGTCATATGTCAGAGAAATGGGACATAGATGGTCCACTATTGATGCAACATGACCAGGTGATCGCTTATGCTTCAAGGAAACCCAAGAATCATGAAAAGAACTATTCGACACATGAATTAGAACTTGCGGCGGTAGTTTTTGTATAAAGATTTGGCGACACTATGTGTATGGGGTCCATGTTGATGTATTTATGAACCACAAGAGCCTTCAATATATTTTTTTAAACAAAAGGAGTTGAATCTGAGATAGAGAGGATGGCTTGGGTTACTCAAGGACTATGATATTGAGATTCTCTATCACCTGGAAAAGGCCAATGTTGTGGCGGATGCTCTTAGCCGGAAATCTATGTATAGTTTAGCTCACTTGGAGATATGTCAAAGGTAATTGGCAATGGAGGTTCACCAGTGGCTAGTTTGAAAGTTTGTCTTGCCAAGTCTGGTAAAGGTAGGGAAATTGTGCAAAATACGGCTGAGTCATCATTTGCGGTGGAGCAGTATGCTCAACTGTATATCAAAGAAATAGTCAAGTTGCATGGCACTCCAATCTCAATCATTTCAGATCGAGGGGCTCAATTCACGACAAACTTTTGGAAGAAATTTCAGCAAGGTTTGGGTACTCAAGTAAATCTTAGTATAGCCTTTTATCTACAAACTGATGGACAGGCAGAGCGGACCATTCAGACACTTGAGGATATGTTGCGTGCTTGTGTTCTTGAATTCAAAGGTAGCCGGGATGAATATTTACTCCTCATAGAGTTTGCTTATAACAACAGCTTTCATACTAGTACTCAGATGGCACTATGTTGAGCATTATATGGTAGGAGATGTAGATCTCCTATTAGGTGGTTCGAGGTTGGAGAAGCTGAATTGATAGGGCCAGACCTTGTGCATTGGGCTAGGGAGAAGGTTAAGATTATTAAGGAGCGGTTGAAACTGCTCAGAACCGTCAAAAGTCCTATTCGAATGTTCGTCGAAGAGATTTTATATGAAGAAATCCCAATTGTCGTTCTTGATAGGCAAGTCCGAAAGTTGAGAAATGAATAAATTGCCTCCGTGAAAGTGTTATGGAGAAACCAACAGGTTGAGGAAACCACTTGGGAAGCTAAGGAAGAAATGAAAAAGAAGTACCCCTCGTTTGTTTGAATAGCAATGAAATAGTTCTATGAAGTTATTTCACATAAATTTTGTATCGCTTGTTCAGCTAATGTAAGAGCATTCCTTTCCAATTATATGTTCATTATGGGACTACAGTTGGTGTTGTTTTATGTTTTGTTGCATCATTTGATCACATATATGTTGTTGAGGTGTGTTTCTGGAGCTCTCTGATAGGTGGATAGTCCTAGTTACAAGGGAAACTCTACCGAAATTTCTGAAATATTTGGGAGTTAGTCAAAATTTGGGAGTTAAAGATGTGTGAGAAAGGATATAAGTTACTAAGTAATTGTGGATTGACTCCAATTATCATTCGAGGACGAATGATCCTAAGGGGGGAGAATGTAAGGCCCCGGAAAATTTCGCTAAGCAACCTAGGATTTTGTGGTGCCATGTAGGCTTATTAAACTATTTTATGTGTTATTAATATGGTGGGAATCAATTGGATTTGGTAAATATGTGTACAATTCTTATGGTAAGTAATTTGGGGTCCAAGGAAAGGCCAAAGTCTAAGGAAAATTGGAAAAGTTCATAATAGGCTAAAATTTCAAATGAGTTCGAACAAGCCACCACTTTGAACGAGCCTATCTAAGTATATATAAGGTTTTATGTTATGAACAACCTATCATATAAAATCTCTTCGAGTCTAGTTTCCAACGCTTCAAACTGTTCATCATTTGGACATTCCTACACAAAGTTATGATCAAATTACTAAAGGCTAGAAAAATGCGATTTTGCGGTGAAATCTGCGATCGCAGATTTAACTCTGCGGACCGCAAAACCATTCTGCGATCGCAGAATGGTCGCAGAATGAAGCAAAACAGCCCAGTTCTGGGCAACGAGTTTTGTGATGAATTTGCGGCCCGCATACCCATTCTGCGGTGGATTCTGCGATCGCATACTTGACATCAGAGGGTTAATTTTCTAATTTTTATAACCCGACCCCATTTTAATATATTGCCTTTAGGGCTTCATTTGGGGTCATTTTCTACTGATTTTAGAGAGAGGTGAGAGCATTTTAGAGAGATAAGAAGGAACCCAACATTTAAATCATCCAAATCTTGCATCAATCTTCAAGAATCAAAGAACCCAAATCACAAGTTCTTCATCTAAGAGGTAAGATTCTATACCCTAGGTTTTAATTTCGATTTTGGAGTATAAGATGGGTTATTGAGGTATGATTCTTGGGTGTATTAGTATTGTGTATACATGCATGTACAACTTAGGTTTATTGGAAGATTGTTTAACATAAATAAGTAAAGATTTGGTTGGGGAATGAAGGAAAACCTTGAAAAAGAGATTTGAAATCAATATGCTCAACTAGTATTTGATAAAATGCTCAAATGAGCTAGAATTATGAATATCTTCCTAATTTCTGTTCAATTTTGTTATGTCTCAAAGTAGATTGGGATTGCTACCGTTGTAGTAACTTAAGGAAAGCTTAAACAAGGTATGTATGGCTAAAACCCCATTTTATTAGAAATTGAGCTCCGTTGGCATTTACGAAAGTGTGGTAAGAGCTGAATTGGTTAGTATATTGATTGTTATTACGCATTAATTGATTTGCAATTATCTACACATACACGTGAAGGTTGTGCCTCAATGTGAGTAATGTACCATTCTTGATAATTAGAGAAGTATGAAGAATACAATTATGCGTTGAAATGCTTAGGCTGCAAGCCAAGATCGAAACAGAGAATTATTCATGCTAGCTATGTGCTCACTTACCTGTGATTGCAACTTGAATTTACGTATATGTCTATGATCACAACTTGTAAGATGAATATTGAAAATGGAAAACGAGGTGATAATGGTGGCCCTGAGTGCCTCGGGATTGATATGATATATGTGAAATAAAGATTCTAACGTGATGACTAATGAGAAAGGGATAATGCCTAGATAGGGCGACCTAGACTATCGGGTCGAGATCGGACACCATGCCGCACATATGGTGGTAATGTGCTGATATTGAATTCCGGATAAGGGAAATGAAATATTGATTGAGATATATGCCTCCAATGAGGTGACATATCCGGTCGGGTCGTGATCGGACTCCGCTTAAGATAGCGGTGGCATTGAGAACAGTGATGAACGTATGAAAGAGATGCCCCAAACTGAGTTTTGGAAATTATATGAAGGATTGCATGAATTGCATATTTGATTTACTCATGTGACTTACTTGTACTTGCTTGATAGTTCTTTCTAGTAAAATGGTGTTTAGTTATATATACTAGTACTATTCCATGGTACTAACGTCCCTTTTGCCGGGGGCGCTACATTTTTTTTATGAATGTAGGTGGCTCCATAGCGGATAGTGCCGATCGTGTGTAGCAGAGCATCCTTCTTCTAAAGATCTTGGTGAGACCCCTTCTCCTTCGAGGGGCTATATTTCACATCTTCTTATTTTGGACTTTTACTTTTGAGGTGTAGCCGGGGCCTTATTGCCGGCATTTCCATATTATTCTTTAGTTGTGGTTAGAGGCTCCGTAGACAGGTTGTGGGTAGTGTCGGGCATGGGAATTTAAAATAGAAATATTGATGTTTGGCAATGATGTATAAAACTTGTAATACTTTTAATATGGCGAATGAAGTTTCTAATGAAAATGAAATGGAAATCGTTACCGATATGTTTATAGAATTTTATTAATGGAGTCCAGCTCCAATTTATTCATGAGTTAGTTTGGGTAGAATGAGGTCTAACAGGCTTGCTCGGTCGGGTTTACTCGGTTGAGCGCCGGTCGCGCTCCTCGGATTTTGGGGCGTGACAGGTTGTATCTCCTCTATCTCTCTTTACATTACTGTTCTTGTTTATGCTTTCCTGCCTTACATACTCGGTACTTTATTCGTACTGACGTCCCTTTTACCTAGAGACGCTGCATTTCATGCCCGCAGGTCCCGATAGATAAGTTGACATTCCTCCTAGTAGGCTATCAGCTCAGTGAAAGGTGTTGGTGCACTCCACTTGCTCCGGAGTTGCCTATTTGGTCATTATAATTTGGACATGTATTGATTGGTATGGCGTGGCCCTGTCCCGACCTTTATGATGTGTATGTACTCTTAGAGGCTTGTAGATAGATGCCATGTATATGAAAGATTATATGGCCTTGTTGGCCTATGTTCATTGTACGAGTGTTCATTTTGGGTCTTATAGGACCGTATGTCACATGTATAAATTTGTATTTCTTGGGTCGTCCTACGTCAAGTATTTCCTTATGTTTTATTCTGGTTATATCATGACGGCCTTTCCGGCCTATTTACTCATGATGGTATGATAAGAAAGATACGTTACGTTGGTACTCGGTTGGGTAAGGCAGCGGGTTGCCCGTTGCGGCCCTCCGATTTGGGTCGTGACAGAGAATTCCACCACGCCCGAAATACCAAGTCACGCTACTCCATCAACCAAAGCCTGAGTATTCATAGACCGATTGTCTTTCCTCTGCGGTATTTAAATGTTTAATCCCTAAATCATGCACCGAGAAATCCTCCTTTCAAGTCATTCACTGCCTCGACACATATACAAGCACCCTATCATTACACAAACATTGTGTGATAATAGTCTGAACATCATAGCAACCTGCGTGTAGCCTTGAAACCCTCGAACATACAGTTATTGAGCTGAAATGGTAGAACATCCTTCCGTAAGATGACGATAATAACATGCTCGAATGCGCAGGGAGAAACATCCTACTCCTCATCTGTAGTACCGCTGCAACTCCTCGATGCCCAATTGACATGAGAGTTGAACATCGTATAAGAATGAGTAGGAAGGATATAAAGGCATACGCCTCAAAGGAATCAAATCGCACGATGGGGAATCAAGAAGGGAAGTGCTCCTAACAGCCATGTAGCCTCTGAAGATAAGTATAGACGTATATGTACCAATCCGCAAGACTCTACTAGACTTGCTCATGACTCGTGAGACCTAAGTGAACCTAATGCTCTGATACCAAGTTGTCACGGCCCAAAATTCACTGTAGGTCATGAAGGCGCCTAACACCGCCGTCAGGCAAGCCAACGGTGATTTACCAATCTAATTATTCTTTTTAAAAATGTTAAAATCATAATTTTCATTAATTAAATAGCGTGAAATGGATTTGCTGGGTAAATGATAATATTTACACGAACTACAATAATGAACCACCCTTAGGAACCCCCAAAACCCGGTGTCACGAGTTCATGAGCATCAACTAGAAAATATAATAAAATATAACATCTGTCTGGAATACAAATTAGACAGGAGAATATAAATAACTCTGATGGAGACTTTGCAAGCTGCGGATAGTAACATGAAATGCAGCTCACGGACCACCAGACATATATGTACCTGCACAAAAATGTGCAGCAAGTGTAGCATGAGTACGCAAATCAACACGTACCTAGTAAGTATCTATCCTAACCCTAGAGAACTAGTGACGAGGGGTCGATATCGACACTTACTAGTGGTCCAATAAGACAGTTACAATAAGAAGTAAACAGGTATGGGGTCTGTAAACAAATGAAAAAATAAGTGTAAATACGTGGTACAATCCTTCTCTCAACCGCAACTGAAACTCTCGATTAATAGCTACCTCCTCAATCAGAGAATATATATATAATGGACCTCACCAGATAGGTTGCCATAATGAAAATATAGAAAACTCCCAGATGCACTGGCCTCTTGACAAATATTACGCACGATTCCATAGGATTATCTTATAGAAATGTCGAGGCGTATGACCCGATCCCATCTACATAACCATAGGTACATTTATTATATTGCCGAGGCGAACGGTCCGCTCTCATGAGAGTGTGGTACATAATCTTGCCGAGGGGAATGGTCCGCTCCCATAAAAGTGTGTGCACTGTCGAGGGTCGAACGACACAAACAATAGATATATCTATTACACTGCCAAGGCGTACGACCCAATCCTATTAGAATAAGAAGCTTTATATCACGACCCAATTTCTCCTATAGGCTGTGATGACGCCCAACGTTACCGCTAGGCAAGCCAACAGTGAACTAACCGCATGATTGTTTCTTTTAACAATTTAGAAATAGTTTATTTTTAATTAGTTAATAAATAAGAAGTGAGAATTTAATAAAATGAGAGATAAACAATTTTTAAGAGCAAATGAAGCAGTAAATGACCAAAAATCATCATGTGTCTACTAGCATAATCTCCAAGACCTGGTGTCACAAGTGTATGAGCTACTAGTAGAATATACAAAAAAAATACTACACTACTGTCTGAAGTGAAATAGACAAAAGGTAAAAGCAAAAGGAAGACTTCGGGTGCTACAGAACAGGCTCAGAGGGCAGCTCACTGCAAAGTCTCGTGCAACCAAGGATGCGCGCCAGAGTGATAACCAGATGCACCTGCCTCAGATCCTACACGGGTAGTGCAGAAGTATAGCATGAGTACATAAACAACATGAACTCAGTAAATATCTAGTCTAATCTCGAAGAAGTAGTAAGGAGGGGTCAGCTTCGACACTTACTATGAGCTAACTATAAAATAATGAAAATTCTAATTAAGCATGGGCTATATAAATGAAACTGAAAACCCGATAACAAGAAATAAATAAACAATACTTTTACTGATAGTAAATCCCAAATCAATTTCCATCATTTAACAACATATCCTCTCAAGCCAAAAAAACAATATCAATTATAATTGGGCTCCAATTATTATATATAGTGAGGTCTTTTACAACCTCCACACTTAAACCGCCACAATAAAAACTATATTGTGGGAGGTTAGCTCAAACGCCACAAAACAGACGTGGTGGGACAGTTTTGTATGACTTCCATAAATAAACTGCCACAGGTTGACAAATTTTTTGTAGTGGAATCTCTCTTAAAAGCCTAAAGGCTAACATTAAGGAAACCGTTTCCAAGAAACAGTCTTACGATGTAAATAACTTGTATTTAAGGAAACAATTTCCATCTCTACCAACACTAAAAATATTTTAGATTCTTCCAAAAAAAAAAAGAACAAAAAAAGAGATTCCAATTTTTCTCTCTTTCCATAAACCAAAATATACCAAAAATCTCAAAGAAATTTCCCTCTATTTTGTTGATTTCTGACATCTTTCTTCTAAAAGGATAGCATTGTGATTTATACACTATTAAATACCATTATCATGTTGTGTATATTAACATATTGTGTATATTAAATATCATCATTATATCTCGTGCATATACACATTTATACATAGTTACGTGCTACATACATACATACATACATACATACACACACACACACACACACACATATATATATATATATATATATATAGTATTACACAATCAATATACACAATGGTTATCATTATATCGTGCATATACACATTTATACATACATACATACATACATACATACATACATATATATATATATATATATATATATATATATATATATTACATATTACATACACACACACACACATATAATTTATTACACAATCAATATATACAATATATAAATATATACGTGATATTTACTTGGTATACTATCTGGTGTAATTTATACATAGTTTACATCGTATATAAGTTATCAAATGTAATTTGTACATAGTTTATTATAATTATACATGACTTATACAATGTATATTATCATAATTATGAGATTATATTCTAGGCTTCCATATGTATATTATTATACATGTTATATTCCATATTTGTTAGTTTCTTTTTTATTTTATTTTTTGTAAATGAGAATAACCAAATAATGTATGTGAGTAATAGTTAAGTATAAAGTCTTTTTGAATAGTGTAACTTGATTAACCTTTTTTTAAGGAAATCAAATGCTTTGGATGCGAGATTTTGGGTCCAAGTTAAATCTATCTACTAGGGAATGAATTATTTAATTGTCATGTGTGTAAAATACCTATGGTGCTAGAAATGTGTCATTGTTTTGGAACTGGACTAATAAGAAAATTGTGTCATTTAAATTGAAACAGAGAGAGTAGTATATATGTTTTTTGATTTAATCATTTTGTAAATGGAGGGGCTAATATGTTTAAAAATCAACAATTAAAGATAAAAGTAAAACAAGCATAATTTATTTTTTGAGTTTTTCACTTTATGGTATATTGTAAATTTCTTCTTTTACATTGTTCCATAGAGGATGAGGGGATTAGGTTGAATTGGAATCTATTACGGTGTTGAATTAAAAGTAACCGGTCTTAACCAAAAGACTGGTGTCTCCTTGAAGAAACAGAAGGCGATCGTCTCTTGTTATTGAGCTTGTATCATTTTAGTTATATAATTGTGCTTTTAACTTTCTTGAACCCTTTTTGGGTTGCTTTAGATCACGTAAATTCTATTGTGTTGATTGGATCTTGAGAGTTCTCGCCCTTAAGTATAAACTTGCTTTCTGAATTAGCCCAACACATTTAGAGATCTAAAAACGAAAGGACGACAGTAAGAAATAACCAATGGATATAGCTTCTTTAGCAAAATTTCTGGTTCCTTACAAGTTTCAACCATGTAAAATATTTGAGTATGGTGCTATAACATTTATACTACTCCTCGAATTCTATGTCCAAAATTGATTAGAGGAACAATGAGAATTTCAGTAGAATAAAAAATCAAAAAAAGATCTGGAGTCTGTCAGACAGCCTTAGAAGTCAAGGATACAACGGTACGAGCCTGTAGAACAGATCCTGTTCAAGTAAGGTCGCGCACGCTACTTGGAGAACATGATTTTATAAAGTGTCGTGAACTGATTACTTCTTCCGATGTGGGATAGTAGTAGCATGTGAGCTGCATAATAGAGGATGCTAGGGTTAGTGATAGTAGAGACTTGCATCCCACCAACTATTAGGGTGTGGGCCTAGTCCAGCTAACAATTGACAGATCGTGAGTGCTGGGTTTGGGCCTTACGAGAGTTACGGTCTAGCCAGTTTTCGGACTGCTCATTCAAAAATAATCAGCGTTTACCAAGTCAATGAAAAATAGCCACTATTTTATTGCAACAGAGACCAGTCCGCCATAATATACTGGAGTTTGGTGCACCTGTGTATGAACTTCCAGCATATTATGCTGGATCGGTATACTTTGTTGGCTCCAGTATAATATACTGGAGACTGGAGCACCGGTGCGCCAAACTCTAGTATATTATACTGAAATTCCAATCTAACTCCAGTATAATATACTGGAACTCCAGCATATTATGCTGGAGTATTTTTTCGGATTTTGAACAATGTTTTCGTTCGGATTTATCTGTACATGAAAAGTGATTAAATTTCAATTACTTTTGAAACTGAGCTATTTTTGAACGACCACTTGTAAATTTGGCTATTTTTTAATTTCTCCCTCCAAACTCCTAAGTCCTACTTAGAGTTTTTTACATGGATGATCTCTTTATAAAAATTATTTCTTTACTAATAGTATTCTTTATTTATTCCAGAAATAACAAATTTTATTATAAATACAATATTATAGAAAAATAACTGCAATCCCTTAAATGCCGCATCCAATATTTAAGGAAACCGTTTCTAATTTAAAATCTTAAATGCCACACCCAATATCTAAGTAAACCGTTTTCATTTTAAAAGTTCAAAATGACAGCACCCAATATTTAAGGAAATCGTTTCCATTCTTACTTATATTTTGTAAAAAGATTATGAATTTTCTCTCTCTTTCCATAAACCAACAATTACCAAAATTCT
Organism: Nicotiana sylvestris; assembly: GCF_000393655.2. Lineage (NCBI taxonomy): Eukaryota > Viridiplantae > Streptophyta > Magnoliopsida > Solanales > Solanaceae > Nicotiana > Nicotiana sylvestris. Next base: position 98,724,419 of record NC_091058.1, read on the forward strand.
CAAAGATTTTTTCCTTTATTTATCTCATTTATGCCATCTTCTTCTACAAGGATATTTTCTTTAACCACACACTAAAGTGAAACTAGAATGATAAAATATAATATTAATTTAATATACTTAGAATAACACTGTAATTTATAAATTATAAAATACCATCATTATACTGTATATATTAGTATACTAGAATTTTCTTGTAATTTATACACTATTAAATACCATTATTCTATCGTATATATACATATTTATATACTATTATAATACTATGTATATATGTATTCCATGTATATTTTTATTATCCACTATTATTGATATTTATACATAATCAATATATACAATGGTTGAAGAAGTAATAATAAAATATGACATTAATATGATTTTTACTTGGTATATTATTTGGTTGACTTATACAGTTATACATGTTTACATGGAGTATAATTATCTATTATAATTTGTACATAGTTATATTATAAATTTATACATAATTTATTCAGCGTATATTATCGAAACTATAAGGTTATATTCTAACCTTATGTATGCATATTAATTATATATGCTATATTTAAAATTTGTTAATTTTATTTTACTATAAATAAGAACGAACAAATTATGCAATGTGAAAAATAATTAAGTACAAGTCTTTTTTTAATAGTATAACTTGAATACCTTTTCTTAAGGAAATAAATGCTTTAAATACGTGATTATGAGTGCTTTGAATAAATAGCTTATTTCCAGGAAATATAACTATTTAGTTGCCATGTATGTAAAATCCCAATTGGTTCTAGGTCCTAGAAATATTTTCTTAAATTTTGCCTATTTATGTAAAATCCCAATTGGTGCTACGACTATTACTTACTTAACTTCCTTTTCTAAATAGAAGATTTGTTCCTTCTCCGAGTGATTCGAAATTTGACGGCCCAATGACTGTATCTAATGCGATATCCCTATGCTGTGTGGTTTTTTCTTCTTCTCTTTTTCCAATTTTTTTATTACATTAGAAGATTTGTAAAGGAAAAAAGGGATAGCGTGAGTTATACTTACATCTATTGTGTAAAAAAAAACTCATAACAGTTTCAGTAAACTTTAAGCTATTGGTGTTTGTACAGTGTGATTTATCATTTTGCTATATTGATCCTCTTGTTTATCCCCATAAATTGACAAGTTTATAAAATTCTCTTCTTTTCACTATAAATTGCTCTCATACAGAGGATATTACTCAAAAAGGGAATATATATATATATATTATAAAAGCACGAATGCAGAACGCTAAATTTTGAACGACAAAAATATCCTCGAAATATTGATTAACTTTTATGCCCCTAAAATCTTTTAAAATTTTCAAAAGGATAATGCATATTGGATAAAATAGTAATATCAGTTTCACCAAATATGCCGAATTTTGATTCAACTAAACTTCTGCCTAGCTGAATTTTGGTCAATTGGCCATGAATTTGGAATCGTTTCTATTTCAAATTAACCCAAAAACTTAGAATTGTCCCTTTTTATTACAACAGTTCTTTATTCTGTAACCTCTTTACTTGGGTTCATGTTTGTTTAGCAATATTAAGGATTTAGGATCAGCCTTATTCCACTTTGTAATTCGGGCAATATTTAATATTATCATCGTCCCCTACAAAAATCATTCTCACAGGAGTTCAAACAAAATCTGTATTAAATCAATTTTGATATTACCCTTTTAAGCAACTCCTGATTTGATTGTACGCCTAATCATTTTAGTACACAAGAAAACTGGACCACCATAGAAAAATACATGTTTCATTTATTTTGTTTTTTAAAATATTATTTTACAACATAACATGTTTATAAAGATAGTCATGATCTAAATTGATATTGTTAATTCCTAAAGAATTCTCGGCACTAGAATAAAACATTCAGTTACATTATTAAGGATTACGTGGGGGGAAAATAAGAATGTTGCGGTAAAATATTATAACGTTGATGGAATTTTCTTTTGAGAAGATAAGTAAAGAAAGTAAAGGGTCCAAATAGTTGGCACAAGACCCAAACATGGCATGCAGCCCAAAACATGATGATAACAAACAGTTTTCAATCAAATACGTGGTAAAACAGTCATTCGGGATGGACTGAGTCACAATCCCCAACGGTGCACGGCCTCACGTTCGTCATCTAGCGTGTGCGTCACCTCAATATAGCACAACGATGTGAAATTCGGGGTTTCATACCCTCAAGACGAAATTTACAATCATTACTCACCTCTATCCGGTCCAAATCTCTAGCCCGCGATGCCTTTGCCTCTCGAATTGGCCTCCGGATGATCCAAATCTAACCAAAATCAGTGCAAAACCATCAAAATATGCTAAAGGAACAAAGCCCACTCGAAAGAAATCAAATTACAACACAAATCCCGAAATTGGCCAAACCCGACCCCCGGGCCTACGTCTCGGATTCCGATAAAAATTTAATCAATAGACTCCTTATCATTCCCCGAGTTCATTCATATCAAAATCACCAAAATCCAACCACAAATAATCCATCAAATCCTAGTCTCCAATTACAAGCCCTAGTTCTTCAATATTAGGCTTAAATTCCATGATTAATTAGGTAGAAATCACATTAGGATTAAGTATAAAGTCCATAAATCTTACTTCTAAGTGTTCCCCCTTGATTATCTCTTCAATCCTCTTCAAAAGGCTTCAAAATCGCCCAACAATGGAGGAACTTATGCTCAAAATCGCGGATTAGGCCTTTTAAAACATTCTGCCCAGGCATTCAAGTCCTTCTTCGCGAACGTTGTCAACCTCTCGCGTTCGCGATGCCTCAGCAGCTCCACCATCGAGAACGCGTCTGCTATCTCGTGAACGCGATGCTTCCTAACTCCAACCCTTCGCGAATGTGGGACCTCCCTTGCGAACGCGAAGGCCAAATCTTCAGCCTCACACTCTAGCCCTCCGCGAACGCGAAGCACTGTTGTCTACAACACTACAGCAGATTTTTCTGCAACTTTTCACAACTTGAAATGGTCCGTTTAACCACCTGAAACTCACTCGAGGCCCTCGGGACCTCAACCAAACATGCCAACATATTTCATAAGCTCATTCAAACTTGTTCCAACCTTAGGAACGCTTAAAACAACATCAAAATACCAAATTTGCATCGGATTCAAGCCTAAGAATTCCAAAATCTTCTAAATTCCGCTTTCGATCAAAAAGTCTATCAAACCACATCCGAATGACCTAAATTTTGCACACACATCTCAAATGACAAAACGAACCTACTGCAACTTCCGGAATTCTATTCCGACCCCTAAATCAAAATCTCACCTATCAACCGGAAAACGCCAAAATTCCAATTTTGCCAATTCAAGCCTAAATCTACTCCGGACCTCCAAAACACATTCCGATCACGCTCCTAAGTGTCAAATCACCTCCCGAAGCTATCTGAACCATCGAAACTTGCATCCGATCCCTTTAACACATAAGTCAACATCCGGTTGACTTTTTCAACTTAAGCTTACTTAAAGAGACTAAGTGTCTCAAACCTTACTGAAACTTCTCCGAACCCGAGCCAACCAACCCGATAGCACATAATACATCTGAACAAGGCAATAATAAGCAGAAATGGGAGAAACGGAGTGATAACTCATGAAATGACCGGCCCGGTCTTTACATCCTCCTCCTCTTAAACAAATGTTTGTCCTCGAACGAGTCAAGAAACATACCTAAAGCCTCAAATAGGTGAGGATATCTGCTCTGCATCTCCCGCTCGGTCTACCAGGTAGCCTCCTCTACGGGACGACCTCTCTACTGCACCTTCACTGAAGCTATATTCTTTGACCTCAACTTTCAAACCTGACGCTCCAAAATAGCTACTGGCTCCATATCATAAGTCAAATCATCATCTAACTGAACCGTGCTGAAATCCAGAACATGAGACGGATCCCTAATATACTTCCGAAGCATAGAAACATGAAATACCGGATGCACACTCGACAAGCTGGGTGGCAAAGCAAAATCAGAAGCCACCTCCCCAATCCTCCGAAGTACCTCAAAAGGCCCAATGAATCGAGGACTCAATTTATCCTTCTTCCCAAATCTCATAACACCCTTCATGGGTGAAACCTTCAACAGAACCTTTTCACCAACCATGTAGGACATATACCAAACATTCATGTCAGCATAGCTCTTTTGTATCGACTGTGCTGTACGAAGCTTCTCCTAGATTACCTTCACCTTGTCTAAAGCAACCTGCACCAAGTCTGTCCCCAATAGCCTAGCCTCACCCGGCTCAAACTAACCGATTGGAGATCTACACCGCCTCCCATACAAAACCTCACATGAAACCATCTGAATACTCGACTGGTAGCTGTTGTTATAAGCAAACGTTGCGAGCGGTAGAAATTGATCCCATGACCCTTCAAAATTAATGACACAAGCACGCAACATGCCCTCCAATATCTGAATAGTGCTCTCGGACTGCCCGTTCGTCTGAGGGTGAAAAGCTGTGCTCAACTCAACCTGAGTACCCAACTCTCGCTGCACAGACCTCCAAAACTGCAAAGTAAACTGAGTGCCCCTATATGAAATGATGGAAATTGGGACACCATGCAAACGAACAATCTCCCGGATATAGATCTCTGCCAACCACTCTGAAGAATAGGTAGTACACACAGGAATGAAGTACGCCGACTTGGTCAGCCGATCCACAATCACCCAAATAGCATCGAACTACTTCAAAGTCCGTGGGAGCCCAACTACAAAGTCCATGGTGATCTGCTCCCACTTTCACTCTAGAATATCCATCCGCTAAAGCAAGCCACCCGGTCTCTGATGCTCATATTTCACCTACTGACAATTGAGACACCGAGCTACAAATCCCACAATGTCCTTCTTCATTCTCCTCCACCAATAATGCTGTCTTAGATCCTGATACATCTTTGCGGCACCCCGATGAATGGAATACCGCGATCTATAGGTCTCCTCCAGAATCAACTCCCGAAGCCCATTTACATTGGGCACACATATCCGGCCCTACATCCTCAACATCCCATCATCACCAATGGTCACATCTCTGGCATCATTGTGCTGAACTCTGTCCTTAAGGACAAGCAAATGAGGATCATCATACTGGCGCTCTTTGATGCGATCATATAAGGAAGACCGAGAAATCACACATGTCAATACCCGACTGGGATCCGAAATATCTAACCTCACGAACCGATTAGCCAAGGCCTGAACATCAACTGCAAGAGGTCTCTCCCCAACTAGAATATATGCCAAACTCCCCATACTCACCGCCTTCCTACTCAAGGCATCGGCCACCATATTGGTCTTCCCCGAATGGTACAATATAGTAATATCATAATCCTTTAGCAAATCCAACCATCTCCGCTGCCTCAAATTGAGGTCCTTCTCATTGAACAAATGTTGGAGGCTACAATGATCAATAAACACGTCACAAGACACACCATACAAATAATGCCTCCAAATCTTCAACGCGTGAACAATGACAGCCAACTCCAGATCATGAACAGGGTAGTTCTTCTCATGGGGCCTCAACTGATGAGAAGCATAAGCAATAAGTCTACCCTCCAACTAGTGATAATCTGAACGGAGATCAATCTTGGAGAACACCCTCTCCCTGAAACTGGTCGAATAAATCATCAATGCGAGGCAAATGATACTTGTTCTTAACTGTTACTTTGTTCAACTGCCTATAATCAATGCACATCCTCATAGTGCCATCCTTCTTCTTCAGAAATAGAACCGGCGCACCCCAAGGCAACTCACTAGGCCGAATGAACCCCTTATTAAGGAGTTCCTGAAGCTGCTCCTTCAACTCCTACAACTCCGCTGGTGCCATACGATATGGTGGAATGGAAATGGACTGATTGCGCGGCACCAGGTCAATACCAAAATTAATATCCCTTTCCTTTTGGCATGCCCGGTAGGTCTGCAGGAAATACATCAGGAAAATCCCTCACAATTGGAACAGAATCAATACTAGGAGTCTCTGCACCGACATCCCTCACAAAGGCTAGATATGAAAGACAACCCTTCCCAACCATACGCTGGGCCTTCAAGAATGAAATTACCCTACTGGGAATATAATCAGTCGAACCTCGCCACTCAATCCGTGGCACACCCGGCATAGCCCATCACTGTCTTAGCATGTCAGTCCAAAATAGCACGATACAGAGATAGCCAATCCATGCCCAAAATAACATCGAAATCCACCATACATAATAACAAAAGATCCACTCGGGTCTCCAGACCCCCAATAGTTACCACACATGATCGGTACACACGGTCTACAATAATAGTGTCGCCCACCGGAGTAGATACATGAACAGGTGAAACAAGAGACTCATGGGGCATATCCAAATATTGAGAAAAATATGATGACACATAAGAATAAGTGGAACCGTGATCAAATAATACAAAGGCATCTCTGTGGCAGACTGAGACAATACCTGTAATAACAACATCAAAAGCAATAGCATTGGGTCTACCTGAAAGTGCATAGAAACAGGCCTGACCGCTACCTGATCGACCTCCCCCTCTAAGGCGACCCCTAGCTAACTGACCTCCACCCCTAGCTGGCTGGGTGGTGGTGAAACAACCGGTGCTGAAGCTGATGGCTGACTCCTTTATGAGATTAACCCGCAAGGAAACAAGGACACTGCCTCTACATATAACCCATCTCTCCACACTCATAGCAACTCCCGGGTGCTGGAGATGGGGACTAAAGGGAACTTCTAGCACCGGAATGACTAGCAGATGCACCTGGAATAGAAGAGCCCTGAATTGATGGAGCATGAGACGAACTCTGAGCTGGAAGGGCATTGGGGGATGACTGGCCCTAATGAGAGCTATGAGAACCATGACCCGATAATGCCCCACGATAACCTGGGCGAGCTGGCTGAGCATGCCTGAATGGACGGCCTCTACTGTGCTGAAACTGACCTTTTGAAGGAGCACCACCATAATTACCCGATCCTCGAGGCCTCTTAGCCTCCCTCTCATCTCGCTCCTGGCGATGAACTGACTCAATCTCGTGAGCAATGTCTACAACCTCCACAAAAGTAGCACCAGACACCCTCTCCTTGTTCATGAGAATATGAAGTTGATATGTAAGTCCATCAACAAACCTCCTAATCCTCTCTCTATCTGTCGGAACCAACCAAATAGCATGACGAGATAACTCTGAGAACCTCATCTCATACTGCGTCACAGTTATCTCACTCTGATGCAACCACTCAAACTACCTGCACAGCTCCTCTCTACGAGACTGTGGCATATACTTCTCCAAAAAAAAGAACGGAGAACTGCTACCAGGTAAGGGGTGCTGCACCAATAGGCCTACGCCTCTCATAAGCCTCCCACCAAATGAAGGCGGCTCCAAAAAACTGAAAAGTAGTGAAATCGACCCCGCTGGTCTCCAGAATACCCACTGTGCGAAGAATCTTCTGACACTTGTCGAAGAAACCCTAGGCATCCTCGCCCTCTGCACCACTAAAAGTCGGAGGCTGAAGTCTAGCAAACCTCTCCAACATGCGTTGCTCATCCTCTGGCATGGAAGGAGCTACATAGTCCTGAGCAGCTGCAACCGGTTGGGATGGATGTGCCCCCGGTGTCTGAAGTCCATGCACGACCTGCTCAGGTGTGCGAGCAGCGGGAGTATGAGTGTCTCCCCCGGCCTGAGAAGTAGCTGCGACTGTAGTAACTGAGACCGCCTGAGCTAGGCCAGTGCATACTGATAGAATCTGAGCCAAAGCCTCCTAAAGACCCGAAATCACAATGGGCACAACTGGTGCCTGAGCTGGTGCTGCTGGAGCGTCCACAATTGGGACCTGATCCTGAATTGGGGTGGTTGGTGGATCTGCAAGTGCTGCCCTAGCTGCTGTGCAGGCTACACCCCTATCCCTACCCCTACCGCGACCACGACCGCGTCCTCAGCCTCTAGTGGCCATAGCTGGTGGTACTGGTGGTCGCCCATCCTGACCGATTGCGCGTGTCCTCACCATTTGTGAGAGAATAGAATAACAGAAGTTTAGTACTCGAATCAACAGATTTGCACGCCAAGAATTTCAAGAATATGAAGTTTTTCCTAAAGGTTCTGCAGCCTCTTGAGGATAAATACAGACGTCTCCGTACCGATCCGCGAGACTCTACTAAACCTGCTCATGACTCGAGAGACCTATATAACCTAGGCTCAGATACCAACTTGTACACGACCCTAAACCTAGACCCGGTCGTGATGGCGCTTCTCGTGAAGACAAGGCCAGTCGACACAACACCCAATTCATTTTAAGCAATTAAAATAACATAATTTAAGTCATTAACATGATTAAATCCCAAAAAAACAGTGAAACAGTACAATTTGTGAAATAAACACAGCCCGACATCGGGGTATCACCAGTCATGAGCATTTAACATAGTCTAAGAATATGAAAGAGTTTATACAACCTATTACATAACTAGGACAAGGGAAATAAAATAGGAGTGAAAAACATTGGGCTGCGAACGCCGAGCAGCTACCTAGTGGACTCTGAATGGCCTGCTGAGCAATTAACCCTCACTGGTGAGACCTGAAGCTCTTGAATCAGCACATAGGGTGCTGGGAGTAAAGTGAGTACTCCAACTCAGTGAGTAATAACAATAAATAAAGACTGAGCGATAAGAAATCACGTAAAAACATAACAACATGCTATAAATAAGCAGAGTAAAGCCAAATAAATGCAATAAAGTAGTAAAATCTTATAAAACACCTTGGTTCAGAGTAAACTTCTTTAAAAATACCTTTTGAACAGTTAAACAAGTAAATGAAAAGTAGCTAGAAAAGATAAACACATAAAATCTGCCCCTCGGGCATAATGTCAATAAAATCAGCCCCTCGGGCAATAACATGGAACAACACCAGCCCTCGGGTTATATCTCATATCACAATGGATACCCGCGCTCACTAAGGGTGTACAGACTCCGGGAGGGGCCCCTTACGGCCCAAGTGCAATATCAAGCCATCTCGTGGCATAATCAATAGGCTCTTGGCCTCATATCAAGCCACCTTGTGGCTTACAACTCAGCCTCTCGGCCTCATAATCATAATCAGTATAACACTGCTGCGGCGTGCAGCCTGATCCCATAATAATCCTCACAACTCAGGCCCTCGGCCCTACTCAGTTAGAAATCTCTAAAAAACTACTAGGGCATAGTAAATTATGATGCTCAACCCAAAATATCATTTAAAGTGTTAAAAACAGAGTAAACATGGCTGAGTTATGAAAACAGTATAATTTAGCATGACTGAGTACAGATATATAAATCAAACAGTGAGGAAATAGTAGTAAAAATTCCCTAAGGGTCCAAATAGTTGGCACGAGGCCCAAATATGGCATGCAGCCCAAAACATGATGATAGCAAACAGTTTTCAATCAAATACGCGGTAAAACAGTCATTCGGGATGGACTGCGTCACACTCCCCAATGGTGTACGACCCCACACTCGTCGTCTAGCATGTGAGTCACCTCAATATAGCACAACGATGTAAAATCCGGGGTTTCATACCCTCAGGACGACATTTACAATCATTACTCACCTCTATCCGGTCCAAATCTCTAGCCCGCGATGCCTTTGCCTCTAGAATCGGTCTCTGGATGCTCCAAATTTAACAAAAATCAGTGCAAAACCATCAAAATATGCTAAGGGAACAAAGCCCACTCGAAAGAAATCAAATTACAACACAAATCCCGAAATTGGCCAAACCCGACGCACGGGCCCACATCTCAGATTCCGATAAAAAGTTCATCAATAGACTCCTTATCACTCCCCGAGTTCATTCATATAAAAATCACCAAAATCCAACCACAAATGATCTTTCAAATCCCTAATTTTAGGTCTTTAATTACAAGCCTTAGTTTTTCAATATAAGGCTTAAATTCCATGATTAATTAGGTAGAAATTACATTAGGATTGAGTATAAAGTCCATAAATCTTACCTCCAAGTGTTCCCCATTGATTCCCTCTTCAATCCTCTTTAAAAAGCTTCAAAATCGCCCAACAATGGAGAAACGTATGCTCAAAATCGCGGATTAGGCCTTTTAAAACATTCTGCCCAGGCATTCAAATCCTTCTTCGCGAACATGGTCAACTCCTCGTGTTCGCGAAGCACAACTTGAGTTGACCAAAAATCCCTCTTGCGCGAACGCGACGACACCCTCACGAACGCGATGCCTCAGCAGTTGTACCATCACGAACACGTCTGCTATCTCGCGAACGCGATGCTTCTTCACTCTAACCCTTCACGAATGTGGGGCCTCCCTCACGAACGCGAAGGCCAAATCTTCAGCCTCATATTTTAGCCCTTCGCGAATGCGAAGCACTGCTGTCCGCAACACTACAGCAGATTTTTCTACAACTTTTCGCAACTTGAAATGGTCCGTTTAACCACCCGAAACTCACCCGAAGCCCTTGGGACCTCAACCAAATATGCCAACATATCCCATAACTTCATTCAAATTTGTTCCAACCTTCGGAACGCTCAAAACAACACCAAAACACCAAATTTGCATCAGATTCAAGCCTAAGAATTCCAAAATCTTCTAAATTTTTCTTTCGATCAAAAAGTCTATCAAACCACGTCCGAATGACCTGAAATGTTTCACACACATCCCAAATGATACAGCGGACCTATTGCAACTTCCGGAATTCCATTCCGACCCCTATATCAAAATCTCACCTATCAACCGGAAAACGCCAAAATTCCAATTTCGCCAATTCAAGCCTAAATCTACTCCGGACCTCTAAAACACATTAAGATCACACTCCTAAGTCCCAAATCACCCCCGAAGCTATCCAAACCATCGGAACTCATATCCGAGCCCTTTAACACATAAGTCAATATCTGGTTGACTTTTCCAACTTAAGCTTACTCAAAAGAGACTAAGTGTCTCAAACCTTACTAAAACTTCTCCGAACTCGAGCCAACCAACCCGATAACACATAACACATCTGAACAAGACAATAATAAGTAAAAATGGGGAAAATGGAGCGATAACTCATGAAATGACTGGCCGGGTCGTTATAAAAGCAATTGTTTCCTCTTGTATATACTCCCTCTTATTCACAATAAGTGACCATTTTACTTTTTTTATTTTGGTCCAAAATAAGTGTCTCTTTACATAATCAAGATGGAATTAATTTTATTTTTTTAAATTTTTTCCTTGTTTACATATTTCAATGTGTCAAGGTAACAATTAATTAATGTTAATTTAGTGAATACATCTTTTTTCTCTAGGAGTTTGTATTTTTTAATGGGTGTGCCAAAAGTAAAATGGTCACTTATTGTGGACCGGAGGGAGTAATATTTTAATAACTTAATTTATTGCTATATCATAAAAATAATTAAAGATTTATGTGCAACGAATGTATATAGAGACTAGTATATATATATATATATACATACATGTATATATATATATATATATATATATATATATATATACATGTATATATATATACATATATATATACATATATATAATACAGTTCATTATTTCAACATGCATTTGTGAAAATCTAAAAGATATATGAATCGTGTATTTGGTAAGAACTCCTAAATTGTTACTAGATTGCTACTTGAGAATCAGTAGGCAAAAAAGTAATTATGACCACAATAATAGTTGTTGCTAAAAGTCTTGATAACAGATTATTAACTTTATCGCTAATTTTATTTTTGCAACAATTGATATTGTTGGCAAAAGGCTAATTTTGTCGTAACTATAATTTTCATTGCTACATGTCTTCATAATCTACCATTTAATTGACCTTTTACCAACAACAATTAACTTATGGCAACAATATATACTTTTGCGCTAGGTAGAAATTTTATTTTATGACTCACATGCCATGTCATACTTGTGTGAGGCACTTCTTTGTTTGACAAGTAGATTGCTTGGGTCCCACTTTTCAATCAATTAAACCTAAATTGAGAAAGATTTTCTTTCCTTTTCCAACCCCCTCCCTCCCCCGTTTTTGTGGCAATCATTTCCATAAAAACTCTTCTCATTAAGTTTCCCTTGTCGTCTAATCGTAAAAGAAATAGTGTTGTTTACCTATTTATATTTATTTATTCATTTACTAAAATCATATTTAATGGAGTAATATTTTATGGTACTTTTGGCTTCCAATTTAACCATTATTAGCATAGAGATTCAGTCCATAAACGAAAAGACTATTAAAACTCAAGACTCAAGACTGTAGAATTTTAATATGCTAGAAATTATTTTCAATGAGAACTTATAATTTTTGAACTAATTATCTTGATTGCTAATCAATTAATGAGGAGTAATGGAAAGAAGAGAATTGGGAAGACGACAAAAGGGAAGGAGAAAATCTGCATCGGATGGGAGGAAGAAGCTAAACGGTGGAGGGAGGACGGAGGGGTTTGGAAAAGGAAAAAAAAATCTTTCTCAATTAAGGTTTAATTGCTTGAAAAGTGGGATCCAAGCAGTCCACTTGTCAAACAAAAAAGTGTCTCATACAAGTATGACTTGGCGTGTGAGACATAAAATAAAATTTCTCGAGTGCAATGATATTTTTGTCATTGCCAAAAATACTTTTGGCAACAACATTGAATATATGGCAACAAAATGTTGTTACAAAATGCCTTCTTTCTTGAAACTGAACTCGTTAGTATGTTTCAGTTTTGATTATATATAAGGTTGTAAAAGTTAATTTCACTCGGTTTTGCAAAAAATTCATATAATTTAAATTTAGATTATTGAATAGTTGATGTGCTTGTGCATTTTAATTGGGCCATTTGTATCTATACCCTCTTTTCGGGTCACGTTTTAACTTGTGCTCGCTTTGCAAAAAAAAAAAAATGGAAGCGTACCCACTTTTTCGCGTAACTTCAGCATACGGGGCTGAAGTAGCAAAGACATCACACAAAACTTCAGCATTCTAGTAGACGAGCCTGAAGAACCAAGTGTGTTGAAGTTTTTGTTTGTAATTGCTGAACTTAAGTATAGTAGTTGAAGTTTTGTTCTCTATTTGTTGAAGTTTTTGTTTGTAATTGCACTAAATAAGCTGAAGTTTTTTTGTCTTTGATTCATTAGTTTTGTCACTAAGCTTTTTCGAAGATGCTGAAGTTATTTAGTTCATTTATAAAAACTTCAACACTAAATAAGCTGAAGTTTTTTCGTCCTGGATAAACTTTTCAAAAACTTCAGCAGAAGATGCTGAAGTTATTTAGTTCATTTGTAAAAATTTCAGCATTAAATAAGCTGAATTTTTTTTTGTCCCGGATTCATTAGTTTTGTCATAAAACTTTTTCAAAAACTTCAGCAGAAGATGCTGAAGTTATTTAGTTCATTTGTAAAAACTTCAGCACTATATAAGCTGAAGTTTTTGAAAAAGCTTTTCAACATACTAGATAAATAATCAGATTGCCAACAGTATCTAAATCATTAATTTTGAAAACAATAAACGTGAAAAGAACAGAATTATCATGAAAAGAATCACTAAGTATGACCTTAAACTTCCCGTATGAGGAAATATTCACAAATTATTGTCTACTAACTTACGTAATTATTTATAATTTATTTTTAAATAATCTGATAAACATACTTATGGCAATCATCCCATGAACTGAAGTTTCATAACAGCACCAACAACAACAGAAGAAAGAAGAAGAAGAAAACGAAGGAGGAGAAGGAGGAGGAGAAAGGGGGCTAAAATTGTTTAAAAAGTGGGTACAAATTAAAACTTTTTTAAAAAATGGGTATAGGTTAAATGGGGGCGACCTAATAGGATGGCCCGTGCAATTTTTACATTTTAGTTTGCTTTCTGTTGGCTTCATGCACTCAAACTTTCAAGGAAGATTATTAGAGGATTAGTGTTGACCTTGTGTTGGCCCAAAGTAAGAAACTACCTTTTCCAATATTATATAGTAATATACATTCTTTAATTTAAGGCCAAATATATATTTACGGTCCCTTTAAGTTGTCACGATCTTTCATTTAGACACTTAAACTAATATTTGTTCCTATTAGACACTCCAACTGCAATAAATGTGTACCTATTAAACACAAAATAGTGACTTGGCACATTGTGTGATTTACACCTTTTTGGGCACGTGAACTGATGAAAAATTATACACTGAGGGTGTGTTTGGTATGAAAAAAAATATTTTCCATGGAAATTTTTTTCTAGAAAATGTGTGTTTTCATGGAAAATGAGTGATTTTATCACTTATTTTCCCTTATTTGGTTGGTGAGTGAAAAAACTTTTTCCTGAAAATATTTTATGATATTTTGTTAGAAAGTAGAAAATATTTTTTTGTGCTACTCTCCTCAATCCCCTCCCCCCAAGTCCCATGTTTCCTATTCTCTCCTCTCCCCCTCCACACTCCCCCCACCCCCACCAAAACAATATTTTCATGATTCTATTTTCTTCAAGAATTTAATTATTCTTTTAAAAATTCACACAAACCCAAATGACCTAAAAGAAAATAATTTTTCTACATCATGAAAAGAAAATACTCATTTTGTTGAAATGAAAGAAAATATTTTTTCTACAACATAAAAAAAATACTTTTTTTGTTGAAATAAAAGAAAATATATTTTACTACATTATTTTGTTGAAATGAAAGAAAATACTTTTTCTACATCATGAAAAAAAGTAATTATTTTGTTAAAATAAAAAAATACCTTTTTTATATCATGAAAAGAAATACTCATTTGTTAAAATGAAAAAAGTACTCTATCTATAACATGAAAAGAAAGTACTATTAGTAATATTTCTATTTAAGATGGGATTGGGGGGTTGGGGAGTTGGGAGGGTAGGGTGGGGCGAGGGAGGGCGTGGTCGGTGGGGGTTGGGAGGATGAGGAATAGGGTGGAGAAGGTTGTAAAAGAGTTTTGAAAAATATTTTCCCTTCTTTTGATAGGGAAAATATTTTCCTCCAACTAGAAGAAAATGAGTTCATGGAAAAATGTTTTCTAAAATATTTAAGCCAACCAAACATGAGAAAATTGAAAATTCGTACTTAGCACACCCTAGATCTTTTTTTTTCTTTCTTTTGTAACAGCCTAACTGCCACGCCCCGAACCTGGGGGCGAGACCGACACCCGGTACCTTAATCAATCGAGTACCAACATAACGTATCTTTTCATGTCATACTATCATAGATAACTGAGCTGGAAGGCTGCCTGAGATAAGTAGAATACAACATGTGATACCAACTTAAACATAAGACATACGAGCCTATAAGACCAAAATAACCACTCGTATACTGAACATAGGCCGACAAGGCCATACACTCGTTTGCGTACATGACATCTGTCTACAAGTCTCTAAGAATACATAATTTTCATAAAGGCCAGGACAGAGTCCCGCCATACCAGACAATACACGTCTAAATCATACTAACCAAACAAGCAACTTCGAAGCAAATGAAGCGCACCAACATCTTCCGCTGAGCTAATAGCTTACTTGGAGGGCTCTCGACTTGTCTATCGGGACATGCGGGCATGAAATACAGCCTCCCCAAGAAAAAGGGACGTCAGCACGAATAATGTACCGAGTTTGTAAGACACATAAATAAGTACATAACAGACATGGAAGAAATATAGAGTAAATGACTCAACCTGCAAGTCCGGATAACTCTGTAAATCATGAAATACTTATAGTGTCATGAATATGCGTATGAATGTCATAGAGTTCATAAGTACATATGATCATAACATCACCAAGCCTCTGAGGGCATCCCATCATATCATCCCGACCACTGTGGGCAAAATTATTAACATATACCAGCTGAGCAGGTGGTGGTGCGTATATAACGCCATAACCTTTTTTCATATCTCATATACATACATATACATATAAATATGCGTATATAACGCCATCTGGTCAAGGGTCAATGTGCATCTATAAATGCATAAAATGCACATGAAATACGTTAATAAAATCTCTCGGTATGTCATAAGACTATTATGCCTCTGGTTAATATCATGAAATAAACTTCACCAACTTACGTATTTTTGAGACCCATGAACAGATGATAGAATAATATGATACATGGAGAATCAAGAACATAAGCATCTCAAGTATTTCTATGAATAGAATCATTTATGGAAATTGTGTATTTGCTCATTTCTTTTGTATTATTTGGATCATACCTAAATGAAAGAAGGGATAGCCTTAACATACCTGAGCCGATTCTCTTGACAATCCCTCTACCACAGTCTTTTGCGAAAAACATGTAGCGGCTGATCGAAGTAGGAAAATGTCACGACCCCAAACCCGGACCTAGTCGTGATGGCGCCTCTCGTGAAGACAAGGTCAGCCAACACATTTCCAATTCAGTTTTAAGCAATTAAACAATAAGCATTTAGTCTTAAACATGATATAAATCCAAAAGTAAGTTGTGACAATACAAAACAATTTACAGAATACAACCCAACACAGCCCGATACCGGGATGTCACTAGTCATGAGCATCTATCAAAATCTACAAGTCTGAAATGCCTACTAGCTATTATAGAATAACTGATAAAGAGATAGAAATAAGATAAAGGGGGAGAGACACGGGACTGCAGATGCCAAACAGCTACCTCGTGGACTCTGAAGTCTGCCGGGAGCTCTCAACTCGCGCTAGCAGGATCAGCAACGCCTGAATCTGGACACGGGGTGCAGGGAGTAAAGTGAGTACTCCAACTCAGTGAGTAATAATCATAAATAAACAACTGAGAGATATGAAAACACGTAAGACACATTATAGGCTATAATGAAGCAGTAAAACCAGTAGAAATATTAGATTAGTGAAGATATGAAAAATCATTTAAGTTCAGTTTAAACTTCATTAAATGCATTTTCAACAGTTAAACAGGTAAATAACAGACAATAAGAAAGATAAACACATAAATGTTCGCCCCTCAGGCACAATGTCAACCAATCCACGCCTGGGGCAATATCTCAGAACAATACCAGCCCCCGGGCTATATCTTACATCACAATGGGCATCCGCGCTCACTAGGGGTGTGCAAACTCCTGGAGGGGCCCCTTACGGCCCAAGCGCAATATCAAGCCATCTCGTGGAATCATCACTAGGCCCTCGGCCTCATATCAACAAGCCACCTCGTGGTGTACATATCGCAGGCCCTCGACCTCATAATCATAATTAGTGTTTCCTCACAATATAGGCCCTCGGCTGTCACGACCCTAACCCCGAATCCAGTCGTGATGACGCCTTTTGTGAAGACAAGGCCAGCCAGACCAACACAGAACACCTCTTTTAAACAGTTAAATACCATAAATAGTTCTAAAACATGATATAATAACCATAATTTGCAGAAATAACGATAACAACAATAGAAACCATCCTGACACAGCCAAAACCGGGGTGTCACAAGTCATGAGCGACTAATAAATCCGGATACCAGTCTACTAGATAAGAAATCCGATACAGAAGTTCAAGAACATAAAAATAGTAAGATAAGGGAGGTACGGGGGCTGCGGACGCCAACATCTACCTCGTAGTCTCCGAAAACACTACCTGGACTGGGAGGATCAGCACTTAGGAGTGGACTCTGCAATGCCTGAATCTGCACATACGGTGCAGGGAGTAATGCGGGTACTCCGACTCAGTGAGTAATAACCATAAATAATGGTTGAAAGCAAGAAAATACGTAAAGGCACAAAGCAATTTTATATCAAGCAGTAAAAATCACTTAAAGTAGTAAATCAATGAGGAAGTCAAATGAAATTCCTTTAAACCAAGTAAAGCAGGTAATTTAACAGGTAAATAACAAGTAGAAATACGCCCCTCGTGCATAGTAACAATCGCTCAAAACGGTATCAGCCCCTCGGGCTCACTCTCAGTACAGTATCAGCCCCTCGGGCTCACTCTCAGATCATGATGGGTACCCGTGCTCACTGTGGGTGTGCAGACTCCGGAGGGGGCCCTTATGACCCAAGCGCTATATCAAGCCACCTATTGGTATCATCTCTCGGCACTCGGCCTCACATCATTCGGCACTCAACCTCATATCACTCAAACCACCTCGTGGCATATAAAGTATCTCAGGCCCCCGGCCTCATATCACTCAGCATATCCTCACATATGGCCCTCGGCCTCACTCAGTCTGAAAATCATCACAAGCTCCTCGGGCATTCATAAAACAGCAGTTCGCAGCCCAAAACATCTTTTAGAAATATCATTTAAGTTTCAAATATGAGTAAAAGTGATTGAGTTTGTAAAACAATAAATATCAACAGAACTGAGTTCAAGTGATAAATCAATACAGTGAGGAAATAGTGATAAAAATCCCCGGAAGGTTCAAATAGTTGGCACGAAGCCCAAATATGACAATCAGCCCAAATCATGATGATAACAAACAAGTTTCAGTCAAATACGCGGTAAAATCATCAACCGGGACGGACCAGGTCACAATCCCCAATAGTAAACGACCCCACGCTCATCATCAAGCACGTGTCTCACCTCAATATAGTACTATGATGTGCAATCCAGAGTTTTAAACCCTCAGGACATCATTTACAATCATTACTCACCTCAAACCAGCTACAACTCTAGCTCGTTGCCCCTCGAATCGGCCTCCACGCGCGTCGAATCTATCCAAAAGCAGAACGAATACGTCATAATATGCTAAGGGAACAAAGCCCAAGCGAAATCAAAAATCCCGAAATTAGCAAAACTCGAGCCCCGGGCTCACATCTCGAAACTCAGAAATTTTCACATCATTAGATTCCTTATCATCCCACGAGTTCATACATAACAAAAGTTCTCAATCCCGACCTCAAATGGTCCCTTAAATCCCAATTCAAAAGTTCAAAATCCCAAGCCCTAGTTCTTCCAATTTTAGCTTAAATTCCATGAATTTCTAGGTTAATTTCACAATAGAATCACGTTCTAGGTTCATAAATCTTACCTCCAATCACTTTTCCTTGAATCCCTCTTCAATCTCCCTCAAAGAGCTCTCAAAATGATCAACTATGGTGGAAAAATGGCTCAAAATCGCGGATGAAATGTTTTATAACTTTCTGCCCAGTTCTGGTATACCTTCTTCGCGAACGTGGTCAAACTCTCGCGTTCGCGATGCACAACTTATCTTGACCAGATTTTCATTCTACGCGATCGCGACATAGGACTCGCGAACGCGATGCTTCAACTCTCCAACCTACGTGAACACGAGGTTCCAGCTGCGAACGCGAAAGGTAATCACCTCTGAGCCACAATTCCTTATATGCGAATGCGGGACTCTGTATGCGAACGTGAAGCACAAGGCTAGAGCCCTCCGCAAATGCGATTCCCCAAACGCGAACACGAAAGCCAAACTTAGGCCAACCCAAAATCCTTCTATGCGCACGCGACAGTACCCCTCGCAAACGCGATGCACCAAGCTCACTCCCCTTCGCGAATGCGTGGCCTGACTCGCGAACGCGAAGGCCAATTTCACACCTTCCTCCTCTTACTCTTCGCGAACGCAAGGACCTTTATGCGAACGCAAAGAGATAAATTGCTGCAACTGCTGAGATCAATTTTCTGCAACTTTCCAAACTCAAAAGTGGTCTGATTTACCACCCAAAACTCACCCGAGGCCCCCACGGGACCTCAACCAAAAACACCAACACATCCTAAAACCTCATTCAAACTTGTTCCAATCATCGAAACACCTCAAACAACATCAAATTACCCAAAACTCATCGAATTCAGGCCTAAATTTTCTAAAAACTTCCGAAATATGCTTTCGATAAAAAACCCAACCAAAACACATCCGAATGACCTGCAATTTTGTACACACATCACAAATGACACAACAAAGCTACGAAAACTCTCGGAATTCCATTCTGACCCCTGGATCAAAATCTCACCTACCAATCGGAAATCGCCAAAATACTAACTTCGCCAATCCAAGCCTAATTCTACATCGGACCTCCAAAACCAATTCCAATCACACTCCTAAGTCATAAATCACCTCCCAAAGCTAACCAAACCATTGGAACTCACATCCGAGCCCTCTAACATATAAGTCAATATCCGGTTGACTTTTCCAACTTAAACCTTCTTAAAAGAGACTAAGTATCTCATTTCTTACCAAATCCACCCCGAATGCAAACTAATAAACTCGATCACATAACACGCGAATAATGAAGCATAAAGAAGCAGGAATGGGGGGAACGGAGCGGTAACTCATGAGATGACTGGCCGGGTCATCACATCGGCCTTACTCAGTCAAAGTCCTCGCAAGCCACTCAGGCAATAGTAAACATGATTCTTAGCCCAAAATATCATTTAAGTGTTAAAACAGAGTATACATGGTTGAGTTATGAAAATAGTGAAATATAGCATGACTGAGTTCAAGTATAAAGTCAAAACAGTGAGGAAATATCAATAAAAATCCCCTAAGGGTTCAAATAGTTGGCACGAGGCCCAAATATGGCATTCAACCCAAAATATGATGATAGCAAATAGATTTCAGTCAAATACGTGGTAAAACAGTCATTCGGGATGGACTGAGTCACACTCACCAATGGTGCACGACCCCACATTTGTCATCTAGCATGTGCGTCACCTCAATATAGCACAATGATGTGAAATTCGGGGTTTTATACCCTCAGGACATCATTTACAATCATTACTCACCTCAATCCGGTCCAAACCCTAGCGTGCGACACCTTTGCTCCTCGAATCGGCCTCCACTCGCGTCGAATCTATCAAAATTAGAATCACGGCATCAAAATATGCTAAGGGAACGAAGCCCAAGCGAAAATATGCAATTTACAACATAAATCCTGAAATTACCAAAACTCGACTTCGGGCCCACGTCTTGGATTCCGGTAAAAATCACATCAATGGATTTCCTTATCACTCCCCGAGTTCATTCATACCAAAAGCATCAAAATCCAACCACAAATGATCCCTCAAATCCCAAATTCTAGGTCTCCAATTTCAAGCCCTAGTTCTTCAGATTTAGGCTTAATTCCCATGATTAATTAGGTAGTGTTTGCTTATATGACTCCACCAAACTATAGAGTACCTGGTCCTCTATGAGATGATGCTTAAAATGCAGTAAAGACTGAATGTAAAGAAGGCAAGAGATTTTCTACGTGGAACAATCCCACACAAGAGGATCAAAAAACCACGACCTACTCTTGTAGGCTTTTAACTCTACTAACTTGCAATCTTCCTATTACAAGCCACTTTGCAAAAACCCTATTTCAAAGACTTCAAACTAACTTATGATGAAACCACCAGAAGCCACTCTATAACTATCCTAGTTACAACGGCTTTAAACTTATGACTATCCCTAGTCATAACATAAACTCAGAAGTTTACGAATTTTGGTTTGTTCCTAAGACAACGCTTCTACGAAATCAAACTAGGAATTACAACGACGAACAAATAACAAGATTACAACTCAACTACAGATGTACATAAACTCATTTAGAAACTGATCCTTAGTGGAGTTGTCTTCTTGTTCTTGACGCACCAGTGACTTCAATACTGGATGAATACTTTTTTGTTTCTTGAGAGAATATCACTGAATGCACAAAAATAGTGTGCCTTGCACCGTATTATTTAATCACAAAAGATAGCACAATGGATAGTGATGTCAACTCTTGGTGCACGCTTCTTCCCAATGAGAAGTGACTGCTGTACTGCCTGCATAGCCACTTCTGGGTAGTTGCATTCCAGCTGGATAGTGGACTTTGTACTTCTATTAGGACACACCAATGAACCAGGTCCTAGTTGTGTTCCTCTTGTGGGACATTGCTAGATGGTCACTTTCTTCTGCTACGTTCCAGCTGTGTACTTGACTTGTACTTTTGTCAGAGAATCCTAAGGGAGCAGGTCCCTGTTGTGTTTCTCTTTATATTGATTGTGTACAGTCACTGACTTGTGCTTGTGTCGGGGAACCCTAAGGGACCAGGTAACCAGGTTCCTATTGTGTTCCTCCCTGTGGTCTTTTATCCATTTGCTGATTTTTAGACTTCGACCAGTTCACATGAAATGTATATCCAGGTTCTCTATCTGGTTCTTCGTGACAAGTTTGTTAGATCATCAAAACATAAGAAGCATAAAGCTAAGACATTTAAAACCTATCAATTTCCCTATTTTTGATGATGACAAACTTAGGCATGGACATTATTTGTTTAGAGCAGAAATAACCAGATGAGATGCCAGAATTACACGAAGTTCCCCCTTAATCTTAGATCTCCCTCCTTTGTGATTTACCCTCACTTATACACACTCATTTATACACAAAGCATAAATACTCACTTATACACAACGCATAAATTACCTCAAATATAAATTACCCCTCACCCACACCCCTCACCCACACACTTTCCCCCTTTTGGCATCATTAAAAAGAATAGGTAATAAGCATAAAGAAGTCCAACACAACTAGCTCATGCCACATATGTGCACACAATATGACAGAAAAGAGAAGCCAGAGGAAATCAGTAATGTACAGGCAAAGAAAGGGGAGCTGTTTTATTAATGTTTACATTGGACTTAGCAAGTCAGGAGCAATAATGGTTAAGTTCAACAGCCATCACACAAAAAGCAAACAAAAGTAAAATAACAGCCACCAGATTTTGGAGCAAAAATAGCTGGACACTAAGAGGATCTTAGGGGACACTAAAGGAAGAAGGCTTGGAGGAAGAGACAGTAATGGTTTTGAGAACCAGGTCCAGTCTAGCATTTGTAGACAATTGTTCTTCAAGTAATTAAGCCCGAAATCTATCATTTTCCTTTGTCAGTCGTGCAACTTCCTCATTGACAGAATTAGGTCCTTTAGCTGCTTGACGAGCTGAGTTTCCAATATGGCATTTCGATCCCTCAGCCTTCTGATTTCCTCAGAAGCTACATTTTGAGCGTTGATCAGCTGAGAAATGGTCGAGATTCTTCCACCAACTCTTTCTACACATTTACATTCTTCTAGAGTGGTCTTAGAGAAGGTCTACTTATGTGTTCCTACTCTGGGATTCCCCAAGGGGACCTTGTAGAATCTAAACACCTGAGTGAAGAGAAAGCCATAAGGTAACCCATGATTTTCACCCTTAAAGTTTGCCACCTTTTGCATATGATCTATCATGATTGCTGGCAAATTGATTAAGACAAACTCATCAAGCGCTTCCATTAGAACCATATCCAATTTTGTAGCAATAGATCGCTTCTCAGAACGAGGTAAGAGTACTTTATTGAACAGTTCAAAGAGAAGCTGATACTTAGGGAGCAATACCTTCTTGTGCACCTGTTCCTCCTATTGAATAGCTTGCTCTTTCATGATAACTCTCCTAAAGTTCTCCCCACAGACACCCTTGACTGAGGACATACCTTCACACAGAATTATGAGAATCTTTGCATTTACGAGCACACAGATGTGATCCCCCTCAATAGTGAAAGGAGATGCGTAAAAAGTTTGTACTACATCTTCGTACACCAGAGGTATGCTCCCATCAAATAAGTGTTCCCATTATTGAAATTCCACAATCTCCAGAATTTGTCTCATGCCTGCCATTTCCGAAATTGCTGGATCAAATGTACGACCCCACAACACTTTCTGAGTTCTTAATCTCTGCTGCCAAAGACTACCATCACAGGTCATGGACCTTATTGAACCAAGTTCTTTAACAATTTCCCTTTTTCGTTTGCTAGACCCTTCGACAGACTTTTCTTTCCAGCTTGCTATCCTTACAGTATTGTCCTCAGACATGACTAGCTCAGTTTGACTCTGTTTAGACTTGCTTCTGTACTTTACGGATGACCCTTTCTGTTTCTCAACAGTTTCATCGAAGGCCTTTTCCATAGACCTTTGAACTATCATAGATTGTTGTACTAAGGAACCAAGTTCCCTAGAAGCATCTTTGTCTATCCGGTTTACTGACACACTCTTGATAAAATCCCTTGGATTCATTTTCCTTTTTTTCCTTGTCTTGACACTCATCTTACTTTTCTGCAATGAGGATTCAGAATTCTCTTTCTGCAGTGACCTAATAGTGGGTGATTTGGAGGAAGACTCTAAGAGCTTGGAGTGAACAGGAGGTGCATGAGTGAGTTTGCAAGGAAGAGAATCAGGTTCATCAGAAGGCTTTTATGAGAATATCTCATGAGCCAAGGACTTGAGGAATGTTGTGGTTCTCACATCTCCTAGGAATGGAATTTCTTCCCCCTCGTACTCAAACGAGAGATATGCTCTTTTACTCATTAGACTCTCAGTAGCTATAGCCATGATGTTATGAGCTGCTTCCTTTTCTGGTGACTCCTTGAGAGTCACTAAGTCCAACATGGAGGAGTTCAAATACTGGTCAGGATCATCCTCAGGGGCATCTGACACTTGAGGAGTACAACCTCCTGTGTGTTCTTTGATGAGATCATAGGATTGACTAGACATAGGGTTCTCAAAATGATGGTAAACAAGGTTTATTAGAAATGGAAAAACTATAGGAGTAGAGGAGGAGCCAGGAGTGGGTAAGGTGGTAGAAGACGTGAAATAGTAACGCTCTAGGGATGATTTCAGGGATAATAACGAAGTGGGAGCGGTGTTAATGGTGGGATAATGAGACGATTGTTCGATCGCCAATAGATGAGTACTTGGTAGACAAGTAGAGAGAGAAAGAGAGAGATGAGGAGAAGATCCTAGCTATACAAAGGAGATGAAGGTTCATGACTTGCCGTGAGAGAGAACGAAAGTTTTATTGGAAGAAGGGCTAATGATGAGTGGAGAGTGAAATAGGTTCTGAATAGTTCCGAAAACGATGGTATGTGGGGAAGTGTTACCGTGCAGAGGGGATGAAGGGATTTGGAAGACAAGACATGACACGCAGACGTTGAAAAGTCGGATGATGTGGCAGTTGAGTTAATTTTGTTAAACAAAAAAAAATTATTTTTGTTTTGAGAGAGCGTGCAGATTAAGCACATTACTACTAACCTGAGGTACAAGAAGTTGATACCAGAACAATTGTTTTTGAAGAAAGTTTTAGCAGCTCCTCTCTCGTAGTTCATAACTGTACCTTTAGCTTCTATGATCATCATGTGTGTTTACCTACAATGGTATTGATGTGAGTTAAGCTTGGTCAGAAAACACTTTAGCTACCTTTACCTGGAGTTGTCTTACATAGCCAACTGATGGAGGATCAGGTTCTTCATTAGACTTTTGTGACCCCATCTTCACCTTGATTGATCCAGAATATTCTCTACTCGAGGCTTTGATTCAGATATCTGGAATTTGGTCTTCTGTTCTGCAATACTTTCCACAGATCAATCCCTTATTCATATTGACCATCAGAAGATGATCTCACCCTTCAATGTGCTTGATCCTCTTGTTTTTGAAATTCTTCTTCAGTTGTTGATGAGGCCATTGAGTTTTGTTTCATTGTCTCCCAAAGGATGAGGCATGAATCATGACAAGTGAACGGTTCCAAATGTGCTTTCCTTTTCCATAGAAAAGCCTGCATAGTGAACATCATCATACCCAATAGGATTAAAAGTATTGTGACCTGAGGGGTAACACAGGATCAGGTCCTGAGTTCCTCTAAGGTATTTCAAACTTTTTGTGGGCAGCCTTCAATTAGGATTCCTACGGACTTACACTTTGGATTCTATTTTGGAGTGGAGATACAGAAGGAGAAAAAAAATTACATGCCTATCTAACTCTACAATAAAAAAGTGATCGACTTGTCACATAGATGGGAGCCTTTGGTTTTCCAATTTGAGACAGAAGTTTGATTGAAGAGGGAGATGTGGAGGTTAATTTGATTTCCCCACACTTTGTGTTCTGCTGCTTGTGCAGTGCAATGAGCTGCATCTTCACACTTCCTTCAGCTTCAGTTGTAGTAGGTGACGTACCAGGTTCTTTGTGAGATGTAGAGGATGATGTTGCATTGTCTTTTGCCAGTCTCCTTTATCTTACTCATTTTATCATCCTCCTTATTTGAAGCCTCAGATATTTCCCAAAGACAGGGTTGGTTTATCATATTGATCATCATCGTTTCTTTCTTGGCAAGGGAAAGTGTCTTGTTAAATACCCAATGAGCACCTTCTACCATTTAGTGTGCCCTTTGTTGGAGACTTTGTGGCCTTGTTTTGTGAATTGTACCCTAGAAGGATTCCTTCGCTCGTCTTTTTGCATTGAGCTTCCCAAGAAGATCCTTCCTATTGTCGAGAACATGGAATTTTCATCCATTTGGCAGCTCATGGTGGGTTTTGATTCTGGAGGGACCTGATTCGACACCTGTTCTCCATGTAGAAATCAGTATTTACTGCTTTTGCCCAGAATTTCTTGGTGATTCCATAGTCGATGAGCATTGTCCATGTAGAATTTTCCAGTTCCGTTCTTTCTTTCAGCAATACCATTTTGCTGTGGAGTCCTTGAGTGTTGAGAAATTATGCGTGATCCCTCCTTCCCCCCTCCTCCTTCATTTTGTGAACTCATCTCCAGGTGACACTTGAGTTTGGCAGACCACAAACCATGTCCTGCTGAGTTAATTTATTCAGAGGTGAGAAGTTTGCATATACCAATCCTTCATGCCATGGTTGCGACTTCACTCATCTCATACCACCAGCTTGTGGAGATTCATAATTAGTTGGAGTAGATGTTCTTGTTTCCTTTGTCCACTGAGACCACTTGGCAAGTTATCAGATTGGTGACTGCACTTTTTAGGCCATTCACATAGTGCACATTCCCACTTGAGTGCCAAAAGAACCTTTCTACGTTTTCATTCACTGAGAATGTACCCTTTACTTCCTTCTTAAAGATAATTCCCTTCCTACAAGGCTTTCAGTGAGAAGAGATTCATGATGTTTTCAGTTGCGTGCTTTAAGCATCCACTGTCCATAGTCCATCACAGTCCGCTTCCTCTCACTGTTCCTGCTCATGCAAATCAAGGGTTAGATTTAGGAACCCAAACTAGTTTGGGTCCCTTGTTATGATAAAAAAGGATGAATGAGGGATTTCCTAGTCCATGCAGGCAACATCTGCCTTTTGCAAGTGGTACCTGGCCCTTTGTTAGTAGTCACTCCATCAGTAAACACTTTGTTTTTCTGAGTAGACTGAACTCTGGCCTGACAATTTTCTTTAAAATGCCCATTGTTCCCACAGTGGGTACATAGCCAGTTATTAGGTATAGTGACATACTTGCTATGCGGGTTGTATGGAGTTTTCTCCCTTTGGAACCCGATGCCCTGCTTGTTCCCACTGTTGTTGAGATACATGGCAGTGACAACATCTGAGGACTAGGTCCACTTCAGAGATTTCTCAAGATCATTTCTTACTTTCTCCAATTCAGCTTGAAGTTGCTGATTTCTCTCGAGTTTACTGCAGAGACTGGTTTCCACAACAGTTAACTCCTTTTCAAGCACGATGTGTGTCTCACTCGCTACTTCCTTTACTTTCCCAAGACTCACATTCCTATGTTATCTATTGAGTCCCTCAATGGTTTCCTCTAGATTAGTGCATATTACTAACAGGTCATCCCTTTCTTCTTCAGTAGATGCAACTTTTTCTTCTAAGGTGTGTTTCTCATTGTTAAGGCCTTCTATTGTTTCTTTTAGATCAACAACTACTACCATCAGATTGTCTCTCTCATTTTCAATGCTAGTTATTCTTTCATTCAAGGCTTCCTTTTCTTTTTCAAGATTAGCTATGGCCTCATTTAAGTCTACTACACAGACCACTAGATCAT
The DNA here is from genome assembly GCF_000393655.2 of Nicotiana sylvestris. Lineage (NCBI taxonomy): Eukaryota > Viridiplantae > Streptophyta > Magnoliopsida > Solanales > Solanaceae > Nicotiana > Nicotiana sylvestris. Next base: position 98,752,107 of record NC_091058.1, read on the forward strand.
CTCTAGATTGTTGTGCCTCTCCTAGTTCTATGGTCAGGATCTCCTTATCGTTTATGAGGCTATAATAAGCATCAATTAGGACATTTGATAAAGAACTTAGATTCTTAGAAGAATAGGATTTTAGATTTCTCTGAACATCCCTGGAGTTTACCTCATCGTCTTCATCTTCTTCTTCATCATCATTTGACTGGGCCATCAGCGTGAATAGTGAATCGTACTTCATTGCTTCAGTTTCCACTACCATCATGGAACTGTTTTCTGCATCTAATTCCTGTTCAGATTCACTTGAGGAGTCTCCCCAAGCAGCAAAAGCCTACTTAACGATATTGTCTGCAGCACTTTTTCGATTGAATCTTTTATCTGGAACCAGGTTCCTTTTTTCTGCTTTGTCAGGATTTTGCTTGTATTGCTCCTGTTTTGCGAGTAGGCAGTCTTTGAAGAAATGCCCTAACTTTCCACATTTATGACAGAGTTCGTTGTTCGTTGTTTTACTTGACTGCCCCAATTTGGTATACCACCATTTCTTCGAAGTATCTTTTGAAATCTCTTAGTAAGATAGGCCATGTCACTATCTTCATCACTTGAATCACTGCTTTCAGCCTTAAGCACCAGGTTCTTTTCCTTCTTGGGCTCTTTTCTTTCATTGTCTTTCTTTCTTTTCATCTCGTATGCCTTCAGATTACCAATCAACTCATCCATGGTCAGAGTCTGTAGATCTTTAGCTTTAGTGATGGCATTTACCTTATTTTTCCAAGACCCAGGTAGAACACTGAGGATTTTCCTTACAAGCTTATTTCTGGGAATGACATCTCCAAGTGAGAGAAGCTCATTTATGATGGAGGTGAATCTTGTGTGCATATCTTGTATGGACTCATCATTCTTCATCCTGAAGAGCTCATATTGAGTGGTGAGCATGTCGATCTTGGATTGTTTGACCTGAGTAGTTCCTTCGTGTGCGATTTGTAAAGCTTCCAATTTTTCTTTGGCAGTATCACAAGTTGATACTCTACTGTACTCATCAGGTCGTATGCCACACATCAAGATTTTCTTGGCACGATAGTTCTTTTCTACAGCGTTTCTGTCAATGTCACTATACTCTCTTCTCCCTTTGGGCACCAATGGTCCTGTTTCTTCAAGCTTCTTCATGGGAACAAGTGGACTATTACAAATGATGTCCCACAACTCTGAATCTTCTGCCATCATAAAATCATGCATAAGGGTCTTCCACCAGCCATAGTATTGACCATTGAATCTGAGAGGTCTATAGGTTGATTGTCCTTCTTCAAAGTTTGGTGGAGCAGCCATTGAGGATCCTTCCTAGGTGTTAGCCTGATAGGAGAAACCCGCTCTGATACCAATTGTTAGTTTATATGAGTCCACCAAACTATAGAGTACCCGGTCTTCTATGAGATGATGCTTAGAATGCAGTAAAGACTGAACGTAAAGAAGGCAAGAGATTTTCTACGTGGAAAAATCCCACACAAGGGGATCAAAAAACCACGACCTACTCTTGTAGGCTTTTAACTCTACTAACTTACAATCTCCTTATTACAAGCCACTTTGCAAAAACCCTATTGCAAAGACTTCAAACTAACTTGTGATGCAACCACCACAAGCCAATATATAACTATCCTAGTTAAAAAGGCTTTAAACTTATGACTATCCCTAGTCACATCATAAACTCAGAAGTTTATGAATTTTGGTTTGTTCCTAAGACAACGCTTCTAAGAAAGCAAACTAGGAATTACAACGACGAACAAATAACAAGATTACAACTCAACTATGGATGTACATAAACTCATTTAGAAACTGATCCTTAGTGGAGTTGTCTTCTTGTTCTTGACGCACCAGTGACTTCAATACCGGAAGAATACTATTTTGTTTCTTGAGAGAATATCACTGAATGCACAAAAATGGTGTGCCTTGCACCAGGTTGTTTTATCACAAAACATAGCACAAAGGATAGTGATGTCAACTCTTGGTGCATGCTTCTTCCCAAAGAGAAGTGACTACTATACTGTCTGCACAACCGCTTCTGGGCAGTTGCGTTCCAGCTGGATAGTGGACTTTGTACTTCTATCAGGACACACCAACGGACCAGGTCCTAGTTGTGTTCCTCTTATGTGACAGTTTCTAGATGGTCACTTTCTTCTACTACTTTCCAGCTGTGTACTTGACTTGTACTTCTGTCAGAGAACCCCAAGGGAGCAGGTCCCTGTTGTGTTTCTCTTTATATTGATTGCGTACAGTCATTGCCTTATGCTTGTGTCGGAGAACCCTAAGAGACAGGTCACCAGGTCCCTGTTGTGTTCCTCTCTGTGTTCGTTCATCCATTTGCTGATTTTCAGACTTCAACCAGTTCACATGAAATGTATATCCAGGTTCTGTATCTGGTTCTTCTCGCCAACCATGTAGGACACATCCCGAACCTTCCTGTAAGCATAACTCTTTTGCCTCGGCTGCACCGTACGAAGGCTCTCCTGAATTACCTTCACCTTTTCTAAAACATCCTGCACCAAATCTGTCCTCAATAGCCTAGCCTCACCCGGCTTAAACCAACCAACTGGAGATCTACACCGTCTCCCATACAAAGCCTTATATGGAGCCATTTGAATACTTGACTGGTAGTTGTTGTTATAAGCAAACTCCGTAAGCGGTAGAAACTGATCTCATGACCCTCCTAAATCAATGACATAAGCACGCAACATGTCCTCCAATATCTGAATAGTACGCTCGGACTGCCCGTCCGTCTGAGGGTGAAAAGTTGTGCTCAACTCAACCTGAGTACCCAACTCTCGCTGCACAGACCTCCAAAACTGCGAAGTAAACTGAGTGCCCCTATCTGAGATGATGGAAACTAGGACACCATGCAAACGAACAATCTCCTGGATATAGATCTCTGCCAACCGCTCTGAAGAATAGGTAGTACAAACAGGAATGAAGTGCGCGGACTTGGTCAGCCGATCAACAATCACCCAAATAGGATCGAACTTCTTCAAAGTCTGTGGAAGTCCAACTACAAAGTCCATAGTGATCCTCTCCCACTTCCACTATGGAATATCCATTTGTTGCAGCAAGCCACCTGGTCTCTGATGCTCATATTTCACCTCTTGACAATTGAGACACTGAGCTACAAATCCCACAATGTCTTTCTTCATTCTCCTACACCAATAGTGATGCCTCAAATCCTGATACATCTTCATGGCACCCGGATGAATGGAATACCACAAGCAGTTGGCCTCCTCTAGAATCAACTCCCGAAGCCCATCTACATTAGGCACACAAATCCGGCCCTACATTAGGCACACAAATCCGGTCACATCTCTAGCATCATCATGCTAAACTCTGTCCTTAAGAACAAGCAAATGCGAGTCATCATACTGGCGCTCTCTGATATGATCATATAAGAAAGACCGAGAAACCACACAAGCCAATACCCGACTGGGCTCCGAAATATCTAACTTTACGAACCAATTGGCCAAGGCCTGAACATCAACTGCAAGAGGTCTCTCCCCAACTAGAATATATGCCAAACTCTCCATACTCACCGCCTTTCAGCTCAAAGCATCGGCCACCACATTAGCCTTTCCCGGATGGTACAATATAGTGATATCATAATCCTTTAGTAAATCCAACCATCTCCGCTACCTCAAATTAAGATCCTTCTGTTTGAACAAGTGCTGGAGGCTACGATGATTAGTAAACACCTCACAAGACACACCATACAGATAGTGCCTCCAAATCTTTAACGCGTGAACTATGGCAGCCAACTCCAAATCATGAACGGGGTAGTTCTTCTCATGGGGCTTCAACTGATGAGAAGCATAAGCAATAACTCTACCCTCCTGCATCAACACACAACCAATACCGACTCTTGAAGCATCACAATACATGGTATATAAACCTGAAGCTGATGGAAAAACTAACACTGGAGCGGTGGTTAATGCTGTCTTGAGCTTCTGAAAGCTCTCCTCACACTCATCCGACCATACAAATGAGGCACCCTTCTGAGTCAACTTGGTCAAAGGCAATGCGATGGATGAAAATCCCTAAACAAACTGGCAATAATAACCCACCAAACCAAGAAAACTATGAATCTCTATGGCTGAAGATGGTCTGGGCCAACTCTAAACCACCTCTATCATCTTCAGATCAACCTGAGTACCCTCGTTGGACACCACGTGCCCCAAGAAAGCCACTGAACTGAGCCAAAACTCATAGTTGGAGAATTTTGCATAAAGCTTCTCCTCCCTCGATCTCTGCAACACAACTCTCAAATGCTCCGCGTGCTCCTCCTGACTACGCGAATACACCAGGATATAATCAATGAAGACTATGACAAACGAGTCGAGATAAGTCCGGCACACGATGTTAATCAAATACATGAACGCTGCTGGGGCATTGTTCAGCCCAAAAGACATCACCAAGAACTCATAGTGACCATATCGAGTCTTATAAGCTATCTTAAGAATATTCGAGTCCCTGATCTTCAACTGGTGATAACCCGAACGGAGATCAATCTTGGAGAACACTCTCGCTCCCTGAAGTTGGTCGAATAGATCATCAATGCGAGACAAAGGATACTTGTTCTTAACTATTACTTTGTTCAATTGCCTATAATCAATGCACATCCTTATAGTGACATCCTTCTTCTTCACAAATAGAACCGGTGCACCCCAAGGTGACACACTAGGCCAAATGAACCCCTTATCAAGGAGTTCCTGAAGTTTCTCCTTTAATTCCTTCAACTCTACTGGTGTCATACGATACGACGGAATAGAAATGGGCTGAGTGCCCGGCACCAGGTCAATACCAAAATCAATATTCCTGTTTGGTGGCATGCCCGACAGGTTTGCAGAAAACACATTGGGAATATCCCTCACAACTGGAACTGAATCAATACTGGGAGTCTCTACACCGACATCCCTCACAAAGGCTAGATATGAAAGACAACCCTTCCCAACCATACGCTGGGCCTTCAAGAATGAGATCACTCTACTGGGAACATAACCAGTCAAACCTCGCCACTCAATCTATGGCACACCTGGTATAGCCAAGGTGACTGTCTTATCATGATAGTCCAGAATAGCACGTCACGGAGATAGCCAATCCATTCCTAAAATGACATTGAAATCGGCCATACATAATAATAAAAGATCCACATGGGTCTCTAGACCCCCAATAGTCACCACACACGACTGGTACACACGGTCTACAACAACAGTATCGCCCACCGGGTAGATACATGAACAGGTGAAGCAAGAGACTCACAGGGCATACCCAAATAATGAGCAAAGTATGATGACACATAAGAAAAGGTGGAACCGATATCAAATAATATAGAGGCATCTCTGTGGCGGACTGAAACAATACCTGTGATAACCGCATCAGAAGCAATAACATAGGGTCTAGCTGGAAGTGGATAGAAATGGACCTGACCACCACCTGATCGACCTTCCCCTCTGGGGCGACCCCTAGCTGACTGACCTCTACCCCTAGCTGACTAGGTGGGTGATAATGAAGTAACTGGCGCTGAAGCCGATGACTAACCTCTCTACTAAGATGGACCCGTAAGACGACGAGGACACTACCTACAAATATGGCCAATCTCTCCACACTCATAACAACTCCCAGGTGCTGGAGAAGGGGACTGAAGGGAACCCCTCGCACGGGAGTGACTAGCAAATGCACCTGGCATAGAAGAGCTCTGAACTGATGGAGCATGAGACGAACTCTAAGATGGAAGGGCACTAAGTGATAACTGACCTTGATGAGAACTGGGAGAACTATGACCTGATGATGCCCTACGATAACTTGGGCGAGCTGGCTGAGCATGCCTGAAGGGACAGCCTCTACCGTGCTGAAAATGACCTCTCAACGGAGCACCACTATAACTACCAGATCCTCGAGGCCTCTTGGTCTCCCTCTCTTATCCCTCCTGGCGACGAACAGACTCAATCTCACGGGAAATATCCACAACCTCCTTGAAGGTAGAACCAGTCACCCTCTCCCTGGTCAAGAGAATACGAAGCTAATAAGTGAGGCCATCAATAAACCTTCTAATCCTCTCTCTATCTGTCAGAACCAACCAAATAGCATGACGAGCTAACTCTGAGAACCTCATCTCATACTGCGTCATAGTCATCTCTCCCTGACGCAAGCACTCAAAATGCCTGCGTAGCTCCTCTCTACGAGACTGCGACACATACTTCTCCCGAAAGAGAATGGAGAATAGCTTCCAGGTAAGGGGTGTTGCACCAATAGGCCTACGCCTCTCAAAAGTCCTACCAAGTAAAGGCAGCTCTAGAAAACTAATAAGTAGTGAAAGTGACCCCGCTGGTCTCCGGAATACCCACTATACGAATCATTTTCTGACACTTATCCAAGAAACCTTGGGCATCCTCGCCCTCTAAACAACTAAAGGTAGGAGGCTGAAGTCTACCAAACCTCTACAACCTACGCTGCTCATCCTCTGGCATGGCAGGAACTACATAGTCCTGAGCAGCTGCAATCGGCTGGGCTGGATATGCCCCCGACGTCTGAAGTTCCTACACGACCTGCTCAGGTGTGCGAGCGGCGGGTGTGTGATTGCCTCCCCCTGCCTGAGAAGTAGCTACGGCTATAGTTGTAGACATGTGATTTTTGACCCTCCCCAAGATTTTTATATTTTAGCACGCAAATATTTATTTTAGGCCTAATATAGCTATTTCAACTCATTTTTACTCTTTGACTTTTATTTTATTACAAGAAAACGAAAATTACAAAAAAATAGGTTCATTAATGTTTTGTAGTCATTTTTAATCTTGAAAAAATACAAAAAAATAGTTTATTTTAACGGTCAGTCTTATTTTAACAATTATTTTACTTAAGTAAGACTAATTAATAAATGAGATCGTATTTTAACCTCGTTCGCAGAAAGAAAAATATAAAACTTGGGCTAGATCAACTCATTTTTAGGCCTAATTTTGGACCTAGCCCATAATTCCTAGGCCCATACCCCTAACCTAATCACTACCCCTATATAATAGTACCTACACCTAAAACATAGAGGACACCCCTAGATTTTAGATCCGTCGTTTAACAAAGAAAAAGAATGATTACCTACCCCTCCTGATTTTATTGCTACCGTTCCCAATTTCGAAGGGGCTAGTGAACAGACCTTTGGAGGCTCTCATCCCTCTCAATCCTTGAGAGCAAATATTAACTCTTTTGAAACTCAAACAAATTTACACACACACATTAACAGAGAAAAGAACGGAAATCACTTTAGAGCTAAGGGGAAGAAAAAAAAATTTAGGGGAGCAAAAGAAATCAATCTGGTCTCGTTCAAGCTCAGCCGCACATCTTTTGATTTTGTCACCGATAAAGACATCTCACAGGAGTTCCGATTTCATCGCTTCTTTCTACTTCCTTCCCATTTAAATAAATTGATTTATTTGGAAACAACCGAAATATTTCTCTGCTAAGTTGTATTGGAGCTGGGGTACTGAAAAAGTTCGAGGTCGCCGGAGAATTTTCGATTCAAGTTCCATCCGTCATCTCCGGTCGCGGTATTTGGAAGTTCTGTTTCTCCTTATGTATTGAAGAAAATTTTCAAGCCATTGAAGGTTCACTCTTGTTCTTATCCTCCGGTTCAATAATATTTTTATCTTTCATGCTTTAAGTCCATTCTTTGCCATATCTTATTATTTTGTTTGTTTTTTTTGGTCATTTAAGCTAGTTTACTCAGTATTTGAGCATGTTTAAATTGTTTTATTACGATTATATATTTATTATCTTGTTGCTAGATGAACTAAGCTTTGTCACCAATAAAAACTTTGGTATATTTCCTCATTTATTATGTTACATCGTATAGTCACAATTGCCAGGAACTAATCAAACAAACATATGACGTTTTACTTTTACTAACTTATCTGCTTATTTGTTGTGCCACAATGGATTGATGATTTAAGCATGAACGTTGTGATCGTCATATTTTAAGGCGTTATCTTTTCCAATTTGGAGTTCTGCCAATTATAATTGGCTATGGGAACTCATATATTGAACGAATATCATTAAAGTGTAGAAAATGTTTTACTGTATAACTAGTTTAGGAAAAATAATTCTTAATTCGTAGCTTTCTTTAGGCGCGATTGTAAAGCCCCAGAAAATTTTTCTTAGTAATTTAAGATTTCGTGGTGTCAAGGTAGGCTAAATATTTTATCTTGCGTACAAATGAAGATTAAGGATATTATGGATATCAATTGGATATATTAATAAGTGTATAAGTCATATTAGAAGTGAATTGGGGTCTAAGGAGAGGCCTAAGTCTAAGCCAAGTTGGAAAATTTCATAATAGACGAAAGTTGCAAATGAGTGCGCACAAGACCTTACTTTGGACAATTATATCTCCATTTGTATACGGATTTGTGTGATGCGCAGCCTATCAAATAAAAGGTCTTTGAGTCCAATTTCCAACGCTTCAAACCTTTCATCATTCAGACATCCCTACACAAAGTTATGATCAAATTACCAAAGGCTAGAAAAATGTGATCTTGCGTCAATTCTACGATCGTAAAAACCATTATGCGGTCCGCATACTTGATCTGCGATCCCAAATCTGATAGCAAACTGGACCAGTGTAGCCCAGTTTTGGGCACCGATTCTGCGATGCATTTTGCGACCCGCATTCATGTTTTGCGGTCCATTCTGCGATCGCAAACCCGACTTCGGAGGGTTAATTTTCCTATTTTTATAACCCGACCCCATTTTAATATATAGGCTTTGGGGTTCATTTTGGGGTCATTTCTTACTGATTTTAGAGAGAGATGAGAGCATTTTAGAGAGAGAAGGAGGAACCCAACATTCAATCATCCAATCTTGCATCAATCTTCAAGAATCAAAGAACCCAATCACAAGTTCTTCATCTAAGAGGTAAGGTTCTATACCCTAGACTTTAATTTCGAGTTTGGGGTATAAGGTGGGGTATTGAGGTATGATTCTTGGGTGTAATACCACTATGTATACATGCATGTACAAATTAGGTTTGTGAAAAGATTGTTGAACATAAACAAGTAAAGATTGGGTTGGGGAAATGAAGGAAACCTAGTAAAAGAGATTTGAAATCAATATGCTCAACTAGTATTTGATGAAATGCTCAAATGAGCTGAAACCATGAATACCTTCCTAATTTATGTTCAATTTTGTTATGTCTCAAAGTATATTGGGATTGCTAGAATTTCCGGAACGTTGTAGTAACTTAAGGAAAGCTTAAACAAGGTATGTATGGCTAAAACCCCCTTTTATTAGAAATTGAGCTCCGTTGGCATTTACGAAAGTGTGGTAAAAGCTGAATTGGTTAGTATATTGATTGTTATTACGCATTAATTGATTTGCAATTATCTACACATATATGTGAAGGTTGTGCCTCAATGTGAGTAATGTACCATTCTTGATAATTAAAGAAGTATGAAGAATACAATTATGCGTTGAAATGCTTAGGCTGCAAGCCAAGATCGAAACAAAGAATTATTCATGCTAGCTATGTGCTCACTTACCTGTGATTGCAACTTGAATTTATGTATATGTCTATGATCACAAATTGTAAGACGAATATTGAAAATGGAAAACGAGGTGATAATGGTGGCCCTGTGCCCCGGGATTGATATGATATATGTGAAATAAAGATTCTGACGTGATGACTAATGAGAAAGGGATAATGCCTAGATAAGGTGACCTAGCCGATCGGGTCGATATCGGACACCATGCCGCACACATGGTGGTAATGTGCTGATATTGAATTCCGGATAAGGGAAACGAAATATTGATTGAGATATATGCCTCCAATGAGGTTACCTAGACGGTCGGGTCGTGATCGGACTCCGCTTAAGATAGTGGTGGCATTGAGAACAGTGATGAACATATGAAAGAGATGCCCCAAACTGAGTTTTGGAAATTATATGAAGGATTGCATGAATTGCATATTTGATTTACTCATGTGGCTTACTCGTACTTACTTGATAGTTCTTTCTAGTAAAATGTTGTTTAGTTATACATACTTGTACTATTCCATGGTACTAACGTCCCTTTTGCCGGGGGCGCTACATTTTTTTATGAATGTAGGTGGCTCCATAGCGGATAGTGCCGATCGTGTGTAGCGGAGCATCCTTCTTCTAAAGATCTTGGTGAGACCCCTTTCTCCTTCGAGGGGCTATATTTCACATCTTCTTGTTTTGGACTTTTACTTTTGAGGTATAGCCGGGACCTTGTTGCCGGCATTGCTGTCATGTCTTTCGTATACTTACAGTCTCCGTAGACATTTATGTGGGTTATGTATGGGTATTGGATAGGTCAATGGACCATGTTGTAACCTTGTACCCTTGCCTTCTTCTACAATATAACTTGTATGAAACCTTGGAAGTCAACCACATTTTAATGATGTGATATGAAATGAACTAAGATGTTGAATGTACTACCTCTCCTAGTTTAAATAAAGGTAAGCATGACTTAATTATTCTTATTGAGTTTGGGTAGATAGTGGTTGATAAGGCTTGCTCAGTTGGGTTCACTCGATTGAGCGCCGGTTGCGCTCCTTGGTTTTGGGGCGTGACAAACTTGGTATCAGAGCCTAAAGTTTTAAAGAGTCCTAGGATGTCTCGCAGCCGTGTCTGGTAGAGTCCTTCTTATCGGTGTGTAGTCGACCATATCTATAAGTTGGAGGCTACTTGGGCATTTAGGAATATCACCCTTCTTTGATATTCTGGATCGTGCGGTGAAACTTCTTCCTTCCTAATCAGTGCGTTGTTCTATCTTTTAGTAAATGGCACCTAAGAAGAAAGCGAGAACTAGTCAAGAAGCCAATGCCACCCCAGGAGTGGTTGATGATTCACTTCTTGATGTTGCGGATGGGGGTAGTCACCCTACTATTACTCTGCCGGATCCTTCTATTCCAGATCAAACTCCCCCAGTTTCTATACCTACGGAGGGTACCATTATCTCCCCCTCCCCTCCCTCCCGTTGATACTTTTGTTCCACCTCCAGCCCCAACTTCTGAGTCTGGTATTTCTGATGGGGATCTTAGGGGAGCTATTCAGATATTGACCCAATTAGTGGCCTCTCAGGCCCAGAGGTCAAATGTTGCGCCTAGTTCATCCAGCCAGCAAGGGGATTCCACCAGTTCCAGGGTGAATAGATTTCTTCAATTAGACCCTCCAATATTTACGGGTGCCAATCTAGAAGAAGACCCCCAGGATTTCATTGATGAGATGCACAAGACCCTCAGGGTGATGCGTGCAACTGAGACAGAGGGAGTGGAGTTGGATGCCTACCGTCTGAAAGGGGTGGCCTATTCGTGGTTTGAGTTGTAGGAGGATTCCCGTGAGGAGGGGCGTCCTTCGGCGAGGTGGAGTGAGTTTGCTGATGCCTTTATAGATCATTTCTTGCCCGCCGAGACAAGGGCAGCCCATGCAACGGAGTTTGAAAATTTGAGGGAAGGTAATAGGAGTGTGTGGGAGTACCACATGGAGTTTGCTCGCTTGTAAAAGTATGCCATTCATATGTTGCCCACAATGGAGGCCAGGATGCGCCGGTTTGTTCAGGGTCTTAATTCTTTCACCATTAATGAGGCTTTTACGGCTGCATTGAATTCTGACATGAACTATGGGAAGATGGTAGCATTTGCTCAAGCCACAGAGAGCCATAAATTAAAGAACAAAATGGAAAGAGAGGGTAACAGTAAGGCCCGATCTACGGGCAACATGGGAGAGTCACTAGGTGGGGGATGATCGGATTTTAGGGGAGGATCATCAGTACCTTCCCAGTCTATTGCCCAGTCTTCAGCCAGTGCACCGCCATCAGGGCCCAGCCAGCAGCAGGGAGTCGTTTCAGGCCCGGTCAGGGCAATAGGGGATCCCATCAGCAGGGTTGGTTAGGAGAGAAGTCCCAGCAGCAGCAGAGGTCCCCGTGTCCTAAGTGTGGGAAGATGCACTCGGGAATTTGTTATACGGAGTTACCCATATGCTATGGATGTGGGATGAGGGGCCATATTCAAAGGCATTGTCGTGTATCCTGCCAGGGAGCAGGTAGGGGCACAGCTCATCCCTCCAGGCCAGTAGCTACTACATCTTCAGCCCCCTCTCCAGGTCAAGGTACCCTAGCACCCGCAGGGCGTGGTTCAGCTAGGGGTAGTGCGTAGAGTTTAGGAGGACCTAGCCGATTCTATGCTATGAGTGGTCGGCAGATCGCAGAGGCTTCTCCAGATGTTGTTACAGGTATTCTGACTATCCAATCTCATGATGTGTATGCACTTATTAACCCCGGTTCTACCTTATCCTATGTTACCCCTTTTGTGGCTATGGAATTTGGGATAGAACCATAATAGCTTCATTAACCATTTTCAGTATCTACTCCGATTGGTGAGTCAATTTTGGCTGCTCGAGTCTATAGGAGTTGCATTGTCACGGTACGGGGTAGGGATACCACGGCCGATCTTGTTGAGTTAGGGATGGTCGACTTTGATGTAATAATGGGAATGGATTCGCTTTATTCATGCTTTGCTAAGCTTGATTGTCGGACTAGAACTATTAGGCTTGAATTCCCTAATGAGCCCGTTATTGAATGGAAGGGTGATAATGTAGTGCCTAGAGGTCGGTTTATTTCCTACCTTAAGGTCGCGAAGATGATCAAGAAGGGGTGTATCTATCATCTAGTTCGGGTTACAGATGTTGATGCCAAAGAGCTTAGCCTTGAGTCTGTACCGGTTGTGAATGAATTTCCGGATGTCTTTCCATATGAGCTCCCTGGGGTTCCCCCAGATCGGGAGATTGACTTTGGTATCGATGTGATGCCAGGAACGCAACCTATATCAATTCAACCCTGCAGAATGGCACCAACAGAATTGAAAAAGCTAAAGGAACAATTGAAGGATTTGTTAGAGAAGGGTTTCATCCGGCCGAGTGTGTTGCCATGGGGTGAACCGGTCTTGTTTGTAAGGAAGAAAGATGGATCGCTGCGGATGTGTATTGACTATCGGCAACTCAACAAGGTCACAATCAAGGACAAATATCCTCTGCCAAGGATAGTTGACTTGTTTGATCAATTGCAAGGTGCTATGTGTTTCTCAAAGATTGACTTGCGGTCCGGGTATCATCAATTAAAGATAAGGGAACAAGACATTCCAAAAATAGCTTTTAGAACCTGGTATGGGCACTTTGAATTTATCGTGGTGTCTTTTGGGCTAACAAATGCCCCCGCAACTTTCATGGACCTTATGAATAGGGTCTTCAAGCCCTTTCTAGACTCCTTTGTGATAGTTTTCATTGATGACATTCTGGTATATTCCCGAAGTCGGGAGGACCATGTTGACCATCTTAGGGCAGTTTTGTAGACTCTTCAGCAACATCAATTGTATGCGAAATTTTCAAAATGTGAATTTTGGCTTGAATCTGTCATGTTCTTGGGTCATATCGTTTCCAGGGAAGGAATTATGGTTGATTCTCAGAAGGTTGCAGCAGCGAAGAATTGGCCTAAACCTACCACTCCAACCAAAATCCGCAGCTTCTTGGGTTTAGCTGGGTACTACAGGAGGTTTGTGGAAGGGTTTTCTACTCTTGCCTCTCCATTGACCAAATTGATGCAGAAAGTAGTTAAATTCCAATGGTCCGATGCTTGTGAAAAGAGTTTTCAAGAATTGAAATCAAGGTTGACAACAACACCGGTATTAGCCCTGCTAGAGGGTACAAAGGAATTTGTGGTATATTGCGATGCTTTGAGAGTCGGGATCGGGTGTGTGCTGATGCAACATGGAAAGGTTATAGCCTACGCTTCTAGGCAACTCAAGAATCATGAAAAGAACTATCCAACTCATGACTTAGAGCTTGCAGCGGTGGTGTTCGCACTAAAGATTTGGTGACATTATCTATACGGGGTCCATGTGGATGTATTCACGGACCACAAGAGCCTTCAATATATTTTCAAGCAGAAGGAGTTGAATCTAAGGCAACGAAGATGGCTAGAATTACTCAAGGACTATGACATTGATATTCTCTATCACCCGGGGAAGGCTAATGTTGTGGGAGACGCTCTTAGTTGAAAATCCATGGGAAGTTTGACTCATTTGGAGGCATATCAGAGACCGTTAGCCAGGGAGGTTCACCATTTGGCCAGTTTGGGAGTTTGCCTTGCAGACTCTAATGAAGGAGGAGTAATTGTATAGAATGGGGCTGAATCATCGCTCGTGGCAGAGGTGAAAGAGAAGCAATTTAACGATCTGTTGTTAGCACAACTGAAGGAGGGGATTCATAAACACAAGACCATAACTTTTTCCATTGGCATGAATGATGGTACCCTACGGTACCAAGACCGCCTATGTGTTCCTGATATCGACGGTCTTCGGGAAAGGATCATGGCAGAGGCTCACACTTCCAGGTATTCCATGCACCCAGGTTCTACAAAAATGTATCATGATCTCAAGGAAATTTATTGGTGGACAACATGAAGAGGGATATGGCGGATTTTGTGGCGAAATGTCCGAATTGTCAACAAGTGAAGGCCGAACATCAAAGGCCCGGTGGATTGGCTCAATGCATAGAAATTCCAACGTGGAAATGGGAGATGATTAACATGGATTTTGTGGTAGGGTTGTCGTGCACTCCGCGCAAATTTGACTTAATTTGGGTGATCGTGGATCGACTCACGAAATCAGCGCATTTCTTGCCAGTTAAATCTACCGACGCAGCGGAACAGTATGCTCAGCTATATATCAAAGAAATAGTCAGGTTGCATGGCACTCCAGTCTCAATCATTTCAGATCGCAGGGCTCATTTTACAGCCCACTTTTGGAAGAAGTTTCAGCAAGGTTTGGGTACGCAGGTAAACCTTAGCACAACTTTTCATCCACAAACCGATGGGCAAGCAGAGTGGACTATTCAGACGCTTGAAGACATGATACGTGCTTGTACTATTGATTTCAAGGGTAGTTGGGATGACCATTTTTCGCTCATAGAATTTGCTTACAACAACAACTTCCATGCTAGTATCCAAATGGCACCGTTCGAAGCATTGTATGGTAGGAGATGTAGGTCTCCCATCGGATGGTTCGAGGTTGGAGAAGCGGAATTGATAGGGCCGGACCTCGTGTATCAGGCCATGGAGAAAGTCAAGCTTATTAAAGAAAGGTTGAAAACTGCTCAAAGTCGCCAAAAATCCTATTTGGATGTGCGTCGCAGAGATTTGGAGTTCAAAGAAAACGATTGGGTATTTTTAAAAGTTTCCCCTATGAAGGGTATCATGCGATTTGGAAGGAAGGGAAAATTAAGTCCGAGGTATGTCGGACCATACAAAATCATTCAGAGAATTGGTCAGGTGGCATACAAACACGAGCTGCCACCCGAGATGTCATTGGTACACCCGGTCTTTCATGTGTCTATGTTAAGGAAGGTAATAGGGGATCCATCCACCATCGGCCAGTCGAGACTATTGAGGTGAATGAAGAGCTATCATATGAAGAAGTCCCAGTTGCCATTCTTGATAGGCAAGTTCGAAAATTGAGAAATAAGGAAATTGCATCCGTGAAAGTATTATGGCGGAACTAGCAAGTTGAGGAAGCCACTTGGTAAGCCGAGGAAAAAATGAGAAAGAAGTACCCACATTTGTTTGAATAGTTATATAATAGCTTTCATGCATTTGGTTCTTATAAACTCTTATCTTTTGATTTGATCTATGTTAAACTATTCCATTTTGATTATGTATGTTGCCTATGCGGCCATGGTTGGTGTTGAACAAGTTATGTTATGTCTATGGAACATGTATATGTTGTTAGGATATGTATCTGGGGCCCTCTGACAGGTGGATAGTCCTAGTTACAAAGGAAACTCTGGCGAAATTTTCGGAAATTTAAGGAGTTAGTCAAATTAGGGGCTGATGATATATTTCATAATGTGAAAAGCAGAAGTTACATAAGGATGACTAATGAATGAAAACTTGATCCTCATTCGAGGACGAATGATCTTAAGCGGGGGAGAATGTAAACCCCCAGAAAATTTTGCTTAGTAATTTAAGATTTTGTGGTGCCAAGGTAGGCTAAATATTTTATCTTACGTACAAATGAGTATTAAGGATACTATGGATATCAATTGGATATATTAATAAGTGTATAAGTTATATTAGAAGTGAATTGGGGTCTAAGGAGAGGCCTAAGTCTAAGCCAAGTTGGAAAATTTCATAATAGATGAAAGTTGCAAATGAGTGCGCACAAGACCTCACTTTGGACAATTATATCTCTAGTTATATAAGGATTTGTATGATGCACAGGCTATCAAATAAAAGGTCTTTGAGTCCAGTTTCCAACGCTTCAAACCGTTCGTCATTCGTACATCCCTACACAAAGTTATGATCAAATTACCAAAGGCTGGAAAAATGTGATCTTGCGTCAATTCTGCGATCGCAAAAACCATTATGCGGTCCGCATACTTGATCTGCAATCGCAAATCTGGTCGCAAACTAGACCAGTGTAGCCCAGTTTTGGGCATTGATTCTGCGATGCATTTTGCAACCCGCATTCATGTTTTGCGGTCCATTCTGCGATCGCAAACCCGACTTCGGAGGGTTAATTTTCCTATTTTTATAACCCGGCCCCATTTTAATATATAGGCTTTGGGGTTCATTTTGGGGTCATTTCTTACTGATTTTAGAGAGAGATAAGAGCATTTTATAGAGAGAAGTAGGAACCCAACATTCAATCATCCAATCTTGCATCAATCTTCAAGAATCAAAGAACCCAATCACAAGTTCTTCATCTAAGAGGTAAGGTTCTATACCCTAGACTTTAATTTCGAGTTTGGGGTATAAGGTTGGGTATTGAGGTATGATTCTTGGGTGTAATACCACTATGTATACATGCATGTACAAATTAGGTTTGTGAAAAGATTGTTGAACATAAACAAGCAAAGATTGGGTTGGGGAAATGAAGGAAACCTAGTAAAAGAGATTTGAAATCAAGATGCTCAACTAGAAATTATGAATACCTTACTAATTTATGTTCAATTTTGTTATGTCTCAAAGTAGATTAGGATTGCTTGAATTTCCGGAATGTTGTAGTAACTTAAGGAAAGTTTAAACAAGGTATGTATGGCTAAAACCCCCTTTTATTATTAATTGAGCTCCGTTGGTATTTATGAAAGTGTGGTAAGAGCTGAATTGGTTAGTATATTGATTGTTATTACGCATTAATTGATTTGCAATTATCTACACATATATGTGAAGGTTTTGCCTCAATGTGAGTAATGTACCATTCTTGATAATTATAGAAGTATGAAGAATACAATTATGCGTTGAAATGCTTAGGCTGCAAGCCAAGATCGAAACGAAGAATTATTCATGCTAGCTATGTGCTCACTTACCTGTGATTGCAACTTAAATTTATGTATATGTCCATGATCACAAATTGTAAGATGAATATTGAAAATGGAAAACGAGGTGATAATGGTGGCCCTGAGTGCCCCGGGATTGATATGATATATGTGAAATAAAGATTCTAACGTGATGACTAATGAGAAAGGGATAATGCCTAGATAAGGCGACCTAGCCGATCGGGTCGAGATCGGACACTATGCCGCACACATGGTGGTAATGTGCTGATATTGAATTCTGGATAAGGGAAACGAAATATTGATTGGGATATATGCCTCCAATGAGGTGACCTAGCCGGTCGGGTCATGATCGGACTCCGCTTAAGATAGCGGTGGCATTGAGAACAGTGATGAACATATAAAAGAGATGCCCCAAACTGAGTTTTGGAAATTATATGAAGGATTGCATGAATTGCATATTTGATTTACTCATGTGGCTTACTCGTACTTGCTTGATAGTTCTTTTTAGTAAATGGTGTCTAGCTATACATACTAGTACTATTCCATGGTACTAATGTCCCTTTTTCCGGGGGCGCTACATTTTTTTTATGAATGTAGGTGGCTCCATAGCGGATAGTGTCGATCGTGTGTAGCGGAGCATCCTTCTTCTAAAGATCTTAGTTAGACCCCTTCTCCTTCGAGGGGCTATATTTCACATCTTCTTGTTTTGGACTTTTACTTTTGAGGTATAGCCGGGGCCTTGTTGCCGGCATTGCTGTCATGTCTTTCGTATACTTACAGGCTCCGTAGACGTTTGTGTGGGTTATGTGTGGGTATTGGATAGGTCAATGGACCATGTTGTAACCTTGTACCCTTGCCTTCTTCTACAATATAACTTGTATGGAACCTTGGAAGTCAACCACGTTTTAATGTTGTGATATGAAATGAACTACGATGTTGAATGTACTACCTCTCCTAGTTTAAATAAAGGTAAGCATGACTTCCTTATTCTTTTTGAGTTGGGTAGATAGTGGTTCATAAGGCTTGCTCAGTTGGGTTCACTCGATTGAGCGTCGGTCGCGCTCCTCGGTTTTGGGGCGTGACAGCGATTAAATAAATTATCGTGGCCGTGGGTATGGTTCCTGTGGCATGGTTACGATACATGAATCTCAACTCGGGTGCCCATTTATGTGACCCAAATCCAAATCTCAATAACGTTAGATAAAATGTATTGCGGACTGCGGGTGCATTTATGTGACGTGGTTCAAGACGTATTTTAAATGACGTTGCAATCTTCCTTAAAATGAATAAAAGCGGTTATAAAACTAAAATTGAACCATAGGCTAAAACATGTATTAAATTCAGATAATAGGCCAATTATAACAGTTGAGCGACCGTGCTAGAACCACGAAACTCGGGAATTCCTAACACCTTCTCCCGGGTTAACAGAATTACTTACTTGGATTTCTGTGTTCGCGGACTGTAAAACAGAGTCAATCTTTTCCTCGATTCGGGATTTGAACCGGTGACTTGGGACACCATAAAATTATCCCAAGTGGCGACTCTGAATTTTTAAATAAATAATCTCGTTTCGATTGTCACTTTAAGTTGGAAAAAACTCCTCATTACACCTTTCCGAGGTGTAGGTAAAAAGTAGGTTTGACGCTCTGGCGGCTCTGCTGGGGATAAGAACCCAGAATCTCTGGTTCAGGGTTCAAGAATTCGAGCTTAGAATAATTGTTATATTTTTCTTTTATCTATTATCTGGTTTTAATTACATGTTTGGTCCTAATGTGCTAAATATTGCTTTTTACAGCTTTGATATTGTCTGAACTGTATACAAACTGCTATGAAACCCTTCTCTTCTCATCTTCGGGGATGTGCACGCTGGCGTGACTCCCTATTCCATTAGTGTCATACCTTGAAATAAGAAAGAAGCTCAGACAAGTTACTAAGCTAGATGGCCTTTTGGTTCCCGATACGTAGCCCCCTCCTCGACTCGAGTTGTCCGCTCGGGTACACAAGTCTAGAACAATATACCCAGGTTTTTAGCTTAGAATAACTCAGCCTCATACCAGATCCCTAGTAGAAACGTTTGTTTGTATCATGTGCATTTGACTTTGGGGACTCAACACAGGGATAGGGTCCGTCTAGGACAGGTGTACCCAAATTAAAAGACCATCCTGATGCATCTTACGTGCTACTTGCGTATCTGTCTGTTTCGGTTTGCATGTTGACTTGATTCTAGAATAGGGAAAGAAAATAAAAAAAAAGAGAAAAAAAGAAAATCAAAAAAAAGGAGAAAGAAGAAAAAAGAAAAGAGAGTGAGAGGTAGGTATTTGAAATATCCTGAAACTCTGCCGAAATTTTGAAAAAAAGAAAAGTCATTTCAAAATAAGTCATATTTTTCTGTTTCGCCAAAAATGGGCGAATTACGCGGGTCTGATTCTCACCGGATATGAGATACGTAGGCAAACCTCATCGGTTCCGGCCCATAACTTTCAAAAAATCCAAAAATATTTTCCTTTACTTCCTCTCTAGAAAAGTCTTTCTTTTGAGAACCTAATTTTCAAAAAATCCAAAAATATTTTCCATTACTTGCTTATTTAGAAAGCCTTTCTTTTAGACCCTAATTGTTTTTAAAAAAAATATACAAAAATATTTTCTTTTAATTTCTTTTAAAAATCAAAAAATATTTTCATTCTTCTTTAAAATTGAAAAGAAAATTCAAAATTCAAAAATATTTTTTTTTTTTGGAATCATTTCTTTCATAAATTCAAAATAAAATTCCAAAAATATTTTCTTTCTTCTTTAGAAGTTTTCCTTTCGAAATTCCAGAAAAAAAATTCAAAATAAATCTTTCTTCTTTAGAAGTCTTTTTTTGCAAAAATGCTGAAGAAAAATCAGATTCCAAAAATATTCCCTTGCTTCTTTATAAGTCTTTCTTTCGAAAAAACCAAATAAAAAATTCAAAAAAAAAGTTAGTTTATTTACTTTATTCATGATCTTCCCGAAATATGCAAGATCTGATTCATGTTCCCACATGATACGTAGGCAACCCACATCAGGTTCGATCGAATGGTTTAAAAAAAGGGAAAATGAAAAAGAGAAAAAAAAAAGAAGAAAAACCAACAAAAAAAAAAGAGAAAGGAAAGAAACAAGAAAAAAAAAAAGAAAAAAAAGAAAGAGTGTTTATTCTAACATGGCTGTTGTTTTGAAATAAAAGCTAGTCAAAGGTAGTCGGTTTGTTGATTTGCAATAAAGAGTTATAAGAACAATCCAAGATCTCTCGGAAATAAAAGTATCTTCTCAACCAAGGGAATAAGCACCATTGTTGTTGATGCAAGGTCACGAAAAGGCAAGTAATCAAGTTGGCGGTGAAAAATAAAAATGGAGGCAAATGTGGGGGTGACTTTACTAGATTTGAGCAATAGGACATGGGCTGCTCAGGATGATTGTCAAAATTTGAGTGCTGAATCAGAAAGAATAAAAAGGTTGAATGTCATAGCAGTGCTGATGTGAAATTTTTTGGCTAAGATGTCGCGTAGTAACTGGAAAGTCACTCCTCTTTTAGTCATGGTAGCTTATTTTGTCATCTTTTCTTCTTTTTGTGTTATAGGACTGTGCCTTCCTTTATTCAAAAAAAAATCAGTCACTTTGTATCCATTTTGTGCATAGTTCTTTTCACACTAGTTCTAGTGACATGACATGCATGCGGAATTTTTGGCCAGATCTTAAAAAATTGTTTAAGTTTGAACTGGACAACTGAGGAAAAGGCATTTTTGAGGATGAGTAAAGAGTTGAAATACTTTGGAATTAAGGTCGAGTAAAATTCACCTTCAAATCAATGTGAAGATCGGGCTTGGGGATGTTTAATCAATTGAAGTTTGTTAAAAAATTTGACATTAAGGGACAAAAAGTGTCTTGTGACCACGACACACCAAGAGGACAGACATGTTCGTCAATGCTGTGATTGCGAAAGATACTATGTTTGGCGTTCTCGAGGCTGGGAGGCCCTCTTTCTGCAATCCAAACACTTTATATCCTTCGCTACCCCTTTTGAGCCTGTGTTATTTTCTTTGACTACCCTCTTTTGGGAATCAAGTTTAGAGTCAAGAGTCAAAAAAAATATAGGAAAAGAAAAGAAAAAGAAAAGGAAAAAAGACAGAGGAACAGAAAGAAAGATGAAAAAATAGTTAGATCAGATGTTTGAACTACGTTAGACCTGATTCCTTTAAAAAAAGGATACGTAGGCAGCCTCACTGTTCGGTCCAACCAAATAAGAATTCAAAAAAGAAAACAAATCCAAAAAAAAGATCCTCAGTATCTGAAACTGGGGTAAAGATTTTATTTTACTTTTGAAAGAGTCGATTCCAAGAGTTTTAAGTCTACACCCCCATTTATTTTGAGTCTACGTTGAGCCTTCATGTCGGCCTTTCGTCCAACCCTATCCAAAAACCTTCCAAATAAAGACCTCCCGATATGTCTTCAAGAATGCCAAGAGAAGCATGCAATGAGCAACGGTTGTCACATGACATATAAAACTGTCAAGTTACTCAGAAAAAGTAAGAAAAAGAAAAAGAAAAAGAAAAAGAAAAATGAGAGAGTTGTACTAGTGAAAACCCTCACTGGCACAGTAAGGCGACGGTAAGCAGAGATGAATAAATGAGAGAGACTTGTTGGTGAAAACCCCTCGAGGCACCATTAGTCGAATGTGAGTTGTGAAGCTGATGCAAAGGATTGGCACGAACAAGCCCGACTTCAAAGGTCATAAGAATGGTAAAAGGGAAGATTGGATCAGTTTGATAGATCAGGCCGTTAAGTCCAAAATGCATGTCATGATCATTAAGGCTAGTTATTGAAAAAAAAAATTCTTCCTTCTGTCCTTCCGACAGATGCATTTTTGTTAATACTTGTTTCTTTGCATCATTCTGTCCTTCACTCTGAGTCAATCCTTGTCAAAACAAGTAAAAAAAGATTTTAAAATCTGCTACCAGCTTTTCAGTTGCATAAAGTAAATTTGGCCAGTACTCAGTTGTTATTGTTAATATACCTTGAAGATTCATGCAAAGGCTTCCCCCAAAAAAACTCTTGTCAGCCTACTTGGCGCAAGAAAGATAACTAGTGATTCTCTCTGACAAAAAAATTGCTCAAAAAGCAGGAAGTCATTCAAGATATCGGAAAAGGTCACCTAAGAAAAGATCTCCAGTTGGGATAAGGCTGATTGAGCCGCAAATACAAATGGTACTGGGTGTGAAACAATCAGAGTTGGTGCAGAACAAAAGTCTTTTGAGACCGACTCAAGCTGATTGAGCAGAAGCCAAGCTGACCAAGACTCAAGGCCACAAACCGACCACCATTTTCAAAAGTGACAAATTTTTCTTTGTATGAAATAGGAACGAAGCGGTGCAAGGAAAGTGATTCAAAAAAAATGAAAAAAAAAACAAAAAAAGAGAAGAAAAAGAAAAGACGAGGAGAGCCGACAAAGGGAAGTTTCTCAAATCTTTTCCTTTATTTGTCTTGCTATTGTGCATAAAATCTTGCCATTGATCTTCACATTTTCCTTCTAGGGTAAAAAGTCCTAGTCTGACGGATTTTCCTCCCAATATAAATCTTAGTGTGATGAATCTTTCTCCTAAGATAACAAAAAAGGGAACCTAGTCCGATGAACTTTCTCCTAGGATCGAAATCTTAGTCTGATGAATCTTTCTCCTAAGATAGAGAATCTAGTCTGATGAACTTTCTCCTAGGAAAGAAATTTTATTCGGATGAATCTTTCTCCTAAGATACCAAAAAAAGGAGGCCTAGTCTGATGAATTTTCTCCTAGGATCAAAATCTTAGTTTGATGAATCTTTCTCCTAAGATAGAGACCTAGTCTGATGAATTTTCTCCTAGGATCAAAATCTTAGTCTGATGAATCTTTCTCCTAAGATAGAAGACCTAGTCTGATGAACTTTCTCCTAGGATAGAAATCTTAGTCTGATGAACCTTTCTCCTAAGATACCAAAAAGAAGTAGAAAAGAGACCTAGTCTGATGAACTTTCTCCTAGGATCAAAATCTTAGTCTGATGAATCTTTCTCCTAAGATAGAGACCTAGTCTGATAAATTTTCTCCTAGGATCAAAATCTTAGTTTGATGAATCTTTCTCCTAAGATAGAAGACCTAGTCTGATGAACTTTCTCCTAGGATAGATATCTTAGTCCGATGAACCTTTCTCCTAAGATACCAAAAAAGAAGTAGAAAAGAGACCTAGTCTGATGAACTTTCTTCTAGGATCAAAATCTTAGTCTGATGAATCTTTCTCCTAAGATAGAAAACCTAGTCCGACGAATTTTCTCCTAGGATAATAATTTTTTTTTTTAAAAAGTCTGAAGTTGAAAAAAAAGTGGGAGTCATTTTTTTAGTTTTTTTAAGATTATCAATGTTTAATTTTTCTGAAATCAGGGGGGCCCGCTTGGAGAACAGAGTCAGTCTTTACTTTAGTCAAGCTTAGTTTATAGTTTTCCTAGTCTATTCTTTAGTTTACTCTCATCAATGTATCAATAGTACAAGTGGTTTACAATTTTGCTAACAACTCACAAATCTTCCTAGTGCAAACTGGGGTAGAAAACATTTCTTTTATTTTGTCTGTTTTGTTGTAATCAGGCGCCCACCTGGAGAACAAGGGAAGACAACTCAAGTTTCAAGGGAAAGCAGTTTTGAAGGAAGACAGTTCAAGTTTCAAGGGAAAATGGTTCAAGGTGCAAGGGAAATCAGTGTCAAGTAACAAGAGAAGACAGTTCAAGTTCAGCAATTAGGCGTCCGCCTGGAAAATAAGAGAATTCAATTCAGAATGCAATTCAGGTCAGCAACAAAAGAAGCTCGCATAAAGAATGCGAGTCAGTAGTTCGAGATGATCAACAGAAGTTAGTCACAATCCAAAATAAAAAGTAAAAAATAAAAATAAAAAAGAAAGACAAAAAGTGAATCCAAATGCAGAAGTTAATGAAAGATGTGAGCTGCTCAAGACATGGCTGAGGTCACAAGCTCTGCATGTCCCATCTTGGTTTGAAAAAGCTGAAGAAGATTGAACCAACACCTGCAGCTAACAAGCATCAAGATTCAGATCAGAGTCTGCATGAAAATCCAACCAAGACTCAAGATCAATCTTCAGAAAACTCATAGATAGGAATCTTGTAACTCGTAGCTGATAGGCCTAGTTAGTCTTTTTAATTTTGATTTTGCTGTAATAACGGGACCGCGGACCGGAACCTCGACGGCACCTCAATCGGCTCTCCACCACGGTATACTCCATCACTCTTCCTAATTTTGAACTACACGTGGCCTGATTCCTTTATAGCCAAGGATATGTAGGCAGCTCAAATACCAGGGCTCGGTCACATTCTTCTTTCTTTTAGTTTTTAGTCTCTCCAAATAAGGGTCGGGTCAAAAAACCTGTCTAGTCGTTCTTTATCTGAAAATACTTCGTCTTTCCAGTCAAAGAGGGGCAACTGTAGACATGTGATTTTTGACCCTCCCCAAGATTTTTATATTTTAGCACGTAAATATTTATTTTAGGCCTAATATAGCTATTTCAACTCATTTTTACTCTTTGACTTTTATTTTATTACAAAAAAACGAAAATTACAAAAAAATAGGTTCATTAATGTTTTGTAGTCATTTTTAATCTAGAAAAAATACAAAAAAAATAGTTTATTTTAACGGTCAGTCTTATTTTAACAATTATTTTACTTAAGTAGGACTAATTAATAAATGAGGTCGTATTTTAACCTCGTTCGCGAAAAAAAATTATAAAACTTGAGCTCGATCAACTCATTTTTAGGCCTAATTTTGGACCTAGCCCATACCCCTAACCTAATCCCTACCCCTATATAATAGTACCTACACCTAAAACATAGAGGACACCCCTAGATTTTAGATCCTCCGTTTAACAAAGAAAAAGAACGATTACCTACCCCTCCTGAGTTTATTGCTACCGTTCCCAATTTCGAAGGGGCTAGTGAAGAGACCTTTGGAGGCTCTCATCCCTCTCAATCCTTGAGAGCAAATATTAACTCTTTTGAAACTCAAACAAATTTACACACACACATTAACAGAGAAAAGAACGGAAATCACTTTAGAACTAAGGGGAAGGAAAAAAAAATTTAGGGGAGCAAAAGAAATCAATCTGGTCTCGCTCAAGCTTAGCCGCACATCTTTTGATTTTGTCGCCGACAAAGCCATCTCACAGGAGTTCCGATTTCATCATTGCTTTCTACTTTCTTCCCATTGAAATTAATTGATTTATTTGGAAACAACCGAAATCTTTCTCTGCTAAGTTGTATTGGAGCTGGGGTACTGAAAAAGTTCGAGGTCGCCGGAGAATTTTCGATTTAAGTTCCATCCATCATCTCCGGTTGCGGTATTTGGAAGTTCTGTTTCTCCTTATGTATTGGAGAAAATTTTCAAGCCATTGAAGGTTCACTCTTGTTCTTATCCTCCGGTTCAATAATATTTTTATCTTTCATGCTTTAAATCCATTCTTTGCCATATCTTATTGTTTTGTTTGTTTTTTTGGTCATTTAAGCTAGTTTACTCAGTATTTGGGCATGTTTAAATTGTTTTATTACTATTATATTTTTGTTATCTTGTTGCTAGATGAACTAAGCTTTGTCACCAATAAAAACTTTGGTATATTTCCTCATTTATTATGTTACATCGTATAGTCACAATTGCCAGGAACTAATCAAACAAACATATGACGTTTTACTTTTCTTAACTTATTTGCTTATTTGTTGTGCCACAATGGATTGATGATTTAAGCATGAACGTTGTGATCGTCGTATTTTAAGGTGTTATCTTTTCCAATTTGGAGTTTCGCCAATTATAATTGGCTATGAGAACTCATATATTGAACGAATATCATTAAAGTGTAGAAAATGTTTTACTGTATA
Organism: Nicotiana sylvestris; assembly: GCF_000393655.2. Lineage (NCBI taxonomy): Eukaryota > Viridiplantae > Streptophyta > Magnoliopsida > Solanales > Solanaceae > Nicotiana > Nicotiana sylvestris. The sequence goes on from NC_091058.1 coordinate 98,778,366, forward strand.
ACTAGTTTAGGAAAAATAATTCTTAATTCGTAGCTTTCTTTAGGCGCGATTAAATAAATTATCGTGGCCATGGGTAAGGTTCCTGTGGCATGATTACGATACGTGAATCTCAACTCGGGTGCGCATTTATGTGACCCAAATCCAAATCTCAATAATGTTAGATAAAATGTGTTGCGGACTGCGAGTGCATTTATGTGACGTGGTTCAAGACGTATTTTAAATGACGTTTGCAGTCTTCCTTAAAATGAATAAAAGCGGTTATAAAACTAAAATTGAACCATAGGCTAAAACATGTATTAAAATTAGATAATAGGCAAATTATAACAGTTGAGCGACCGTGCTAGAACCACGAAACTCGGGAATGTCTAACACCTTCTCCCGGGTTAACAGAATTCCTTACCCGGATTTCTGTGTTCGCGGACTGTAAAACAGAGTCAATTTTTTCCTCGATTCGGGATTTGAACCGGTGACTTGGGACACCATAAAATTATCCCAAGTGTCGACTCTGAATTTTTAAATAAATAATACCATTTCAATTGTCACTTTAAGTTGGAAAAAACTCCCCCTTACACCCTTCCGGGGTGTAGGTAAAAAGGAGGTGTGACAGTAGTGACTGAAACCACCTGAGCTAGGCTAGTGAAAACTAATAGAATCTGAGCCAAGGCCTCCTGAAGACCCAAAATCACAATGGGCATAGTTGGTGCCTGAGCTGGTGCTGCTGGAGCATCCACAACTGGGACCTGATCCTAAATTGGGGCGGCTGGTGGATCTGCAGGTGCTGCCCTAGTTGCTATGCGGGCCACACCTCTGCCCTTACCGCAACCACGACCGCGTCCTCGGCCTCTAGTGGCCACAACTGGTGTTACTGGTGGTCGTCCATCCTGACCGATAGCGTGTGTCCTCACCATCTGTGAGAGAATACAATGACAGAAGTTTAGTACTCGGATCAACAAATTCGCACGACAAGAATTTCAAGAATATGAAGTGTTTCCTAGGCTCTGATACTAACTTGTCAGGACCCCAAACCCAGACCCGGTCGTGATGGCGCCTCTCGTGAAGACAAGGCCAGCCGACACATTTCCAATTCAGTTTTAAGCAATTAAACAATAAACATTTAGTCTTAAACATGATATAAATCCAAAAGTAAGCGGTGAATACAAAACAATTTACGGAATACAATCCAACATAGCCCGATACCGGGGTGTCACTATTCATGAGCATCTATCAAAACACTACAAGTCTGAAATGCCTACTAACTATTACAAAATAACTGATAAAGAGATAGAAATGAGATAAAGGGGGAGAAACACGGGAATGCGGACGCCAAGCAGCTACCTCGTGGACTCCAAAGTTTGCCGGGAGGTCTCAACTCGCACTAGTAGGATCAGGAACGCCTGAATCTGTACGCAGGGTGCATGGAGTAAAGTGAGTACTCCAACTCAGTGAGTAATAATCATAAATAAATGACTAAGAGATATGAAAACACGTAAGGCACATTATAGGCTATAATGAAGCAGTAAAAGTGTTTCCTCACAATATAGGCCCTCGACCTTACTCAGTCAAAATCCTCACAAGCCACTCGGGCAATAGTAAACATGATTCTCAGCCCAAAATATTATTTAAAAGATCATTTAAGTGTTAAAACAGGGTAAACATGGATGAGTTATGAAAATAGTGGAATATAGCATGACTGAGTTCAAGTATAAAGTCAAAACAGTGATGAAATATCAATAAAAATCCCCTAAGAGTTTAAATAGTTGGCACGAGGTCCAAATAAGACATTCAGCCCAAAACATAATGATAGCAAATAGATTTCAGTCAATTACGCAGTAAAATAGTCATTCAGGACGGACTAAGTCACAATCCCCAACAGTGCACGACCCCACCCTCGTCATCAAGCGTGTGCGTCACCCCAATATAGAACAGCGATGTGCAATCCGAGGTTTCATACCCTCAGGACATCATTTACAATTATTACTCACCTCAATCTGGTCCAAACTCTAGCCCGCGATGCCTTTCCCCTCGAATCGGCCTTCACTCACGTCGAATCTATCCAAAATCAGAATTACGGCATCAAAACATGCAATTTACAACATAAATCGAAAAATTACCAAAACCCGATCCTTGGGCCCACGTCACGGATTCCGATAAAAATCACATCAAAAAAGGATTTCCTTATCACTCCCCGAGTTCATTTATACCAAAAGCATCAAAATCTAACCACAAATGACCCCTCAAATCCCAAATTCTAGGACTCCAATTTCAAGCCCTAGTTCTTCAGATTTAGGCTTAATTCCCATGATTAATTAGGTAGATTTCACGTTAGAATCAAGTTTTAAGTCCATGAATCTTACCTGCAAGTGATTCCCCTTGAATCCCTCTTCAATTCTCTTCAAAAAGCTCCAAAAACGCTCAACAATGGTAAAAATCCAAAATCGCGGACACGACGAATATTTAAACATTCTGCCCAGGCCATAAATCCTTCTTCGCGAACGCGGTCCACGCCTCGCGTTCGCGAAGCACAAAATAACTTTGACCAAAAATTACTCTTCGCGATCGCGACCTGCCCATCGCGAACGCGATGGTTCCTCAGACAACTCTTCGCGAACGCGCTCCCTTACACGCGAACGCGATGAACAAAACACCTCAAACCCCAGCTGACTAATTTCCACTATGCGAACGCAGTCCTCTTCGCACGAACGCGATGACCAATCACCCAGCCCTTCGCGAGCGCGAAGGCCAAAATTCCAACCTTCACCAGCTAACCCTTCGCGAACGCGAGGGCCAACTCGCGAACGCGAAGGCCATTTTCTCTGCAACATTGATCAGGAATTTCTGTAATTCCAAACATTATGAAATGGTCTGATTGACCACCCGAGGCCCCCGGGACCTCAACCAAACATGCCAAAATATCCCATAACCTCATTCAAACTTGTTCCAACCTTCGGAACGCTCAAAACAACATCAAAACACCAAATTTGCATCGGATTCAAGCCTAAGAATTCCAAAATCTTCTAAATTACACTTTTGATCAAAAACCCAACCAAACCACGTCCGAATGACCTGAAATTTTGCGCACATATCCTAAATGACCCAACGGAACTACTGTAACTCTCGGATTCCATTTTGACCCCTATATCAAAATCTCACCTATCAACTGGAAAACACCAAAAATCTAATTTCGCCAATTCAAGCCTAAATCTACTCCGAACCTCCAAAACACATTCTGATCACACTCCTAAGTGCCAAATCACCTCCCAAAGCTATCTGAACCATTGAAACTCACATCCGAGCCCTCTAACTCATAAGTCAATATCCGGTTGACTTTTCCAACTTAAGCTTCTTCAAAAGAGACTAAGTGCCTCAAACCTTGTCAAAACCTCTCCGAACCCGAGCCAACCAACCCGATCACATATAGAACCGATAGAAAAAGAAATAAGAAGCAGAAATGGAGAAAAAAGAACGGTAACTCATGAGATGACTGGCCGGGTCGTCACAGAAAAAATCCGTACAATATTCTTGAGAAAGATGGTACCGTACTCTCTCAAAATTTGCAATTCATGCTTTATCCCATTGCTACGGAATCAACGAACAACATCATTCATATTTGATATGGAATATTTGCTCTTTGAGGGATTAAATTTCGACCAGCTCCTCAAACTCATCATTGTCCATGGAATCGTTATGGACCTTGGCATCAATGCATCTGCGACCAGTCCCTCAAACGCAACTCTTTAATTTTTGATCTTTAGATATTAGGAAGTAAGACATAGCACTAGTTGTTGGAAAATTCTTATAGTGGGTGTGGCCCACTTATTAGATGAGTAAGACATTTAATTCCCTAAATTTGCCACCTATTTAAGACTTAGAAGTCACTTTTAAAATGATGGGGATGCTGCCACATTTTTGGGAGGGCTAAGTTATCTAAAATCTTTAATTATCCAAATTTTAGTTAATCTCCCACTAACCAATAATAACCAATTACCTACATAATTAAGAACTATATTAAAATACTATCCACTTTTAATATACCTTATACACCTTACTATCATGGCCATGTGGTACCTTGTATGGTAATAGTTCATAAATACCGAGTATTAACGCGTGGCCCGAATTCTATCCCAACATGCAAAACTTGGACGAGAATTCATTTTCTTTGACTTGCTTCCCCTCTCATCATCATGAATTTACTCATCACTTGTTTGAAATAGCATAATCCTTATAATCTCCAAATAATCTTTTCCTTGGACTGATGTTAATTACTTTACGACAAATTTAACGTACAATACTACATGGTGCAATATCATAGTAATTTAATAATGTGAAGCGTAACATCATCGTAATGTAGTACTACAAGGCATAACATCATCGTAATATAATACTGTGGCACGTAATATTGACGTAATATTGCATCTCGTAACATCATTCCTCCCTTTGGAACATTCATCCTCGAATGTTGATTGATGCTCTTATCATTTTCATAACTTATAGCTCTTGTGAATACCTTAATACTATCCTTGCCATTTAGGCAGTTGTTCTGTGAATAAATCCAAAGGCCAGGGCATTCCATCCCTTTAGGCCTCTTTCCCACGCCATGACTTGTGAGTGAATTCCTTCCAATCTCGTAATTGTTGCTACCTTCTATCATGCAGCCTCTACGATACTGACTTTGTGAGTGTTCCTATGCAACTCTCCTCTTCTTTTTCCCTACAACTTTTAGCCAATCTCTAGGCCATACTTTGTAAACATATACAAGGCTTAACAGGATGCCTCTCTGGGCATCTATAGGTATACTGAAGTTCTTTGCTTGGTACTTTGTAGAACTTGCGAATATGGCTATATCTTATTTCATAGATCTGGTTATCCATTCGTATGACTTTACTGCATCTACGCAGGTCATACTATACCATAATTCTTACTTTGATTTATCGTTACTGAGGTTTGCAACCAACTCCAGGTTACTCTCGTTGCTTATCCTTAAGACTGATGGTTTAATCTCATCTCGTACTGTTGAACTTTTATCCATCTATTATTGATTCATTATCCACCATTGATAACTTGATCTTTTATGTAACACCACTGCTAGGGCTCGCGTCTCATCGGGGATATCAGGAGTAATTAGATTGATCCTAGGGTGATACTATACTTCCATAACCGTACTTTATAGCATCCCAATGTGACTCACCTTATATGGGTATTTTAGTCCCTTACAATTCATGAAATCCTCTCCCCGCCCCTTTTTTTCTACTTCAAATCATTACACAAGTGAAGGCCCAAACGTCATCCTTTATTTATCACAATTACACCCTCATTCTGCTACCAGGGCAGCATTCCAGTTCTTCTAAATGCCACTAGTCTTAGATTTCTTTGAGTTCTTTCAGGCTATATTGAGCTTTCTATAACTTAGAGGAACCATCATCTCCTTTGTTTTCACGGGATTAATCCTGAGGACTTATCCATTTTCATCACCTTCTCCCCTACCTTCTTCTTATCCTTAGTCTTGTCTTTCTAAAACCTTATCGTTCTATCATACTTTAGCTTGCAATCGATTCCCTTAGGGATATCAAGCGAGACATCGCATCGGCTCTAACTCTTCTTTTATTCTCTAATTAGACCTTTCGATACTTAGAAACCATAGGCTGGAAGGTATGTTACTGATGACGCTGCTATCATCCCTGGCTACTGAATCTCAGCGCTTCTAGTTTTTTACCTGAAGTATGGACCACTCTCATCCTTCTATACTTGAGTATTTCATACATTGTTCACATTTACCTTACTTGCTTTAAAATATCACCTTACATTCTTCTATCTTTCTTTATAACCTCCCTCCCACATAGGTATAAATCACATCCACCAATTGAAGCTTTATTATAATACTTGCACCTCTGGTGCCTATACAATCCGGTGGGAGCTCCATACTGACTTCTTACGAGGCTGGTATTTCTTCTAACTGGATTTATCGTAGATTTGTTATAGAATATAGTTGTTGTGCTATCCCTCTCGCGAACGCGAAGAACAACTATCTACAACACTATATCAGATTTTCTGCAATCTTTTTCAACATGAAATAGTCCGTTTAACCACCCGAAACTCACCTGAGGCCCTCGGGACCACAACCAAACATGCCAACCTATCCCATAACATCATTAAACTTGTTACAACCTTCAGAACGCTCAAGACAACATCAAAACACTAAATTTGCATCAGATTCAAGCCTAAGAGTTACAAATCTTCCAAATTCTGCTTTAGATCAAAAAGTCTATCAAACCATGCCCGAATGACCTGAAATTTTGCACACACATCCCAAATGACAAAACGGACCAACTGCAACTCTTGGAACTCCATTTCGACCCCTATATAAAAATCTCACCTACCAACCAAAAAATGCCAAAATTCCAATTTCGCCAATTCAAGCCTAAATCTACTCCGCACCTCCAAAACACATTCAGATCATGCTCCTAAGTCCCAAATTACCTACCGAAGCTATCCGAACCATCGGAACTCACATCTGATCCCTTCATCACATAAGTTAACAACTGGTTGACTTTTCCAACTTAAGCGTACTCAAAAGAGTCTAAGTGACTCAAACCTTACCAAAATCGCTCCAAACCCGAGCCAACCAACCTGATAGCATAAAATACAGCTGAACAAGGCAATAAGAAGTAGAAATGGGGGGTAACAGAGTGGTAACTCATGAAACGACCGGCCGGGTCATTACAATCACTCAGTTCCTAATTCATGTTTAGTTTACCTTGTTCACCAGTCCATAATGATTTCTATTACTCTGGGGTCTAACTTTTTCTTCTGTTAATCACGTTAAAGTTGTGAACTTATTTCTCAAAATAAGGATGTGATTGTATGGCCTATACTCTTTTGTTGTCTTAAGGCCCATCACCTTTCTTCTCTTTCTTCATTTGACTATAGATTCTGTAACACTCTACTATTGCCATCCATGTATCACATCTCACTCATAATGCTTCATTATCCCTCTTTGTACTTCCCTGCTAATAATTACGTCTATCACTTTATCTTGAAAACTTTAACAAGATATTTTTTTTGCTTTTACCTTCCCTTGCTCCATCTACTGGCTCTTCGGGCTGCCTAATATTCTCCCTCTACTAAGGACTGGAGTCATACTAAGAAAATATTTATCCCTTCAAGGTTTCCAGTTCCTACCTTTGTAGTACTCATATCTAGCTGTACTATTTTAGTGTGCACCATCTGGGTATCTCACAAGAAGATCTATTAGCACATTTGCAATATCCTTCGGAAATGTCAACTAACGCAAACAATTCATCCATCATTTTGGCTCACTCTAACCTCAGCCGAATCATGATATTATGTCCTTCTCTTAAACCATATTTGTTAGCCCCCATGGAGTATAACTTAGATCGGTGTGACGAATTATACATAACTCTGTTGCTGTTGAAGGTAACTCAAAATGCTTATATCTCTCTTCCTGAGTGGTAAATAAGGATAATTTTTATTAACTGTGTACCTCGTACCCTTCTTCACCTTTCTTCTTTTACTTGCTGCAACTTGTGTCTAACTTTTGATTCTATTGTTCCTTTTTACCGTAAGAGTGGATAAGTATTCTTTCCTAAAAGCTCCTTATCAAGAACCGTACACCTTTTAGTATATGCATGACCTGCTGAAGACCTCTCATTTACTCATCATAAGCAAGATGCAAAATCGAGTTCCTCTAACTCAACACTTCCACAGCTATATCTTTTATCGATCGCCTTTCTGAATATAGGAATCGTCTTATCACGAATAGAAGTTCAGGATTGGAATTCTTATAAGTGAGCTCTACCACACGATCTAGAGTAAGAAGAAAGAGTGACAGTCCTAAATGCCCTGTAGCCTCCTGCTTATAAGTGTGGTGCACAACACACCCATAAATAAGACTCTACTAGACACGGCTTGTAGACTCCCTATGACAGAACTGCTCTGATACCACTTTAGTCATGCCCCGAACCTGGGGGCGAGATCGGCACCCGATACCTTACTCAACCGAGTACCAACATAACGTATTTTTTCATGTCATATTATCATAGATAATTGAGCCGGAAGGCTTCTGTGAGATAAGTAGAATACAACATGTGATACCAACTTATACATAAGACATACGGGCCTATAAGACCAAAATAACCACTCGTATACCAAACATAGGCCGACAAGGCCATACAAGCTTTTACATACATGACATCTGTCTACAAGCCTCTAAGAATACATAATTTTCATAAAGGTCGGGACAGAGTCCCGCCATACTAGACAATACACGTCTAAATCATACTAACTAAACAAGAAACTCCGAAGAAAATGGAGTGCACCAACATCTTCTGCTAAGCTGATAGCCTACTTGGAGGGCTCTCGACCTGTCTATTAGGATCTGCGGGTATGAAACACTGCGTCCCCAGGTAAAAGGTACGTCCGTAGGAATAATGTACCGAGTATGTAAGGCACATAAATAAGTACATAACAGACATGAAAGAAATATAGAGTAAATGACTTAACCTGCAAGTCTGGATAACTCTGCAAATCCTGAAATACTTATAGTGTAACGACCCGATCGGTCGTTTTGAGCATTTGCACTTTGCTCGCCAGTTCTCGGGCATGACTAGCCCCGTAAGATGTATTATAACTTATGTAAATCATTGGTTTTGATTTTCAGGTTAATCGAAATAGATATGGAAGAATGATTCTCATCTTGAAGCTTTAAATTTGAAAGGTTTGACCCAGTCTTGATTTTTTAGTATTCGATATCAGATTTGGATTTTTATGACTTGGTTAGCTCCATTGGGTGATTTTGGACTTACGAACATGTTCAGAATGCAATTTAGAGGTCCGTGGTAGATTTAGGCTTGAATTGGCGAAATTAGAAATTTGGCATTTTCTGGTCGGCAGTAGAAATCTTTATATCTGGTTCGGAATGGAATTCCAAAAATTTTAGTAGGCTGATTGTGTCATTTGTGATGTGTGAGCAAAATTTTAGGTCATTCGGATGAGATTTTATAGGTTTTGGCATCGTTTGCGGAATTTGGAAGTTTGGAAATCCTTAGACTTGAATACAAGGGTGATTTGATGTTGTTTTGAGTGTCCCGAAGATTGGAATAAGTTTGAATGATGATAGGTGACTTGTTGGCATGTTTGGTTGAGGTCCCGAGGGCCTCGAGATGGATTTGAGTGGTTGATGGGATGTTTAGCTTTGAGTGTTGCTATAGATTTTGATGCTTCTGTCAGTTTCGCACCTACGGATTGGGTACTACAAGTGCGAGGTTGAAGATGCGTGAGGAAGGCCGCAGATGCATTTTTGGAGTAGTTGAAGCTTGATCATAGGTGCGGCGATTTTATCGCACCAGAGGGGCCGCAAGTGCAGTGTTGTCATCGCAGAAGCGGTTTCTGAGGGCATAAGTGGGAACCGTACCTGTGATGGATTTTCTACAAGTGAGGTGTCGCAGAAGCGACATTTTGACCGCATATGCGGTACCTCTAGGCAAAAAGTATAAATTGTGGACTTCGCGAATTTTGGTTCATTTTCCACCATTTTTAGTCTGCTTTGGAGCTTTTCAGAGTGATTTTGAGGAGGAATTCAAGGGTTTATCAGTAAGGTAAGTGGCTTGAGCCCTAGCACTCGTATATGTGATGATTTCCCATTGTTGAATCATGTAATTTATGAATATTAGGGGTGAAAATGAGGGGTTAGGTCTTGGGATTTTTGGAGAGTTTGATTGAGGATTGAGGGGTCAAATGGAGTCGGATTTTGATAAATTTGGTATGTATGGACTCATGCGAGGATAAGGATTCTAGTTTTGCAATTTTTATCGGATTTCAAGACGTGGGCCCGGGGGTCGGGTTTGGCCAATTTTGGGAATTTTGATTTAATTTGATAATTTTTGCGTAGGCCTTGTTCCTTTAGCATGTATTGATGATATGATTAAGATTGTGGATAGATTCAAAATGTTTTGAGGCTGAGTCGAGCGGTAAGGGCATCGCAATGTAGATTTTCGTCCGGTTTGAGGTAAGTAATGATTGTAAATGTTGTTCTGAGGCTATGAAACCTCGGATTTTACATCGTTTCACTACTTTGAGGTGACGCACATGCTAGATGACGAGCACGGGGTCATGCACTATTGGGGATTATGACTTGGTCTGTCCCGTATGACTATTATGTCGCATATTTGATTGAAAACTATTTGATATTATTGTGTTTTGGAAAGCATTACTATGTTTTAGGCTAGATGCCATATTTGGGCCACATCCCAACTATTTGGACCCTTAGGGTTTTTCTTTACTAAAACTCCTCACTGTTTTTATTTAATAATTGTACGCAGTCATGCTATATTCTACTGATTTCATAACTCAGTCTTATTTACCCTAATTTGATGCATAAATGATATTTCGACTGAGCATCCTATTTTACTGTAGCCCGGGTGGCTTGAGAGGTTTCTGACTTAATGAGGCCGATGTCCTGTGTTGTGAGGATATCATGGAATTGGGCTGCACGCCGCAACATGTTGTACTGATTTGTGATATATGAGAAGACGAAGGCCTGATTTATTATGCCACGAGGTGGCTTGTTATGTGAGGCCGATGGCCTGATTTATTATGCCACGAGATGACTTGTTATAGCGTTTGGGCTGTAGGAGCTCCTCCGAAGTCTGAACACCCCTAGTGAGCGCGGGTACCCAGTGTGAGTGATGTGATGTTCCCCGAGGGGCTATTTTTTATTTATGTTATTGCCCGAGGCGGTTGATTACGAGTGATTGTGAGGTAGCCCGAGGGCTGGTTCTGTTGATATTTTGCCCGAAGGGCGGTTTATGATTCATTTTGCCCGAGGGGCTATATACGAATGAGTTTTTGCCTGAGGGGCCGACTATGTTTTCATCATTTCTACTCACTGTTTCATCACTTGTTTGAAAACTACTGAAAGATGTTTTAAATAGATTTTAACACATATTCAAATGATTTCTACCAAAAACTGGACTTTTAATGAAATGATTTGATATATATACTGTTTTGGAAACACATTGTACTTACTGTAGTGTTATGATGTGGATTATGTGTTTTCTTACTGCTCAGTCTTTATTTACTCTTATTACTTACTGAGTTGGCGTACTCACATTACTCCCTGCACCTTGTGTGTAGATTCAGATATTACTGAACCCGGTAACGGGTGTTGATTACTTAGTGGGAGGTTCATCAAAGTTAACAAGGTAGCTGCCCAGCGTTCGCAGCCCTGCTCTTCTCCCTCTTATCTTCCTTAGACTGTTTTTAGTATATTTTCAGACTCTTTGTTATATTCAGACCTTAGTAGATGCTCATGACTTGTGACACCCCAATGTCGGGCTTGTGTTATTTTCTTTTGCACTGGTTATTTAGACTTATGTTATGAGATTCTGTTAATTTAATAGCTTAAAAATGACTTTTATGAAATACTGGTTTGATTTGGGATTTGTGTCGGTTGGACTAGTTTTATGATAGGCGCTATCACGACCGGCTCAGTTTTAGGGTCGTGACAAGTTGGTATCAGAGCCTAAGTTACATAGGTCTCATGAGTCATGAGCGGGTTAGTAGAGTCTCGTGGATCGGTACGAAGACGTCTGTACTTATCTTCGAGAGGCTGCAGAACCTTTAGAAAATCCCACATTCTTGAATTCTTATCATGCGTCATTGATTCAACCCTAAATGTAACTCTTGAAATTCCTTCCACGCATTCGTATGCGCCCGCTCGGTATTAGTTGTGCATCGATGGCTTGTGATTCCCTAATCGAGGGGTGAGATGTGACTTCTGTGTGTTGATATTGGGCCAGTTTAGAGAACTTGAGGCCGGGTTTTTCCAGTTGCTTGAGCACTGAGGTGTTGATTGTGAGAGCATGTACTTCTGGATTTATATGTTTGGTAGTGTCCCTATTAGTGGAAGTGATGACTGGATAGCTATGTGATGAATATGATGTGACTGCGAGATGTGTTCATATGATTTGAATGTGACGAGAAGGGTCTGCTTGAGAATAGAAAGAACTATTTGGTGCTTGATTTCCATCTTGATTTGATGTATAGCCCTGAGTTATGAGTGTGTGGAGGATCTTTTCATGTTGTCTAGTTGGGGGAGTGGAGTAGATTTTATGTTACGATATGAGTTCAGACTCAGGAAGATTAAGTGACTGCGAGATGTTTATGATAGTGGAAGTGTATGAAGAGTTGTTAGTTTGAGGTGATGCAGGTGGGTTATCTCCTGTGGAGTGTTCTGAAGTTTGTGTGATCCTTATGTTGTTTGTTGGAAGACCTCTTTTACTAGTGAAATATATGTGTTGCGATTTGAATTTGGATCGCTTAAAAGAGTAGGCTTGACTGTTATGAGGGTGAATGCGAGATTTGCAGAAGATTTGAATTACTAGATGGCTTGTGTTGCACGAGCTTATAAAGGATTAAGTTTAATCTCACTATGGTATTATGGTGGTATTAGAGTATAGGCATTGTGAGTTATTGTGTGTTTTGATCTATGTCTTTGAGCCAAGTGGGGGAGTCTGCAATTGATCAGTTGGTTGCAAAGTTATGTGCTATGTTGATTCCAATTGGAGGCATACTGGTGAATCAGTTATGGCTTACAGAGGTTAAGATCGAGGATGACTCGAGTAAAGGAAATTTTGGATAGGGGTTGTGTTATGCTTTATGGGTGTATAAGAATCATGGAATGACTTGAGTTGTTATTGGTGAAGGACGTAATGTGCATGGAGCAGGAAATTATTTGGTTGTTTTAAGGTGGGATTACTTTTTGGGGTGTTGGAATGCTGATGGAGCAGAGGTTGTTCGGTCCATTTGATCAGTCTAATTGAGGTTTGAGTAGAGTGGAAGACTCCCCAGAATGGTTTTGAAGGGTTCAAGATTTACATGTAGTAATTGGAGATCTTCACGATGTATATTTGGCTAGAAACGAGGGTTCACATTGGAGGGTGCCAAGACTTGTAGCATATCATTGTGGATTCTACATATCAGTATTAGGAAGGTGAAATTAATGGATTTAGATTCACAGGAAGTCTCTTCAAGGTAAGTATTTGAAATGTGGTGCTTTTGGGGATATTTAAGAGAGTATTCAGCAGCTTATGAGCCTTAGACGATGTGGTTTTATGCATAGGTCTCGTGTGGTGAGTCAGGGTTGAGGACTACGGTATCATGGCAAGGAGAAGTATCAATTAGAAGGTAAATCAGAAGAAACTTGGAATAAATAGGGCAGCTTGGTAGTAGGTCAGATCGACATAGTAAGGGATATGATTAGTTCTTTGGGTACTTATGAGGTGATGAGTTTCTACAGATGTCTCGTGGCAATGCTCTTGGGTTTTTGGTGATCTGCGTAGCTTGGATGAGCTAAAAGGATTCAGTCCTGACGGTTTGGTTTTGTGCAAATAGGATTCAGAGAGTTCTTGATGGTTTTCTACCAAAGTTAAAGATGTATATTTTCTACTGGCATGAAGAGCAGGTGATGTATAGTGATTTTCTTCTAGATAAGATCAAATGGTAAGTTCTTGGCTAGTCGAGTACTTAGTTGCTTGTGGCTCAGAATGGATTACAAAGTCCTCATATGACCTAGGATGGCATGGTATATGCGGTATGTTGTGTAGGGTTGAGATTGTATGTGTAAGGTCACAATTTAGTTCTGAAAGGAAGGTCATAAATTCTTAGGCAGCACAGGCATTTTCAGATGATTAGGCAAATGATATTGCTAATTGGTGTGGCTTGAAGAGGGCATACATTTAAGAAAGGGCAATGTGATTAAGTTAATAATACATCATTAGTTTTGCAACACTCTCTTGTTTGATCGACTGCTGATATTCGAGTTTGCTTGGTGGCACAGAAGAATTTTAGGAGTATCCCTCGTAGAATGATGGGTATTAGAGGTGTGTTATATATTCGAACGGTGTAATTGGGATCAGATATGGTGATTTGTGTGCTATATGGATTTTGGAGACCGGGAGTTCTCATAAACAGGTTATGTTGTGGTTGCGGGTCGCGTATATCGGCCGTGTGTTGTGACTATCGGGGGTTTAGAGACCCGAGTGGATCCTTTGTTGCTTATTATGTTACATTTTAATGTGATATTGGGTATGGACTGGTTGTCTTCGTATCGTGTTATTCTGGACTGTTGCGCTAAGACGATGACGTTGGCTATGCCAGGGATGCCTCAGATTGAGTGGTGAGGTTCGACGAATTATGTTCCTAGTAGGGTGATTTCATTTTTGAATACCCAGCGGATGGTTGGGAAGGGTTGTATTTCTTATTTTTCCATTGTTAGGGATGTCAGTGCAGAGACTTCTACCATTGATCCAGTTCCGGTGGTGAGGGATTTTTCGGATGTGTTTCCTGCTGCCGGGCATGCCACCAGATAGGGTTGTTGATTTCGGTATTAATTTGGTATTGGGCACTATATCGTATGGAACCGGCGAAGTTAAAGGAGTTGAAGGAGCAGCTTCAGGAACTCCTTGATAAGGGGTTCATTGGTAGGACAATATGGATATGTGTTCTATATCGAGTCGGCTTTGTTCACTACGAGTTGCTATTGTTGTGGGATGTGTTGATTCGATTGTTATTGAGCTTATTAGTGTTCTGGGGTGATCTATGAGTTACCTTTTTGTGTTGCGAGGCGTTATGATTTGTTGGTTGTAGGCACATATGGTAAAGTTCTATTGGGGTCTCATAGTGGAATTCGAGCGAGAAGAGTATTGGGTATTGCTCAGTAGATGGTGTATCGGTTGTGTCCTTTCAGGTTTGTGTGGTGTTATGTCATTTGATTTGTCGTGGTTATGATGATTTTCTTTTGGTACTAGACATTAAATTGCGCGTGGTTGTTGATTTTGAGCACAGTGACTTGAGATGTTTCATGTGGACCAGTGTTTGGATAGGGTCGCGCATTACAGCAAAGTTATGTGGAGGTATGATCCTTTGGGTTAGATTCATGTGTTCTGGTTCTATACTGTGTGATGATTCTCAGCATTGTGTGGTGGTGGTACTGGTGAGCTTGCGGTACAGCTATCTCATTTGAGTCATTTTTCCATGATTTTGAGTACATTTGGATTATTGCTTATTGGTGCGCGGGTCGCACGGGTTGTGGATCTAGATTCTATCGATGTGTCATGTCACTAGAGTAGTCGTGTTGGATGAGATGAGGTCATTGAGATCTAGAATGAATACTATCGCATTCGATTTCAGCATGTTGGAAGGATAATATCGGGATTCGGCTTAGAAAATTACTATGGTCCTTGCCAAAGGAGAGGGAGTTTCTTGAATGGTTGATCTGAGGAATGGTTACGACTTTTTGCATGTTTCTTTCATCATTGGCAGTATACAAAAGTGTTGGAATGAGACTTTATTTGATAAGAGGTGTATTATCGGTATTCGGTTGTTGTGTGCAACTGCCGTGATTTGAAGTTATCGCTACGAGTGATTGAGTTATGTGGTATATCATGTAATTGCATCTAAGGCTACAAATACGATTTGTTACAGCTTGTTCAGACTTATCTAGCGTATAGATGTGAGATTCTGGTATTATAGATAAGTTCGGAAATGGAAATTTGGTTCTAAGGTTCATGGGCTTGGTTGGATTGCAAAATTTCAGTCATGTTGCATTATCAGACCTATATAGGATAGGATGATGTGGGATCACCCCCGGGTATGTGCATGGTAAGATTATTTAGCGATTTGTTGGCTTGTGGAACAACTCTGGGCACGTTCGAGGATGAACGTATGTTTAAGTGGGGGAGGATGTAATGACACGACTGGTCGTTTTAAGCATTTTCACTTTGTTCGCTAGTTCTCGGTCATGACTAGCCCTGTAAGAAGTATTATGACTTATGTAAATCGTCGATTTTAGTTTTCAAGTTAATCGGAATAGATATGGAAGAATGATTCTCAACTTGAAGCTTTAAATTTGAAAGGTTTAACAGTCTTAACTTTTTAGTGTTCGATCTCGGATTTGGATTTTTACGATTTGGTTAGCTCCGCTGGGTGATTTTGGACTTAAGAGCGTATTCGGAATGCAATTTGGATGTCTGTGGTAGATTTAGGCTTGAATTGGCAAAATTGAAAATTTGGCATTTTTTAGTCGGCAGTGGAAATCTTGATATCAAGGTCGGAATGGAATTTTGAAAATTTAAGTAGGTCTGTTGTGTCATTTGTGACGTGTGTGCAAAATTGCAGGTCATTCGGATGACCTTTGATAGGTCTTGGCATCGTTTGCGAAATTCGGAAGTTTGGAAATTCTTAAGCTTGAATCTGAGGGTGATTTGATGTTTTGATGTTGTTTTGAGTGTTCTAAGGTTGGAATAAGTTTGAACGGTGATAGGTGACTTGTTGGCATGTCTGGTTCAAGTCCCGAGGGCCTCGGGATGGATTTGAGTGGTTGACGAGAAGTTTAGCTTTGAGTGTTGCTGTAGATTTTGATGCTTCTGTCATTTCTGCACCTGTAGATTGGGGATCACAGGTGTGAGGTCGCAGATGCATGAGGAAGGCCACAGATGCATTTTTGGAACAGTTGAAGCTTGATCGTAGGTGTGGCGATTTTATTGCACCAGCAGGGCTGCAGGTGCGATGTTGTGTTCGCATAAGCGGTGTCTGAGGGCATAAGTGGGAACCGCACCTATGATGAATTTTCCGTAGGTGCGGCGTCGCAAAAGTGACATTTTGACCGCAGATGGGGTACCTTTGGGCAGAAAGTATAAATTGTGGGCTTCGCGAATTTTGGTTCATTTTCTACCATTTTTAGTCGGCTTTGGAGCTTTTGAGATCGAGTTTGAGGAGGAATTCAAGGGTTTATTAGTAAGGTAAGTGGATTGAGCCCTAATAATCGTATATGTGATGATTTCCCGTTGTTTAATCTTGTAATTTATGAAGATTAGTGGTGAAAATGAGGGGCTAGAGCTTGGGATTTTTGGAGAGTTGGATTGAGGACTTGAGGGGTTAAATGGAGTTGGATTTTGATAAATTTGATATGTATAGACTCGTGAGAGGACAAGGATTCTAGTTTTGTGATTTTTATCGGATTCTGAGATGTGGGCCCGGGGTCGGGTTTGGCCAATTTCGGGAATTTTGATTTAATTTGATAATTTTCATGTGGGCCTTGTTCATTTAGCATGTATTGATGATATGATTCTGATTTTGGATAGATTCGGGATGATTTGAGGCCGAGTCGAGCGGCAAGGGCATCGCGGTGTAGATTTTAATCCGGTTAGAGGTAAGTAATGATTGTAAATGTTGTCCTGAGGGTATGAAACACCGGATTTCACATTGTTTCACTACTTTGAGGTAACGCACACGCTAGATGACGAGCGTGAGGTCGTACACCGTTGGAGATTGTGACTTGGTCTGTCTTGTACGACTATTATTTCGCGTATTTGATTGAAAACTATTTGATACTATTGTGTTTTGGAAAGCATTACTATGTTTTGGACTGGATGCCATATTTGAGC
This sequence comes from Nicotiana sylvestris, assembly GCF_000393655.2. NCBI lineage: Eukaryota > Viridiplantae > Streptophyta > Magnoliopsida > Solanales > Solanaceae > Nicotiana > Nicotiana sylvestris. The sequence goes on from NC_091058.1 coordinate 98,795,825, forward strand.
CTCATGCCAACTGTTTGGACCCTTAGGGGTTTTCTTTACTGAAATTCCTCACTATTTTGATTCAATAACTATACACAATCATGTTATGTTCTACTGATTTTATAACTCAGTCTTATTTACCCTAATTTGGTGCATAAATGATATTTCGACTGAGCATCTTGTGTTACTGTAGCCCGAGTGGCTTTAGAGATTTCTGACTGAGTGAGGCCAAGGGACTGTGTTGTGAGGATATCATGAAATTGGGTTGTGCGCCACAACATCTTGTACTAATTTGTGATATATGAGAGGCCGAGGGCCTGATTTATTATGCCATGATGTGGCTTGTTATGTGAGGCCGAGGGTCTGATTTATTATGCCACGAGATGGCTTGTTATAGCGCTTGGGCTGTAGGAGCCCCTTCGGAGTTTGAACGCCCCCGGTGAGTGCGGGTACGTAGTGTGATTTGATATATATACTGTTTTGGAAACACACTGTACTTACTGGGGTGTTATGACATGGATTATGTGTTTTCTTACTGCTCAGTCTTTATTTACTCTTATTGCTTAATGAGTTGACGTATTCACATTACTCCTTGCACCTTGTGTGTATATTCAGGTATTTCTGAATCCGGTAGCAGGTGTTGATTACTTAGTGGCAGGTTCATCGGAGTTAGCAAGGTAGCTGCTCGGTGTTCCTAGCCCTGCTCTTCTCCCTCTTATCTTCCTTAGACTATTTTTAGTATATTTTCAGACTCTTCGTTGTATTCATACCTTTGTAGATGCTCGTGACTTGTATCACCCCGATGTCGGGCTTGTGTTATTTTCTTCCGCACCAGTTATTTAGACTTATGTTATGAGATTCTGTTAATTTAATTGCTTAAAAATAACTTTTATGAAATACTGGTTTGCTTTGGGATTCGTGTCGGCTGGCCTAGTTTCATGATAGGCGACTTCACGACCGGGTCGGTTTTAGGGTCGTGACATATAGTGTCATGCATATGCTTATTAATGTCATATCGTCCATAAGTAAACGTGTTCATACATCATCAAGCCTTTGAAGGCAACCCATCATATCATCTTGGGCACAGTGGGCAAAATCATTAACGTATACTAGTTGATCAGGTGATGGTGTGTATATAACGCCGTAATCTTTTCCCATATCTCATATGCATATATATATATATATATATATATATATATATATATATATATACATACATACATACATACATATAAATACGCGTATATAACACCATCTGGCCATGGCTCAATGTGCATGTATAAATGCATGAAATGCATATAAAATACGTTAATAAAATCTCTCGGTATATCATAAGACTATTATGCCTCTGATTAATATCATGAAATAAACTTCACTAACTTACGTATTTTTGAGACTCATGAACAGATGATAGAATAATATGACACATGGGGAGTCAAGAACATAAGCATCTCAGTATTTCTATGAATAGAATCATTTATGGAAATTGTGCATTTGCTCGTTTCTTTTGTACCATTTGGATCATGCCTAGACGAAAGAAGGGATAGACTTAACATACCTGAGCCGATTCTCTTGACAATCCCTCCAACACACTTCTTTTGCAAAAAATATGTAACGGCGGATAAAAGTAGAGAAAAATATGTGCGATATTCTTGAGAAAGATAGTACCGTGCTCTGTTAAAATTTGCGATTCACGCTTTATCCCATTGCTACTCAATCAATGAACATCATCATTCATATTTGATATGGAATATTTGCTCTTTGAGGGATTAAATTTCGACCAGCCTCTCAAACGCATCATTGTCCATGGAATCGTTATGGACCTTGGCATCAATGGCATCTGCGACTAGTCCCTCAAACTCAACTCTTTAATTTTTCATCTTTAGATATTAGGAAGTAAGACATAGCACTAGTTGTAGGAAAGTTCTTATAGTGGGTGTCGCCCACTTATTAGATAAGTAAGCCATTTAATTCCCTAAATTTACCACCTATGTAAGACTTAGTAGTCACTTTAAAAATCATGGGGGATGCTGCCACATTTTTGGGAGGGCTAAGTTATCTAAAATCTTTAATTATCCAAATTTTAATTAATCTTCCACTAACCAATAATTAACCAATTACCCACATAATTAAGAACTATCTCAAATTATTTAAAATACTACCAACTTTTAACATACCTTATACACCTTACTATCATGGTCATGTGGTACCTTGCATGGTATTAGTCCATAAATGTCGAGTATTAACGCTCAGCCCGAATTTTATCCCAACATGCAAAACTTGGACAAAAATTCATTTTTTACTTGCTTCCCCTCGCACCTTCACGAATTTACTCATCACTTGTTTGAAATAGCATAATCCTTATAATCTCCAAATAATCTTTTCTTTGGACTGATGTCAATTACCTTACGACAAATTCAACGTACAATACTATAGGGTGAAACATCGTCGTAATTTAATACTACAAAGTGCAATATCATCGTAATGCAGTACTGCAAGGTGTAACATCATCGTAATATAATACTGTGGTATGTAATATCGACGTAATATTGTGGAGCGTAACACCGACATGTCGTTTTGAGCATTTGCACTTTGCTCGGTTGTTTGAGGGAATGAGTAGCTCCGTATGATGTATTATGACTTATGTGAATCGTCGGTTTTAGTTTTCAAGTTATTCAGAATTGATTTGGAAGAATGATTCTCAGCTAGAAGCTTTAAATTTGAAAGGTTTGACCAAGTTTTGACTTTATAGTATTTGACCTCGGATTGGGTTTTTGATGGTTCCGTTTGCTCCATTGGGTGACTTTGGACTTAAGAGCGCGTCCGGATCGTGATATGGGGATCCGTAGTGGAATTTGGCTTGAAATGGCGAAAGTTGGAATTTTGGAAAGTATGACCGGGAGTGGAGTTTTTGATATCAGGGTCGGATTCTGATTCTGGAAGTTGGAGCATATCCGTAATGTGAAATGTGACTTGTATGCAAAATTTGAGGTCAATCAGCGTGATTTGATAGGTTTCGACATCGGTTGTGGAAGTTGAAGTTTCAAGCTCAATGATTTTGAATTGAGGTGTGATTCGTTGTTTCGATTTTCTTATGTGTGTTTTTAGGCCTCGAGTAGGTTCGTGTTATGTTATGGGATTGTTGGTATATTTGAATGGATTCCCGAGGGGCACGTGCGTGTTTCGGATCTATTTCGAACCATTTTTCTTCATGTTGTTATTGCTGAGGAGCTGCAGGTTCTGGTATTCCGCACCTGCGATTAATATTGCACAGGTGCGATGGCCGCAAATGCAAGCTAAGAGTCACAGATGCGTAGGTAATTGCGTAGAAGCGCGACCACAGGTGCAGTCATGGCCATCGTAGAAGCGTCTATCTCGCAAATGCGAGTCCTTTTCCGCAAAAGCGAGAGTCGCAGATGCGGCCTATTGTCCGCAAATGCGAAAATTGCAGGGCAGAAGCTATAAATCGAGGGTTTGGTTCTTTCTTCATATTTTGATATGTGGGACTCGGATTGAGGCAATTTTTGGAGAAAATTTCATCATAAGGATTGGGGTAAGTGTTCTCTACTCAGTTTTGGTTATATTTCATGAATCCATCTCCATTTTTAGCAATTATTTGATGAATTGAAAGAGAAATTTGGCGGTTTTGGCATAATGTTTCATATGAATTTTTGAGTTTTGATCAACGAATTGGAGTCGAAAATGAGTGAAACTAGTATGGTTGGACTTGTAATTGAATGGGTTGTCGGATTTTGTGAGTTTGGTCGAGTTTCGAGTGTGGGTCTGGGTGTGATTTTTGGCCGAATTTGGGATTTGATGTAGAATTCGATCTTTATCATTTGTAGTTGCTTCCTTGGGCTTTATCTGATGTATTTGAGTTGCTTTTGGCTAGTTTTGAGCCATTCGAAGGTCGCTACATGGATGATGGTATTCTTGGAGCATCGCTTGGGTTGCTTGGCATCAGAATTAGTTTGTTTAAGATAAGTAACTCTTCCAAACTTAGTGTTGAGGGTATAAGCCCCAAATTATGTGCTATGTGATTGATGTTGAGGTGATGCACATGCTGAGTGACGGGCGTGTGGGCGTGCACCCTGTGAATTATGACTTTGTTGTTTCCAGGGCACTAAATAGTGACCCTATTTTGTTGATATCTGTATTTTCACCATGTGATTAAGTAACTGAGTTGTCAATCATGCTAGATATCATATTTAGGGTTTATGTTGATATTGTTAGGACCCATAGTGGTCGTTTCTTGCTATCACCTTATTGATTTTATTGATATTTTGTACTCAGTCATATTTGAGAATTCATATCATATCTCAGTCTCAGTTGTTATTTATTGATACATCATATCATTGTTGTTAGGCTAGTTTCATGATATTGTGAGCCCGTGAGTAAGACTTGAGAGATTGATGACTGAGTCAGGCGGAGGGCCTGAGTGAGAGTGATATTATGGGATTGGGCTGCATGCCGCAACATGTTATATTGGTTACACTTTTGGGATGGGGCTACACGCCGCAGCGATATAGCGCTTGGGCTGAAGGAGCCCCTCCGGAGTCTGCACACCCCCAGTGAGCGCGGTCGACTATATATATATATATATATATATATATGGATCGAGTTGCATGCCGCAACGAGCCTTATGGCTATATGTATATGGATCGGGTTACAAGCAGCAACGAGCCTTATAGCTATATGTATATGGATCGGGTTACACGCCGCATAACCAGTATTGTACAGTGTTGAGTGATTGAGTGTGCTGAGTATTGAGCACGGTAAGAGATAATGCGAGACAGTGAGGTTGAGTACTCTGAGAGTGTGAGTACATGAGTTCATCACTGAGAGGCATTGCATTTGATATGCGTACTTGATATACATGCATAGAGATGCATTTCCTTTTGTTGCCCGATTTTGGTGACATGCATGATTTTTACCTGTATCTTGACATGTAGGCATAGAGATGTACTTTTCTCATGCTATCTGAAAATGAAACATTTACCTGATGAAACTTTTTTTGGAAAAAAGTTATAGTTTTCAAACTTACTCATATTTTTGACGATTTCGGTAAAGGATTTGGATTTTCACTGATATACTTGAAAAGCGGAACTGTTACAGAAAACTATGAAAAGGTTGAGAATTTTTATCTCTAAGCTACTTCTTTATATACTTGATTTACACTGTTATGAACTGCTATTGGTTATTGGCGTTGGACCTGACCTATGTTTCAGCTCGTTACTACTTTTAACCTAAGGTTAGGTTTGTTACTTATTGAGTACATGGGATCGGTTGTACTCGTACTACACTTCCTGCACATTGCGTGCAAATTTCAGATGTCGATGTTGTTGCGCATTACGGAAGCTAGATTCGAAGGTGTACCTGCGTCCTTGTTGTAGCTGCCTCTTGTTCATGGTAGCCTTAGATTATAAAACTCTATTTATGTACTTTTCAAACAAAAGATGTATTTACTTCATATCAGCTTTGTAAACTCTATTCTTAGAAGCTCATTATTTATACTACCAGTCCTTAAAGAATGTATAAGATTTAGATAATTCCTTTTGTTTAATTATTTAATTAAGTTAATTAGAAATGTATAATTGTTAATTGGCTTACCTAGCAGGTTGGATTAGGTGCCATCACGACTGCTGGATTTTGGGTCGTGACACTTTTGTACAATATTTCCTTTTCCAACCTCCAATTTGTAAGCGTCGTCACTTTCATTCATTGCCGTCGTGAGCTAATCGTTACGCCTCCACTGTTATCTCATTAATAGTTTTAAATTACGAACTCTCAAAAGATAGCCTCACCCCACACATCATGTCTTCGGATTTAACAATCCATATTGATCGATTTTGTTTTTGTTTTTTTATTTCATTTTTTTCTCTTCTTAGGAAAAGCAATATGGTCCAATTTCTTTGAATTCTTAGAAACACAATCATCCATGAATTTGTATGTCTAGTTAGGAAACCCACCTTATGTCACGACCCAAAAATACACTAGTCGTGATGGAATCTAACCTAACCCGCTAGGTAAGCCAACTAATAATTATCCAAATTCAATAATATTTAACATGACAATTAATCAAAGAAAATCATCTGATCTTATACATTTTTCAAGGGTTGGTAATACAAATCATGAGCTTCTAAGAATAGAGTTGACTAAGCTGATATGAAGGAAATACATCTTCTGTTTGTAAAGTACATACACAAAGTTTTATAAATCTAAGGCTACCATGAATAAGAGGCAGCTACAACATAAACGCAGGTACATCTTCAAATCCAGCTCTCGTCGAACATAGTAACCTTAGCATCCAACATCTGCACGCAATGTGCAGAAGTGTAGTATCAGTACAACCGACCCCATGTACTGAGTAAGTAACAAACCTAACATTAGGTTGAAAGTAGTGACGAGCTGGAACATAGGTCGGGTCCAACACCAATAACCAATAGCAGTTCATATAAACGTAGAGCATATAAACAAGGAAGCAACTCAAAAATAAATGCTCAGCTTGTTCAGAATTTTTCGAAATATAGTTCCATTTTTCAGGAATAGCAGTGAAACCCAAATCCTTACCGAAATCGTCGAAAAATATGAGATAGTTTAAAAACTATAATTTTTCCAAAAATCTCTTTCACAATAAATAAGATGTTTTATTTTCTTTCCCAATAGCAAGTGTGAAATACCTCTCTATGCCCACATATCAATGTGCGTAAAACGTCATGAATGATGTGATACCGTACAGCTTGAGGAAAAATGCATCTCTATGCCTGTATGGCATGTGTGCATGGCAATGCCATGTATCCCAGAGATGAATCATGTACTCATACTCTCAGAGTACTCAATCTCACCGAGGAAGGCCAATCCGGCCCCATGGAGAAGATCCATCTCCAGGTATATAAATGCTTCGGACAAGATCCATGTCCAGGGAAGATCCATCCCTCAATATAATCAACCGCGCTCACTTGGGGTGTGTACAGACTCCGGTTAGTCTCCTACATCCCAAGCACTATCATAATCCAGATCCAGGTATAAATCAGTATAACATGCTGTAACATGCAGCCCGAACCCATAACTGTCACCCATAATAAGGCTTTCAGCCTCACTCATTCATCATTCTCTCCGATCTCACTCACGGGCACACAATGTCATGCAACTAGCTCGACAACAATGGTATGATGTATCAATAAATAACAACTGAGACTGAGATATGATATGAATGCATGAATATGACTGAGTACGAAATATCAATAAAATCAGTGAGATGACAGTAAGAAACAACCACTATGGGTCATAAAAATATCAATATAAGGCTTAAACATGATATCTAGCATGATTGATAGCTCAGTACTTAATCACATGGTGAAGATACAGATATCAACAAAATAGGGCCACTAAACAGTGCTTTGAAAACAATGGAGTCACAATTCACCAGGTGCACGCCCATACGCCCGTCACCTCAATATCAATCACATAGTACGTAATTCGGGGTTTCATACCCTCAGCACTAAGTTTAAAAGGGTTACTTACCTCGAACAAGCTAAATTCCTTCGAAGCCCATTTGCACATAACCAAGATTTCAGAATCGAATCTCTCTAACTCAACCAAGCCACGTAGGTTGCCAAAACCCAAAAGTATTTCCACGAACACCTGTAGAGACTAGTACATCACAAGTACCCAAGGAGCCGATTATATCCATTAATGTGCTGATCCAACCTAATACCAACCTATCCTAATTTTTCGAGTTCCTTCTGAATTACCTTCAAATTGATATTTCTCCTCACCATAATACCACAATCCTCAACCAAAACTCACCACACGAGATCCTAGCATAAAACCACACCGCCCTAAGGCTCATAAGTCGCTGAATGCTCTCTTAAGCACCTCAAAAGTACCACAACCGAGATACCCACTCTAGAGAGACCTTCTATGAATTTAAAATTATTCATCTTACCTTCCAGATATTGAATGTAGAATCCATAATGATATAGAAATACTATGAGTCTCGACATCATCCAATGAAAAATCCCCAACCCTAGCCATATACAAATCCCAAAAATTTCCAATTGCTACATTTAAATCTTGAATCCGTTAGGATCATTCTCAAGAGTCTTCCACTCTGCTTAAATCTCAACTAAACTGACCAAACGGACCAAACGACCCGTGCCCCATTAGTACACCAACACCCTGAGAAGTAATCCACACATCTAAGCAACCGAGCGAAACCCCTGCACACTACATCCATTACGCATAACAACTTAATTATTCCACATTTCCCATATCCTCAAAAAGCATAATACAACCCGTATCCAAAAATTCCTTTACTAGATCTCACCCTCTACGGAACATAACTTATTCATAGGTATACCTCAAACTGAAACCAATACAACACATAGTTGTGAAATCCACTTATCAAGAGCAGACTCCCCTACTTGGCTCAAAGCCATAGATCAAAATGCAGAATAACTCACGATGCCCATACTCTATTACTGCCATAATATCGTAGTGATTCAACCAAATCCTTCATAAGCTCATGTAACACAATCCACCTAATATCTCAAACCATCCGCAAATCTCGCATTCACCCTTGTAACAGTCAAGCCAACTCTCATAAGAGATTCAAACTCAAATTGCAACACATATAATTCACTGGTAAAAGAGAACTCGCTACAAAACAACATAGGGATCCCACAAACCTTAGGATATCTCGCATGAGATAACTCACCTGTTTCGCCTCAAACTGACATCTCTCTATACCCTTCCACAGTCATAACTATTACGCAATCACTTAGTCTTCCTGAGTCTGAACTCATATCACGACATTGAAAACTTACTTCACTCCCTAACCAAACAACATGAAAGATCCTTCAAAACACCCATAACTCGAGACTTTACGTCGAATAACAGAAATCAAGCACCCGATAGTCCTTCCTACACCTCGAGCAAACTATATGAATACATGTCGCTGCATTCAAACTATATGAACACATCTCGAAGTCATATCACACTCATCACATAGCCATCTAACCATAAATTCCACTAATAGGGACACTACCGAGCATATAAATTCAAAAGCAGGTGCTCACACAATCAACATCTCTGTGCTCAAGCTACAGTCAAAATCCTGCCTCAAGTCCTCCAGACTGGCCCATCATCAGCATACTGAAATCACATCTCGCACCTCATCCCAGGAATCAAAAGTCGTCGATGCACAGCTGATATCGAGTGCTCAAGTGCACATACGAATGCGTGGAAGGAATTCAAAGGATTACGTTTCAAGCTGAATCAATGTCACACGATAAGGAAAGAAAGATGGGAAGAAAATCCTAAATGCTCTGTAGCCTCTCGAAGATAGGTATGGACGTCATCATATCGATCCGCAAGACTCTACTAGATACTTGCTTATGACTTGTAGAACCTATGAACCTAGAGCTCTGATATCAATCTGTCACGACCCAAAATCCACTAGTCATGACGGCACCTAACCCAATCCGCTAGGTAAGCCAACTAATAATTATCCAATTTCAATAATATTTAATAGGACAATTAATCAAAGAAAATTATCTGAATATTATACATTTCCCAAGGATTGGTAGTACAAATCACGAGCTTCTAAGAATAGAGTTGACAAAGCTGATATGAAGGAAATACATCTTCTGTTTGAAAAGTATATAAATAGAGTATTATAAATCTAAGGCTACCATGAACAAGAGGCAATTACAACAAGAACGCAGGTACATCTTCAAATCCAGCTCCCATCGAACATAGCAACCTCAGCAGCCAACATCTGCACGCAATGTGCAGAAGTATAGTATCAGTACAACCGACCCCATGTACTGAGTAACTAACAAACCTAGACTTAAGTTGAAAGTAGTGACGATCTGGAGCATAGGTCGGGTTCAACACCAATAACCAATAGCAGTTCATAACAACATAGAGCATATAAATAAGGAAGAAACTCAGAAATAAATGCTCAACTTGTTCACAATTTTCCGAAAAATAGTTTTGCTTTTCAGGAATAACAATGAAACCTAAATCCTTACCGAAATCGTTGAAAAATATGAGATAGTTTGAAAACTAGAATTTTTCCAAAAATCCTTTTCACAATAAATAAGATGTTTCATTTTCTTTCCCGATAGCAAGTGTGAAATACCTCTATGCTTGTATGTCATGTGTGCATGCCAATGTCATGTATCTCAGAGATGAATCATGTACTCACACTCTTAGAGAACTCCATCTCACTGTCTCATGCTTCCCACTCATCAATGCTCAACCATTCGGTATTGTATATGGCATATACGGCCCAGGAAAGATCCATCCAAGAATATATACATTACTGACCATCAGTCACTCAGTACCGAGGAAGGCCAATCCAGCACCATGGAGAAGAACCATCTCTAGGTATATAAATGATTTGGACAAGATCCATGTCCAGGGAAGATCCATCCCTCAATATAATCAACCACGCTCACTAGAGGTGTGTATAGACTCCGGAGGAGCTCCTACAGCCCAAGCACTATCATAATCCAGATCCATGCATAAATCAAATAACATGATACGGCGTGCAGCCCGATCCCATAACTATCACCCATAATCAGGCTCTCAGCCTTACTCAATCATTATTCTCTCCTGTCTTACTCACAGGCACACAATGTCATGAAACTAGCCCAACAACAATAATATGATGTATCAATAAATAACAATTGAGAGTGAGATATGATATGAATGCATGCATATGGCTGAGTACGAAATATCAATGAAATCAGTGAGATGACAGTAAAAAACGACCACTATGGGTCCTAAAATTATCAACATAAAGCCTAAACATGATATCTAGTATGATTGACAGCTCAGTACTTAATCACATGGTGAAGACACAAATATCAATAAAATAGGGCCACTAAACCATCATGAAAACAACGAAGTTACAATTCACTGAGTGCACGCCCACGCGCCCGTCACCTAGTATGTGCGTCACCTCAACATCAATCACATAGCATGCAATTCGGGGTTTCATACCCTTAGCACTAAGTTTAGAAGAGTTACTTACCTCGAACAAGCAAAATTCCAATACCGAGCAAGCCAATCGATGCTCCAAGAATGCCATCACGCATGTAGCGAGCTCCGAACGGCTCAAAAAACTAGCCAAAAATAACTCAAATACATCAAATAAAGCCCAAGAAAATAATTCCAAATGATAAAGTCGAATCCTTTATCAAAACCCAAAACTGGCCAAAAATCACACCCGGGCCTATGTCTCGAAACTCGACAAAACTTACAAAATCTGACAACTCATTCAATTACGAGTCCAACCATACTAGTTTTACTCAATTACGAGTCCAACCATACTAGTTTTACTTAATTCCGACTCCAAATCGATGTTTAAAACTCAAAAATTTATTTTATGAAACTTTAGGCTAAAACCCTCAATTTCTCTTTAAAATTCATCAACCAATTGCCAACAGTGAAGATAGATTCATGGGATAAAATCAAAACCAAGTGTGGAATACTTACCCCAACCCTTGTGATGAAATTTGCTCCAAATAACGCCTCAATCCGAGTCCCACATCTCAAAATATGAAGAAAGAACAAAAACCTCAATTTTATAGCTTCTTCCTAGTACTTTCTGCATTTGCGAACAAATCGTCGCATTTGCGACCACCGCATCTGCGGTAACTTCTTCGCTTCTACGGCCACAACTAACCAGCTGATCCCTCGCAAATGCGGAACAATTTTCGCTTCTGCGCACTCGCAGGTGCGAGTCTTCCTCCGCATCTGCAATGGTCTCCAACCAAACCTGCTACGCTTCGGCGGCCAGTTGTCCACATCTGCGGACTTGCATTTGCGCCCATTCGTCCGCGGATGTGAAAACACTAGAACCAGAAACCTTTAGCAATGTAACATGAAATGAAAATAATCCGAACCTCGTCCGAAACTCACCCGAGCCCATCGGAACCCCGTCCAAACATACCAGCAAGTTCCATATCATAATACGGACCTACTCGAGGCCTCAAAACACACATAACAATATCGAAACGAAGAATCACATCTCATTTTCAAAATCAATGAGCTTGAAACTTCAAATTTTCACAACCGATGCCGAAACCTATCAATTCACGTCCGATTGACCTCAAATTTTGCACACAAGTCACATTTGATATTACGGACCTACTCCAACTTGTAGAATCGAATTTCGACCCCGATATCAAAAAGTCCACTCCCAGTCAACCTTTCTAAAATTCCAACTTTCGCCATTTCAAGTCAAATTCTACTACGGACCTCCAAATCGCAATTTGGATGCGCTCCTAAGTTCAAAATCACCCAATGGAGCTAATGGAACCATCAAAAATCCAATCTGAGGTCAAATACTAAAAAGTCAAACTTAATAAATCCTCTCAAATTTAAAGCTCCTAGTAGAGAATCATTCTTCTAACTCAATTTCGAATAACCTGAAAACCAAAACCGATAATTCACATAAGTTACAATATATCATACGGAGTTACTCATGCCCTCAAACAACCGAGAGAAGTGCAACTGCTCAAAACGACTGGTCGGATCGTTACACCTCACCAGGAGAAAAAAAAAGTAATAAAAGAATTAACGATTGAGTAAGTGATTCTGTGGAGATCGTACAAACATTTTGCTGGTATGAGTAAACAAAACTTCAAGAATCCAAGAGATTTCAAAATTGGGTCTTATAGTATTATAAAATTTATTGGAAATGATAGGAGAACTTGTCCTTGGTGCAATTAAAACTGTACGTAAATTGACCCGAAAACAATTTCAGTTTTTTTAGATCTTGTATTACTATATCTTGATTCTTCCACTTAGGTAAGCACTTGTCACCGAAAACCTCAATTTTGTTTGTGGCAGCGATTACTTTATCTTCTCCATCAACTCTGGAAGTTAAACCATACTTCCTCCTCCGCCGATGGTACAGAGAATGGGGGTGTTCGATGAGAGTGGAGTGATGAAGAATGAGTGTGATATGGGTGAGTTGATCCTGAAATTATGGACAACTAGAACGTTGGTAATGAGAGGGATGTAACAAAAAATGATAGTGGTGCACAGGTGGGAATTTAGCAGCAGTCGTTGGTCTCTCCGTCGATATGGTTGCATCGATTTTTCTATATTTGGTGGTTGGATTTTCATCTTGTAGTTGTAATACACAAATGAGGGAAGGGAGCAATTTTCTTTTGTTATATACACATGTTAGTAATTTATTGGACACCTCTCATGTCAGTGCTTTTATGAGTCACACTTTACTTTTAGGAGAGATTGTGTCTTAGGTGTTCAATATGTACATATTTAACTGAGTCAAAGTATGTCATTCGAACAAGTGTTAGTTTAAACTATTGAAAATTTTCGAGCGAAAAATCACTAAATTTTAAAAAATTATTTTACGATATATAGTGTATGAAAAAGATAAATTTTCATATATCAATGCATATAAAAGATAATTTTACATATTTATTTAGCATTTTAATTAGAATTAGATTTAGGTAATTATGTTTTTTTTATTTTCTTTTAAAAAGGAAATGAAAGAGAAAGGTTTTTTTAAGAAAAAAAATCATTCACATATATTATAATTATGTAAGGGGGGAGAGAGAGGCTAATACATGATTCTTTAAGTCTAATTATATGTTAGAGGCATGTAAATAGATTTTTTTTCATTAGATAGTAAAATATTGGCTTTGCTAAAATTTCTCCTATTCAAATAAAAGAAACAAGAAATAAAAGTAAAGAACTAATAACGAAAAGGAAACAAAACAGAAGAAATAAGTGAAAATTTTGGTATGTATTCTTTTTTTCTATTCCTTCTAGTTATCCCATTTTTAGTCTTTCTTCTTTGTTTTTTCTTTTCTATTCATTAGATTCTCTATATTCCAAGGAGAACATTGTACTTTACTGCAAAATACTTGTTCCAATTTTTTGTTTCCTATCAGCAAAACAAGAAAGTTTGTTTTTTATATTTCTTTTTGTCTTACAAATAATAGGCAATTCAATTCAAAGAAAAAAATCAAAACACAAATTTCAAAAAGAAAAATAATTTTTACAATACTTCAAGAAGAATCAAAAGTTACAAAGTAAACAGAATGCTTCACTTCAGGGTACTGTTATGATTATTTATATCTTATTAGCAAAAGAGGTATTTTATTTTGTCATACATATAATACACAACCCAATTCTACGAATAAAATGGAAGATAAATTCACTACTTACGTTATAAAAACACAAGTAGCATTGAAGCAGAAAATAATTTCTATTCTAGAAGAAACAAACATGCAGATGAAGGGCATATTTCAATGTTTAAAATTTATTCCCTTTACGCAATAAGTTGTTATTGGTTATTACTTAGTAAACTTCCAACAAAGTTTAACTCATAAGTGACTAATTTGAGCCTAAACAAAAAAGCGGACTTACGACAATGAGAAGTTCATTGAAAACAAACGAAAAAATAGAGAAGAAAAATATACAACTTGGGACCTTAATCATAAGAAATTGAATGAAAAAGAAATACAAAATCAGTGCATATTATTTCGAGCTCTTACGAGTCACAAGAGCAATCTCTTCTTTTTTTTTGGAATTCTTTTTTTTTTCGTCGACATCCCTCCCAATTCGATCATTATTCAAGAGTTTCTTTCTCGAGCCAAACTAAAACATGAATTCAATACTGCAGTAAATATGACGACATTACTATTTCAGATAAAGAGTGAAAAGGATAACCTTGGGTAGGGGTCTCATGAAATAAATTTATGAATTTATATAGGATAAAATAGAAGAATACCATAAGATATCTTACTTCACTTCAGAATACTTGCTCCAATTTTTTGTATCTTATCAGCAAAACAAAAAAGTTTTTTATTATATTTCTTTTTGTCTTACAAATAATAGACAATTCAATTCAAAGAAGAAAATTAAAACACAAATCACAAAAAGGAAATATAATTTTCACAATACATCAAGAAGAATCAAAAGTTACAAAGTAAATAGAATGCTTCACTTCAGGGTATTTATTATGATTATTTGTATCTTATTAGCAAAAGAAATATTTTATTTTGTCGTACATATAATACACAATCCAATCCTACTAATAAAATGGAAGATAAATTCATTACTTACGCCATAAAATCACAAGTAGTGGTGAAGCAGAAAATAATTTCTATTATGGAAGAAAGAAACGCGCAGATGAAGGGCATATTTTAATGTTTAAAATTTGTTTCCTTTATGCAATAAGTTGTTATTGTTAAGTAGTTAGTAAACATCCAATAAAGTTTAACTCATAAATGACTAATTTGAGCCTAAACAAAAATACAGACTTACGACAATCAGAAGTTTATAGAAAACAAAGGAAAGAGAACATACGAAAAAAGAAATAGAGAAAGAAAAACATACACCTTTGGACCTTAAACATAAGAAATAGAAGGAAAAAGAAATGCAAAATCAGTGTATATTTTTCTGAGCTATTGTCGACACCCCTCCCAAAATCGATCATTATTCAAGAGTTTTTTCCTCGAGCCAAACTAAAACATGAATCCAATACTGTAGTAAATATGATGGCATTACTATTTCAGATAAAGAATGAAGGGTAACCTTATATAGGGGTCTCATGAAACAAATTTATGAATTTATCTAGGAAAAAATAGATGAATATTGTAAGATATCTTAATCTTTGTAATTACATATTTGGGGGTTATGAATATAAAAGCATAGGAGTTATTGCGATGACCCAAAAGGTAAAGGGCATCACTTATTTTAAAAATAAATTCTGCATTCCTAGTCTTAAAATCCTCTTTTGACATCACCTCGATTTACGTGCACAGTCCGGGTGCGTAGCTGGAATGCCGTTATGTGAAAATCTGTGAAAAATGATGAATTTTGACTTTAAAATGAATTTAAGTTGACTTCGATCAACATTTTGGGTAAATGGACTCGGACCCGTGATTTGACAGTCCCGGAGGGTTTGTAGAAAAATATGGGACTTGGGCGTATGCCTGGAATCGAATTCCGAGGTCCCAAGCCCGAGAAATAAATTTTTAAAGAAAATTGTTGCATGGAATATTTATGAGTTTTTAAAAGTGAAATGTGTTTAAAGTTTGATGGTATCGGGCCCGTATTTTGGTTCCGAAGCGCGGTACATGTCTTATATATGATTTGAGTTGAACCTGTGAAATTTGGTAAGAAATGGACTTAAAATGACGTGAATCGGACCGTATTTGAGAAAATTGGAAAATTTGAAGTTCTTAAGAAATTTCATGATTTTGATGCTAAATTCATAGTTGTTGATGTTATTTTGGTGATTTGAATGCACAAGCGAGTCCGTATGATATTTTTAGGTTGGTGTGCATGTTTGGTTTAGAGCCCCGAGTGCTCGGGTGAGTTTTGGATAGGCCACGGGGTGGATTTTGGACTTGGGAAAATTGCAAGTTTTAGCTGTTCCATTGCAGGCCTACAGGCTTCGCTCGCAAATGCGAGGGCTGAGTCGCAAATGCGAAACAGCCCAGGCCAGCCCTTACTCGCAAATGCGAGATTTTTCTTCGCAAATGCGATGCTCCCCATTTTGGGCCTGTCATCGCAAATTCCACAGGATGTTCGCAAATCCGACTTCGTAAATTCGAAAGTTGCTTCGCAAATGCGAGTTTAGCAGAGTCTGGGTTCGCAATTGCGATACCTGCAACCTGTAAGTTCATAACTTAGACGCATTTTCAACCATTTTTCACATCTTCTCAAAACATAAACTCTCTAGGGCGATTTTTCAAAGGCAACTTCTCTTCCTAATAGATTGTAAGTGATTTCTAACTAGTTTTCTTTAATCTTTAACATCTTTTCACATGATTTCAACTCAAAATCAATGATTTTCATGGGGGAAATTGGGTGTTTTGGGTAGAACCTAGGTTTTTAAATTTTGGACATTTGGACCTCGATTTGAGGTTCTATTTCAAAACAAATTATATATTTGAGTTCGTGAGGAAATGGGTAACCGAGTTTTGATTCGAACCTCGGGTTTTGACCATGTGGGCCTGGGGGCAATTTTTGACTTTTGGGCCAAACTTTGGAAAACTTATTTTCATGCATTAGAATTGATTCATTTAGCATTTATTAATGTAATTAAGTAATTTGTGGCTAGATACGAGCGAATTGGTGGTGGAATCAAGAGGTAAAGCGATAGTTAAGAGGTAAGTGTTTGGTCTAACCTTAGCTTGAGGGATTAGGAGTTGTGTCCTATTTGCTACATGTTACTTGTTGAGTACGACGTATAGGCATGGTGACGAGTATATATACGTTGGTGTCAAGCATGACTGTGAGTCTTAAATTGAAATTGTTGTGTTCTTAATAAATACTATGAATGCCTAAGTTGTTGATTCGTTGTGTTGATCAAGGATTATGATTATTCTCGTGGAAATTACTTATGATTGGGTATTGGTGTCAGTTCAGGTAGTTAGATGTTGGAACAAGTTTGGTTATAGCTGATTTTTACTTGTCGGGACGTATTTACTTATATTGTCGATTTTCCTTGCCGGGATAGTGTTGTTTCTTTATTGATCCGTTGCCGGGACTTTCGTTATGATTGGTGTTGAACTGTATATGTGGATCGGGTTGCGCGCCGCAATAATATTATATTTGGATCGGGTTGCACGCCGCAACAATGATATAATTGGATCAGGTTGCACGCCACAAAAATGATATAAATGGATCGGGTAGCACACCGCAACAGTGATAAATTATATGGATCAGGTTGTACATCGCAACAGTGATAAATGATATGGATCGGGTTGCATGCCACAACAATGTTATTATGTTTTGGATCGGGTTGTGCGCCGCAACAATTGATAATACGAAGTGCTTATAGATTGGTGATGAGATCCTTATTGTTTTCCTATGAATTCTAAATTGTCCTTAGGCCTTTCTCTTAAATTACTGCTAGTCATATTCCCTCGCAGCATGTTCCCCCTCCCATCTTTACTTATTTATTTCTGTTTTATTTTCCCGTTGTATATTATTGTCACGACCCTAAACCCGAACCCGGTCGTGATGGCGCCTCTCGTGAAGACAAGGCCAGCCAATTATACCGAATTCACTTTTTAAACAGTTAAATATCATAAAAATAGTCTAAAACATGGTATAACAATACTAAATAGCGGATAATGTCAATAAGGTGCGAAAGTACAACCCAACACAGCCCTAACCGAGGTGTCACAAGTCACGAGCATCTACTAGGGTATAAATACAACTGAAAGTCCAGAGTGTACAAATACAGTCTAATGAAAAGAAGAGAGAGAAAAGCAGTGTTGCGAACGCCGACAGCTACCTTGCTAAACTCTGATGACTCTGCCTCCGATCAGCCAAAACATACCTAAATCTGCACACAAGGTGCAAGGAGTAATGTGAGTACTTCGACTCAGTGAGTAATAATAATAAATAAAGACTGAAGGCAATAAATCACGTAAAACATATCAAGATGATGTATAAAAGCAGTCCAAAACCAGTAAGAAAGCAGTGAAGCCGTAAAAATCTCTTAAAATATCTTAGCTCAGTTTAAACTTCTTTAAAAATGACTTTTTCAATAGTTACGCAAACGAATGCAAACAATTAGTATAGATAAGCACAGAAATCCGCCCCTCGGGCACAAATACACAATCAACAGGTAATGACAGGCAATTAAGAAGATAAACACATAAAGGTTTGCCCCTCGGGCACAACCTCAGAACAGTACCAGCCCCCCGGGCTATATCTCACATCACAATGGGTACCCGCGCTCACTGGGGTGTGCAAACTCCGGGAGGGGCCCCTTACAGCCCAAGCGCAATATCAAGCCATCTTGTGGCATCAAATCTAGGCCCTCGGCCTCATATCAATCAACATGCCACCTCGTGACATACATATCTCAGGCCCTCGGCCTCATAATCAAATCAGTATCTCACTGTTGCGGCATGCAGCCCGATCCAAAAGTATCCTCACAATACACGCCCTCGGCCTTACTTAGTCAAAAATCACATAAGCCACTCGGACAACAGTAAAACATGATGCTAAGCCCAAAATGTTGTTTGAAATATCATTTCAAATGTTAAAGCAAAATAAACTTGGCTGAGTTTTGAAAACAGTGGAAAATAACATGACTAAGTTCAACTATAAAATCAAACAGTGAAGAAATATCAACAACAATCCCCGAAGTATTCAAATAGCTGGCACTAAGCCCAAATATGGCATTCAGCCCAAATAATGATGATAACAATTAGTTTTCAGTCAAATACGCGGTAAAATCATCAATGAGGACAGACAAAGTCACAATCCTCAATAGTACATGGCCCCACGCTTGTCGTCAAGCGTGTGCCTCACCTCAATATAGCACTACGATGTGCAATCCGGGGTTTCAAACCCTCAGAACATCATTTACAATCATTACTCACCTCTATCCGGTCCGAACTCTAGCCCGCGATGCCTTTGCCTCTCGAATCGGCCTCCGGATGCACCAAATCTAGCCGAAATCAGTACAAAATCATCAAAATATGCTAAGGGAACAAAACCCACTCGAAAATAATCAAATTACCACAAAATTCCGGTAATTGGTCAAACCCGACCCCCGGGCCCACATCTTGGAATTTGACAAAATTCACAAAACTAAAATCCTTATACTCTCACGAGTCTAACCATATAAAAATTATCCAATTCCGATACCATTTGGTCCTTCAAATCATCATTTTACATTTTTGAAAGATTTTACAATTTCTTCCCAAATTCCATCCCAAATCACGAATTAAATGATGAATTCAATGATAGATTCATGTACTCTAGCCAAATCTGAGTTAGAATCACTTACCCCAATGAATTTCTTGAAAAACATTCGAAACATCGCCAAAATCCGAGCTCTCTAGGTCAAAATATCAAATAAAACCCAAAACCTAGTATTTATAGAGTACCCCACAGATTTCTACCTCCGCGGACCGTACAAAATCGACTACAGTCAGCACAAAAACAATCACGGCCACAAAGGCTTTCCTCTGCAGTGATAGGCTTTAGTATTTTGGCCATAACCTTCGCTATAGATGTCCAAATTGCGATATCTTTACCCACCGCGGCGACACTACATTTTGTGCGGTCCGCATAGCACCTACCGTGGCCGCACTTCATTTTGTGTGGTTCACACAGCACATACCGCGGACGCACTTCATTTTGTGCGGACCACACGGCTGAGTGAGGCCTGCAACCCTTCTAGACCTGCTACAGCTATGATTTTTGGCCTAAAACATCCCGGAACCTACCCGGAACTCCCGGAACATCAAACCAATTGTACCAACACATCCTATGACATCGTTCAAACTTGTTCAAAACTTCGGAATGCTCACAACAACATCAAATTACCAATTTCACATCGGATTCAAGCCTAAGAATTTCAAGAACTACCAAATTACACTTTTGATCAAAAAGTCTATGAAATATTGTCCGCATGACTTAAAATTTTGCACACATGCCACAAATGACACAACAGAGCTACTGCAACTTCCGGAATTTTATTCCAACCTCTATATCAAAATCTCACCTATCAACTGGAAAACACCGAAATCTCCATTTCACCAATTTAAGCCTAAACCTTCCACGGACCTCCAAAATGCATTCTGATCATGCCCCTAAGTCCCAAATCACCTAACGGAGCTAACCAAATCATAAAATTCCGATCCGAGATCATATACATACAAGTCAACTCTTGGTCAAACATTTCAAATTTAAAGCTTCAAACTGAGAATTGTTCTTCCAAATTCATTCCGATTACCCTGAAACCCAACACCAACGATTTACCTAAGTCATAATACACCACACAGGGCAAGTCATGCCCGAGAACTGGAGAGTGAAGTGCAAAAGTTCAAAATGACCGGTCGGGTCGTTACAATTATATAACTGCACAGGTTTATTTGGTAGTCTGGTCCTAGCCTTGTCACTACTTCGCCGGGGTTAGGCCAGGCAATTACCAGCACATGGGGTCGGTTGTGGTGATACTACACTCTGCACTATGTGCAGATCCCGTAGCGGTAGCTTATGGACCGTAGCTTTGGGTGGCTGCCTTCAGTCCAGTTAGAGATCCCGAGGTAGTCCTACAAGCGTTCGCAGTCTCGACATTCTCTTCTATCTTTATATGTATTCTATTTTCATTTACTTCAGAGACAGATTGTAACTTTCTTTCCAGACATTTGTATGTAGTATTCGTAGATGGTCCATGATATCGTGACACCGGATTCCGAGTAGTAATGTATGTTAGTATTGTCGTATTGGTTTTTTTGGCTAAGTTATCAGAATTATGTCTTCCGCATGTCTTTAATTATTGTTAATATTTCACTGTTGATCACATATTGATTTAAATTGTTAAAAAGGGCTAAATAAAAGAGTTAGTGAATCTATAAAATGCGGCTTGCCTAGCTTTCACGAGTAGGCGCCATCATGGCTCCCGAGGGTGGGAAATTTGGGTCGTGATAAGTTGGTATTAGAGCTCTAGGTTACATAGGTCTCACAATTCATAGACAAGCTTAGTAGAGTCTGAGGGATCGGTACGGAGACATTTATTCTTTCCTGTCGTGCGGTTTGGTTACTCAATGCTAATTGAATTTGTACTTTGTTCTTTCGTAGATGGCGAGAACACGCGCTTCCTCATCCACCGATCAGCAGCCCGATCCCCCAGCAATAGCTCCTACGAGGGGTAGAGGGTGAGGCCGAGGCCGTGCTAGAGGTCAAGGTAAGGGCAGAGCTCAGCCAGAGCAGCAGCACAAGCGATGGAGCCTCAGGTTGACTTTGATGATGAGATTCTAGCCCAGACCGTTCCAGTGGGCCCAGCTCAGGTTCCAGAGGTGTTTATTGCTACCCCAGTACTCCAGGATGCTCTAGTCCGTCTAGTGGGCCTTATGGAGAGTGTCATATGGGCAGGCTTACATCCTGTAGAACCAGCCATCTCTCAGGCTGGAGGAGGAGCCCAGACTCCTGCTACTCGCACTCCGGAGTAGATGGCTCCCCAGTTTCAGATGCCAGCAGCTCAGCTAGTTGGAGTAGTTCAGCCGGGTATGGTAGCTCAGACCGGTGATGGAGCCGCTATGTCTGTCGATGCTTTGTGGAGATTGGATAGGTTCACCAAGCTCTTCACTATTACCTTCGGCGGTGCATCTTCTGAGGATCCCTAAGATTATCTAGACATCTGTCATGAGGTTCTCAGGAACATGGGGATAGTGGAGACCAATGGGGTCGACTTTGCTACTTTTTGCTTGTCTGTATCCGCCAAGACTTGGTGGAGAGATTATTGTTTGGCTAGACCAGCCGGATCACCTGCTTTGACTTGGGAGCAGTTTACTCAACTATTTTTGGAGAAGTTTCTCCCCATCACTCAGAGAGAGGCCTATCAGAGGCAGTTTGAGCATCTCCAGTAGGGTTCTATGACTGTTACTCAGTATAAGACCAAATTCATCGACTTGGCCCGTCATGTTTTTATCATACTTCCCACCGAGAGAGAGAGGGTGAGGAGGTTTATTGAGTGACTTATTCAGCCGATTCGACTTCAGATGGCTAAGGAGACAGGGAGTGAGATTTCTTTCTAGGAGGCAGCCAATGTGGCCAGGAGAGTGGAGATGGTTCTGTTGTAGGGAGGTGGTCAGGGGTCTAACAAGAGGCCTCGCCATTCGGGCAGATTCAGTGGTGCCTTCTTTGGAGGCAGGGATTCGTATGGTAGAGGCCATCGTCCTAGGCCCTTTTAGTCAGCACTCCAGGTTTCTCACGGCGCTTCAGGTGGCCATGGTTCTCATATGCAGTATTCGGATCAGCAGCCCTATAGTGCATCACCAGCTCCTATTAGTGCACCACCGCTCCAGAGTTTTCGGGGGTGGTCATTCAGGTCGCCAGGGTCAGTCTCAATTTCTTCAACCACAACACTCAGGTGGATGCTTTGAGTGTGGTGAGTATGGTCATATCCGGAGGGCTTGTATGAGATTGGTGGGTACTTAGTCATAGCAGCAGGGTTCTCGTGCTATGGTTCAGGCACCAGGTGTTCCACTGCCCGCTCCGCCAGCTAGGGGTAAGGGTAAAGGTGCTAGAGGTGGAGGTAGAGATATTAGAGGTGAAGGTCAGGCAGCTAGAGGTGGAGGCCAGCCAGCAGTAGGCCATCCCAGAGATGTAGTTCAGGGTAGTAGGGCCCTGCCCCGATGTTACGCTCTTCCAGCCAGGCCCGAGGCTGAGGTTTCTGATGTAGTCATCACAGGTACTATTCTGGTTTGTAGTAGAGAGGCTTCAGTCCTATTTGATCCAGGGTCTACATACTCCTATGTGTCATCTTATTGTGCATTGTATCTGGTTATGCCTAGTGATTCTTTGAGTGCCCCTGTATATGTGTCTACACCGGTAGGCGATTCTATTGTAGTAGATCGAGTCCATCGTTCTTGTATAGTTGTGATTAGGGGTCTTGAGACTCGTGTTGATTTGTTACTTTTGGACATGGTTGATTTTGATGTCATACTGAGGATGGACTGGTTATCACCTTACCATGCTATCTTGGACTATCATGCTAAGGATGTGACCTTAGCCTTGCCGAGTTTACCTCGTTTAGAGTGGAGAGGGACTCCTAGTCATTCTACCCGTAGTGTCATCTCATATATGAAGGCTCGGCGTATGGTCGAGAAGGGGTGTTTGGCCTATTTGGCCTATGTTCGTGATTCTAGTGCTGAGGTTCCTTCTATTGATTCTGTGCCCGTTGTTCGTGAGTTTCCTAAGGTATTTCCTTCGGACTTGCCGGGTATGCCACCCGATAGGGATATTGACTTTTTCATTGATTTGGCTCTGGGCACTCAGCTCATTTCTATCCCGCCGTATCGTATAGCCCCACCTGAGTTGAAAGAGCTGAAGGAGCAGTTGCAATACTTGCTTGAAAAAACTTCATTAGACCTAGTGTCTCGCCTTGGGGTGCGCCGGTGTTATTTGTGAAGAAGAAGGACGGATCGATGAGAATGTGTATTGATTATCGACAGTTGAACAAGGTTACAATCAATAATAAGTTTCCATTGCCGAGGATTGATGATTTGTTTGATCAGCTTCAGGATGCCAAGGTGTTTTCGAAGATTGTCTTGAGATCTGGCTACCATCAGTTGAGGATTAGGGCATCCTATGTCCCTAAGACAGCTTTCCGCACTTGGTACGTGCATTATAAGTTCTTGGTGATGTCATTCGGGTTGACAAATGCCCCAACAACTTTTATGGATTTGATAAATTGAGTGTTCAAGCCTTACTTGGATTCGTTTGTGATAGTCTTCATTGATGATATTTTGATTTGTTCCTGCAGCCGGGAGGAGCATGAGCAGCATCTTAGGGTGGTCCTTTAGACTTTGAGGGATAGTCAGTTGTATGCTAAGTTTTTGAAGTGTGAGTTCTGATTGAGTTCAATTGCATTCCTGGGTCATGTTATATCTGAAAAGGGTTTTTAGGTTGATCCGAAGAAGATTGAGGCAGTCAAGAACTGGCCTAGACCAACATCAACAACAGAGATCCGGAGTTTCTTGGGGTTTCCATGCTATTATCATCGGTTTATGGAGGGGTTTTCATCTATTGCAGCCCCGATTACCAGGTTGACTCACAAGGGTGCCCAGTTTAGATGGTCAGATGAGTGTGAGGTGAGCTTTCAGAAGCTCAAGACAGCTTTGACTATGGCACCGGTGTTGGTTTTGCCCACAGGTTCAGGGCCTTATACAGTTTATTGTGATGCATCTCGTATTGGGCTTGCTGCGGTGTTGATGCATGATGGCAAGGTCATTGCCTATGCTTCACGGTAGTTGAAGATTCATGAGAAGAACTATCCGGTTCATGATTTGGAGTTAGCAGCCATTGTTCATGCGTTGAAGATTTGGAGGCATTATCTATATGGCATGGCATGTGAGGTGTTCACGGATCACAAAAGTCTGCAGTATTTATTCAAGCAAAAGGAGCTAAATTTGAGGCAGAGAAGGTGGTTGGAGCTATTAAAGGACTTTGATATCACCATCTTATATCATCCGGGAAAAGCCAATGTGGTGGCCGATGCTTTGAGTAGGAAGTCAGCTAGTATGGGCAGTCTTGCTTATATTCCGTTCGGTGAGAGACCGCTTGCTTTGGATGTTCAGTCTTTGGCCAATCAGTTCGTGAGGTTGGATGTTTCTGAGCCCAGTTGTGTGTTAGCTTGCACAGTCGCTCGTCTTCTTTATTGGAGCGTATCCGATATTGATAGTATGATGATCCTCATTAGTGTGTCCTTAGAGACACGGTGCAACACGGAGGTGCCAAGAAGGTTACCTTAGGAGATGATGGAGTTTTGAGATTGCAGGGTCGAGTTTATGTGCCTAATGTGGATGGGCTTCGAGAGTTGATTTTAGAGGAGGCCCATAGCTCCCGGTACTCTATTCATCCGGGCGCCGCTAAGATATATCAGGATTTGCGGCAGCACTATTGGTGGAGAAGAATGAATAACTATGTCATTGCATATGTGGCTCGATGTTTGAATTGTCAGCAAGTTAAGTACGAGCATCAGAGGCCGGGTGGTTTATTCCAGAAGAATGAGATTCTTGAGTGGAAGTGGGAGCGTATCACTATGGACTTCATTGTTGGACTCCCACGGACTCAGGGGAAGTTCGATGCAGCGTGGGTTATTGTTGATAGGCTGACCAAGTCAGCACATTTCATTCCTATGGCAGTCTCATATTCTTCCGAGAGGTTAGCTGAGATCTATATCCGGGAGATTGTTCGCCTTCATGGTGTGCTCGTGTCTATCATTTCGGACCGAGGTACGCACTTTACCTCACATTTCTGGAGAGCAGTTCAGCAAAAGTTGGGTATACGGGTTGAGTTGAGCACAGCGTTTCATCCTCAGATGGACGTACAGTCCGAGCGGACCATTCAGATTTTGGAGGATATGCTCCGAGCTTGTGTCATTGACTTTGGAGGCTCATGGGATCAGTTTTTGCCTCTAGCAGAGTTTGCCTGCAACAACAACTACCAGTCGAGCATCCAAATGGATCCTTATGAGGCTTTGTATGGTAGTCGGTGTCAGTCGCCGGTTGGATGGTTTGAATTGGGAGAGGCTTGGTTGTTGGGTACGGATCGGGTTCAGGATGCCTTGGACAAGGTTAGGATTATTCAGGATAGGCTTCGTACAGCTCAGTCCAGGCAAAAGAGTTATGCCGACCGTAAGGTTTAAGATTTGGCATTCATGGTCGGAGAGCGGGTGTTGCTTCGAGTGTCGCCTATGAAGGGCGTGATGAGATTTGGAAAGAAGGGCAAGCTTAGCCCTAGGTTCATTGGCCCGTTTAAGATTCTTGATCGAGTGGGAGAGGTGGCTTACAGACTTGCATTGCTACCGAGCTTATCAGCCATGCACCCAGTGCTTCATGTGTCCATGCTTCGGAACTATCACGGCGATCCATCCCATGTGTTAGATTTCAGCACTGTCTAGTTGGACAAGGACTTGTCTTATGAGAAAGAGCCGGTAGCTATTCTAGACCGGCAGGTTTGTCAGTTGAGGTCGAAGAGTTTCCCTTCTGTTTGTGTTTAGTGGAGAGGTCAGCCTGCTGAGGCATCGGCCTGGGAGTCCGAGTCCGATATGCGGAGCCGTTATCCCCATCATTTCCCCGACTCAGGTACTTCCTTTTCATGTCCGTTCGAGGACGAACGGTTGTTTTAGAGGTGGAGAATGTGATGACCCAAAAGGTCATCACTTGTTTTAGAAATAAATTCTGCGTTCCGAGGCCTTAAAAACCTCTTTTGCATCACCTCAATTTGCGTGCACAGTCCGGCGCATAGCCGGAAAGCCATTATGTGAAAATTTGTGAAAAATGATGAATTTTAACTTTAAATGGATTTAACTTGATTTCCGTCAATATTTTGGATAGACTGACCCCGACCCATGATTTGATGGTCCCAGAGTGTCCGTAGGAAAATATGCGACTTGGGCGTATGCCTGGAATTGAATTTTGAGGTCCCAAGCCCGAGAAATGAATTTTTAAAGAAAATTGTGGCCTGGAATATTTGTGAGTTTTTTAAAGTGAAATCTGTTTAAAGTTTGATGGTATCGGGCCCGTATTTTAGATCCGGATCCCGATAAAGGTCTTATATATGATTTGAGTCGAACCTGTGAAATTTGGTAAGAAACGGACTTGAAATGACGTGAATCAGACCGTATTTGAGAAAATTGGAAAATTTGAAGTTCTTAAGAAATTCATTTTGATGCTAAATTCATAGTTGTTGATGTTATTTTGGTGATTTGAATGCACGAGCGAGTCCGTATGATGTTTTTAGTTTGGTGTTCATGTTTGGTTTGGAGCCCCGAGGGCTCGGGTGAGTTTTGGATAGGTCACGGGGTGGATTTTGGACTTGGGAAAATTGCAGGTTTCAGTTGTTCTATTGTAGGCCTGCAGGCTTCGCATTTGCGAAGCATGGCTTGCAAATGCGAGGGCTGAGTCGCAAATGCGAAACAGCCCAGGCCAGCCCTTCCTCGCAAATGCGAGATTTTTCTTCGCAAATGTGATGCTCCCCATTTGGGCCTGTCATCGCAAATGCTACAAGATGTTCGCAAATCCGACTTCGCAAATGCGAAACTTGCTTCGAAAATGCGAGCTTAGTAGAGTCTGGGTTTGCAATTGCAAAACCTGGTCGCAATTGCGATACCTGCAACCTGTAAGTTCATAACTTAGACTCATTTTCAACCATTTTTCACATCTTCTCAAAACATAAACTCTCTAGAGCGATTTTTCAAAGGCAACTTCTCTTCCGAATCGATTGTAAGTGATTTCTAACTAGTTTTCTTTAATTTTTAACATCTTTTCACATGATTTCAACTCAAAGTCAATGATTTTCCTGGGGGAAATTGGGTGTTTTGGGTAGAACCTAGGTTTTTCAATTTTGGGGATTTGGACCTCGATTTGAGGTCCGATTTCAAAACAAATTATATATTTGAGTTCGTGAGGGAATGGGTAACTGGGTTTTGATTCGATCCTCGGGTTTTGACCATGTGGGCCCAGGGGCAATTTTTGACGTTTTGGGAAAACTTTTGGAAAACTTATTTTCATGCATTAGAATTGATTCATTTAGCATTTATTAATGTAATTAAGTAATTTGTGGCTAGATACGAACAAACTGGTGGTGGAATCAAGAGGTAAAGCGATAGTTGAGACTTGACTTGTGTTCGTGGCATCGAGGTAAGTGTTTGGTCTAATCTTAGCTTGAGGGATTAGGAGTTGTGTCCTATTTGCTACATGTTACTTGTTGAGTACGACGTATAGGCATGGTGACGAGTATCTATACGTTGGTGTCAAGCATGACCGTGAGTCTTAAATTGAAATTATTGTCTTCTTAATAAATACTACGAATGCCTAACTTGTTGATTCGCTGTGTTGAGCAAAGATTATTATTATTCTCGTGAAAATTACTTATAATTGGGTATTGGTGCCAGTTGAGGTAGTTAGATGTTGGAACAAGTTTGGTTATAGCTGATTTTCCCTTGCCAGGACGTATTTACTTATATTGTCGATTTTCCTTGCCGAGATAGTGTTATTTCTTTATTGATCCCTTGTCGGGACTTTCGTGATGATTGGTGTTGAATTGTATATGTGGATCGGGTTGCGCACCGCAACAATATTATATTTGGATCGGGTTTCACGCCGCAACAATATTATGTTTGGATCGGGTTGCACGCTGCAACAATGATGTAATTGGATCGGGTTGCACGCCGCAATAATGATATAATTGGATCGGGTTGCACGCTGCAACAGTGATAAATGATATGGATCGGGTTGCACACCACAACAATGTTATTTTATAAATGGATCGGGTTACACGTTGCAACAGTGATAAATGATATGGATCGGGTTACACGCCGCAACAGTGTTATTATGTTTTGGATCGGGCTGCGCGCCGCATCAATAGATAATACGAAGTGCTTATAAATTGGTGATGACATCCTTATTGTTTTGCTAAGAATTCTAAATTGCCCATAGGCCTTTCTCTTAAATTACTGTTGGTAATGATATTCCCCCATAGCATGTTCCCCCTCCCATCTTTACTTGTTTATTTCTGTTTTATTTTCTCGCTGTATATTATATAACTGCATAGGTTTATTTGGTAATCTGGTCCTAGCCTCGTCACTACTTCGTCGGGGTTAGGCCAGGCACTTACCAGCAGATGGGGTCGGTTGTGCTGATACTACACTCTGCACTATGTGTAGATCCTGGAGTGGCAGCTTTTGGACCGTAGTTTTGGGTGGCTGCCTTCAGTCCCGTTAGAGATCCCGAGGTAGTCCTGCAGGCATCCCAGGCCTCGCATTCTCTTCTATCTTTATATGTATTCTGTTTTCATTTACTTCAGAGATAGATTGTACCTTTCTTTCCAGACATTTGTATGTAGTATTCGTAGATGGTCCGTGATATTGTGACACCGAATTCCGGGTAGTGATGTATGTTGGTATTGTCGTACTGTTTTTTTGGCTAACTTATCAAAGTTACGTCTTTCGCATGTATTTAATTATTGTTAATATTTCACTGTTGATCACATGTTGATTTAAATTGTTAAAAAGGGCTAAATAAAAGAGTTAGTGAATCTATAAAATGCGGCTTGCCTAGCTTTCACGAGTAGGTGCCATCACGACTCCCGAGGGTGGGAAATCCGGATCATGACAGTTATGGATATCATTAAGAGTAGAAGTAAATGTGATATGAGTTATGAAAGTGAAATTTTAAATTTTAAAGCAAATAAAAGACAACAAAGATAAATGAAAATGGTATTCAAGTGCTACAACTAAGTGGGCTATGTTCTAGAAAACTGCTACATGGGTTCTTTATTACTCCATTGTGTTAAATATATTAAATGAGAGAAATGAATGGAAAAATTAAAAAGAAGAAGATAAATTATCATAAACTTACACATTAAATATTTGGGGGTTATGGATATGAAAGGGATGTAACGACCCGGCCGGTTGTTTCTAGAGTTACGGCCCCGTTCCCCCATTTTCTACTTTATTTTGTGTTCTTTAGCTGTATTTGATCGTATCTAGTTAGTTGATTAGGGTTCAGAGTGGTTTTGGAGAGAACTGAGACACTTAGTTTCCTATTTAGAAGCTTAAGTGGGAAAAGTCAATCGGATATTGACTTATGACTAAACGACCTCAGATTTGGATTTTTATGGTTCGGTTAGGCCCGTTAGGTGATTTAGGACTTGGGAGTCCATCCAAAATATAATTTGGAGGTTCCTGGTAGAATTTGGCTTGAATTGGCGAAACTAAAATTTGGGCGATTTTGGTCGGTAGTGGAAAATTGATATCAGGGTCGGAATGTGATTCCGGAAGTTGGAGTAGGTTTGTAGTGTCCTTTGTGACATGTGTGCAAAATTTTAGGTCATTCGGACGAGGTTTGGTAGGTTTCGGCATCGTTTGCGAAAATTGGAA
Organism: Nicotiana sylvestris; assembly: GCF_000393655.2. NCBI lineage: Eukaryota > Viridiplantae > Streptophyta > Magnoliopsida > Solanales > Solanaceae > Nicotiana > Nicotiana sylvestris. The sequence goes on from NC_091058.1 coordinate 98,826,222, forward strand.
GTTTAAAAGTTTTTAAGCTTGAATCCGAGGATGATTTGGTGTGTTGATATTGTTTTGAGTGTTCCGAAGGTTTGACTAAGTTTGAATGTTGATATGTGACTTGTTGGTATTTTTGGTTGAGGTTCTGAGGGCCTCAGGATGAATTCGGATGGTTAACGGAGGATTTGGAGATGGAATTGTGCAGCTGAAGCTGCTGCTTCTGATGTTTCTGCACCTGCGCAGTGGGAACTACAGGTGCGAGGTCCGCAAAAGAGAAAAGGGATTGCAGATGCAGAAGTTTGGAAGGCTGGGCACTGTGCGCAAGTGCGAAAATTGGCCGCACCTGCGAACCCGCAGGTGCGAGGAAAGAGGCGCATGTGCGGAGTCTAGGCGGATAAGTAATTTTTGTAGGTGCGGTGCTTGGACCGAAGGTGCAGCGGCGCAGATGCGAGAAAAAGGTACCGCAGGTGTCAGATGCCTGGGCATAAGGTATATAAGGAACACTTCGCGAATTTTTGGGGTATTCTTCAAAATTTTACTCGGACTTGGAGTTTTTTGGCGAGTTTTGAAGAGGGAATTAAGGGGATTTTCATTGAGGTAAGTTACTTGAGCTCAATACTCATGATTATGGTAATTTTCAGTTATTTATGCATGTAATTAGTAGAAATTAGGGATGAAATTGAGGGGGTTAGGGCTTGATAATTGGAGAGTTTGATTTAGGGATTTGAGGAGTCAATTGAGGTCGGATTTTTATAAATTTAGTATGGTTAGGCTCGTGAGTGAATGAGCTTTCTAGTTTTGTAATTTTTGTCGGATTCCGAAATGTATGCCCGGGGACCAGGTTTGAGAGGATATCGGGATTTGTGCCTAATTTGATAGTTTTTCTTGTGGAATTCATTCCATTAGCGTATATTGATTGTAATGTTCTGGTTGTGAATAGATTTGGAGCAATTAGAGGCCGAGTCGAGGGGCAAGAGCATCACGGAGTAGGGATTTGACTGGTTTGAGGTAAGTAATGATTGTAAATCTAGTCCTGAGGGTATGAAACCCCGAATTTTGTGTCGTTTTACTATTTTGAGGTGAAGCACATGCTAGATGACGGGTTTGTGGGCATGCACCGTTGGGGATTGCGACTTGGTCCGTCCCGTAGCAACTATAAGTTGCGTATTTGGTTGAAACTATATGATACTTAAGTGTTCTAGAAAGCTTTTTTGTAAATTGGGCTGAATGCCATATTTGGGCCTTGTGCCAGAGCTACCTGGACCCTTAGAAGCCTTTTTCTTATTATCCTCCCATTGTTTTGATTGAAAATCTATACTCTGTCATGCTATATTTACTGGTTTCATAACTCAGTCTTTATCATTCTATTTTGATGCATATAAAATATTATTTTGGGCTGAGTACCCTGTTTTTACTGATAGCCCGAGTGGCTTGAGAGGGTTATGACTGAGTAAGCCCGAGGGCCTGTCTTGTGAGGATATTTATGGGATCAGGCTGCACGCCGTAGCATGTTGTTACTGATTCATGATTGAGTGAGGCTGAGGGCCTGATTGCTTTATGCCACGAGGTGGCTTGTTATAGCGCTTGGGATGAAGGAGCCCCTCCGAAGTCTGCACACCCCCAGTAAGCGCAGGTACCCTGAGTGAGTGATATGAGATATGCCTGAGGGGCTGTGTACGAGTGACTGTGAGGTTTGCCTAAGGGGTTGTATATAAGTGATATTCTGCCCGAGGGGCTGCTTATGAGTGATGTTTTTACCGAGGGGTTGTTTACGATTTTATCACTTTTACTCTCTTTTGCATTGAGCCTCTATTGAAACTATTAAAAAATATCTTCAAATGATTTTTACCGAAAATTGGATTTTAAACGAGATGATTGGACTCACATACTGATTTGAAAGCATGGTGTAATTATTGAGTTTTCATGATGTGGACTTTAAGTGTTTACTACTCGTCACTACTGCTCAGTCTTTATTTACTATTATTACTTACTGAGTTGGTATACTCACATTACTCTCTGCACCTTGTGTGCAGATTCAGGGGTTGCTGGACGTACTAGCGAGTGTTGATTTCATCAGTCGCGGATCTGTTGGAGTTAGAAAGGTAGTTGCATGGTGATTGCAACCATGCTCTTCTCCCTCCTATCTTCCTATAGATGTTATTAGTTGTTTTCCAGACTGTATTAGTCTTAGTATTATTGTATGGTTCTAAGTAGACGCTCATGACTAGTGACACCTCGATTTCGAGCTTTTCTTTCCGCACTTTTGTTATTCAGATGTTCTTTATGAAGTTTTATTATTTAATAGCATGGATTTATCTTTGAAAATGAAATATTGCGTTGTTTTTGGTAAAGAGTCAGCTTTCCTAGTTCCACGATAGGCATCATCACGACAGGGTAGTTTTAGATCGTGACAAGGGATGAGATTAATTGAAGATAAAGAGGTGTGAGTTATGAAAATAAATTTTTTAATATATAATAAATTGAAAGTAAATTGAAGATAAGATTATGGTAAATTGTAAAATTTCTTTAACATTGTCCATGGCGGATGAGGGGATTAGATTGAATTCGAATCTATTAGAGAGTTGATTTAAAAAGTAATCGATCTTAAGTGAAAATTTAGGTTTCTCCTTAATGAAATAGAAGATAATCATCTCTTGTTATTGAGCTTGTATCGTTTTGGTTATATTGTTGCGCTTTTAACTTTCTTTGAACCCTTTTTGGTTTTTGCTTTACAATTGGTTTAGTTACGTAAATCCTATTATGTTTGATTGGATCCTGAAAGTGTATGGGTTAAAATCTGAACAAGAGAGGATTGCTAAGAGCCGATTAGGCCGAGGTCGTGCTCAAGGTGGAAGGAACCTATTGGCGAGCTGAGTAGCTAGGGTCGAGGTCGAATACTCATATCGGCTCTAACAGCTAGTTTAGTAGTGACATATTTTAGGAAACTATTCCACAGAATATTCTCTGCACTTGTACTTTCAGTTAGGTAGGGGATATGTCTCATATAAAGAGGAATAGAGAGAGAGAAGAAGGGGTATGTAATTTTCTATATGATAAGTTCTTTTATGAAAAGTTGACTCTCAAGTAGATTACAAATATTACTTTTCCATAAAGATTCCATTTGTTGTTCATCTCAGACTTCCTCACATCAGATCCGAGAAAGCCCCCTATATTCCCACGTTTGTTTGTCTTACATCATTGTCACAGAGAAGAATCATCCACCTCATTCAATATTTGGATGAATCATTCCCTCTATTTACATTTATTTCCATTTAGTATATTTATTGCTCACCATTCCCCCACCACATGCTTGTAATTGTGCCGTTTAATACCCATTGTATTAAATTGGTTTAAACGCAATTCAACGTTATTTGTGTAACTAGTTTTAGATCTAGGATTTATTATGTTTAATTAAGATTTACCCATTATTCTCTTATTTAATTAGTTTAACAAAAAAGCTTGACACTTTTTGGTCAAGCATTTTGGTACCGTCTGTGGAAATTTTCAAGTTAAAACTTTAGTTTCTTCTAGATCTAAAAAATACCATTGCAAAAACCCTATACTTCTTTGTTTGCACAAATCTAACAAGGCATGCAACTGAGAGGAAAAGAGGAAGGCGATCGTCGACCTCACCACCAACCTCCTCTACACCATCAACGAAGTGGACAAATCGGAGGGCAAAGATACAACACCAAACACCTCTCCTAGGCGAAACAACTCGTCTCCACCTCTCGGCAGCATCACGACCTCGCAAGTAAGGGGGCTTTTACATCCATAACAGAAGAGGTACCACCAGCAGTAAAAAGGCTACTTGAGGCATGGTTGACAAACACACAAACTGGCTTCCTCGACAAGCCCGCTCGGAGGTCGAGTAGAGAAGAGGAAAGGGTCGGCGTTGCATCGACAGCTGACGAGCAGCAGCACCCCCCCTCCGATAATAGGTATTAATCATAATGCTAGTGATGCAGGTAATGACACCCTCACCACCATTTTGAGGAAAATGGAGCAGATGGAGAACGAGAATAAAATGCTCTGTAGCCAAATAAAATAACACCAAGAGAGGGTAGAAAAAATACCGGGTGCCCCAAAACTTTTGCCAAAAAGGGACGTCGGTCGGTTTTTGAGTAGCCATATAGCGATGAGGTTGCACCACACGCCATACCAAAGACCTTCAAGATGCCACCGTATTTAAAAATATACGATGGCACGACGGACCCGGAGGATCATGTGACCCACTATGTCACTGCAGTGAAAGGCAACGACCTCACCAAAGAGCAAGTATCATCTATATTACTGAAGAAGTTTGGAGAAACCCTAACCGGGGAAGCGCTAACTTGGTACTCGCAGTTACACGTGCGTTCCATAGAAACGTTCAAGGAAACAGCAGACAAGTTCGTCACCGCCCACGCAGAGGCAAAGAAAGCAGAGCGAGGGTGAATGACATATTCGCCATAAAACAATAGCCTGGCAAAGGACTCGGGGACTTCCTCACCCGGTTCGACCGTGTAAAAATGATTCTTCCCAATATATCTGAGGGAATAGCGGTATCTGCTTTGCAATATGGGCTAAAGTTATTGAGCCGACTCATAAAATACCCTCCAACCACTTGGGACGAGATACACAACGCCTACTGTGTTGAGTAAGAGCCGACAAGGACGACCTCAACAGACATGCCCAACGTTTGACCTCAGTTCAAATAGAGTCCAGGAAGGACCGAAGAAACAACAACATGAGAGATCTGGTGGGATCCCGACCTAATCGGGAAAGACATCAACCTTACGTTAGAGGAACCCCCATGCCACCTCCACGCCACGATGAAAGGACCATCTAGGCCACGAATAGGAATCCACCGAAATAAGAGAGGTACGCCCCCTTAATTATTTGCTCACAATTTTTGTGTTTCCCCCTCAGAAATAGTCTACGCACTGGAGAAGCTCGACCCAAAAGTGAAGTGTCCACAGAAGATGAGATCCGATCCGAGCATTAGAAAGTCAAATACCCTTTGCGAATTCCACCAGGAGTGGGGTCATAAAACCGAGGACTGTATCGCCCTAAGACAGAAGGTCGTGAACATGCTTCACAAAGGGCACTTAAAATAACTGATGAGAGATCGAGGAAGATTCAACTTCGCCCGAAGGCGCGAACAACACCAGGGACCGCCCAAACAACCTTCCCCAGCTCGAACCATTCAAATGATCATCGGAGGGGGTGACGACGCATCAATCAACAGCGTGAAGTTTACAACCACCCACAAGCTCAAATGGTCCATCACCCATGAACGGTACGACAAACTCGAAGAAAATATCATCTTCGATAAGTCAGATACCCGCAGTTTAGTCCTTTCTCACTATGACGCTCTTGTCATTACTTTACGCATCTTTGATAACGATGTAAAACGTATTATGGTCAATGACGGGAGCGGCGTGCGCATCATCCACCCTCGAGTTCTCACCCAAATGAAGCTCAATGACAAGATAGATCCACGTTGCTTCACACTAATAGGTTTTAACAATGCAGCTGGGAACGAACATCTGGAGAAAGCAAGCTGCCCGTCCTGGCCGGTTGCGTCACTTTGGAGACCACATTTCACATCATGGACCAGGATACAGCGTACAATGCCATCATAGGTCGACCTTAGATACACGTCATGAAGGCCGTCCCCTCCAGCTTATATCAAGTCATCAAATCTCCCATCCTCTGGGGAATATTCAGCATCCGAGGAGAGCAACGCACTGCCCGAGAATGCTACTGAATCACCTAAGACTGCATATACAACCAACAACTAAAACACAAGGCCGAGGAGGCATAGCAATTAGCAAAGTCGGGGTCAGATAGTGATGAGGGAAAAGACGTCATTAAAGACCCCGAGATCGTAGAAGCCACAGGGTCGACCGTAGAGGACCTCGACCCCGTCCAACTATATGATAACGACCCCAGCAAGAAAGCTTTCATCGGCCATAAACTCCAAGAGCTAGGTAAATTCCCCCAATTCTTAAAAAGTAACGTAGACCTGTTTGCTTTTTCCCATGTCGACATGCCAGGTATCCCGAAGGAGATAGCAACTCACAAGTTGAATGTTGACCCATTTTACCCCACAGTAAGACAATTTAAACGAAAGTTCAACTCTACAATAAATGACGCGGTCCGTGAAGAGGTTGAAAAATTGTTAGAATATGGTTCCATCATAGAATCGAAGTACCCTCAGTGGGTCACCAACGTGGTCATTGTGAAAAAAAAGAATGAAAAGTGGTGGATGTGCGTAGACTTCACAGGTCTAAACAAAGCTTGCCCAAAAGACTCGTTCCTGCTGCCCCATATTGACCAACTCATTGACACAGCAGCCAGGCACGAACAGCTAAGCTTCTTGGACGCCTACTCGGGGCTACAACCAAATCCTCATGGAGGAGGAGGACCAGAAAAAAACCACTTTCATAACCCACCAGGGAACATACTGCTACAGGGTTATGCCGTTCGGGTTGAAAAATGCAGGGGCAACATATCAGAGGCTAATAACTAAAATATTCAAAGATCAACTTGGCAACACCATGGAAGTATATATAGACGACATGTTGGTCAAGTCAAAAAGGAAGGAATACCACATTGACCACTTGAGGGAAGCCTTCGACATACTGGGAAGGTACAAAATAAAATTGAACCTCGAAAAATGCGCCTTCGGCGTAACCTCTGGAAAGTTCCTCAGCTTTTTGGTATCGCAAAGAGGCATCAAGGTCAACCCTGACCAAATCAAGGCCATAGAAGGAATCCCAGAAAACTTAACCAGCAAGAAACAGGTGCAGAAGCTGACCGGCTGTATAGTCGCTCTGTTGAGATTCATATCACGATCCTTTGATAGGTGCCACATATTTTTCGACATACTCAAAAAAGATAATGGAATCCAATGGATTTCCGAGTGCGTCGATGCCTTAAAAGAACTAAAGGCCGGTCTATCTTCGCCCCCTGTTTGCTAAGGAAGAACCTAGAGAGTGTCTTCTTATCTACCTGGCTGTGTCCGATGTCGTAGTAAGTGCAGTCCTTGTACGAGAAAATAAAGGTACGCAATCTCCAATCTACTACATTAGCAAAACTTTGGTCGACGCTGAAACGAGGTACCCCACCTCGAAAAGCTAGCGCTAGACTTGGTCGTAGCTTCACGAAAACTTAGACCCTATTTCCAGTGTCACCCTATCTTGGTGGTCATGAATATTCCTCTAAGGAGTATCCTGCACAAACCCGAACTATCAGGCAGATTGGCCAAGTGGGCCGTAGAGCTGCGCAAGCACGATATAACCTATCAGCCGTGAATGGCAATAAAGTCTCAAGTACTTGCCGACTTCGTCACCGACTTTAGTGCAAAGATAATGCCTGAAGTCAAAAGGGAAACCGCCAATACCTCCACAAAAATGCACGACCAATGGGTTTTGTACACTGATGGCGCTTCTAACGCGTCAGGATCTGGACTGGGACTCGTGCTCGAGGTCCCAACAGGCAAAATAGTTTGCCAATCTATATGGTTCCCTGATATGACTAACAATAAGGCCGAGTATGAGGCCGTGATTGCAAGTTTAAAATTGGCACTCAAGTACGGAGCACGACGAGTAGTCCTACAACGCGACTCGCAACTCGTCATCAACCAAGTCACAGGGACTTTCCAAATCAAGGAACAACTGCTACTAAAATACCAGGCCAAAATTTGCAAACTATTACCCGAGTTTGACGAATGCCAACTCGATCAAATACCCAGAGCATAGAACATCGAAGCAAGGGGACTCGCCAAACTGGCAGCAACTACCAAAAGCATAACCAGAGAAGGGTAAATGGTTACCCTCCTCCATTCATCGATCGATCAAATCGAGGTATGAACTATAAACTTGACTTGGGACTGGCGCAATCGTATTATCTCATATTTGCAGGACGGAGTGCTCCCACTCGATAAAAAAGAAGCCAAAAAGCTTCGAATGTAAGCGGCCAGGTACAACGTCATCAATAACGACTTGTACAAAAGAATGTATGGCGGCCCCCTAGCAAAGTGCTTAGGACCAAATCAAATGCGGTGCATCCTCGAAGAAGTACACGAAGGTCACTACATAGCTCATATCGGCAATCGAGCTCTTGTCATATACCTCATACGAGTGGGCTACAATTGGCCCATGATGAAAAAGAAGGTCGCCGACTTCGTTAAAAAATGCGAGAAATGCCAAAAATATGCCCCCATGATCCACCAAGTGGGCGAGCACCTCCACTCAGTCACCTCGCCCTGGACTTTCATCAAATGGGGAATGGATATCGTCGGACCCCTCCCAGCGGGATGAGATAATGTATGATTTCTTTTAATTTTAACTGACTATTTTTCCAAGTGGGTAGAAGCAGGTGCATTCGCCCAAATACGCGAGCAATAAGTGATCACATTCATATGGAGGAACATCATATGCCGCTTCAGCCTCCATAAAGAGATCAGTTGTGATAACGGGCCCCAGATTACTGGGAAAAATATCGTCGAGTTCTTTGAAAAATGGCATGTCAAAAGAATACTCTCCATGCCATATCACCCCGCGGGCAATAGCCAGGTGGAGTCCTCTAACAAATCAATCTTCAACATCATGAAAAAAAAGCTCGAGAACGCCAAGGGACTGTGGCCGGAATTGCTGCCAGAAGTGCTATGGGCATACCGCACAACACCAAAAACAAGCATATGAGAAACACCATATTCGCTAGTCTATAGGACTGATGCGGTAATACCGGTCAAGGTCGGAGAACCAAGCATGAGATATTCACACGAGAGCGGACCAGTCAATGATGAGAGCAGGAGGCAAGACCTCGACGAGGTCGAAGAGCGAAGAGATATGGCTTACATAAGGATGGTCTCTCAAAGACAACAAGTGGAGGGAACTACTTACTCAAAGCCAAAACATAAGCAAGCAAGGATCCACGAGAAGGAAAACTTGGGACTAATTGGGATAGCCCATATAAGATTACGGCAGCAGCAAGCAAAGGGTCATTCCAACTAGAAACAATGGAGGGGAAGTTATTACCGAACAACTGGAACGTCGCCCAGCTCAAGTACTTTAACTTCTATGAAAAGATGTTCTCTGGGCTGTACTCTTTTTCTCTTACCTGAGTTTTGTCCCAATTGGGTTTTCTCAGGGAGGTTTTTAATGAGGTGACAAGGAGGACATATTGAAGTTTAAGGCTCGAGCAGGATAGATTGCAAGTTGGCAAGTTCATTATCCGACCCCTCGAATACTTCTCCAGGCCGAACAATAAAGGGACTAGATAGATAGATTGCGACTGGGACCAGCCCGAAAAGCATGTAAACTTCGATATATATGAAAGCAAAGAATACAAACACATGATGTTCAAATCAAGTTCTTTGTGCAACATTTGACCCCGTTCGAATGTACTAAGAGTCAAACATTCGACCTCGCTCGAATCGACTCACATTCGACTTCGTTCGAATTAACTAACATTCAACCTCATTCGAATCAGCTAAGATTCAAACATTCGACCTCGCTCGAATCGAATCACATTCGACCTCATTCGAATTAACTAACATTCGACCTCATTCGAATCAACTAAGAGTCAAAGATTTGACCTCGCCCGAATCGACTCACATTCGACCTCGTTTGAATTAACTAACATTCAACCTCCTTCGAATCAACTAAGAGTCAATATTCGATGTCACTCGAATCAACTCACATTCGACTTCGTTCAAATTAACTAGCATTCGACCTTGTTCGAATCAACTAAGATTCAACATCCGACCTCGGTCGAATCAACTCACACTTGACCTTGCTCGAATTAGTTAAACATTCGACCTTATTCGAATTCATATTCGACCACACTCCAATTCACCTCATGCTCAACCTGACTTAAGTTAGATTAACAACTTTGTTTGAATTAAGTACGACATGGGATTTCACCCAAATTCAACCAAAGATATACTCGACCATGTTCGAAATAACATGTACCAACACAACTCTTCCAAAGAAAAACATTCGAAGAAAAATAAAAAGGCCCAAGAATAAATAGCAAAAGGTTGTGATCATTCCATTACAAAAAGAATATCTTAAACTAAGTACAAAGCATCATACCACATCGTCCCCGCCTTCGCCACTGCCACCTTCACTAACTAGTCTAGCAGCACCATCTTCATCATCGCCCCCACCATTAAGATACTCATCGTCATACCTAGCATCAGATGCAAGCCCATCTAAATCATCATCACCATCGTTGGTACCAGTCATAGCGGGGTCATAACCGCAGGCAATCCTTGTGTCACGTGCCTTAACACGGGTATCTTCAAAATCGGCCTCAGGAATTTTCCTCGCCATCATCAAATTCCTATATATGTCCATCTGAGCCTCAGCGTGGATCCACTTCTCATATAAATGCTACGGAATGTTGGATAAAGCAGAAGTATGATAGGAAAATGGTCGATCCAACAGTCGCGCCTTCTTGGCCTCAAGAGCGGCAACTTGATCACTAAGGATCGAAACATCTCTATCGAGCCCACCAATTTGCTCATCAAGTCGTGCCTCCCCCAGCGCGGACATTTCCACATCAGTTGCATGCTCAGAGCTAAGGACGTGGATGAAGTCCTCTAAAGCCGCCACCTTTGCCAAAGCCGCTACCCTAGCCTTCTCGGTTCCCTATAACTCTGCCACTTTCTCGATCAACTCACCACTCAGGTCGGCAACTCTGATCGTGCTTTTCTCAAGCTCTGCCCGCAGGGATGCCACTTGCGCTTGAAGGTCAACACACTCGGCCACGACCCCCTTGCTCACCTCGAGTTTGTCGGATTAAGGTGTGTTAGGGAACCTATAGCAAATAACTCATATTATACCAGTTTGCATCACTAGAGATCAGGTAAGGGCTTAAATTACCTTGAGAGGAAGGTGTTAGGCACCCCTTGAAGTCCGCAATGGTGGGTCCCGACCGAACTTAAATTATGTGAATTAGTCTAAGGAAGCGAACAAACTATTTAATAAGGATGAGGGATAAAGTTTTTAGCCTATAGGATCATCCCGTGCAACATAAACAATACTTCGTAACTCCCCCGAGACAGAGGTGTTACTCATATTATCCAGCGGGCACATACTATGATCTCCTGCTACCCAATTACTATCTTTGAGTTTTTTACCTAAAGCGCTCTAGTTGATTCTAACTCATGTCCTATGCGTGCACTACCCGTACCATACCTAAGGTCCTAGAGGTATTGAGACCTCTATTTAGGAAGGTCCTAGACTAGGCCTAAGGTTCTCAAAATTGTAAAATACTAGGCGACAAGCAAAACAATTAGGACTTTTCAAATAAAGACAAATATGGGCTCACATTAACCTCCGCATATAAATAGCAAATGCACACAACTGATTTAGTAGGCTTTATTAATCTTGGAGTCCTATAGGCATGATATCTATGTGATGAATAGGCGAGCAGTAGTATGCATAGACAGTTCTTCATGCGAGTATTAGGGCCTACGTATATTTGCCTACTGATTTTAATTCAGTACAATATCTGGGCGTCTCAATAGTAAATCACAATCATAAGTCCAGAATTATTGTTAAATCCTATAGGCATGTTGTCTAAGTGGTTGACAGTGAAAATCGAATTCTGAATCAATTAATAGAATCATATAGGCATGACTTCTACGAGTGTGATGATTATTACCCTATAGGCATGATTTCTAGGATTGAACTGGTTTTAATCCTATAGACATGATTTCTATCATTGAACTGATTTTAATCTCATAGGCATGATTTCTATCATTGAACTGACTTTAATCCTATAGGCATGATTTCTAGCATTGAGCTAATTTTAATCCTATAGGTATGATTTCTAGATTTGAGCAATATATGAGCAGGAATTTATACACATTGAGCTAGAAAATAATTGAGCAAAATATAGATCATATAGGCATGATTGCTAACATGCGATTACTAGAAAAATTGATACACCTAAAGGCAGGATTTCTAACAGATCACAGTGCTAGTCCTACAGGCAGGATTTCTAACATGTAAACGCAATATAGAACCTATAGGCAGGATTTCTAACATAATATAGAACTTATAAGCAGAATTAATAGCACAAATAGAGACCCTATAGGCAGGACTTCTACTCGATTTAGCAATTGAAAATAAGAAGCCTTTCCCGATTTTACTAAATACCCTAGAGTTGTTTGTTACAAAATTATTACAGACTAGATTAATGAATGAATTACATACTAATCATGAAATAAACTATAGAGAGCCTACAACAGGCCCAAATACACTCGGGCAACCCAGGTCTTCAAACCATAGCAGACCCAAGGCTCACTTTTACAGGTACACAATCAGTGGAGAATGATTCACCCATAGCACACAGAACCCAAATCTCTAGTGTGTCAAAGTCCCGAAGGGCTTCAAGAACCCAGAGCAATGCTCACACTAAAGAATAAATACTCAAAAATAGTTTAAAGGAGGTTAGAAACCAAACCTCAGTGCGTCAGAGTTCACAAGAGTCTCACATGGACCCCGAGAAATACTCACACTGAGGAGGTGAAGGATAGAACCTAAAAGACCTAAGAATAGGAGTTTAAAAGTAGCAACATATAAAAAGAGGCAACGGTAAAGGACAGATTTAAAAACAGATTTGATTTTAGGAAAAAGCCATCATAACAGAGTTTAAAACATAGAATATAAAGGCAGAATTGCATTAAGAAGACAAATTGGCAAGATTTGAAAAGTTGTTTATGCACAGATGCATAGTACTTGATAAGTTAAACTCTGAAAGGCCTAATTAGGCTAAGTGTACATGCTAGCATTAAGGACAAATTGTTTAATCACAGAAACATTTAGACAACGCATTAAGGCAAACAGTCAGATAATCACATGAATCCAAACGGATGCAAAACACATTAGAAGGCAAGTTATTAGGGCATATGAATGACAGAGAAAGGTTTAATACAAGTTTGTAAAGACTCAGGATTGATTAACTAATGAATATACTAGTATTATCCTAAAGATGCTAAGTTTAGGATAATTTCAGAACTAACAAAACAGCATACGTGAAACAAGTTAGAAGGTATTTAGCCAATCACCTAAGAGGATTCATATTATTCAAAACAACCAGTCTCAGAACTAACAGTATCAATTATAGGAATAAAGGAAATCACAGGAACATAGAAGTGGTAGAATCATGCTCAGAATGGACTTTAAACATGCTGGATCATAAACACAATTCATGGATACATAGAAAGGAAACGACAAAGGATAGTCACTCACCAGTTAGGCAAGAAAAGCAAGAATAACACCACAACAATCGAGAACCCAGAATATTTGGTCTTGGCTTTCAGCCGACCAAACCAGAGATAGAACGAGATAGCAAAGAGAGCACAGAGCCAAATCTTAAGTTTATCAGTGAGAGTATATTGATTTCTCCTCTGTCCTAAAGGGGAAAAGGGAGGGGTTTATATGTAGTATAGTATAAACATGAAACATGGTAAATATTAAATACATAATCAATTAGGATCTAATTTTTAGGCATGTAATCATGCGAGTAACACTTAAAATAAGGGGATACAACATATAATAAGGAAAATATCATATAAGAATCGATTAACAATCAGATTTAGGGCAAAATAAGGTAAAAAGAAAGGAAACACGGTAGATTAAATAGAAATAAGTAAAATATTAGTCAAATACGAGAAAGGAAAAAATATCAATCATAAACCAGTAAAGAACAAGGAAAGGTCTCAAATCCTAGTTGAGACTGATGCTTTGAATCAGACCAGAGATACAAGAATTGTTCAATAAAACATGTATATGGATGAAAGATCGTCCAGATCTTCACAGAATCAGGGTGAATCTACCCATAATTGAGGTAGTTATTGCCAAAAATAGGGCAAGTATCTAAATAATACCATAGACGAGCGTATAATGATAGAGTAACATAAAATAGGTAAGTAAATCATGGATTGATTCCATGTTGAGCCAAAATAGGAGAGATTTGGGGGTGACGGTGCTAGGGTTTTACAAAAAAAAAGTGAGGGTTTTAGAGAGTATAGAGATAGTAGGGTTGGGATAATGAGGGTTAGGGTTTGGGATAGATAGGTTAAATTAAAGGAAGGGAGTAATATGAGCCATTGATCTTAGAGATCAACGGTTGTGATTTAAAAAGTTTTGGGTCGGTACCGGACTGGGTTAGGGGGTTATGGATTGGGCTTAAGTGTTGGCCCAAGAATCTGGATAGGTGTTTTAGGTAAATGGGCTAAGGGGTTGGTAGCTTAGGTCCGAAATTAGTGAATATATGGGCTATTGGTTAAATACCCAATTTAATTAATAAAAGAGTTTGTAAAAAATGATAAATAAAATAGTGAAAAATATTATTTGTACATAAAAATGATTAATAAAAATTATTTATTACTATAAAAGCATAAAAAGTTATTTTTGCATAAATAAAGTAATCATAAGTATATAAGGGATATTATTGCAAAATATACAATTTTAACCTAAAGATGTAAATATAATTATAATAAATACATCAAAAATATTTAAGGCTTAATATGGATATAAATGATGAAGTTAGATGACAAAATCATCATAAAAATGATTTGTGATTGAATTAATGATTATTTATACAATAAAATATTGGAATAAATTAATTAAAAATCTTTTAAAATTATAGAAAAATTAGGAAAAATACTTGATGATGCTCATGCACTATTTTGAAAGTATATATTCATGTTTGAAATATATGAGGGAAAAATTGGGTATCAACAGCTGCCCCTCTTTACCCGGGAAGGATGAAAGAGTTGTCGGGTAAAGAAATGATGACTGATTTTGACCGAATGGAATGATTTGAAAAAATATAGGATGCACTTTGGTTTCTGAGCTGCCTACATATCCCTGGTTTTACAGGAATCACGCCGTGTGTAGTTCTGGGCCCAACGGTGAATGAAACCAATGGAAATATTATAGGAATAGTCGTGCGTTTCAGAAAGTGTTCTTTTGGGAAGGATAGTATCGGATGGATTTATGCGGAGTTATGAATGTGAATATGAAACGTAACGGATGTGTTATAGATCAAGTATCTGAATAGACATAGAGTTAGAAGTGGGGAATTGATGGTGGTTGGTTATGTTTAAAACATTTGCGGAATGTGAACGTTGTAACGGAAACTGGAGCGAAGATTGCTCCTGTTTGAAGAAAAGTTACTTCCTGGATTACCTGCAAAACTTAAAACATAATGTGTGCAAATATATATGGATTATTGTGAGAATTTAAACATGATGCAAATTCCCTTTAGACCCTGAAGGTTGTCTTTAGATGGTGAGGATGATGTCCTTAGACCATGACATCTTGGGCCATGAATCATGAGATAAGGGATTCGCAGGCCATGAAATGATGTTCTCGGGCTATGAAGATGGTGCCTCCAAACCATGATGCCTTTGAATAATGATGTGCGAGATTAAGAGATCCTCAGGCCATGGCATTGTGTCTTCTGGCTATGAGGATGAGGCCTTTGGACTATGACGCCTTTGGAAAATCTAGCTATATATCAGCCCATGAGATGCAGAGACATGATGCACAAGACAGAGCTCAGTCTTGTGTAGAGTTTGGGAGCAGAGCTTATCCCCGAGAGAAGAGAATAATGTAAAGTTTTGAACAACGCAACATTTGCGGTTATGCAAGGAGAGACAATGCTTTGTCTCGTGAGAAGGCAGTGCTCATCCTTATGCAAATGGAGAGGCAGGGCTTAGCCTCATGCACAAATTGAGATGGGGTTTAGTCTCATGCAAAGAGAAGGCAATGCTTAGCCTTATGCAAATAGGAGGCAGGGCTTAGCCTCATGCAAGAGTTGAGACAGAGCTTAGTCTCGTGCAAATAGAAGGCAATGCTTAGCCTTATGCAAACAAGGAGGTAGGGCTTAGCCTCATGCAAGAGTTGAGACAAAGCTTAGTCTCATGCAAAGAGAAAGCAATGCTTAGCCTTATGCAAATAGGGAGGCAGGGCTTAGCCTCATGCAAGAGTTGAGACGAAGCTTAGTCTAATACAAAGAGAAGGCAGTGCTTAGCCTTATGCAAATAGGGAGGCAGGGCTTAGCTTCATGCAAGAGTTGAAACAGAGCTTAGTCTCATGCAAAGAGAAGGCAATGCTTAGACTTATGTAAATGGGGAGGCAGGTCTTAGTCTCATGCAAGAGCTGAGACAGAGCTTAGTCTCATTCAAAGAGAAGGCAATGCTTAGCTTTATGCAAATGGGGAGGCAGGGCTTAGCCTCATGCAAATGTAAGAGTAAGAGTGAAGTATTCTTAGCTGGAAATATGTTTATGCATAGCAATTTTGTTGTCGTGACAATGCTTATGGTGATAATCTATTCCTGCATCCAAAGAAAGTTTGTGAGTTTTGCGGGGGAGGTTGGTTTGTGCCTTTGCCTACTTGCTTTGCTCCATTCTGCTTGAGGATCTTGTTTAAGTCACCATGGGTAGCACTTGGCTAGAAAAGTTTCTTTTCAAAAAGTATGCGCGTATGTTTTTCAAAGACATAGTAATATGTAATTTAGAAATCAGTTAGATGAACTAGTAACTATGACGTTATTAGAGACATTGTGACCTTCTTTGCCATAGAATTTTGAGGGTCCTCAAAATTCTTCCCCAGTTATCTAAATGACCTTCTGGCTATTCCGTATGTAATGTTGTTGGCTGAACTTGCTTCGGAATTTTGAAGGTCCTCCTCAAAATTCTGCCCCAGTTTTGATTGTGGAGAAAATGGAAGTTTTATTGAATTGTGACCGAACCCACAGGGCTGCCTACATATCCCCTCTTAAACGGAAATCAGGTCAAGCGTAGTTCAATTACATGGTTCATATCCCCTCTATGAACCATGTAAGGACCTTGCCAATTAGGTGAAAATTTCCCTTTGGCTTCATCTTGATATGGAAAGATTCGCTTCAACACCTGTGTAACGACCCGGCCGGTCGTTTCATGAGTTACCGCTCCGTTTCCCCCATTTTTGCTTCTTATTGTCTTGTTCAGCCGTATTATGTGTTATGAGGTTGGTTGGCTCGGGTTCGGAGAGGTTTTGGTAAGGTTTGAGAGACTTAGTCTTTTTTGAGGAAGCTTAAGTTGGAAAAGTCAACCGGATGTAGACTTATTTGAAAAAGGGCTTGGATGTGGTTTTCGATGGTTTGGATAGCTTCGGGAAGTGATTTGGGACTTAGGAGCATGATCGGAATGTGTTTTGGAGGTACAAAGTAGATTTAGGCTTGAATTGGCGAAATTGGAATTTTGTCTTTTTCCGGTTGGTAGGTGAGATTTTGATATAGGGGTCGGAATGGAATTAAGGAAGTTGCAATAGGTCCATGGTTTCATTTGGGATGTGTGTGCAAAATTTTAGTTCATTCGGACGTGGTTTGATAGACGTTTTGATCGAAGGCAGAATTTGGAAGATTTTGGAATTTCCAAGCTTGAATCCGATGCAAATTTGGTGTTTTGATGTTGTTTTGAGCGTTCTGAAGGTTGTAACAAGTTTGAATGATGTTATGGGATAGGTTGGCATATTTGGTTGAGGTCTCGAGGTCCTCGAGTGAGTTTCGAGTGGTTAAACGGATCATTTCAAGTTGAGAAAAAATTGTAGAAAATCTGTTGTGAGTGTTGTAGACTTTTGTCCTTCGCATTCGCGAAGGGTTAGGCTGAGAGGCTGGAGGTTTGGCCTTCACATTCACGAAGGAGGTCCTGCATTCGCGAAGGGTTGGAGTCTGGAAGCTTCGCGTTCGCGAGAGAGCGGACGCGTTCGCGATGGTTTGAGTTGCTAAGGCATCGCGTTCGCGAGGGGGTCGTCGCGTTCGCGTATAAGGAATAAGTGGTCAAATCCTGGTTGTGCTTCACGAACGCAAGGCGTTGACCGCGTTCGCGATGAAGGATTTTTAGTTGCTGGGCAGAATGTTTAAAAGACCCATTTCTGCGATTTTGGGTCTAAGTCCTCCATTTTTGGGCGATTTTGAAGCTTTTTGAAGGGGATTGAAGAGGAAATCAAGGGGGAACACTTTGAGGTATGATTTATGGACTTAATACTCAATCCTAATGTGATTTCTACCTAATTAATCATGGAATTTGTAGAATTTAAGCCTAAATATTGAAGAACTAGGGCTTGTAATTGGAGACCTTAAATTAGGAAATTGAGGGACCATTTGTGGTTGGATTTTTGTACTTTTGATATGAATGAACTCGGGGAGTGATAAGGAGTCCATTGATGTAATTTTTGTCGGATTCTGAGACGTGGGTCCGGGGGTCGGTTTTGGCCAATTTCGGGATTTGTGTTGTAATTTGATTTCTTTCGAGTGGGCTTTGTTCCCTTAGCATATTTTGATGGTTTTGCACTGATTTTGGTTAGATTTGGAGCATTCGGAGGACGATTCGAGAGGCAAAGGCATCGCGGGCTAGAGTTTGGACCGGATAGAGGTGAGTATTTCACATCGTTGTGCTATATTGAGGTGACGCACACGCTAGATGACGAGTGTGGAGTCGTACACTATTGGGGATTGTGACTCAGTCCGTCCCGAATGATTGTTTTACTGCATATTTGATTGAAAACTATTTGCTATCATCATGTTTTGGGCCGAATACCATATTTGGGCCTTGTGCCAACTGTTTTGGACCCTTAGGGGATTCTTGCTACTATTCCTCATTGTTTTGACTTTATACTTGTACTCAGTCATGTTATATTCTACTGTTTTTATAACTCAGCCATGTTTATACTATTTTGACATCTTAAATTATATTTTGGGCCGAGCATCATATTTTACTGTGCCCGAGTGGATTTTTTGAGATTTCTGACTGAGTAGGGCCAAGGGCCTGTGTTGTGAGGATTATTATGGGATCGGGCTGTACGCTGCAGCTGTGTTGTACTGATTATGATAATGAGGCCGAGGGGCTGAGTTGTACGCCACAAGGTGGCTTGACATGAGGCCGATAGCCTGTTTGATTATGCCACGAGGTGGCTTGATATTGCGCTTGGGCCGTAGGGCCCCCTCCCGGAGTCTGTACACCCCCAGTGAGCGCGGGTACCCAGTGTGATATGTGATATAGCCCGAGGGGCTGATGTTGTTCCAAGTTAATTCCCGAGGGGCTAATTTCTGTTGATATTGTGCCCGATGGGCTGATTTTATGTGTTTATCTTTTCTCGCTGATTTTCATTTAATTGTTTAACTGTTAAAAGATGTTTAAGAGAGGTTTTTACAGAATTGAGGTGTTTTTACAAGTTTTCACTGTTCTATTGCATTGTACTGATTTTATACTGCTTTTATTAGCATTTTGCTGTGCTTTACGTGCTTTCTTATCTCTCAGTTGCTTTTACTTTTATTACTCACTAAGTTGGAGTACTCACATTACTCTTTGCACCCTGTGTGCAGATACAGGAGTCTGGGGTCCTGCTAGCGAGGGCTGACTGCTTCCAGCGGGCTATTCGGAGTTCACTAGGTAGCTGCTCGGTGTTCGTAGCCCAGTGTTTCTCCCTCCTATCCTTATTTTTTCCTTGTACTGGATTCTGTAATAGACTGTGTAGTCTCTTCTCCAAAGTCTTAGACTTATGTTAGATGCTCATGACTGGTGACACCTCGATGTTGGGCTGTCTTATTTCCACAAATGTTCTATCTCACTTTTATTTTAGGATTTATAGTATGTTAATGACTTAAATAGAATTATTATATTTGTTTAAATGAATTAGGGAGTTGTGTCGGCTTTCCTTGTTTCACAATAGGTGCCATCACGACCGAGTCCAGGTTTAGGGTCATGACAAGCTGCCCTAGTGTGAACTGTCTTGGTTTAACCCTTTTATTAAAAGCTCTGGACATTCTGTTCTGATAAAGCTGACCATGACACACTGCATTCATCCTTTTTCCATCTATGAGGGCTAATTTCTCATAGTGCCTCATTACGACTTTCTTGGTTACCGCTTTGTAGGACGCAACTTTAACCCACTTAGTGAAGTAATCGATGGCCACTAAAATGAACATGTGCCCATTTGAATCAGTGGGTTCGATTGGACCAATGACATCCATTCCTCAAGCAGCAAAATGCCAAGGTGCACTTGTTGTATTGAGTTCGTTTGGCGGCACCCTTATCATATCTGCATGTATCTGGCATTGGTGGCATTTCTTGACATGCCGGATGCAATTTGTTTCCATAGTCATCCAAAAGTATCTGGCCCTGAGTATCTTCTTGGCTAGAACAAAACCATTCATATGTGGGCCGCAAGTTTCGGCATGTATTTCCTCGAGCAATTTGGAAGCTTCTTTGGTGTCAACACACCTTAATAGTCCTAGATCAGGTGTTCTTCCATACAAAATTCCTTCGCTTTGAAATAAATAATTGGACAGCCTCCGCAGTGTGCATTTCTGAGTATGGTTTGCCTGTTCTAGGTACTCTCCTTTTGCCAAATATTCCTTAATGTCGTGGAACCATGGATTTTCATCTGTTTCTTCTGTGGCATAGGCACAGTATGCCAGTTGATTGTGGATCCTCACCAGAATGGGATTGATAAAATTCTTGTCTGCATGTTGTATCATTGAGGGCAGGGAGGCCAATGCATCTGCAAATTCATTTTGGATTCTGGGGACATGCCGGAACTCTATCTTTGTGAACCTCTTCATCATCTCTTGTACGTGATGTAGATATGGCCGTATCTTGGTGTTTTCCATAGCCTATTCTCCTTGTACCTGGTGCATCAACAGGTCTGAGTCACTGATTACCAGTAGTTCCTGAACATTCATGTCGACGACCAAATTGATCTCTAATATGCAGGCTTCATACTCAGCCATATTATTGGTGCAAGGAAACCTGACTTTTGTGGACACCGGGTAGTGCTGACCGATTTTCGATACCAAGACGACTCCGATACTGACTCCTTTGAAATTTGCAGCTCCGTTGAAAAACATTCTCCAACTGTCGTAGGCTTCACCAATGTCCTTTCCTACGAATGACACTTCTTCGTTAGGGAAATACGTTTTTAGTGGTTTGTATTCTCCTCCTGCAGGATTCTCAGCAAGATGATCCGTCAACGATTGTCCTTTGACTGCCTTCTGAGTTACATAGATGATATCAAACTCACTCAGCAATATTTTCCACTTGTCCAGCTTCCCGGTAGGCATAGGCTTCTGAAAAATGTACTTCAGAGGATCCATCCTTGATATGAGCTATGTGGTATAGGCACAGAAGTAGTGCCTCAATTTCTTTGTTGTCTATGTCAGAGCACAGCAAATGCGTTCCAGCAGAGAGTACCGTGCTTCATAAGGTGTGAACTTCTTATTCAAGTAATATACGGCTTGCTCTTTTCTTCACATCTCGTCATTTTGTCCCAAAACATAACCGAAAGCCTCATCTAATACAGAGAGGTAGAGTAGCAGTGGTCTACCAAGTTCTGGCGGGACTAGGACCGGCAGTGTGGACAAGTATTCCTTGATTTTGTCAAAAGCCTTCTAACAATCCTTGGTGCAACTGGTTGCATCATCCTTCTTCAGCATTTTGAAAATTGGTTCACATATTACTGTGGATTGTGCTATGAAGCGGCTGATGTAATTGAGGCATCCCAGGAAACTCATCACGTCCTTCTTGTTCTTCGGTGATGGTAATTCTTGGATAGCTTTAACCTTTGACGGGTCCAACTCGATTCCTCGGCAGTTGACGATGAATCCCAACAATATTTTGGTGGGAACCCGAATACACATTTTGCGGGGTTCAGTTTTAAATTGTATTTCTGTAGCCGGTCAAAGAACTTCCTCAAGTCTGCTATGTGATTTGTGGCTTTCTTGGATTTGATGATGACGTCGTCAACATATACCTCTATTTCCTTGTGTATAATATCATGGAAGATAGTCATCATGGCCCTCATATAGGTGGCCCCAGCATTCTTTAGACCGAATGGCATCATCTTGTAGCAATACACTCTCTATGATGTGTAATGAAAGTTGTTTTCTTTGCGTCTTCTTCGTCCATCAAAATTTGATGATAACCCGCGAAGCAATCTACAAAGGATTGGAGTTCATGCTTGGCACAATTGTCGATCAGAATGTGTATACTTGGTTGTGGGAAATCGTCCCTGGGACTTGCTCTGTTTAAATCCTGATAGTCAACACATACCCTGATTTTCCCATCTTTCTTTGGAACCGGTACAATGTTAGCTAACCAGGTTGGGTACTCAACTACCTTGAGGACCTTGGCTTTGATCTGCTTAGTGACTTCCTCCTCGATTTTACGCTCATGTTTGGTTTGAACTTTCTGAGTTTCTACTTCACTGGTGGACACATTGGATTGGTAGGCAATTTATGAGCCACTATAGATGTGCTCAGACGGTCATGTCATCATATGACTACGCAAAAATATTCTCATATTATTTTAGGAAATGAGTGTATTCTTCCTTCTCCGACAGTGACAGGTGAATACTTATGCGAGTTTCATTGATGGTTTCAGAATCTCCCAAATTGACTATCTCGATTTCGTCCAGGTTGGACTTAGGCTTATTCTCAAAATTCTCAACTTCTCTAATAACTTCCTCAGGTATCTCATCTTCTTCTTCACTATCCATATGTTGCATTGTCTCATTACATGTCATATTCGTTGTCTGGCCCTGGATGGTGTGGCGGTCCAGTTCCTCATAAATGCTCCCGTCTCCACCGTCTGAATGATAAGGCCTTCTTCCTCCTCCTCCTCAACTATCACATTGCAATCCATATCTTCGTCTTCTAAGAATAAATTCCTTAGCCCAGCCAAGCTTCTTCTTTTTCGGATCCCCATATTGTATCAGCCTGATGGAAGGTCTGACTCAGATGCGGCATTGGCTACTCAAGAGGGTAATAGGGACCGCGCTATGGTGGCGACCAATCATCATATTCTTGCCATGTATACGGATATCCAAGCCCAAAAGTTGTACCATGACGTTTCAGCTGTATTGGTTTGGTGATGCCCTGGAGTTTCTTCCCAAGGCCTTTGCCGGGTTCATACCCTGACCATGCCATATGCTTTCTATTTTGGTGCTCCGCCATTTATCTTTGTCAATTGCATTGACACGCTCGATGCGGTGATAAGTCTTTCCGCCCAACTTCCTTATATTCTCCACGACCAGAACAATTTCTTTGGTATAAATGGGATTTCTTCCATATCCGTGAATGATTACTTCCTAATGATTTCATTCAAATTTCATAGCCTGGTGCAAAGTGGATGCGATAGCCCTAGCGGCATATATCCAAGGTTGTCCCAACAGCAGATTATAGGAGGCGGATATGTCTAGCACCTGAAATTCGACATCGAACCAAGTAGGACCCATTTGCAAACATAAATTGGTTTCCCCAATCGTGGCTCTTTGCGACCCATCGAACGCCTTCGCATTCATAGTTCCTGCTCGTATTTCATGCAAACCCTTGCCCAACCTTTTCAGAGTTGTCAGCGGATAGATATTGAGGCTGGACCCTTCGTCTATCAAAACCCTGGCAATGAACTTATCCTCGCATTGCACTGTGATGTGCAGTGCCCTATTGTGGCTCAATCCCTCAAGCGGCATCTCGTCTTCGTGAAAAGTGATCTTGTGGATTTCTAGTACTTGCCCCACCATGTTGGCCATTTCTCCACTGGTGATATTATTGCGCACGTACGCTTCATTTAACACTTTCATCAGAGCATTCCTATACGCCTTAGAATTTTATAACAACGATAGGATGGATATCTGGGCGGGAGTTCTGTTCAGATGATCAACAACAGAGTATTCTCTTGCATGTACTTTCCTCCAGAGGTCATCTGGACCAGTTTCAATGATGGGTTGTTTGGCAACAGCTTTCTTGCTTGTTCTCCCAAATTTTCAAGTGTATAGATTCTTCCAGTTCTGGTCATCCCTTGTGCAGCACCAGACTCTTCCTTTTTTTCTTTCCTTTTTCTCCTAGATTTGGCAACATAATCCCAAGGTATGGCGTTAGAATTGAAAGGTGGTGTAGATGCCACCGTCATAGTGAAGGGTATGGCTGCTTCTACTTCAAATGGAGTAGGTATAGTTGCAGGTGCTGTCACTTCACTTTCAAACGGAGCTGATGCGGCTACCTCAACTTTGACCGGTGGCTGTATCTGTACCACAATAGGAGTGAGTGTGACTGCAGGTTTCTTAGGTTCATTGATAACTAGGGATTCTAGTCTATTTTATTTGAGTTTTAGATTAAAAGTGTGTACAAGTATTCCCAAAAGCTAACTTATTGTGCTTGTTTGCAGTGTTTGGTCAAAAAGATACAAGAAGTCAAAATCAACTCAAAAAGGAGTGAAACATGCACAAGTCAAAGCTGAGTCAACTGAGCGCTACAGCGAAAAATAAACCACGGACGAGGAGGACCCACCGCTGAGGTGGTCCGCGGTGGCAAGGTTTAGAGAGCTGCATTTTTGGGATTGCAAGTTACCGCTGCCCCTGGTGCTTTTGTGCGGCAACGGTGCCTCTACCGCGATAACGGTCCTTTTATCGCGGTCAACGAAGGAGAGACTCAGAGAGTCTAAAGTTGAGCTAAAAGTTAAATACTGCGATCCGCGCTTGATTTTATGCGGTTGCGGTAGCCTCACCACTGCAGCGGTCCATTTTCCTCTGTTAGTTGTACCTCCATCAGGGGCATTTTTGTCTGAAAAATTTGGCTGTGTATAAATACTTCTTTTTTAGATTTTTAGGTCATCTTTTGTTTAGCTGAGTAAGTGAACGCTGTTTTTACCCTTTTTGAGTAATCTTAGAGCTTGTTTAATAATTAATCTTAGATTCTTATCTTGTAATTACATTTTATGGCTTCTATTTCATCTCAATATATGATTTCTTTTTCAATTATGAGTAGCTAAACCCATTAGCTAGGGTTGTAGCTCAACCCTAGTGTGGGTATTTAATGGGTCTCTTATTTTAGGGCTTAGATATTTATGGGTGATTGATTTTTGGCCTGATTTGTTCTTTTTATGTTGAATTGGTGGTTGCAAACAGTAATTTGGGCCTTTTTGACTTAGGCTCTTCTTGAGAAAGAGAGCTTAAGTCTAGGAAATTCAGACCAACAAGGAATTGGGTGTATTCAAGAGATTGATAGCCCCAATTAAAGGGTTAAACCTAGAGATAGTAATACCTGACTTGAGCCAACTTTGCTTGTACAAATTGAACACCCAATTGGGCTTGAGAAAGCCAATTAGGGCAACGTCACTCAAACTACCGAGAGGTATAGAGTGAGTAGCTACGTGCATTAGCTATATCATGATCTCAACTATAACATTATTGCCCTAAGTTCTATATCCCGTTAGATACTCACCTAGGAGTAAGTCACTTCCCTGATGCCTCTTTACCAATTTAGAAAACCCCACAAAATATCTACTTAGCTTAATTTCGTGCATCATTAGTATAAAATTAGAAATAGCAAACAAACAAAAGACTGATTGGAAATGCAATCAAGAGCACTGCACATTGCTAGATTAGATAGGAATCCAACTCCAAACATATTTTAGCTCCCTGTAGATTTGATCCCGACCTTTTCGGGTAAAAGCTGCATCGACCGCTCTTGCCACTCTATAGTGGTGTAGGGTTGGAGCCGATCAGTCGTTACCTTCCCGAATAAGCCCAATTGACCCTTCAGGATCCATTCTTCATTATTTTCTATCATATTTACTCCTTTACCCCTATGATCTAGGAGGGGATTATTGCGGACATTGGGTGTCACTTCCTTTGCTTGTATAATTTTGGTATCAATCAGGGTCTAAATCTTGTCTTTTAGAGTGCGGCATTCATCAATGGTATGTCCCTTCATACGGGAATGATATGCACATGTTTTTTTTGGGTTGACCCACTGGGAGGAGATTTCTATGGCAACAACAGGAATAGGGGTAACATATCTGGCAGCCTTCAGTCTATCATATAGTTAGTCAATGGGTTCAGTAATAGGGTTGTATTGTCTGGGTGGTCTGCAATCAAAATTGGGTCTGGGTTTTTGATAGTTTTGGCGGGTTGGAGGTGAATAATAGTAGGTTGGCTGGGTGTTATAAGTGTGGTAGGTGGTAGCGGGTTGAGGATATCTGGGGGGTGAGGGTTGGTATATGGGTGGAGGTGTTTGGTATGTGAGTGGAGATTTTGGACCTTGGGCTACCATCACTGCCCCTATCTCTTTCTTCTTTGATATACCCCCTGACTGTAATGCTTTGTTCGTAGCCTGCAATGCCTCAATATTGGTTACCATCCCACTTTT
The DNA here is from genome assembly GCF_000393655.2 of Nicotiana sylvestris. Lineage (NCBI taxonomy): Eukaryota > Viridiplantae > Streptophyta > Magnoliopsida > Solanales > Solanaceae > Nicotiana > Nicotiana sylvestris. Next base: position 98,852,401 of record NC_091058.1, read on the forward strand.
GATCCCTTCTTCAATCCTTTCCCTGAGTTTGATGATGTTAGAGAATTTGTGATTTTCGATGACCATTAACCTTGCATAGTATTGTGGATCCTGGGCCCTAACAAAGAATTTGTTCATCTATTCTTCTTCCAATGTCCGCCTAACCTTTGCAGCTTCTGACCTCCATCGAGTAGCATACTCGTGGAAAGTCTCCATCGGTTTCTTCTTGATGTTCTGTATATAGAAGACATCTAGTGTATTCTCTGTGTTAAACCTGAATTGGTCCATGAAGTCCGACGCCATGCTTACCCAATTAACCCATTTCTTGGGATTTTGACTTATGTACCAAGATATGGCGTCTCCACTAAGACTCCTCATGAGCAGCTTCATGCGAATCCTTTCATCTTTCCCAACTCCCACGAGCTTATCACAGTATGTTCTCAAATGTACCTTCAGGTCACCTATTCCGTCAAACATCTCGAACTTAGGAGGTGTGTAACCCTCCGGCAGTTCAACGTCTGGCTGAATGCATAGATCCTCATAATTCAGACCTTCAATTCCTTTGCCTCCTTCAATACCCTGGACTCGGCTTGTGAGCTTCTTGAGATCGGTTGAGTGGAATGGGGTAAGGTTTCCACGTATATGGGATTGTTTTGGTAGGTGTCGGGGGTTTAAGTGTAGTGGTGATCATTAGTTGAATTTTGCGGATCAAGGATAAGTTATGGGGTATTCTGAGGAGTATGGTAAGTGGTTTGTGGGTATTGAGTCGAGAGATGTTGGTGTTGAGGGGGAGTTAGTGTTGGTGGAGGATTAGGATTTTGGAGAGGTGTTGCATATTGGTGGGGTGCGGGAGGATTTTGCGGGCGTTGGTTTGGTATGTTTTGAGGAGGTACTTGGTTTTGAGCATTTTGTTGGTTATTGTCTGGGACGTTTAGGGTGAGGGAAACGTTTTTCAGTTTGCGGACCTGCTCAAGCTCCCCTTGCAATTCTAGTATCTTCTGTTCCAACCGTAGGACCAAATCATTCTGCGCCAGAGTACTCCGACCGTCTGAAGTTTCAACATTCTCCACGTACGCAACATTTTCTTTCCGGATACCACTCATATCATCCATCTTAGCCTTTCCCTTGCTTTTCGGATTACTTGGAAAAGGAGGAGGTGGAGGGCCTCTGGATATGGTGAATATGCTAACGATGCCAGTATGTGCGAACCAACCTTAGGGGATGAGAATAATCAAAATAAAGAAAAACAAAAGATAAACAAGTCAGTAAGGATTCTGAAAAGTGTTTGTAGTATTTAAACACATATTGTAGGAATGTAAATTCGCATCCTAATTTGAGAATCTCATTGTGCCTGAGGTAGGCCTAGCGACAAGTAGATTTAGAAAAATTTAATGCCGATAAATGCCTTATTTTATTAATGTAATAAATAAGACAAACCTAAAATGACAATAAATAAATGAGTCACTAATGGCATTTGTCTTATTACATTCGAATTCCAAAATGACTCTAGAAAAGCAAATAATCCTAATCTACTTGGTCCCAGAGGGACCTTCTCCAGATTTGACCCTCTTAGCTCCATCGATCAGATTCCCCAAGTCGCGCATGTCCAGCAGTAGATACGCCCTTGCTAGGTGTCCTCCTTCGTTGCCCTCTACATTCTGATAGTCTACGACCCTTCTCATCATCTTCCCTTCCATTTCCATTAGACCCTACTCCAAATATTCCAACCTTATTGTCGACCTTGTAGCCATTTTCCCTCCACTCATTAATTGACTCCATGTCTATCTTGTGTTGTTCCAAATGCCTGGCCTCGGACTCAAGGACTCTTTTGCGTAGCCTCTCATACTTCACCTATGTTTCAGCTGCTTCATCTATGACCTTGTTTCCTTAACCAACCCCTGGCTTGACTATTCCTACTATGCTATCTTCCAACCATGATAGGTAGAAGTACACATGACCTGCGTCATATCGATCTGGCTCGATGGTATCCTTTTCCACGATAATCTTCAAATGCCACATGTGTTGGGCCTCACATTTGTATGAAATGGCATCATCCTGAAAGTTGCTTTGTAATGAATCATTTTGGAGACTCGCAGTATGACTTGTTTTCTACCAGCCTGTCTCATGACCCTGATAGGAACATAGGGATGTATGCCTCTTAACCCAATCAACACCAAATGCAGAACATCCCTGGATCTGATGATGAATTCTCTAGTAGGGAACTACTCGAACATCTAATGAACCTTGTACCCGGTCAAATTGCTGAAAAACTGTGCCCATTTTGTAGCATTCTCTAGTTGTGCAACCTGTCTGGGATAAAGGTCATTCTTTTCAGATGGTGAAAAGCTATATGATCATTCCATGGTCTCCATGGAAACTCTTGGCGGTATTGGCCTCCGTGAAGATGTTCTAACAACCAAATCTGCAGCAGCAAGTTACAACCCTCAAAATGTTTGTACCCTTTCTTGCAACGATCCAGAGCCCGGTATATTTCTGCTACAATCATTGGAACAATAGTATATGTTTGTCCTTCGATTCCCTCCATCAAAGTTTTGGTTACCATGGTTAACCTGGTGTGAATCATGTCTCCTTGGCTTGGAAACACTATCATACCTAGAAAGCAGATGATGAATACGAAAACCCTACGATGAGTCCAACCCAGGGAAGTAATGGAGAATTCATCATGAAAGATAAGATAAGATTTGATGTGTATGTATCGTTCATAGAGGAAGTCGAAGGGTATGTAGGACTTCTTCAGGCATGCCAAGTCATTATTCTTTCTCAGACCCCTCATTTTTAGAAACCCCTTGGGAGTGCGATTTTCTATCTCCAACAAACTAGGACTATCCCAGGGTAATCCAGCGAATCCTCCTATTTCCTCTAAAAGAGGAGTTATTTCTATATTGCCAAAACAGAATACAGCCTTTTCTCCGTCCCAGAACATAGTAGCAGCCTCGATCATCATGTTGTTTGGTTGGATGTCCAATAAAGAGGGTACGTTTCCAAGAACCCTTTTCACGTGATTTTTGTCGCTTAGCGAAAGGTTTTCCCACCAATCCAACAGTAACAGTGGTATATTTTGGGTCATGCCAAACCTGGGGACTTCGTACCTCATTTTCTGCAAAATAAGCAAAGTTAGACCATTTCCCCCTCCGGATCCGACTACTTATACATTAACAATTAGCATGTCGGCATTTATCTCTCCAAATAATGCACATATCGTGGATGCGCCCGTTGGGATTATGGAATCCCGGTGGACTTTGGACAAGGTTTTTCTTAGAGTGTTATTATGCGGACAACATATTATAACCCAGGTTAGGTTTGTTCATGATTCTTGTACAGTTATTATCAAAGTAAGGTTTGTATAGAAGTCTAGACTGGTGCCCCCAAGCGAACAACTTGCGGGGAAAGGCATGGAACCGTCGATTGCACCGCTGATCGACTAGTTTTTACAGCAAATAAGCCTTTCCAAATTCAACAGGGTGGTACAGGAAAAGCGCAGACACTCATCAAGTGTTACTATGGTATTAATTACGCACGAGTGGAATATGATTTTGAGCATGTGTTTATGCAAAAAGCAAATAACACGTTGTCAAGTATTTGCACGATGAGAATGATAAAATGCGGTATTTAATAATTATAATGGCATTTAAGAAAGAAAACAAGGAGAAGAGTTAGTTTCCATTGTAAAAAAGCAATAAAACAAAAAGAAGAAATTTTGTGAACATAACAGAATGAAGGAAGGCAAATAAGCTCATATAGAGTGGAAAGGGAAAAGGGGTGCACAAGTATAAACAGAATAACAAAGACATACTTATTGAGAAAGAATAATTCACAAAATAAGTCGTTATGGTAAGAGCCTAAAGATATCCCCAGCAGAGTCGCCATGTTGTTGGATTAAGGTGCGTTAGGACACCTATAGTAAATAAATTGGATTATACCAGTTTACATCACTAGAGATCAGGTAAAAGGCTCAAATTACCTTGAGGGGAAGGTGTTAGGCACCCCTCGAGGTCCATAACGGTGAGCCCGGCCGAACTTAAATTATGCGAATTAGTCTAAGGAAGTGAATAAACTATTTAATAAGGATGGCGGCTAAATTTTTTAGCCTATAGGATCACCCCGTACAACATAAATAATACTTCGTAACTCCCCCAAGACAGAGGTGTTACTCATATTATCCTGGAGGCACAGACTATCATCTCCTACTACTCGATTAGTATCTTTGAGTTTTTTTACCTAAAGCACTCTTGTTGATTCTAACTCGTGTCCTATGCGTGCTCTACCAGTACCATACCTAAGGTCCTTGAGGTATTGGGACTTCTATTTAGGAAGGTCCTAGACTAGTCCTAAGGTTCTCAAAATTGTAAAATACTAGGCAACAAGCAAAACAATTAGGATTTTTCAAATAAAGACAGATATGGGCTCACATTAACCTCTGCATGTAAACAGCAAATGCACGCAATTGATTTAGCAGGCATTATTAATCTTGGAGTCCTATAGGCAGGATATCTATGTGATGAACAGGCGAGTAGTAGTATGCAGAGACAGTTCTTCATGCGAGTGTTAGGGCCTACATATATTTGCCTACTGATTTTAATTCAGTACAATATTTGGTCGTCTCAATAGCGTCTTAATAGTAAATCACAATCATAAGTCCAAAATTATTGTTAAATCCTATAGGTATGTTGTCTAAGTGGTTGACAGTGATAATCGAATTCCGAGTCAGTTAATAGAATCCTATAGGCATGACTTCTACGAGTGCGATGATTATTACCCTAGAGGCATGATTTCTAGGTTTGAACTGGTTTTAATCCTATAGACATGATTTCTATCATTGAACTGATTTTAATCCTATAGGCATGATTTCAATCATTGAATTGATTTTAATCCTATAGGCATGATTTCTAGCATTGAGCTAATTTTAATCCTGTAGGCATAATTTCTAGATTTGAGCAGTATATGATCAGGAATTTCTACACATTGAGCTAGAAAACAATTGAGCCAAATATAGATCCTATTGGCATGATTGCTAACACGCGATTACTAGACAAATTGATACACCTAAAGGCAGGATTTCTAACAGATCACAACATTAGTCCTATATGCAGGATTTCTAACATGTATATGCAGCATTGAACCTATAGGCAGGATTTCCAACAAAATATGGAACTTATAAGAAAAAGTAACAACACAAATCGAGACCCTATAGGCAGGATTTCTACCCAGTTTAGCAATTAAAAATAAGAAACCCTTCCCGATTTTACTAAATACCCCAGAGTTGTTTGTTACAAAATTATTACAGACCAGATTAACGAATGAATTACATAATAATCATGAAAAAAACTATAGAGAGCCTACAACAGGCCCAAATACACCCGGGCAACCCAGGTCTTCAAACCATAGCAGATCCAAGGCTCACTTTCACGGGTACACAATGATCAATGGTGAATGATTCACCCATAGCATATAGAACCCAAATCTCTAGTGTGTCAAAGTTCCCAAGGGTTTCAAGAACCCAAGGCAATGCTCATACTAAAGAACAAATACTCAAAATAGTTCAAAGGAGATTAGAAACCAAGCCCAGTATGTCAGAGTTCACAAGAGTCTCACATGGACCCCGAGCAATGCTCACACTGAGGAGGTAAAGGATAGAACCTAAAGGACCTAAGAATAGGAGTTTAAAAGTAGCAGCATATAAAAGGAGGCAATGGTAAAGGACAGATTTTAAAACAAATTTGATTTTAGGAAAACGCCATCATAACAGAGTTTAAAACATAGAATATATAGGCAGGATTGCATTAAGAAGACAAATTGGCAAGATTTGCAAAGTTGTTTATGCACAGATGCATAACACTTGATAAGGTAAAGCCTGAAAGGTCTAATTAGGCTAAGTGAACATGCTATCATTAAGGACAAGTCGTTCGATCACAAAAATATTTAGACAATACATTAAGGCAAACAGTCAGATAATCACATGAATCCAAACGGATGCAAAACACATTAGAAGGCAAGTTATCAGGGCATATGAATGATAGAGAAAGGTTTAATACAAGTTTGTAAAGACTCGGGATTGATTAACTGATTAACATACTAGTATTATCCTAAAAATGCTAAGTTCAAGATAATTTCAGAACTAGTAAAACAACATACGTGAAACAAGTTAGAAGGTGTTAGTTTATATGAGTCCACCAAATAGTAGAGTACCTGGTCCTCTATAAGGTTATGCTGAGAATGCTAGTAAAACTGTAAGTAAATGAGACACAAGATTTTTTACGTCCAAAAATCCCACACAAAGGGACAAAAACCACGATCTACCCTTGTAGGCTTTCAACTTCACTAACTTGTAATCTCACTATTACAAGCCACTTTGTAATACCTCTACTACAAAGGATTAAATTTAACTAACTTGTGATACTCTTACCACAAGTCACTTTGTGACTCTCTAGTTACAAAGGCTTTAAGCTTATGACTAAACCTAGTCACAACATAAACTCAGAAAGTTTACGGATTTTGGGTTTCCTAAAACAAAGCTTCTAAGAAAGCAAGATAGGAGTTACAATGAAGAACAAATAACAAGCTTACAACTCAACTACGGATACACATAGACTCATTGTGAAACTGATCCTTTAGTGGAGTTGTCTTCTTGTTCTTGACACACCAGTGACTTCAATGCCGGATGAACACTTTAATACTTGAGAGAATATCACTGAATGCTCAAGTGAATGTGTTGTGCCTTGCACCAGGTTGTTATACTACAAAAGACATCACAATGGTGATGTCAAATCTTGGTACACGCTTCTTCTCAATGAGAAGTGACTGCTACACTATCGTGTGTACAGTTGTGGATAGTCACTTTCTGCAGTTGCGTTCCAACTGTATTGTTGACTTGTACTTCTATCAGATAACCCTAAGGAACCAAGTCCCCGTTATGTTCCTCTTTGTAATAGTTGTGGATAGTCACTATCTGTTGTTGCGTTCCAGTTGTACAGTTGATTTGTACTTCTGTCGGAGAACCCTAAGGGATCAGGTCCCTGTTTTGTTCTTCCTTGAGGTTGTTCACTCACTTGCTGGAGATCAGGCTGAATCATTGTTCATTTGAAAATTACACTATGTGGGTAAGGTTCTTTATCTGGTTCTTGACAATAAGTTTGTTAGATCATCAAAACATAAGAAGCATAAGGCAAAGACATTGAGAACCCATCAATTTTCCCCTTTTTGATGATGACAAACTTAGTCAGTGATGGTATTTGTTTAGAGCAAAGATAACCAGATAAGGTACCAGAAACTACACAAGTTCCCCCTGACATTTTGCTTTTGATTCCCCCTTAATCAGATCCCTTATATTTGCAGCAAGTTTCCCCTGACTCCTTGACCCCTGACCTTACTCCTCCCTGAATTTTTCCCCCTTTTGGCATCATTAAAAAGATACACAAGTAGTCAATCAACATAAAGAAGTCTAACACGGCCAACTCATGCCACATATGTGCACACAGCATGACAGAAAAGAGAAGCCAGAGGAAAACAGCATTGTACATGCAAAAAGATGAGTTATATCATTAATATTAACAATGGACTGAACAAAATAGGAGTAGCAGTGGTAAAATCCAGCATGCCTAGGGTGCACTAGAAGAGGGAGTCTTGGAAGAGGAGGCAGCAATGGTTTTGAGAACAAGGTCCAGTCGGGCATTTGCAGACAGTTGTTCTTCAAGTAGTTTTGCGCGAAGCTTATCATTTTCCTTTGTCAGACAGGCAACTTCTTCATTAATGGAATCGGGTCTTTTAACTGCTTGACTGAGCTGAGTTTCCAGTATGGCATTTTGAGCCCTCAACCTTCTGATCTCTTCAGAAGCTACGTTTTGAGCATTGATCAGCTGAGAAATGGTGGAGATGCTTCTACCAACTCTTTCTACGCACTCACATTCTTCCAGAGTGGTTTTAGATAATGTTTGCTTACGTGTGCCTACTCTAGGATTACCCAAGGGGGCCTTGTAGAATCTGAACACTTGAGTGAGGAGAAAACCATATGGTAGCCCATGATTCCCACCTTTAAAGTTTTCCACCTTTTGCATATGATCTATCATGATTGCTTGCAGCTTGATTGGGACAAACTCATCAAGATCCATGAAAATCATATCCAATTTTGTAGCAATAGACTGTCTCTCAAAACGAGGTAAGAGCACCTTATTGACCAATTCAAAAAGAAACTGATACTCAGGAAGTAATACCTTCTTATGCACCTGTTCTCCCTGCTAAATAGCTTGCTCTTTCATGATAGCTCTCCTAAAGTTGACACCACAGACACCTTTGACTGAGGACATTCCTTCACATGAAATTCTGAGAACCTTTCCCAACACTAAAGCGTCAAGACAATGTCGTCTACATTTACTAGCACACAAATGTGATCCCCTCAATGGTGAAGAGAGATGCATAGAAATGTTGTACCACATCTTCCTACACTAGAGGCATGCTCCCCTGAAACAAGTGCTCTCATTGCTAAAATTCCACTATCTCCTGAATTTGTCTTATACCGGCCATTTCTGAAATTGCTGGGTCAAATGTACGACCCCACAAGACTTTCTGAATTCTTAATCTCTCTTGCCAAAGACCACAATCACTGGGCATGGTCCTCAGAGGACCAGTTTCTCTAGCAGTTTCCCGTTTTCATTTGCTAGATCCTTCAACAAACTTTCCTTTCCATCTTACTAGCCCCACAGTATCATCTTCAAACATGGCTTGCTCAACTGGACTCTTCTTAGACTTGCTGTTGCCCTTCACGGATGCACCATTTATTTCTCAATAGTTTCATCAGAAGCTTCATCCACAGACTTTTAAGCTTTTATAGATTGTTTCACTAAGGAACCAGGTTCCTTTGGAGCACTTTTGTCAATCCCACTTACTGGAACACTCTTGTCAGTAACAAATTCCCCTTGATTCATCAACCTCTTTTTCCTTGTCTTGACACTCCTCTTACTTTTCTACAATGTACACTTAAAACCCTCTTTCTGTTGTGACCTAATAGTGGGTGACTTAGAGGAGGATTCTAAGAGCTTAGGATGATTCGGAGGTGCAGAAGTAGGTTTGCCTGGAAGAGAATTAGGTTCTTCAGTAGGTTTTTCTGGGAACGTCTCATGAGCCAAAGACTCGAGGAGTACTACGGTTCTTACATCTCCTAGGAATAGAGTTTCCTCCACCCTAATACTCAGATGAGAGATATGCTCCTCCATTCATCAGACTCTCAGCAGAGATAGCCATGATGTTATGTATTGTTTCCTTTTCTAGTGACTCTGTGAGAGTCACTAAGTCCAAAATGGAGGAGTTTAGATACTGATTAGGATTATCCTCAGAGACCTTTGACACTTGAGAGGTAAAACCCCCTGAGTGTTCTTTGATGAGATCAGAGGCATGACGAGACATAGAGTTTTCAATACATAGGAGGAAAACAGGGTTTGTCAGAAAAGGAAAAACTATAGGAAAAGAGGAGGAACCAGGTGTGGATACAATAGTATTGGAAGGAGTGGAATAGTGAATCTGGGCTGATTTTAAGGTTGATAGGGAAGTGGGAGTGTTGTTAATGGTGGGAGAAGGAAGTGATCGTTCAATTGCCATTATAGGAGTATTTGGAAGACAAGTAGAGTGAGAGAGAGAGAGATGAAGAGAGGATCACAACTATACAGAAGAGATGAAGGTTCATGACTTGTTGTGAGGGAGAAATAAAATTTTATTGGGAAAGGGACTAATGCTAAAAAGAGAGAGAAACGGGTTTTGAATTGTTCTAAAAATGGCGGTAGGTTTGTGAAAAAATGTTATCGTGTAGAGGGGATGAAGGGATTTGAAAGACAAGACATGACACGCAGACTTTGAAAAGTCGGATGATGTGGCAGTTGAGTTAATTTTGTTAACAATTTTAAGAAGACATGCAGAACAAGCACATTACTACTAACTTGTGGTACAGGAACCTGATGCCCGAACAATTTTTTTTGAAAAAAGATTTTAGCAGCTCTTCTTTTGCAGTTCATAACTGTACCTTTAGCTTCTATGATCGTCATGCCTGTTTACCTGCAACGGTATTGATGTGAGTTAGGCTTGGCCAAAAAACACTTTAGCTAATTTTACCTGAAGGTGTTTTACATAGCCAACTGATGAGGAATCAGGTTCTCCATTAGATCTTAATAACCCCAGCTTCACCTTGTTTCTTCCAAAATGTTCCCTACTCAAGACTTTGGTGAAGATATATGGAATTTGGTCTTCTGTGCTGCAGGACTTTCCACAGATCAACCCTTTCTCCATATTGACCCTCAGAAGATAATGTTACCCCTCAATGTGATCAGTCCTCTTGTTTTGAACTGGATAGAGAAGGTATACCATCAGAAGATACCCTAAGATCTTCCAATTGTTGCTTAATTCATAGGGTTTGAGCACAACAGGATGCTTCCGCTACACATTCTTCTTCAGTTGTTGACGAAGCCATTGAGTTTTGCTTCCTTGTGCCCCAAGAGATGAGATATGAACATGGCAAGTGAACCATTCCAGAAGTATTTTTCCTGTCCACAAGATAACCTGCATAGTTAACATCAGCATACCCAATAAGATTAAAACTGTCACCTGAGGGGTAATACAGGACCAGGTCCTGAGTTCCCTTAAGGTGTCTCAAACTTCTTTTGGCGACCTTCAAGTAGGATTCCTAGGGACTTGACTTTGGATTCTATTCTGGAGTGGAAATACAAAAGGGACTAGGGAAAAAAAATTGAATTTTTAATTCTTGTCTAACTCTAGAATGAAGGGGAGTGATTAAGTTATCAGATAGATGGGAGCTTTGTGTTTCCAGTTTGGGACTGAGGTTTGATTGGTAGGGGAATTTGGGAGGTTAATTTGATTTCTCTGCACTCCTTGTTCTGTTACTTGTGGAGTGCTATGAACTGCATCTCCACTCTTTCTTCAGCTTCAGTGGTAGTAAGTGAAGTACCAGGTTCCTTGTGAGAAGTGGAAGATGATGTTGCATTGTCTTTCACCTGTCTCCTTCATCTTACTCATCATATGAGCCTCCCTATTTGAAACCTCAGATATTTCTCAAGGACCAGAGATGGTTCATTATATTGATCATCACTGTTTCCTCCTTGATTAGAGTTAAATGTCTTGTTGAATACCCCATGAGCACTTTCTTCCACTCAGTGTGCCCTTTGTTGTAGACTTTGTGGCCTTTGCTTTGTGGGGAGTATCCCAGAAGGATTCCTTCATTACCTTTTGCATTAAACTTTCCAAGCTGGTCCTTCCCGTTGTCGAGAACATGGCATTTTCATTCAAAAAGGTTCTCAGATGAGTTGTCTTTGGTTTTCTTCCATTTGGCAGCTCATAGTGGGTTTTGGTTCAGGAGGGACCTGATCATACACCTGTTCACCAAGTAAAAAGCAGTATTTATTGCTTTTGCCCAGAAATTTTTGGCGATTCCATTATCGATGAGCATTGTACATTCCATGTCTTCCAAAGTTATGTTCTTTCTTTCAGCAACACCATTTTGTTGCGGAGTCCTTGGTGCTGAGAAGTTGTATGTGATTCCATTTTTGTTACAAGCTCATCATATTTGACGTTGTCACATTCTGTCACGTGGTCAGATCTGATACATACTACCTTCAATTTTATCTTCACTTGGATCTTCTTGACAAAGGACCTAAACACCTCAAAAGTCTTATCCTTTGTTCTAGGAGCCAGTGTCCAGGTGAATCTTGAATTTGACAGACCACGAACCAGGTCCTTCTGAATCAATTTATTCAAAAGTGAGAAGCTTGCATGTCCCAATCTTCCATGCCAAAGTTCTGCATCATTATCAACTGACTTCAAGCATCTCATATCACCAGCTTGTAAAGATTCAAAGTCAACAACGTAGATGTTTTTGTTTCTTTTGGCTACTAAGACCATTTTGCTAGTTACAAGATTGGTAACCGTGCACACTTTTGATAAGAACTCTACTTTGTTCCCTTTATCGCAGATTTGAGAGACACTCAGGAGACTGTACTTCAGGCCATCCACATGGTACACGTTCTCAATTGAGTAACAAAGAGATTTTCCAACTTTTCCAGCACTGAGAATGTACCCTTTCATTTTTCAAGGGATACATTCCCTTCCTGCAGGGCTTTCTATGAGAAGAAATCTATGGTGCTTCCAGTCACGTGCTTTGAGCATCCACCGTCCATGGTTCATTGCAGACCACTTTCTCTCACTGTTCCCTGCACATGCAATTTATAGGTTAGATTTAGGAACCCAAACTAGTTTGGGTCCCTTGTTATGATAAAAGGGATTGATAAGGGCTTTTCTAGTCCATGCAGGCAATATTCGTTGCTTACGACCGATACTTGGTCCCTTGTTAGTAGTCACTTTGTCCGTAAACATTTTGTTTTTCTGAATAGATTGAACCCTGGCCTGGCAATTTTCTTTGAAGTGCCCATTGTTCCCATAGTGGGTACACAGCCAGTTATCAGGAACAGTGACGTACTTGTTGTGAGGATTGTAAGGAGTTTTCTCCCTTTGGAACCCGATTCCCTACCTGTTTCCACTATTATTCAAATACATGGCAGTGACAGCATCTAAGGACCAGGTCCACTTCAGAGATTTCTCAAGATTAATTTTTACTTTCTCCAATTCAGTTTGAAGTTGTCAATTTTTCTCAAGTTCACCACATAGACTAGTTTTCACATCATTTAATTCATGTTCATGCTTGATGTGTGTCTCACTAGCTACTTCCTTCCATTTCCCAAGACTCACAGTCCTATGTTCTCTATTGAGTCCCTCAATGGTTTCCTCTAGGTCAGTGATTATCACTAAAAAATCATCCCTCTCTTGCTTAGTAGCTGAAAGTTTTTCTTCTAGAGTTTGTTTCTCATTGCTGAGATCTTATATTGTTTCCTTCAAGTCAGCAACCACTACCATCAGGTCATCTCTCTCATTTTCTACACTAGTTATCTTTTCATTTAGAGCTTTCTTTTCTTTTTCAATATTAGCTATGGTCTGATTTAGGTCCACTACACAGACCACCAAATCATCTCTAGATTATTCAGCTTCTCCTAGTTATATGGTCAAGATTTCCTTATCATTAACAAGGCTATAATAAGCATCAATTAGAACATTTGCTAATGACCTTAACTTCGTAAAAGAGTAGGATTTCAAATTTCTCTAAACATCCCTAAAATTTACCTCATCATCTTCATCTTCTTTATCATCATCAGACTGAGCCATCAGCGTGAACAGTAAGTCATACTTTGTTGCTTCAGCTTCCATTACCATCATGGAATTGTTTTCTGCATCTGGTTCCATTTCTCATTCACTGGAGGAGTCTCCCCAAGCAGCAAGAGCCTGCTTCACAATATTGTCAACTGCACTTTTTCGATTGAATCGTTTGTCTGGAACTAGGTTCCTTTTTGCTGCTTTGTCAGGATTTTGTTTGTATTGTTCCTGTTTCACGAGTGGACAGTCTTTGATGAAATGCCCTGGCTTTCCGCACCTATGACAGAGATCATTGTTGCTTGCCTTACTTGAACTGCCCATCTTTGGTATACCACCATTTCTTCGAACCATCTTTTGAAATCTTTTAGTAAGATAGTCCATATCACCATCTTCATCACTTGAGTCACTGCTTTCAACCTTGAGTACCAAGTTCTTTTCCTTCTTCGGCTCTCTCATTTCACTGTCTTTCTTTCTTTTCATCTTGTATGTCTTCAGATTACCAATCAACTCATCCATGTTTAGAGTTTGTAGATCTTTAGCTTCAGTGATGGCATTTACCTTGCTTTCCCAAAAACCAGGTAGAACATTGAGGATTTTCCTCACAAGCTTTTTTTTGGGAATGACATCTCCAAGTGAATGATGCTCATTTATGATGGAGGTGAATTTGGTGTGCATATCCTGTATAGACTCATCATCCTTCATCCTAAAAAGCTCATACTCTGTGGTGACCATGTAAATCTTGGACTGTTTAACCTGAGTAGTTCCTTCGTGTATGGTTTGCAACGCTTCCCATATTTCTTTGGCAATATCACAAGCTGAGACTCTGTTGTACTCATCGGGTCCTATGCCACATACCAAGATTTTCTGGGCACGATAGTTCTTTTCTACGGCTTTTCTGTCAATGTCGTTGTACTCTTTTCTGTCTTTCGGCACCATTGGTCCAGATTCTTCAAGCTTCTTCATAGGAACATGTGAACCATCACAGATGATGTCCTATAGTTCTGAATTTTTGGCCATTATAAAATCATGCATGCGAGTCTTCCACCAGCCATAGTATTGACCATTGAATCTAGGAGGTTTGTAGGTTAATTGCCCTTCTTCAAAGCTGGGTGGAGCAGCCATTGAGATCCTTTCTAGGTGTTAGCCTTTTAGAAAGAACCTGCTCTGATACCAATTATTAGTTTATATGAGTCCACCAAAGAGTAGAGTACCTGGTCCTCTATAAGGTTATGCTGAGAATGCTAGTAAAACTGTAAGTAAATGAGACACAGGATTTTTTATGTGGAAAAATCCCACACAAGGGGACAAAAACCATGACCTACCCTTGTGGGCTTTCAACTTCACTAACTTGTAATCTCACTATTACAAGCCACTTTATCATACCTCTACTACAAAGGATTCACCTTAACTAACTTGTGATAATCTAACCACAAGCCACTTTGTGACTCTCTAGTTACAAAGGCTTTAAACTTTTGACTAAACCTAGTCACAACATAAGCTCAGAAAGTTTACGAATTTTGGGTTCCAAGAAAGCAAGATAGGAGTTACAATGAAGAACAAATAACAAGATTACAACTCAACTACGGATACACATAGACTCATTGTGAAACTAATCCTTTAGTGGAGTTATCTTCTTGTTCTTAACACACCAGTGACTTCAATGCTGGATGAACACTTTAATACTTGAGAGAATATCACTGAATGCTCAAGTGAATGTGTTGTGCCTTGCACCAGGTTGTTATACTACAAAAGACATTACAATGGTGATGTCAAATCTTGGTACACGCTTCTTCCCAATGAGAAGTGACTATTGTACTGTCTGCTGCACTGTCGCATGTATAGTTGCGGACAGTCACTTTCTACAGTTGCGTTCCAGCTGTATAGTTGACTTGTACTTCTATTAGAGAACCCTAAGGGACCAGGTCCCTGTTATGTTCCTCTTTGTAATAGTTGCAGATAGTCACTATCTGCTGTTACGTTCCAGCTGTACAGTTGACTTGTACTTCCGTCGGAGAACCCTAAGGGATCAGGTCCCTGTTGTGTTCTTCCTTGAGGTTGTTCATTCACTTGCTGGAGATCAGACTGAATCATTGTTCATTTGAAAAGTACATTAGGTGGGTAAGGTTCTTTATTTGTTTCTTGACAAATAAGTTTGTTAGATCATCAAAACATAATTAGAAGCATAAGGCAAAGACATTGAGAACCCATCATAAGGTATTAAGCTAATCACCTAAGAGGATTCATATTATTCAAAACAACCAGTCTCAGAACTAACAGTATCAATTATAGGAATAAAGGAAATCACAGGAACATAGAAATGGTAGAATCATGCTCAGAATGGACTTTAAAAATGTCGGATCATAAACACAGTTCATGGATGCATAGAAAGGACATAAAGGATAGTCACTCACCAGTTAGGCAAGAAAATCAAGAATAACACCACAACAATCGAGAATCCAGAATATTTGGCCTTGGATTTCAGCCGGCCAAACCGGAGATAGAACGAGATAGAAAAGAGAGCACAGAGCCAAATCTTAAGTTTACCAGTGAGAGTATATTGGTTTCTCCTTTGTCCTAAAGGGGAAGGGGAGGGGTTTATAAAGTATTATAGTATAAACATGAAATACGGTAAGTATTAAACACAAAATCAATTAGGTTCTAATTTTTAGGGAAAATAATACATAAACAAAGAGTTTAGTATATTAACATAGAATAATGGCATGTAATCATGCGAGTAACACTTAAAATAAAGGGATACAGTAGAGAATAAGGAAAATATCACAGAAGAATTGATTAACAATCAGATTTAAGGCAAAATAAGGTAAAAATAAAAGAAACACGGTAGATTAAACAGAAATAAGGAAAATATTAGTCAAATACGAGAAAGGAAAGAGTATCAATTAGAAATCAGTAAAGAACAAGGAAAGGTCTCAAACCCTAGTTGAGACTGATGCTTTGAATCGGACTAGAGATGCAAGAATCATTTAATAAAACATGTATATGGACGAAAGATCGTCCAGATCTTCACAGAATTAGGTTGAATCTACCAGTTATTGAGGTAGTTCTTGCCATAAATAGGGCAAGAATCTAAGTAATACCATAGACGAGCGTATAATGATAGAGTAACACAAAATAGGTAAGTAAATCATGGATTGATTCCATGTTTGAGCCGGAATAGGAAAGATTAGGGGTGACGGCACTACGGTTTGACAGAAAAAGGTGAAGGTTTGAGAGAGTATAGAGACGGCGGGGCTGAGAAAATGAGGGTTAGGGTTTCGGATAGGTAGGTTAATTAATAGGAAGGGTCGGGTCGGTTCGGGACTGGGTTAGGGGGTTATGGATTCGGCTTAAGTGTTGGGCCAAGAATTTTGGTAGGTGTTTTAGGTAAATGGGTTAAGGGGTTGGTATTTTAGGTCTGAAATTAGTGAGTTTAGGGGCTAGTAGTTAAATACCCAATTTAATTAATAAAAGAGTTGGTAAAAATGACAAATAAAATATTGAAAATATTATTTGTACATAAAAATGACTAACTAAATTATTTATTACTATAAAAGCATAGAAAGTTATTTTTGCATAAATAAAGTAATCATAAGTATATAAGGGCTATTATTGCAAAATATACAATTTTAACCTAAAGATGCAAATATAATTATAATAAATACATCAAAAATATTTAAGGCTTAATATGGATATAAATGATGAAGTTAGATGATAATATCATCATAAAAATGATTTGTGATGCAATTAATGATTATTTATACAATAAAAAATGGGAATAAATTTATTAAAAAATCTTTAAAAATTATAGAAAAATTAGGAAAAATACTTGATGATGCTCATGCACTATTTTGAAAGTATATATGCATGTTTAAAATATATGAGAGAAAAATTGGGTATCAACAGAGTTCTTCTTCCTTGGCTCTAAGCGCCCCCTCGAGCTCACTGCATCTGCCGATAGTCTGCACAAGCTCCTCGTCCTTCTGATCCAACTCATCTTTAAGGGATTGGAGGTTACCGCTTGCTCTGAACCATGCACGCATATCATGGTACTTGTCATGATACCGGCGGAACTTCAAAGCCATTTTCTGGAAAACAATCTTCTGCTTCTCCTCTCGGCGGGCATTCTCGATCTCCAAAATGAGAGTCTAAAAAAAGGAAAAGAGAAGAAAAAGGAAGAGCCGAAAAGAGTTAGTAAAGATGGAAAGGGGAGAAAGGCGCAAAGTGCAAAAATAACGAGGAAAAAACTCACCCTCAGAGCTATCCCACATATGCTTAATTACAAATCGGCATCCGTAAGCGCTTGAAGAGTCCGGTTCTCGGTGGCAGAGCAGAGAGGGGCCAAAGAAGGGACCACGCTCGCCATATCAGCCAATAAGTTGCAGTCCAAAGGGATAACAATCGAACGGGAAGATCCATCTGTTCTCACCTCAACCCGGGTAAACCCTTCATCAAATATCCTCTTTTCCTCGGGGTCAATGTCGGAGCCGGATTCGTAATCATCTACAATCACTCCTTTTTCCCTCTCCTTGGCTGAGGAGGGAATGTCAGCCCGCTCTGATGTCGAAGGATCACTCCTTGGAATGACCGCAGTTGCCTCTGGTCGCTTCCCTCCTTCCACGGAAGAAATCTCCACATTTGACAGGGGTACGGTCTCTGCATCCAAAGCCATATCGCTCCCTGGTTCGGCCGTGGTCAACTCGGGATCTCCCACCGCGGGTCCCTCCTCCTCAATCACTTCGCCGTCAACCTCTATTCTCGGTCTTTTTAGCGGAGCCTCTTCCTCCTTGCCCTGCAATGACTCATCCACCAAATGGAACACTGAAGAAGTCGGAATCTCCACTAGTGGGGCAGCAGCCTGGCGGTAAGGTCTACGTGAGGCCGGGGTCCGAGAAGGAACAATAGTCTGAACGGACTCGCCTGCAGCCGCGGCAAGTAGAGGCCCAGTCAAAGCACCTCACTAACGGAAAGCGGGAGTTGGCGCCCTCGCCCTCTTCGGAGTCCTCCGACCTACCAACAAAGAAAAACTTGAGTAAAAAAATGAAAGGAGAGAAAAGATGGTACGAAGGTCAAAACGACTAACATCGAAATGAAATGACTCACCGACCGAAGGCTTGCACCCGAACCTCTCATTGAAAATGTGACCACTCGCGAATCCCCACCGTGTGAGGCAAAACTTGGCTCACCCAATTGCATATGTCAGCAACTAGCGCAGGAGAATCCTTCTCGGCTACATAAAAAAGAACATAAAGGGGAGAACGATTGGGCCACCAAAGATAAACAACAAACAAACAAACAAACAGTTGGGAGAAATACTTACGAGCAAAGTTCCACTCCTCGGGAAACCCGTAAGGGTTCGACACTACGTGCTTTGTCCTCACGTAGAAGAAATTGACCCAAAAATGACGATTTGTCTTATAGTCCATCTTCACCACCAATCCGTTGGTCCCGTGATGGCGAAGGTGTATCATTGTACCCCTGTGAAAACTTGGGGCGAAGAGATGAAGTAGATGATGGAGAGAGATCCCATGGTTGGCTAGTTTTGCATATTTAATAAGCATAAGGAAAAGCTTATAGATGTATGGGGAAAGTTGAGCCGGGCAAATGCCATAATAGCGGTAGAAGTCCTCCGCCAAGGAAGGAAGAGGGAGAGTATAACCGACGATAAATGGATACGCGTAGAATGCGCAGTATCCTGGGCGATGTATCTACACCACATCGTTACTAGCCGAGATAAGTTCGATGTGGCCTGGAATTCTCCATTTATCCCTAAATGCAACAAGTGCCGCCGCATCCATCTCAGAAACGACGGGCTCAGGATCATTTTCAGGTCGCTTCGAAAAGTCCGACCTGGTCCTCCCCGAATGTGGAACTATCTTATCCACAGTGGGGAAACTCTCATCTTCTACAATGGACACTCTTTCTTCATGAGAAGGCATGTCCACGGTCAATGGGACACGGTTAGAAGATGTACTAGCCATTTTTCTGTCACGTATATAGGGAGAAAATGCAAATGTGAAAGGGGTAACAACAACAGAAAATGCTAAGAGAAGGGAGAGATGAAGATGCAAGAATTCTGAAAAGAAGAAGGGGAAGCTTGAAGTTTCAGATGCTTAAGAAATGCAGCAGTTCAAATGAGAAGTTCTCATCCTTATTTATAAGAATACTGGCACCCTAATCGAGAAAGCCAAATGCCGCCACATTGATTTCAAAACTGAAGAGGCGCGGGAAATGACGTAACGTATCGGGAACATGCGCCATAATGAAGCATGATGAAGTGATGTCATTTCAAACTAACGTAATGGTCAGATGTGGCTCTTAAAGTTCCACGTCGTCACCTCGCCATAAAAAGGTTACTCCTCGGCCAGCATGCCCAGATTTCTCAAGTGGCAACTGGCGAAGTCCGCCCATCGAGATCATCCAAAAAACAACCACGACGGGCACAAGGACTAACTGTATGGGTCAAAACCTAACCAAGGGTATCTTGTCCAAGAGAGGATTGCCAAGAGCCGACTAGACCGAGGTCGTGCTCAAGGTGGAAGGAACCTATTGGTGAGTTGAGTAGCTAGGGTCGAGGTCGAGTACTCAGATCGGCCCTAACGACTAGTTTAGTAGTGAGATATTTTAGGGGAATATTCCACAGAATATTCTATGCACTTGTACTTTCAGTTAGGTAGGAGATATGTCTCATATAAAAGGGAATAGAGAGAGAAGAAGGGAGTATGTAATATCCTATATGATAAGTTCTCTCATAAAAAGTTGACTCTCAAGTAGATTACAAATATTGCATTTCCATAAAGATTCGATTTGTTGTTCATCTCGGACTTCCTCGCATCAGATTCGAGAAAGCCCCTTATATTCCAGTGTTTGTTTGTCTTACATCATTATCAGAGAGAAAAATCATCCACCTAATTCAATATTTGGGTGAATTATTCCATCTATTTACATTTATTGTCATTTAATATATTTATTGCTCATCATTTCCTCACCACATGCTTGTAATTGTGCCATTTAATATCCATTGTATTCAATTAGTTTAAACGCAATTCAACGTTATTTGTGTAACCAGTTACAGATGTAGGATTTATTATGTTTAACTAGGATTTACCCATTATTCTCTTATTTAATTAGTTTAACAAAAAGGCTTTACACTTTTTAGTCAAACAAAAATACTACCCCGAAAGTGTAAGGCGATAGTGAAAACTGAATCCAAATTTATTTTGTTTCGTTTTGATGGCTGTGTATGGTTTAACGTTTTGCTCAGTAATTCTTCACTTCTTTTTATTGGTTGAGGATTGAAGGGATAGTATAACTGTGGAACATAACCAATGGATAATAGCTTCTTTACCCTATTTTTTGGTTTCTTAGTTTTTTCATCCATGTTCATACGACTCCTAAAATTCTAACATGCTCAAAATTGATTT
This sequence comes from Nicotiana sylvestris, assembly GCF_000393655.2. Classification (NCBI taxonomy): domain Eukaryota; kingdom Viridiplantae; phylum Streptophyta; class Magnoliopsida; order Solanales; family Solanaceae; genus Nicotiana; species Nicotiana sylvestris. The sequence continues at coordinate 98,873,019 of NC_091058.1, forward strand.
AGAGCAACTCTTCCTAGTTTCCAAATTGAGGCGATGAAAGAGTCAGTGCTACAGATTCCCAGCTCATGCTTTTCAAATTTGCAGACGAAAAAAGAGGCGGCCATTTGATATTCTTCGTTTAAGCATCTGAATGTTGCAGGTGAATTGAAAAAGAAAATAGAGCAAAAAAGATAATGAGTCTGTCAGACAGCTATGAGGCCATCCCAGGCCTGCAAACAGAGCTAAGAACGATCCTCTACAGCTCTATGGCCACTAGGGACCATAGGAAGCTATTAATCACGCTCTGGACTTATTTATTGTCATTTAATATTTTTATTGCTCATCATTTCCTCACCACATGCTTGTAACTGTGCCATTTAATATCCATTGTATTCAATTAGTTTAAACGCAATTCAACGTTATTTGTGTAACCAGTTACAGATGTAGGATTTATTATGTTTAACTAGGATTTACCCATTATTCTCTTATTTAATTAGTTTAACAAAAAGGCTTTACACTTTTTGGTCAAACAAAAATACTACCCCGAAAGTGTAAGGCGATAGTGAAAACTGAATCCAAATTTATTTTGTTTCGTTTTGATGGTTGTGTATGGTTTAACGTTTTGCTCAGTAATTCTTCACTTCTTTTTCTTGGTTGAGGATTGAAGGGATAGTATAACTGTGGAACATAACCAATGGATAATAGCTTTTTTACCCTATTTTTTGGTTTCTTAGTTTTTTCATCCATGTTCATACGACTCCTAAAATTCTAACATGCTCAAAATTGATTTAGAGCAACTCTTCCTAGTTTCCAAATTGAGGCGATGAAAGAGTCAGTGCTACAGATTCCCAGCTCATGCTTTTCAAATTTGCAGACGATTTTGCGGCCATTTGATATTCTTCGTTTAAGCATCTGTCTGTTGCAGGTGAATTGAAAAAGAAAATAGAGCAAAAAAGATAATGAGTCTGTCAGACAACTATGAGGCCATCCCAGGCCTGCAAACAGAGCTAAGAACGATCCTCTACAGCTCCATGGCCACTAGGGACCATAGGAAGCTATTAATCACGCTCTGGACTTATTTATTGTCATTTAATATATTTATTGATCATCATTTCCTCACCACATGCTTGTAACTGTGCCATTTAATATCCATTGTATTCAATTAGTTTAAACGCAATTCAACGTTATTTGTGTAACCAGTTACAGATGTAGGATTTATTATGTTTAACTAGGATTTACCCATTATTCTCTTATTTAATTAGTTTAACAAAAAGGCTTTACACTTTTTGGTCAAACAAAAATACTACCCCAAAAGTTTAAGGCGATAGTGAAAACTGAATCCAAATTTATTTTGTTTCGTTTTGATGGCTGTGTATGGTTTAACGTTTTGCTCAGTAATTCTTCACTTCTTTTTCTTGGTTGAGGATTGAAGGGATAGTATAATTGTTGAACATAACCAATGGATAATAGCTTCTTTACCCTATTTGTTGGTTTCTTAGTTTTTTCATCCATGTTCATACGACTCCTAAAATTCTAACATGCTCAAAATTGATTTAGAGCAACTCTTCCTAGTTTCCAAATTGAGGCGATGAAAGAGTCAGTGCTACAGATTCCCAGCTCATGCTTTTCAAATTTGCAGACGAAAAAAGAGGCGGCCATTTGATATTCTTCGTTTAAGCATCTGTCTGCTGCAGGTGAATTGAAAAAGAAAATAGAGCAAAAAAGATAATGAGTCTGTCAGACAGCTATGAGGCCATCTCAGGCCTGAAAATAGAGCTAAGAACGATCCTCTACAGCTCCATGGCCACTAGGGACCATAGGAAGCTATTAATCACGCTCTGGACTCATAGCCATACTTCATCAACCAGACTTGATTTTCTGTCTCCTTAGAACTCAAGGATACAGTGGTACGAGCCTATAGAACAGATTCTGTTCAAGTAAGTTCGTGCCCTTTGTTTGGGCAAAGGAGCATTATAAAGTGCCAATAACTGATTACTTCTTGCGATGTGGGATAAAATGTAGCATGTGAGCTGCAGAGTATTGCATGCTAGGGTTGGTGGTATTCATAGATTTACATCCGACCAACTATCAGTGTTTGTGCCTTAGTCCATCTAAACAATAGTTAAAATTGCAGGATCTAGCCAATTTTCAGACTGGACATTCAAAAATAGCCAGCGTTTGCCAAGTCATTAAAAAATAACCACTATTTTGCTGCAATAGAGACCGGTCCAGCATAATATGCTGGAATTTGATGCACTTGTGTATGAACTTTCAGCATATTATAATGTATACTTTGCTGGCTCCAGTATAATATACTGGAGACTGGAGCATCAGTGCTCCAAACTCCAGTATATTATGCTGGACCGGTATATTATACTGGAACTCCAGTATATTATGCTGGAGTATTTTTCTGGATTTTGCCCAGTATTTTCGTTCAGATTTATCTTTATATAAAGTGGCTAAATTTCGATTACTTTTGAAACTGTGACTATTTTTGAACGATCACTTGTAAATCTGGCTATTTTTGAACCATTGACAGATCGCAAGTGCTGGATTTGGGCCTTATGAGAGTTGTAGCCCAAACTCCAATGTATGCAGTATCCCTATGCGTATGTAGTTTTTTCTTCTTTTTTCCAAAAGTATCCCTATGCGTATGTAGTTTTTTCTTCTTTTTTCCAAAATTTTTATATTTACATCTATTGTGTAAAAGAAACTCCTATCAGTATCAATAAACTTAAAGCTTTTGTTGGTTGCACGTGTGTGATTTATCATTTTACTATATTGATCCTTCCGTTTATTCCCATAAATTGACAAGTTTATAGTGTCCCTATAATTTACTTTCACACAGAGAATATTACTCAAAAGGGGAAGATAATATTCACCTGGACATCTGGTCTCAACTACAAATTAACTTAATATTACTTTTCATCTTTTCCAATCAAACTTATGGTCCATCCACAATATCCGTGACCTACTGAACCAAAAAAACGAAAGGAAAAAGTTGAGTGTTAAGATTGTGCTTGTTATGCTGGTAGGTGGCAAGTAGAAAAAGAATATATGATGAGAAAGCATGTACTTGAAATTCTTTTTAACTTTTGACTCATGATTTGTTCTTCCTGCTTCCCTACTCCCACTCACTTATACGATTTAAAGCTTAGCTGAGCATGAAAATTGGAATAGACAAAGTACTTTAGAAATTCATATTCATCATTTACTTCTTTATTTACCTTTCAATTTGATTGATTTCCAAACTTTTAAAAGAAATTTAAAGAATAATTTAGAAAAAGTAGAAAGGTGCATAATGGTGCATTATTCTACCCACCCTGCATTCCTTTATTTGTCAGCTTCCCTTTTAGTGTGGACAGAAATGGTCTTACTTGTTTGGTAAAGTGCCAATCCACATAAGGAGTTCTTTGATGGCATAAATGGAGCCCAATTTCCGTAATCTAAGTCGCATATTGCAACAGAACAAAAAACCCAACCATGTCAACAAAAGCGGATTTAGAATTCTAAGCTGTTGTAATTTTTGATGTACAATTTTATTGACTAATTTGTGACAACAATACGTGAAAACTTAATGTAAATATACATTTCAAATATTTTAACTATACATATATAAACCCAATATATATAGGTGCCTCACACGTTGTCGATAATGTAAATCTAATTAGGGTGAAATGGTGGTGCCCAAGTTGTATAAAAATCTGCCCCTTCCCTTTACAGCTTTTGTCTCTGTATGGATTGCCCCACCACTCTTTTGTTTTCTTTTCAATTTACAATGAATTTTCAAAAGTTTTATTGGAACCTCCAAAATCCAAACCAAGTCAAGCCAAAGTCACTACTTTATCCCTCTCTATCAATCTTTTTGCTTTTCCAACATCAACTCATGTCTCCTTTTCTCCTTTTTAGAAAAGTTGTCCTCCTTTATTTTACTAGTAATATGCATTGCATATACTATTTAAATCAGTGACATATAGATTCAATTGAATTATTTAACCACTAAAACTCTGACGTATAAAAAATTTAGTGCTTTTAATAACCAATTGCAATTGAGATTTTAGACACGCCAAAATTTGATATTGCTTCTCTTTTGAAATTACTGTATTAAACGTAACAGGTGGATTGTTGCCCGCGCTATATCAGCAAAATTGGGACAACACAACACTTATATCACCTAAGTTCCATTTGGGGACAAAGGGCACGCATTTACTCTCAACCATCGTCTATATTTAAGCGAAAAAGAAAATAATCAATCCGATGTGTCAATTAAATAAATTCTTAATATATGTATTTACCCTAAAAATTGGATAATAATTATCATATAATATGATTTTAAGGATATGTGATTTCACCTAATACTAATTGATAAACGTAAAGATAAGTGATGCAAATTGATAATAATATAAAGCAAACCAGCGTTTGGACAGAGCCCTCGAGCTCGGACACCCTTGAGCTAGTTATGCAAGAATAGTTAAAGGCACAATAAGCTGATGAACAAGAAAGTAAGCTGAGAAATATTATATTGCTTTGATATTCGTGAATGTAAGATGGTTATAAAATAATTAGGGCCCTCTTTATATAGCAGAGAAGTCCTAGTTATGATACAATTCTAATTATAGAAGTAAATCCCATGATTAACTAAATAACCGCCCTTGATTTGACCTGTTTCGAGATTTACGCCATGATCTCCGGTCAGTCACGGATATCTCGTCTTTCCGTTACTATGCTTTGTTCGAAGTCTGTCACATCTGGTCTTGGTCGTCGTTGACCTCGATCTCGGCAGGCACCTCGATCCTCGGACTCGATGCCTCATCTTCGTGCTCTAGTTTGATTCGTTACCAGGCTACCCCTCGATGCAGTTCCCTTATCTCGATCAAATAGAATAATCGGGTAGGCCCGGTTTTAACCGTATACAGATAGTCCCCTCATTTCTTGGAATGTAATGAGAAGAAACGAATTGAGCCTTCGATTTTGTACCTCGATCCATCATGACGTCATCCTTGTGATGTAAGCGACGTAAGCGACCGAAACGTCCCGTCGGTACAGTTTCCAAAATCATTAATGACTGTCAGATGGCGGTCGGCCACTAGTGCCTTTGAACCATCGCCGTGAATCCTTAAATAGGTCTCCCTCTCATTTCTTTAAACTTTTACTTTGAATTTTTCTTGCCCCAATCTTCAAAACCCCTCTGAGTTTTTCAAGTCTTTCTGTAATCCTTCAAAGTTCTTCACATCCAATTAAGCCTCTCTATTCTTGCATAGTTTATAGGCCTCGTTACCAACCTTTCTCCAAAACTACAAATGTGATCTTCTTCTTTCTCTGAATTCATATAAAAATGACAAAAATATTCAAAACCATTCCTCAAAAGGAAAAAGGCTTCTTCATTGCGGCCAACCGACGATAAAACACCGGTGGAGCCGCGCCCTAAGGAATACATTCCTGAGATGGATGTGATCTTTCTTCTGACTTCAAAGTCGAGAAAACTTCTTTTGTCCTTGGCCGGTATGAGCCGATGTCTAGGTACATGTGCTCGATAACAGAGAGCAACCTCGAGCAGGTCAAGGAGGACTACCACTGGGAGAAGAAAGAGGTGGTGATTCTGTCTCTAGAGGAAGACATTACTACCCATGTGGAAGGGTTTCTGAGTGTTTACACTTATCCTTTCACGTTGGGTCCTGTCGATCCCGTTATCATCGACTTATGTCGTCAATACCAAATAACCCTAGGCCAGATCCACACTTCCTTTTGGCGGATTGTCATTTTTCTTCGATTTTTCGCGAGCAAAAAATAAGGGACGCCTTTCACCCTCGACCACCTCATCATGCTATATAGGCCCCATCTTTTTCGAGATGGGTTGATAAAGCTTCAACATCGGTCCAACAAGGTGTTGTTCTCGAGCATAGACGAGGACAAGGATTGAGGGTGGATGGGTCGATTTGTTCGAGTGGAAACTTCCGACCTAATTCCGGCCGAGAAGATGCCATTTCCCGAGAAATGGAATATGGAGCATAAGTTCGATCCTTCCTTTGGCTTTTATTCACCGTTTCGTTTCCTTTACTTCTTTTTACTAACCTCATTTTTTGTGATGTAGCAGTCGCTTGGATGCCTGGTGCGATTCCGGACCTCGAGAGCTGGGTTCGGACCCTAGCTTTGACCTCCTTGTATGCTGAGCGCTCGTGGCGCGATTTATCAAGGGGCCGATGGGAGGCCAAAAATCACGGTAAGCCTTTTCTTCATGTATCTGATGACTTTAAAATGTTTTTTCCTATTATGTTTACTTGATTTCTTTTCATATAGGCCTTGGGAAAGATGCCATCATAAGGCTCCCATCCGGGGAAGAGGAGGTTCCGCCCCCGATCCCGAAGCCATCGAAGGAGAAGAAAAGAAAAAGAGTCTCAACCTCTGAGACTCTGAAGCCTAAAAAGAGCAAAGATCGTAAGTCGAAGAATGACACCGCCGCTCTGCCTGCCGACATAGCCCAGCGACTATAAGATAAAGAAGAGGAGAAAGAAGATGTTGACTATGAGCTGTTGGCTCGAAAGAGGGGGAGCGCCGAAGCCTCAAAGGCAGTTGAGCCGGTGATAGTCGAGGAGGCTCAGCTTCGGACCGAGGAGATCTCGGAAGATGGTTCGAGCAATGTCCCCGAGTCATCGGATGTTGAAGATATTTCCCCCCGTGACGAACAATTGGCGGGTGTGCCTGAAGGGTCCGGTTCCAAGTCCCTCCGAAAAGGAGAGAATGCCCCAAGTGCCTCGCTCGGGGCAATTGATATTGGTGATTCACCTCTCTTCCCCATATTTTTTGAGGGGCAAATTCAGGAAGTCCAGGCTATGGAGACCCCCGACGTGGGAATAGCCCATGAAGGGGTGGACTTATTCCGTGGCTACTTCACGGGGGTCGAAGATGTTTTCGACCAGGATGCATCGATCATTTTCGATGAGGCTCAGCGACTTCTAAACCAGGTAGACTTCATCTCCTATTATTAGTTTTACATTTGCCTTTATTTCCTTTTGCCTAATTTTCTTTTTTCCTACATAGGCCATGACGCTTAATCGGGAAGCATTTTCCAATTCCTAGTTTGAGCTGAACCGATGTGAAGCCGATCTCAAAATGCTCACAGAGGAGAGAGATGCCCTCAAACTCTTCAGAGGGCAAAAAGAAGAGGAGATCAAGGACCTCTGAGCTGAACTGGCCAAAGCTCACAAAGAGTAGACCGACCTAATCGAACAGGTAATAAAGAGTTTTCGTAGAAGTTCGATGTATTGATTCGGGGATGACAACTAATACTTTGATCCTGCAGGTTTAGCAGAAGGCCAAAAAGATCCAGCAGCTTCGCGAGGAGGCCAAGATGTAGGAGGTAGAGACTTTGGGGTGGAAGTAGAACATGGACCGCCTCACCTCGGAGAAAGATATTGCTCGAGCCCAGTTATCTTTGGCTGAGCATCACCTCCAAAGAATTAAGGAGGAGATCTGGTGCTGGGCACTCAGCCCATTTCTATTCCACCGTATCGTATGGTACTAGTGGAGTTGAAGGAGTTGAAGGAGAAGCTTCAGGAACTCCTTGATAAGGGTTTCATTCGGCCTAGTGTGTCGCCTTGGGGTGCGCATGTTCTATTTGTGAAAAAGAATGATGGCACGATGAGGATGTGCATTGATTACAGGCAATTGAACAAAGTAACAATCAAGAACAAGTATCCTTTACCTCGTATCGATGATTTGTTTGACCAGCTTCAGGGAGCGAGAGTGTTCTCCAAGATTGATCTTCATTTAGGGTATCACCAGCTGAAGATCAGGGACTCGGATATTCTGAAGAAAGCTTTTAGGAGCCGATATGGTCATTATGAGTTCCTGGTGATGTCTTTCGGGCTGACCAATGCCCCAGCAGCGTTCATGCATTTGATGAACAACGTGTTTCGACCTTATCTCGACTCGTTTTTCATAGTTTTCATTGATGATATTCTGGTATACTTGCGTAGTCAGGAGGAGCACGCGGAGCATTTGAGAGTTGTGTTGCAGAGATTGAGGGAGGAGAAGCTTTATGCAAAGTTCTCCAAGTGTGAGTTTTGGCTTAGTTCAGTGGCATTCTTGGGGCTTGTGGTGTCCAGTGAGGGTATTCAGGTTGATCTGAAGAAGATAGAGGCGGTTCAGAGTTGGCCCAGACCGTCCTCAGCCACAGAGATTCACAGCTTTCTTGGTTTGGCGGGTTATTAATGTCAGTTTGTTCAGGGATTTTCATCTATAGCATCACCCTTGACCAAGTTGACTCAAAAGGGTGCTCTATTCAGGTGGTCGTATGAGTGTGAGGAGAGCTTTCAGAAGCTCAAGACTGCCTTGACCACAGCTCCAGTGTTAGTTTTGTCATCAGCTTTAGGTTCATATACCGTGTATTGTGATGCTTTGAGAGTTGGTATTGGGTGTGTGTTGATGCAGGATGGTAGAGTTATTGCTTATGCTTCTCGTCAATTGAAGCCCCATGAGAAGAACTATCCTTTTCATGATTTGGAGTTGGTTGCCATTGTTCACGCATTGAAGATCTTGAGACATTATTTGTATGGTGTGTCTTGTGAGGTGTTTACTGATCATCGTAGCCTCCAGCACTTGTTCAAGTAGAAGGATCTCAATTTGAGACAGCGGAGATGGTTGGAGCTGCTTAAGGACTATGATATTACTATCTTGTACCATCCGGGAAAGGCCAATGTGGTGGTCGATGCCTTGAGTAGGAAGGCGGTGAGTATGGGGAGTTTGGCGTATATTCCTATTGGGGAGAGACCTTTTGTAGTTGATGTTCAGGCCTTAGCCAATCGGTTTGTGAGGTTAGATATTTCGGAGCCCAGTTGGGTATTGGCTTTTGTGATTTCTCGGTCTTCCTTATTTGATCGCATCAGAGAGCGCCAGTATGATAATCCTCATTTGCTTGTCCTTAAGGATAGAGTTCAGCACGACGATGCCAGAGATGTGACTATTGGTGATGATGGGGTATTGAGGATGCAGGGCCGGATATGCATGCCCAATGTAGATGGACTTCGGGAATTGATTCTAGAGGAGGCTCATAGCTCACGGTATTCTATTCATCCGGGTGCTGCGAAGATGTATCAGGATCTGAGACAACATTATTGGTGGAGGATAATGAAGAAGGACATTGTAGGATTTGTAGCTCGGTGTCTCAATTGTCAACAGGTGAAATATGAGCATCGGAGACCGGGTGGCTTGCTTCAGCAGATGGATATTCCAGAGTGGAAGTGGGAGCGGATCACCATGGACTTTGTAGTTGGGCTCCCACGGACTTTGAGGAAGTTCGATGCTATCTGGGTGATTGTGGATCGGTTGACCAAATCCATGCACTTCATTCCTGTGTGTACTACCTATTCTTAAAAGCGGTTGGCAGATATATATATCCGGGAGATTGTTCGTTTGCATGGTGTCCCAGTTTCCATCATTTTAGATAGAGGTACTTAGTTTACTTCACAGTTTTGGAGGTCTGGACAGCGAGAGTTGGGTACTCAGGTTGAGTTGAGCACCACTTTTCACCCTCAGATGGACGGGCAGTCCGAGCGCACTATTCAGATATTGGAGGACATGTTGCGCATTTGTGTCATTGATTTTGGAGGGTCATAGGATCAGTTCTACTGCTCACAGAGTTTGCTTATAACAATAGTTATCAGTTGAGTATTCAGATGGCTCCATATGAGGCTTTGTATGGGAGACGATGTAGATCTCCGGTTGGTTGGTTTGAGCTGGGTGAGGCTAGGCTACTCGGTACAGACTTGGTGTACGATGCTTTAGACAAGGTGAAGGTGATTCAGGAGAGGCTTCGTACAGCGCAGTCGAGACAAAAGAGTTATGCTGACAGAAAGGTTCGGAAAGTGTCCTACATGGTTGATGAGAAGGTTCAGTTGAAGGTTTTGCCCATGAAAGGTGTTATGAGATTTGGGAAGAAGGGTAAATTGAGTCCTCGGTGCATTGGCCTTTTGAGGTGCTTCGAAGGATTGGAAAGGTGGCTTATGAGCTTGCTTTGACACCTAGCTTGTCGAGTGTGCATATGGTATTTCATGTTTCTATGCTCTGGAAGTATATTGGTGATCCGTCTCATGTTTTGGATTTTAGCACGGTTCAATTAGATGATGATTTGACTTATGATGTGGAGCCAGTAGCTATTTTGGAGCATTAGGTTTGAAAGTTGAGATCAAAGAATATAGTTTCAGTGAAAGTGCAGTGGAGATATCGGCCCGTGGAGGAGGCTACCTGGGAGACTGAACTGGAGATGCGGAGCAGATATCCTTACCTATTTGAGGCTTCAGGTATGTTTCTTGACCCATTCTAGGACGAACGTTTGTTTAAGAGGGGCAGGATGCAACGACCCGACCGGTCGTTTCATAAGTTACCGCTTTGTTTCTCCTATTTCTGCTTCTTATTGTCTTGTTCAGCTGTATTAGGTGATATCAGGTTGGTTGGTTCGGGTTCAGACAGGTTTTGGAAAGGAATGAGACACTTAGTCTCTTTTGAGTAAGCTTAGGTTGAAAAAGTCAACCGAATGTTGACTTCTGTGAAAAAGGGCTCGGATGTGAATTCCGATGATTCATATAACTTAGGGAGATGATTTGGGACTTAGGAGCGTGATCGGAATATATTTTGGAGGTCTGGAGTAGGTTTAGACTTGAATTGGCAAAATTGGAATTTTGGCGTTTTCCGGTTGATAGGTGAGATTTTGATATAGGGGTCGGAATGGAATTCCGAAAGTTGAAGTAGGTCTGCTGTGTCATTTGTGACGTGTGTGCAAAATTTCAGGTCATTCGAACGAGATTTGATAGACTTTTTGATCGAAAGCGGATTTTGTGCTTCGCGAACGCGAGGCATTGACCGTGTTCCCGAAGAAGGAATTTGAATCGCTGGGCAGAATGTTTAAAAGACCACTTTCGCGATTTAGGCCATAGTTCACCATTTTTGACTCGATTTTGGAGCTTCTTGAGGAAAATTGAAGAGGGAATCAAAGGGAAACACTTGGAGGTAAGATTTACGGACTTAATATTCGATCCTATTGTGATTTCTACCTAATTAAACATGACATTTGTGGAATCTAAAGCCTAAAATTGGAAGTTAGGGCTTGAAAATTGGAGAACTAAATCTAGAAATTTGAGGGGTCATTTATGGTCGGATTTTGGTATTCTTGGTATGTATGAACTCGTAAGAGTGTAAGGATTCTAGTATTGTGATTTTTGTCAGAATCCGAAACGTGGGCCCGGGGGTCGGGTTTGGCCAATTTCGGGATTTTTGATGTAAATGGGTTATTTTTGAGTGGACTTTGTTCCCTTAGCATATTTTTGATGGTATGAATCTGTTTTGGTTAGATTTGGAGCATCCGAAGGCCGATTCGAGGGGCAAAGGCATCGCGGGATAGAGTTTGGACCGGATAGAGGTAAGCAATGATTGTAAATGCTGTCCTGAGGGTATGAAACCCCATATTTCACATTGTTGTGCTACTTTGAGGTGACGCACACGCTAGATGACGAGCGAGGGGTTGTGCACTGTTGGGGATTGTGACTTAGTCCGCCCTGTATGACTGTTAAACTGCGTATTTGATTGAAAACCGTTTGCTATCATTGTGTTTTTGAAAGTATCGTCATGTTTTGGGCTGAATGCCATATTTGGGTCTCGTGCCAACTATTTTGGAACCTTAGGATATTTTTACTACTATTCCTTACTGTTTTGACTTCATATTTGTACTCAGTCATGTTGTATTCTACTGTTTTCATAACTCAACCATATTTACTCCGTTTTGACATTTTAAATGATATTTTGGGCTGAACATCATGTTTTACTGTGCCCGAGTGGCTTGAGAAATTTCTGACTGAGTGAGGCCGAGGGCTTGTATTGTAAGGATATTATGGGATCGGGCTGCGCGCCGCAGCAGTGTTGTACCGATTCATGATTATGAGGCCGAGGGCCAGATTAATTATGCCACGAGATGGATTGATATAGCGCTTGAGCTGTAGGAGCCTCTCCAGAGTCTGCACACCTCTAGTGAGTGCGGGTACCCAGTGTGAGATGTGATATTGCCCGAGGGGCCGTTGTTGTTTCATGTTGTTGCCGGAGGGGCTGATACGAGTGATTGTGAGGTAGCCTGAGGGGCTGGATCTGTTGGTATTTTGCCCGAGGAGCTGATTTATGTTTCTATCCTTTTCTCTACGTTTTCATCACTTGTTTGAACTACTGAAGGATGTTTTAAAGAGGTTTTTATTGAACTAAAGTGTTTTTACGAGCTTTTACTCTTTTACTGCATTGTTCTGATTTTATACTATTTTGTTGTAGCATTATGTTGTGTCTAACGTGTTTTCTTATCGCTCAGCTGCCTTTACTTTTATTACTTACTAAGTTGGTGTACTCACATTACTCCGTGCACCCTGTGTGCAGATCCAGGAGTCTCGGGTCACGCTAGCAAGTGCTGATTTGCTTTCCAGCAGGCTTGTTAGGAGTTGACTAGGTAGCTACTCGGTGTTCGCAGCCCAGCGCTTCTCCTTCCTATCTTTATTTCACTTTGTACTAGCTTTGTATCACACTACATTGTCTTTTCATACTCTTAGAAGAATTGTAGATGCTCATGACTGGTGACACCCCGATGTCGGGCTGTGTTTGTGTCCGCATTGTTCTATTGTACTCTATATTTTAGGATTTTTAGCTTATTAATGACTCTAAATGACTTATAACTATTTATTTTATTTGGGGGTTTGTGTCGGTTGGCCTAGTTTCACGATAGATGCCATCACGACCGGGTCCGTTTTATGGTCGTGACAAAATGATACCAACTGTCGCGTATTATCAAGATGTGAAGGTGTTGATTCAATTGTTTATAAAGGTTGTGCTACACCTTATGAAGTAGATGCTGGCTGAACTGACTTTTGCAAGTTCTGGTAACGCTTGGCCCTTGGCATATCTGGAATCAATAAAATAAACTGCGTGAAACTATATACCAGAATAATGAAAGATTGAACAATCTAATTACAAATTTTTTTGTACAAGAGTCATACAATCACCATGTTAGTTGCTTTATAGAGAGCAATGAGATTTGCAATTAAGCACTTTTGAAGTACCTAATTAATAGAATCATGTAGAATTAGTGCTACGACGAAACAATCAAATAATCTAGTTACTTGCAATCTCGATCATACCTTGCAATAGTTTCTATACTATAACGTTTTAAACTTGAAGAAACTAAGAGCTTGCCACAAATGTAGAAAATTAACATCCAGTACTTAGAAAATTATCTTTATCACTCATATAAAATAGCCTAATTCCTAGTGAGACATATGCTCCTCTATTGCAACTTGGATATTCTCATAATTAACATCAAAAAATTGTTCCAATTCTTGTTGTTGGTATGGCTCATTCTCGTAATTTCTTCTTCATCAACATCTCCTATGTCAAACAAATCTCTTGGCTTTAGATGCATAGCAACACTCCATTCTTTATCAGTTTCATCATCAACATAGTAGACCATATTTGCTTGAGACGCTTCAATATAAGGATCATGGTCCTTACGATTACCCGTGTGAATCAATCTAGAAAAATTAACACAATTAAATTTCCAAACATCTATTTTGAACCATTCATCTCGAGTAGTGTCAGCCCATTGGCATTTGAAGAGAACAATTATAAACCATCCATAATAATTGAGCTTAATTATGTCTTCAAACTTCCCATAATATGGCAACTCTGCTTGTGTTGCATTTTTATCAGCATTAGATGCAATACAAGAGGTGTTAGAGGTAAGAAAAACTCTACTGTTTTGAGTTTTCAATCCTTGTTCTCTAGATACAGTCCGAAACTTGAATCCATTAATGTTATATGCAGTAAACCTTCTTGCATCTGGCATTGGACATTGTGCTAAGAACTCCAAATCAGTAGATATTGTATTTGATATATCTGGATTCATGATCTGCACAAACAAAATTATTTCTATTAAATAATCTAAATTAATACAACTTATACATAAACAGATATTAGCAATACTATTCACTCACTCGTTTTGGAAACCAATCAGGAAACGCTTTATTAACTCTTCTCTCTACCTCTGTTATAGAAGGTCTTCGACCTCTTGAATTCCTTTTAATGTAGTTCCTAAATTCACTACAGAGGAACCATCTATATTAATTTAATCATTTCACTTTAAAAATTTTACTAAAAAATAAATTACAATAAACTTTCTTACTCAATAAATAGTTTTACTGCTGCGCAATTAAGTAACACGTATCGATGAGCTTGAATCTTCTCCAAAGGAGACAACGGAAATATTGTGGAGCCTCCAATAGGTTTACCTTGTTGAGGGAACAAAGATGATACTTCAGAAGCCTTATTATGATTTAGCTCATCGTTTACATGTTAGGCCTATTTATCCTTGACTCGATACCCTCAAAATAATGAGAACAGAGAGTCAGAGCTTCTTCAACAATATAACCTTCAGCAATAGAACCTTCTGGTTGTGCTTTGTTCCCTACAAGAGACTTGAAATGACCTAACAAACTATAATGAAAATGAAATAATATTAGAACAAGCATTCAATTTGAATTAATATTAAAAGTTTGATCTAAAGAATGTTATGAAATAACAAATTTTTACCTTTCAACAAAATGCATCCATTGATAATGTACTGGACCACCTTGTATCACTTCATCTACTAGATTAATAGTTAAATGAACCATGGCAGTGAAGAAAAATGGAGTGAACAAAATCTCTAAGTGACAAAGTGTGAGTACAATCCGATCTTGTAGCTTCTCTAGGGCAGATAGGCTCAAACTTTTCAAACAAAGATTTTTAAAAAAGGAAGAAAACTCTACCAAGACTGCAACAACCTCATTCGGAAGCACATTTCGAATTGCAACAGGCAATAATTGTTCCATGATGATGTAAAAATCATGACTTTTTAATCCGAAGATCCTCTTCTGATCCAGATCAATACAATCAGAGATATTACTTGAGTAACCATCCGGCATCGAAATATTCTTTAATATTTTAAGGAAGGTGACTCTCTTCTCTTTTGGAATTGCAAATGCAGCAAGGCGACAATTCTCTTTCTTATCTGGCCAAAGATCACGCATTATATAATATTGTCAAACATATTCTTCTCGATGTGCATGACGTCCAAATTATGGCACAACGAGTTGAATTCCCAATATGGAAGATTGAAGAATATGCTTTTTTTTCCTCCACTACTGGGTTGCACCTTCCCCATTTTTTCTTTGTTTATTTCTTTCTTTCTAGCATTCAACTCTACTGTTCTTCCAAATGTAACAAAGATTTCTTTCACTTGTTGCAAAATTTCTGATTCTGATAACTTCCTCGGTAAATTCCTCTCCTCCACATCTCCAAAAAAACGATGCCTCATCAATCTAAATTTGTGATTTCTTGCCAAAAATTGACGATGACCAATAAAGCAACATTTTCTACTATGAGGAAGTCGACAAGGTTCTTAGTCAAAATTACAAGAGGGGCATGCAAAATTAGTATGTGATAAGATATCAAGACCAGGAAAATCACTGACTGTCCACATAAGAGCTACTCACATTCTAAATATTTCATTCTTCGATGAATCACAAGTTTCCACACCACAACTCATTCAACTCCTTAATAAGGGGTTGTAAGTATACATCTATATTATTACTCGTCGTACGCAGACCCGGAATGATCATTGAGAGGATAAAATTTGGTTGCTTCACGCACAACCAAGGTGAAAGATTATATGGAACCAAAACCACTGGCCAAATGTTATAATTAGTACTCATCGTTCCAAAAGGATTGAAACCATCACTAGCTAGGCCTAATCGAACATTTCGGGGATCAGAAGAAAATTCAGAATATATTGTATCAAACCTCTTCCATGCCTCACCATCTCTAGGATGCCTCATTATTCTATCATTGTTACTATGCTCCACATGCCATCTCATATGCTCTGCAGTCTTAGAACACATGAATAGTCTTTGCAACCTTGATTTTAGTGGAAAGTAACGCAAAATTTTTGCAGGCTTTTTTTTCTTCTTCTTACTTGTAGCAGGCACGCGATTTCTGTTGCCCCTCTCATTAGACTTCCATCTAGAAATGTGACAATACTTGCATGTTTCTTCATTAGCATCATCTCCCCAATACAACATGCAGTCATTTGGACAAGCATCTATCTTTATATAATCAAGACAAAGTTTTTTGATGGTTTTCTTGGCCTTATAAAAAGAATCAGGGATACTTGCAAATTTAAATGCATCTCTGAATAGATCTAGTATCATAGTCATTCCCTTGTCACTTAGCCCAGACAAACTCTTTATATGATACAACTTTAACAAAAACTCTACCTTTGAGTACTTGGAACCTTCATACAATTCTTGACTTTCATCTCTAAGCAACTCAAAAAAGTCTTTACTATTTGAAGCAGGCATATCATTTAATACTTCTTTTCTCCCTGCTTGTGATGAACCTACATCAATACCCTCATGTCTTAAGCCCTGAAATGCTTCATTAATCAATAAGTCCACTCGATTTTCGGGAAGTAGTGTATCTTGAGTGACATCTATGTTATTAAAGTTCTGCAACACATTTATTTCACCATGAAAAAACCCAAGTGACATAATCTTGAGGGAATGGCTTGCAGATTAAATGATCGAACACAATCTCTCTAGTCAACCTCGTTACAAAATCACATATAGGACATGGACATTTTATTCTATCTTCTATAGCTCCATTTTTAAATGCAAAATCTAAAAATTGATTCAAACCAAACAAATATTTATTTGTGCTCCTTGGCAATCGAATCCAAGATTTATCCATTTAAAGTATTTGAAAAGATCTGAAACCTTTGAGAAGTGCAGCTAATGACCCAAAATCAGGTTAGTATGCCACCAGTAAGGACTCTTCTAATCAGGAGAGTTTGATATAACCTACAAGATTTTTACGAGGAAAAATAATTTAGTAACCAGTCAATTTTATAGGATCAGAGACATACTTTACAATTTTATAAGCTAAATAAAAGGAAATGTAAAGTTAGCTAATTATCTAGCATGAACAACAATGAGAACATATTCAGATGAATATATACTACTAAACTAAGAGTACTGTAGAAAATATCAATGTGTTTCTTGGCTAGCTATAAGTAAGGTTCAGTGTGGGAAGTTTATTTGAGTCTTTATTGTCACACTGTCATTGTCATCATAATTTCTTTGGTTCTGGAAAGGTGAAAATGCCTTCTGCTTCCAGTGTTACTGGATGCTTAGTGTACTTATGCTTAATTGCTCATACAAAGTGTCCTAAGTTCAATTACGTTTATCTAACGGATACAGTTGAATCTTTATTTTCTTGAACATTTCTGAAGCATCATAGTTCCACTATTTTTGGAAAAGAAAAACTACATATTGTATTTATATGCTATCCGTGTCACAAGTTAAATACAACTGTCCAACAGATGTATTTGATGGTGGCAAACTACAAATCGCAGAAAAATAAAACTGCTCTTTCGAAAACATCATATGCTACCGGTGCATAAAAAGCAAATCTAATGAATTCCCTCTGGCTAATCGTTACATGCACCGCACATTAAGCAACAAAAAAACCAGTTGTAGCAGCTGCATTTATAGTTGAACTTTGATGTAGTACAAAGATCACAATGCTAGTATTTGACATTTTGGAGACGTTTTTTCCTATTTTGTCTTGGCCATAAGTTTATTGCAATGAATCTTAACTATAAACGTTTGGAAAGGTAATTGAAGGATTTGGTGTGTCCAAAGTTTTAGACTCAGATAATCCAGACTTTAAGCCAGGTGATATAATCTCAGGATTCACTGGTTGGGAAGAGTACAGCTTAATTTACAAAATCGAGCAGCTGAGAAAAATTCAGGCTGATGATATACCTCTCATGTATCATGTCGGTCTTCTCGGTATGATTAATTTGGCCAAATCTGAACTGTTTTGCCATTCTTTTATGGACTAATTTAAGGTTTGAAATCTGTTTTAAAAGGTTGAGAATGAGTATTGCCCTAATTCTTCTTTAATGTTCTTGAAAACCTGGATATTCGCAATGTTACTAAAGGCACAGATTTGTATATCTCTGCTCCATTTGGTACTCCACAATTGAGATTATTTAGCTTCTACCTCCGTACTGGAGAATTTAACTCGTAATAGTGAAAAGAGGTCTCACTGATCCTGGTTATTTGGAAAAGATATTGTTTATTGGAGGCATTGGGAAGGAAAAGATTTTTAAATCCTGGAATAATTTATGTTTCCATCAATTATACCTTCAGGTGACAAACAAAACTAAGGGAATACAACAACTGACAAAATTAGGATACATTTTTAATTTTGAGATTCAGCATTCAAAAAAAGCTGCACAAAATAAACGAATCTACGGATTGATTCTATATGATTCCTTTTGATCAATCCATAACAATTTTATAATACTAGCAACAAGAGTTGTACCATAGCATCGCGAGCAAAGTAGAAATATTTTATCAAAATACTTAATACATTTTGATTGTGGTAAACCTTTTCTGCTACCACTTTTACTCGACATAAATTTATCCTTACTACTATATAAATTTCAATACAAAAAAGTTCAAATATGAACCAATAAGCTTCTCAACAAATATTAAACAACTTATGCTTTCAAGTGTTACATGTCAAAATGAGACAAGCAAAATCAAAGTCACAGAGCAAGTACCACAAATGAACAAGAAACTGATTGCATTTTGTTAGAGCCTATATTGAAAGTAATACAAAGTATTATCACCGTACAATGAACTAGTATTGACTTCCTCAAAGTCGTGAGACAATATCAAAGGCAGAATCAAATATGGATCTCATTTGTTTTTTTATTGGATGACGAAATAAAGAAGAAAATTTGCTACTGCAAGTTGTGAAAGAAGCAAAGTAAGCTTAACTAAGCTACGTGGAAGATGTGAAGGCTTTACATCTGCAAATTGAGGTAATGCTGTTTAGAAGGAAATATTTATCAGTATCTTGATATAGTCAATCTTGGTGTCT
Source organism: Nicotiana sylvestris (assembly GCF_000393655.2). Taxonomy (NCBI): domain Eukaryota; kingdom Viridiplantae; phylum Streptophyta; class Magnoliopsida; order Solanales; family Solanaceae; genus Nicotiana; species Nicotiana sylvestris. The sequence goes on from NC_091058.1 coordinate 98,892,009, forward strand.
TGGGTTGTTCTGTTAATCATTTTGTCTCATTTTCAACATCATGAGATAAGCAGAGAAGTGGTTGTATTAGGGAAATTATTTAGCTTCTACTTAGTGGTGCTCTAATGCTATATGGTGCACCTAGTCTTCTTATGGAAAGATTGAAGGGAAAAATGTATTTTATTGGTTTCAAAACCACAAAGCTACAGATAGACAGAAGCTTAAGAAAAACCTCCTTGCCCAAATTAACCAACAACAAATTTTTTCTCAATATCCTGTTGATGCTCATAGTACAACCACCACAAGCACCAATACAAACAACCCTTTTCACTGCCCTACTGATCACTACTCTCATAATTCTTCATCTGTTGTGAACCAAATATGCCCTATTATATCTACTGAACTTGTTCAAGAGGTATAGATATACACAAATGCAGCTCAAAACCTCACTTACTAATTCAGAGGTGGCCTCGTCGAACAGTTCAGATACAGATATTCTTTGCATTTAAATGAAATATATAACAATTTGAATCATAAATAAACATCAATTAGCCAGTTACTACTAAAACACAACAATAACAATATGAGAACAACGATTCAATCTTTATACTTTCTTTTCCAATCATTTAATGAGTTTAGAAGATAAACTATCAAAATACAAATGTATTTTTCTGTGTTCATTCTGCTCTATTTAGGCACATTTTACTCCACTAACTGAAACACTGATGCCAACCTACAGATAACACTTTACATTCAAATAAAATGCTATAACAAACCTAACAATTTGATCAATCATACAACAACAACAATTACTACCAAAACCCAACAATAACAAGAACAAACACCTAACAATTTCAAATCATAGATTGAGTTCAGACGTTAAACCATCAAATATAAACAAATACACAAAAAACCCTCTAATTCGTTCAACAACTTCATACAAACAGAGGGAAAATTATATAAGCCGAATTGTCTACTTCTTCTTAGTAGCTTTCTTCTTCTTAGTTCATCCTATCAGAAATAAGATGACTGCCCAATACTATTATAATTACTGGAGTTTTGAAGTTAGAGGAAAAAACTTTCTTCTTCTTCTATAACAAAAAAGGAAATCACATGCAAAAATTATTGAAATTGGAGCAGAGAAACCTAAATTAAATCATATGCAGAAACTACTGAAATTCAGATATTAGGAAAACATAATCAAAACCCTAGAGGAATTAAAATCGGATATAAACAGATTAGGAAGGAGAGGGTAGAGAACTCCAATTTGAGTTGTACCTTTTGTCAGGAGATTCGGCGACAAACACGCTTCAATTCGAGTTGTAATTGCTGAAATTCACATTAAAATCGCACAAATATCAAACTTAGAGGAATTAAAATCAGATATCAACTATTTTCGCAATGCAGAGACTGATTTCGCGCAACTATTTTCACAATGCACAAATATTTCGCACAAATATTTTCGCAATCAGATATCACATAAATCGCAACTTAGAGTGAACCCTAAATCGTTAGAGTGAAAGACAATGAGAGATTAAAGAGAGAAAGAGAACTTGCCATTTCAGGAGGAGAAAGAATCTGGAAAGCGAATCCTAAATCGTTAGAGTGAAGAGCGGAGATTTCTATTGTTAGCGGAAATTTTTGGAAAAAAAAAGGGAAAGATAAAAATAAAGGCTAGCGGAGATTTTTATTGTTAGCGCATTTTTTCTAAGGCTAGCAGAGGTTTCTAAACGCTGCAAATTGAATTTCAGTGCGGAGGTTAATAAGACCCCCCTAATTATATACAATTTGGGGAGGTTAATAATAACCCCCATAATAAAACCGCTGCAAATAAACTATTTTTTTTGTAGTGATGGTGCAACTTGAGCTAACCGAGGACATGACCCTTGATAAGAGGGTGTGGAGGTTGAGAATTAGGGTAGAATGCTAGTAGGTAGTCGAGTGTTTCCCTTTGTGTTCCTTAGTTCAATAGTATTAGTGTTAGTATAGTATCCCTTTTATCTTTTGCTTGCTATTACCACATATCTTGTATTGTTATTACATGCCATCAGCACTCCCTTAGTTTGCTATCAATGCATATCGCGTACTGTTATTACTTGCTATTAATACTTCTTTCGTATTCTCTTTTGCTATCTTAGATTTAGTTTTCTAAATATCTTGTATTGCTATTTCTTGCCATCAGTGCTTCTTCCATCCTTTCTTTAGTCGAGGGTCTATCGGAAACAGTCTATCTGCCCTTCTAGGATAGCGGTAAGGATGCATATATCCTATCCTCACCAAACCCTACTTGTGAGATTACATTGGGTTGTTGTGTTGTTGTTTTTCATATAATTTTTTATCGTTTGATTATGAATAAAACATTTATTTCGTACATGAAGCTAAATAAATATATAATGAACATGGACCTTTACTCCTTATCCTTGCAAACCTAGTGACAACTTGTTCTCGAGAAAATTACAAAAGTATTAGAATATAATGAAAGATTGCGTATAGGTGTTCGTAACACGCAACGGAAGACAATAACAATGCTAGGCAGATCTTTTCGTGTTTAAAATTTATTTACATGTCAAAGATCGGATCTAAGACGTACCTGGTGAAGAGAGTCTCGTTTCAAAAAAATTTCTTTAGTGCGAAGACTCTATGCATATTCATACCGAGACCGATCCTTGCTATCAACTCTTTGATCAATGAAACCCGCGAACAAATTGAACGAAAAACTTGTTCCAAAATTTTTCTCAAAAAATCTCAACTAAAATTAGAAGAACAAGAAACACTTTTCTTGTAATTGTATTTTCTCTCTTGGCTTGTGTTGCACTCTCACTTTCACAAAGTATTTTTTCTTCTCAAGAATTAATACAATAAATTTTCTCCATCACCCTTTATATAGCATCACCTACAAACCCTTTTCCTATTGGGTTGAGGTAATGATTTACTTAGGCTAAAAATTTATTCCAAAAATAAATTTTATGGAATATTGCGTGGAAAATTCGTAATCCCATTCTCAATGGGTTTTTCCGTGGCCGCCGATCATAGACTTTCTATGACGTCCAATTCCAAGTATTGGAATTTTCCTATAAAAACATGAAAACCAAAGTTTAGTTGTTCAGATGTGGACTTTTACTTCATGTCCCAATGAAACCATGGAAATCCCTTTATGGAATTTTATGTCCAATTTAAAATTGGATTGTAAGAATAAATTAATATTAAATATATAACTTTTATATATAAATATCAATTACTAGTACTAAATATATATATTACATATATATATTTCAACCAAGAGATAATTTAATTTTCTATTTCAAATAGAAAACTTTAATTTGTTCATAATATTAATTATATCTTTTGTGCTAGCAGAGAATATAATAATATTTCATTTGGACTAATAACTAAATTTATTTGACTAATTAAATTCTTTAATTTAATTATCAAATAATAAAGTAATTAATCCTTTAGCAAAGATCAGAACACTCGTTAGTGTGCAACCCCATAGGTTCAATACTAAACCGGTAGTAAATTGATCACATTAATATACTAATCAAGGGTGGCGTCTAGCAACATTCCTTAACGACCGGATAGAATGAAGTAAACAATTTACTCTCAAGAACCAGTAAAAGAATAATGTAGTAATTCCTTCTGTCCTTATAGCTCTGGATCACCCTAGGATATGATTAACTGTCAAATCCTAATAGGCGACCAACTATGTGTTCATGTCAAATATAATCGACCATTGAATGACCTAACAGACTCTTTTCTTCTTTCATTCAATTGCCCTGGCCAAGGTCTTAATTTGGTCGTTTATAATTCATGAATTAAACTCATTACCAAGAGTTGACAGATTCCATCTTGATTAATCACTAATTCTACAAGTATTTAATCGTACCCAATATCCTTTCAACTATCGCCCTAGGGCCATAGGTGTCTAGTATCAAAGCACAATAAATAACTTGTCAATTACTATGACGATCTCAGGTCAAAGGAAACTCTTACATCACATTCTTCAAGAGAATATTCTATTGACAGTTTATGGTAATTCTAACCATTAAGAATTATCCAATGAGTCGGTTCAATTATCATATCTTTATATGCATCATCTATCTATGTGATTTAATTAATGAGATCAACTAATCTTTATCCCATAAAGACAATCACATAAATATTAATCTAATCGGATTACTAATGTCCAAATTAATAATCCTACGATCAAGAACAAAATTTAGATTAAATTGTAAGAGACTTCACTCTCATTATCATGATCTCCATCACGATGACAAGTCTCAAAATTTAATCAAGGACCTTATCAAATAAATCAAGCAATTAATAATAATGATAAAAAAATATCAAATGCCATATATATTTTATATCAAATAACGTTCACAAAAATATGTTCAAATCATCAAATATGATATTGAATCTAGGGCATATCTACTATATCCCTAACATATAATACTTGCGAATTTTCTAGGTATTATATCTTAAGTCGTTTGGACAACATCTGGACGTGTTCTGACTCTTCTGAGTAATCTTTTGAAAAAAATAAGTTTGTGCAAAATGATTTCGAGAAGATGTGTTTGTGAGATCTATTTTTCTTTCTTGAAATTTTGTGAGAGGAAAAAAAACTTTTTACCCAAAACACCATCAATCCAATTCTAAGATAAATTTTTGATTTTTGTGTGCAAAAGCGTCTTGGAAAAAATTAACAAATACATTTTTCAAAAAGCTTCTGACAAGATTCCAAAGGCAAATGTTTGGACAAATTCGGAAAAAGTTTTTGAAAAATCTCTGCGTGTCTTACATGTGGAAGAAGAGTATTTTGAAATAAATTCTTTGAAAATAATCTTCAACCCCAAAAAGAAATTCATGCAACTTCTTTTTTTGTAATATAATTTTCAAAAAACTTAGACAAACACCTAAAAAGAAGAATTTCAACAACTTGAAAAAGCTTAGACAAATTTATGTTTCTTTATAAATAAAAAAAGTTGCGTCTTAAAATGTAGAGTCTTCGGAAAATTCAAGGTCCTACATACCTTTGACGACGGAATTCGACATTCTTTTGGTTAGCTAAAAACAAAAAGGAGGATTATTAAACTTAATCTGAGAATCTCTATCAAAGTATTAGGTGAAATGTCAATGTCAAGTATACAACTACTTAAAGTGAAATCGGACGGCAGAACAATCTTTAGAATGGCTAAATTTAACGATCATCGCTTCTTCTTTTATTCTGTCTTTTTTGACTTCATGGAATTAACAAATTTTTCCATGAAATCTCTTTAAATCTTTTCGCTTTTATCTTTTAGGGCACTAATATCTGCATTTGATATTAGTAAATATAGTTGTGCAATATACCAAAGTTCTCCCACTATATTCACATTAGAAACACATCAGGATAAATTCACATATGATCACTCTATTTTAGTGCACCAACTAAACTATTTTTATAACAAAAATTCAATCAACTATGCCTAAGTCACTAAACTATTTTTGATTTGTAACAAAATAATCACCCAACTCTACTTAAGAATCACACAAAGTTGCTTAACCAATTTTTTTTTAAACCAAAAAGTAATTCAATTGTCTAAGTACGTATCAAATAAAATGTCTCGTTTATTCCCTTCTAATAACTTTTTATGATCTTAAGTAAAATGGAGTAACTCTTTTATACAAAGATAATTTAGTGTCTTTCGTGATATTTAAGTAAAATTGAGTTATTTTTCCATTACACAAAATAATTGAATAACTTCATTGCAATAAAATGAAACTTTCCATGAATTAAGTAGTGAACTGACTGTAAGAAAAATGAGTAGATAATATTGACTAAGAACAAGAAGGAAAGAAGAACAACTTATCAAAAATATTGTGTCGTGGCAAGCCATAGCCTTGAAAGCGATTTCGGCCCAACTAGGTGCAAATCGTTAAGGTCGGTCGCTCCCCAAGGTTCCACAGCACCTCCAAACATGTGCACTCGTGGCTGAAAGTTTAGAATTTGCACAAAACAGTTGTCAAGAAAGAAGAGAAGATGAAGGTATTTTCTGTAGTTGTTACAAAAATTAAAGAATGTTGTAGGAAGAAAAGTAATGATTAGCAAGATGAATTCTTGGTTAAGATTTAGTGATTATGATGGCTAATCCATAACCTATATATAGGCAATTAAGGAGGTTGCATGTATGACAAGCGTCCAAAGTCTTTTGACACTTGTCCCATTATATTAGTCCACTTGGCTCCAATATTAACAAGTGTATATTATCTTCCATGCATGAAGACATATGATAGATTTACACAAAGTCATTCAACACTTGGCTTTAAGGCTTCATGCAAGAGGTCACTTAGAAATAGATAGAACATATGAAAAATAAATAAAAAACTCATGGCTATTGGTTGTAAATGAAATTTCAAAAAAAAAAAATTGACTTGCATTATGAATTATTCCAACACTTACCACATGCTAATGCTTAAACTTGTTGAATATCCCGAGTATTGGGTTTGAAATAGAATAATAGATAGTGACTTCCATCAATGGCATCCACTAATAACGGAAGTAGCTAGCCATTCATTAATATCTGATTAACCCCCCTATATGACTTGAAGACAGGGGCGGAGGTAGAGCAAAGGGTACGGGTTCCCGTGAACCCAGTAATTTTTACATAAATTCTGTATTTATATTAAAAAATTCACTAAAAGTATAAGAATATTTAGTTTGGAATTCAGTACGTTGATCCAGTTTTCATGTAGATTAACTTGTAGAGCAAAAAGAAAACAGAAGATTGTATTAAGTTATATGAACTGTTATTATACTTTTTTACGCTATTAGTTAAATTTATCTACAACAACAAGTATCTCATCACGTCAAGCTTATCATATTAATTCATAAAATTGAAAAATAACATGCTGTTGTAAGTTACGTTAAGTTCTTTTTTTGAGATAGTCAATATAAATATTATTTAGTGTGTGACATGTGTCTGGTGGACTTAGGTTCATCATTCCAATTATCTTTCGTGGAAAGCTACCTGCACATTCGCTTATTCAAAAGTAAGTCCAGCACAGCTTTGATATTGCAAAACCAACTCCACTAAAATATGTATGAATCTAATTAACTTTGGTTGGAAAATAAATGCAGGAACTCGTCCCAAAACTGCCTCATCCACCCCCTCACACCCCAAGCTCATTTGAATATCATTATGGGAACTTTCAGTTTTCATATAAACTATAGAAGCTATAGCTTTATTATACCTACATGTTATCCGATCCCTAAATATTACTCTAAACTTCACCACGCAGTAAATAAATGAGATTTTACCGTGATATATACACAACTCTAGTAGCTTTTCTTTCTCTTTAAGCAGTGTTAGACGCAGAATTTGTAAGGAGGGAATACAAAAGAAATTGCTAAAAACTAGTGTTGGGATTACATGAAGCAAGTTGGGCTGCTGTCAATATTAGCTCTTTTGTATTTGGTATTTGGGCCTAACCCAGTTTTTTATTTATAAATAGCTTAGTCAAGAGGCCCAAGATATATAGATAGGTAGAGAGACAGAAGGTTCTGGATTTTGGCATTTTATTTGGTTTTAAGAAATGTGAGATATCTTTCTCCCCAATTCTCTCTCTTCTTTCAAGCCCTAGATACAAATTTTGTCAATCTCTCTTTCAATTTAGTATTTTAACATGGTATCAGAGTAGGGAATTCGATGATTCTCGTCATTCTCTATCCACTGGTGTTACCCTCATTTGATTTCGTTGAGTTTTTCGTCTTCGTCGGAGGTTTCTGATTTCGCCGGAAATTCACGATTTTTCAATTTCCGTCAGAATTTTTAGAAGTTTTGTGTGGTTTTCTTCTCCTCTGCTGCACGAGTTTTGCTTTCGAGGATAAAGCTTTGGTGTTCTCTCAGTTTCATTGTCTCAATTTCACCGGAGCTAGTCGATTTCTGCTGCATTTTCTTTATCACAGCCTTTGCTTTTTCAGGTTGCGAAGAAGTTCGGTATATTCGTTCTCTGTATAACCTGTTGCATGTGTAGTTGTGTATGTTGCTGTTCTATTGAAGGTGTATACTCTCTCGTTTTTTTATTAATTTACTTGCTACCATGGTTAATTCTGTGCCTGAAACATCTTCGGCCACTACATATACTCCTGAGCCCTCTAGCCCGTTGTTTCTTCTTCCTTCTGATGTCCCTGACATTTCTCTTATTCCTCTGCCATTCTCGGGGACTGGTTTTGGAAGATGGAGACGTAGTATGATCGTGTCGTTATCTGCAAGAAATAAAATAGGGTTCATAGATGGGTCTTGTGCTAAACCTACCGAGAATTTTCTCAATATAGGAAGTGGGATAGGTGCAATAATATGATCATATCATGGTTATCTAGCTCGTTATTACCGGATATAGCTGAGAGTGTACAGTATTCCGAGATTGTTGAAAGTATCTGGTTGAAATTGAATAATAGATATGGGAGTGTTAATAGAACCAAAGTTTTTGAAATAAAGAGAGAACTTGCTTCTACTTTCTAAGGGACTCTTGATATTGCTTCATATTTCAACAAACTTAAAAAGCTATGGGATGAATTGGGGATTATGTGCAGTAGTTATGCAAATTCTTGTGTTTGTGCTGCTAAGGTGGGTCTCCAAGAGGAGAATGAAGAGGATAAGGTTGATCAATTTCTCATGGGTATCAATGAGGTCTACATAGGGGTTAGAAGCAACATTTTGATGATGCAGCCTGCTCCATCCCTTGATACTGTGTACAACATCATGTTGCAAGATGAAAAACAGAGTCAGGTTATCCCTAATACTCAGTTCAACTCAGAATCAGCTTCTTTTAATGCAAATTTCAACAAGCCTTCCCCCCAATTTCCACCTCAAAAGCAGTACACACAAAGAGTCAATTTTGATCAAAATGGCCAGAAGGTGAACTTTGATCAAACCAAGGTTTCTCTGCCTTGCAAGTATTGTAAAAAAAACCTGGTCACACAATTGAAAAATGTTACAAATTACATGGATTTCCTCCAAATTTCAAATTTACAAAGGGGCAATCTAGAAGATTTGGTACTGTTGCAAGTGTTGAGGGGCAGTCTTCTGGGATTTCTTAACCCCCTTCATCATGTTCTTCACCTGGACAAGACTCTTTGGTTCCTGGACTGACCAAGGAGCAGTACACTCAGTTGATGAACCTACTCCAACAGTCTACACTAAGTGAATCTAGTTCTCAGCCAAATCTCATGGGCTCTGCCAATTTTGCTGGTATTAATTCTTCTTCCCCTATGTGTTTGAATGGTAGTTCTATTGTGCGCATATTAACTAGTGTAGCTGGAAGGGTTTGGATAGTGAATTCTGGGGCAACTGATCATATGACTTCTAACAATAATCTTCTCTTTAACATCACACCTCTTCCAGTCCCCTATCTAGTTTCTCTGCCAAATGGTTACAAGGTTAAGGTTACCTGCACAGGCTCTTTAACTTTGTTGTCATCTTTTACCCTCCATCATGTCTTGTACATTCCTACCTTCCATTATAATTTGATTTCTTTGAGCAAATTGATTATCCAGTTCAATTGTAATGTACTATTCACTTCTTTCTCATGTATACTTATACAGGCCCATTCTATGAAGAAGCTTCTGGAGCTTGATAGAATGAACCAAGGACTATACAAGCTCTACCTTGATCATTTTGCTCCTTCTGGACTCTCTAATTCTATTGTCCCTGATATTGATAATTTTGTTTCTGTCTTTAATAATGTGGTACAAAATGCTAATTTTTCATTGCATGCAAATCAGCCAGTTATGAATTCAAATTCTGTTTCTCCTTTATCATCTTGTACTGTTCAGTAGACTGTGAATAAAAATGATGTCCTTTGGCATCATAGATTAGGATATGTTCCTTTTGTGCAAATGAAAAATATACCTTATATTTCTAATGACCTGTCAGCTAAATAATCTTTTACATGTCCTATTTGTCCCTTGGCTAGACAACCTAGGTTACATTTCCCAGATAGCTCTTCTCAGTCTACCTCTTTGTTCCAACTTATTCATGTTGATACTTGGGGACCCTACCATACTCAAACATATTCTGGAGCTAAGTACTTTATTACCATAGTTGATGATTATAGCAGAGCAACATGGACACATTTTTTGCACTCTAAAAGCTATGCATTTTCTATGCTTAAAACATTTATAACCATGGTGAAAACCCAATTTCAACTTTCTGTCCAAAAGATTTGAAGTGATAATGCTTTAGAGCTTGGATCTTCTACATCAGCCACCCAATTTTTTTCTGATAATGGGATAATCCATCAAGAAACTTGCCCCCCCCACACCACAACAGAATGGTGTGGTTGAGAAAAAACATAGAAACCTACTTGAAACTTCAAGAGCTCTGTTGTTTCAATCCAATCTTCCTATCAAATTTTGGGGAAATTGTTTATTGACAACAATTTACCTTATTAATAAGTTTCCATCTTCAGTTTTATCCAAAAGAACCCCTTTTGAATTATTATATGGTCATCCCCCTTCTTATTCTCATTTAAGACCTTTTGGTTGTTTATGTTATGCTACAGTCCCCAAGTGTCACAGGGATAAGTTTCACCCTAGAGCTTTTCCTTGTGTATTTGTTGGGTATCCTTTTGCCAAAAAATGGTACAAGTTATACAATTTGCAAACTAAGTCTATTTTATTTTCCAGAGATGTTGTGTTTCATGAATATGTGTTTCCTTATAAGATTCCCTCTTCTGCTCCTACTCCTTCTTCTTCTTCTCCTTCTTTTCCTTTGTTCTATGATACTTCTCCATTTGTTCCTATCCCTCCTTCTGCTACCTCCTCTCCTTCTGATGACTCTGTGCCTTCTTCTTCCTCACCTGATAATGTATTACCCCCTCCTTCTGAGCTTAGGAAAAGCACCAGATCCCATTATCTTCCTTCCCATCTCCAAGACTATGTTGTTAACCTTCCTCCTTCTATTTCTTGCTCCACCTCTACCTCTACTTCCACTACACAACATGTTCTAGTGGAGCCTTATTCATACGCTCAGGCTGCTGCCATTCCTATTTGGCAGGAGGCAATGAGACAAGAATTTGCGGCTTTAGAAGAAAATCAAACTTGGAAAATTGTTGAGCTTCCTATTGGTAAGAAGCCCATAGGCAGTAAGTGGGTCTATAAAATAAAGTATAAAGTTGATGGTAGTGTTGGAAGATATAAGCCAACATTAGTGGTTCGAGGTGATACTCAAGTAGAGGGGATTGATTTTAATGAAACTTTTTCTCCTGTGATTAAAATGTGTACTGTCAGATGTTTAGTTGCTATTGCAGTTAAATAACAGTGACCTTTGTTTCAATTAGATGTTAATAATGTTTTTTTGCATGGGGACTTAGATGAGGAAGTTTATATGAAACTCCCTCAGGGCCTTTCTATTGAGTCCTCCTCTTCTGGATCTGCTACTTTAGTTTGCAAGCTGCAAAAGTCTCTTTATGGGCTAAGACAGGCCTCTCGACAGTGGTATGCAAAGCTGTCTCAAGCCCTTTATTCCAGGGGATACTCTCACTCTTTAAATGACTATTCTTTGCTTATTAAGAGAACTGAGTCTTGTTCTGTTTTTCTAGCAGTTTATGTTGTTGACATTATTTTAACTGGGGATTATTTGTCTGAAATTTCTGCCCTTAAGAGTTTCCTTGATGCTCAGTTTAAGATCAAAAACTTAGGTTTGCTTAGCTATTTTTTGGGTATTAAAGTATTCTATCACAAGTCTGGGGTCTTTTTGCATCAAAAGAGGTTCATTTCTGATTTGCTTCTTGAGTATAATTGTCTTGATGCTTTTGAAGTGGTTAGTCCTTTAGACATTGCTCACAAGTTGCATTCTGATGTTGGTGAGGTATTACCTAAGCCTGAATCTTATAGAAGTTTGGTTGGCAAGCTCAATTTTTTGACTCATACTCGGCCAGACTTATATTTTGTTGTCCAGCATTTGAGTCAGTTTTTAAAGACACCTTGGGTCCCACATATGGCTACTGCTTTGCATGTTTTGCGATACTTAAAAGGGACTTCTACTTTTGGGTGTTTCTCAGTAATTCTCCTGATTTCTCTCTGCTTGCTAGTTGTGATAGTGATTGGGCTGCTTGTCATGAATCTAGACGCTTTGTCACTGGTTTTTGCATTCATTTGGGTGGTAGTTTTCTTAGTTGGAAATCTAAAAAGCAGCATATCGTCTCTTTGTCTTCAGCTGAAGCAGAATATAGGGCTATGAGTAAGGTGATGGCTGAACTAGCCTGGTTGGTCCGGTTATTATCTGATTTGGGTCTTTCTATTGATGCTCCAATTCCTATTTTGTGCGACAGCCAGACTGCTATTTACATAGCCAAGAATCCAGTGTTTCATGAGCGCACTAAACACATCGAAGTCGATTGTCATTTTATTCGCACCAAATTAGCCAATGGCCTCATCTCTTTATCTCATGTTTCTACTTCTTCTCAAATGGCTGACATTTTTACTAAGCCTTTGACAGGTTTGCAGCATCGCACTTTGACTGGCAAGTTGGGCGTGTGTTCACCTTCCAACTTGAGGGGGGGGGGGTGTTGGGATTACATGAAGCAAGTTGGGCTGCTGTCGATATTAGCTCTTTTGTATTTGGTATTTGGGCCTAGCCCAGTTTTTTATTTATGAATAGCTTTGTTAAGAGGCCCAAGATATATACATAGGTAGAGAGACAGAAGGTTCTGGATTTTAGCATTTTATTTGGTTTTACAGAAATGCAAGATGTTTTTCTCCCCAATTCTCTCTTCTTTTAAGCCCTAGATACAAATTTTGTCAATCTCTCTTTCAATTTCGCATGTTAACAACTAGGGATAAATCATTTTTAATGAAAATGATTACACAATCAAGATGATAAGCTAAGTATTCTCTAATTAGGGTCCTCCTTGTAACCTAATTACACTCTGTTTCCACATGAAACAATCAAACCATTCAATTTAAAATCTGAAGATTATGAGTGAAGTGACTAAGGAATATTACAAACATTCTTTTGAAAATTCTTGCTCAGCCAAAGACTATTTTCCAACAAAAATAATTCACGGCCAATTGTTCTTTTGGGTCAGAGTCAGACTAGAGCGTCGATCCTCGAATATATCTTGTCTTGTCATTTCATTGCATGAAATATCAGCTAAAGTTTATGGAGTGCGAAACCATACTATTGTTAATTTTTACTAAAATTACTAAAATAAGTGTAAAAAAAAAGTTACCAAAGTATATATAACGCCACTAATAGTGGCGCTATACAGTAACGTTAACTGTACCGTTACTATATAGCGCCACTATTAGTGGCGTTATACTGACAAACTTACATAGCGCCATTAATAGTGGCGCTATATGTCTTATACCCTGACCCCACCAATAATGTCTGGGTTCAATAATTTAAATGTGTATAAAGCCACTTTGTGTGGCGCTATATACAAAAAAAAAAAACCGGCTAGCCATTTTCTATATAAACATCGTATAATCGCTCCAACTTCATTCAAAATTTTTTTTAACTCTTCTTGCTTTCTATTGTTGTTAAATTCTCCAGCATTTTTTCATTATGTCTGAAGAACGTAGAATAAGAGTATCATTATATTGGGGGGTGAGGTTGTGATGGAGAATAACTCTGTGGGCTACAGTTTACCTGCTAAGTGTAATGTTAAATTGCCACTTTCAATGGAGTACGAAACATTGATATCGTTGTTATGCAAAAAAATGAGTGTGAGAAAACGTTCAGTGATACTCAAAGTAACCGGAAGATATCCGTATTCCGTTACGCCGCAAGGGGTTGCTTTTTACTCAGAGTTTAACATCGACGATGATGACACTTTGAGTGATTTCTTGAGGACTCCGGACGAATGCCGGGAATTTCTTGTAATCACAATGTTGGAGATGTACGTGAAGGTCGAAGACGTTCCAAAAAATGAGGTTGTGCGTAGTAGAGATAACCCCCAGTCATCGGGTGGTTATTCTGGATCAGTTTTTGCCGGACATGTTCCAGATGAAAGAATTTTTCTTGATTTAAATTTATCACCGTCGGCGAATGAGGAGCGAGAAAATAATTTATACCCTGATTTCCATAATTCACAAGAAGAGAGGTAAACTACAATTTTCATTTGTGTTAATATGTATATTTTTGCGTATTGAATAAATTTTAACGCTCATTTATTTAATAGGGGGTACCGGCCGGATATGAATTTTACAAGTGACCCATCCGGTAGTCATCACCTAACTGAAAACGTCCATCATGGAATGTCATCACATTACAACTTGTAAGTGAAAAACTACAACCATATATAAAGCATTTATTAATTTAGCAGCTTATATTTTTGTTGAAATGTGCAGTGAAAACGAGCAAGTTGAACTACCCGTACTCACTCAATTGCCCGAAAACGACGTATTACATCAGGATCTGGCAGATGAACAGAGTGAGGAAGAGAACAGCGATTACGATAACAATGCCGATGAATCGGGAGATGAGACACCATTTGCTCGTGAGGATGGTGATGAAGAGGACGAGGAGGAAGAACCGGATTTGAAGAGAGCCCCTCATAGACGAAAAGTGAACGAGTCTGAAGTGTCGTTTCATTCAAGGGAGATTCCTTATATTGATAACTTGCCAGCCGTGCCGGATGTGGAAGCTCTCACACGGGATTTTGATGAAATCCGGACAGCAATGTGGGATGAGTCTAGACCAACGGTGCTTGCAAAGGGGATGCTTTTTCATGATAAAGCACGCGTAAGCAGGGCTTGTAAAATGCACAATGTTAAACAGTGTCGTGAAATGCAAGTATCGGAGTCAAGTCCGACGGTATACAAGGCTATTTGCCGCAGGTGGTTTTGGCCATGTAATTGGATGTTGCGTGCGTCGAAGAAGAAAACAGGTATGTGGAAAGTGGGTAAATACATTCCCACCCACACATGCGAAATGGACACTTTCAACGGGAATCACTTCAACTTGGATATTGACTTGATATCTCTTGTACTTATTCCGCACATCGAAGCGTCCATCAGGTATAAAATCAAAGAGTGCATTACAGCAGTCTACCAGGAATATGGCCACACAATTACTAAAAGAAAGGCATATCTTGGGCGCAAAAGAGCGTTTGAAATAGTCTATGGTAACTGGGATAAGTCATTTGCAGATCTGCCTAGCTACATGGCTGCACTGCAGCACTTTAACCCCGGAGCAGTTAATTAATGGAAGCTTGAGCGGAGTCCGGGTAAACCAGAATATATATTCAATTACGTGTTTTGGGCGTTTAAGCCATCAATTGATGGTTTTCCGTATTGTCGGCCCGTAATATCCATAGACGGAACTCATGTCTATGGAAAGTACGATATCAAGCTATTGATATGCCGTGGCTGTGGATGCAAATGGACAGATATTTCCTCTAGCCTTTGCTATTTGTGCAAATGAAAGCACAGAGACGTGGACAATGTTTTTGAACCACTTGAAAGAGCACGTTGTCAAACATCGTTCAGGTATTTGTCTAATATCTGATCGGCACGGGGGTATATTAAGTTCTGTGGAGAACCTTCCTGCCTGGCAAGAACCTTATGCATACCACCGTTACTGTGTGAGGCACTTTAAGGCCAATTTCAAGAAGGCACATCCCAAAAAAGATCTACATGATTTGATGTGGATGGCAGCAACAGACCACCAACAACATAAATTCCGGAGGCATATGGATTCTATCAGGCAAGAAGACGATGCAGCATATCGTTGGTTAATGCGACATGATCCTGAAAAGTGGACGTTGCATGCAGATGGTGGCAGACGCTGGGGAATTCTTACTACAAACGTGTCAGAATCCTTCAACGGGTTATTAAAGTCGGCAAGAGGATTGCCCGTCACAGCCATGGTGCGTATGTCGTTTAAGCAGATGGCGGAGAGGTTTGTACAACGGTCTGTAGCTGCAACGAAATTGATGGAAATGGGTGTTGAATTTATGCCAGTGCCTATGAAGAGATTAGAGAAATACAGACGGCGAGCACATTGACATTCCTTTTTGCAATATGATAACGAACGAGGTATTTTTGAAGTTCGCACCGCTATCCATAATAATCGGGGTAATAATGTACATACTGTAAATGAATCCACAAGGTTATGCTCATGTGGGAAATGGTCAATATACCACATGCCTTGTTCACATGCCATCAAGTGTTTTCAACGTGTTGGTTATGCGGAGACCAACTATATTGATCAACAATATAGTGTTTCCAAATACGTAAACACATATAGTGGTCAGCTGCAACCAGTGGGTTCTGAGCATTACTGGCCCCCAGAACCATTTAAAATGGTGTGTAACAAGTCCTATTTGCGTAAAAGACAGGTGCAGAAGAGAACGCGTATACGGAACCAAATGGATGTTAGTGATATCGTATATGCACGCAAATGTGGTATATGCTCGCAAACAGGCCACGACCGTAGAAAATGTCCTTTGGGTGGCAACAATAATCAAGCTCAGGGCGGGTGTTCTTCTATTGTACCTAACTACCCATGAGTTCATGTTGTAATAATTAGTTGTTATGTATACGATTTAAGTATTTATGAAATAATATTTTTTTGTTTGTTAATTATGATTTGTACTTTCCCTTTTTACCTATTTAAATAATAATTTAATATAATTATCGGTATATTTATTATGTGTGTTGTCTTGTCGCTATCACGATATTTAATACACAAATTATATATATGGCGCTATGTGTGTCTTGTCTTGTCGAACTGAAAAAGCTGAAAATATCATGATATGGCGCCATTAGATATGTGTGACCGGCTGACATAAAGTCGTCTCAACAACATCATGATATGGCGCCATTAGATATGGCGCTATCTAATATAGCGCCATTAGATATGGCGCTATCTAATATAGCGCCATTAGATATGGCGTTATATGTGTATTGTTTAGCCTATAAATAATGGGGTCATTGTATTTATTTTGTGTGCTAAAAATTTCCCCCAAGAAATATTTCATTAAAAGTAAGTAAGGTTTTTATTATAAGCAAATAGTTCACAAATGGCTCAACATGGTCGTCCACCAATTTGCTCTTGTGGAAAACCATGCATGATGGATTGTGGGTGGGAAGGTGCTAACGTTGGACGCCGTTATTGGTGCTATATGAACAAGTTGTACAAGCAACCCGACGAACCTACTTGTGAATTTGATGAATGGGCTGAGGAACCATGTTATCAGGAAAACTACAGGGATAGATTACATGAATTTCATAATATGTTGTTATACCAGCATAGAATACAAAAGGAGGCAGATAGAATTATTACAGATATGAGGGAGAAACTAAAGGAGGTGGAAGATAAAAAATGGAGAGCTGAATGGAATTGTGAAGCACACAAGGAACGCAACAAAAAATATAAACGGGAACTTGCGGAGGTGAATGCGAGAGTGAAAGAGTTAGAAGAAGAAAAAGAACAAATGGAAGAACGATTTAAGTGGTTGGAGCGAAGAATAAATGACAACTGAGTATCTGAACATTTACGTGTATGTGTTTAGTGTCATTTTCATATGTCATGTCTTTTTATTATGTTGGCCTGTTATGTTTGTGTTTGTATTGTACTAATGTTTTCCTTGTTTGTTGTACTTAATTTTATTTTAATTTAAGTGGAAGTTAAGTTTAAGTTGTTGTGTTACTATACCAAAAACTATAAAACGAAATTTGAACTAAAAAAAGTAACTGTCATATTCGACTAAATATTGTTGTTAATGTACAAAAAAATATTATTTACACCAAAAAAACAAAAATATGGAAGACCGAATGAATGTGTCCCGCATCCGGTGTGTCTCAAAGTAGCCGTTGGCCTGAGGCGCATCCCCTTCCGCCCGGGTACGCTATCAGGATCATCATCATCAAGTCGTCTCCTTATGGCCGGTGCGGCACAGGATGACATGTATCGGTGGTGCTGTCAGGTCCAGTAGAAGGCTACATAATAATATCAAACTTAGTATAGAAAACTACATAACAATTCACAAAAATTTATATTGTCTTACCATAATCGTGTCTGGATCCTGAATGTAGTCATCTGTCGCAGCATCGCATGAAGCCTAAAAAAGTAAATTAATAAAGTTAAAACAAAATAAATAAGTTATAGTAAAAACAGTAATAAAATTAATACTAATAAACTCATACCTGCGCATGTGATGAGCTGCCATAACTCAGTCGGTGCCCACTATCAAAATCTCGGATCGGTCGAGACTCATCAGTGGTAGACGGGCCAGGGAAATATCTACCCAACTCCACTCCTTGAAAATCCGAGCCCATCATCAAGAATTGACCCGATGGGGTCACCTGCGACGTCCCTGGAGTGTCATAAATGCCAAGGCTGTAAGACGTCATGTCGGTCTCATGCATGCCACCTCCCATATCAGCAGCAACATCATCAGCAGGAGCCTCAAAGCCCCCTTGCTGGGGACCTCCTCTCCGCCCACGACCGCGTCGTCCAACACCAGCAGGTCGTCGTGGAGCAGCAGCAGCTCGTCGGCCACCACCCCGTGGCATACCACGACCTCGCTGGTATGTGGCTAGGTCAACATAATCTGGCTGGTGTGCCAAACGCTGATCCGATCGGCCTCGCTGCAGTGTCTGGGCAGCCACATCCATTATGCGACGACTATAGTCCTGCATGATCACAGGGTCGTGGACATAACTCTGCATCTGCTGCCCCATACGATATACGGTATGCAATCCAATCGCCTGCACAAAAGTTTTTAATATAAACTACGTATTTGACTAGAAATTACTATTAAAGTAATTGATAATAACAGAAAACATACCAGAGCCTCATGTCTCCCGGCGTATGAGACGTATTGACCATCTACCTGATGAACTGGGTTCCCGATAAAAAGTCGGGAAACAGTGCGGTACCATGCCATATAAACGTCGATAGGAAAGTGTTGCGGAGCTGGGGTCAAGTCCCCTCGGCTGTCCCAAATACCCAACTGCGCTGTCAGCCACTCAATAAATGTGTCATCCACTCTCATCCTATCATCCCTCTCATAATGTAAAGGGTCCCATGCAGGCTGAGTCGGTATAGACTACGGAAATCCAAACTGACGAAATACTCGCTCTGAGGCATGATGCTCAACAATATCGAGGCACGTGAGAGGGACGGAAGCCCTCCAAATATGGCGACCGTGCGTGCAATACGCTGGCAGGGTACCTATCAGCTCTTCGCTGTACAACGTCCAAATGAACTATCAAATAATAACACAAACCTTTAGTTTGTGCAACACCTAGTTAAAAATAAATTGGTAAGTTTAGTTAGATATTCACCTGTGCATCCTCCAGAAAATCCAACACATCCCTATAGAACGGGAGATTATGATGGCCATGATACTCTCGTGCAAGTCTACGATGCAATACCCACCTACAAGCTAGAGGGAGATCAGGAATATGTACATTATCCGGTAGCTGTGGTAGAGGTGGCCGAAGTTGCAGAAATCGCTCCCACACCCAAACCTAAAACAGAAAGTTGACGTAAAGATTAACTCTAACTAGGTAGAATTGGAACTAAACAACAAATTATTTGAATAAGTTGTCACCTGTAGAAGTGGCAGAAAGCCACAAACGTCTCTCTGTGTGCCCATGGATGCCCGGCACATCTGCCTGTACAAAAAAGATAGGACAGCACCACCCCAGTTGTAGCTGACTGTATCATCAAAGTCCGCAATATGATGCAGAAAATGAAGGCTCACTAGGTTCCCCGAAGTGTTCGGGAACAAGACCCCCTCAAATAGAAGGAGCAACAACAGCCTCGTATATTGCTCCACATCCACCTCCGCTGAGTCGTCGGTGATAGTATCGTGGATCTGCACCAAGTGGTCTCTAATGGGGACCAACTGCATACGACTACTCCCAATTGCTACATCTGGGTCCTCGGACCTGAAGCCCGTGAGCCTGTGCAGCATATCCATATATGCAGCCCGGTTAAAAAATCTCATGTTCCCAGGCAGTAAAACTGGCAAGCCATCGGTGGACAAGCCATATAAAATCTCGACGTCCTGGAGTGTGATGGTGGCTTCGCCGATGGGCAAATGGAAAGTGTGCGTCTCCGGTCGCCACCGCTCAATCAACGCCGTGATCAAAGCATAGTCGAGCTGTATCCGGCCAATGCTAATGATCCTATATAATCCCATTTCCTCCAGGTGATGGACCACACGGGGATGTAGAACGCGGGGAGGAGTCAAAAACTCCCACAATAAATCCACTCTCCTCCCCCGAAAAGTCTGCGGAAGCAACTCCCCCCCCATATATGCTCGGATCTATGCTGGGGCTGTAGGGGTAGTAGCTCCGACGTCCGAGGGCCGGGATGTATAGGTGCATCCATGTCGTCAACTGAAAATTCATAATTTTTAATAACTATCATTAAAATTTATGTGTGTTTTTTATAATTTAAATTCATATTTTTTAACAACTTAATTGTATAAAATTATATATAAACTTATGGGTTTCGTGCCCAGTGGTACAAAACTATCATTAATAATCTTATGTTTTTTTAATAATTTAAATTCATATTTTTTAATAACTTAATTGTAACAATTATATATATATATATATATAATTTTTATAATTATGGGTTTCGTGCTAGATTTTCTAAAACTCAGTGGTACCAACTATCATTAATAATTTTATGTTTTTTTAATAATTTTTATTCATATTTATTTAATAACTAAATTGTAATATATATATATATATATATATATATATATATATATAATTATGGGTTTCGTGCTAGATTTTCTGTGGCCCAGTGGCACCATAATTAGATATATATGGGTTTCGTGCTAGAATATAATATAATTAAACAATTACTACACAATACTACGCTACAAGGCTCTACATTTTACTACGCTAAAAGGGTCTACGTTTTACTACGCTAAAAAGGTCTACGTTTTACTACGCTAATAAAGTATACATTTTACTACGCTAAAAAATAATCTAAACTAAACGGCATAAAAACACATAAATATACATGAGGATATTAACAAACACATTTTTAGACTAATTTACATATTTTTATACAACACTAAAATTAAATCCGGATAAAATTTAACATGCTAGTTTCGGAAAAAATAAACACAAACCGAAATAGAACACATACAAATCAAGTAATATGCATTGTTATAAAAGTTTCAACTTAAAATAAATCGAAATACCTCGATTTAGAATTTTTGAAATGTAGATAGATCGAAATTTTGACTCCGAAAGAATGAATCCACTAAAACACGAAGCTCTACTCGACAGTGGGACCTCAAATATTAAACTTTTATGTGACGGGGGACCCAAAAATTTTTTTTTTTTAAAAAAATTGGGCAGATCGGTGGGGTGTGTGTGTGGGGGGGGGGACCAGAAGTGAAAAGAGGGAGATGGAAGACGAAGATGGAACGAAGAAGAAGAAGATGGGGGATTTGTATTAAGGGGTATAACGCCACTATAAATGGCGTTATGTCTTCAGGTATAAGACATATAGCGCCACTATTAATGGCGCTATGTAAGTTTGTCAGTATAGCGCCACTATTAGTGGCGCTATACAGTAACGGTACAGTTAACATTACGGTATAGCGCCACTATTAGTGGCGTTATATATACTTTGGTAACTTTTTTTTTACACTTATTTCCATTACACAAAATAATTTAATAACTTCATTGCAATAAAATGAAACTTTCCATGAATTAAGTAGTGAACTGACTGTAAGAAAAATGAGTAGATAATATTGACTAAGAACAAGAAGGAAAGAAGAACAACTTATCAAAAATATTGTGTCGTGGCAAGCCACAACCTTGAAAGCGATTTCGGCCCGACTAGGTGCAAATCATTAAGGTCGGTCGCTCCCCAAGGTTCCACAGCACCTCCAAACATGTGCACTCGTGGCTGAAAGTTTAGAATTTGCACAAAACAGTTGCCAAGAAAGAAGAGAAGATGAAGGTATTTTCTGTAGTTGTTACAAAAATTAAAGAATGTTGTAGGAAGAAAAGTAATGATTAGCAAGATGAATTCTTGGTTAAGATTTAGTGATTATGATGGCTAATCCATAACCTATATATAGGCAATTAAAGAGGTTGCATGTATGACAAGCGTCCAAAGTCTTTTGACACTTGTCCCATTATATTAGTCCACTTGGCTCCAATATTAACAAGTGTATCTTATCTTCCATGCATGAAGACATATGGTAGATTTACACAAAGTCATTCAACACTTGGCTTTAAGGCTTCATGCAAGAGGTCACTTAGAAATAGATAGGACATTTGAAAAATAAATAAAAAACTCATGGCTATTGGTTGTAAATGAAATTTCAAAAAAAATAATTTGACTTGCATTATGAATTATTCCAACACTTACCACATGCTAATGCTTAAACTTGTTGAATATCCCGAGCATTGGGTTTGAAATAGAATAATAGATAGTGACTTCCATCAATGACATCCACTAATAACGGAAGTAGCTAGCCATTCATTAATATCTGATTAACCCCCCTATATGACTTGAAGACAGGGGCGGAGGTAGAGCAAAGGGTACGGGTTCCCGTGAACCCAGTAATTTTTACATAAATTCTGTATTTATATTAAACAATTCACTAAAAGTATAAGAATATTTAGTTTGGAATTCAGTACGTTGATCCAGTTTTCATGTAGATTAACTTGTAGAGCAAAAAGAAAACAGAAGATTGTATTAAGTTATATGAACTGTTATTATACTTTTTTACGCTATTAGTTAAATTTATCTACAACAACAAGTATCTCATCACGTCAAGCTTATCATATTAATTCATAAAATTGAAAAATAACATGCTATTGTAAGTTACGTTAAGTTCTTTTTTTGAGATAGTCAATATAAATATTATTTAGTGTGTGACATGTGTCTGGTGGACTTAGGTTCATCATTCCAATTATCTTTCGTGGAAAGCTACCTGCACATTCGCTTATTCAAAAGTAAGTCCAACACAGCTTTGATATTGCAAAACCAACTCCACTAAAATATGTATGAATCTAATTAACTTTGGTTGGAAAATAAATGCAGGAACTCATCCCAAAACTGCCTCATCCACCCCCTCACACCCCAAGCTCATTTGAATATCATTATGGGAACTTTCAGTTTTCATATAAACTATAGAAGCTATAGCTTTATTATACCTACCTGTTATCCGATCCCCAAATATTACTCTAAACTTCACCACGCAGTAAATAAATGAGATTTTACCGTGATATATACACAACTCTAGTAGCTTTTCTTTCTCTTTAAGCAGTGTTAGACGCAGAATTTGTAAGGAGGGAATACAAAAGAAATTGCTAAAAACTAGTGTTGGGATTACATGAAGCAAGTTGGACTGCTCTCGATATTAGTTCTTTTGTATTTGGTATTTGGGCCTAACCCAGTTTTTTATTTATAAATAGCTTAGTCAAGAGGCCCAAGATATATAGATAGGTAGAGAGACAGAAGGTTCTGGATTTTGGCATTTTATTTGGTTTTAAGAAATGTGAGATATCTTTCTCCCCAATTCTCTCTCTTCTTTCAAGCCCTAGATACAAATTTTGTCAATCTCTCTTTCAATTTAGTATTTTAACATGGTATCAGAGCAGGAAATTCGATGATTCTCGTCATTCTCTATCCAGTGGTGTTACCCTCATTTGATTTCGTTGAGTTTTTCGTCTTCGTCGGAGGTTTCTGATTTCGCCGGAAATTCAAGATTTTTCAATTTCCGTCAGAATTTTTAGAAGTTTTGTGTGGTTTTCTTCTCCTCTGCTGCACGAGTTTTTCTTTCGAGGATAAAGCTTTGGTGTTCTCTCAGTTTCATTGTCTCAATTTCACCGGAGCTAGTCGATTTCTGCTGCATTTTCTTTATCACAGCCTTTGCTTTTTCAGGTTGCAAAGAAGTTCGGTATATTCGTTCTCTGTCTAACCTGTTGCATGTGTAGTTGTGTATGTTGCTGTTCTATTGAAGGTGTATACTCTCTCGTTTTTTTATTAATTTACTTGCTACCATGGTTAATTCTGTGCCTGAAACATCTTCGGCCACTACATATACTCCTGAGCCCTCTAGCCCGTTGTTTCTTCTTCCTTCTGATGTCCCTGACATTTCTCTTATTCCTCTGCCATTCTCGGGGACTGGTTTTGGAAGATGGAGACGTAGTATGATCGTGTCGTTATCTGCAAGAAATAAAATAGGGTTCATAGATGGGTCTTGTGCTAAACCTGCCGAGAATTTTCTCAATATAGGCAGTGGGATAGGTGCAATAATATGGTCATATCATGGTTATCTAGCTCGTTATTATCGGATATAGCTGAGAGTGTACAGTATTCCGAGATTGCTGAAAGTATCTGGTTGAAATTGAATAATAGATATGGGAGTGTTAATAGAACCAAAGTTTTTGAAATAAAGAGAGAACTTGCTTCTACTTTCTAAGGGACTCTTGATATTGCTTCATATTTCAACAAACTTAAAAAGCTATGGGATGAATTGGGGATTATGTGCAGTAGTTATGCAAATTCTTGTGTTTGTGCTGCTAAGGTGGGTCTCCAAAAGGAGAATGAAGAGGATAAGGTTGATCAATTTCTCATGGGTCTCAATGAGGTCTACATAGGGGTTAGAAGCAACATTTTGATGATGCAACATGTTCCATCCCGTGATACTGTGTACAACATCATGTTGCAAGATGAAAAACAGAGGCAGGTTATCCCTAATACTCAGTTCAACTCAGAATCAACTTCTTTTAATGCAAATTTCAACAAGCCTTCCCCCCAATCTCCACCTCAAAAGCAGTACACACAAAGAGTCAATTTTGATCAAAATGGCCAGAAGGTGAACTTTGATCAAACCAAGGTTTCTCTGCCTTGCAAGTATTGTAAAAAACCTGGTCACACAATTGAAAAATGTTACAAATTACATGGATTTCCTCCAAATTTCAAATTTACAAAGGGGCAATCTAGAAGATTTGGTACTGCTGCAAGTGTTGAGGGGCAGTCTTCTGGGATTTCTTAACCCCCTTCATCATGTTCTTCACCTGGACAAGACTCTTTGGCTCCTGGCCTGACCAATGAGCAGTACACTCAGTTGATGAACCTACTCCAACAGTCTACACTAGGTGAATCTAGTTCTCAGCCAAATCTCATGGGCTCTGCCAATTTTGCTGCTATTAATTCTTCTTCCCCTATGTGTTTGAATGGTAGTTCTACTGTGCGCATATTAACTAGTGTAGCTTGAAGGGTTTGGATAGTGAATTCTGGGGCAACTGATCATATGAATTCTAACAATAATCTTCTCTTTAACATCACACCTCTTCCAGTCCCCTATCTAGTTTCTCTGCCAAATGGTTACAAGGTTAAGGTTACCTGTACAGGCTCTTTAACTTTGTTGCCATCTTTTACCCTCCATCATGTCTTGTACATTCCTACCTTCCATTATAATTTGATTTCTGTGAGCAAATTGATTATCCAGTTCAATTGTAATGTACTATTCACTTCTTTCTCATGTATACTTCTACAGGCCCATTCTATGAAGAAGCTTCTGGAGCTTGATAGAATGGACCAAGGACTATACAAGCTCTACCTTGATCATTTTGCTCCTTCTGGACTCTCTAATTCTATTGTCCCTGATATTGATAATTTTGTTTCTGTCTTTAATAATGTGGTACAAAATGCTAATTTTTCATTGCATGCAAATCAGCCAGTTATGAATTCAAATTCTGTTTCTCCTTTATCATCTTGTACTGTTCAGTAGACTGTGAATAAAAATGATGTCCTTTGGCATCATAGATTAGGACATGTTCCTTTTGTGCAAATGAAAAATATACCTTGTATTTCTAATGACCTGTCAGCTAAATAATCTTTTACATGTCCTATTTGTCCCTTGGCTAGACAACCTAGGTTACATTTCCCAGATAGCTCTTCTCAGTCTACCTCTCTGTTCCAACTTATTCATGTTGATACATGGGGACCCTACCACACTCAAACATATTCTGGAGCTAAGTACTTTATTACCATAGTTGATGACTATAGCAGAGCAGAATGGACACATTTTTTGCACTCTAAAAGCTATGCATTTTCTATGCTTAAAGCATTTATAACCATGGTGAAAACCCAATTTCACCTTTCTGTCCATAAGATTAGAAGTGATAATGCTTTAGAGCTTGGATCTTCTACATCAGCCACCCAATTTTTTTCTGATAATGGGATAATCCATCAAACAACTTTCCCCCCACACCACAACAGAATGGTGTGGTTGAGAAAAAACATAGAAACCTACTTGAAACTTCAAGAGCTCTGTTGTTTCAATCCAATCTTCCTATCAAATTTTGGGGAGATTGTTTATTGACAACAATTTACCTTATTAATAGGTTTCCATCTTCAGTTTTATCCAAAAGAACCCCTTTTGAATTATTATATGGTCATCCCCCTTCTTATTCTCATTTAAGGCCTTTTGGTTGTTTATGTTATGCAACAGTCCCCAAGTGTCACAGGGATAAGTTTCACCCTAGAGCTTTTCCATGTGTATTTGTTGGGTATCCTTTTGCCAAAAAATGGTACAAGTTATACAATTTGCAAACTAAGTCTATTTTATTTTCCAGAGATGTTGTGTTTCATGAATCTGTGTTTCCTTATAAGATTCCCTCTTCTGCTCCTACTCTTTCTTCTTCTCCTTCTTTTCCTTTGTTCTATGATACTTCTCCATCTGTTCCTATCCCTCTTTCTGCTACCTCCTCTCCTTCTGATGACTCTGTGCCTTCTTCTTCCTCACCTGATAATGTATTACCCCCTCCTTCTGAGCTTAGGAAAAGCACCAGATCCCATTATCTTCCTTCCCATCTCCAAGACTATGTTGTTAACCTTCCTCCTTCTATTTCTTGCTCCACCTCTACCTCTACTTCCACTACACAACATGTTCCAGTGGAGCCTTATTCATACGCTCAGGCTGCTGCCATTCCTATTTGGCAGGAGGCAATGAGACAAGAATTTGCGGCTTTAGAAGCAAATCAAACTTGGAAAATTGTTGAGCTTCCTATTGGTAAGAAGCCCATAGGCAGTAAGTGGGTCTATAAAATAAAGTATAAAGTTTATGGTAGTGTGGGAAGATATAAGCCAAGATTAGTGGTTCGAGGTGATACTCAAGTAGAGGGGATTGATTTTAATGAAACTTTTTCTCCTGTGGTTAAAATGTGTACTGTCAGATGTTTAGTTGCTATTGCAGTTAAAAAACAGTGACCTTTGTTTCAATTAGATGTTAATAATATTTTTTTGCATGGGGACTTAGATGAGGAAGTTTATATGAAACTCCCTCAGGGCCTTTCTATTGAGTCCTCCTCTTCTGGATCTGCTACTTTAGTTTGCAAGCTGCAAAAGTCTCTTTATGGGCTAAGACAGGCCTCTCGACAGTGTTATGCAAAGCTGTCTCAAGCCCTTTATTCCAGGGGATACTCTCACTCTTTAAATGACTATTCTTTGCTTATTAAGAGAACTGAGTCTTGTTCTGTTTTTCTAGCAGTTTATGTTGTTGACATTATTTTAACTGGGGATTATTTGTCTGAAATTTCTACCCTTAAGAGTTTCCTTGATGCTCAGTTTAAGATCAAAAACTTAGGTTTGCTTAACTATTTTTTGGGTATTGAAGTATTCTATCACAAGTCTGGGGTCCTTTTGCATCAAAAGAGGTTCATTTCTGATTTGCTTCTTGAGTATAATTGTCTTGATGCTTTTAAAGTGGTCAGTTCTTTAGACATTGCTCACAAGTTACATTCTGATGTTGGTGAGGTATTACCTAAGCCTGAATCTTATAGAAGTTTGGTTGGCAAGCTCAATTTTTTGACTCATACTCGGCCAGACTTATATTTTGTTGTCCAGCATTTGAGTCAGTTTTTAAAGACACCTCGGGTCCCACATATGGCTACTGCTTTGCATGTTTTGCGATACTTAAAAGGGACTTCTACTTTTGGGTGTTTCTCAGTAATTCTCCTGATATCTCTCTGCTTGCTAGTTGTGATAGTGATTGGGCTGCTTGTCATGAATCTAGACGCTTTGTCACTGGTTTTTGCATTCATTTGGGTGGTAGTCTTCTTAGTTGGAAATCTAAAAAGCAGCATATCGTCTCTTTGTCTTCAGCTGAAGCAGAATATAGGGCTATGAGTAAGGTGGTGGCTGAACTAGCCTGGTTGGTCCGGTTATTATCTGATTTGGGTCTTTCTATTGATGCTCCAATTCCTATTTTGTGCGACAGCCAGACTGCTATTTACATAGCCAAGAATCCAGTGTTTCATGAGCGCACTAAACACATCGAAGTCGATTGTCATTTTATTCGCACCAAATTAGCCAATGGCCTCATCTCTTTATCTCATGTTTCTACTTCTTCTCAAATGGCTGACATTTTTACTAAGCCTTTGACAGGTTTGCAGCATCGCACTTTGACTGGCAAGTTGGGCGTGTGTTCACCCTCCAACTTGAGCGGGGGGGGGGGGTTGTTGGGATTACATGAAGCAAGTTGGGCTGCTGTCGATATTAGCTCTTTTGTATTTGGTATTTGGGCCTAGCCCAGTTTTTTATTTATGAATAGCTTAGTTAAGAGGCCCAAAATATATACATAGGTAGAGAGACAGAAGGTTCTGGATTTTAGCATTTTATTTGGTTTTACAGAAATGCAAGATGTTTTTCTCCCCAATTCTCTCTTCTTTTAAGCCCTAGATACAAATTTTGTCAATCTCTCTTTCAATTTCGCATGTTAACAACTAGGGATAAATCATTTTTAATGAAAATGATTACACAATCAAGATGATAAGCTAAGTATTCTCTAATTAGGGTCCTCCTTGTAACCTAATTACACTCTGTTTCCACATGAAACAATCAAACCATTCAATTTAAAATCTGAAGATTATGAGTGAAGTGACTAAGGAATATTACAAACATTCTTTTGAAAATTCTTGCTCAGCCAAAGACTATTTTCCAACAAAAATAATTCACGGCCAATTGTTCTTTTGGGTCAGAGTCAGACTAGAGCGTCGATCCTCGAATATATCTTGTCTTGTCATTTCATTGCATGAAATATCAGCTAAAGTTTATGTGCATCGTAATTTATTTATTCATGCAATGGAAATTTTCTTACCATTCAAAGAAAGGAAGAAAAAAAGGCACATTAACAGGGGAGTAATATGCACTATGACAAGTCAATGAAGTCACTAGCTAGTGCAAATAGCAAGCAGAAAGACGAAACGTCAATCACAATGTCTATTTATGTCTACACCCTCCTCTCTTCTCTGCTCTATTCTGCATTGCATGTGTTTCTGCTTCATTTACTCCAATGAAAAACGTACCTATGCACTGCTCCTCTCCTTCGTCTCTTTCTTGTTTTAGTTTTCTGCATGCCCTCTCGTTTCATATATTTTAATGCCTTGTGAGTATATCTTTGCCTAATATGATGAATAATTCTCAGAAATAGAAAAAATCGAACTTTTTTCGTTTGTATTTTTTTAAAATAAAAATCAATAGGTCCATATCGAATAATAGAGAAATCGAATGCACACCCTACTCATCCAAACACCTTCAAACAAGTCCCTCTATGTTTCCACCAGATCTACCCCAAACAACTTCTAACAAGCTCAAAATTATTCCATCCAACATTTGATTTTTACCCCCAAAAGCAAAACTAAAAACAATAAACAAACTGATGGGGAATAGTACAATCCCAAAATTTAAAGCTAAATAACAATACAAAATAGTACAAAAGATCAAGCAAGAGGTGATGCCCCACGTCAAATTGACGGGACAAGGGAAGCAGGCATTGGAATCAATGAGACGTCTATAAAAGGGTAAATAAGAGCCAACAATCACGGCCTGCCGAGCCATCACAACATGTACCAAAAATCAATCCTTTAATTTGTTTCGTTTCATTTGTTTGGGCATAGTCATATCACTTAAACATTATCCCACCACCGACGGAGAATTTATGTATTCATACATGATTATCATTGTAGAATTTGGCAACTACATGCACAAACTATTCGTGCATGTCGTATGATGCAACCAATAGAAACCTCAGTAATTGTTTGGGGCTTATTCCAACTTTCACGAACTAAAATAGACATATCTGCGTAGAATTAGGAAAATGTGTCCTATTTTTTCACTCCACTAATTTCTCCATCCTAATGCTTTTCATGGGTTACTACTACCAACCTAAGTGAGACAATTCGTTAGGGGTGCTATTTGTCCACCGGCCTTCAACCGCACTAAAAAGGGATAAGGATTGATATTTACTCCTTTTTGTTTGTATTTGGAATACACTTTCCATTTTGTAATAGTTCCTCCATGCCATTTTACGTTAACATATTTGATGGACATGAAGTTTAAAAAATAAAAAATATTTTAAAAATTTGCGGTCTAGCACAAGATATATAGTACATTTTTATTGATGTGTGCCTTAAAAATCATATCATGAGGAATAAATGAGAAGTTTAATGTTAAATATTTTCTAAATATGTGTCTCATTCTTTTTTACAACAAATTAGAAAAGAAAGTCGTACCACATAAAATAGAATATATGGACTACTTCAATGCGTTTAAACAGTATTGCGTTACTTTTTTTTTTTTTTTTTTTACAAACTTAAAACCTTTAAGAATTGATAATCATTTAACTATGTAAAGGATGTGATATTTTCCCTATAAATTAAATTTGCAGAACACCTTAAATTGTATTTTTTTTCACTAGCGCTAAATACTCCCTTCATTCCCTAGCTTCTACCAGTCCAGTAAATTAAAAATACTTGTTTTCTTTTAGTTGTCCATTTTGATAAATTTTGATAGGCATATTATTATTAAATTTTATCCTTATTAAGTATCGACACTTTCCAATTATTGCTTTATTGATAGGATTTTAATTACCAATAAGGATAATTTAGTAAAATCAACTTGTAATAAGTGATTTTTTAAGGGGAGTGCAAAAGTGAATAATGGACTAGTAAAAGAGAACAGATTGAGTATATTCTTAGTCGAATGAACATATTAAAACCCACATCTGATTCAAACACATTACATTAATGCAACAAATGGAGTACTTAGAAGCCAACTACACGTAATCGTTTATGCCATAAGTTGGTAACTTAGGTGACATTCTATAATGTTAAACTGGTCAAGAAAATTAGGTCTATTAATAATGATTCAAAATTTACCAACCAAAAGGACAACCAGAAAGGGTTCCTTCCCAGCATGTGAGGCATATGCAAACATCGTAACCGGTGGCCCTACCCTACCTTGGCCAAGCCCCAACATGACATGATTTTAATTTTTATTTTTTTTGACCTCATGGTTCATTTTCATGGCCATACCACAGAATGCAACAGGAGTTATGGCGGATCGGAAATTATTAATGCAAGGTTCATTTATAATAAATAGGACTATAGGGGAGTTTGTTGCTCCACTTCTTTAAAAGGCATTCCAGCACTCATTTGACTCCCTTACGCCTAGTCGAATACTTCGAATTCAATTCAAAAGCAAAATAAACTCACTGAAAGTTGGCAGAGGCCAAGGTTTTTTTATCACACATTTTTAAGTGAACCCACTATTCTTGGTAATTGAAAGACACTGCACACTACAAGAGAGTCAAATCTCACTCTTCTAGGGGAACCTAATGATTCATTTACTACCAATAATTAAATCATACAGTACAAAATAATCTATTTGTATACGGCTACCCATCCGATTTTACTGATTTATCGTGACTAGGGTGAAAGATCTAAGACTGGGCACCGAGGCACGAAGATTGGGTACCAAGTTCGGGATTCGAGATGCCTAATGAGATCGAGTCCAGTAGTGATCGAGGCCAAATGGGACAGACAACGGGCAAGATCGATGATTGCATAATATCGGAAAGGTGAGATATCCGTGACTGGTCGAAGATCATGGCGGTAATTTCGGAACATATCAAATCAAGGGCGGTTGTTTATGTTAATCATGGGATTTACTTCCATAATTAGAATTGTACTCCTTCTGTTCCAGTTTATGTGAACCTATTTCCTTTTTGGTTCGTTTAAAAAAGAATGACCCCTTTCTAAATTTGGTAAAAATTAGCTTAAACTTACAATTCTACCCTCAATGAAAAGCTTTTACAACCGCACAAATACTCTGGGGCCCTTTTTGACTTATTTAGAACCACATTTCAAAAGTCTTCATTTTTTCTTAAACTCCGTGCCCAGTCAAACAGGTTCACATAAATTGGAACGGAGGGAGTACCATAGATAGGATTCATATACTATATGTAGACATGTGATTTTTGACCCTCCCCAAGATTTTTTATATTTTAGCATGTAAATATTTAATTTAGGCCTAATATAGTTATTTTAATTAATTTGACTCTTTTACTTTATTTTATTACAAGAAAATAAAAATTACAAAAAAAAATAGTTTCATTAATATTTTTGTAGTCATTTTTAATCTTGAAAAACACACAAAAAAATAGTTTATTTTAACAGTCACTCTTATGTTAACAGTTATTTTATTTAAGTAGTACTCATTAATAAATGAGATCATATTTTATTCTCGTTCGTGGGGAAATAATAAAACTTGGGCTCGAGCAACCCATTTTTGGCCTAATTTTGGACCTGGCCCATAATTTTCAAGCCCATAATTACTAGACTCATACCCCTAACCTAATCCCTACCCCTATATAATAGTACCTAATCCCTAAATTGACCTAAGCCTAAAAAAAACCACCATCCGCCGTTTCCAATAAAAAAGGAATGGCAACCTTCCATTTAAAATCCATTGTCTTCTTCATTCCAGGTAGCTCTCAGCAGATTAACGCCTAAGAGCTTCAGTAGTCAAAAAACATAACAACCAACAGCAACAACCATTTTTGTCCTCCTCGGAATTTGATTGGCAAAGATCGGTCTCCACCTCCCTCCAAATCGGAAAAACCAGCAACACCCCAAAATCTAGGAACGAAACACATACACAAACAAAGAACGGACGACCTCGCCTCTCTCCATTCCAAGAGAACACCCTTCAGTCGTGATTTCGAAATCCTGGACCCTACCAAAATCGACAAGCAACACCACCCGCAATAGAGTAAAACGTAGAACAAAAATGGTCTGGAAAGCATCGTCCAAACAGAGCAAATCAGAGGTGCCGACTCGAGGTCCGTTCCTGAATTTTGTCGCGGTTCCGGCGAGTTTCGAGGTTTGGATCGTAGTTTCATCCAGAGGTCGTTGGATTCAATTCTTGTATTTTCCATGTAAGTTCAGTTTCTATTTTATTGTGCTTTTGATAATAATACTGTATTGGTTTGTTAATTTGTTTTGTTGCTATTGACTTTCATCTCTTTGTTAGCTCATGTAGAGTATTTTATTTTTGGCTTTCTAATTATTGAATGAGTATATGCTTTCCTTGTATTTAAAATTCAAAGTTTAAAATAAAAGAGGGTTTAAGAAAGTGTCCAGCATATTTTAGGAAAAAGTAAAAAAAAATTGTTGCGCTTCTGTTTCTATTGTCGCCGGACAGAATCGTTCATTTTAATGTTCTCTTTTGTGTGTTTTTTTTGTATAACAAATTTGGTTCAAAATGATAAGAAGTTGGCTAATTTGTTTGGGGTGATTTTTTCTGGATTTTGAGGCGAAAGAATCAGTATTTAACAACCATGTTGATCCTTGTTGTTAGCTATTGAATGAAAGATTCATAGTGATTAGTTTAAAAAATAAAAAAAGAATATCATTTTCCTTCAAAATACATGTAACACTAATTCTCTTGGTAACAGATATTTTGCATTCTTATTTTAATTATCCATTTAATGACTTAAAGCATGCATACAACCCTATCATGGAATGTGGTGATGTACTGATTAAGCAAAATGGTTCTGGTCACATGTTCTCTTATTATTTGTAACTTCCGTATTTTCAATTACTTTGGATTCTCTTTGTTCTTTTTGCTTGGTTGTAGATTTTATATGTTTGTGTGGATGGTGAATGAAAATGTTTCTAATGATTAAATTAGGCATAATTAAATTATTACAACTACGGGTACGATTTCCGTGATGTGGTTGTGATAACTAGTTTTTAATTAAATTAAAAATAGGAGCACCTTTAGTTTGCCTTTAAAATATATAACCATTTTCTTAAAATAATTCGAGGTGTGCCATTTAGCGAATAATCTATGGCCCTCACATTAATCTTAACTTAGTATAGAATAACCTTAAACACTCGTAGTCTGCTTTAGGCTTAACTTAGACTACTATTGTGACTGTGTATACGTTCGCGTAACATAGTGACGAATTTAATTCTAAAAGTAACTCGAGGTATGCGTTCGCGCAACTTCGGCCAAATCCTCCTAATAATTAACAAAGCGTCATTAATCGTGGACACATTCGCGTGACATGATTTTTGACGCGCCAAAGGAAAAGAGTATACGTACGTGTAACTCAATTCTTTAATTACGAATGATCAAGTGATTTTAAAAAGGTAAAGGATAAATGCACATAGGTTCTAAAATCAATAATTAAACAATTTTAACAAGCCAAGTATGATCAAAGCGACCGTGCTAGAACCACGGAACTCGGGAGTGCCTAACAGCTTCTCCCGGGTTAACAGAATTCCTTACCCGGATTTCTGTGTTCGCAGACTGTAGTACAGAGTCAATCTTTTCCTCGACTCGGGATTAAACCGGTGACTTGGGACACCATAAATCTCCCAAGTGGCAACTCTGATTTTTAAAAAAATAAACAATCCCGTTTCGATTATCCTTTAATTGAAAAAACTCCCTTATATTTATGCCCTTTATGGGGTGTAGCTAAAAAGGAGGTGTGACAGCTCTGACGACTCTGCTGGGGATCGAACCCAGAATCTCTGGTTCAAGGTTCAAGAATTCGAGCTTGTTTCATGATTTTTACTTGGCTTTATTTATTGTTCATAATACTGTATTCTGTGAACCTTTATGCCAATTGCTATCTGTTTACCGCTTTGATATTGTTGGAATTGTATATAATTGTCTTCTTACGCCACCCCTCCAAGTCTTCTGAAAATGGTGCACACGTTCGCGTGACCCACTTTTTCTGTAGAAATTATACCAAATAGAACGAGGCTGGGCAAGCGACAAGGCCGGGTAGACTTCAGTACTCCCGGTATGTCTCCCCCTCCTCGGCCCCAGTTTTCCGCTCGGGTACCGCAAGTCTAGACCAAAACCGCAGGATTTAAACCTAAAAAAATACAGCCTCATGCCGGATCCCTAGTAGGAACGTGTGTTTGCATCATGTGCATTTTGACTTTAGAGACTCAACACAGGGGTTGGGTCTGTCTAGGACAGGTGCACCTGAAATGAAAAGACCATCTTGATGCATCCTATGTGCTACATGTTGCATTTATTCAAGGGTAAAAGGGTCATTTGGCGGACCAATGATAGTTGGGGGCAAGTGAAGAAATGATAAAAAAAGAAAAAGAGAGGGTGAAGTGTGAGGATAAAGCGAGCGAGGCCTAATTATGTTTTCTATTACATTTTTGTTTAAAAAAATAGAAGAGAAGAGTTTGAAAATTAAAAAGATTTTGCACTTTTTATCATTTTTCAAAAATCAAAAAAAAAAAAAATCGAAAAAAAAAGAAGAGAAAATCCAAAAAAGATTTTATATGTTTCATCATTGTTCGAAAAAAAAAGAAGGAAAAATGTGTTTTCTTTATGTCAGTTGTTTTTATTCTTCTCGCCCGTATCCAATCTGCCCGAACTACGCATACCTGATTCTCGTCTTTCAGGACGTGATACGTAGGCAACCCACATAGGGTCCGGTCTTCCTAATAAATCTTAGGTTCTTGGCTTTGCGGGGTCTTAGCCAAATTTTGCACTTCTAGCCACCTTTTAGCCAAATAAGTCATTTTGCAAAAATAACCTCAATCATGTCTTGCATGTGTCTTAGGGAATGTAATTGTCTCACATAGTGTTGATTTAGGTTTTCTTATACAGGTGTGGATTTATTTACCGAAGTTTGAGCATGACAGACACCCCGTGACCATCCGTTCAGGATTGCATTCAGGAGTTGCTTAAGGAGATTTTTATACTTGTTATTTTTATTTTATTTTTATGTTTTTTTTATGTCGTCTTTTACTTTCTAGTTTTGTACAGTAATGTCAAGTATTTTGTTATTGTATTTTCTGCTTTATATGTGAAAATGTGCTGTAACCCAAAAATCCAAAAAAAAGAGATGTTGCATTTTTTATTTCCGTTATAAATTTTCTTTAGAATACTAATTCTAGAAATGAAAAAAAAAAAGAAATTTTTTGAGGTTGTTTTTTCTTTAGGCAATTAATATCTAGGACTTAAAATGAATTATTTTTATGTTCCCTTTAGTATATTAGGACCAAAATTCAAAAAAAAAAATAAAAGAGAATTTTATTTTAGTACTTCTTTAAAAACTTTCTTTAAGGTGTTAATTCCAAAATCCAAAAAGATTTTTCTTTTGAGGTGTTTCTTTGGGAAATTAGTGAAAAATGAAAAAAAATTCTTTTTATTTTCATTAGAACTTTAGGATGTTGTACATAGAAAAAATATATTTTATCTTTTGTTTATCATTAGAGTTTCCCTTTTAGGTAATCAAAAATTGAAATCCAAAAACAGTTTTTATTTTTTTCATTTCTCGTTACGAAGTTTTTCTTCAGGGATATCAAATGAAAATTTAGACAAAAAAAGGGAGTCAAAAAATATATCTTTCTTTTCTAGGATTTTTCCTCAATAGAGTATTTGTTTCCAAAAAGAAAAGAAAAAGAAAATTCGTTAAGCTTGAGTTTAGAATAGGTTATAGAACATTAAGTCAAGAAAATTCAAAAAAAAAGTTTTGCTTCTTTTATTTCTCTTTTCTCATCGGATTAGTCATTAAGGTAAAAAAAAAGGAGAACGTTAGTTTGTTTGCTTTATTCTCGATATGCCAGAACTACGCAAAGATCTGATTCATGCGGCGTCATGATACGTAGGCAACCTACATAGGGTTCGATCGAATCATTTTTTTACTGTTAAAATAAAAGAAAAAAGTAAAAAAAAAAGAAAAAAGAAAAAAGAAAGAAAAATGAAATTGTGGGATGTGAGAAATGAGAGGAAAGAAAAGAGTGAAATTAGAAAGCAAGTGTCAGGAAAGAAAGAAAAGAGAAGATTGAAATGAACAAAACTGGGATGATGCCAAGTGACCTGATGACCCTCGAAGTCATTCTAGAACCATTAATTGTTGCTAGGTGCATTACATGCAATGTGATATTTTTGCTGTTAAATGCCCTAACGCTAACGGGATGACCCCATTTTGTTCCCTTTGATATCTTCTTGGCAGAAAGATGGTTGGTTTGTGGTTCTCGAAGTAGTGACTCCTCTCCACAGCATAAAGTCAAAAGGCAATGGCAGACAACAACAAAACTGAGTTGGTTGATACAGGTGCCCAAAAGCAATTGGCTGAACAGGACAGTGGGTTGGTTGAAGAGGTGAAGATGTTAAGACAACACATGTCGGACATGTATCAGGCCTGGATGAATGGGAAGGCACCACCCCCGCCACCACCTAGCTTCCTAAATACTACCCTTACCCAAATACCGGTCACAGTGCTAGATGATCCCCCATACTCTCCAGATCCACCCGCTTATCATGGCTTTCCCAACCACCCTAGTAGCTCCGTCACTCATCTTCCAATTACCTTTCCCAAAAATTTCCCTCCTGTCTTATCCACCATCCCCAATAATGAACACCCACTCAAAGCTCACGATGTCCAATATTACCCCTCAAAGGTTGCCCACAAGGTTCCTAACTCATACAAGCGGGGCTCGCGGGATGAACCTCATGTTGAAAATGAAAAGTTCACAGGAAGAAAAGGGCGATATGGGATACCTAGGAGGCCGAAAGGCATAGAACAATCCTTAAAGAACAAGCAAGGAATGGGAGACCAGGGTAGCATATCTTACAAAGAATTGTCTATGTCCCCCGACGTTCGTCTGCCTGCGGGATTTAAAGTGCCAAAGTTTAACTTGTATGATGGGTGTGGGGATCCGGTAGCCCATTTGAGGGATTATTGCAGTAAAATGAGAAGTGTTGGCGAGAAATATGATTTGTTGATGGCGTATTTAAGTGAGAGCTTGACTGGGGCAGCTTTTGAATGGCATAATCGTCAAGATGTTGGTGAGTGGCCTACATTGGGTGACATGACTCAAGAATTTGTTCGATACTTTCAATACGGATCAGGCGTTACCCAAGACCGCCCCTCCCTATCCAGAATGGAAAAGAAGCCGGAGGAAAGCTTTAGAGAATTTGGACTCAAATGGAGGGAGCAGGCTGCTCGAGTCAATACCCCGATTGGTGAAGAAGAAATGGTTGAGATCTTCCTAAAATCCCAGGGGCCCACCTACTTCAGTCATTTGATCCCGGCCTTGGGAAAGCCTTTCAATGATGTATTAAAAATGGGGAAGATGGTAGAAGAGGGAATCAAGTCAGGCAAAATCATGTGTTGTTCGAAAGACATTCAAAACATCCCAATAAGTTT
This sequence comes from Nicotiana sylvestris, assembly GCF_000393655.2. NCBI lineage: Eukaryota > Viridiplantae > Streptophyta > Magnoliopsida > Solanales > Solanaceae > Nicotiana > Nicotiana sylvestris. Next base: position 98,930,448 of record NC_091058.1, read on the forward strand.
GGGTGGAAGAAAGAGAAACAAAAAAAATGATCCGATGGGCTTTCCTGATCAACACTTCCAGCCTCGACATCGTCCCCGGGGATATCCTAACGCACCATATGATCCTCTCCAATGCCACTTCTTTCCACGGAACTCCCAAAATCGTACATCACTCTCTTAGTACCCAGCTCCACAAAATGCCTATCCACCCCCACGAGCCTACTGAAAACCCCCTGGATCAGGTTTCTGGACCAATCAAACATTTAAGAATGAGAGGGTGCTGAAAAAAAAAGAAAAGGCTTTCACCCCATTGGGAGTGTCATACGCTAGTTTGTTCCAAAAGTTGAAGCAATTGGACATGTTGAAGCCGATCCAGATAAAAATGCCAAATCCTCTTCCAAAGAAGTTTGATTTTTCTCAAAGGGGCGCATATTGCTCAGATGCCCCGGGGCATGACATAGAAAAGTGTTGGAATCTGAAAAAAGCAATTCAAAAGCTTATTGATGCAGGTGACATTGTCGTGCAAAATCCAGATGCAGCAGACACTAGCCAAAGTCCATCGCCTGCTCGCAATGAGACGCATATGGTGAGTATGATTTGTTTTGAAAAGGAATATGAAAATTCTTCTGAGATCCTCGAAGGTCCACGCACTGCAAAGTTTTCAGTGCTATCAGAGGCTGATCTTAAGAACGAGCCAGCAAAGGGAACCCAAAAGTAATTTGTTAAGAACAATGTGATGGAAGTTTGTGAAGGTCCTAGTAATATTGATGCAGAATTCAGTGGCTAAGATGCCGAGCTTGGCAATTGGAAAGACGCTCCTATCTTGGTTAGCCAGGGGAGTTTTGGTGGTTTATTTTGTTGTCATTTCTGTTGTCCGGGTTATTTCAGGGTTGTAATCCAGATATTGTCTTGTGACTCAAACCCTTCTGTCCTCTTATTTTGCCTAGTTTGTTTAGTCTAGTAGCCTACTTAGTATTTTCTAGGTTTGTTCTAGGTTTGTAACCCCAGTCTAGTTTGTCTGTTTTGTTGTCCAAACCCTTTCACCATCTGTCTAATGCAAGTTTCTGTTTTCTGTTATTTTCAGTCATTTTTGTTTAGTTCTCTTTTCCTTTTATGGTCCTTTTCCTGTTGACTCTAGTGACGTGACATGCACGCGTAATTCTCAGCCTGGTTTTAAAAGTCAGTTTAATCACGAAGCAATGAAACAATGTTGAAGATGTAAAGACATTTGAGGGAAATAAGTAAAGGCATTTTGAGATCACTTCAGGCCCGAATTGTGTGAAACTGGGGCAAGTAGAACATAAAAATACACTATTGAAATGCATCATGCTGTATCAGGTGAAGATAATGGCAAGTTTGCCCCAAATTTGTAGGGGGACCGTTCACGGTAATGAGAGTGAGAGTGTTGTCCAATGGTGCTTTGTATATAACAAATGTAGAAGGCGAATGCGTGGGTATGGTCATCAACTCTGGCGCAAACAAAGGATGTTACGAATGTTTTTCTTGATTTGTTTAATTGTGTTGTTTGTACTTGGTAGGTTTTGAAGGTTGGAATGACGAAGGCACTTTGTTCCTCTATCCAAACACTTTATCCCTCGTCACCCCTTTTGAGCCTTATTTATTTTATTTCATACCCCTCTTTCGGAATCAGTAGCGAATATCAGAAACACAAGCATGAAAGATAAGAAAAGGAAGAAAGAAAGAGAGAAAGAAAAGGAAAGAATAAAGAAAGAAAGAAAAAGAAAAAAAAAAAGAAAGTAGAAGGAAAGAGAAAAGAAAAAGAAAAAGAGAAAAGAAGAAAAAGAAAAAAAGGAAAAGAAGAAAAAAAACAACAAAAAAAACAAAAAGAGAAAAGAGAAAATCACAACAACAAAGTAATTTCTATGACATGAACTACGTTTGACCTGATTCCTTTTAAGGATACGTAGGCAACCTCACGGTTCGGTCTCATCAAAATAAAAATCCAAAAGTCCCCAAGCAAGAATCTGGGGCAGAAGTTGTGGTTGTTGTAAGAAATCTGGTTCCGAAAGTTATAATTTTGAACGCATGATGAGTTGTTTTGAGCCTTTTGATACCCTTTCTTTTTAACCCTATCCAAAATCCCACATTACGGTCCAAAGAAAGACCTTCCGATCAGTCTTCGAGAAATGCCAAGTCAAGCAAGGAGAGGTAATGCATATCGGGGGCAACACTCTGGTCCAAGCAGAAAAATGTTGAAAATGAGAGAGTCTTATTGGTGAAAACCCTCACGGGCACCGTAAGGCGACGGGAGCTGAGAAAGGTAAAAAATGGGAGAGTCCTATTGGTGAAAAACCTCGTGGGCACCGTAAGACGACGGTAAGTTGAGAGAAAGAACAAAATGAGAGAGGCTTGATAGTGAAAACCCTTCCAGCATTACAAGTCGAATAAGGATTGTGAATCAGATTGGATAATCGAAGCATTAAAGCCCAGTTTCATGGTTTAGAGGTATAACAGGAGTTGAACATCAGACTTTCTCAACAGAATAGGCTATAGGTGCATGTCATGGTCATTAGAGTTGGTATTCACATCTGATAGGTTTCTACTTTGTAGTCTTCTTGTTAGGAATCACCTCTTTCCTTTGTCCTTTACTATGTTCCTTTTGTCTTGTTTACTTCCTTTTCTTGAGTCTGTTTGGTCAAAATAAGGAGAAATGACTTCAAAATCTGCCACCAACTTTCCGATTGCACAAAACGGGATCTGGCCAGCACATCAGTGTCATAAGTCAGGAAAGAACAATAAGCGCACTGAGTTGGTAGTAATCAACATGCTTTGGGGTCCATGAGACATACAAAGGTTTGGTACATTTCAATTCGCGAACAGTGCAACAGATAGAGGATGTTGGGTGAACGGGTCAAAGGTATTCTCTGTGATGAGGTCAACAAAGAAAGTGTTTAACGAGTGACAAGCGAGGTCTTCCAAGCAGAAATCAAAGTTATCGTGACAAGTGAGGGAACAATAGACTTCAAGGCCAAGGCTAGTGATTTAAGTCAGGAAAGAACAACATGCGCACTAAGTGGATGGAAATTAACGTGCTTTGGAATTCATGAGAAACACAAAGGTGCAGTACATGTCAACACAAGAGCACGATGCAATAGATGGAGGATGTTAGGTGAACGAATCAAAGGTATTTTCGGTGAAACACAAAGGTTGGTAAATGTAAGTTCATGAGCAATGCAACGGATAAAGGGAATTGGGTCTGAACGGATAAGGGGTATTTTCTGTGATAAGGATGACAGAGAAAGTGGTTAGTCCATAAGAAAGCAGGGTTCTCGAGTGGAAATCAGTTATCATAGGAAGTGAAGGAGCAATCGCCCTCAAAGTCAAGGCCACAAACCAACCACTACATTTTAAACTAACAAAATTTTTCTTTGACTAAAACAGGGGCAGGAAATTTTGGTTGAGAGAAATTCTCCGTGGAGAAAGGCAGTCACCAAACAGGTTTGATTTTCTTTTGATTTTCAGGACCCTCCTAGAAAATGGGACCTAGTTTAAAGTTCAGAAATAGCATAATCTAGCATAAATGTATCCCAAAAAATATAAGTCAACTTAGAAGTTTGCATGTTCGAGATATGATTCAATTAGGAGTTTCCAGGACCCTCCTGAATAATGGGACTTAGCTTTAAAATTTCGATTAGATAACAACATTTAGCATAAACTCTGCTGTAGGGTAGTATAATTCAGACATGAAAGTTGTCACCCTTAAGATAAAATTTGACCCTTGATTTTCAGGATCCTCCTGGATAATGGGGAGTAGTTTAAAGATTCTCTTAGATAGCAAGATTTAGCAGAAGTCACACCTGTAGAAGATATAACTTAGATTTAAAATTGTCATTTAGTTAAGAGTGGTCAGGGCCCCCCTGCATAATGGGACCTAGTTTTCAAATTCTTAGTAATATTTGGTAATATAATTCAGTTTAACACTCACATATGTGCCCAGTTACCAAACTGGGGCAGGAAAAATTTCTTTGTTTTTGTTTTTTTATTGTTGAAATCAGGTACCCACTTGGAGAATAGGGAGAAACAGTTCAAGTCTAGCAGTCAGGAGCCCACATGGAGATCAAGGAATACATTTCAAGTCGAAGTCAGGAGCCCGCCTGGAGAACAAGGGAGTATCATTTACATTTTAGCTTTCGAATTCTTTGTTTTGTTTATTTCGAAGTCAGGAGCCCGCCTGCAGAACAAGGGAGTACAATTTAAATTTTCGCTTTCAAATTCTTTGTTTTGTCTATGTTAAAGTCAGGATCCCGCCTGGAGAGCAGGAAATACATTTCAACTCAGCAGTCAGGAGCCCGCCTGGAGAGTAGGGAATACATTCAAGCGCAACAGTCAGGAGCCCGCCTGGAGAACAAGGGAGTACAATTTAAATTTTAGCTTTCAAATTCTTTGTTTTGTCTATGTTGAAGTCAGGAGCCCGCCAGGAGAGCAGGGAATACATTTCAAGTCAGTAATCAGGAGCCCGCTTGGAGAGCAGGGAATACATTCAAGCACAGCAGTCAGGAGCCCGCCTGGAGAACAAGGGAGTACAATTTAAATTTTAGCTTTCAATTTCTTTGTTTTGTCTATGTTGAAGTCAGGAACCCGCCTGGAGATCAGGGAATACATTTCAAGTCAGTAGTCAGGAGCCCGCCTGGATAACATGGAATACTTTCAAGCGTAGCAGTCAGGAGCCCGCTTGGAGAACCATGGAGTACAATTTAAATTTTCACTTTCAAATTCTTTGTTTTGTCTATCTTGAAGTCAGGAGCCCGCTGCAGAGCAGGGAATACATTTCAAGTTAGAATTCAGGAGCCCACCTGGAGAGCAGGGAATACATTTCAAGTCCAACAATCAGGAGCCCGCCTGGAGAGCAGGGAATACATTTCAAGTCAGCAGTCAGGAGCCCGCCTGAAGAGCAGGGAATACATTTCAAGTTAGCAGTCAGGGAGCTCCGCCTGGAGAATAGGGTCAGTTTTTACTTTAGTCAAGCTTAGTTTATAGTTTTCCTAGTCTATTTTTTAGTTTAATTTCATCACTGCATCAATAGTACAAGCGATTTACAATTTTGCTAACAACCCACAAATCTTTCTAGTGCAAACTGGGGCAGAAAGTTTCTTTGTTTTGTCTATTTTGTTGTAATCAGGTGCCCACCTGGAGAACAAGGGGAGACAACTCAAGTTTCTAGGGAAAGTAGCGGTTTCTAAGGAAGACAGTTCAAGTTTCAGGGGAAAATGGTTCAAGGTGCAAAGGAAAACAGTGTCAAGTAACAAGAGAAGACGGTTCGAGTTCAACAGTCAGGCGTCCACCTGAAGAAAAGGAAAAGCATCTCAAATTGTAATTCAAGTCAGCAACCAAAGAATCTCGCGGCAAGAATGCGAGTCAACAGTCCGAGGCAATCAACAGAAGTTAGTCACAATAAAGAAAAAAGAGAGAAAGGCAAGAAGTGAATCCAAATGCAGAAGTTGATGAAAGATGTGAACTGCTTAAGACATGGTGGAAGTCACAAGCACTACATGTCCGGTCTTGATCCAAAAGGTTAAAGAAGAATGAGCTAGTACCTGCAGCTGGCAAGCATTAAGGTTCAAATCTAAAGTCTACATGAAGAACCACTCAAGACTCAAGATCAAGCTTTAGAAGACTTATAGATAAGAATCTTGTAACTCGTAGTTGATAGGCTTAGCTAGTCTTTTTCATGTTTTGATTTTGATGTAATAGCAGGACTGCGAACCGGAACCTCGACGGAACGGCACCTCGACCGGCTCTCCACCTCGGTATACTCCATCATCTTACTCATCTCTGAACTACACGTGGCCTGATTCCTTTATAGCCAAAGATATGTAGGCAGCCCAGATAGCAGGGCTCAATCACATTCACTTTCTCTCTCAGTTTTAGTCTCTCCAAATAAGGGTCGGGTCAAAAAACCTGTCTAGTCAATCTTTGTCTGAAAACTCTGTACGTTTCCAGTCAAAGAGGGGCAGCTGTAGACATGTGATTTTTGACCCTCCCCAAGATTTTTTATATTTTAGCATGTAAATATTTAATTTAGGCCTAATATAGTTATTTTAATTAATTTGACTTTTTACTTTATTTTATTACAAGAAAATAAAAATTACAAAAAAAAATAGTTTCATTAATATTTTTGTAGTCATTTTTAATCTTGAAAAAAGCACAAAAAAATAGTTTATTTTAACATTCACTCTTATTTTAACAGTTATTTTATTTAAGTAGTACTGATTAATAAATGAGATCATATTTTAATCTCGTTCTTGGGGAAAGAATAAAACTTAGGCTCGAACAACCCATTTTTAGGCCTAATTTTGGACCTAGCCCATAATTTTCCAGCTCATAATTACTAGACCCATACCCCTAACCTAATCCCTACCCCTATATAATAGTACCTAATCTCTAAATTGACCTAGGCCTAAAAAAACCCATCATCCGCCGTTTCCCATAAAAAAGAATGGCAACCTTCCATTTAAAATCCATTGTCTTCTTCATTCCTGGTAGCTCTCAGCAGACTAACGCCTAAGAGCTTCAGCAGTCAAAAAACATAACAACCAACAGCAGCAGCCATTTTTGTCCTCCTCGGAATTTGATTGGCAAAGATCGGTCTCCACCTCCCTCCAAATCGAAAAAACCAGCAACACCCCAAAATATAGGAACGAAACACATACACAAACAAAGAACGGACGACCTCGCCTCTCTCCATTCCAAGAGAACACCCTTCAGCCGTGATTTCGAAATCCTGGACCCTACCAAAATCGACAAGCAACACCACCCGCAATAGAGTAAAACGTAGAACAAAAATGGTCTGGAAAGCATCGTCCAAACAGAGCAAATCAGAGGTGCCGACTCGAGGTCCGTTCCTGAATTTTGTCGCGGTTCCGGCGAGTTTCGAGGTTTGGATCGTAGTTTCATCCAGAGGTCGTTGGATTCAATTCTTGTATTTTTCATGTAAGTTCAGTTTCTATTTTATTGTGCTTTTGATAATAATACTGCATTGGTTTGTTAATTTGTTTTGTTGCTATTGACTTTCATCTCTTTGTTAGCTCATGTAGAGTATTTTATCTTTGGCTTTCTAATTATTGAATGAGTATATGCTTTCCTTGTATTTAAAATTCAAAGTTTAAAATAAAAGAGGGTTTAAGAAAGTGTCCAGCATATTTTAGGAAAAAGTAAAAAAAAATTGTTGCGCTTCTGTTTCTATTGTCGCCGGACAGAATCGTTCATTTTAATGTTCTCTTTTGTGTGTTTTTTTTGTATAACAAATTTGGTTCAAAATGATAAGAAGTTGGCTAATTTGTTTGGGGTGATTTTTTCTGGATTTTGAGGCGAAAGAATCAGTATTTAACAACCATGTTGATCCTTGTTGTTAGCTATTGAATGAAAGATTCATAGTGATTAGTTTAAAAAATAAAAAAGAATATCATTTTCCTTCAAAATACATGTAACACTAATTCTCTTGGTAACAGATATTTTGCATTCTTATTTTAATTATCCATTTAATGACTTAAAGCATGCATACAAACCTATCATGGAATGTGGTGATGTACTGATTAAGCAAAATGGTTCTGGTCACATGTTCTCTTATAATTTGTAACTTCCGTATTTTCACTTACTTTGGTTATAGATTTTATATGTTTTTGTGGATGGTGAATGAAAATGTTTCTAATGATTAAATTAGGCGTAATTAAATTATTACAACTACAGGTACGGTTTCCGTGACGTGGTTGTGATAACTAGTTTTTAAATTAAATTAAAAATAGGAGCACCTTTAGTTTGCCTTTAAAATATATAACTATTTTCTTAAAATAATTCGAGGCGTGCCATTTAGCGAATAATCTATGACCCTCGCATTAATATTAACTTAGTATAAAATAATCTTAAACACTCGTAGTTTGCTTTAGGCTTAACTTAGACTACTATTGTGACTGTGTATACGTTCGCGTAACATAGTGGCAAATTTAATTCTAAAAGTAACTCGAGGTATGCGTTCGCGCAACTTCGGCCAAATCCTCCTAATAATTAACAAAGCGTCATTAATCGTGGACACGTTCGCGTGACATGATTTTTGACGCACCAAAGGAAAAGAGTATACGTACGTGTAACTCAATTCTTTAATTACGACTGATCAAGTGATTTTAAAAAGGTAAAGGATAAATGCACATAGGTTCTAAAATCAGTAATTAAACAATTTTAATAAGCCAAGTATGATCAAAGCGACCGTGCTAGAACCACGGAACTCGGGAGTGCCTAACACCTTCTCCCGGGTTAACAGAATTCCTTACCCGGATTTCTGTGTTCACAGACTGTAGTACAGAGTCAATATTTTCCTCGACTCGGGATTTAACCGGTGACTTGGGACACCATAAATCTCCCAAGTGGCGACTCTGATTTTTAAATAAATAAACAATCCCGTTTTGATTGTCCTTTAATTGAAAAAACTCCTTTATATTTATGCCCTTTACGGGGTGTAGCTAAAAAGGAGGTGTGACACTATATAAAGAGGGTTCTAATCATTTTGTAATCACCTTACATACACGCATATCAAAGCAATACAATACTTTCTATCTAGCTTATATTCTTATTCATTAGTTTGCTTATTTCTTAACTATTCGAGTACCGACCAGTTCGAGGGCACTCAAGCTCGAAGGCTGAATTACGTTTCAACACTAATTTGCTTTATCTCATTGTCAATTTTTATTATTGATCTTCATATTCATCAATTGGTATTAGGTGAAATCATGTATACTTAAAACCACATTATAAGTTTAATTGTTATCCAATTTGTAGGGTAAACAGTTTGGCATCCACCGTGAGCCAAGGGTAATAGTGATTGCCTGGTATTAATTCTCATCACACACTGCTTTACGGTTGTTCTCGTAAGTGTCTTTGATTTTAGGAATCAATATGTTAAACTCTCAAATAGCATCCACTCACATGGACAACGGCCTTGGTCTTCATGGCGAGAACGAAAACGTTGCCGCCCCGGGAAACGGAGTTCCTCCAGTCAACCCTGACGGACCGCCGGCCCTAGACCCAGTCGATGTCAACTCCTGCATTGCCATTAATGGGAATTTGGGCGTCGTCCCTGAGAATAGCATTTGCAGGGATGCTCGAGCAGCCGATCAGAATGCACAGAGCGGTGAAGAAGGCGGAATTAGCCTTCAAATAATATTCGAGATGTTGCAGACTCAACAAGCTGCGATAGCACAACTCTAAAATCAGAATCGAACACCAAGCAAATTGAGCTCGAAATATCACAAGAAGTTATTCATAGAGCCGAACTTGTACCAGAAAAATCGAACGCCAATGAATCGGGGACTGTGAGCACATGATTTTTGCCCTATAGGAATTACTCCCATAAAATATAAAATAAATTTTTCTCAATTTTTGCAATTTTATAGGATTTTGTGGGAATTTGTGTTAATTGGTGGCATTTCTGTGCATGTTTACTTTTATTCAAATAATGAAAAAAATACAAAAAATACTATGCATTGCATTTAGGTTTTATTTTTACATTTTTTAGGATTAATTAGTTAATTATTTGTTTCATTAAAATAAAAATTATAAAAATGGCCAATTTTACATTTTTACCTTTTTGATAGATTATTGATTTTTCTTTTTGATTTAGGATCAAGGAATTTTTATAATTTTTAGGAAAGGTTAGTTTTACGATCTAGATTAATTTAGGATTTTAATTTAGATTTTTAATTAAAGAAAAAAAGGGAAAAGGAAAAAGAAAAAGAAAAAGGAAAGAAAATAAAGGGTTAAGCAAAAGGGTTTTGTTTTAATTGGGCAAAAGGGGCTGAAGCCCAAACATTTTCTCCCGAACCCACCCCAAAATCCGAGCCCAAGAGCCAGTTACCTGGTCCAGGCTCCACTACACCCAAATGACCTCGTTCCATCCTGTTGTCATCACAACCGTTGGATCTTGGTAATCCAACGGCCCGGAACCAAGGACCCCCCAAGTATTAGACTTTCCGAAACTCTCTCACCCCTCCATTCCAATCCCTCTCAGTCCGTCTCTAGCCCCAAACCCTAGAGACCAGCCGCCCTAAAATTCCCCCACCGTCTCCGCCTTATTCTGCCGCCGGAAATCGCCCCACGGCGGCGGACCACCTCCAAACACCACCAAAATTACACCACATAATCTCCTTGCCTTCCTCTTTCCGGATCTCTTGGTCTTCTTCCCAAATCCCCCTCAAACTGTTCGAATCTTGAATCTAAACTCATAGTTCCCAAAACCCTAACTCACCCAAATAACCTCAAACTCACACCATGCAGTCCCCCACCCCTCATCTTCCCAAATATCCCTTTGATTCCCTTCAAATCAGCCCCAACTTTATCAAATTTTGAATCTAGGGTTCCGGAAAAGGCGCTAAATTTCACCCCCTTCTATTTTCGGTCAGTATGTGGTCGAGTGAACCCCAAACTTACATTAATCGATTGTCCTTGTCAAGGACAGTCGATTAATGTTAGTTAAAGGTTCATTCCGTTCCTTGAAGAGAATTGGTCGGATGTTTTGTGGATTCAGGAGCTAACGTAGGTAATTTTCCCTTTATTTCTTTTTCTCTGTTCATTTCTTTTTCTTTCTCTTTGTTGTTTTCATTCTATGACCAAGGTTACTCATCTGTTTGTCCAAAGTCCCACTCATCTCTATTTTTGTTTAGTAATTGTCTTTAGTATTTTAATCTCGTTTGAATTTCATAGGTTAATTAGATAAGGTCAAAAAGTTCAATTCGATTTAGGATAAGATAGTTAATGGACCTAAATTTGCATAGTTTGTTTTCTATGATTAGATGGCATTAATTAGTTAGGTTAATTGTATTTGGTTTGTGATTAGTGTTTATATCCTTGCTTCATTTTGATTCCAATACTTGGGCAAAAGGTTAGGTTTAGTCTAAAGCTTAAGTGAATTAGAGTTTTTTGGCTCTGTTGATCTTGTTTGTTTTGTTTGCATTATTCTGTAGTCACTATAACTTTGGGGGGAGGGGGGGGGGTTTAATTGAACAACTGAAAACTTAGGGGTTAAGTTGGAAATAAAATAGGGACTTTCAGATAATTTCTGTATTTAGAAGCTTCTAGAATAGGGGGCAGTTGTCCCTATTTGGTTAGCACAAATATGCTGAGCCAATAAGGGACAACCAGCTATCCCAGGTAGTTAGAAGATGTTTTTTTCAGGCTGAGGAATATTTCCCTGATAGGGTTTTGAGCACATGGCCCTTTAGGCCTATAAGTAGTCCCTTTTCTTTCACTCATAGACAGACTTTCAGCACTATTCTCTGCACCAAAATTTTGAAAAAACACAACATAGATCAGACCTTAAAAAATACTGAAAGTTTCTGCATTATTTTAGTTGAAATTGGTTGGAATTGTTCCTTGGTTTTTCTCTATTAGTAAGAACTTCAAAGTTTTTTGAGGGATTTCTGGTTTTCTGGGTTTAAGAAGGGTCTGAAGAAGCTGAATATTGTTCTTTTTGAGTTGCTGATCTACTCTTGCTGAACTTCTCATTTCCTTTTATTTTGTTTCAATATCCAGGTACCTCTCGGACTATAAATGATCTTCGAAGTGCAAGTCTGTTTATTCTATGTAGCCGAAAATTGAAATCTATTGAAATGTTTTTTTTACTTCCATGCTTTCTCTCAAATTCAATTAGTTCTTTTGTTAGTTTTAGTTTTCTGCAATATTCATGTGGTCTGAATGTATTTTATGGCTATTTATTTAATAGGAAATGTTATATATGAAGGCCTGATAAGTCTATTGTTAAGAAGTATGTAGGATTTCAAGTTAACATAAGGTTCAGTTAGTTTATTTATAATAAAGATGCAATTTATTTGGTGAGTTTTTCTGTTCTTTGTGAGAATGTTTGAAGCAGGACTTTAGCTTACATGGGTTTTCTAAGATTTGTTGGGTCTGAAATGTTTCATATAGCTATGGTTAAGTATTTAAGACACTAGTTTGTTCTGTTTTCAGTCAAGTTGGCTGAAGCTTTTTATTAACATGACATTATGCTCCATTTGACATTTCATGGCCTGTAAATAGTTTGATTGTTTCAGTATTGATTTCCAGTTTTGTATTGTATGTATGTGTCTAAGCAACCAAGTATCAAGAAGGCCTTCAGTTCAATTTTGGGCCTGATGAGTTAACTTGTTTGACGTGAGGCCCAAAAATAACCAAATCTAGTTTTCTTTGGTTTTGGAAATAATTTCAGGCCCAAGAGTCGCCTGCCTCAGCCTTTTCTTTTTTTTGCCTTTTGTTGAAAATGGCTTGTAATGGGGAGTTCATTATTTTGCTGGGTTTATTTCTGGCCCAACTCAATCGCTGGGAAGGGTTGGCCGTCCCTTCTAGGCTGTGGGCTCAATTTCGAGCCCAAGTTCGGTGACTTTCCATAAACTCATCAGCTGGCTCAATTTTTCTCAAGTAATCAAAATCCCGTTAATTTATCAATGTATATTCGCAATTAGTAAATTTAGACTAAATCTTGAGTTAGATTAATCAGAGACCTTATAATCCGCTTTAATGGAACACAATTCTCTTCTTTAAGATAGATTGAGGTGTGCCATCCATAATTGTATCACCTATGGCCCTCATAATAATTTTATAACTTAGATATTAAAATGAATGTTCGTAGTTTGCTTTAGGCACGTTTAATATACCATCGTGGTTGTGTACACGTTCGCGTGACATAATTACAATTTTAAAAAAATAAAATTGGAGTATGAGTTCGCGCAATTTCGACTAAACATTCTTAATAACAAGAAAGCGTTATTAATTGTGGACACGTTCGCATGACATGATTCTTGACGCGCCAAACAAATGGGTACACGTACGCGTGACCTATTTTAAGATAATTTCTTAATTAAAAAAGGCAAATGCACATAGGTTCTAAAATGAGTAGTTAAACAATTTAATAAGCCAAGTATGATCAAAGCGACTGTGCTAGAACCACAGAACTCAGGAATGCCTAACACCTTCTCCCAAGTTAACAGAATTCCTTACCCGAATTTTTGTGTTCGCAGACCGTAGATAGAGTCAAATTTTCTCGATTCAGAATTTTAAACCGGTGACTTGGGACACCAAAAATTATCCCAAGTGGCGACTCTGAATTTTAAATAAATAATCCCGTTTCGATTGTCACTTAAATTGTAAAAAACTCCTTATAGCCTTCCCGGGGTAGAAAAAGGAGGTGTGACAGCTCTGGCGACTCTGCTGGGGACCGAACCCAGAATCTTTAGTTCAGGGTTCAAAATTTGAGCTTATTGATATGATTTTATTTGGCTTTATTTATTGTTAATATTACTGTATTTTTGTGAACCTAATATGCTAAATACTGTTTATTTACCATTTCGATATTGTTTGAATTGTATTAAAATGCCTTCTTACGCTACCCCTCTGAGTCTTCTAAAAATGGTGCACACGTTTACGTGGACCGCTTTTTCTGTAGAAGTTATACCAAACATAACGAGGTTGGGCCAGCAACAAGGCCGGGTAGACTTTAGTGCTACCGGTACGTTGCCCCCTTTTCGGCTCGAGTTGTTCGCTTGGGCAAGCCATGTCAAGAACACAACCCCAAGTTTAAACTTAGAATAACACAACCTCATACCGGATCCCTAGTAGGAACGCTTGTTTGCATCACGTGCATTTGTCTTTGGGGACTTAATACAGGGGTTGTGTCCGTCTAGGATAGGTGTACCCAAAATAACAGACTATCCCGATGCATCCTATGTGCTATGTGAACATTTATTTGTTTCGGCATGCATGTTGACCGGCTACGAAAAATAAATCAAGAGAAAAACCAAGAGTGATGTAGGGAAGAAATAAAGCCCAGTTCTGAAAATCCCCGGTATTTGGAAATATCCTGAAACTTTGCTGAATATTTTCAAAAAAGAAGAAGAAAAGAAAAAGAGTCATTTCAAAATAATTCAATACTGCGTCCCTTTCAAATGTGTCAAAACGGACCGAACTACGCAGGTCTGATTCTCACCGGATGTGGGATACGTAGGCAACCTACATAAGGTTCGACCTTATTTTTCGAACAAAAGAGAAAAAGAGTAAATGGTCAAATAAATGTAGTTTAGGATTTTGGTCAAAAGAATAAGCCGATCCATTTCGGTTATGTCTTAAGCTGTTCTTGTCGGGATAGCCTTAGAGTATCTTCAGTTGTTGAAGGGCTATTTCATAAAGAACGGATAAGTCTGTCGGTAAAGTGTCATTTTTCCATAAAGCAATTATCCCCGACCTCAAAATTCATTTGGAATTGTGAAGGGGTCACGTTTGCAAAAACGACCACTTTTGCTAAAAGTAGCATATAGGGGAGGGGGTCATGGTCCGGTGATTTTTCTTTTAGAAATTGAAAAACTTGTTTTACAAAAGTCCACCAGAGTCAAACCTAACCTTAATGTTCCACAGGTACAAATGAACATTGTTCAGAACCCGTTAGAGTTGGTCATAGAACAGGCTCAGCTGCAGCTGCATATGTGGTGGAATGATCTAGATGAAGATGGTGGGGATTGGGTGAAAGAGCAGTTGGGTGCCCTTATAAACATTCTGGAAATCAAACCACGTGAAGATCTAATCAAGGCTTTGGTAACTTTTTGAGACCCCATCCGCAATATTTTTTGTTTCTCGAATTTTGAGATCACCCCTACCTTGGAGGAAATGGCTGGGTACATTGAGTTTGGTTGGGACTTAAGGAAACAACAACTTATATTCCCAAGGGCTCCCTCTGTGCACAAGTTCTTTGACCTCTTGAATATTAGCAAGCAAATGAAGAAGGCCCATGTAAACAAAGGATGTTGTTCTTTCCACTTCTTGTACTTCAGGTTCGGGCACTCAGCTGGGTTTGAAACGCATAAAAAGGGTTTGAACAACAAACAAGATAAGGGCATCTAGCAAATTTATCTCCGGTTCGCTTTCATTGTGGCATTTTTGGGGATTATGGTCTTCCCAAATGCATAAGGGACAGTGGATATCCGTATGGCCAGAATTGCACAAATCCTCACTACTAAGAAAGATCATACACTTGCTCCATTAGTGCTGGCAGACATCTATCAAGCATTGACGTTGTGCAAGGTCGGGGCTCAATTTTTTGAAGGTTGCAATATTCTTATACAAATGTGGCTGATCGAGCATTTCTACCATCACCCCAAATTCATAAGCTATGGTTCGAGTACAAATAACTTCATCAAGAGCTATGAGGAAAGGGTGAAAGACTACAATGCTCTAGAAGGGTTTGAAACCTGGGTCTCCCACTTGAAAGCTCTCAAAGCAAGTCAGGTAGAGTGAACTATAGGATGACTCCCGATGATAGAAGCTATATACATGACGGCTACCAAGGGTTACCTAATGTTGATGGGTTTGAGGAGTGTCCAGCCATATACACCGCAGATGGTCTTAAGGCAGTTAGAAAGATATCAGGTGGTGCCCGAATATGAAGATCTAACCACCCAGGTCATTGAGCTACATACCAGAAGCTGCATTGCCCGAACCTTAGTTCAGCAGGATTGGAATGGTTGCCGGTATCTGAAAAATGGCACCCAGGTACCAGATGTTGCAAAGGGGGAAGTGGATCCAGATTACGTTGCATGGTTTGAGAAAAGGTCTTGTGCAAACAATGAGCCAAAGCCCGAGCCTGAGCCCAATAGGCCTTCCAAGAGACCTCATGATCAAGTTTTTGATGATAAAGTCCAAGATAGGTTGGCCTGGGGAGAAAAGAAGAAAAAATATCAAGCTGCCATTCATACCTTGGAAGAGAAGATGAGAAACATGGAATTCAATAATGATCTCCAGGCACAAGAAGCTGAAGGTGAGAGAAGAAGGTTGGCCCAAGAAAATGAAGCTCTCCGAGCCCAAGTTCTAAAGATGAGAATAGCAGCTGAGAACCCGGGCAGAAGCAGAAAAAATGAAAAACTCATCTACAGCCTTACGCAAAAAGTACGTGACTATGGGGATAATTTGCAAAAGACTGAAGTTGAGCTAGCAAAGTCCCGAGCCAAGCTAGCTAAGAATGCGGAGGGACAGGCAAGTTTCATTCGACAACTGAAGGAGAAGTACGACAAAGGAATGGTGGGTCTAAAGAAAAAGGTCAATGTCCTTGAGAAAGAAATGACCAAGCAGGCAAGAGACTTCAAAGCAGAAAGGGAGTACTGATACGCCCTGATGTCGCAGCTAGAAAAAGACCTGCAGCAGCTTCAAGAGCAAAATCATATAGCCGAACAAGTTTTGGATGCCAGATCTTAGCAGATTGGACGGTTTCTACAAGAGAAGGGTATCATCAGGGAGAGGGTTAGGAGGATTGCAGACTACATTGTGATGAAGTGTAACGAGTGCGAAGACATGAACCGATCCATGCTCTTCGCTTCAGTTATGATTTTTGTCTGACAAATCATGGATGACCTATTTCGCCTCCAAGAATATATGGCGCATAGGTCGGAGCGAGGCTAACTGGAGAAACAGTGGAAGCACTTATGTATTCTTGATTTTATCTTTCGAGTCTGTATTGCAATTTCTTTTAGAGTCTGTTAGTCCATTTCGAGTCTTGTTTTAGTTTTTGAAAATGTTTAAGTCTTTAGGGTGGCGTCGTTGTAATAGGAAAAACCCATAATGTTTTTATTTTATAAAAATTTGAAAAAATCAAAAAAATATGTCTTTCTTTTATTTCGCATTTATCCCCTGAACTATGTAATGATCTGATTCATGGGGCGTCATGATACGTAGGCAATCCCCATAGGTTTCGATCATAGCCATAAAATGAAAAAGGAAAAGAGGAGAGCAAATAAAAGAAAAATTGAGTGGAAAGAACTAATGGCAAAACAAGAGAGAAAAGCGAGTGCAAAATAAAAGGGGAGTAACAAAAACAAGTGGGAAAGGCCAATAGTGATCAAAAAGAAGTTGGAGTGAAAAGAAAAAGAGAGAGAAGAGAAAGCGCAAAAATGAGAAGAGTTAGTTAAAAGCCGGGATGAAACATATAGCCGCTCAAATACACGATAGAAGCTTTAACTGTTTAGGTGCATTGCATCCCAAATGTGTGGTTGCCTATCTGTTAAATCTTAAACACTAACAAGTTTGTTGTTGTCATTGAGAACATGAAGGTGGTTAGTTTGTTTGGTATTCTAGCAACCCATCTGTACAACACCAGGTCTAAAAACAAGTTGATCATGGCTGGCCAAGAACTGGACGCAAGTATTATTGATTCACCGAGAGAAGTGGAGGAGTCTGAGGGTGGTTTGAAAGAGGAGTTACATAAGTTGAAACACCAGATGGCCAAGATGTACCAGGCATGGATGAAAAGGCATCCACCACCATCATACCCTGCTAACCCTGCTTTTATCCCGCCACTAGCTCAATCTCAAGAACCTCCCACTGTTGACTCATCTCCACAACATGCACCAAGCTTCACCCCTTACCACCACTATCATGGAACCACTTCCCAAAATGTACAAGCTCTACCAGCCAAAACAACCCCTACCCCATCTCCACCAGCTACCCCTGTTTTCGTGGCACCTCCACTAGCTACGCTCCATCGATCTTCTAGTGAGATGTTATTCCAGACCCAAGATAATCAGTACTATCCCCCAGAGCCTACTTTCAAGGCCCTAGATCATTAGTCCTACACTCCTCGTTTCGATCTCCCTGTTGAAACTGAGAAACCACCTAAAAACCCGAAACATGAGGAGATGTTTAGGAAGGTGAGAAGCCTGAAACAATCGCTCAGAAACATGCAAGGGTTGGGAGGTCAAGTAAGTGTAGCCTACAAAGATGTGTGTTTATTCCCTGACGTACAACTACTTATTAGGTTCAAAATGCCCAAGTTTGACTTATATGACGGGCACGGAGATCCCGTGGCCCACTTAAGGGGATTTTGTAGTAAAATGAGAGGAGCCTGTGGGAAAGATGAGCTGTTATTGGCATACTTCAGCCAGAGTCTGAGTGGCGCGGTATTGGAGTGGTACACTCATCAGGATCACAACAGATGGTATACCTGGGATGATTTGGCCTAAGCATTCACTCGTCATTTCGAATACAACATCGAGATTGTTCCAGATCGTTTGTCTTTGACTAAGATTGAGAATAAGCCTAGTAAAAGTTTTAGGGAATACGGTTTCCGTTGGAGAGAACAGGAAACAAGGGTTAACCCTCCAATGGAGGAAAACGAAATGGTGAAATACTTTCTTCAGGCCTTGGAGCCTAGTTACTTTGGTCATCTAATCTCGGCCATAGGTAAGTCTTTCAATGAAGTAGTAAAAATGGGAGGAATGGTAGAGGAAGGGCTCAAATCAAGCAAGATCATGAGCTACTCTGCCATCAAAGCAACTACGCAGGCAATCCAGAATGGCACCGGAGGCGTGCTTAGGAAAAAGAAGAAAGAGAATACCGCTATGGTCGTTTTAGGATCATGGCGCGGACCAGGGGATTCTCCTACCGATTACACCCAACCTCGACCTTAGCTTCAAGCCTATACCCCAACTCCATATACCCAACACTACTTCCCACCACCAGAGCCTCAATACTCAGTCAGGACACCCCAATATCATGTCCACCATACATAGTCATATGCTTAACCCCCTCCTCACCCGCAATGGCGTGCACTAGCACTACAAAACCCTTACCCACCACCACAAACATACCGAAACCCCACTGGTCCAAATTTTCGAGCCAATCCAGAATTCAGGAATGAAAGGTTGCAGCAGAAGAAAACTTTCACCCCACTTGGGGAATCTTATACCAGCCTATTTCAAAGATTGAGGCAGTTGGATGTTCTGAGGCCAATTGAGTCTAAACTACCAAACCCCCTTCCTAAGAACCTAGATTATTCTCTCAGATATGCGTACTGTTCTGATATTCTGGGGCAAGACACAGAAAAGTGTTGGCACTTGAAGAACGCCATCGAAGAACTTATTGATACGAACCAGATTATGGTCCAGAGCCCAAAAACACCCAACATCAACCAGAACCCATTACCAACCCATGCTGAAATGCACATGATTGAGATAGTGCACAAAGATGGGAAGCCCAAGAAGCCTTCACAATCTGTCTTGGTGATCCAGTCTAGTGAAAGTAAGTCAGTCAAGGACCCGATGTCACAAAAGCAACCTCTTCAATAGCTGAAGGATCGACAGACAACTTGAGCATGCCAAATGATAAGCCAACAGTGGTAGTTGAAAAGAGGTCCCCAAGTGATGTTGTAGCAAAGAAAGAAAAGCCAAAGGTGATCGTGCCGGGTTCAGCAAGTAAGCCAGTCATAATTGTGGAGGGTGCTCGCACGGACCCTATCATTATCAAACCCGTGACCCAGCTGCCAGTAGCTAACCCCAAGACTGTCCCATGGAACTATGAGCGAGTGATAGTGACCTATAAGGGGAAGGAAGTGAAAGAAGAAGTCAATGAGGCCCATGGTTTAACTCGTTCGGGGAGATGCTTTGCCCAGGAAGAGTTAAGGAAAGCTAAAACACTCAGAGACAATCCAGTTCTAGTGAAGAAACCGGTCACTAAAGAAGAGGCGGAAGAGTTTTTGAGAAAAAATGAAGGTACAAGATTACTCCATCATAGAATAGTTGAGAAAGACTCTTACTCAAATTTCCCTGTTATCATTGTTGATCCATTCAGATGAGCATCGCCGGGCCTTGATGAATATTCTGAATGAAGCTCATGTCCCCGACAAAATCACTGTGAACCATCTGGAGAAGATTGCCAATAAGATATTTGAGTCTAACCGGATCATATTTGTGAGCATGTGATTTTTGCCACATACAAATTACTCCAAAAGAATTCCCAAAATTAGGTTTTTTCTTTAATTATGTGTTATTCTAGGAATTACTGTGCGATTTTCCTGATTGTTTGCATATCTTTGTGTGCATATTTAATTTTATTAAAGTATTAAAAAAATACAAAAAAAATATAGCATCTGCACTTAGGATTTGATTTTACATTTTTTTTTGGTTAATTTAGTAAAATGTTGTTTTTACTAAAAAAAAATAAAAAATTCACAAAAAAATAACGTATTTTTGCATTTTAGTGTTTAATGTCAAAATTTTGCGATTTTCTTTTAATTTGGTATTAATTATGTGTAATAATTATTATTTAGAATTAACTAGTATTTTTGATGGGATGATTTGGTTTATAATTTAATTTAGGATTTTAGTCTTAATTTTTTGAAAACAAAAGGAAGAAAAGAAAAGAAAAAGAATTAAAAAGAGGGGAAATCAAAATTGGGCTAATATCCCATTTAAATCCCAAAGCCCAAACACAAAATCATCCAAACCCGTTCAAACCGGCCCAAATAGCCCAGACCCGTCTCCAGCCTCAACCAAACGACGCCATTTCAGGCGTTTTAATCCAGACCGTTGAATCAGCCTGATCGAACGATCCAAAGCCCTCCTCACAACCCGACCCATTCCCACACTCGGACCGCCCCAGATGAAACCAGAACGACCCCATTTCCATTTATGATCTAATCAGAGCTGTTGGATTCCAATCATCCAACGACCCTAATTAAATCAAACGTTCAAATATATCAACCCCCAAACCCGGCCCTTCCCATCTCATTCCCCTATTCTCTTTAGAAACCCAACAGAACGTCACCGTGAACCGCCGCCTTCCGCCCACCGGAAATCACCTCACGACGGTTCCGGTGGCCCAAATCACCCCATCTTTACATCATAGAATCCCCTCACCCCCCTCTTTCCGAATCCACAAATCTTATCCCTCAAATATCCCTGGAATCCCTCGAATTTCAGATCAAAGATCTGACCCGAACCCTAGTTTACCCAATCAACCCCAAACTGACACCCCATAACCTCCACAACCCCATCATGCCTAATATATCTTTAGTTTCCCTCGAATGTATCCAGAACTTCTCAAATATCGAATCTGAGTTCGAGCCTTAGAACCCTAAAATTCTGGCCAGTGCATGAAAGATCATTTGGCTGGATTTCTAGGCTTATTCAAGCTTGTTTCATCACAAAATAATAACGCTCGTTTGTTCTTCACCAAGAACAAACATTTGGTATTATTTTGGGTTGATTCAGAGTGCCAAATCCATGTTCGAGCCTGTCCAGTGAGTTTTTTCCTAGTTTTTGTTTATTTTCATTAGCATTATTCTGATATTCGTTTTCCTCGTCTCTTTTTCTTTTTCTGGTCAATTTTAATTGAAATTCGATCAGTACTCTGGTATAAATTATTCTGTTCATTGTTTGTTTCTTTAGATTGGTTTCGTGGATTTGTTTCATATAACTGGATATCAGTAGACTTTGAAATCGTATTTCATTTAATCACTTAGTCAGAACAGTTAGGATTAGTTCAATAGTTCGGTTTAACCTCTTGTTTAATTATGTTGATAAGAACTGATTAATATAAGTATAATTCAAGTATTTACCTACTTAAGAAGCTTCTAATAGTGGTAGGGTTGGGATTGCAATAGCTGTTTAAATTAAGAAAGCACTAAGCTAGTGGGTAGTTAAAAATGAAAAGGTGAATTGATAATGGAGGATACACTAAAATGAATGCCTATAAAAAGGCTGAACTTGAGAGGTGTTAAGGGACACGGACAGACATAGAGGAGAAGAACATTCTGATATTCTGGAAGTATTGAAAAATACAGATTTTTTAGAAATAAGAATCCAACAAATCAGCTGAAAACTCTTTACAGTACTATTGAGCCTCAATAATTCCCGATTCTTTTAAGTTCTGAAAACAATAATGTTCAGTGATGGGATTTGATTTGGTTTGATACGAGTTTTTTGGAAGGTTTTTATCAAATTGTATTAAAGACTACTGTTCCATTGGATTGTAAATCAATTTTCTGGTTTCATTTGCTGAATTTGGGCTATGTTGTTGTTGCTGTCGATTTTTGTTGTTTAAAAATTGCTGATCCTTCTTTATTTCTTTGTCCCTTCAATCTCAGGTACCTTCTTAGCCCCTGAATAATGATTTATTGTTGAACAGGTAAATCAGGTGGAATACTAATTAAATACAAGCTGCATTTGAACTTAGTTTCCCCTGTTTCTCATATTGCTTTAATATTCTGTAATAGATATGTAGTTTTAGATGTTATCTAAGCTATCATTTGCACATTTAATGTTGTGTATGTTCAATAGTTATATGTATGGGTAATTGGACATGTATGTATGATTCTGCTATGTATGTTCAGTAGTTGTATGTATAGGTAATTGGACATGTACGTATGATTCTTATTTGAGATCAGTATGGTTCGAAGTATTTGGCAAGCATGTTCTGTGTATACATTTGCTCCTGAATGAGTTTAAAATGTCTAAGGATTATATTGAAAGCTTTAGTACGATTTTCTGTAATTCATGAGAGAACCAGATTCTAATGTACTGGTTTGGTGACTATCAGTGTTAGGGGAAATTCAAGTTAGTTTAGTTATGTTGAAAATGATTCACTGGTTATCTACTGTTGCTTGTATGTCAATTGAGCAGATTTAGTTGTTTTAAATTCTACAAGTTTTGTCAACGTGAGGTTTAATTAAGGTTTAAATATCAGCATTTTAAGTTAATTTAGGGCCTTGAAAATTTAGAATCATATGTTGTATAGTTTCTCAAGAATTGGATCCTTAATTGTTTTCTATTTCAGAATATTGGCGTTGTTTGTATGTTGTGACTAGCTATTTAGGGTCATTCTGAACTTTTGTTGCTCATCCATCACTGGAGCATGATACAGACTCGATGTCGAGTCTAATTGGTGTTGGTTCTGAGGCTTTAAAGAATTTGGGCCTTCTGCTTGGGCTCAATTTGGGCCCAGAATTTTAAAATTAATGAGAAATGAAAGTGATAGGCCCTACTGCATGAGTTTTCTTTTATTTGCTTCAAAACAGGATTCTTCACTGTTAGTCGGGGTTGGTACAATTTCGTTTTAAGATTGGCCCAGTTCCCTAATATTACAAATCAATTGTGTTTAGTTTCTTTAAAAGGGATTACCATACCAATTGAGCGAATAATTATGGCCCTTTAATTTGATGGTTGCTAATTAGTAGGAAGAAAATATATTTTTGATTCTTGCTCATATCTAAAGTACTACATATTGATGCAAAAAAAAAATCTTGAGCTTTAGTAATCAGGCTAATGATTTCTGCGCTTAACGATACAGACTTCTCTTGATCTCAAATCTCAATATGCTGTTAATTCCTCCTAGGCGGTTTCGAAGTGATTTGATCACAAAGAGCTTCTAAATTCAATATCTCATGATGTGCTTATTGGAATGATTATTTGGCTAGTTTTGTGAGCTAATCTGGTAGATATTGAAATAAAGAGAGGTCTATTGGGCTAAACTCTAAGAATGAATAGGTTGAGAAAGAACTTGATAGGCGTAAAACCTTTTAATAACTTTTTCTGTTGCGTGTGGCATGATTACGGGCTCCAGAATTAAGACCAACGTATGCGTTCGCGCAACGTTGGGCGAAACAATCTTAATCTTAATAAAATACTATCGTGGTTGTGTAGATGTTCGTGTGACATAATTACGATTCTAAAAGCAAAATTGGAGTATGCGCAACTTCGGCACAATTTTCTTAACATTAATAAAACGTTATTATTTGTGGACACGTTCGCGTGACATGATTTTTGACGCGCCAAACAAATGGGTATACGTGCGCGTAACCCGTTTCAAGATAATTTTCTTAATTAAAAAGCATTGAAAGGTAAATGCACATAGGTTTTAAAATCAGTAATTAAACAATTTTAATAAGCCAAGTATGATCAAAGTGACCGTGCTAGAACCACGAAACTCGGAAATGCCTATAACCTTCTCCCGGTTTAATAAAATTCCTTACCCGGATTTTTGTATTCGCGGATTGTATTACAGAGTCAATCGTTCCTCGATTCGGGATTTTAAATCGGTGACTTGGGACACCATAAATCTCCAAAGTGGCGACTCTAAATTTAATGTAAATAATTTCGTTTCGATTGTCCTTTAATTGGAAAAACTCCCTTATTCATTCCTTCCCGGGTGTAGGAAAAAGGAGGAGTGACAGCTCTGGCGACTCTGTTGGGGACAAGAACCAAGAATTTCTGGTTCAGGGTTCAAGAATTTGAGCTTAGAATAATTGTTATATTTGGCTTTATTATTATCTAATGTTTACATGTTTGGGCCAAATGTGCTAAATGTTGTTTTTTACCGCTTTGATATTATCTGAACTGTATATATAAACTGTTACGAAACCCTTCTTCTTTCTGAGTCTTCTGAATTTATGGTGCACACGTGCGCGTGGCCCACCTTTCTGTTAGAGGTCATACCAAATAGAACGACGTTGGGCCAAGTAACTAGGCCGGGTAGACTTTCGTGCTCCCGGTACGTTGCCCCCACTTCGGCTCAAACTATTCGCTTGGGTAAGCCAGGTCTAGAATAGTATACCCCAGGTTTTACACTTAGAATAACTCAGCTTCATGCCGGATCCCTAGTAGGAATGTTTGTTTGGATCATGTGCATTTGACTTCGGAGACTCAACACAGGGGTTGGGTCTGTCTAGGACAGGTGTACCCAAAATAAAAAGACCATCCTCATGCATCTTACTTGCTACTTATGCATTCATTTATTTCGGATTTGCACATTGACCAGCTTATGGGAAAAGTTAGAAAAGGAAAATCAACGTGAGGACCGAGAAAGAAAATTGGTTGTTTTCGAAAAAAAAACAATTTCTAAAATATTTTAAAATACTACCGAAATTTTGAAAAAAAGAAGATGAAAAATTTTGTGTTTCTTTTAAGAGTGGCCTTTTTATTACGAACTACATAAGTTTGATTCTCGCTGGATGTGAGATACGTAGGCAACCCACATCGGGCCCAACTATTTAAAAAAAAGGGAAAATAGATAATAAATAAATAAAAATGTGGGTACATGTCGTTGTGTTGTCATAAGTAAGGCGATGCCGTTCTTGTCCAAAATATGCCGAATGTGCCCAAAAGGGCGCCAGAAGGCTATTTTTGCGAGAACAACCGCCTTTGGTCGTTTTTTTTTTCAAAAAAAAAAATATTTTTGGCCGGTTAGCAAACACAGCCTTTAAATCTTCTTCATCGAAGTATTTTTATGAATATTTTTAGAAATATTGATGATTTTTTCAAAATGAGTCTTGATTTTGTTTTTAAAAATTAAAATCACTCACAGGTACAAAATGAGCACCATCCAAAACCCACCGTTCACAGATTTAGATGGGTTTCTATTTCGGCTTCAGATGTGGTGGTATGAATTAGGAGGAGATGGTCAGAAATGGGTCATTAGGTATTTGAGAGCTCTCACAGATATTATGAAAGTTAAACCACGCCATGATTTGATTACGTCACTAGTGACTTTTTGGGACCCTGTTCACAATGTCTTTCGCTTCTCTGATTTCGAGCTTTCTCCCACATTAGAAGAAATAGCTGGATATTCTGGTTTTGACAGAGATTTGAGAAACCAGAATCTTATATTCCCCAAGGCTCCCTTTGTACACCGATTCTTTGGTCTTCTAATATCAGTAATCAAATCCGAAAAAGCAACGTTGTCAAAGAGTGTTGTTATTTCAAATTCCTATATACAAGGTTCGCAAAGCTGGATGGATTTGGAATTCATGAATAGGGCCTTACTAACAAACAAAATATGGACACCTAGAAGATTCACCGTCGCTTCGCTTTCATGGTGGTTTTCTGGGAGTCATGGTCTTCCCAAACAAAGAGCAGACGATTGATATTCGCATAGCCAGAGTCGTACAAGTCCTCACTACCAAAGAACATCACACTCTTGCCCCGATCATTCTCTCAGACATTTATCCGGCGTTGACTTTGTGTAAGTTCGGGGCAAAATTCTTCGAAGGGTGCAATATTTTGTTGCAAATGTGGTTGACTGAACATCTCCGACATCACCCCAAGTTCATGCAGTATGGTCCGAGCAAGGACAATTTCATTGAGAGTTTTGAAGAAAGAATAAAAGATTATAAATCTCCAGAAGGGGTGGAAGCCTGGATATCCCATTTAAGATCTTTAATGGCAAGTCAATTGAGTGGACTTTGGGATGGCTCCCGGTAAGAGAGGTGATACACATGTCAACCTTAAAGAGTTATTTGCTGTTGTTAGGTTTAAGAAGTGTCCAGCCGTATACGCCACAGAGAGTTCTAAGACAGCTAGGGAGATACCAAGTGGTGCCTGATGATGAAGATTTGAGTATGCAAGTGATTGAGCTACACCCCGAAGCCACACTCCCTGAGGCTTTAATCCAACGGATTTGGAATGGTTGTCGATACTTGAAAGATGATACCCAAGTTCCAGATCATGCGAAAGGTGAGATAAATCCGGGTTATGCTAGGTGGTTTGAGAAAAGATCTCGTGTGGATGATGCACTAGAACCCGATCCCAGAAGGCCCATAAAAAGACCGCATGTTCAAGCCCTTGATAACAAAATCCAAGAACGGTCGGCTTGGGGTGAAAAGGAAAAGGGGTACAAAACAACTATTCATGCCTTAGAAGAAAGCCTGAGGAACCTCAATTTGGAGAAAGACTTACAAACACAAGAAGCAGAAGGTGAAAAGAAGAGTCTGATTTGCGAGAATAAAGCTCTCCGCGCTCAGTTTCAACAGATGAAGAAAGCCTCTGAAGCGCCAGTGAGAAGTTGGAAAGATCAGAAAATCATTTCCAATCTGATGGAAAAGATGCAAGATTATGACTCCATTTTGGCAAAACCAAAAAGGCGTTAGATAAAGCTAAGGAAAAAATCATACAGTTGAATGAGGAGGCCAAATCTAGTAAAAACACCAAGTAATGAGATTTGAAGAAGAAATGGCTCAATTCGAGAAAGAGAAGGATCATTGGGTACGTTCAAAGGCTCCACTCCATGCACAATTGGAAGAAATGAGAAGGTACAACAGAGAACATCATCATGCAGATATTGATAGGGAGATAGCACAGGCAAGACTCGAGCAGGCCAGACTTCGAGCTCAATTGGAGTCATCTTTAGATCGCGAGGGCCACATAAGAGATATAGCCACCACTCGCCAATAGCAATTGCAAAACCAAGACCAAAATCTCCAAGATTTCAGAGCACAAATCCATGATTTGGCCGTTTATACTTCTCAAAGTTATGTGAACTGCCAGGGGATGGATTATGAAAGGTTCTTGGAGCATGCGCGTACTTTTTCCCGTCATCTTGCAGTAGAGATAGAGAGGATGTACCGTACATTAGGGGGTCGGCCGGGTCAAGCTCCGCCGTGAGCAGATGTTCCATTGATTGAAAGAAAAAGACTGCGGAGTGAAGTAGAGTCATAGTTGTTGAAACTTTTCATATAATAGTCATATTTTAGTTTGAGTACATGTCGAGTCTTTTAAACCATTTTCTTAAAGTATTGTCCAAATGTAATGTCATTTCTGTCTTTGTACTGTTTCGTTTGTTAAAATAAATAAAAGTAATAATAATTGTTTCCACCAGAACTACGCTCGGTCTGATTCATGCAGAGTCATGATACGTAGGCAGTCTTCCTAAGATTCGATCACAACCAAAAGAAAAGAATAAAATAAAAAAGGGGAGGGGAATAAAAGATAGGCGTGAGTGACAATAAAAGGGAAAGGTCGGGAAAAGCTGGGATGACACAAGCAACCGAGCAAATACATGGTAGAAATGACTAATTGCCTAGGTGCATTGCATCCCTATGTGTGGTTGTTTATTTGTTAAAACTCTAATCACTAACAAGTTTGGTTATTGTCTCAGAATTCAAGAGGTTAGTACACCTAAGCATACTGGCAACCCACCCCTACCAAACCAGATCCAAAGGAGAAATAATCATGTCTATCCTAGATGTAGACACCAGTGTCATTGAAGGAGAAGAGTTGGACGTTAACGCCATAAAAGAAGAGATGTACAAATTAAAACAACAAATGGCCGAAATGTATCAGGCCTGGGCTAAAGGACAACCGCCATCCGCCTACCCGACTAACCCTACCTTCACTCCACCACCGGCTCATACTCAGGATCATCTTGCCACCGATCTATCCCCGAGCTTTCCCATTTACCAACACTACCGGGGCACCACTTCTCATACACCACAATCTCCACCCCCTAAATCGATTCCATACCCTCCTCCACCAGTAACTCCTATCTCCGTAGCACCTCCACTAGCTACACTCCACAAATCTCCTAGTGATCCTATGTTCCAGGACCAGGACAACCAATACTACTCCTCGGAGACCACTTTCAAGGCTCCAGAAAACTATTCCTATACTCTTCGCTTTGACCTCCCGATAGAAGCTGATAGACCAGTCAAAAATATCGAACATGAGAAGATGTTCAGGAAAGTTAAAAGCTTAGAACAATCATTCAGAGATATGCGGGGGTTGGGAGGCCAAGTCAGCGTGGCCTACAAGGACCTATGTCTGTTCCCGTATGTGCAATTACTGGCAGGTTTCAAGATGCCCAAGTTCGATCTATACAACGGGCATGGTGATCCAGTAGCCCACTTGAGGGGTTTTTGCAGCAAGATGAGGGGAGCTGGAGGAAAAGATGAATTGTTAATGGCTTACTTCAGTCAGAGTTTGGGTGGATCAGCATTGTAATAGTATACCCGCCAAGACCCTGGGAGATGGTACACATGGGATGATCTAGCGCAATCATTTGCTTGTCACTTCCAATACAATCTTGAGATCATTCCATATCGACCGTCCTTGACTAAACTTGAGAAGAAGCACAGTGAAAGCTTCAGAGAATATGGTTTCCGATGGAGGGAGCAAGCAACAAGAGTAGATCCCCCAATGAAGGAAAGTGAAATGGTAGATTACTTCCTACAGGCTTTGGAACCTACTTACTATGGCCATTTGGTCTCAGCTGTGGGAAAGTCACTCAACGAAGTGGTAAAGATGGGGGGGGCATGGTAGAAGAAGGCCTCAAGTCGAATACAATCATGAGCTATTCGGCTATCAAAGCGACTACTCAGGCTATTCAGGGCGTCATAGGAGGGATTGGGAAGAAGAAGAGAGAGGAAGCAACAATGGTTAATTTAGGAACTTGGTCCGGATCCAGAGGTCCACCTTACCACTATAATCAACCTCGACCCCACCAACAAACTTATCACCACAATCCACCCCAATACTACTATTCCCCACCAGAACCTCATTTTTTCGTCCACCATGCACAAGCATACAACCGACCTCCTGCCCACACTTAATGGCGTACTCCTGTCCTACAAAATACTTATCCACATCCACGAGCCTACCAAAGCACTCCCGGACCAAGTTTCCGGCCTAGTCAAGCATTCAAGGGTGAAAGGTTGCAGAAAAAGAAAACCTTTACTCCGTTGGGAGAATCATACACCAGTCTGTTCCACAGGCTAAAACAGCTAGATATGCTAAGGCCGATACAGTCCAAACTGCCAAATCCTCTTCCAACGAATCATGACTATACTGTCAGTTGTGAGTATTGTTCTGGTACTATGGGTCATGATACAGAAAAGTGCTGGCACTAGAAAAGTGCGATACAGGAGCTTATTGATACCAATAGAATTGAAGTTCAAGCTCCCGAGGCGCCCAATATTAACAGGAATCCAATGCCAGCCCACCAGGAGGCAAATATGATCGAAATAGTGCATGCGGAAGGAGAGCTCAAGAAGCCATCACAGACCATCATGATGATTCGGTCTAGTGGAGTCAAGACAGATGAACAATCAGCAGGTGAGAAGTTGGTGATCAAGCCAAGCAAAAAGAGTGTTGAGCCATCTGTGGCAGTTGAAAAGGGGTCTTTAAGCAAAGTTGCAACGAAACATAAAAGGGGCGAAGGTGATTGTACAAGGAGCGGCCAACAAACCCATCATAATCGTGGAAGGTGCCCATGCAGATCATGTTATTATCAAGTCGATAACCCTGTTACCAATAATCAACAGCAAGGCTATTCCATGGAATTACGAATGGGTAACAGTGATGTACAAAGGGAAGGAAGTCAAAGAAGAAATCTGTGAAGTACAGGGTTTGACTCGCTCGGGAAGGTGTTTAACTCCCGAGGAGTTAAGAAGAGCTAAAGATAATCCAGCGCTAGTAAAGAAAGTCGTAACTGAAGAAGAAGCAGAAGAATTTTTGAGGAAGATCGAGCTACAGGACTACTCTATCGTGGAACAATTAAGAAAGATGCCTGCTCAAATTTTCCTATTGTCATTATTGATCCATTCAGATGAGAACCGTCAAGCTTTAATGAAGATCTTGAATGAGGCGTACGTTCCCGATAAGATCTCCGTGAATCACTTGGAAAAAATAGTCAACAAAATCTTCAAAGAAAACAGAGTCACATTTTCCTATGATGAATTGCCTGTAGAAGGTACTGAGCACAACAGAGCTCTTTACCTCACAGTAAAATGTGAGAACTCTGTGGTGACCCGGGTATTGTTGACAACGTGTCAAGCGCAAACATCTATCCTATCTCCACTCTAAGCAAGTTGAAAATAGAAGATGAGAGGATCCATAAGAACAATATTTGTGTGCGGGGATTTGAAGGCGGAGGTAAAGATTCAGTTGGGGACATAGTGTTGGAACTGACGATAGGGCCAGTTGAGTTCACAATGGAGTTTCAGGTGCTGGATATAGTTGTTTCATGTAATTTGCTGTTGGGTCGACCATGGATCCACGCCGCTAAAGCAGTCCCATCAACACTACACCATGTAGTCAAATTTGAATGGGATAGACAAGAAATAGTTGTGCATGGGGAAGACAGTTTATGTGCTCGCAGCAATGCCATTGTACCGGTCATTGAAGTGGAAGATGACCAGGGACCATGGGTCTACCAGGTTTCTAACACGATGTTGGTAGAGAAAGTTTCGGAGGGGAAATACATTCCAAATCCAAAGATAACCGCCGCATCAGTCATGGTAGCCTATGAGATGTTGAAGAATGGTTTTGTACTTGGTAAAGGTTTAGGATCATCTTTGAAAGGCATCATATAGCCAGTGTCCCTTCCCGAAAACTTGGGAACATTTGGTTTGGGATTCAAGCCCACTGCCGCAGATATAAGAAAGGCTAGAAAGCTAAAACAGAAGGCATGGGTCCTTGCAAAGCCAGTCCCACATCTTTCCAAATCATTTGTCAAGTCCGGTACCAGAAGTCGCCCAGTAACAACAATTCCCAGTTCTGTGACTGATCCTGACAAGGAGTTAATTGAAAGACTTGAGAAGTTGTTCGACAGTGTGAACATGGTGGAAATTAGAGAGGGTTCTAGCAACGCGGAAGTACAATTTGTCGGGCCAAAAACAAAGCTTAACAATTGGAAGGCTACTCCTCTCCCCAGTCGGAAGGAGTCTTGGTAGTTTATTTTGAGTTTCCTTCAGTTTGTCTGGGTTATTCCAGGGTTGTAATCCAGATTTTTTATCTTTCAGTCTATTTGAAGTGTGCAAACCTTGTTATCTTTCATCATTCAATGAAATGCAGTTTCCCTTTCTTTATCATTCCTGATAGTTTTTCTTTTCTTTTCTGTACAGTTCTTTTTACGTTGGTTATAATGACATGACATGCATGAGGAATCCTTAACCCAGTCTTAAAAATCAATCTGATTCCGAAATAATAGTTCAAGAAGTAGATTGTGACTACGAATCAGAATACGATGAAGATGAAGCCTTCGAAGAGATTAGTAAGGAGTTAATTCACTTCGAAGAAAAATCCAAACCCAACCTGAATGAAACAGAAACCATCAATTTAGGGGACACAGAAAATATCAGAGAGACTAAAATAAGTGTCCATCTCGAGCCAAATATCCGGGAAGAGTTAATCAAAGCACTCATCGAATACAAAGATGTTTTTGCATGGTCGTATGACGACATGCCGCGTTTGAGCACTGATTTAGTGGTCCACAAATTGCCCACTGATCCAGCGTTTCCTCCCGTCAAGCAAAAGCCTAGGAAATTCAAAACTGATATGAGTGTGAAGATTAAAGAAAAAATCACCAAGCAGTTGGATGCAAAGGTTATTCAGGTCACTCGATATCCTGTTTGGTTGGCTAATGTCGTGCCTGTGCCGAAGAAGGATGGCAAAATCAGAGTATGCGTCGATTACCCCAATCTCAACAAAGCAAGTCTGAAGGATAACTTCCCACTACCCAATATCCACATTTTGATCGATAATTATTCCAAGCGTGAGATTGGATCTTTTGTGGATTGTTATGCAGGGTATCATCAGATTCTAATGGATGAAGAAGATACAGAAAAGATGGGGAACTTACTGCTACCAGGTAATGCCATTTGGTTTGAAGAATGCCGGGGCAACTTACATGAGAGCAATGACTACGGTGTTTCATGATATGATACACAAGGAGATTGAGGTATACGTGGATGATGTGATCATAAAATCAAAGCATCAGGTCGACCACGTTGGGGATTTGAGGAAATTCTTCCTGAGACTTCGCAGGTACAACTTCAAGCTTAACCCTGCCAAGTGCGCATTTGGTGTTCCATCCGGAAAGCTGTTGGGATTCATAGTCAGCCGGCTAGGCATCGAGTTAGACCCATCAAAGATCAAAGCCATCCAAGAATTGCCACCTCCGAGGAACAAGAGTGAAGTGATGAGCCTGTTAGGGAGGTTGAACTACATCATCAGGTTTATTGCTCAGCTCACGATAACTTGTTAGCCTATTTTCAAATTGCTGAAAAAGGATGATGCGGTCAAATGGACTAATGAGTGTCAAGAAGCATTTGATAAGATAAAAGGATACTTGTCAAACCCACCTGTGATGGTTCCGCCAGAACCAGAGAGACCTTTGATTCTTTACTCAACAGTCTTGGAAAATTCATTTGGCTGTGTACTAGGGCATCATGACATCACCGGCAGAAAGGAACAGGCCATCTACTATATTAGCAAGAAGTTCACGGCTTATGAGGTTAAGTACACTCATCCGGAAAGGATATGTTGCGCCCTAACTTGGGTAGCTTAGAAATTGAAACATTATTTGTCATCCTACACTACTTACCTCATTTCGTGCTTGGATCCGTTGAAGTATATCTTTCAAAAGCCTATGCCGACAGGGAGACTTGCGAAATGGCAGATCTTGCTCACAGAGTTTTACATCATCTATGTGACCCGGACTGCGATGAAAGCCCAAGCATTGGCCGATCATTTAGCCGAAAACCCAGTCGATGAAGATTACGAGCCATTGAGAACTTATTTTCCCGATGAAGAAGTGATGCATATCGATGAACTGGAGAAAATTGAAAAACCAGGCTGGAAACTTTTCTTTGATGGGGCTGCCAACATGAAAGGAGTCGGAATAGGAGTTGTGCTTATTTCTAAAACAAGGAATCACTATCCTGTTACGGCTCAACTTCGGTTTTATTGCACCAACAATATGGTTGAGTATGAAGCCTGTATTTTGGGTCTAAGGCTATCTACAGACATGGATATCCAGGAAGTCTTGGTCTTGGGAGACTCGGATCTTCTGGTACATCAAATTCAAGGAGAATGGGAAACGCAATATTTGAAGATCATACCGTACCGACAATGTTTGCATGATCTTTGTCAACGGTTTTGATCAGTGGAGTTTAGGCATATTCCAAGGGTCCATAATGAGGTCGCCGATGCTTTGGCTACCCTGGCATCAATGTTGCACAATCTGGACAAAGCTTATGTCGATCCTCTGCATATTCAAGTCCGATATCGGCATGCTTATTGTAACATGATTGAAGAAGAACTTGATGGCGAACCATGGTTCCATGATATCAAGGAGTACATTAGAATGGGGATATATCCAATGCAAGCCACGGGGGATCAAAAGAGAACAATTCAACGGTTGGCAAGTGGATTCTTCTTAAGTGGAGGAGTTTTGTATAAAAGAACACCGGACCTTGGATTATTAAGATGCATAGATGCTAGACAAGCTATGGCTGTCATGTCCGAAGTACATTCGGGAGTATGCGGACCACATATGAGCGGATATGTGCTGGCAAAGAAAATTCTCCGAGCAGGTTATTATTGGTTTACCATGGAGCGAGATTGTATCAATTTTGTGCGCAAATGTCATCAGTGCCAGATACACAGAGATTTGATTCATTCTCCACCATCGGAACTGCACACAATGTCGGCACCATGGCCCTTCGTTGCTTGGGGCATGGATGTCATTGGACCAATTGAGCCAGCAGCATCCAACGGGCACAGGTTTATTCTGGTAGCCATTAATTATTTCACCAAGTGGGTTGAGGCCAAAACTTTCAAATCGGTGACCAAGAAAGCAGTGGTCGATTTTGTTCACTCAAATATCATTTGTCGATTCGGAACCAAAGGTGATCATCATAGATAATGGTGCTAATCTTAACAGTAACTTGATGGAAGAGGTATGTCAACAGTTTAAGACTACACATCGCAATTCTACCCCATATCGTCCCAAGGCGAATGGAGTAGTCGAGGCAGCCAACAAAAACATAAAGAAGATACTTCGGAAAATGGTAGAAGGTTCGAGGCAATGGCACAAAAAATTACCATTTGCATTGTTGGGATATCGCACTACTGTCCGTACTTAGGCAGGTGCAACTCCTTATTTGTTGGTATATGGCACTGAAGCAGTAATACCTGCAGAAGTTGAAATCAGTTCCCTTCGGATTGTAGCTGAGGCTAAGATTGATGATGATGAGTGGGTCAAAACCCGTTTGGATCATTTGAACTTGATTGATGAAAAAAGATTGGCAGCAGTATGTCATGGCCAGTTATATCAAAAGAGAATGGCAAGAGCATACAACAAAAGGGTGCATACCCGAAAGTTTGAAGTGGGTCAGCAAGTGCTGAAACGTATCCTTCCATATCAGGTTGAAGCAAAAGGCAAGTTCGCCCCGAATTGGCAATGGCCATTTATTATAACCAGAATATTGTCCAATGGTGCTCTATGTTTAACAGATATCGAAGGAAAATGCATAGACATGGCCATCAATTCCGATGCAGTTAAGAGATATTATGTATGATTTCTTTGTTATAATTGTTGATTGTTTGTACTTGGCATTGTTTCGAAGATTGAAATGACGAAGGCAATTTGTTTTGCTATCTAAACACTTCACCCTTTGTTCCCCCTTTTGATCTTTATTTATTTCTTTCATACCCCTCTTTTGGAATCAATAACGAAAAAGAGAGAAAAAAAATAAAAAGAGAAAAGATAAAAGAAAAGAAGTGAAAAGAGAAAGTATAACAACAAGAAAATTCAGGTTTGAACTACGTTTGACCTGATTCCTGTTAAGGATACGTAGGCAGTCTTATGGCTCGGTCATAGTAAAATGAAATATCAAAAGATCCCCAAGCAAGGAACTAGGGCAGAAGTTGTGATTGTAATAAGAAATGTGATTCCAAAAGTTGTAATTCTGACCCATTTGAAGTTATTTTGAGCCCGTTTTATACCCTTTTCTTCCAAACATATCCAAGAACCCACATTGCTGTCCAAAGAAAGACCTCCCGATCAGTCTTCGAGAGACTCCAAGTCAAGTAATGTAAAGAGAATTCATATCAGAGGCAACACTCCGGTTTAAGCAAGAGAAATCAAAAAATGAGAGAGTCTTATTGGTGAAAACCCTCATGGGCACCATGAGGCGACGAAAGCCGAGAAATCAAAAAACAATGAAAGAGTCTTATTGGTGAAAACCTTCGCGGGCACCATAAGGCGACAAGGAATTGAGGAACAAACAAATAAGAAAGGTTTGTCGGTGAAAACCCTTCAGGGCACTGCAAGTCGAACAAGGTCTGTAAGTTGGCGGAAAGTAAATGGGGTTGTGGAGATCTTGGAGAACAAAGGAAAACAATTAGGAAAGAGATTGGTTAAATAGACTGGGTTTATTAATCCAAAATGCATACCATGATCATTGGCGCCAGTGAATCCACTCAGATAAGTTTCTTTTCCTATCTCCAACAATCATCCAAGTTTGGATTTTCTTCTTTATTCTTAATTTTCAAAATCGTCGCATTTCATTGCTGTTAATTTTTACTCCTCTAAAGCTCTTCCAAGGTTAGCCTTGTTCCAACAAATAAGAAGGAATGTCAAAGTGTACTACCAGATTCAAAATTGCACAAAGCAAAATACGGCTAGGACATGCTGGAGATAGTATGATGAAAAGTGGGACCTAGGGTGTAAGCAAAGGTTAAATCGGTGGAATGGTTCAGTAATGTCATGAGAGATGTATGGTTACGAATAAAAGGGTCAGAAGTGAAAAACAACAGTTGGGGATCCTGCAGTTAAGGATCAGTTAGAAGGTCAAAACAGTCCTTTTTGACCAATTCAAGGCAGTCTGTTGAAGCAAAGCATGGCAAAGAGAAAACCATCCCCAGCAAGAATGCCACAACTAACCACCACGTTTTAAACTGACAAGATTTTCTTTGATTTGAAACAGGGGCAAAGATGGCATTTATTTCAGGAAACACCCTATAAGGAAAGCAAGTACCATGCAGCTACCAAATTGGGGCAGAAAATTTTCTTTTCTTTTGTCTATTTTTGTTGAAGTCAGGTGCCCATCTAAAGAACAGGGAGAACAACGCGGATGTTAAAGATAAGAGCATGACCAAGTACTAGCAATCAGGCGTCCACCTGGAGAACAAGGAAAAACAGTTGAAATATCAGCAATCAGGCGTCCACCTAGAGAACAAGGAACAACAGTTAAAGTGTCAGCAATCAGGCGTCCACCTGGAGAACAAGGAACAACAGTTGAAGTATCAGCAATCATGCGTCCACCTGGAGAACAAGGAAAAGCAGTTGAAGATTCAGTAATCAGGCATCCACCTAGAGAATAAGGAACAACAGTTCAAGTTTCAGCAATCAGGCGCCCACCTTGAGAGCAAGGGAATACATTCGAGTTCAGCAATCAGGCGCCCACCTGGAAAGCAATGGAATACAATTCAAGTTCAGCAATCAGACGCCCGCCTGGAGAACAGAGGAAAGGAAACAATAGTCAAAGGAAGACATTTAAAAGGTTCAGCAATCAGGTACCCGCCTGGAAGAGAGGGAAAGCATCTAAAAAAAATACAATTCAAGTCAGCAACAAAGGAACTTCTAAAGAAAATACAAGTCAACAAGGCAACAACAGTTACAAGACCATGTTTGAAAATAAATCTTTGTGAAGGATAGATTATAGCTTAGTCTAGCTTCTTCATTTTTGTCATGGTGTGATAAGGAGGTCAGTAAGCAGTATCAGCAGGAGCAAACGTAATAATGAAACCACAGCTTCATGGTAGTCCCAGCTACCGAAACTTCCCGAACTACATTGACCTGATTCCTTTATAGCCAAGGATATGTAGGAAACCTTTGAAGCAGAGATCCAGTCAAATCTTTCAAAAAATTCTTCCCACGGAGTATTGGAACGGGCAAAAATCGCTCATATCCCCTCACTTTATCTTTGCACGAAAACTCTTCATGTTTTCAGACAAAAAGGGGCAGCTGTGAGCACGTGATTTTTGCCTCATACGAATTACTCCAAAAGAATTCCCAAAATTAGATTTTTTCTTTAATTATGTGTTATTCTAGGAATTATTGTGCGATTTTCCTGATTGTTTGCGTATCTTTGTGTGCATATTTAATTTTATTAAAGCATTAAAAAATACAAAAAAATATAACATCTGCACTTAGGATTTGATTTTACATTTTTTTTGGTTAATTTAGTAAAATGTTGTTTTACTAAAAAAAAATAAAAAATTCACAAAAAATAACGTATTTTTGCATTTTAGTGTTTAATGTCAAAATTTTGCGATTTTATTTTAATTTGGTATTAATTATGTGTAATAATTAATATATAGAATTAACTAGTATTTTTGATAGGATGGTTTGGTTTATAATTTAATTTAGTATTTTAGTCTTAATTTTTAGAAAAAAAAGGAAGAAAAGAAAAGAAAAAGAATTAAAAAGAGGAGAAATCAAAATTGGGCTAATATCCCATTTAAATCCCAAAGCCTAAACACAAAACCATCCAAACCCATTCGAACAGGCCCAAAAAGCCCAGACCCGTCTCTAGCCTCAACCAAACGATGCTGTTTCAGGCGTTTTAATCCGGACCGTTGAATCAGCCTGATAGAACGATCCAAATCCCTCCTCACAACCCGACCCATTCCCACACTCGGACCGCCCCAGATGAAACCAAAACGACCCCATTTCCATTTATGATCTAATCAGAGCCGTTGGATTCCAATCATCCAACGACCCTAATTAAATCAAACGTTCAAATATATCAACCCCCAAACTCGGCCCTTCCCATCTCATTCCCCTCTTCTCTTCAGAAACCCAACAGAACGCCACCGTGAACCGCCGCCTTCCGCCCATCGGAAATCGCCTCACAGCGGTTCCGATGGCCCAAATCACCCCATCTTTACACCATAGAATCCCCTCACCCCTTCTTTCCGAATCCACAAATCTTATCCCTCAAATATCCCTGGAATCCCTCGAATTTCAGATCAAAGATCAGACCCGAATCCTAGTTTACCCAATCGACCCCAAACAGACACCCCATAACCTCCACAACCCCCTCATGCCCAATATATCATTAGTTTCCCGCGAATGTATCCAGAACTCCTCAAATATTGAATCTGAGTTCGAGCCTTAGAACCCTAAAATTCTGGCCAGTGCATGAAAGAACATTTGGCTGGATTTCTGGGCTTATTCAAGCTTGTTTCATCACAAAATAATAACGCTCGTTTGTTCTGCACCAAGAACAAATGTTTGATTTTATTTTGGGTTGATTCAGAGTGCCAAATCCAAGTTCGAGCCTGTCCAGTGAGTTTTTTCCTAGTTTTTGTTTATTTTCATTAGTATTATTCTAATATTCGTCTTCCTCGTCTCTTTTTCTTTTTCTGGTCAATTTCAATTGAAATTCAATCAGTACTCTGGTATAAATTATTCTATTCACTGTTTGTTTCTTTAGATTGGTTTCGTGGATTTGTTTCGTATAATTGGGATATCAGTAGACTTTGAAATCGTATTTCGTTTAATCACTTAGTTAGAATAGTTAGGATTAGTTCAATAGTTTGGTTTAACCTCTTTTTTAATTATGTTGATAATAACTGATTAATATAAGTATAATTCAAGTATTTACCTACTTAAGAAGCTTCTAATAGTGGTAGGGTTGGGATTGCAATAGCTGTTTAAATTAAGAAAGCACTAAGCTAGTGGGTAGTTAAAAATGAAAAGGTTAAAAGATAATGGAGGATACACTAAAATGAATGCCTATAAAAAGGCTGAACTTGAGAGGTGTTAAGGGACACGGACAGACAGAGAGTAGAAGATCATTCTGATATTCTGGAAGTATTGAAAAATACAGATTTTTTTAGAAATAAGAATCCAATAAATCAGCTGAAAACTCTCTACTGTACCATTGAGTCTGAGTAATTCCTGATTCTTTTAAGTTCTGAAAACAATAATGTTCAGTGATGGGATTTGAGTTGGTTTGATACTAGATTTTTGGAAGGTTTTGATCAAATTGTGTTAAAGACTACTATTCCATTGGATTATAAATCAATTTTCTGGTTTCATTTGCTGAATTTGGGCTGTGTTGTTGCTGCTGTCGATTTCTGTTGTTTACAAATTGTTGATCCTTCTTTATTTCTTTGTCCCTTCAATCTCAGGTACCTTCTTAGCCCCTGAATAATGATTGATTGTTGAACATGTAAATCAGGTGGAATACTAATTGAATACATGCTGCATTTGAACTTAGTTTCCCCTGTTACTCATACTGCTTTAATATTCTATAATAGATATGTAGTTTTAGATGTTATCTAAGCTATCATTTGCACATTTAATATTGTGTATGTTCAGTAGTTATATGTATGGGTAATTGGACATGTGTGTATGATTTTGCTATGTATGTTCAGTAGTTGTATGTATAGGTAATTGGACGTGTACGTATGATTCTTATTTGAGATCAGTATGGTTCGAAGTATTCGGCAAGCATGTTCTGTGTATACATTTGCTCCTGAATGAGTTTAAAATGTCTAAGGATTATATTGAAAGCTTTAGTACGATTTTCTGTAATTCATGAGAGAACCAGATTCTAATGTACTGGTTTGGTGACTATCAGTGTTAGGGGAAATTCAAGTTAGTTTAGTTATGTTGAAAATGATTCACTGGTTATCTACTGTTGCTTGCATGTCAATTGAGCAGATTTGGTTGTTTTAAATTCTACAAGTTTTGTCAATGTGAGGTTTAATTAAGGCTTAAATATCAGCATTTCAAGTTAATTTAGGGCCTTGAAAATTTAGAATCATATGTTGTATAGTTTCTCAAGAATTGGATCCTTAATTGTTTTCTATTTCAGAATCTTGGCGTTGTTTGTATGTTGTGACTAGCTATTTAGGTTCATTCTGAACTTTTGCCGCTCAGCCATCACTGGAGCACGATACAGACTCGATGTCAAGTCTAATTGGTGTTGGTTCTGAGGCTTTAAAGAATTTGGGCCTTCTGCTTGGGCTCAATTTGGGCCCAGAATTTTAAAACTAATGAGAAATGAAAGTGATAGGCCCTTCTGCATGAGTTTTCTTTTATTTGCTTCAAAACAGGGTTCTTCACTGTTAGTCGGGGTTGGTACAGTTTCGTTTTAAGATTGGCCCAGTTCCCCAATGTTACAAATCAATTGTGTTTAGTTTCTTTAAAAGGGATTACCATACCAATTGGGCGAATAATTATGGCCCTTTAATTTGATGGTTGCTAATTAGTAGGAAGAAAATATATTTTTGATTCTTGCTCATATTTAAAGTACTACATATTGATGGAAAAAAAATCTTGAGCTTTAGTAATCAGACTAATGATTTCGTGCGCTTAACGATACAGACTTCTCTTGGTCTCAAATCTCAATATGCTGTTAATTCCTGCTAGGCGGTTTCGAAGTGATTTGATCACAAAGAGCTTCTAAATTCAATATCCCATGATGTGCTTGTTGGAATGATTATTTGGTTTGTTTTGTGAGCTAATCTGGTAGATATTGAAATAAAGAGAGGTCTATTAGGCTAAACTCTAAGAATGAATAGGTTGAGAAAGAACTTGATAGGCGTAAAACCTTTTAATAACTTTTTCTGTTGCGTGTGGCATGATTACGGGCTCCAGAATTAAGACCAACGTATGCGTTTGCGCAACATTGGGCGAAACAATCTTAACCTTAATAAAATATTATCGTGGTTGTGTACATGTTCGCGTGACATAATTACGATTCTAAAAGCAAAATCGGAGTATGCGCAACTTCGGCCCAAATTTCTTAACATTAATAAAACGTTATTAATTGTGGACACGTTTGCGTGACATGATTTTTGACGCGCCAAACAAATGGGTATATGTGCGTGTAACCCGTTCAAGATAATTTTCTTGATTAAAAAGCGTTGAAAGGTAAATGCACATAGGTTTTAAAATCAGTAATTAAACAATTTTAATAAGCGAAGTATGATCAAAGTGACCGTGCTAGAACCACGGAACTCGGGAATGCCTAACACCTTCTCCCGGGTTAACAGAATTCCTTACCCGGATTTCTGTATTCGTGGACTGTATTACAGAGTCAACCGTTCCTCAATTCGGGATTTTAAACTGGTGACTTAGGAAACCATAAATCTCCCAAGTGGCGACTCTGAATTTAATGTAAATAATCCCGTTTCGATTGTCCTTTAATTGGAAAAACTCCTTTATACATTCCTTCCCGGGTGTAGAAAAAATGAGGTGTGACAACATTCTCTAATGATGATTTGCCTTTGGAGGGTACGAAACACAATCGAGCCATCTATCTCACATTGAAATACGAAGAGTCTGTGGTCACCAGGGTGTTAGTTGACAATGGTTCCAGTGCAAACATATGACCTCTCTCTACTTTGAACAAGTTAAAAGTCGATGATGAGAGGATTCACAAGAACAACATATGTGTTCGAGGTTTTGACGGAGGGGGAAAAGACTCTGTTGGCGACATCATGCTCGAGTTGACAATATGACCCGTCGAATCACCATGAAGTTCCAGGTACTGGATGTGGTTGTTTCTTACAATTTGCTGTTAGGTAGGCCTTGGATACATATTGCCAAGGCAGTTCCGTCCTCTTTACATAAGATGGTAAAGTTCGAATGGGATAGACAAGAAATCGTCGTACATGGCGATGAGAATTTATGTGCTTTCAATGATACCTCCATCCCGTTTATTAAAGCTGAAGAGGATAAGGGGTTGTGGGTCTATCAAATGTCCGAAGCGGTGTCAATTGAAAAGGTTCCGGAAGGGGAATACATCCCGGGTCCAAAGTTAGCTTCTACAATCGTCATGGTAGCAACCGAGATGTTGAAAAATGGTTTTATGTCGGGCAAGGGTCCGGGTGCATCTCTGCAAGGTATCATGCAGTTAGTGTCCTTGCGTGAAAATCTGGGCACATTTGGTCTGGGTTTCAAGCCTACAGGGGATGATGTGAAGAAGGCTCGAAAGTTGAAAAAGAAGGCATGGTCTCTCCCTAAGCTAGTCCCACGTCTCTCCAGGTCTTTCATCAAGGAAGGGGTTGTGAAATGTCCAGTGACAACAGTTTCAAGGCATGTGGTTGATTTTGATGAGGAATTGGTTAAAAGGTTCCAGAGTCTGTTTGATGAAGTGAACATGGTAGAAACTGGGGAATGTTCCAGCAAAGCGGATGTGCAGTTTTTTGGGGCAAAAGTGAAGATTAACAATTGGGATGCCACTCTTCTCCCTACCCGGAAGGAGTTTTGGTAATTTGCTTTGTTTTTCCTTTCAGTTTATTTGGATTATTACAGGGTTGTAATTCAGATTTTTATTTTCTGTCTATTTTGATGTAAAAACCCTTCTATCCTTTATTTTAATGAAATGCAATTTCCCTTTTCCATTACTATTGATAGTGTCGTTTTCTTTTCTTCCTTTGTACAGTTCTTTTTATGTTGGTTTCAATAACATGACATGCACGAGGAATCTTTAGCCGAGTCTTAAAAGCCAATCTAACTCTAAAATAATAATCCAAGAAATAGAGTGTGATGATGAAATAGAATATGACGAAGAGGAAGTATTTGAGGAAATTAGTAAAGAGCTAAGTCACTTTGAAGAGAAACCCAAGTCTAAGTTGAATGAAACTGAAGCAATAAATTTAGGGGATCCAGATAATATCAGGAAAACCAAGATAAGTGTACACTTGGAACCACAAAGCAAGGAGGAAATAATCAAAGTACTGTTCGAATATAAAGACATTTTTGCATGGTCATACGACGACATGCCGGGTCTAAGTACTGACTTGGTGGTTCACAAATTGCCCACTAACCTGACATTCCCTCTCGTCAAGAAGAAGTTGAGAAAGTTCAAAACTAATATGAGTGTGAAGATCAAGGAGAAAATCACAAAGCAGCTGGGCGCAAAGGTCATTCGAGTCACGCGACACCCCACTTGGTTAGCTAATGTTGTGCTAGTGCCAAAAAAGGACGACAAGACTAGGGTGTGCGTTGATTACCGTGATCTCAACAAAGCAAGTCCAAAATATAATTTTCCATTGCCAAATATTCACATTTTGATTGACAATTGTTCCAAGCATGAGATTGGTTCTTTTGTAGATTGCTATGCGGGATACCACCAGATCTTGATGGACGAGGAGGATGCAGAAAAGACAGCATTCATCACACTATGGGGGACTTATTGCTACCGGGTAATGCCATTTAGTTTGAAAAACGCTGGGGCAACTTACACGAGGGTAATGACTACTGTGTTCCATGACATGATACATAAGGAGATTGAGGTTTATGTGGATGATGTGATCGTAAAGTCAAAGCAACAGGTCGACCACGTCGGAAATTTGAGGAAGTTTTTTCCAAAGGCTTCACAGGTCGACCATGTGGATGATGTGATCGTAAAGTGTGCATTTGGTGTTCCATCTGGAATACTATTGGGATTCATAGTTAGTCGTCGAGGCATTGAATTGGACCCGTCAAAAATCAAAGCTATCCATGAATTGCCACCTCCAAGGAACAAGACCGAGGTGATGAGTCTACTCGGGCGTTTGAACTACATCAACAGGTTTATTGCTCAACTCACAACAACTTGTGAGCCCATCTTTAAGTTTCTAAAGAAGGATGTTGCATTCAAATGGACTGATGAGTGCCTGGAGGCATTTGATAAGATCAAGGGGTACTTGTCAAAACCACTCGTGTTGGTCCCACCGAAACCTGGGAGGCCTTTAATTCTTTATTTGACAGTCCTGGACAATTTGTTCGGTTGCGTACTGGGTCAACATGACATCACCGGTAGAAAGGAGCAAGCCATCTACCATCTCAGCAAGAAGTTCACATCTTATGAGGTTGAGTATACTCCCCTTGAAAGGACATGTTGCGCCCTGATTTGGGTGGCACAAAAGTTGAAGCACTACCTGTCATCCTACACTACTTACCTCATTTCTAGCCTGGATCCTCTAAAGTATATCTTTCAGAAGCCTATGCCCACAGGAAGACTTGCAAAGTGGGAGATTTTTCTCACAAAATTTGACATTATCTATGTGACTCGGACCGTGATGAAAGCCCAAGCATTGACCGATCATTTGGCTGTGAATCCAGTGGATAAAGAGTATGTACCATTGAGAACGTATTTTCCCAATGAAAAGGTGATGCATATTGACGAGGTGGATCAGGTTGAAAAACCAAGTTGGAAGCTTTTCTTTGACGGAGTTGCTAACATGAAAGGTGTTGGAATAGGGGCCGTACTTATTTTTGAAACAGGGCATCACTACCATGTTACGGCCCAACTTTATTTCTATCGTACCAACAACATGGCTGAGTACGAGGCATGCATTTTGGGATTGAGGTTAACTGTAGATATGGTAGTTC
Source organism: Nicotiana sylvestris (assembly GCF_000393655.2). Taxonomy (NCBI): domain Eukaryota; kingdom Viridiplantae; phylum Streptophyta; class Magnoliopsida; order Solanales; family Solanaceae; genus Nicotiana; species Nicotiana sylvestris. Next base: position 98,975,136 of record NC_091058.1, read on the forward strand.
AGAAAGTCTTGGTCTTGGGAGAATCGAATCTTTTGGTGCACCAGATTTAAGGAGAATGGGAGACTCGGGATTTGAAGCTCATACCGTATCGGCAATGTTTGCGTGATCTTTGTCAATGTTTTCGATCAATAGAATTCAGGCATATCCCAAGGATCCATAATGAGGTTGTCGATGCTTTGGCTACCTTGGCGTCAATGTTGCACCATCCGGACAAAGCTTATGTTGACCCTCTGCACATTCAAGTTCGTGATCAACATGCCTATTATAATGTGGTTGAGGAAGAACTTGATGGTGAACCATGGTTCCATGATATTAGGGAATGCATCAAGATGGGGGTATATCCGATACAAGCCACAGGTGATCAAAAGAGAAAAATTCGGTGTCTGGCTAGTGGATTTTTCTTGAGTGGGGAATTTTGTACAAAAGAACTCTAGATCTTGGGCTATTGAGGTGCATAGATGCTAAACAAGCCACGACTATCATGACAGAAGTGCATTCCGGGGTTTGCGGGCCACATATGAGTGGGTATGTTCTGGCAAAGAAAATTCTTCGAGCAGGGTATTATTGGCTCACCATGGAGCAAGATTGCATTAGCTTTGTGCACAAATGTCATCAATGCCAGGTACACGGAGACTTGATTCATTCTCCGCCATTTGAGTTGCATACAATGTCCGCACCGTGGCCCTTTGTTGCTTGGGGCATGGATGTCATTGGACCAATTGAGCCTGTGGCATCAAACGGGCACAGGTTCATTCTGGTGGCCATCAATTATTTCACTAAGTAGGTTGAAGCTAAGACTTTCAAATCTGTGACCAAGAAGGTAGTGGTCGATTTTGTTCATTCAAATATCATTTGTCGATTCGGAATCCCAAAGGTGATCGTCACAGATAATGGTGCTAATCTTAACAGTCATTTGATGAAATAAGTATGTCAACAGTTTAGGATTACGTATCGAAATTCCACCCCGTATCGCCCCAAGGCGAATGGAGCAGTCGAGGCAGCCAACAAGAACATAAAGAAGATACTTCAGAAAATGGTGCAAGGTTCCAGGCAATGGAATGAAAAGTTGCCCTTTGCTTTGCTGGGTTATCGCATTACTGTTCGCACTTCAGTAGTTGCAACTCCTTATTTGTTGGTATATGGAACTGAAGCAGTGATACCCGCGGAAGTTGAAATTTCATCCCTTCGTATTGTTGCTGAAGCCAAAATTGATGATGATGAGTGGGTCACAACTCGTTTAGAGCAGTTGAGTCTAATTGAAGAGAAAAGATTGGTAGCAGTGTGTCATGGCCAACTATATCAAAAGAGAATGGCAAGAGCATACAACAAGAAGGTGAATCCCCGAAAATTTGAAGTGGGTCAGCAAATATTGAAATGCATCCTTCCACATCAGGCTGAAGCGAAAGACAAGTTTGCCCCAAATTGGCAGGGGCCGTTCATTAGTTGAGTGTTGTCCAATGGTACTTTATATTTAACAGATATAGAAGGCAAATGTGTAGATATGACTATCAATTCTGATGTAGTCAAAAGATATTATGTATGATTTCTTTGGTTTGTCTAATTTTTGTTTGTACTTGGCATGTTTTGAAGATTGGAATGACAAAGGAATTTTATTCTGCTATCTGAACACTTTATCCTTTGTTACCCCTTTGAGCCTTATTTATTTTCTTTCATACCCCTCTTTTGGAATCAGTAGCAAAGTTCAGAATCACGGACACAAAAGGTAAATAAAGAAGAAAAAGAGTAAAAGAGAAGATAAAAAAGAAAGAAAAGAATGGAAAAGAGTGAGAAAAAAGAAAAAAAAAGAAGAAAAGTAAAGAAAAAGAGAGAAAGAAAAAGAAAAGAGAAAAGTAACAACAACAAAGCAATTCTTATGACATAAACTACGTTTGACCTAATTCCTTTCAAAGATACGTAGGCAGCCTCACGGTTCGGTCACATTAAAATAAAAATTCAAAAGCCCCCAGGCAAAGAAACTGAGGCAGAAGTTGTGGTTCTGTAAAAGATCTGATTCCAAAAGTTGTAATTGTAAACCTATTCAAGTTGTTTTAAGCCTTTATCCTTTCTTTCTAACCTCATCCAAAAGCCCACATTACGGTCCAAAGAAAGACCTTCCGACCAATATTTGAGAGTGCCAAGTCGAGCGAGATAGAGGTATGATTCACATCAGGGGCAACACTTCGTGCCGCACAAGGGAAAATGAACAAATGAGAGGGTCCTATTGGTGAAAACCCTCACGGGCACCCTAGGGCGATAGAAAGATGAGAGAAATCAAAATGAGAGAGTCTTATTGGTGAACCTTAACGAGCACCGTAAGGCGACAGTGAGTTGAGAGATGAACAAATGAGAGAGGTTTGTTGGTGAAAACCTTCAGGGCACCACAAGTCGAACAAGGTCAGTGACTTTGCGAAGAGATTGGGTTATGGAGATTCTGGGGCATAAAGTATGACAACTGAGAGGTGGTTGGTCGAACAGGTTAGGCTGATTAATCCGAAATGCATGTCATGATCATTGGCGCCAGCTGGCCTCACTCAGATAAGTCTCTTTTCCTTTACTCCTTCAAACAGTCATCTTGTTTCAAGTTTTCTTCTTTATTTCTTTACCCTCGAAGTCATTGCATTTCATTTCTTTTGGGTTTATTTCTCTAAGGCTTTTTCCAATGTCAGCCTTGTTTATGAAAGTAATAAAGGATTTCAAAGCTTACTACTAACTTCCAAATTGCACAAAGTAAAGTGCGTCCAAAACATACCAGAAATAGCATGATGCAAAGTGGAAAATAAGGTGTTAGTGAAAATTCCAATGGTCGAGTGGTTTGGGAATTTTATGGAAGATAGAGAGGTTCAGGTAGGAAGGACAGAAATGTAAAACAGTGGGTTAAGTGCAAAGCACTCGGGTCATTCAGGGTCCTGTGGTTGAAATTCAGTCAAAAAGGCAAATAATTCTTGGCCATTTCAAGGCAGCGAGTCAAAACAAAGTATGGCAGTGAAAAGGCCACCTTCAGCAAGAATGCCGCAAACTAACCACCACATTTTTAAAACTGATAAAATTTTCTTTGACTGAAATAGGGGCAGGAAATTTCGTTTGTGCCGGAGGAACCCTCCGTGAGGAAAGCATGTACCAGACAGGTTCGACCGTAAATCTTCAGGACCCTCCTGGATAATGGGATCTAATTTGAAGTTTTTAGGACCCTCCTGGATAATGAGATCTAATTTGAAGTTTTTAGGGCCCTCCTGGATAATGGGATTCAATTTTTAAAAGTTTTCAGGACCCTCCTAGATAATGGGACTTAGTTGAACTTCATGACCTTCATAGATAACAAGATTTATCATAAGCTCTACCCTTAGGAATTATAAGTTGACTTTATTAAGATGAGATTCAATTTAAAATTTTCATGACCCTCCTGGATAATGGGACCCAGCTTTTAAATTCTTAGAAATTTGGGTAACATGATTCGATTACCACTCACAGATGTGCCCAGATACCAAACTGGAGCAGAAACGTTTCTTTGTTTTGTCTATTTTGTTGTAATCAGGCACCCACCTGGAGAACAAGGGAATACAATTCAAGTTTTTGGCAATCAGGCGCCCACCTGGAGAACAAGGGAATACAGTTAAAGTTTTGGCAATCAGGTGCCAACCTTAAGAACAAGGGAATACAGTTCCAGTATTGGCAATCAGGCGCCCACCTGGAGAACAAGGGAACACAATTCAAGTTTTGGCAATCGGGCGGCCACTTGGAGAACAAGGGAATATAGTTCAAGTTTTGGTGATTAGGCGCCCACCTAGAGAACAAAAGAATACAGTTCAACTTTTGGTAATCAGGCACCCACCTGGAGAATGAGGGAACATAGTTCAAGTTTTGGCAATCAGGCGCCCACCTGGAGAACAAGGAAATACAGTTTCAAGTTTTGGCAATCAGGCGCCCACCTGGAGAACAAAGGACAAGTTGCGGCAGTCAGGCACCCACCTGAAAAACAAGGGAACTCATTTCAGAATTCGATTCGCATTAGCAACAACAGAAATTTGCCTCGAGAGTGCTGGTCAACAGTTCAAGATGGACAACAGAACTGTAAAAGTAGCAAGATCAAGTTTGAAGAAATGTAGGCAATATTATTATAATTCATAGATCATAGTTTAGTCTATCTTCTTTTTATTTTGTCTTGGTATAATAAGGAGTTCGGTAGGCTAGCAGCAGCAGCAGTGAAATCACGGCTTCCCGGTAGTCCCAGCTACCAAAACTTTCCGAACTACACTGACCTGATTCCTTTATAGCCAAGGATATGTAGGAAATCACGGAAGCAAGGTTCGGTCAAATCTTTCAAAAAATGTTTCCCACGAAGTATTCAAACGGGCAAATCGCTCATATCCGCTCACTTTATCTTTACACAAAAACTCTTCGTGTTTACGAGTAAAGAGGGGCAGCTATGAGTACATGAATTTTGCCATATAGGAATTACTCCCATAAAATCTAAACAAATAAATTTTTCCTAATTTTCGCAATTTTATAGTATTTTGTGGGAATTTGTGTTAATTGGTGGCATTTGTGTGCATGTTTACTTTTATTAAAATCATGAAAATTACAAAAATACCATGCATTGCATTTAGGTTTTATTTTTATATTTTTTAGGATTAATTAGTTAATTATTTATTTCATTAAAATAAAAATTACAAAAATGGCCCATTTTACATTTTTACCTTTTTGCTAGATTATTGATTTTTCTTTTTGATTTAGGATTAAGAAATTTTTATTATTTTTAGGAAATTGGTTATTTTTACAATCTAAATTAATTTAGGATTTTAATTTAGATTTTTAATTAAAGAAAAAAAGGAAAAAAGAAAAAGAAAAAGAAAAAGGAAAGAAAATAAAGGGTTAAGCGAAAGGGTTTTGTTTTAATTGGGCCAAAAGGGGCTGAAGCCCAAACATTTTTGCCCAAACCCGCCCCAAAATCCGAGCCCAAGAGCAAATTACCCGGTCCAGGCCCCACTACACCCAAACGACCCTGTTCCATCCTGTTGTCATCATAGCCGTTGGATCTTGGTAATCCAAAGGCCCGGAACGAAGGACCCCCCAAAAATAAAACTGTCTGAAACTCTCTCATCCCCCCCCATTCCAATCCATCTCTGTCCGTCTGTAACCCCAAACCCTAGAGACCATCCGCCCTAAAATTCCCCCCACCGTCTCCATCTTATTCCGCCGCCGGAAATCGTCCCACGATGGCAGACCACCTCCAAACACCACCAAAATTACACCACATAATCTCCTTGCCTTCCTCTTTCCGAATCTCTTGGTCTTCTTCCCCAAATCCCCCTCAAACTGTTTGAATCTTGAATCTAAACTCATAGTCCCCAAAACCCTAATTCACCCAAATAACCCCAAACTCACACCATGCAGTCCCTCACCCCTCCTCTTCCCAAATATCCCCCTGGTTCCCTTCAAATCAACCCCAACTTTATCGAATTTTGAATCTAGGGTTTCGAAAAAGGCGCTAAAGTTTACTCCCTTCTGTTTTCGGTAAGTATGTGGTCGAGTGAACCCCAAGGACAATCGATTAATGTTAGTTAAAGGTTCATTCCATTCTTTGAGGAGAATTGGTCGGATGTTTTGTGGATTCAGGAGCTAACGTAGGTAATTTTCCCTTTATTTCTTTTTCTCTATTCTTATCTTTTTCTTTCTATTTGATGTTTTCATTCGATGACCAAAGTTACTCGTCTGTTTGTCCAAAGTCCCACTCATCTCTGTTTTTGTTTAGTAATTGTCTTTGGTATTTTAATCTCGTTTGAATCTCATAGGTTAATTAGATAAGGTCAGAAAGCTCAATTCAATTTAGGATAAGATAGTTAATGGACCTAATTTGCATAGTTTGTTTTCTGTGATTAGCTGGCATTAATTAGTTAGGTTAATTGTATTTGGCTTGTGATTAGTATTTATATCCTTGCTTCATTTTGATTCCAATACTTGGGCAAACGGTTAGGTTTAGTCTAAAGCTTAAGTGAATTAGAGTTTTTTGGCTCCGTTGATCTTATTTGTTTTGTTTGCATTATTCTGTAGTCACTATAACTTTGGGGGGGGGGTTAATTGAACAACTGAAAACTTAGTGGTTAAGTTGGAAATGAAATAGGGACTTTCAGATAATTTCTGTATTTAGAAGCTTCTAGAATAGCGGGCAGCTGTCCATATTTGGTTAGCACAAATATGCTGAGCCAATAAGGGACATCCAACTGTCCTAGATAGTTAGAAGATGCTTTTTTTAGGCTGGAGAATATTTCCCTAATAGGGTTTTGAGCACATGGCCTTTTAGGCCTATAAGTAGTGCATTTTCTTTCACTCACAGACAGACTTTCAGCACTATTCTCTGCACCAAAATTCTGAAAAAACACATCATAGATCAGACATTAAAAAATACTGAAAGTTTCTGCATTATTTTATTGTTCCTTGGTTTTTCTCTGTTAGTAAGAACTTTAAAGTTTTTTGAGGGATTTCTGGTTTTCTGGGTTTATGAAGGGTCTGAAGAAGCTGAATATTGTTCTTTTTGACCTGCTGATCTATTCTTGCTGAACTTCTCATTTCCTTTTGTTTTGTTTCAATATCCAGTACCTCTCAGACTATAAATGATCTTCGAAGTGCAAGCCTATTTATTCTATGTAGCTGAAAATTGAAATCTATTGAAATGTTTTTTTACTTCCATGTTTTCTCCCAAATTCAATTAGTTATTTTGTTAGTTTTAGTTTTTTGCAGTATTCATGTGGTCTGAATGTGTTTTATGGCTATTTGTTTAATAGGAAATGTTATATATGAAGGCCTGATAAGTCTATTGTTAAGAAGTATGTAGGATTTCAAGTTATCTTAAGGTTCAGTTAGTTTATTTGTAATAAAGATGCAGTTTATTTGGTGAGTTCTTCTATTCTTTGTGAGAATGTTTGAAGCAGGACTTTAGCTTACATGGGTTTTGCTAAGATTTGTTGGGTTCTGAAATGTTTCATATAGTTATGGTTGAGTATTTAAGACGCTAGTTTGTTCTGTTTTCAGTCAAGTTAGCTGAAGCTTTTTATTAACATGACATTATGCTCCATTTGATATTTCATGGCCTGTAAATAGTTTTATTGTTTCAGTATTGAGTTTCAGTTTTGCATTGTATGTATGTGTCTAAGCAGCCAAGTATTAATAAGGCCTTCAGTTCAATTTTGGGCCTGATGAGTTAACTTGTTTGACGTGAGGCCCAAAAATAACCAGATCTGGTTTTCTTTGATTTTGGGCATAATTTCAGGCCCAAGAGTCTCCTGCCTCAGCCTTTTCTTTTTTTGCCTTTTGTTGAAAAATAGCTTGTAACGGGGAGTTCATTATTTTTCTGGGTTTATTTCTGGCCCAACTCAATCGCTGGGAAGGGCTGGCCGTCCCTTCTAGGTCGTGGTCTCAATTTCGATCCCAAGTTCGGTGACTTTCCGTAAAAATCATCAGCTAGATCAATTTTTCTCAAGTAATCAAAAGCCTGTTAATTTATCAATGTATATTCGCAATTAGTAAATTTAGACTAAATCTTGAGTTAGATTAATCAGAGACCTTATAATCCGCTTTAATGGAACACAATTCTCTTCTTTAAGATAGATTGAGGTGTGCCATCCATAATTGCATCATCTATGGCCCTCGTAATAATTTTATAACTTAGATATTAAAATGAATGTTCATAGTTTGCTTTAGGCACGTTTAATATACCATCGTGGTTGAGTACACGTTCGCGTGATATAATTACCATTTTAAAAAAAATAAAATCGGAGTATGCATTTGCACAATTTCGACTAAATATTCGTAATAACAACAAAGCGTTATTAATTGTGAACACGTTCGCGTGACATGATTCTTGACGCGCCAAACAAATGGGTACACGTACGCGTGACCTGTTTTAAGATAATTTCTTAATTAAAAAAGGCAAATGCACATAGGTTCCAAAATGAGTAGTTAAATAATTTAATAAGCCAAGTATGATCAAAGCGACCGTGCTAGAACCACGGAACTCGGGAATGCCTAACACCTTCTCCCCGGTTAACAGAATTCTTTACCCGGATTTTTGTGTTCACAAACCGTAAATAGAGTCAAATTTCCTCGATTTGGGATTTTAAACCGGTGACTTGGGACACCATAAATTATCCCAAGTAGCGACTCTGAATTTTAAATAAATAATCCCGTTTCGATTGTCACTTAAATTGGAAAACAGTCCCTTATACCCTTCCCGGGGTAGAAAAAGGAGGTGTGACAGGGACTAACCCCACCGTTGTGAAAATTCTCGAGGATCTCACTAAAGGGATTGAATTATGTGAAAAGAAAATCGAGGCTAATGAAAAAAGGTAGAAATGTACAACTCCCAGGTTGACCAAATACCGGGGGCACCACCGATTCTAAAGGGTTTAGATTCGAAGAAGTTCGTGCAGAAGCCTTTTCCTCCCAGTGCAGCTCTGAAGCCCATTACAAAGGAATTTTGTATGCCAGAAATTCTCAAATACAATGGGACCACTGGCCCTAATGTGCATGTTACTTATTATACATGCGCAATAAAGGGGAATGACTGAGAAGACGAAGAGATTGAATCTGTTCTATTACAAAAGTTTGGAGAGACTTTATCGAAAGGGCCAATGATATGGTACCACAATTTGTCACCCAATTCCATCGATTCCTTTGCCATGCTTGCAAATTCCTTCGTGAAGGCACACGCGGGAGCAATAAAGGTTGCGACTAGGAAGTCGGACCTCTTCAAAGTGAGACACAAGAACAACAAAATATTAAGGGAATTCGTATCTCGGTTCTAGATGGAATGCATGGACCTACCCCCAGTCATAGATAACTGGGTTGTTCAAGCCTTCACTCAAGGTTTGAATGAACGAAGTTTGATAGCATCACGAAAACTAAAGCAGAATTTAATTGAATATCCAACTGTGATCTAAGCCGATGTACATAATTGATACCAGTCAAAGATCAGGGTCGAGGATGGTCAATTGGGAACCCTTTCTGGTTCTGGTTAGTCAAATAGGTCCGTCGGCAGAATTCAAAGGGACATCAAAAGAGAACCCCAATCGAACAGAGATCGGTACCAACAATATAGCACAGATCATAAAAACAGCGGCCTAGGACGTAATCCCGTTTGTAATGATCGAAGGATTGATCGAGGACAGAGCTCCCAGGGGCTCATGAGTAAAAGTGGCTTCGATAAACATGTCGAGCCCACAAAGGGACCACGACTATCATAATACAACTTCAATATCGATGCATCGGGTATTGTGTCAGCCATTGGGCGGATCAAGGATACTAGATGGCCCAGACCCCTACATACCGATCCAGCTCAAAGGAAGCCTAATCAAATATGCAAATACCATGGTACCCATGGTCACAAAACCAAAGACTGCAGACAATTGAGGGAGGAGGTAGCTCGTTTATTCAACGAGGTTCATATTCAAGAATTCTTGAGTGACCGAGATAAAAGTCACTTCAGAGACAGGGATGCAAATGGGGAAAACGAACAGGAAGAACCACAACACGTGATACATATGATCGTTGGTGGGGTCGATATCCCTCAAGGACTGGTATTTAGCGCACCAAGGTGACAATCTCAATGGAAAAGCGGACTCGGGATTACTTACAAGAAGAAACTTTGTCTTTCAACGACGAAGATGCAGAAGGGATCGAACAACCTCACAACAACGCATTGGTAACATTTATACTTATGAATAAAATTCAAGTTAAATATGTGTTGATTGATCCAGGCAGTTTGGCAAACATTATTCGATCAAGGGTCGTAGAGCAACTCGGCCTCAAAGATCAAATCGTGCCCGCAGCTTGAGTACTTAGTGTCTTCAACATGGCAAGTGAAACCACCAAAGGGGAAATCATCTTGCTAGTAAATGTAGTCGGGACTATCTAAGAAACAAAGTTCTATGTGATCGAAGGTGACAAGAGGTACAACGCGCTGCTCGGCAGGCCTTGGATTCATAACATGAGGGCAGTTCCCTCGACGCTTCATCAAGTCTTGAAATTCCCAACATCAGAAGGAATCAAAACAATGTACGATGAATAACCCGCAACCAAAGAAATGTTTGCAATCGACGAAGTAGTACCGATATCGGCGCTTTCATCAACAAAGGGATCAGAGTCGAAGGGAACACAATAAGTCAAATAGCAACCACAATTGCCAACCTCGGCCCGATCAAAAGAGCAGGAAACTTTCGAGGATGATGATTATATGATACCTCGAACCTTCATAATCCCCGAGGATTCTGATGCAACGAAGTCAACGATCAAAGAGCCGGAACAAATCGTACTGATCGAGCATCTGCCCCGATCAAAAAGTATACTTGGCACGGGATTAACCCCCGATCTCAGGAAAAAAACTCGTTCAATTCCTTTTAAATAATATCGATTGTTATGCTCTATCCCACCTAGATATGTCAGGGATCCCACCAAAGATCACTACCCATCGATTAAGCTTGGACCCAAAGTTTAGACCGATAAGGCAAAAGATAAGGCCCCAGTGCGAGGTTAAGCATGCATTCATCAAGGACGAGGTAACAAAACTTCTCAATATAGGATCCATTAGGGAGGTAAAATATTCTGAATGGTTAGCAAACATAGTGGTAGTCCCTAAAAAGGGAAACAAACTTAGAATGTGCGTAGACTATAAGGATTTAAACAAGGCATGCCCTAAAGATTCCTCTCCTTTGCCGAATATCGATCACATGATTGATGCCCCACGAGATCCTTAGTTCTCTCTATGCCTACTCTAGTACAATCAAATACACATGAACCCAGAAGATCAGGAAAATACTTTGTTCATCACTAAATACGATGTTCGAAAAACAAATAGATAAATAAATGGAGGTTTATTTTGATGATATGCTAGTCAAGTCCCTGCGAGCAGAGGACCATTTAAAACATTTGAAGGAGACATTCGACATACTGAGAAAGTACAACATAAAGCTCAACCCGGAGAAATGTGCATTTGGGGTCGGTTCAGGCAAGTTCCTCGGCTTTATGGTATCAAATCCGGGGATCGAAATCAAACCCCGATAAAATCAAGGAAATCGAAGACATCAAGTTGTTGATAATGGCAAGGCTGTACAAAGGTTGACAAGGCGTATAGCCGCCCTAGGTCGATTTATTTCGAGGTCCTCAGATAGGAGCCACCAGTTCTTCTCACTGCTCAGGAAGAAGATCAATTTCGCATGGACACCGAAATATCAACAGGTTTTGGAGGAACTCAAATGATACATGTCAAGCCCGCCATTACTTCACACCCCGAAAGCAGACGAGCAACTTTACTTATACTTAGCGGTCTCGGAGATAGCAGTAAGTGGGATCTTATTTTTAGAAGAGCAAGGTACGCAATTTCGTATTTACTATGTTAGTCGAACCCTAGGTGAAGCCGAGACCCGGTACCCACACTTAGAAAAATTAGTGTTTGGTTTAATAAGCGCCTCTAGAAAATTAAAACCATACTTTCAATGTCACCCAATTTGTGTTGTAACCACATACCCCTTCGCAACATCTTGCAAAAGCCCAAACTCTCAGGTCTATTGCCCAAATAGGCCATCAAGATCAACGGGTACGATATTGAGTATCAACCCCAAACGGCCATCAAGTCTCAAATCTTGGCAGACTTCATGGCCGACTTCACGCCAGCCCTCGTACCCGAGGTTGAAAAGGAACTATTATTAAAATCGGGTACATCATCGAGGGTGTGGACCCTCTTCACAGACAGCGCTTCAAACATGAAGGGGTCCGGGCTAGGCATAGTTTTGAAGTCACCCACAGGTAATACAATTAGACAGTCTATCTAAACTTCGAAATTAACTAACAATGAGGCCGAGTATGAGGCCATGATTATAGGTCTCGATCTAGCTAAGAGCTTAGGAGCGGAGGTCATCGAGGCCAAGTGCGACTCCCAACTTGTGGTAAGTCATATCAACAGAACTTTCTAGGTTTGAGAAGATCAAATGTAGTGGTACTTGGATAAACTACAAGTGTCTCTACATCAATTTGAAGAATGGACCCTACAGCACGTACCTCGAGAACAAAATAGTGAGGTCGATACCCTTGCAAATTTGGGGTCATCGATTGAAGTTGACGAACTTAGCTCGGGGACTGTCGTACAACTTTCGAGGTCAGTAATCGAAGAAGGACATGCTGAAATAAACTCCACAAGTCTAACTTAGGATTGGAGGAATAAGTACATCGAATACCTAAAGAACGGGAAGCTTCCATCAGATCCTAAAGAATCGAGGACTCTACGCACGAAGGTCGCACGGTTCGCATTGGCCGAGGATGGAACACTATATAGGAGAAAGTTCGATAGACCGTTAGCAAAATGTTTGGGAACAGGAGACACCGACTATGTTCTACAGGAAATTCATAAGGGCTTTTCTGAAAATCATTCTAGTCCGAGTCATTAGTTCACAAAGTCATCAAAGCAGGATACTATTGGGATGATATGGAAAAAGACACTAAAGAATTTGTTCAAAAGTGCGACAAATGTCAAAGGTATGCGCCGATGATCCACCAGCCCGGAGAGTAAGTCCAATCAGTCCTCTCATGACCGTTCATGAAATGGGGGATGGATATCGTTGGCCCTATACCATCGGCCCCAGGTAAAGCTAAATTTATTTTGTTTATGATTACCTATTTCTCTAAGTGGGTTGAAGCATAGGCCTTCAAGAAAGTCAGATAAAAAGAAGTCATAGACTTCATCTGGGACAACATTATATGTCGATTCGGAATGCCTGCCGAGATCGTATGCGACAATGGAAAGCAATTCGTCGGCAGCAAAGTGACAAAGTTTTTTGAAGACCACAAAATAAAAAGGATCTTGTCAACACCGTATCATCCTAGTGGGAACGGACAAGCCGAATCAACAAACAAGACCATCAACCAAAATCTGAAGAAAAGACTGAACGAAGCTAAAGGAAAATAGAGAGAAATATTGCCCGAGGTCCTTTGGGCATATCGAAAAACGTCGATATCCAGTACGGGGGCAACACTGTTCTTTTTATTCTACGGTGCTGAAGCTCTAATCCCGGTCGAAGTCGGGGAACCTAGCTTCAGGTTTTGGTATGCAACGAAAGAATCAAATCACGAGGCTATGAATATGAGCCTCGAATTGCTAGATGAAAGACGGGAAGCCGGCCTTGTTTGAATGGACGCACGGAAATAGCGGATCGAGAGGTATTACATCCGAAGAACCAATCTTTGACAATTTAAAATTGGGGACTTAGTTCTGAGAAAGGTCACCTTCAATACTCGAGACCCAAACGAAGGAAAACTTGGCCCGAACTAGGAGGGATTGTATCAGGTCCTAGATATCGTAGGAAAGGGATCCTACAAACTTGTCCCTATGGACGGCAAGCAATTACCAAACAATTGGAACTCACTCCTCAAACGATACTACTACTAAGGTACGACCTTCTCCTTTTTCATTTACATTTTATACTAATCAATTGCAGGTGTTCAATCAAAGACATCAAAGGACTCTTCATTACAAAGTCCTTAGGTCTTAAAGCACGTGTTGCACTCTTTTTCTCTTAGACCGGTTTTTATCCCAAGTGGGTTTTTCCGGTAAATTTATAAAGGGTTTCGATAAAATAAACCCTCGAAAACACTAAGGGATACCAGATTGTTCGAACTCCCGAACAACCTTATTTCATGCTAAGTCATAACAAATTTTTATATGATTAACTTTTTTAAGCCGAAAGGGAAAAGAGCCATTCTTTTGAGGCCATATTGGCCTAATTCAAGAACCTAAGGGTTGTTCCATTTTTTGAGTTCGAGAAGTCATCCTCACTCAACTAAAACCTAAGGGTCATCTTACTTCGAGTTCAAGAAAGTACTCGCTCGATTTTAAAAGACTACACCAGTCCGACCTCGATCAAGTTGCCCTAGCCTCATGCTTTTGAAAGTTTTCAAGACATGGACGAAACTGAATTTTCACAAGGCAAAAACTGAAATAAAGACAAGTCAGAGAGAAAAGAGATCCTTTATATATATATATATATATATATATATATATATATATATGAAAATATTTACAATGACCGATCGGGATCCTAAACAAAAATTCTAAAAAAAGAAAAAAGAAAAATCCTAAGTGCCTAATTTTCCTCGGGAGTTACATCTTCGTCATCGGGATCTTCTCCGCTCTCGGATCCACTCACACTCCCGGAATCATCATCAACAGAAGAGAGCAACTCTTTGGCTTCATCCTCAAGTTCTTTCGCATTCTTGATCTCGACAGTAAGGTCGAAGCCGTGAGCGTGAGTCTCTTCAAAAGTTTCTCTTCGAGACTGGCACTTGACATGCTCGGAAACCCAATATGCTCGAGTCTGGGCGGCATCAGCAACTTCTTTTTCTCGAGCTTGAGAGGCTTCTGCGTCGGATCGGTAGATTTCCACAATCGCCTCAGTATCGACTTTAGCCGTCTCAGCCTCAAATTTTGCCGCTGCAAGCTCCATGTCTAACAGAGCCTATAGCTCGTCAATTTTCTTGCCTTGTTCCAAGTTCTTCTCTTTCATGCCATGGAGTTGGCTTTCGGATGAGGAAAACTGAGGTCTAGCAGCCTCTTTCTTTGAGGCAAGATGGCCTGTTAGATCGAATCATTAGCCATCACTCCCAAACCGAGGCTATAAGTGTCTAAGACTTTATTTACCTGCTCGGTCAGTTCGCTTTGTTCTTTCTGGGCCACGGCCAGCTTAGCTCGGAGGCTTTTGATTTCTTTTTCTTTTTACTCACCGAGAAGCATGAGAGCATTTTTCTCCTTGGTAAGCCCTTGAATTTCAACCTCATATCGAATCAACTCTCTTCGAGACTTAAAGAAAGCCTCATGATGAAATACCAAGGCCTACACAAATAGAAGGAAAAGAATTAGCCAAGGAGAGAAAAACACAAGTATGAAGATCGGTGTTAACAAAGAAAGTTAGGGCTTACCGATTCAAAGCTTTATGGGCCTCATTGAAGAGACACGTTGCTCCCACCTCGTCCATCAAAGCTTTATCTTCCTCATTGACCAGACCTTAAAGGTAACTGGTCACCCCAATGGGGGTGAAAAAAACTCGTGCATCCTCCGGGATTGTAATAATGATAGTTCGTTTGCACTCAGGATCAACACTAGGGGCCAAATATTGGCTGGTCAATATGAAACTCGAGGAAGATTTGTCCAAGCTCCGCCTCGGTACTTCCAAGTCATTCAAGCCAGCGACATCATAGACCTCGGCAAATAACCTTGGAAAAGGTCCTTCCCTCCGAGGATGCCTTCTACCTGAGGGATCTTCATGGCCTGAGCCTCCCGAACTTCCCCTTCCAAGAATGAAGGAAGCGGCGGGGAGTCTCCGATTTCTATTGCCCCAAGTGAGTCACTTGGGGTGTTCTCTTCATTTCGAAGGACCTCGGAGTCGTCTCCTTCAGACATAGCCGTCGACTACTCATTTCGGCGGGAGACATCTTCAGTCTCCAAAAACTCGGGGACTTTGCTTGGGTCCTCTTCCAAGACCCTCTCGGTTCAAGGCGGAATCTCTTCAACCCTCACCGACTCAGAGGCCTTTAGGGCCTCGGTGTTCCTCTCCACTTTGGTCACCAACGCGGAGCCATCATCTACATTTTCTTCTTCTTCCTCTCTTAGTCGTTGAACCACCTCTGCATACAGGGCAACGATGTCTTTCTTTGGCTTACGAGCCGGATTTTTCTTGGGCTTTGGATCCTCGTAGGTTGAGATCATTTTCCTCTTCTTATACTTCACTGGTTTTGGGACCGAGGGCGAAGTCTCCTCCTCACCAGACGGAGGCCTCATCGCCACATCCTTCCCGAGACCTGCAAAAGAAAGACAAGTATGAGGGGAATTTCAGACAACTATCAAGGTTGTCAAGAATATGCGAAAACTTACCATTGTTTCGGGCCTCTCATCGACGCTTCGACAAATCGTGCCATGTGCACTTAGCATATGTAGACGTCAACACCAAGCTCCTGACCCAGTTCTCTAGATGGGGAATCGCACCCGGCATCTAGGCAACGGCTGCACCAAGTAAAATACTGGTAAGAAAAGATAAAGAAGAAAGAGAGAGAAGATAATAAATAGAAGTTAAAAGGTGGAATTATACTCACGTTTCATATTGCATTTCTTTAGAAATGGCATACTCTCGGCTGGGATCAGGTCCAAGGTATTCACTCGGACAAATCAGCCCATCCAACCCCGGTTCCTATCCTTATTCGTACTCAAGAAGAACGCCTTCGAAGACCGACGTTGAAACTTTATTAGCCCACCTCGATAAAGTCAGGGGCTATATAGATGAATAAGATGGGTCGAGTGTGAACGGAAGCTCCTCGACTTTGCTCACAAAAGATCGAAGCAATGTCACTATCCTCCAAAAAGAAGGATGAATCTGGCTGAGGGTGACCCCGTACTTCTTTCAGAAGTCCACAATGATTGGATCTAGAGGACCGAATGTAAAAGGGTTGGTATAAACACTCAAATACCCGTCCACATGCGTAGTGATCGACTCTTTGGGTGAGGGCACCACTACGTGCTTGTCTACCCAGTTGTAGTCCTTTTAACTTGCTTTAAAAGGCCATTGGTGATTGTGCATATGTACCTAGACATCGGCTCACATCGGCTCAGAACCGAGGAGGTCTTTTCAACTTTGAAATCGGAGTCAAGGGCACACGGCAGAGGAAAGAATTCTTGGGGGAGTGGCTACGCCGCTGGTTGGTCATCTGCCGCCTTAGACGATGAAGCTTTTTCTTTTTACGACATAGTTTTGGATGTTTTTGCCATTTTGGGTTTGAGTTTAAAGGAAGAAGAAGAGAATAAGACTTGGTGTTCTGAGAGAAGGTTGATAATAAAACCTGGAGATTATGCAGAACGGAAAATCTTAAAAGATGTAAAAAGCTTTGAAGATTAGAGTAGAGATTAAGAGTAAAGTTTGGCCAAAGATAAAGAAAACGCATTTATAGAATGAAGATGATGGTTTAGAACCGATAATGGCCGACAGCAACTGATAGGCATTTAATGCCTCAATATATGAACCGACGGGATGTTTCGGTCGCCTCTGCCGCTTACGTCATGATGATTACATCATGGGGAATCGATGTCAAGTTCGGAGCCTCAATTTTTTTTCTTGTCATTACACTCCAAAAAATGAGAAGATTATTTGTATACAGCTAAAATTGGGCCCACCCGATTTTACTAATTTACCAGGACCGGGGTGAAAGATCGAAGACTTGGCACCGAGGCACGAAATTGGGTACCGAGTTCAGTATTCGATATGCCTATTGAGATCGAGGCCAGTAGTGATCGAGGCTAAATGGGATAGACAACGGGCAAGATCAATGACTGCATAATAACGAAAAAATGAGATATCCGTGAGTGGTCGAAGATCATGGCAGTAATCTCATAACAGATCAAATCAAGGGTGCTTGTTTAGGCTAATCATGGGATTTACTTTCTGTTTAACCAAAAAATAGGAATTTCAGTAAAAGCATATTTTTTAGAAGAACTCGAGTTACTGATAATCAAATAAAGAAATAATCGTATAACGAGAAAGGAAAATTAGACTGAGAAGTAGCCGAATAAGCAATATAAAGCAATGTAAATAAGTATATTCCAATAATAATCAGTTTGTCCATACAAATGTTATTTCTCTTACATAGCTATTTTCAAGTACAATGTTTCTTTCCTCTCATAATAGAACCATTATGAACATTTAATGACATTAATAAAACGTTATAATTAGCAATCGTAAATGTTTCGTGAAGATTCTATAACGTTTCCTATCATTTACGCTCATTAATTGAAGATATTATGAATCTGTACTTTTTGTTGTCTTGGTTCATTCCACCGGTGTCTCTTCAAATTATCAAGAGACCCGAGCGACCGTTCATTCTTGTCTTCATGACACTTCACTCGTACCTATTAAGACTCGCGTCTCTTTAAGTACTCTTTGCCAGCTGTCATTCTTCTAATAATCCATGTGTCTTGACATGTTAGCCACATAATTAATTCCAAGTGTAATATCAATTTTTCCCCAATACAGATAGTCCCCCCACTTGCCATTTATTTAGTAATTGAATATTTGGGAAGTGGATCTCATTAAAGCGGGAATTGTTTCCGCCATTTCTCACATACCATTATACCTTTTTTTGAACTGACGCTTCGTGTGTCACTTCCATTTAATGTGTGTGACACGTGGTGCCATACGATTGGTTCTGTAACTCCTCAGCGCCTTTAAGGACTTTTTTATGGCTACATCAATCACGAAGTGACAGTTTTCATAATGACGTTTCCATCATTACCTTTTTGTTTGATGGTTGCTTCCAAGTATAAAAATATCATTTGTCTTTTCTTTCAAGAAAAAGTTTCCCATACTTTGCCATTCAATCTTTTCTTCATCTTCGTATAGCTATGTCTTCTTCAAACCCTGATCCTCAAAAGGTTCTTATTGTTGATGAACTTCCCCTCGCTTCTACCAGAAGCAGGAGAGGTGGTACGCTGCGTAGTTTAGGATCAGTTTCCGTTCGAGGCTCTTCTTCTCAACCTAGTCCTACGCCTCCATCATCTTCTATAACTAGGCCTTTTCTTTCTCATAGGTCTTTTTCTAGAGGTAGGGATTCCACCGAGCCAATTAGCAAGCCTACAGTAGACAAGATTATCCCTACTGAGCTTTCTTTTTATATTGATAGAGAGTCGATTAGAAACCAGGTCTCCTCTATGTCCTCTCATGATCATGCCGATGTTTACCCTTCACAGAATGTTGAAGGTTTGATCTCTGTTGTACGTAGAGATTGTCATTGGAAGTTTGATTTCCCAATTCTGATCCCTAATGCAAATAAAATGATCACTTCTTTCAAAGCTGGCTTTACTTTTGTGTATATGTACCCCTTCACATTAGACTTTAGACCTCCTATTGATCTAGTCATTATTGAATTATGCCGCTTCTTTAATGTGTGTTTAGGACAAATTGTCCCTATTGTATAGATGGTTGTTGCATGTTTAAGGTATTTGACTAATTTGGCTCAATTGCCTTTCACCTTTTTTCATCTAATCCATCTCTACTCTCCTAAATTATTCCGTAATGGGATTTTTACTCTGGTGGCGAGGAGTAAGAGAGTTTTAGTCAGCCCTGAGGACGATAAAGATCGTGGTTGGTATGCCCGATTTGTTGTTTCTCCTATGAAAGAGTTAGTAGGTGAAGAAAATATGCCCTTCCCTAAGAAGTGGAACTTTGTACGTAAGTTTTCTTTACAACTTTCTCTTTTTTTTTTTAAGAGTTTGTACTTCCCGTAACTGTTTTACTTTTCTTTTTCAGCAACCATGGGAACTGTTGAAGAGATTCTCAATTTCCGTGGTTGGGTAGAAAAATTGTTAACAATTGCTCTGATGGAAGTAAGGTCTTGGAAGTACCTTTCGAATAGGTTTGGCTGGAAGGTTAAGACTCATGGTAAAAATTTTATTTTCTCCTTTTTCCTTCATTCATTCTCTCTTTAGAATTTATTAACCCTTTCTTTTTATCAGGGTTTCCTATTCGAGGTGTGAGTGCTGAGTCAATCGCAGCTTCTAGACTTTCTTTGGAAAGAGCTCAGGAGATAATCTTAAGTTCTTCATCAAAAAGAAAAAATGATAGGCACAGGATTCTTAAGATGAAGAGGAGCGGGATGGAAACTCTTTAGTGCGTAAGCCGCGGGCTAGAAGACGTGTCATTTCGGATGGCGAAACTACTCCCCCTCCTCGTTCTGTTTCTGTGACTGAGCCTGCAGAAGCCACTTTATTGAGTTCTGATGAAGAGACGCCTGTGGCACCTCGAGACTCTACTGAACACCTCTTTTCACGTGGTTTTGACAATGAAAGTTTTGACTTGGCTACTGAGGAAACGCCTCTTGTGTAACGACCCGGCCGGTTGTTTTAAGAATTTATGCCCTGATCCCCTGTTAACTGTTTTCCCCGTATTTGTTTTTGCTATTGTGAGTTTCCAAGGGGGTTTATTTGGAGTTTCGGGGAGTTTTGGGACACTTAATATCAAAATGAGAGTTTAAGATGTGGAACTTGGGCTATAGTTGGGACAGTATGAAGATGGCCTCGGAATGGAATTCCGTTGATTCCACTAGCTTCGTTGGGTGATTTCAGGCTTAGAGGCGTGTTCGGATTGTGTTTTGGAGGTCCGTAGCTAATTTAGGCATGAAATGCTAAAAGTTGAGTTTTTGGAAGTTTCTGGTTCGATAGCGAGATTTTGATCTAAGGGTCGGAATGGGATTCTGGAAGTTGGAGTAGCTCTGTAGTGTTGAATGTGATGTGTGTGTGAAATTTCAGGTCAATTGGACGAGGTTTGATAGACTTTTTAATTGAAAGCGTAATTTGAGAGTTTTTAGAGTTCTTAGGTTCGAATCCATAGTTAATTCGATGTTTCGATGTTGTTTTAGGTGATTTAAGGATTGGTATAAATTTGAATAGTGGCATAGGACTTGTTCGTGCTTTTGGTTGAGGTCTCGGGGGCCTCAGGATGATTTTAGATGGTTAACGGGAAGTTTGAAGTTGAGAGTTTGCAGCTGAAGCTACAAGTCTGCTGTCATAACCGCACCTGTGGCTTGGGGACCGCAGGTGCGAGACCGCAGAAGCGGTAGAAGAACCGCAGAAGTGGTTTGAGGCAAAAAGGGAGTTGACCGCAGATGCGTTCAAGGCGCCGCAGAAGCGGTACCGCATCTGCGGTAAGATAGTCGCAGGTGCGGAAAGTCCCCCTTTAATGAAATTTCGCAGATGCAACCGGGTCTTCACAGAAACGGGACCGTAGGTGCGGTTTCACTGGTCAGAAAAGGAGTAGAACCGAGGGTTTAGTTCAAAACTTGGAAAAATTAATTTGGGAGCTCAAGATTGGCAATTTTGAGAGGGATTTTCAGCTTTGTATTTGGGGTAAGTAATTCTTACTCGGTTTTGACTAATTTCCACGAATCTATGCTTAAATTCATCCTTTGAATTTGAATTTGGGGTGAAAACTTGGAGAAAATTGGGAGAAGTTCCTAGGCTTAACTTTTGGAGTTTGATTTATATTTTGATGTCAGTTTGGGGTATAAATGAACTCGTAAGAGTATGAACATTCTGAAAATGTAAATTTAACCCGATTTTGAGATGTGCGACCAAGGGGCGTTTTGGTCATTTTACCTAATGTCGCGTATTAGCTTAGAATTTATATTGTAGATTCAGTACTTGAAGTGTTATTTAAATTATGCAACTGAATTGAATAGATTTGGGTCATTTGGAGTCGAGTACTCGTGGCAAGAACGTGGCTTCGGGTTGATTTTGAGCCATTCGAGGTAAGTGACTTGTCTAACCTTGTGTGGGGGAACCTCCCCTTAAGATTTGGTATTGTTGATATTTGAAATGCCTTGTACGTGAGGTGGCGAGTGCGTACTTATGCTATTTGTTGAAAATCCCGTTTTCATTAAGTAACTTAAGTTGTGTTTTCCCTTCATGTTTCTTCTACTTGTAATTAAGCCTGCTGTTAGCTTAGGAAATCATGTCTAATTGCTTTATTTGCTCAAATTGCCTTATTTGAATTATGTGAAGCATGCTAGGTTAGAAATACCTGTTTTATCTTGGAGTGAAATTGAACTTAATTGAGTATTCTTCGTGTTGTTGCTGCATGTTTACTTTGGGACTACGGGACGGTATCCCGGGAGATCCCCTGCACATATATATATTGATTCGGACTGTAGTGCGGGATACCAAGAGATCCCCGACATGTATTGAGGATGCTAAGAGATCTTTGGGATACCGAGAGATACCCAGCATATATATTGCGGATACTAAGAGATCCTCGGCACACATATTGAGGATACTAAGAGATCATCGGGATACTGAAAGATCCTCGGTTGTTAACTTGGTGTTGAGCTGTATTTCTTTCTTTGTTTACTTTGCCTCTGTAGTTGTAGCTGTTCTTTTTATCCTGTGTTACTTTTACTATTGCACTTATTTATATTGTTTTGTTCTACACTGTTAAATCTTATATTTTATTTAAGCTCAATAGGCCCTGACCTTCCTCGTCACTACCCGACCGAGGTTAGGCTTGGCACTTACTGAGTACCATTGTGGTGTACTCATGCCCTTTCTGTGCATGTTTTCCATATGCAGATCCAGGTAGTTCGACTCAGTCCTATCACCCTTGAGGCGAGGCAACTTTCCCAGAGATTTCGAGGTATATCTGCCGTGTTCGCAGATCGAGAAGTCCCTTTCTATTCTCTCTTTAAGTATTATCCCTTCTATACTTACTTTTGTTAGACATTCTCGAGTTAGAAACTTGTAGACATTCAAAGGCTTGTGGTTTCATGAGATTCTGGATTTTGGGAAAATGTTGTTAGTTTCGATAGTTATATTGTATATGTCGAGTGGCATCTTAAATACTGTTTCATTCGGTTATTTTGGTTTTTTAATTTTTTCTTCCGCAAATTGTTTATTTTCCGCATTTGTTAGGCTTACCTAGTCGTAAAGACTAGGTGCCATCATGACAGTTCACGGAGGGAGAACTGGGGTCATGACAATTTGGTATTAGAGCTCTAGGTTCATAGGAGTCATGAATCACAAGCCGGTTTATTAGAGTCTTGTGGATCGGTACGAAGATGTCTGTACTTCTCTGCGAGAGGCTATGTAACTGTTAGGAAAATTCCACTTCATTTGATTTCCTTGTCGTGCGATATTTTGACATCACAATTCTAAACTTCTATCTTCTATTCTCTCATAGATGGTGAGGACACGTGCTACCAGAGATGATCAGGCACCCGCGCCCCCTACTGCAGCCGTCAGAGGCCGGGGCCAGGGTAGAGGCCGATGACGCACACGTGGTGCAGCCAGAGAACTTGTGCGAGCTGCCACCGAGATACCACCAGTCGTTCTAGCCGAAGTCCAGGAACCTGATACGCCTACTGCTACAACTACTCTAGCTCTTCAGGAGACTCTTGTGCAGTTCATGAGCATGTACACCACTTTGGCTCAGGAAAGATTACTACCCCTTGCTGAAGCTACATCCCAGACCGGGGGAGGAGCACATACTCCCGTCGCCCGCACTCCTGAGCAGCGAGTGCATGTTGATCAGGTCCTAGAGATTATTCATGTACCGCCTGCAGCCCCAGTTCAGCCTGAGGGCAGTGCAGCGGTTTCAGAGGATGAGCAGTAGAGGCTTGAGAGGTTCAAGAAGTATGATCCTCCTGTATTTAGTGGGTTAGCTTCAGATGATGCCTTGGAATTTCTGGAGGAGTGTCACCATATCCTCCACACTATGGGTATATCAGGATCGAGTGGGGTTTCTTTCACTACTTTCCAGCTTCGAGGAGCCGCATATGAGTGGTGGTGTACCTATGAGTTAGACAGTCCGAACGAGGCTGCTTTACTGACTTGCACTCAGTTCTCAGATATGTTCCTGAGAGAGTTTGTTCCTCAGATCCTCAGGGACTCATGGCGCGCAGAGTTTGAGCATTTGCACCAGGGTGCTATGACTGTCTCAGAGTATGATGTCTGTTACACTAGCTTGGCCAGACATGCCCCGGCCTTGGTTTCTATTGTTCGCGAAAGGGTTCGCCGATTTATTAAGGGGCTTATTCCTAGCATCAGGTCTAGCATGGCTCGTGAGTTGGAGATGGATATTTCTTATTAGCCGATGGTGAGCATTGCTAGGAGGATATAAGGTATGCATGCTAGGGAGAGAGAGGAGAGGGAGGCCAAGAGATCTCAAGAGTTGGGCCATTATTCCGATGCTCGTGCCCCAACTATAAGTCGTCATGGTAGGGGTCATATGAGTCGCCTTGTTCATTCAGCTCATCCAGCAGCCAGTGGTATTCCAGCTCCTTCTAGGCCTCGGGAGCCTTATTATGCACCTCCAGTATCTAGTGCGCCTCCTACGTGAGGTGCTTTCAGAGGTCAGTCCAGCAGATCTGGCCCAAGCCATTCACAGCTGCCACGTCCTCCCAAAGCTTGTTTTGAGTGTGGTGACACACACCATGTGGTGAGGGATTGCCCTAGACTTGGGAGGAGTGCACCTCCATAGACTTCCCAGCCACAGCGTGCCCCACAGAGTTCTCAGGCTATGATTACAGCACTAGTTGCTACCCCACCTGCTCAGTCAGCTAGAGGTGGAGGTCGGGTAGGTAGAGGTCGCCCTAAAGGGGGAGGCCAAGCCAGATATTATGCCCTTCCTGCCCGTACTGAGGCTGTTGCCTCCGATTCTGTCAACACAGGTATTGCCATGGTTTGTCATAGAGATGCATTAGTTTTATTTGATCCAGGCTCCACCTATTCTTATGTGTCTTTTTATTTGCTCCGCATTTAGGTGTATCTCAGGATTCTTTTAGTACCCCTGTTTATGTTTCTACTCCTATGGGGGATTCTCTTGTTGTGGGCCACATTTATCGGTCGTGTTTGATTGCTCTTTGTGGTTTTGAGACCAGATCCGACTTGTTATTGCTCAGCATGGTAGATTTCAATGTTATCTTGGGCATGGACTGGTTGTCTTCCCAATATGCTATTCTTGATTGTCACGTCATAACCATGACGCTGACTATGCCAGGTATACCATGAGTAGAGTGGAGGGGTACCTTAGATTATACTTCCAGTAGAGTTGTTTCTTTCCTTAAGGCTCAGTGTATGGTTGAGAAGGGGTGTGATGTGTATCTAGCTTATGTGAGAGATATCAGTATTGATACCCCTATAGTTGATTCGGTCCCAGTAGTAGGGGATTTTCCTGATGTGTTTCCTGCTGATCTTCCGGGCATGCCACCCGATAGATTTATTGATTTTGGCATTGATATGTTGTCGAGCACTCAGCCAATTTCTATTCCTCCGTATCGTATGGCCCCTCTTGAGTTGAAGGATCAGTTACAAGAATTCCTTGATAAGGGTTTTATTCGGCCCAATGTATCAGCTTGGGGTGCTCCTATCCTTTTTGTGAAGAAAAAGGATGGTTCTATGCATATGTGTATTGATTATCGCTAGTTAAACAAAGTTACAGTGAAGAACCATTATCATTTGCCTCGTATTGATGATCTGTTTGACCAATTACATGGTGCACGAGTGTTTTCTAGGATTGACTTGTGTTCAGGGTACCATCAGTTAAAGATTCGGGAGCCAGATATCCCGAAGACCGCTTTCAGGATTCGGTATGGTCATTACAAGTTTCTTGTTATGTCATTTGGGTAGACCAATGCTCCAGTAGCTTTTATGCATTTGATGCACAGTGTGTTCTGGCCGTATCTTGACCCGTTCGTCATTGTCTTTATTGATGATATTCTGGTGTATTCCCGGAGTCGGGAAGATCATGAGCAGCACCTGAGGACAGTGTTTCAGACCTTGAGAGAAAAGAAGTTATATGTTAAATTCTCGAAATGTGAGTTTTGGTTGGATTTCGTGGCATTCTTAGGCCACGTGGTGTCGAGTGAGGGTATTCGGGTGGATCCGAAGAAAGTAGAGGCAGTGCATAGTTGGCCCAGACCATCCTCAGCAACAGAGATCCGTAGTTTTCTTATTTTGGCGGGTTACTACCGTCGTTTTATGGAGGGGTTTTCATCAATTGCAACCCCTATGACCAGGCTGACCCAGAAGGGTGCTCTGTTCCAGTGGACGAAAGAGTGTGAGGCAAGCTTTCAGAAGCTCAAGACAGCTTTGACTACAGCCCCAATTTTGATATTGCCTACAGGTTCGGGGCCTTACATTGTCTATTGTGATGCCTCGAGGATAGGCTTTGGAGCGGTTTTGATGCAGGACGGTAGGGTGATTGCTTACGTGTCCAGACAGTTGAAGGTGTATGAGAAGAATTATCATGTCCATGATCTCGAGTTAGCTATCATTGTTCACGCCCTAAAGATCTGGCATAATTATTTGTACGGTGTTCCTTGTGAGATTTATAATAATCATTGAAGCTTGCGGCACCTGTTCAAACAAAAGGATCTTAATTTGCGCCAGAGGAGGTGGTTAGAGTTGCTGAAGGACTATGATATCACTATTTTGTATCACCCGAGCAAGGACAATGTGGTGGCTGATGCTTTGAGTTTCTGGGAATAGAGTTTGGGGAGTTTAGCTTTATTTACCAGAAGCGGAGAGGCCCATGGCGATGGATGTTCAGGCTTTAGCCAGCCAGTTTATGAGATTGGATCTTTCGGATCCCAGTCAGGTTCTAGCTCGCGTAGTTTCTCGGTCTTCCTTATTTGATCGTATCAGGGAGCGTCAGTATGATGACCCTCATTTGCTTGTCCTCAAGGACAAGGTTCAGCATGGTGATGCCATAGATGTGACTATTGGTGATGATGGGGTATTAAGGATGCAGGGTCGGATTTGTGTACCCAATGTTGATGGCTTCGGGAGTTGATTTTAGAGGAGGCCCATAGCTCGCGGTATTCCATTCATCCAGGTGCCGCAAATATGTATCAGGATTTGAGACAATACTATTGGTGGAGGCGGATGAAGAAAGACATAGTTGTGTTTGTAGCTCGGGTCCTCAATTGTCAACAGGTGAAGTATGATCACCAGAGACCGGGTGGGTTGCTTCAGCAGATAGAGATTCCGGAGTGGAAGTGGGAGCAGATCACCATGGACTTTGTAGTTGGGCTCCCACGGACTTTAAGGAAGTTCGATGCCATTTGGGTGATTATGGATCGGCTGACCAAGTCCGCGCATTTTATTCCTGTGTGTACTACTTATTCTTCGAAGCGGTTAGAGAAGATTTATATACGAGAGATTGTTCGTCGGCATGGTATTCTAGTTTCCATCATTTTAGATAGAGGTACTCAGTTCACATCACGGTTCTAGAGGACCGTTCAGCATGAGTTGGGTACTCAGGTGGAGTTAAGTATAGCATTTCACCCTCAGACGGATGGGCAGTCCGAGCGCACTATTCAGATTCTTGAGGATATGCTTCATGCGTGTATGATTGAGTTTGGAGGGTCTTAAGATCAGTTCTTGCCATTGGCGGAGATTGCCTACAACAACAGCTATCAGTCCAGCATTCAGATGGCACCGTATGAGGCTTTATATGGTAGGCAGTATAGATCCCCGGTGGGTTGGTTTGAGCTGGGTGAGGCTAGATTATTGGGCACAGACTTGGTTCAGGATTCTTTGGAGAAGGTTAAGGTGATTAAGGATAGACTCCGTACAGCCTAGTCCAGACATAAGATTTACGCGGACCGGAAGGTCCATGATGTTTCCTATATGGTTGGAGAGCGGGTTCTGCTTCGGGTTTTGCCTATGAAGGGCGTTATGACATTTGGGAAGAAAGGGAAGTTGAGTCCGAAGTTTACTGGCCCTTTTGAGATATTGCCGCTTGCTGGGGAGGTTGCTTTTGAGCTTGCCTTACCTCCCAGCTTTGCAGAAGTTCATCCGGTATTTCATGTTTTGATGCTCCGGAGGTATTACGGCGATCCGTCGCACGTGTTGGATTTTAGTTCAATCCAGTTGGACAAGGATCTATCTTATGTTGAGGAGCTAGTAGCAATATTGGACAGGCAGGTTCGGAAGTTGAGGTCAAAGAACATTGCATCAGTGAAGGTTCAGTGGCGGAGTTAGCCGGTCAAGGAGGCGACCTAGGAGTCCGAGCAGGATATGCACAGTTGTTACCCTTATCTCTTCACTACTTCAGGTATGTCTCTATGCTCGTTCGAGGATGAACGAGTGTTTAAGTGTGAGAGGATGTAACAACCCGGCCGGTCGTTTTAAGAATTTATGCTCTGATCCCCTATTAACTACTTTCTCCGTGTTTGTTTTGCTATTGTGAGTTGCTGGGAGGGTTTATTTGGAGTTTCGAAGAGTTTTGGGATACTTAGTCCCTAAATGAGAGTTTAAGTTGTGGAACTTGGGCCGTAGTTGGAACAGTGCGGAGACAGCCTCAAAATGGAATTTCATTGGTTTTGTTAGCTCCGTTGGGTGATTTCGGGCTTAGGGGCGTGTTCAGATTGTGTTTTGGAGGTCCGTAGCTAATTTAGGCTTGAAATGACGAAAGTTGAGTTTTTGGAAGTTTCCGGTTCGATAGTGAGATTTTGATCTAAGGGTCGGAATGGAATTCCGAAAGTTGGAGTAGCTCCGTAGTGTTGAATGTGACGTGTGTGTGAAATTTTAGGTTATTCAGACGAGGTTTGATAGACTTTTTGATTGAAAACGTAATTTGAAAGTATTTGGAGTTCTTAGGCTCGAATCCATGGTTAATTCGATGTTGTTTTAGGCGATTTAAGGAATGGTATAAGTTTGAATAGTGGTATAGGACTTGTTCGTGCTTTTGGTTGAGGTCCCAGGGGTCTCGGGATGATTTCTGATGGTTAACGGGAAGTTTGGAGTTGAGAGTTTGCAGCTAAAGCTACAAGTCTGTTGTTTTAACCGCACCTGCGGCTTGGGGACCGCAGGTGCGAGACCGCAGAAGCGGTAGAAGAACCATAGAAGCAGTTTGAGGTAAAAAGGGAGTTGACCGCAAATGCGGTCAGGGCACCGCATCTGCGGTAAGATAGTCGCAGGTGCGGAAAGACCCCTTTAATGAAATGTCGCAGATGCGACCGGGTTTTCGCAGAAGCGGGACCGCAGGTGCAGTTTCACTGGTTAGAAAAGAGGCAGAATCGAGGGTTTAGTTCAAAACTTGGAAAAATTGATTTGGGAGCTCGAGATTAGCGATTTTGAGATGGATTTTCACCTAGGTGTTTGGGGTAAGTAATTCTTACTCAGTTTTGATTAATTTCCATGAATCTATGCTTAAATTCATCCTTTGAATTTGAATTTGGGGTGAAAACTTGGAGAAAATTGGGAGAAGTTCCTAGGCTTAACTTTTGGAGTTTGATTTAGATTTTGAAGTCGAATTGGGGTAATTTTGATATAAATGTACTCGTGAGAGTATGAAGATTATAAAAATATTAATTTTACCCAATTTCGGGATGTGGGCCCCATGGGAGTTTTGGTCATTACCTAATTTCACGTATTAGCTTAGAGTTTATATTGTAGAATCAGTACTTGAAGTGTTATTTACATTATGCAATTGAATTGAATAGATTTGGGTCATTTGGAGTCGAGTACTCTTGGCAAGAACATGGTTTCGGGTTGATTTTGAGCTGGTTCGAGGTAAGTGGCTTGTCTAACCTTGTGTGAGGGAACTTCACCTTAGTATTTGGTATTGTTGATATTTGAAATGCCATGTACGTGAGGTGGCGAGTGCGTACTTTTGCTATTTGTTGAAAATCTCGTTTTCATTAAGTAACTTAAGTTGTGTTTTCCCTTCATGTTTCTTCTACTTGTAATTAAGCCTGCTGTTAGCTTAGGAAATCATGTCTAATTGTTTTATTTGCTCAAACTGCCTTATTTGAATTATGTGAAGTATGCTAGGTTAGAAATACCTGTTTTATCTTGGAGTGAAATTGAATTTAATTGAGTATTCTTCGTGTTGTTTTTGCGTGTTTACTTTGGGACTACGGGACGGTATCCCGGGAGATCACCTGCACATATATATATATATATATATATATATATATATATATATATATATATATATATATATATATATTGATTCGGATTGTAGTGCGGGATACCAAGAGATCCCCGGCATGTATTGAGGATACTAAGAGATCCTTGGGATACCGAGAGATCCCCAGCATAGATATTGAGGATACTAAGAGATCCTCGGGATACCAAGAGATCCCCGGCACACATATTGAGGATGCTAAGAGATCCTTGGGATACTAACAGATCCCTGATTGTTAACTTGGTGTTTAGCTGTATTTCTTCTTTGTTTACTTTGCCTCTGTAGTAGTTGTAGTTGTTCTTACTATCATGTGTTACTTTTACTGTTGTACTTATTTATACTGTTTTGTTCTACACTGTTAAATCTTATATTTTATTTAACCTCAGTAGGGCCCTGACCTTCCTCGTCACTACCCGACCGAGGTTAGGCTTGGCACTTACTGAGTACCGCTAGGGTGTACTCATGCCCTTTCTGCGCATGTTTTCCATGTGCAGATCCAGGTACTTTGACTCAGTCCTATCACCCTTGAGGCGAGGAGATTTTCCCAGAGACTTCGAGGTATATCTATCGCGTCCGCAGACCGAGGAGTCCCTTTTTATTCTCTCTTTAAGTATTAGCCCTTCTGTACTTACTTTTGTTAGACATTCAAAGTCTTGTGGTTTCATGAGATTTCGGGTTTTGGGGAAATGTTGTTAGTTTCGAGAGTTGTATTGTATATGCCGAGCAGCATCTTAAATACTGTTTCATTCGGAAATTTTGGTTTTTTTAATTATTTCTTCCGTAATTATTTATTTTCCGCATTTGTTAGGCTTACCTAGTCATAGAGACTAGGTGTCGTCACGACAGTTCATGGAGGGCGAACTGGGGTCATGACATCTTGCCTCTTTTCATGTGTCAGTTCCAATGGAATCCCATGTGCCCGTTCCTACCATTGTTGTTTCTGCTCCGGCCAAAGTTATTATAAGTTCTTCGACCGTTCCTGCTGCCAATACTTCTCGTAATGAAATTGGTTCTTCAAATGGTAGCAGGGCAATGAAGCAAATTACCATTGAGGTTCCTGCTGATGGTAATCTTCTGAAGAAGTCAGGCCAGGCTGACGTATGGCTAAAACCCTTGATAGGTCCGGTGGAAAAGTCAAAACTGGAAAGTCATCATTCTTTGACTTGGATGAACGACATTGTGCAATCATCATTAAAGGTATAGACTTTTCTTTTTACCTTATGTAATTTTTCTTTTACTAGGATTTTCATCCTTTTCTCTTTACGTAGATCAATCTTATCGGTACGGAGATGATGAAAATAGTTTTCCATACGGAGCAGTTGATGCATGACTATCAAATTGAGGATGATAATTGGAAAGAGCAATATGAAAGTCTCCAACTTGAGATGGAAGTTTTAGAGGAGAACAAGTGTACCTTGAAGCAGTAGATAAAAGTCATGGCAGCGGAGCTAGCAGTTGAGAAAGCCTCTTCCAACCAGGCAGGCAAGGACGAGCACCTTCTTGAGTCGTCTTTCGCTGAACAACTCTCTAAGGCTACAGAAGAGATCAGAGGTCTGAAAGCCTTGTTAGATGAGAAAGAAGTTTATGTTGGTGAGCTTGTTCAAACGCTCACCCAGGCCCAAGAAGATCTCCGAGTGTCTGCCGATAAAGTTAAGTTCTTGGAGAGTTCACTTGCCCCTTTATAGGCTTCTTATGATGTTGCTTTAGCCGAGAAGGAAGAGCTTAAGAATGAAATTGATCATTGGGAGAGATTGTGAAGCTCTTGAAGACAAAGCTACTGTTGAAGTAAGTTGGGCCATTTTGAACATGCTCCATGACACTCTTATGGAAGTAAGCCAGGAAGGTTTTAACTTGGATGTTGAGGTAGCAAAGATTAAAGAATCAATCGAGAAGACTCAGCAAAGTCAAAGTTTTTCTTCACCCATGGTTGATACTCCAGAAAGTGTTGAAGCTAATCCTGATGTAGTGGTTGTTCAAGCCCCTTCTAATCAAGTTGAACCTTCGGCTGCTGATGATGCCATCTTGAATATTGGTTCAGAACCTGCTCCATAGTGAAAGTTTGATTGTGAAGTTAACTAGTTTTGTTTATTGTTTGGTTGGTGAACACTTGGTGGTTTTACCCCTGGTCCCATTTAGGGGTAATGTTTTTTGGTAACATTATACCTCCAGTCCTTTTCGGGGTTTTTTATAATGACAATTAAGTTAGGACTAAGTTCATACTTAGTTTTAACTACGTTATTTAAGATATCAAAAAGTTTGTGCTCAACTTTTATGATGCCTTTGACTTGAGTTTCTGTTTTACTCTTTACTGGGTTGCCCTTGCCTTTTCTTTTAAGTTTAGGGCTTTGTTTTCCACTTCAATTTTAATATGTGGGTTTTTGTTTTACCCTTTTAACTTTTGCATTTAAAAATGCTTTATTAATTTCGTGGCTTTTTGAATCAAGCACAAATTATAAAAGATTATATACGACACTTAATGAAGAAGACGTCTCAACTTCATAATGATGTAAACATACGAAAGAAGAAATAGGAACACACATATTTCTTGGAATAACTTTGAGAAAAATCTTATTTTATTCGAACTTGTCAAACTAAATAATACCTTACATGTATTTAAGTATTATCTATAACTCTTCTGTAACTGTTTTCTTTACAACAGATTTGTTAAAAAGAAAATCCAATGGTTTCTTTATGACCCATGACTAAATACTGCATTTAACCTAAACATACGTAAAACTTCAAGATTTACACCCACGAGTGTATTCTTCATAGGTTTTTGAATCAGGCTTGTACTTTTGGCTCGTGACTTTGCTCTAAACTTGATTTCTAGTCTTCTTTTCCTTCCCTATACATATATTATATGTATATTATATAGTCCCCCAAGTGTTTGAGTTTTGAAGTATGAAATCTCGAGCACTTGATTATTCCTTCCATACCGTCCTTTTCCTGAAAAGGAAAAACATACGGGACTCGGAGGCATAATTTAGATTAAGACTGCTTAACCCATTACATTTCCATCAGAATAGTTGTAACCCTAGACTGGAAATTATGTTTCTTCCACGTGTCTTTTAGGTCAAATTTTATCATTTGGTGTGGGCTAGCTTTCTGCCTATCATCGAAAATTGTTAGTATAACTTTAACAATTCAAAAATAAAAATCGTAAGTGAGGATACCTGACCGTTGGTATTTCCTTCCCTTAGAAATAGTACTTCAAATGAACAACATTCCAACTCGAGGGTAGAATCTTGCCATCCATGGTTTCAAGCTCATATTCACCATTTTCTTCGATACCATGAATCTTGTAAGGTCCTTCCCAATTTGGACTCAACTTTCCTGCATTGGCTGCTCTTGTGGATTGGAAAACTTTCTTGAGTACGTAGTCCCCAATCTTGAAGTATCTGAGATGAGCTTTCCAATTGTAATATCTCTCAATAACTTGTTTTTGTGACGTCAATCTTATTAAGGCAGTTTCTCTCCTTTCTTCAAGCAAATCCAGATTTACCCGCATCTCTTCTTCATTTGACTCTTCAGTAGCTTGAGTATATCCCGTACTTGGCTCCCCAATTTCAACCAGAATTAAGGCTTCATCACCGTACATAAGTGAGAATGGTGTCTCTCCCGTACTTGTTTTTATTGTTGTTCGGTAAGCCCACAAGACTCCATATAGCACCTCTGGCCACTTGCCTTTTGATTCTTCTAGTCTTTTATTCAAATTGTTGATAATAACTTTATTTATTGATTCAGCTTGTCCATTGTTCAGTGGATGATAAGGTGTCGAGGTAATCCTTTTAATTTGCCAACTTTGGAAAAATTCTGTGATTTGTGCACCTATGAATTACTTGCCATTATCACACACGATCTCTTTTGGAACCCCAAATCGGCATATGATGATTCGCCAGATGAAGTATCTGACCTCTTTTTCTCTTACCTATTTGAAGGCCCCTGCTTCGACCCACTTAGTAAAATAGTCAATGAGTACTAATAGAAATCGTACCTTGCCTTTGGCTTGTGGTAGTGGACCTACGATATCCATCCCCCACTCTATAAAGGGCCATGGTGCAACAATCGGATGTAATAATTCAGTTGGTCGATTCATGTTGTTACCATATCTTTGGCACTTGTCACATTTAGCCACAAAATTTTATGCCTCTTCTTCCATTTTTGGCCAGTAATAGCATGCTCTAATTATAGTTTTTACCAAAGATCTTCCTCCAGCGTGATTTCCACAATGTCCCTCGTGTATTTCTTTCATCACATATTCCGTTTGAGAAGGCCTGAGATATCTTGCTAGAGGGCCAACGAACATTTTTTTTATATAAATTGCCCTGATCTAAACAATAATTGTCACGACCCAAACCTATGGGCTACAACGAGCATATGGTGCCCTACTCAACCGAGTACCAACATAACATATCTTTCTTACTGTAATTTTGTTGGCAAATGGGCCAAATGGGCCATCATGGGCTAACCAGAATAAACATAAGGGAATACACAATATAGAATGACCCAACCTGACATAAAAACTTGTACATGTGACATACGGGCCTATAAGGACAATATGATCATTTGTAAACTCAAAACATAGGCCGGTAAGTCCATACAAATATTCGTATACATGACATCTGTCTACAAGCCTCTAAGAGTACACACTTAACATAAAGGTCAGGACAGGGCCCCGCCACACCAAACAATACACGTCTAAATCATTCTGACCAAACAACTAACTCCAGAGTAAATGGAGTGCACCAACATCTCCGCTGAGCTGATAGCCTACTTAGAGGACTCTTGACCTGTCTATAGGGACCTGCAGGCATGAAACGCAGTATCCCCAGGCAAAAGGGAAGTCAGTACGAATAATGTACCGAGTATGTAAGGCACATAAATAAGTATATAACAGACATGGAAGAAATATAGAGTAAATGACCCAACCTGTAAGTATGGATAACTCTGTAAATCATAAAATAATTATAGTGTCATGCATATGCGTATGAATGAAAAGTAATGCATAGGTCTGTACGTACATAACATCATCAACCCTTTGAGGGCATCCCATCATATCATATCATTTCAGCCACTGTGGGCAACATCATCATCGTATACCAGTTGATCAGGTGGTGATGTGTATATAATATTGTAACCTTTTTCCATATCCCATATATATATATATATATATATATATATATATATGCGTATATAACGTCATCTGGTCATGGGTCAATGTACATGTATAAATAAATGCAATGCATGAGAATTATGTCAATGAAATCTCTCGGAATGTCATAAGACCATCATACCTCTGATTAATATCATAAAATCAATTTACGTACTTTCTGAGAGCCATGAACAGACGATGGAATAATAAGACATATGGGAATTCAAGAACATAGGCATCTCTAATACTTCTATGAATAAAGTCATTTATGAAAATTGTGCTTAGCCGATTCTCTTGAGAATCCCTCTAATACACGTCAACTGCAATAAAACATGCAATGGAAGATCAAAGTAGGAGAGAATCCGTATGATATTCTTGAGAAAGATTGTACCATGCTATCTCAGAATTGCGTCTCACACTGCTGTAGTGTTACAAGATTTCATATGAATCCATTTGAGAATTCCTTCGTTACTCAGCACATACACCTCCACAAAAATGATGTAGGAAGAGGTCTTAAGATTTTTGGTTGAAATTTCACTTTGTGAATTTAGAAAGACTTTTATGGCTTTGTTGAAGTTGAACGTTATATTTGTGATGAAGATTCAATATACAAGAAAAGCTTAAAATTGAACTATATTACCTAAAGGTTGCTGAAGTGTTGGAGTTGTGTAATGCCAATGGAAACATGATTTGGTTATATGTAGTATAAATCTTTATTTATGGAATCCAATAAACAATTCTAATTAAAGAAAGGATAACTAGGTGATGACTTAGCCTAAGAGTTACTCCAAAATGTGCCACCTTTCTTTGTGACTTTAAGAGTCACCAATTTGGCCAAACTTGCTGCCACGTTGGGGGCCCTTAAGGCTTATCCATCACATCTTAATTAATTACCAATTCCTTAATTAACTTGATAATTCTCATTAATCCAATAATTAATCAAATACACACATAATTAAGAATTATCTCAAATTACCTAAAATACTACTCACTTTTAGCATACCTTATACACCTTACTATCATGGTCATATGGTACCTTGTATGGTACTAGTCCATAAATACCGGGTATTATAGCTCGGACTGTATTTTATCCCAAAATGTCGAACTTTGACGAAATTTATTTTTTTCAACTTGCTTACCCTCTCACCTTCACAAATTTACTCATCACTTGTTTGAAATAGCATAATACTTATAATCACAAAATAATTTCATTCCCGAACTTGCATCGATTAACTTACAACGAAACTTTAACGTTCGAAAGTGTGGGATGTAATATCTCATTTCTGAGCTTTCATCAATTTATTTATGGCGTACTTCCACGTACGAAAATATGGGGTGTAACAATAACGAGCAGCCTTTTGACGAAGTGCCTGAGCGTTTTTCTTATTTTCAAGTAGTATTTCGTACTACAAAAAATTAACAATCTCGTTTCTCCAATCCCAAGTTAGATTATTATAATTTACCTCGTTTTTATCTTGATCAAGCATTGAATGAAACAAATGTGTTATAGAAGCATTTTCTTCATTTGTTACTTCTGCAGCGGATGCAAGATTATCCAAAGCGTCTGCCTCGACATTCTCTTCTCTTAGTATCTGTGTAACTTTCCAAGTTTGGAATTGTCTAACTAAGTCCCGTGCCTTTTCCAGGTATTGCTGCATCCTCGCCTCTCTAGCTATATAAGTCCCCTACATTTGGTTAACTACGAGATGTGAATCATTTTTTATTACGACCTGCTCTATTCCGAGCTCTCGTGCCAATTCTAAATTTGCAATCACATCTTCATATTCTGCTTCATTATTAGTAATAGGATGGAATTTTATGGCTTCTCGTATAGTTTCTCCCGCAGGTGGTATCAAGACAATGCCTAAACCTGCTCCCTTTACATTTGATGAGCTATCGGTAAATAAGGTTCAAGTACCTGGATTAGACCCGTTAAATACCTGCAGTTCTTTTTCTGCCTCTACTTGTATCCCTGGGCTAAAATCTGCCACAAAATCTGCTAAAATCTGTGACTTTATTGCAGTTCTAGGTTGATATGTGATGTCATATTCACTTAGCTCTATAGCCCATTTGGCTAATCTACCTGATAACTCTTGTTTATGTAATATATTACGCAAGGGGTAGCAGTTACTACAGAGATAGGATGATATTGAAAATAAGATCTTAATTTCCTAGATACCATAATGAATGCTAGTGCAAGTTTTTCTAAATGAGGATATCGAGTTTCAACAGCAAATAAAGACTTGCTAACATAATTAAATTGGAGATTGTTTACCTTGGTCCTCTCAAACTAATACGGCACTTACCATTGTCACACCTCCTTTTTCACCTACACCCCGCAAAGGGGAGTAGAAGGGAGTTTTTCCAATTAAAGGACAATCGAAATGGGATTTATTTATTTATTTCAGAGTCGCCACTTGGGAGATATATGGTGTCCCAAGTCACCGGTTGAATCCCGAATCGAGGAAAATATTGACTCTATTTAACAGTCTGCGCACCAGAAATTCGAATAAGGAATTCTGTTAACCCGGGAGAAGGTGTTAGGCATTCCCGAGTTCCATGATTCTAGCACGGTCGCTCAACTGTCATATTCGGCTTGATTATCTGATTTAATACATGTTGAACCTATGTGCGAATTTTAACTTTTAACCGCTTTTATCATTATTATTATTTTTATCGAGAATTGCAACATCGTGAAAATACATCTCGAACTACGTCACATCAATGCACCCGTGGTTGTTGGCACATTTTAACTGTGTTGAGATTTGGATTTGGGTCACATAAATGTGCACCCGAGTTTAAGAAAATTCAATTATTAAAGGCGCACCTAAAGCGACTAGCGTATCATTATTTTTGGGCGAGGCCGTGACATTTTGCTAAAACAGCCTATCCGAAGTTCAATTAATTATTGACCATTTATTGAGGGCCCCGTAGCTTGCATTTTATTTGGTGAGGCTCGTCTCATTTATTTTTAAAGGGCAATCCTAACGTGTTTACATTTCTATTAAGTTTGTTTCTAAAATAAAGGGAAGAATCCTAGTTAATAATACTTCTCAACTCATGTTGCAATTAACCTTAACTAATTATCAACAATCATTCAAATATCCAATTATCAACTAAAAATGCAAGTCCAGAATCAATTTCCAAACTTATTTACTGTAACAGAATTAATCAACAAACTATTCTAGGCTAATTAGTGATAAGCAGATCCAACAATCAAATTATACCTCCAGTTTTAAACTAACTCACAATTACCATTACTAAGCACAAAACAATATGACTCCAGGATTATACTGCCAATTATTAGGACGAGTGAGGACTGTGAATCACAAGATCGCTTTATGTTTTGAATAACTTCTGATTTTTAAAACTTAACTACACTAAATGAAATTAAATTACCACATGTCTTAACAAACTATCGGATGTCCCGAGCAGTCCATGAGTTCAACAGTCCAAACCAATCTAAATCATTGTAAAATAATTTTAATTATAGTCCAAACTACTACAATCAATTATGATAAAATACGGCAAGAACTAAAGCTTTCAATGAAGTTATATTTCCATTTTGTTCATTTCATTCCAACTGGACAGCTACATGGTTTGAGATTCAGGACATGTACCTGGAAATGGCAGTACAAGAAGAAGAGAAGGAGGAGTCAGCAACAGTAATAACACAGCAACGCAACAGCAACCCAACAGCAGCAATTTGAACCAGATTCAAGGCTCAGAAAAATTTGAAGAAAACCAAACAAGCTCGATAGAACAGCCCCAAAAGTTTGTGAAAGACTAAACAGCAACAACCAACATTACCACAAACAGACTAAACAAGCGTGTATTAAACCCAAAACTAAACTCGTAGACTACTCTGTTTTTGTTTTCTCTTTTTAAACTCTCCAACACTCTCTTAAGATTTTCAGAAAAAATGTTCAACCCCTCTTCAGATTTCCAGAATGTCTTCCTCTCCCCCAAAAAAATCCTCCTCTAACTTGTGTCAAAATGACTCTTATTTATAGCAAGACCCTTGTCTTGAACCACTAACCCGAAATATTCTTCCCCCCCCCCCACACTTGCATGTTTTGTTCCCCACTATATTAAACAACTACATTATTCCCCACTAACTTATGTCTTGTCCCCCACTATATTAAATAATTATATCAACCCCCCACTACCTCACCACTACCTCATGTCCTGTCCCCCACCATGTACTATTTTAATATTATTAATACCTAGTGGACAGAGCACTCCTATTAAATAATTGTTCAAATTTTCAATTCCAAAAATACCCTTTCGACCTTACTGAAATTACCATTTTACCCCTGAAAATACTGTAATTTACCAATCTACCCCCATCAGCTATAACCAATTCCTAAACAAATTCAAACAACAAATTCAAACTAAATGATGAACAACAAAGAAACAACTGGAATTATTTTGACTGAACAATATTTTTTAACAACAAACATACTTTCAGATTCAACAACAATAACAAATTGATCATAACAAACAAGTAGATTCAAATCACTAAACTCAAAAATCAATTGAACTTCAAATTAAATCTAACAACATTATAACAAGGATGAAATGATTCAAACTAAAATGAACACTCGACATTAAATCACTTGACGAACAACTAACAAACTTCAAACAAAAAATGAACACAAATTATCTCTAATACAAACAAAGGTCTAGGTTCGAATTCAAACCAAACCATTGGCACACAAACACAAGAAGAAAAGGAACGGAAGATGAATTCGCTGAACGAAAACTAAGAGACAAGAGAATGGAAACCTACTAGTTTGAAGCCCGGATTCGAACGAAACCTTGACGCGCTAGTTGACTGGAGTTAGAAGCAGAACGATGGGGGTCACTGGTTGGTCGTTTGGAGGTTGACGATGGGGAGATGAAGCAGTGGGGGCTGGTTCGTTTGTTTGCCAAGAAGAAGAACGAAGCAGCAACAGCGACGCTGCACAACTGGTGGCGGGCGATGGAGGCGGTGATGCTCTTTTGGACGTGATGATCGAGTAGTGGTCGTTCATGGCTGGAGGTGAAGGACAACTGTGAAAGTTGCGGGCTGTTGGTGGTCACCACTGGTCGACGAGGAAGGCAGCCATGGGAGCTCGAGCTCGACGACGAAGACGAAGAAGAAAGCAGCCTACTTGGCTTTTGTTTGGAGCTGTTGTGCTGTTGGTGGTCGCCGGTGGAGAGGTGATGAAGAATATGAAGCAGCAGCAGTGGTCGACGTCGTTCATGGTGGTTAGTTTCACGACGGAGAATGAAGACGAAGCAGCGGCAGCACTGGTCGTGAGGAGGAGGCTTGTGGACTGGAGGGTGTTCGACATTCATGGATGCTTGCTTGGCGGAGCAGCTAGTCGTGAGGTGGAAGGGAAGTAGCAAGGGAAGCCATGGGAGGGTTGAAGGGGGTGTTTGGGGAAGATGGTGCAGCAAAGGGGGGGGATGGTTTTGTTTTTAGGGTTTTGTTTTGTGAAAAATGAAAGATAGGGAGATAGGGGTGTTGGGTCTTTGGGGTTATGGACAGGGTCGAACCGGGTCAAAATGGACCGGGTCGTAGGGGAAGGTTGGGTATCTTTGGGCCTGTTGTTTAAAATTGAAGAAGAGGCCCAATCCGATTTTCGTCTATTTTTTGTTCTCTTTTCTTTTACTTATTGATAAAACTAAAATGTATGAAATTAAATTATAAAAACCAAAATTATCTTAAAATACTAATTAACTTCTAATAATAATTATCACCCAAAATTAAACATCAATAAAATAAAATCACACAATTTGGACATTAAATGCTAAAAATGCAAAAGATGCCTATTTTTGTAATTTTCATTCTTGTAAAGCAAACTTAATTACTCATAATTGCAAACCTAAATCCTAAATGCAAATGCAACATATTTTTGTATTTTTTTATTAATTTAGCAAATAAACATGCACAGACAAATGCAAACAATATAAGAAAAATAACACAAAATTCACAATAATTGCAAACAATCAAAAAATTGTTTTATTTTTGGAATTTTTTGGTTGTAATTCTCATATAGGGAAAAAATCACATGCTTATAGCTGCCCTTCTTTGTCCGAAGACACGAAGAGTTTTCGTGTAAAGATAAAGTGAGCGATTTTTGCCCATCCGAGTACTCCGTGTGAAGCATTTTTTGAAAAAATATTTAACCGAACCTTTGCTTCCAAGGTTTCCTACATATCCCTGGCTAGAAAGGAATCAGGTTAATGTAGTTCGGGAAGTTTTGGTAGCTGGGACTACCATGGGACTGCAATGTTACTGTTACATGCGGTTATTACTACTTGCCGACCTCCTTATTACACCATGCTGAAAGAAAACAAGAAGTTAGACTAGATCATAGTCTATGAATTACAAAATCTTATCTAGATCATACTCTTGTGTCTCTTGTTGTTTTGATGTCTCGGTGACTCCTCTGGTATTTCTTTACTTTCGATTTGTCTTGTATTCTCCCTTGACTACCGATCTCGAACTGCTTATGTCCTTCTCGGGAGCTTCGCATTATTTTTCCACCGAATCTTGAACTTCCTTCTTCTGCTGGGGATTTTTTGTTGTTTCCCGCTGGGGATTTCGGTTGTACTCTTCTGCTTTACTGACTTGAAATGTATTCCTCTGTTATATGGGTTGGCTCCCAACTTCTTCAACAACTTCGAAAAATAAATCGTCATTCCGTTCTTCAGGGGGGCTCCTGACCTCAACAACAGCTTCGAAAAATAAATTGCCATTCCTTTCTTCAGGCGGGCGAGACTTCAACAACAACTTAAAAAATAAATCGTCATTCCGTTCTTTAGGGGGGGCTCCTAACCGCTACAAAATAGACAAAACAAAGGAAATTTTCTGCCCCAGTTTGCACTAGGAAGATTTGTGAATTGTTAGCAACATTGTAAACCACTTATACTATATGCAATGGTGAGAGTAAACTAACGACTAGGCCAGGATTTGTGTCTCCCATGAGTAAAAACCGAAACTCTGACGAGCAAATGTGTTTGCTAAAAATACAACCTGAATGAACCAAACTAGGAAGTGTGTCTCCTACGAGTAAAACTTGTATGAACCAAAATCAGGAAGTGTGTCTCCTAGTGGTAAACTCTCATTTTTAGGAAGTGCGTCTCCTAAAGCAAAAAATATAACCCGAAAGACCCAGACTAGGAAGTGCGTCTCCTAGGGGTGAAACTTCAATGATTTAAACTAGGAAGTGCGTCTATGAAGGAAATCTTAATTTAGGAAGTGCGTCTCCTACGGGTGAAAACTTCAGTGACTAAAACTAGGAAGTGCGTCTCCTATGACTAAACTATTGATTTAGGAAGTGCATCTCCTATGATGAAAACAAACTTTTAGGAAGTGCATCTCCTATGGGTAAAAATAAACTTACGAAGTGCGTCTCCTAAGGGTAAAGATAAACTTAGAAAGTGCGTCTCCTATGGGAAAAATAAACTTAGGAAGTGCGTCTCCTACGGGAAAGATAAACTTAGGAAGTGCGTCTCCTAGGGGAAAGATACACTTAGGAAGTGCGTCTCCTATGGGTGAAACTTTAATGATTTAAACTAGGAAGTGCATCTCCTATGCATGAAATCTTAATTTAGGAAGTGCGTCTCCTATGGGTAAAAATAAACTTAGGAAGTGCGTCTCCTAGGGGTAAAAATAAACTTAGGAAGTGCGTCTCCTATGGGTAAAACTTTAATGATTTTAAACTAGGAAGTGCGTCTCCTATGCATGAAATCTTAATTTAGGAAGTGTCTCTCCTATGCGTGAACCATTTCCTTCTTCCTGAATTACCTTCTTACAGAACTGCTTTCCTTAAAAACTCGTGTTGTCTTCCCTCGAAACTGCTGGGGATAACACTGCTGGAGAATTATTTACTTACCTGTTGGGGGATAATACTACTGGGGGAATCTCCTTTCTTCCCCTTTTTTTTCCAAAACTACTTCCTTCAAACCTTTTATTTTCTCTCAACATTGCTGGGGATAAAAATGTTATCAGCTGGGGATAACGCTGTCGAGGATAACACTGCTGGGGGATATTGATTCCTTCAAAACTAGTGCTTCTCTCTTCTGAAGGCTGCTGGGAATGACACTGGCCCTTTGCTTTTTCCGAGCACAAGTTTCATCCTTTTGTTCTGTCCGCTGGGGGACAACTTCCTTCATTAAAACTTGTTATGCTGGGGGTAACACTGGTTCAAAGACCACTTCCCTTGAGACTGGTGTTATCTTTATTCTTCCCCAAATGGGTACATGACTTCCAGAAAATTTTTCTAAATGAAAGGAAAATTTTCTGCCCCAGTTTGATAATCTCCCTTGTGGCATGCATTTCCGTCATCAATGCCATTTCCTTTACCTGTTTCAAATCAAACAAAATTTGTTAGTTTAAAACGTGGTGGTTGGTTGTGATACTCCTACTGGGGATGGCTTTTCCCTTTCTCCTGCTCTGCGTTCCATTACACTTATCAAAACTTGCTTGGGATGATATTATTTGTTGGGGATGATATTCCCACTGGTCTTAGAGCGACTTGCCCTGCTTTACGTCGTTCGGCTATCTTGAAACTTTGGCGATAACTTCTGACCTTATTGTCGATTCCTTATTCACCAACCTCTCAACGTTGTTTTCCATCTGACCATGTATCTTTTCCATGATAGTTGATTCCCCTTGAGGATTTTGCAATGTTTTGCTGATAAACCACATTCTTTGTTCATTCGTGTCACTGAAAACAACCTTTTCTACTGGGGATATCCC
Source organism: Nicotiana sylvestris (assembly GCF_000393655.2). Lineage (NCBI taxonomy): Eukaryota > Viridiplantae > Streptophyta > Magnoliopsida > Solanales > Solanaceae > Nicotiana > Nicotiana sylvestris. The sequence continues at coordinate 99,018,523 of NC_091058.1, forward strand.
TTTTCTTTTGTGGCATAGCTCGGAAACTGGCATTTCCACGACCTTTTAGTCTCATATGAATTTCCCAAATCATGCCCATTGCTCTCTGCGTTGTTCTTTCTTGATTTGTCCACGGGTCTTGGCCTTGAGGTCTATAACCTTTGATTTCGGCGGGGGTATCCCTCTTGACACTCGTCCATCCTTTTGTCAATTCCCTCTTGCTGGGGATATCTTTCTTGACACTGGCCTCGCACTTGTTCCTTGCTGACTATACCACTTGGATGTACTAGTCATATCTCGTCTTGCATAATTGGAAAGTTGATGGCAGATTTTGAAGTCATTTCTCACTTGTTCTGGCCAAACAGACTCTACTGGGGAATTTTTTCTATGAAAGGAGAAAGACAAAAAGGAACAGAATAAAAGACAAAAGAAAGAGATGACTCTCTAATGAGGAAACTATAAAATAAAAACCTATCAAATGCGGATACCAACTCTAATGGTCATGCCATGCACATATGGCCTATCCTCCGTCGTTAATCGCCTTTCACAACTTTCGTCTGGTGATTTCCATCTGATTCTCAATCTTTATTCGACTTGTAGTGCCCGAAGGGTTTTCACTGTCAAGCCTCTCTCATTTTGGTTTTTCTCTCAGCTTTCATCGCCTTATGGTGCCCGTGAAGATTTTCACCGATAAGACTCTCTCATTTGTATCACTTTCCAGCTGGTGATTGGGGTGTTACCGCTAGACTCTCTCATATTTTTTCTTTCTGCTGGGATCATAGTCTTTTCTGCTGTAGATCAGAGTGTTCTCCGGTAAGACTCTCTCATATGTCTAACTTGGCATTTTTTGAAGACTGATCAGAAGGTCTTTCTTTGGACTGTAATGTAGGATTTTGGATAGGCTAAAAAAGGGGTTTTTAAAAGCTCAAAACAAATCGATTTGGGTTCAAAATTTACAACCTTCGGAACCGGATTTCTTTACATCAAGCACAACTTCTTCCCCAGTTTCTTGCTTGGGGATTTTTATTTTTGTTACACTATGTTACACTATGCACACTATGCACACTATGACCGAGCCGTGAAGCACCTACGTATCCTCTTTGAGGAATCAGGTCAAACGTAGTTCCCAATTCCTCTTTTTTCCTTCTTTTTTTTTCATTTACCTATTATTTTCTTTTCTTTTCTTTCTTTTTCTCATTTCTCCTTTCTCTTTTGTCGTTTTGTTGTTTCTGTTGTTTTCTTTTCCTTTTTCTTTTTTTTTCTTCTTTTTTTTCTTTTTCTTTTTCTTTATCTTCCATGCTTGTGTTTTCTAATCTTTGCTACTGATTCCGAACGAGGGGTATGAAAGAAAATAAATAAGTCTCAAAAGGGGTAACGAAGGATAATTAGGTAGCAGAACAAAATGCCTTCGTCATTCCAGTCTTCAAAACATGCCAAGTGCAAACAACACAATTAAACAAAGATTGGTAGCCTCTTCTGATGGTGCTGGACTTGACAATTATATTCACACATTTTCTTTTTCATTTGTCATCTCTAAAGCACCGTTGGGCAACACTCTCACACTCACTATCATGAACGACCCTCATGTCAATTTGGCGAATCTTGCCTTTAATGGTTTTCTTTATGTTTTACTTGCCCCAGTTCCACATGACTCGAGCTCCGAATAATCTCAAACCGTCCTTATTTCCTTTAAATGTTTCGATAACCTCTCAATGGTTTTATGATTAACTTTTAAGATTAGGCTCAAACTGTGTGCGCATGTCATGTCACTAGAATCGGCGTTGAACAAAATGATAAAAGAACTAAACAAAAAGATGACTGGAAATAATAAAAGACCGGCTTTCACATTAGACTAACGGTGAAATGGTTTGAATAACAAAACAAACAAAACCAGACCAGAATAAAATCCCAAAACAAACCTGGACAAAACTAAACAAACCGCTATGACAAAAATGGAAAGATAAGAAAGTTTGACACAAGACAATATCCGGATTACAACCCTAAGAATAATCCGGACAACAGAAATGACAAAAAAATAAGCCACCAAAAGCTTCTCTCTTGCTAACCAAGGAACGGAGCGTCCTCCCACTTTATCAAACCTGGCATCTTAGCCACTGAGCTTCGCATCAATATTGCCAAGACCATTACCAACTTCAATATCATCAACCTCAGTCAACAAGTTCCCAATAGGATTCGAGTGCTCCCTGTCATCAGGCCTCATCCCCACACAGTGTGCATCATGATGTGCAGGTAAAGGATTCTGCGTGATAGTCTGGATGTCATTGTCTTGGATTACAATCAGGTTTTCCTGGATCTTGTGTTTCCGGCTTACCACAAACCAACCACCTTAACTTATTTTGCAATTCAAAACAAAACAGGTTAGAATGGACTCAGTCGGTCATCATTATTAACAACATCTTTTTCCTTTTTTTTCTTTTTTTCATTTTTCTTTCTTTTTTTCGATTTTTTTTTCATTTTTTTTTTCTCTATTTTTTTTGTGTGTGGTCGAATCTTATGGAGATTTCCTACGTATCATGACCCCGCATGAATCAGACCTTGCGTAGTTCGGACTAAATGAAAGGTAACAACAATGAAATATTTTTTATTTTTTTGGAATTCTCAATTTTCATAATAAAACAACCTGGGTTTCAAAGGTTTAAAGATGACCTACAAACTCGAAAATCAACCAACCCACATATTCTAATCAAAAGATTTACAGACTCAAAAACAAACGGCTAGCTTCCTTTCCATATTTGGCAAATGCAACCAAACGGTTATTTTTTGCCAACGTGGCCCCTTCCAAATTTCACATGAATTTTGAGGCCGTGGAGGATTATTTTATGACAGTACAAACTGGTACGTTCTTTTACGAAAATAGCCTTTCGAAAACTAAAAGATACTCTAAGGCTATCTCGACAAGAACGGTTTAATAAATCTCCGAAGCTGGAATGGCTTATTTTGACTAAAAATCTAAGCGGTATTTACTTGACCACTGACTCTCTTTTTTTTTCAAATTAAAATAAAAAGGCCAGGTTTTGCAAAGACGGCATTTCAGCACCTCGGCGGCGAAGACTTTAAGGCTGTGTGGGTCAATTGGCCAAAATCTAAAAAAATGACCCAAAGGTGGCTGTTTATGCAAAGTCAGACTTCCAGCGCCTCTTTCGGGAACATTCGGCTATTTTTGCCAAAAAACAGCATCACCCGACTTATTTATGACTTTTCTTTTCAAAATAGAAGACCCAATATTGTAGACACGGCCTTTTAGCGTCTCGGGGATGAAGATTTTAAGGCTGTGTGGGTCAAACGGCCGAAAACTAAAAAATGACCTAAGGTGGCCGTTTATGCAAAGTCAGCCTCCGGCGTCCCTTTCGGGAACATTCGGCTATATTTGACAAAAAGCGGCATCACCCGGCTTATTTATGACAAAAATTAAAATTGACACATTTTTTGGCTATTTTAGCAAAAGGGGAGGTTGGACCCGATTAGGGCTGCCTACGTATCTCACATCCGGTGAGAATCAAACCAGCGTAGTTCGCCCATAAAACAAACTTCTTTTGAAAATAAGACTCTTTTTCATTGGCAAATAAGACTATTTTTCATAACTAAAACCCTTTTTTTTCTTTTTCTCAAAACTTCGGCAGAGTTTCGACAGTATTTGGGTATTGGTTTTTTCCAAAACAATCAATTAACTCTTCAACTGCTATTTTTCTCTTTCTCTCTTTTTTTTTTTTGTTTAAATTTCTAACATTCCCGAGATTCAGAAGCCGGTCAACATGCAAGCCCGAGCAAATAAATGCACAGAAAACAAATAGGATGCATCAGGATGGTCTTTTCATTTCAGGTTGCTAGCCCTAGACGGACCCAACCCCTGTGTTGAGTCCCCTAAGTCAACATGCACATGATGCAGATAAGCATTCGTACTAGGGATCCGGCATGAAGTTGAGTTATTCTAGGTTCAAAACCTGGGGGTTTGTTCTAGACTGTGTACTCGAGCGGACAACTCGAGTCGAGGAGGGGGCTACGTACCAGGGACCCGCGGGATCGTCCGGCTTTGAAACTTGTCCGGACTCTTTCTTATTTCAGGTATGACACTAACAGAATAGGGAGTCTCGACCAACAAGCTCCTCCCCAGAGGTAAGAAGAGAAGGATTTCGGCACAGTTTATATATAGTTCAGATAATATCAAAGTGGTAAAAGCATCATTTAGCACATTAGGCCCAAACAGGTAACAAAATCAGATAAAGCCAAATATAACAATTTATCTAAGCTCGAATTTTGAACCCTGAACCAGAGATTCTAGGTTCGGATCCCCAGTAGAGTCGTCAGAGCTGTCACACCTCCTTTTTTACCTACACCCCGCAAAGGGGCGTAGAAGGAGTTTTTCCAATTAAAGGACAATCGAAACGGGATTTATTTATTTATTTCAGAGTCGCCACTTGGGAGATTTATGATGTCCCAAGTCACCGGTTGAATCCCGAATCGAGGAAAATATTGACTCTGTTTAACAGTCTGCGCACCAGAAATCTGGATAAGGAATTCTGTTAACCGGGGAGAAGGTGTTAGGCATTCCCGAGTTCCGTGGTTCTAGCACGGTCGCTCAACTGTCATATTCGGCTTGATTATCTGATTTAATACATGTTGAACCTATGTGCGAATTTTAACTTTTAACCGCTTTTATCATTATTATTATTTTTATCGAGAATTGCAACATCGTGGAAATACATCTCGAACCACGTCACATCAATGCACCCGTGGTTGTTGGCACATTTCAACTCTGTTGAGATTTGGATTTGGGTCACATAAATGTGCACCCGAGTTTAAGAAAAATCAATTATTAAAGGCGCGCCTAAAGCGACTAGCGTATCATTATTTTTGGGTGAGGCCGTGACATTTTGCTAAAACGGCCTATCCGAAGTTCAATTAATTATTAACCATTTATTGAGGGCCCCGTAGCTTGCATTTTATTTGGCGAGGCTCGTCTCATTTATTTTTAAAGGGCAATCCTAACGTGCTTACATTTCTATTAAGTTTGTTTCTAAAATAAAGGGAAGAATCCTAGTTAATAATACTTCTTAACTCATGTTGCAATTAACCTTAACTAATTATCCACAATCATTCAAATATCCAATTATCAACTAAAAATGCAAGTCCAGAATCAATTTCAAACTTATTTCCTTTAACAGAATTAATCAACAAACTATTCTAGGCTAATTAGTGATAAGCAGATCCAACAATCAAATTATACCTCCAGTTTTAAACTAACCCACAATTACCATTACTAAGCAAAAAACAATATGACTCCAGGATTATACTGCCAATTATTAGGACGAGTGAGGACTGTGAATCACAAGATCGCTTTATGTTTTGAATAACTTCTGATTTTTAAAACTTAACTACACTAAATGAAATTAAATTACCACATGTCTTAACAAACTATCGGATGTCCCGAGCAGTCCATGAGTTCAACAGTCCAAACCAATCTAAATCGTTGTAAAACAATTTTAATTATAGTCCAAACTGCTACAATCAATTATGATAAAATACGGCAAGAACTAAAGCTTTCAATGAAGTTATATTTCCATTTTTTTTCATTTCATTCCAACTGGACAGCTACATGGTTTGAGATTCAGGACATGTACCTGGAAATGGCAGTACAAGAAGAAGAGAAGGAGGAGTCAGCAACAGTAATAACACAGCAACGCAACAGCAACCCAACAGCAGCAATTCGAACCAGATTCAAGGCTCAGAAAAATTTGAAGAAAACCAAACAAGCTCGATAGAACAGCCCCAAAAGTTTGTGAAAGACTAAACATCAACAACCAACATTACCACAAACAGACTAAACAAGCGTGTATTAAACCCAAAACTAAACTCGTAGACTACTCTGTTTTTGTTTTCTCTTTTTAAACTCTCCAACGCTCTCTTAAGATTTTCAGAAAAATGTTCAACCCCTCTTCAGATTTCCAGAATGTCTTCCTCTCCCCCAAAAAAATCCTCCTCTAACTTGTGTCAAAATGACTCTTATTTATAGCAAGACCCTTGTCTTGAACCACTAACCCGAAATATTCTTCCCCCTCCCCCCACACTTGCATGCTTTGTTCCCCACTATATTAAACAACTACATTATTCCCCACTAACTTATGTCTTGTCCCCCACTATATTAAACAATTACATTATTCCCCACTAACTTATGTCTTGTCCCCCCTATATTAAATAATTATATCAACCCCCACTAACTTATATTTTGTCCCCCACTATATTAAACAATTATATCAACCCCCTCCCCCCCACTACCTCATGTCTTGTCACCCACCATGTACTATTTTAATATTATTAATGCCTAGTGGACAGAGTACTCCTATTAAATAATTGTTCAAATTTTCAATTCCAAAAATACCCCTCCGACCTTACTGAAATTACCATTTTACCCCTGAAAATACTGCAATTTACCAATCTACCCCCATCAGCTATAACCAATTCCTAAACAAATTCAAACAACAAATTCAAACTAAATGATGGACAACAAAGAAACAATTGGAATTATTTTAACTGAACAATATTTTTTAACAACAAACTTACTTTCAGATTCAACAACAATAACAAATTGATCATAACAAACAAGTAGATTCAAATCACTAAACTCAAAAATCAATTGAACTTCAAATTAAATCTAACAACATTATAACAAGGATGAAATGATTCAAACTAAAATGAACACTCGACATTAAATCACTTGACGAACAACTAACAAACTTCAAACAAAAAATGAACACAAATTATCTCTAATACAAACAAAGGTCTAGGTTTGAATTCAAACCAAACCATTGGCACACAAACACAAGAAGAAAAGGAATAGAAGATGAATTCGCTGAACGAAAACTAAGAGATAAGAGAATGGAAACCTACTAGTTTGAAGCCCGGATTCGAACGGTACCTTGACGCGCTAGTTGAATGGAGTTAGAAGCAGAACGATGGGGGTCACTGGTTGGTCGTTTGGAGGTTGACGACGAGGAGATGAAGCAGTGGGGGATGGTTCGTTTGTTTGCCAAGAAGAAGAACGAAGCAGCAGCAGCAGCAACGCTGCCCAACTGGTGGCGGGCGATGGAGGCGGTGATGCTCTTTTGGACGTGACGATCGAGCAGTGGTCGTTCATGGCTGGAGGTGAAGGACAACTGTGAAAGCTGCGGGCTGTTGGTGGTCGCCACTGGTCGACGAGAAAGGCAGCCATGGGAGCTCGAGCTCGATGACGAAGACGAAGAAGAAAGCAGCCTGCTTGGCTTTTGTTTGGAGCTATTGTGCTGTTGGTGGTCGCCGGCGGAGAGGTGATGAAGAAGATGAAGCAGCAGCAGTGGTCGACGTCGTTCATGGTGGTTAGTTTCACGACGGAAAATGAAGACGAAGCAGCGACAGCACTGGTCGTGAGGAGGAGGCTTGTGGACTGGAGGGTGGTCGACGTTCATGGATGCTTGCTTGGCGGAGCAGCTGGTCGTGAGGTGGAAGGGAAGTAGCGAGGGAAGCCATGGGAGTGTTGAAGGGGGTGTTTGGGGAAGATGGTGCAGCAAAGGGGGGCGGATGGTTTTGTTTTTAGGGTTTTGTTTTGTGAAAAATGAAAGATAGGGAGATAAGGGTGTTGGGTCTTTGGGGTTATGGACTGGGTCGACCCAGGTCAAAATGGACCGGGTCGTAGGGAAAGGTTGGGTATCTTTGTGCCTGTGTTTTAAATTTGAAGAAGAGGCTCAATCCGATTTTCGTCTATTTTTTGTTCTCTTTTCTTTTACTTATTGATAAAACTAAAATGTATGAAATTAAATTATAAAAACCAAAATTATCTTAAAATACTAATTAACTTCTAATAATAATTATCACCCAAAATTAAACATCAATAAAATAAAATCACACAATTTGGACATTAAATGCTAAAAATACAAAAGATGCCTATTGTTGTAATTTTTATTCTTGTAAAATAAACTTAATTAGTCATAATTGCAAACCTAAATCCTAAATGCAAATGCGAAATATTTTTGTATTTTTTTTTATTAATTTAGCAAATAAACATGCACAGACAAATGCAAACAATACAAGAAAAATAACACAAAATTCACAACAATTGCAAACAATCAAAAAATTCTTTTATTTTTGGAATTTTTTGGGAGTAATTCTCATATAGGGCAAAAATCACATGCTTACAACCACTACTTCTGAAATAGCAAGGTAGATGAATAGTTTTTCCTCATCTTTTGGTTTGGCTAGCAATGGTGGATTTGACAAATATTCTTTTAAATTTTTGAGCACTTGTTGACATTCTTCAGACCATTCAAATTGATTTTGCTTTTTTATAGCTAAAAAGAATTTAAAGCATTTTTCTGACGACTTAGAAATAAACCTCCCCAAAGCTGCTATTCTTCCTGTCAACCTCTGTACTTATTTTTTGCTCGTAAGTATATCCGAAATTTCTTCAATAGCCTTAATCTATGCGGGATTTACTTCAATGCCACGGTTAAAAATAAGGAATCCCAAGAACTTACTTGATGACACACCAAATGCACATTTCTTAAGATTTAACTTCATGTTAAATTTGCGAAGAATCTAAAATGTATCTGACAGATGTTGAATATGATCCCCTGCTTGTTTTGATTTGACCAGCATATCATCAATATACACCTCCATGGTTTTTTCTAGATATTCTTGAAATATTTTGGTCACTAGCCTCTGGTACGTGGCCCCAACATTCTTTAGACCGAATAGCATAACTTTATAGCAGTAAGTCCCCCTGTCTGTAATAAAGGAAGTTTTATCCATTTTGATCTGATTATACCCTGAATAGGCATCTAAAAACTTAATAATTCATGTCCTGCAGTAGCATCAATTAGTTGATCTATGTGCGGTAATGGAAAAGAATCTTTAGGGGCAAGCTTTATTTAGATCGGTATAGTCTACACAAACTCGCCACTTACCATTCTTTTTGGGCACTACTACAGTATTAGCCAACCAATCTGGATACTTTGCCTCGCTGATAGACCTGATTTTTAAAAGCTTTGGTACCTCATCCTGGATCACCTGATTCTTGAAGGAACCTTGCTTCCTTTTCTTTTGTTTGACAGGTAGGTATGTTGGATCTTCATTCAGTTTGTAGGTCATTACCTCCGATGGTATACCTGTGATATCTGAATGCGACCAAGCAAAACAATCTCCGTTAGCTTTTAAAAATTCAATTAACTTACGTTTCATCTCTGGGCTGAGGTTGGTTCCAATGTAGACTTTTCTGTCCGGCCAATGTACAAATAATACCACAACTTCTAGTTCCTCGATTGTTGTTTTGATGTTTTCATTTTCTTCTGGTTCTTGAATAAGGCCTCGAGTCTACATCTGGTTGCCTGTCTACAGTTGAGGCTTGTGTTGCTGCATCCTCAACTAAATTCTATAATTGCTATTTTTCATCGCTTTTTGCGCTAGAGTCTGCCACGGAGTTAATGCTTCGAGAAGCCTGTTGGTCACCATGTATTTTCCGTATTCCCCATTGTGAAAGAAACTTGATAACTTGATGTAGGGTAGATGGAACAGCATCCATTTCGTGAATCCATGGTCTGCCGAGAATCATATTGTAAGCCATATCCATTTCTATCACTTGAAATTTGGTGTCTTTGACTACTTCTTCTGCAAATGTGGTGAGTATTATTTCTCCTTTTGTTACGACGCTCGAGTTGTCAAAACCAGACAAAGTTCGTGCCTTGGGTATCAACTCTCATTCACCACTCTCAACAGAATGATATTCACAGAACTACCTGGACCAATCAAAACTCGTTTTACATTAGTGTCATGTACAAGTAAAGATATTACCAATGCATCATTGTGTGGGGTCAGCACGCCATCTGCATCATCAAATGTTATATTGTCTTCTTCCAAGACTTGACGGACTCGCTTCCCATGGGTGACTGTGATTTTTGACACCTTATTTGCTGTCGTGTATGTTACGCCATTGATCTCCTCTCCTCCAGTTATGACGTTAACTGTTCTTTTTGGTGATGGAGGTTTCGGCGGTTCTTGCCTATTCTTCATATATGCCTGCTTTCCCTTTTCACTAAACAATTCTATTAAGTACCCTTGCTTTAATAGATATTCAACTTCACCTTTTAATAATCTGCAATCTGCCGTTTTGTGACCGTGATCGTTATGAAACAACAACAACAACAATAACAACAACAACAACCCAATATAATCCCACAAGTGGGGTCTGGGGAGGGTAATATGTACGCAGACCTTACCCCTACCCCAAAGGGTAGAGAGGCTGTTTCCTGGAGACCCTCGGCTCAAAAAGCAACAGGAGCCGATATATTAGTACCATAAAAATGCATAATAAAATAACAGCAATACAAGAGATATGAAATACAGAATACGAATTATGAAAAAGATGGCTGGTATAGTAAAACTAGCAGGTAAAGCCCTGCATCAATAGACGACCAATGACATTCTTAGTCTAACTCCTAACTGGCTAGTCTCACTCTATTGTGCTGTAGAAATATTCACAACTCTCCCCTAACCTACAAACTTAATACTCGACCTCCATAATTCCCTGTCAAGGGCCATGTCCTCAGTAATCCTAAGTCGCGCCATGTCCTGTCTGATCACCTCTCCCCAATACTTCTTAGGTCGTCCTCTACCTCTCCGCGTGCCCACTACAGCCAGTCGCTCACACCTCCTCACCGGTGCATCAGTGCTCCTCCTCTGAATGTGCCCGAACCATCTGAGTCTTACTTCCCGCATCTTGTCCTCCATGGGGGCCACACCCACCTTCTCTCGAATATCTTCATTCCTAATCTTATCCATCCTTGTATGCCCGCACATCCACCTCAACATCCTCATCTCTGCTACTTTCATCTTCTGGATGTGTGAGTTCTTTACCGGCCAACATTCAGTTCCATATAACATGGCAGGCCTAACCACTGCTCTATAAAACTTACCTTTTAGTAACGGTGGCACTTTCTTGTCACACAAGACTCCCGACGCTAACCTCCACTTCATCCACCCCACCCCTATACGGTGTGTGACATCCTCGTCAATCTCCCCGATCCCCTGAATAACCGATCCAAGGTACTTGAAACTACCCCTCTTGGGAATGACTTGAGAGTCAAGCCTCACTTCAACTCCCGCTTCCGTCGGCTCAACTCCAAATTTGCACTCGAGGTATTCCGTCTTCGTCCTGCTCAACTTGAAACCTTTAGACTCAAGAGCATGTCTCCAAATCTCTAGCCTCTCGTTGACGCCGCCTCGTGTCTCGTCAATTAGAATAATGTCATCAGCAAATAGCATGCACCATGGCACCTCCCCTTGAATATGATGAGTCAGTGCATCCATCACCAGGGCAAATAGGAATGGGCTGAGCGCAGACCCTTGGTGCAACCCCGTAATAACTGGAAAATGTTCAGAGTCGCCTCCTACTGTCCTAACCCGAGTCTTAGCTCCATCATACATGTCTTTAATCACCCTAATATAGTCAATCGGGACCCCTTTATCCTCTAAGCAGCTCCATAAGACCTCCCTAGGAACCCTATCGTACGCTTTCTCCAGATCAATAAACACCATGTGAAGATCCTTCTTCCTATCCCTGTACTGTTCCACCATCCTCCTAATAAGGTGGATAGCTTCTGTGGTAGATCGCCCCGGCATGAACCCGAACTGGTTGTCTGAAATAGACACCGTCCTTCGCACTCTCATTTCTACCACTCTCTCCCAAACTTTCATGGTATGACTTAGTAATTTGATGCCCCTATAGTTGTTACAGCTCTGGACATCACCTTTGTTCTTATACAACGGGACCATTGTACTCCACCTCCACTCTTCAGGCATCCTATTAGTCTTGAATATAACACTAAACAATGCAGTAAGCCATTCCAAGCCTGCTCTACCCACACACCTCCACAGTTCAACCGGAATTTCGTCTGGCCCGGTAGCTCTGCCCCTTCTCATCTTACGCATTGCCTCCATGACTTCATCGATCTCAATGTCCCTACAATTACTTAATTCATGGTGACTGTCGGCATTCCTCGATTCCCCAAGTCTAATATCTTGATCTCCTTCTTCACTTAGAAGTTTATGAAAGTAGGTTTGCCACCTCCTCTTAATCTGGTCATCTCCCATCAAAACTTTGTCGTCGTCATCTTTTATGCACCTCACCTGGTCTAGATCTCGAGTTATCCTCTCTCTCGCCTTAGCGAGTCGGAATAACTTCTTCTCCCCGCCTTTGTTCCTTAGTTCCTCATACAGACGAGCAAAAGCTGTCGTCTTAGCCTCCGTCACTGCCATCTTTGCCTCCTTCCTAGCTACCTTATACCTTTGACTGTTCTCTCTCTTCTCCTCCTCGTCAGTGCTCCCTACTAACCGCAGGTAAGCCGCCTTATTTGCTTCCACTTTACCTTGGACAACTGCATTCCACCACCAATCTCCTTTGTGGCCACTATTGTGGCCCGTAGATATCCCTAACACCTCTCTCGCCGCCTTTCTTATACAGTTCGCCGTCGTATACCACATTGTGTTTGCGTCCCCACTACTTCTCCAAGCTCTCATTGACGATAACCTTCCTTCCAACTCCTTAGCTTTATCCTTAGTTAAGGCGCCCCACCTAATCCTGAGGCGTCCTTGTACTGACCTCTTCTTCCTCCTTATCCTAATACAAATGTCCATCACCAAAAGCCTATGCTGCGTTGAGAGGGTCTCACCTGGGATAACCTTGCAGTCCTCGCACAACCTTCTGTCGCATCTCCTGAGGAGGAGATAGTCAATCTGAGTCTTCGCCACCGAACTTTGGTAAGTAACCAAATGTTCATCCCGCTTCGTAAAACTCGAGTTCGCAATGACTAGATCGAAAGCCTTGGCAAAGTCCAACAGCGCAATGCCCCCTCCGTTCCGCTCTCCGAAACCAAAGCCGCCATGCACCTCAGTGTACCCACCTGCAGATGACCCAATATGACCATTGAAATCTCCTCCTATGAATAACCTCTCAGAAGGCGGTATACTACGAACAATCTCATCCAACCCCTCCCAAAAGCGCCTCTTAATATCCTCATCCAAGCCTGCTTGCGGTGCGTACGCGCTAACGACATTTAAAGTACCCTCACCTACCACCAACTTAATAGTCATTAGTCTATCATTCACCCGCCTGACCTCTACCACGGACTCTCTAAGATGGCTATCTACCAGGATACCTACTCCATTCTTACCCCTCAGGACACCAGAGTACCACAACTTATACCCATCCATGTTTTTCGCCCTCGATCCGACCCACCTAGTCTCCTGGACACACGCTATATTAATCTTCCTCTTCTGCAGGATTTTCGCCAACTCTATGGATTTACTCGTTAGTGAACCTATGTTCCATGACCCGATTCTCAACCTATAGGCTCCTTTGCCCCCTCTACCTCCCCTGCTACCCGACCCACCCCCTAACCCCAGCCCCACACTCTGCCCCACCCGAGGACATGCCCTTATTCTATCATCCCAGACTGCAGCCACTACACCTACAACAATCTAGAGAAGACTCGTTAGTGCACAACGTATGCAAATCAAACTAGAAGGAAACAAGTGGTAACTAGTATCCTAGTTGAAAGGTTTAACTATTGCGAAGTAAAGTAACAGTAATTTAGCTAACACCAAAAGGGAAACAGTAAAACAGGAGGTACCAACTCCCGATAACAAAACCTGTGGCTGATTTGTTGTACTCGCACCAAAATTCGCACCAAAATTCGGGATTCCTCCTATTTGGGTTCAATATCATTTCTTTTGGACACCTTACCTTATCCCCCATGCTTCTTAGAACAACCACCAACTCAGATGTGCTTACGTTAAAACTGTAACCACCAATTTTTTCTTTTGAACCTTTGTCGTCGTCTTGCATGTCTCTCATGTTTCAGTCTTTCCGAACCTTGACGACAAACCTGATTCTCTATCCCTTGATCTAGGATCATACCTTGGGTTTTCCTATTTTGAACGCGATCCCTTCTTTCTGGACCCATATAAGGTTCCTACCTGTTTTTACCGGACCTTTTTTGAGTTTCTGCCCACTTTGAACTTACTTTTTCATCTTTCCGAAACTGAGTGATGGTATCTTCTTCTATCCGCAGCTTTGCGTTGTATCTATTGTAAACATCATTCCAAGTTGTTGCAGGAAATTATCGTAAGCTTTCTTTGATTCTCCTCGTGGCTTCTGAGCTTTTTTCATTTAGATTACTGGCAAAGGCCATAGCCGCCCAGTTATCAGGTACACGTGGCAACATCATCCTTTCACGCTGGAATCTGTCTACGAATTTCCTGAGCATCTCCATATCTCCTTGTGTTATTTTGAAAATGTCCTCCATTCTTTTTTTAACTTTTTGAGCTCCCGAGTGTACTTTGATAAATGAATCTGCAAGCTCAACAAAAGAATCAATAGAATTTTCAGGTAAAAGAGAATACCATGTCAACGCTCCCTTCGTGAGTGTTTCTCCAAATTTTTTAACCAACACTAATTCAATTTCTTGCTTGGTCAAATCGTTTCCCTTTACACCAGTTGTAAATGCAGTTACGTGATCCTGTGGATCAGTTGTTTCATCGTACTTTAGAATATAAGGCATCTTGAATTTCTTTGGAATCGGTAAAGGAGCGGCACTTGGCTTCTAAGGTTGTTGAGAGTATTTTTCCATATCTATCCCCTTGATTACGGGCGATACTCCAGGTATTTTCTCTATGCGATCGTTCTGCTCCTTGAGCTGTTTCTGCAAAGTTAGTACTCCCTCCTTTCCAATTTATGTGAACATGTTTGACTGGACACGGAGTTTAAGAAAAAAATGAAGACTTTTGGAATTTGCGGTCCTAAACAAGTCCAAATGGGGCCCAGAGTATTTGTGTGGTTATAAAAGCTTCTCATTAAGGGTAGAATTGTAACTTTAAGCTAAATTGTTATCAAATTTAGAAATGGTTCATTCTTTTTGGAACGGACCAAAAAGGAAACAGATTCACATAAACTGGAACAGAGGGAGTACTAAACTTTGTAAATCAGAATTAATTGGGTTACCTGACCCTCCATCACGAGATTCGCTAGGAGTTCCCCTGTTGCTTGAGTTAACGAGTCCCGAGCGAGGATTTTCTACGGTCGTGTTGTTGTTTGGAGGTGGTGTTGCTAGTACATTCGGCAACCTGCTAACAAAAGCCTGAAGAGCATTGCTAACCTGTTGAGCGATTAATTGTTTCAATGTTTCATCAATAGTTTGATCATTCTCATGTTGCTGATTCATATTTGATTCAGATCCGTCGGGAGTCCCTTCTCGAGATTGTCGAGGAGAGTTTTGTTGTGATGGGGCTGGAGTTCCATCACCTTGTTGATTCAACTGATGTTGCTGATTTTCTTGGTGCTGTGAATTTTGTTAGTTGTTGTCGTTGACGTTCGACATGATTGTTTTGATAAAAGAATTGATTTACAAAGTAAAAGATTATCAGATTCCCGGTAAAGTAACCAATTTGTTTAACCAAAAAATAGAAATTTCGGTCAAAGCTTATTTTTTAGAAGAACTCGGGTTACTGATAATCAAAAAAAGAAATAATTGTATAACGAGAAAGGAAAATTAGACTGAGAAGTAGCCGAATAAGCAATATAAAGCAATGTAAATAAGTATATTCCAATAATAATCAGTGTGTCCATACAAATGTTATTTCTCTCCCTTTTATAGCTATTTCCAAGTACAACGTTTCTTTCCTCTCATAATAGAGCCATTATGAGCATTTAATGACATTAATAAAACGTTATAATTAGCAATAGTAACTGTTTCGTGAAGATTCTATAACGTTTCCTATCATTTACGCTCATTAATTGAAGATATTACGAATCTGTACTTTTTGTTGTCTTGGCTCATGCCACCTGTGTCTCTTCAAATTATCAAGAGACCCGAGTGACCATTCCTTCTTATCTTCATGACACTTCGCTCGTACCTATTAAGACTCGCGTCTGTTTAAGTACTCTTTGTCAGCTGTCACTCTTCTAATAATCCACGTGTCTTGACATGTCAGCCATATAATTAATTCCAAGTGTAATATCGATTTTTCCCCAATACACTTTCGTAATTAGAATTGTACCATAGATAGGATTCCTCTACTATATAAAGAGGATTCTAATCATTTTGTAATCACCTTGCATACACGCATATCAAAGCAATACAATACTTTCTGTCTGGCTTATATTCTTGTTCATCAGTTTGCTTATTTCTTAACTATTCGGGTACCGACCAGTTCGAGGGCACTCAAGCTCGAGGCCTGAATTACGTTTCAACACTGGTTTGCTTTATCTCATTGTCAGTTTCTATTATTGACCTTCATATTCATCAATTGATATTAGGTGAAATCAATTGGTATTAGATAAAATCGTGTGTCGTTAGAACCACATTATAGGTTTAATTGTTATCCAATTTTTAGGGTAAACACTACTTTCACCAACCCAGAGGTGTATAAAATAACTTAACAGAGCCACTAACCGGCAGCCATAGTATTAACCACTCTGGGAGGGAAGGGAAATCTCTTTTTGAAGTTTGATCTGAGTTGTAGATTTGTTGGCCATGTTTATGACGCTCACTCCTCTCCTTTGTCGGGTTAACAGAAGTTGCAGTTAAAAACTAATTAACCAAGCAAGAATAGCAAATGAAGGGTAATTTTCCATTACTTGCTACACTTGAGAAAACCCCACCAATCTTACTGTACAAGAGGAAAACTTCTGAGCATTAAACCCACCTTAGAGTTAGAATAAACCCCTGAACCCAAAAGACCCAACTTTTTTTAAAAAGGAACAAAAGCTAGCACAATTCATCATAGAACTACAGAATCAAAATAGAGAAAGCACTCCTATTTTAAGAACATTGCAAATCAGATGCTGAGTAGGTCAGGTGGAGGTGATTGAGGTGTTGGCTGATGGTGGTCGTTTGTGTCCCCGGAAGCCGAGGCTGGGGACTCTAATGCAGAGGCCACTGATGGTGGGGGCAACTCAGTGACGGTTGAGTCACCTGATTTTGAACCTGGTGGCTTGGGAAGCTCGGTTAGTATTTGAACTACCTCTCGCATGGTGGGGCGTTCCACAGCCTGCTCTTCTACACACAACATTGCGACATAGAACACATGCATCACCTCATTAAGGGGAACTGTTGAGAGTCTTGGGTCAAGGATCTTGAGAACACCATCCTTTTTACCGTCAGTCATTTTCCTAACCCATTGGACTATGTCAACACCGTCACCAAACTCTCCAACTGGCTTTTTGCCACTTACCAATTCTAATAGCACCACACCAAAGCTATATACATCACTCTTCTCATCAACCTTCAGCGTGTAAGCATATTCTGCAAAAATGAAAATAATATGCTAATGAGAAGTATACAAATGAGCAGAACATTGCTAGCAATCAGTAAGTTTGTTAGATAACTAAACAAGAAACCGGAGTTTCACATCTCCTTACCTGTTCTAAAAGTGTAAATAGTTCATCAAGTACCAGTACCACTTATTTAATGTTGCTTTACTTCAGGAGCATGCTACATTTGAATTACTCACCAAGTTACATAAGTACTCATAAATTCCAACCTAACAAATACCGAAGTAGTTAGAGATCCTTTTCAAAGTAAAAAGATCCTATCCTCTAGTTGACTACCAATCATGGACCGCCACTATCCATGTTCTTAGTTGTAAGAGAAAAGGAGACTGATCTTGTTACCATGGTGGAAAGGCAAGACTACAAAATACTAGCACATTCGATGATGTTTAGAACACCTAATCCTGTTTGAACAAACTGGTAACTAGTTTCAGCTGCTTAATTTTAGTTCAATAACAGATTTGTGACTTCAGTACTGAACTAGTATTGCATTATGTAACAAGAGAAATAAATTTGAACACACGTCAGAAACCAAGAATGTCATATGAATTATGAAGGCTTATATAAAATACCTGGAGCAATGTAACCATAAGAACCAGCAATGGCAGACATGCATTCTGATGTCCCTGAATCTTGCAAGAACTTAGCAAGTCCAAAATCAGCAACATGAGCTTCAAAGTTGGAGTCCAGCAGAATATTGTTTGATTTAACATCACGATGGAGGATCAATGGAGAGCAATCGTGATGGAGATAGCAAAGACCCTTCGCAGCCTCCACTGCTATCTTATACCTGGTATCCCAGTGTAAATGACCGCCTTTCTTGCCATGAAGCATTTCCCCAAGGCTCCCATTAGGCATGTACTCATAAACCAATAGATTTGTCTCATGATTCGAGCAAAATCCTAATAACCTAACAATGTGCCTGTGTCTGATCCTCCCAAGAGTCTGTATCTCTGCATTGAACCCATGATCATGAGAGGAACCCCTGCTCATAGCTGGCAACCTTTTAACGGCAACATGTTCCCCACTCGGCATTACCCCCTTGTAGACTATACCAGCACCTCCTTTTCCAATAATGTTATCCTCCTTCAAGCTGTCCAAAACATCATCACACATAAAATCCAAGCGCTGGAAAGCAGTGAGCTTCCAGGCACGAGCCTCACTTGCCTTCTTTAAAGATCGGGCCTTTATAATAGCAGCAACAGCAAACACAATAGAGCAGACAAGCAAACCAATAACAAGTAAAAGCTTCATGGAAGGCGATAAAGCTCCTCGTTGGTGAGGTTGACTAACCCCATCAACAACACCCTCTTTGCAAGGACCCAAATAGGGTCCGCAAAGATCTGGATTTCCCAGAAATGAGGTGTAATTGAAATAACTAAACTGCCCAGTTCCCGGAACTAAACCAGAAAAGTTGTTATATGAAAAATCAACAGAAGTTAGACTCTGCATACTAGAGATAGGAGCAGGAATACTCCCAACTAAGTGGTTTCTTGATAAGTTCAAGTAGTTGAGTATCCTCATACCTGTGATCTCAGTAGGAATCTCACCCGAAAGCTGGTTCCTGCTGAGATCAACATAAGTTAGCAACTTGCACTTGCTAATCTCCGGTGCAATGGGTCCAGAGAAATCGTTGTGACTGAAATCAATTTTGGATAGCTGCTGAAGCTTCCCTATTTCAGCTGGAATTCGCCCCGAAAATTTGTTCCCATCGAGAAGCAATTTTTGAACTCCAGCAAAGTTTCCAATGCTAGTTGGCAAAGACCCAGTTAGGTGATTATTGGAAAGGCTTATCTGTCCAAGACTTGTAGATATGGATTTAGTCTCAGGAAATGTACCAGTGAGAAGATTATTCTGAAGTTCAACTTGTGAGAGCTGTGGCAAGCTTAAGAGCCTTTTTGGGATTGACCCATTCAGATAATTCTCCCCCATTCTAATCCGACTAAGTGATTCACATTGGCCCAAAGATTCAGGAATTGGTCCAAACAAGAAGTTCCCAAGAGTGATTATTGTCTGCAGATTTTTACCCGCGCACATGTTTGGGGGTAAATTTCCAGTCAATTTATTGGAACTGAGATCAAGATTTTTGAGCTTACTGTTTGTGCCTAGCCCCTGTGGAATGCTTCCAGTAAAATTGTTTTCCCATAGTTGCAACACTTCTAGCTCAGGCAAGTCCCCAATAAACTCCGGTATTGACCCATGAAGCTTATTCCGGAAAAGATTCAAAAGAGTGAGATTCTTAAGATCCGCAAATGTCGGCGGCACTTCGCCAGAGAGCATGTTATTTGATAGATCTAAAGATTTTAAGCTCTTAAGAGTACCTATCTCCGGAGTTAAAGACCCAGATAGAGAATTCACTTGTAAGAAAAGAGTATCAAGGTTCTGAAGCTTCCCTAACTCCGCTGGAATCTCGCCGGAAAGTCCACAGTTAGCAGCATCAAACCTTACGAGCTGTGATAAGTTTCCTATTTCCGGCGGGATTCCGCCGGAGAAGGTGTTGTAGTACCCTACGTACAACTCGTGAAGCGTGGTGATGTTTCCTATCTCCGGTGGTATTTCTCCGACGAGTTCGTTGCCGGAAACTGCGAGGTACTCTAGGAACTGGAATCTTCCATACTCCGGCGGAATGCGGCCGCCGAAAAAGTTCCCGCCGAGGTGGAGGTGTCTTAAGTTAGTCATCTGATACACGTCAACGGGGAGGTCACCGGTCATGTTGTTGTTGTAAAGGTCGAGGACTTTAAGGTTACGGAGACGGGTTAACTGAGGAGGGAATCCTAAGCTGAAAATGTTATTGGAGAGATTAAGGTAATGAAGATTCGGAATAAACGAGATTTCAACGGGAATGGGGCCGGAAAACTGGTTAAGGTCAACGGAGAGATTTTGTAAGAAACGAAGATTTCCAACTTCCGGCGGAAGAGTGCCGGTAACATTGAAGCCTGAGATGTCAAGAGAGGTCACGTGACGATATCTGTCGCACGTGACACCCTTCCACGTGCAGTGACTAGTGGAGATGTTCCATGAGGCAAGAGCTAACTGTGGGTCGTCGGTAATGGCAGTTTTCAGAGCAAGCAAAGCCTGGTATTCCGGTATGCGGGGTTGTTTACCGGCGGTAAAGTGAGTGAAATGCATAAGAAGAACAAGAAAAAGGAGAAGAAGAAGACGCATTTTCACTCAGTCTATTGCCCACCAACTGTTTGGTTTGTGGTTTCACTCAGTGAGAGTGAGAGAGCAAAAAGGAGGAAGAAAAGGCTGGTGAGCTGTGAGGAGGGATTTGGTTTGGGGTGGGTTTGGTTTGGTGTATATTCTTCTTGCTACGATTTTCGTTCTTTTGTTTTGAGTAAATAAATAGAGGAGGAGATATAAAGAACATTTTTTTTTGAATTATGAGATAGTACTGAATACACGGAAAATTTTATTTTATATCTCATGCAACTGACACTAGTTGTATGAGGCAACTTTTTTATCTCACAGTTTTGTGGATCCAGATTTCTGTGAACCCAGAAGTGTAAGATTAGGATCCATAAATTTGTGAGATAAAAAGGAGTCTCATACAACTGGTGTAAGTTGTACGAGACACAAAATAAAATTTTTGTGCTGAATACTTATGTCTGATTCAGAGGCCCCAACTCTTTCTGTAATGTGGGGAACAAACTTTTTTGTTCCTTAAAATTAAAAAGTTCCAAGCATTTACACTATTATCTTTTCATGGATAAAAGGTACAAAAGCAAGTTAGTAAAACAAGTTTTGGTCTTGCTTTTCTCGTGTTAACAGTAGTTCTCCTTAATAGAGGATTCATAATTAGCAACCAAGCCAAAAAGAGAATTGAGAGGCTTTTCAATTTTTAATATTCCCTTCAATTCGTTTGTCACATTATACAAAAGCAGTCACAGTCAATGTCCCTATTAACCCCTTTAATTTAGGATGTTAAAACATTTTTATTACTTCTTGTAGTTATCTCTTCTTCAGATTAGTTCTCTAGTTGATAAAAAGGTGGTCCTTAAGGTAATCCCTTTCGTCTTTTTAGTAAACTTTTTGGGATAGGGTGTGCCTTGTATATGGAATAAGTAGGAAGAAGAGAACAGAGCTGGAATTTGAATCATGCACTTAAGTAAATACATAATGACATTATTATCATTTAGTGCAATTTTTAATTCCTCTTAACAAAATCTTTTTCCCCTCAATGTTTGAAATGAATGGAATTTTTGTTCGGTGTTATCTACCTAGTGCAATTTACGTCTAGACAATCATGATCAGGGGCGGACCTACATTAGGAGTAGGGGTTACCGGAATCTGTTCCGCAAAATTATTGTATATTTATGTGATGTATATAGCTATATAAATTAAAGGACTCGTTAAATATTTTACTAGTGCCCCCAAAATCACATAAGGCTGCATGGTAAGGTTGGTTGAGTGAACTGCTGAAGCTGCCTTCCTGCTTGGTTTGAGATCGAAGCCAACTTATGCTTTTAGGCTTTCCTTTTACTACTAAATTCAATGATTGTTTTACTTAGTAGTCAATTGATTAAATTTTTTTAATCTTTTTAAAATTCGATTATCATTTAGTACTTGTACATAATAATCAACTTAATTAATATTATTTTTTTTCAAGTCTCTCACTCAAAATCAAAAGTTCAAAATTGTAGCTCTTATCTCTACAAATAAACAATTACGTACAAATCATTCTATCTCCTTTCACCAATAACTTTGTCTCAATCACTTCGATAAAGTATCAACATCTATTGATTCCGACGACGGCGACTAAGAATTTGTACTTTGTTAATAAGTTATAGTAATCGTTGTGGCAAACTGAATTCAATGATTGTTTTACTTAGCAGTCAATTGATTAAATTTTTTCTAAATCTTTTTAAAATTCAATTATCATTTAATACTTGTACATAATAATCAACTTAATTAATATTATTCTTTTTTAAGTCCCTCACTCAAAATCAAGAGTTTGAAATTGTAGCTCCTATCTCTGCAAATAAACAATAAGTTATAATAATCGCTATGGCATACTGAATTCAATGATTGTTTTACTTAGTAGTCAATTGATTAAATTTTTTTTAATCTTTTTAAAATTCAATTATCATTTAATACTTGTACATAATAATCAACTTAATTAATATTATTCTTTTTTAAGTCCCTCACTCAAAATCAAGAGTTTGAAATTGTAGCTTCTATCTCTGCAAATAAACAATTACGTACAAACCCTTCTATCTCCCTTTACCAATAACTTTGTCTCAATCACTTCGATAAAGTACCAACATTTATTGATTCCGACGATGGCGACTAAGGATTTGTACTTTCTTAATAAGTTATCATAATCGTTATGTTTTTAAAGAGATGCACGCCGAAATTTAACGCTAGCATATGACATATTTAAAGACAGTGTGCCCCATTGCACTTAAATTCTGGTTCCGCCTCTGATCATGATTTTATGAAATAAAGTCACTTTGTAGCTTCTCTCATTTTAGGCTTTCCTTTTACTACTGAATTCAATGATTGTTTTACTTAGTAGTCAATTGATTAAATTTTTTTTAATCTTTTTAAAATTCAATTATCATTTAATACTTGTACATAATAATCAACTTAATTAATATTATTCTTTTTCAAGTCCCTCACTCAAAATTAAAAGTTCAAAATTGTAGCTCCTATCTCTGCAAATAAACAATTACGTACAAACCTTTTTATCTCCCTTCACCAATAACTTTGTCTCAATCACTTCGATAAAGTACCAACATCTATTGATTCCGACGACGGCGACTAAGAATTTGTACTTTGTTAATAAGTTATCATAATCGTTATGTTTTTAAAGAGATGCATGCCGAAATTTAATGCTAGTATATGGCATATTTAAAGACAATGTGCCCCGTTGCACTTAAATTCTGGTTCCGCTTCTGATCATGATTTTATGAAATAAAGTCACTTTGTAGCTTCTCTCATTATAGTGTACATGTTTTTCTTCAAGTAGCACAGATGCGTATTAGAGAGAAGTTTGATTTGGACGCAAATGGCTATTAATACAACAACAACAACAACAACAACAACAACAACAACAACAACAACAACAACAACAACAACAACAACAACAACAACAACAACAACAACAATCCAGTATAATCCCACAAGTGGGGTTTGGGGAGAGTAATATGTACGCATACCTTACCCCTACCCCGAAGGGTAGAGAGACTGTTTCCAGGAGACCCTCAGCTCAAAAAGGTAATAGGAGCCGATATGTTAGTACCATAAAAATGCATAATAAAGTAACAGCAATATAAGAGATATGAAGTACAGAATACGAAATACGAAATAGATGGCTGATATAGTAAAACTAGCAGGTAAAGCCCTGCATCAATAGACGACCAATGACATTCTTAGTCTAACTCCTAACTAGCTAATCTCACTCTATTGTGCTGTAGAAATATTCACAACTTTCTCCAAATTGCTATTAATATTGTTGTCTATTTCTGTGATTCGCTTCCTCTAGCTAGAACTATGATACATGTAAGGAGGTAAAAGTATTGAATCAAAAATTAGGTGACAGTAAATATTAATCCTTATTTCTCAATTTATATGGTACATTATTGTTTTGGTTTGCCCCAAAAATGTCATATTTTTATATTTAAAAATAATTTATATTTAAATTTTATTTTATCCTTAATGAGATAATTTAAAATCATACAAATGTAACAAGCTTTAGACAAGTTTCAAAACAATTCTTTTCTTTTTTAAATTCGATGTCCAAGCGCCATATAAATTGAGACGCATGAGTACTAATTATAGCAATTAAGTGATAAATTATTATTTAAAATATAAATTATATTTATTGAGTTGATAAAAATATTCTTCATTTATAACTTTTTCTCATGCAAGAATCATCACCTATGCTCCTTTTACTCTTTTTTCTTCTTCTACAATATCATTTTTCATAGTTAGCAAACAAGTGGAAAAGAACAACTACAAATAACCATTATAATCAACTTCATGCAGTGGCGGACCCAAGTGGTGGCTAGCGGGTTCAACTGAATTTGCTTCACAAAAAATAATACTGTGTATATGTATAAATTAGGATTAAAGTTGTGTAAATTTTGTATAAATACTTATTTGAACTCACTTGACAACTATTATTTTACGACTAAAGTTATATTCTTCTAAGATTGAACCCGCTTGCATAAAATTCTGGATCCGCCACTGACTTTATGGCAGGGTAGTTTGAAATGTGAGTTTTTGATAATTTGCTCTTTGCTTGGAACTTTCATTTTCCCATTCGGGCCTTTACTTATTTTTCAAATTAACGAATATTAAGGGTAAAGCAAACTCAAATCAAAACAAGAAGAGAAGGGATAGGAAAGTGGTACTGTTTTTGTTTTATCGTGCTAATAATTCTGCTTGGTTGGACGTCTGTAATATAATTGTATAAAGTTATGGAAGAACCCAAGAAGTGTCGTTCTCAGTCACACTCTCCTCCTCACTATTCGAGTGCATAACTTCACGTTACAAAAGTACCCCCTCTCCTTAAGCTAAATTTACAACAAGACAGCAAGTCGTAGGACCAAAACGAGGAGATTCAAGACTGCTTTGGAAAGTGATAGATAGGAAAAACCACATCTTTTATGCCCATTTTTACCCACTCCAAGGTTTGTACTTATTGAGAGTCGTAGAGTGTGTCTTAAGAGTTTATTTACGTTTACCAACAACAAAAAAAATAGTCCACTACTTATTAGTTTTAGACCCAAAATTTAGATCTAGATTTAAACAATTAGATTTTTTAATAAAGAGGGTTAATCTTAGCTAATATTAATATCCAAAAGATTATTTAACTAGTGTCGTAGAAGAATGTCACAAAATATATGTAACAACAAATAGTATTCAATGGCCCAAATACAAAGTGAATAGCATTATATGACAGTAAATAGTATATAATGATATTTATGTAAATAAATGCAAGAGAGATAATCAAAAAGGGATAAAATCGTGTGATATTCCTTCTCACAATGATAAATGATTGATGTGTCTTTGAATATTTGGATTATCATTGGATCGGGGAGAAAAGTCAGGTAAAAATCTCAAGAAAATGTGTCTTTTGTATATATGTAATAAAGTAAGAATCTAGAGAATGTCAATATGTTATTCTTCTCGGTGAGTGTTCAATCCCCCTCTACAACTACTTCTCTTTCTATTTATAAGAGGACATGGGCCACAAAAATCCTAATAATATATATTCTAGGAATATTTACTGGAATATTCTTTTTAAAGTCATTTCCCCAAAACTGGCCGTCACTCTTCCGTTAAGGAAAGTACTCATCCTCGACCTTGATCTCTGTCGACTCCTCGACCTAGCCTTCGTTCTTTGTCAAGTCACTTCGACCACTTATTTGTCTTTTGTCGAAATCATACAAACGACACGTGGCAGCCTTCGGAGGCTCTCGTAGTATCGACGTGGCTCAAATATAACTATGACAATTTTTGGCCTATACAGTGATAACGAACTAGACTTAACATATATATTTTTTAGGAATTATATAATCTTTTAATCTTGTAAATAATTTATATACCAATTAAAAATGAAGAGAACTTTAGTGTTAGAAATTAATGGTTTACAATATTGAACTGAAACATGCTTAAACGAAGGGAGATGAACTCACTTAATTTTACCTTATTTGAGATTGAATAGTAACTGTTGTATTATTAGGGAAGCTTATGGGAATGCGCCAAAAAAGGACACTATTTATCAATATTTAGTCATGCTATCAAAAATAGCCGAAAAATTACCAATGATATATAATATTCAAAAAATGTAGGAAAGAAAGGATTTTTTTTCAATGGGTATTGTTGGGATTTTTTCAAACCACATAGATAAGGCAATATAAAAAAATTCACGAAGTTTGAAGGCGAGTTATACCAGTTTGGAGTCAAAATTCATTATCAATGATATAAAATATTTAAAAAATTAGGCAAAATATCTTTTTTCAATGGGTTTGGTTGGAATTCATTAAAAACATATAAATGAGGCAATATATAAAATTTGAGCAAGATTAAAGGTGATTTGGACTGGTTTGGTATCAAAATTCATAGATAAAATTGAGTTTAAAATTCTTCTGCGACACATGTATGTTTACCCGTAAAACGGTACAGTTAAATTTATATGTGGTTTATAGACAAGTGAATTAATTTGATCTTAAAATAATAAGAGAATTGAATAAATATGCGATACTTAGCCTTGAGATGAAGATGAAATAGCTGAAATAGTAGTTCCGGGAGTAGGGCTTTCGGCCACAACAACAATGTTACAACCCATATTCACGTACATTAGTTTATTCCGTAAGTTAACCAACGTAAATCCAAGAAGATATTATCTTTGAGATGATAAGAAGTTAATCATATTGGTCTTAAATGATACAAAGGTGTATAAAGGTGGTTAACAAGCATTAGAAGTTAAACGAATCAAGGATGTTGTCAGCCGTATTTTCGGGTAAACCTAGATGTGCTTAATACACTCAAGAAGTCGTGTTTTAAGGTATTTGAATCATATAATATCCATATAATAAGTCTTGAGGTCAAACGAGTTATGAAACAAAAGTCGACAAAAGTTGTCGCAACTTACGTTCATAATTTTACTTAAACTTTAGGTCAAATATTACTAAGCTTTTCTCCTAATTTACATTGAATTATAGAGTGATCTACCAACCAAATTGAAGATCTATGAATCTAGTTTCCAACACATTTAACCGTTCGTCGATACGATATCGGAGTAGAGAGATATTTGCATTTTCGCGAGACTGCGCCAAGCACCTCTCTATGAATCCCACATAGTCGGTTTAAGATATATATATATATATATATATATATAATATGCCTAGAACCCGTTTAAGTCATTCATTTTTAGTATATTCAGACCTTAAAACCCTAGAAACACCCTCTCAAGTTTCTCTCAAGATTCAATACCCAAACAAAGGGCAAACAACACAAATCAAGTGTCGGGAATCCCGTGGCGCTAGTAAGTTTCTTGTTCTTCTTGTTGTTGCTCATTTTAGTGTTGTTCCAGCTTGTGTGGGAGGTTGTTTTAAGGGCTTTATGTTCTGTAAATACTCCCTCAAGTTTTTAATATCAACCCTAGGTGATTTCAAGCCTTCTAAAGTGATTCTAGTACCGAAAAACCCTAATTGATTGCTAGTTTCGCGTCCTTGTTGTTGTGGCAGCATTGGAGGGATATTTGGTGGATAATTAAGGTCAAATTGGAGTTTTTCTTTCTGTCTAAAGGTAAAGAACCTCTTACTCTACATGTATTTAAGATTATCCAAGTTGCGGCTAAGTTATTGAAGCTAGAACTTGTGAAATATATATATCGAAAGGCTTGGTAGTAATATTGTCGGTTGGTGGACTGTTTTGGGAGGCTCAATATGATTAATATTGATGTTATTTAGGATGTTTGGTGATTGTTTTCACTTGTGGGAAGTCATATAAATAGGGAAGGTGTTGTCCGTTTCATCGTAAAATAGGTTGTGGTTGGTACATAATAGTTACGACGCTTAAACGTTAATGATAGTGTCATTTCTCCTATTGTAGACTAAGGAGTCATGACATTTGCATAGCTTGAGGTTGGGTAGTATATACAAGGTATGTGAGGCTTTTTTTTTCCTTTTTTTGCATGACTCCGATTGTATATGATGTAATGAACGAGCTTCCAAAGATACTCTACTCTTAGAAGCTAGCAGTACTTACATTGTTTCCCTTCTTATGGAGCGATTAATGTTGATATTGCTTCTCTTATTCTTATGTTATCAATGTTGTTGGTACTTCCTGATTCTTATAAGATTCATGATGAAGAGTTAGTCCTAATAACGTGTACAGAGGATACCGACCTTACCTCATTCCGAAAAGTTCAGAATATTATTCCATTAAGTCCAGCATGCATTATATATATATATATATATCTATTTTACTCTACCGAGCTGCGCTATAGATGGCCGAGTACGACACCTATTGTGCAACTACTGATCAGTTGGGTTTTACCGAGCTCCACGTGGCCTGGTACAATTCTACCGAGCCTTATGATAGCCAGGTACGTTTTTACCGAGTCCTCTTTGAGGTCGGGTATGATATGATGATGATGATGCTCACAGAGGTGTGTGTTTTAAAAGTTTATATATATATGTTTGTATCATGCATTTCATGTCAGTAGCCCACAGAGGTACCCAGATGTTATAGGATGTATATTCTTTATCCTTATTCACATTATCGTTCATACTTATGCTTTACTGCTTTGCATACTCAGTACTTTATTCGTACTGACGTCCTTTTTATTTGTGAATGTTGCATGTCGTGCTGCAGGTCCTGATAGACGGGTAGACACAGCTCCCCCATCACAGTAGGCTGCCTAGTTCAGCGGTTATTGGCGAGATCCCTTCTCCGGACTTGTCGTGGTCTTGGTATGCATTTTTGCTATAGACATTATGGGTATGTCGAGGCCTTGTTCCGGCTATGTTGCAGCACTTATGTTCCTTTAGAGACTCATAGATAGGTATCGACTCATGTATAGTTTGGTATGCCTTGTCAGTTAATTTTTGTTATACAGTCTTTCATGGCAGCGTGGTAGCACGTACCTTATATATAGTTTCCTGACTGTCTGGTTATTCCATGTTAAGTATGTTCATGACAGTATCTTTCATTTTTGGTTGTTCATGATCCATATCTACCATTTATATTGATCTCGTCGGTCGTTAAATATAATAAGGTAGGTTAGATAAAATATACGTTGGTGCTCGGCAAGTATGGACCGGGCGTTAGTCATGACCCTCCAGTTTGGGTCGTGACAAACTTGGTATCAAAGCAAGTCTGTCCTAGGAGTTGTCTATGAGCCGTGTCTAGTAGAGTCTTGATTATGGATGTGTAGCGCGCCACCTTTATAGTCAGGAGGCTACATGACATCTAGGGTTGTTACCTTCTTCCTGAATCTAGATCGTGCATAGAGTTGAGTCGTAAGTGTTCGTCTCCAATATTCACCTTGTTTTCTTTCAGCAATGCCTTCGACTAGGAAACGAGCGATTAGTAGACGGCTCGATACAACTGCGAGAGAGGTTACCGGTCAGGTTCCCTAAGCCAGAGCAAGCCAAAGCGAGGTTCAGAGTGAGATGTCGTCTCATACCGCATCTCCTCCATCTCCTCCAAAGGATATTAGGAGGCACACAGCACCTCCAGTTCCTCTGTCTGGTACTACAGACTAGGATATGCAGAGTGCTTTGCAGTTGTTGACTAGCTTGGTAGCTGCTCAGAGGCAGAATACAGGTGCTGCCAATAAACTAGTTAGTACGAGAGTTCGTGATTTTATTAATTTAGACCCTCCAGTGTTTACTGGATCAAACCCCAAGGAGGACTCGCAGACTTTTATTGACCGGGTCTATTGTACACTACAGGTTATGCATGCTAGTGATACGGAGGCAGTACAGTTGTCTTCTTATCGGTTACAAGATTTAGCGATTTTCTGGTATGATAGTTGGGAGAGATCCAGGGGTATGAACGCTCATCCAGCTGTGTGGAAGGAATTTTCTAAGGCCTTTCTTCGTCACTACTTGCTAGTTGAGATACGACGAGCTAGAGCTGATAAGTTCTTGAACCTTCGACAAGGTAATATGAGTGTGCAAGAGTATAGTATGCAGTTTGATTCTTTAGCAAGGTATGCTCCTCATATGGTGGCCGAGATGAGCGATAGGGTGCACCTGTTTGTGAATGGACTGGGACCACATCTGATAAATGAGTGCACAACAACCTCCTTGGTAGAGGGCATGGATATTTCCCGTATTCAGGCTTATACCCAGACACTAGAGGATCGTAAGCATCAGCAAAGGGCAGATAGGGAGCAAGATAGGGGCCAACATAAGAGGGCGAGATTTGCAAGGTATTCTGATAATTTTAGAGGCAGGGTTAGGCCCCAGTCTTCGAGGAGTTCGACGCCACCTGTAGCTAGTGTTCCTCCATAGTTTCAGAGGCCTCAATATGATCAATTTACCTATTCTGGTCCAGGTCAGAGTTCGCAGGCATCAGGCTCGCAATATCATAGGGATACTAGTCAGATGAGACCCCCAACACCACATTGTGTTCAATACGGCAAAGCCCACTTTGGACTGTGCCGTCAAGGTTCTGATGCGTGCTATTCTTGCAGACAGCCTGGCTATATGATGCGGGATTGTCCTAACAGAGGAGGTGGTGGTATGGCTCAGCCGACTGGATCTGTGTCTGGTTCTTCCTTATCAGTTCGACCTCCAGTGCAGTATTTTCAGCAGTCGATAGGTCATGGGAGAGGTAGAGGTGTAGTGCCAAGTTCGAGTGGTGCTCAAAAGTGAACCTATGCTCTAGTAGGTTGACAGGATCTTGAGTCGTCTCCAGATGTTGTTACAGGTATATTGTCTGTGTTTTCTTACGATGTGTGTGCGCTAATTGATTCAAGATCTACATTATCATATGTTACACCATTTGTGGCTAATAAGTTTGGCGTTGAACCTGAACTGATAAGTAAACCACTTGCGGTATCTACTATGATAGGAGATTTTATGATTGCTAGAAGGGTATATAGAGGTTGGACTGTGATGATTTGTAGTTGTCAAACCTCGGCGAATTTATTTGAGTTAGAAATGGTTGATTTTGATGTGATAATAGGAATGGACTGGTTAGCCTCATGCTATGCAAATGTTGACTTTCGTACAAAGATGGAGAGGTTTCAGTTTCCTGGTGAACCCGTTATTGAATGGAAGGGGAACACTGCTATGCCGAAAGGTAGGTTTATTTCCTATCTTAAGGCAAGGAAGATGATCTCAAAAGGTTACATTTATCATATCGTTCACGTTAGGGATGCAGAGGCTAAGCTGCCTACTATACAATCAGTCCCTAAGGTTAATGAATTTCCAGATGTTTTCCCAGATGAACTCCCAGGACTTCCTCCTAAAAGGGAGATTGAGTTTAGCATTGATGTGTTGCCTGACACTCAACCCATATCTATTCCTCCATACAGGATGACCCCGGCAGAGTTGCAAGAGTTGAAGGTGCAGTTGAAGGACTTGCTGGATAAGGGCTTCATTAGGCCTAGCACTTCACCTTGGGGTGTGCCAATTTTGTTCGTGCAGAAGAAAGACGGGTCGTTAAGGATGTGTATCGATTATCGACAGTTGAATAAGTTTACTATAAAGAACAAGTATCCACTTCCAAGGATTGACGACTTTTTTGACCAACTCCAGGGTGCTAAGTATTTCTCCAAGATTGACTTACGTTCAGGATATCATCAGGTTAGGATTAAGGAGAAGGATATTCCAAAGACAGCCTTCCGGACAAAATATGGGCACTTTGAGTTCTTGGTAATGTTGTTCTGGCTAACAAATGCCCCAGAAGCTTTTATGGATCTCATGAATACTGTATTCAGGCCCTTTCTTGATGTGTTCGTGATCGTATTAATTGATGACATTCTGGTGTATTCTCGTTCGGAGGCGGAACATATGGGCCACTTGCGGATAGTATTACAGATGCTTCAGGATCGTAAGTTATATGCTAAACTCTCTAAATGTGAATTCTGGCTGAACTCAGTAGCATTCCTTGGCCATGTGACATCTGATGAGGGTATAGTGTCAACACTCAGAAGATTGATGCAGTGAAGAATTTGCCAAGGCCTACAACACCATCAAAAGTCCGTAGCTTCCTGGGGCTAGTAGGATATTATAGGCGATTTGTAGAAGGTTTTTCCTCTATATCAGTGCCATTGACTAAGTTAACACAGAAAGCTACCAAGTTCCAGTGGTCTGATGCTTATGAACGTAGTTTTCAGGAGCTAAAAAATCGATTGACATCTGCGCCAATGCTCACTCTCCCTGAAGGAACAGAAGGTTATGTGGTATAATGTGAAGCCTCGGGTATAGGTTTGGGGTGCGTATTGATGCAGCGTGGGAAGGTGATTGCTTATGCATCAAGACAATTATAGAAGCATGAAAAGAATTATCCAACCCATGATTTGGAATTGGTTGCAGTAATATATGCTTTGAAGATATGGTGGCACTACTTATACAGCATCCATGTTGACATCTACACAGATCACAAGAGTTTACAATACATCTTCAAGCAGAAGGAGTTGAATTTGAGATAGTGTAGGTGGCTTGAATTACTGAAAGACTATGACGTCGAGATATTGTATCATCCGGTAAAGCTAATGTTGTGGCAGACGCTCTCAGCCGTAAGTCAATGGGAAGCTTAGTACATATTGAGGCAGGTAGACGAGGGTTGACTAAAGAGCTTCTTCAGCTAGCCAATATGAGAATCAGATTGTTAGACTCTAATGACGGAGGTGTTACTGTATAGAATACAGCAGAATCATCTTTGGTAGCTGAGGTAAAAGAACATTAATATGAAGATCCTACCTTAGTAAGATTGAGAGAGGGCATTCAGCAGTGTAAGATTATAGATTTCGAGATCAGAGAAGATGGGGAACTCAGATACCAAGGTCGATTATGTGTACCTAATGTGGCAGGGTTGCGAGAGAAGATTATGATTGAGATTCATCAATCCCGATATTCCATCCATCCCAGCTCGACAAAGATGTATCATGATGTTAAGGAGAAATATTGGTGGGATAACATGAAGAAGTCTATTGCAAAATTTGTAGCCCAGTGTCCTAATTGTCAACAAGTAAAGATCGAACATCAGAAACCCGGTGGATTGCTTCAGAAATAAAGATCCAACCTGGAAATGGGAGGTGATTAATATGGACTTCATTATTGGATCTTATCATAAGTTTGACTCCATCTGGGTGATAGTTGATCGACTTTCAAAATGTGCCCATTTTCTACCAGTTAAGACAACTTACACGGCTAAAGATTATGCGAAGTTGTATATCAAGGAGATTGTTAGGCTTCATGGTATGCCGGTATATATTATATCATACTGAGAATCTCAATTTACGGCTAACTTTTAGAGGTCTTTTCAGAAAGGTTTAGGCACACAAGTGAATCTCAGCACTGAATTTCATCTGCAGATTGACGGATAGGCTGAATGTACCATTCAGACACTTGAAGATATATTATGAGCATGTGTTCTAGATTTCAAGGGGAATTGGGATGACCATCTACCACTCATAGAATTTGCCTACAATAATAGCTACCATTCCAGTATTAAAATGGCTCCGTATGAAGCACTGTATTGGAGAAGATGTAGATCACCAGT
This sequence comes from Nicotiana sylvestris, assembly GCF_000393655.2. NCBI lineage: Eukaryota > Viridiplantae > Streptophyta > Magnoliopsida > Solanales > Solanaceae > Nicotiana > Nicotiana sylvestris. The sequence goes on from NC_091058.1 coordinate 99,052,070, forward strand.
TAGATGGTTTGAAGTCGGTGAAATAGTATATGGGCCAGATTTAATTCACCAAGCCATTGAGAAGGTGAAAGTGATACAAGAATGACAGAGGACAGCGCAAAGTAGGCCTCTTATTCTGATGCACGACGTCATCTGGAGTTTGAGGTTAGTGATTGGGTTTTCCTGAGGATCTCGCCGATGAAGGGTGTTATGCGTTTTGGGAAGAAGGGTAAGTTGAGTCCGCGATATATCGGTCCATATAAAATTCTTCAACGAATTGGACAGGTTACTTATGAGTTAGAATTGCCATCTGAATTGGAATTTGTCCATTCGGTATTCCATGTATCTATGTTGAGGAAATGTAATGGAGACCCTTCTCGAGTCATCCCTATCAAAGATGTACAAGTTACGGAGGATATATCATATGAAGAAGTGCTAGTGGCTATATTAGATCGACAAGTCCGCAAGCTGAGAACAAAAGATGTAGCTTCCGTCAAAGTATTGTGGAGGAACAAGAATATGAAATAAATGACATGGGAAGCAGAAGAGGAGATAAAGTCTAAATACCCTTACTTGTTCTAGAATAAAGATAATGAGGATGTCAGGGAAACGCAGGACGCAATAGAAGGTGAAACAGCTCTATGAGGTAAGTAATAGCTTGAGAATACTCTTCCTTAATACAAAATGGTGATATGCAGATATTGTACATATCCATTATACTTTATATAATATTGTAAGGTTATACGTTGGGCTTAACTGCTTGCAAGTTTGGATAGTGACCAATTTACAGGGGAAAATCGACCGAAAATTTTCGATGGAATCCACGATGATTTGGACTAACCATAAACCCTTACATTCGAGGACGAATGTTCCTAAGGGGGGGGGGGCGTTACAACCCATATTCACGTACGTTATTTATGCCGTAAGTTAACCAACATAAATACAAGAAGAGATTATCTTTGAGATGATAAGAAGTTAATCATATTGGTCTTAAATGATACAAAGGTGTATAAGGGTGGTTAACAAGTATTAGAAGTTAAATGAATCAAGGATGTTGTCAGCCGTATTTTCGGTAAACCTAGAGGTTTTTAATACACTCAAGAGGTTGTGCTTTAAGGTATTTGAATCATATAATATTCGTATCATAAGTCTTGAGTTCAAACGAGTTATGAAACAAAAGTCGACAAAAGTTGTCGCAACTTATGTTCTTAATTTTACTTAAACTTTAGGTCAAATGTTACTAAGATTTTATCCTAATTTACTTTGAATTATGGGGTGATCTACCTACCAAATTGAATATCTATGAGTCTAGTTTCCAACACATTTAACTGTTTATCGATACGACATCGGAGTAGAGAGATATTCGCATTTTCGCAAGACTGCACCAAGCACCTCTCTGTGGGTCCCACATAGTCGGTTTAAGATATATATATATATATATACATAATATGACTATAACCCATTTAAGTCATTCATTTTCAGTATATTCAAACCTTAAAACCCTAGAAATACCCTCTCAAGTTTCTCTCAAGATTCAAGACCCAAACAAAGGGCAAACAACACAAATCAAGTGTCGAGAATCCCGTGGCGCTAGTAAGTTTCTTGTTCTTCTTGTTGTTGCTCATTTTTGTGTTATTCCAGCTTATGTGGGTGGTTGTTTTAAGGGGTTTATGTTCTGTAAATACTCCCTCAAGTTTTTAATATCAACCCTAGGTGATTTCAAGCTTTCTAAAGTGATTCTAGTACCGAAAAACCCTAATTGATTGCTAGTTTCGCTTCCTTGTTGTTGTGGAAGCATTGGAGGGATATTTCATAGACAATTAAGGTAAAATTGGAGTTGTTCTTTCTGTCTAAAGGTAAGGAACCTCTTACTCTACATGTATTTAAGATTATCCAAGTTGCGGCTAAGTCATTGAAGCTAGAACTTGTGAAATATATATCGAAAAGCTTGATAGTAATATTGTCGGTTGGTGGACTATTTTGGGAGGCTTAATATGATTAATATTGATATTGTTTGGGCTGTTTGGTGATTGTTTTCACTTGTGGGAAGTCATATAAATAGGGGAGGTGTTGTTCGTTTCATCGTAAAATAGGTTGTGGCCGGTACATAATAGTTATGACGCTTAAACGTTAACGATAATGTCATTTCTCCTATTGTAGACTAAGGAGTTATGACATTTGCATAGCTTGAGGTTGGGTAGTATATACAAGGTATGTGAGGCTATCTCTTTCCTTTTTTTGCATGACTCCGATTGTATATAATGTAATGAACGAGCTTCTAAAGATACTCTACTCTTAGAAGCTAGCAGTACTTACATTGTTTCCCTTCTTATAGAGTGATTGATGTTGATGTTGCTTCTCTTATTCTTATGTTATCAATGTTGTTGGTTCCTGATTCTTATAAGATTCATGATGAGGAGTTAGTCCTAATAACGTGTACAGAGGATACCGACCTTACGTCGCTCCGAAAGGTTCAGAATATTATTCCATTTAGTCCAGCATGCATTATATATATATGTATCTATTTTACTCTACCGAGCCGCGCTATAGACGGCCGGGTATGACACCTATTGTGCAACCACTGATCAGTTGGGTTTTATCGAGCTACACATGGCCGAGTACGATTCTACTGAGCCTTATGATGGCCGAGTACGTTTTTACTGGGTCCTCTTTGAGGCCGGGTACGATATGATGATGATGTTGCCACAGAGGCATTTGTTTTAAAAGTTTACGTATATATATGTCTGTATCATGCATTTCATGTCAGTAGCCCACAGAGGTACCCAGATATTACAAGTTGTATATTCTTTATCATTATTCACATTACTGTTCATACTTATGATTTCCTATCTTTACACACTCAGTACTTTATTCATACTGACGTCCTTTTTATTTGTGGACGCTATATGTCGTGTTGTAGGTCCTGATAGACGGGTAAACGCAACTCCCCCACCATAGTAAGCTGTCCAGTTCAGCAGTTATTAGCGAGATCCCTTCCCCAGACTTGTCGTGGTCTTGGTATGCATTTTTGCTATAAACATTATGGGTAAGTCGTGGCCCTATTCCGGCTATGTTGCAGCACTTATGTTCCTTTAGAGGCTCATAGATAGGTATCGACTCATGTATAGTTTGGTATGCCTTGTCGGTTGATTTTTGTTTATTCCATGTTAAGTATGTTCATGTCAGTATCTTTCATTGTTGGTTATTCATGATCCATATATACTATTTATATTGATCGCGTAGGCCCTTAAAGATAAAAAGGAAGTTTAGATAAAATGTACGTTGGTGCTCGACAAGTATGGCCCGGGTGCTAGTCATGACCTTCCAGTTTGGGTCGTGAAAAGTAATGAAATAAAAAAGTAAGAAGATAAAATTGTATAAAGTTTTGAATAGATTATAGCATAAGTTTGCCAGAAAATTCGTGTCCTTTTAAATGATAATAGAGCTAACTATTTGTAGCTGCACTTAGGGAACATGGTCCTAGGATCATGCCCCTCTTTAATCTCAATTATGAGGGCCATTGAAGAATGTGTAGTGGAGGGCATGAATGAAAAATTCTTTATAACGGATAGAGTATTAGATGTTGTAGAATATTTTCCATTAAATGCTACCGGGTGGTAGGCATTTATTGCATCTTCATGAGCATATTTCCTTCCGGTAACAGACGGAACAATTGTCTTCAGGTTTAGCTATCATCTACCTTCAGCTCAACGTGTCACTCCCTTATGCAATCACTTAACATAACGTTTTTTACACTATACATATAGTCTCTCTGCTTTCCAGTGGCATAATTTTGTGTCACCGGGAAGTTGGTAAAAACATTCTTTTTGGCGGGAATTTCACTGACCCCTTCTGAAAGCTTCTGACGGTTGATTAGACACACGTCTTTCCGCATTTAATGCACCAAACACATGTTATCCCACGATTTAGCATAACTTTTGCCAGCTATTGAGGTAAGTATGGCCACTAGTTTAGCCGCCTAAACTTTTACTTATGCGCATCAATATCCTTTATTCACACCTTATAATTCTCCAAACTCTCTTCATTCAACTTGTACTCTGTTCTTAAATCTTTTAATTCTTTTCTTCTCTAACATAAAATGGCTTCTTATTCAAAAAACCTTTGTTCCTCAAAGAACAAAATCAAAGCCGATGAAGTTTCTCCTCCTACAGTAAGCACCATCATCCCTAGAAGTCTTGTCACAACTAAAGACTTCAAAGAGAAATTTTCTTCTACTAACCCTCATACATGGGTCGTTGGCAGATATCCTTCTTCCATCCGTCCTTCCAGTATTCCTGCTGTGAAGAAAGATTGTCACTACCAGGATTTAGATATTATTACTCCTGATTTGGCGGAGCGGGTAAACTTACCCAAGAAAGGTTTTACATACTTCTACACATATCCCTTCACCTTGGGGACGTTTTCTCTGAATGGAGAGCTTGACTCCATTATTGCATAGTTTTGCCTCCGCTGCCAGGTATGTTTGGCACAGGTGAGTCCCTCCTTGTGGAGGACGATTGCTTGTCTTCGGCGCTTGTGCCAAGAAATGAGGGAGGAGCCAACCCTAACTCAAGTGATGAATCTTTATTCCCCCAAGATCTTCCGTGAGGGATGATTAACTTCAGCAAGTGAGGCCACCATGCACTACTATCCAGCATGGATGATAATAACGACCGTGGGTGGATGGAATGGTTTGTTTCAGTTGCCACCAGTAACATTATCCCGACCTCGGCTCTGCCTTTCCCAAAATTATGGAACCGCACTCACAAGTATATAGTTTGTTTCTGCTTTAGTTAAAGATCGTTCCTTGTCTTATTAACTTTTCTTCCTTTACTTGTCTTAGCAACTTGGCGGGTTCTCCTAAGGTTGAGGCTTGAACCAATGGGTTCAAAAAAAATTGGACGTTACTACGCCCGAAACCCGTACGTGGAAAGAGTTAACCCTGAAATATGGGTAGAAGTCCAAAAATCATAGTAAGTTGAACTCATATCGCCTTTACCTTTTCTTATGAGAAAGTTTTCTGATTCTTCTCTCCTGTTGAATATAGGTCTACCCAGGGCTCAGTTGTCGTCCCCGAGGAGGACATTTTGGATGATCTTGCTGATGCGGCAAGGTTGCTGCAGAAGGCTTTTTCGTAGACAGGCGTCTCCGGGCCTACTACTGGTATGAGTGCTTCTTCTCGGAGTCCCCAATCAGAGAACAAGAAACAAAAATAAGGCATTCCTCCACGGCCGGGGGAAATAATAAGAGGGCAAAGAGTGCTGCCCCGGAGTCGTCTCTGGAAGTCGTGGTGACGAGTCCTCTGCCCGGGCCATTCATAGATACTGTGATGATTGACGATGTTAGAGAAACTAGTAAGGAGGGAGATTCTCTACATAGAAGACGATGACATTCCTCAACTTAACAAACTTCTCAATCTCTTGAGTTAGTTATACCAACCAAGGACGATGCCTCGACGCTCTGAGGGGAGCTTGAAATGGTATAAAATGCCAACTCCCATTTTCGTATCTTGATCACTGTGCCTGGTATTATGGGGCTGAGTATCGTGTCCTTGTCATCTTCGGTTGATGAGCAACCAACAACCAGTACTGCATTTGCCGCAGCTGCTTCTCACCCTTCAACACCATCAGTTTCATCTCTTTCTTTACCAACTCTTCCACCAACAACTGCTACATCATCTCTATTGGCCTCATCTGTCTGAGAAGGGGATGTTTCTCTCCCCCAGTCCTCAGTTCATGGGAATTTGGGGCAAAATTATGCTGTCCCCTTAGAAGATCCACAAAGGACGAGAAACGTTACTCTCTCAGTCTTTCCTAGATGCAATTTGTTGTCCCCGCTGGTGGAACTTGCTAACTATCTGAAGCAATTGGCTTTAGAGAAAGATTGAGAAAAGATACAGGCTCTCTCAAGAGAGTGCTTATTGAACAATGCTATGCACAACACCGCAGCAGTATACTCTTCACTTCCTTCGTCATGTTTTCTATCTTTGATTTAGTAGTATTTTGATTTTGCCTTTCTTGTTTCGCAGGCCAATTCCTTTGCTTTCGAGGGTCTCCAAATGTTGATTCGGGAAATGGAGGAACTTATCTCCGAGCGATATCAACTTTTACCCAAGCGGGAATAAACTATTGTTCGCCTCTATGAACTAGAAGCCAAAGTTGATGAGGTTGTTGTGTTAGAGGTTCATTTGCAACAAAGAGAGCAAGAAGTGGAGACCTTTAGCCAATAGATTTCCCCGCTGAGGGTTCAATTTGAAGAGGCTAGAGTTAAATGGGCTGAATTCCATAATGTTGTTCTTGCTGCATCCGATCGTGAGGCTACCTCTGCTGAAAGATTAAGCAACTTGGAGGAAGCCTTGAACTCCAAAACTGAAGAACTTGCTACCGCCGTTGTGAAATATGACCAATTGGAGGAGAAGTATAAGAATACCATTGAGCATAATAGAATTTTCAGCTTTATTGTCCGCGAACTCGACGTTAGCCTCAAGTCCACTAGATCCGCCCAAGAAAAACTTTCTGCAAGGTTAACCAACTCAAAGAACAACTCAAGCGCTAAGCGGCTTCCTTAGTTGTTGAAAAAACATATATTATGTACAACATGAGGCGAAAAAACTTTAAAGAGGCTAAAGCGGGTGTCATTACCTTTGATGCCGAAATTGCTAAGCCCGCAAGCTAGAGTCAGCTGCTAAAATGGGTCTCTTGGCAAAGCCTGATGCTTTCGGCTCTTCTGGTGTTGGTTCCGAATCCCCGGGAACTAAAGAGGAACCGGAGGGCAAAGATGTTGAAGGCCAAACTGATGAGGGCCAAGATATTGAGCCAGTGGCGGATCTACCCACTTCCCCTGGGGTCGCAGATGCTTCTCTTCCTCCGGGTTCCGGAGATGCAACAGTTTAGCTTTTCCTTTCTTTTCCCAACTTTTTTGCTTGTGCTGTTTTGGCACATTTATTATGAATAAAAACATCTTTTGCTCAAGTATTGCATGAGTCTTTCCGCGTTTTTTTGCTTGAACATTTATGCAAGTTTTGATCTTTGCATTCTTTCTTGCTTAAGTGTTTTTGCGCAAGTTTCACTGTTTGTGTCTAATTATGCAAGGCTTTGGGTATATTCCCCTGAAAGCATTTGGATTTCGGGCACAAATTCTTCCGAAATCAATCCTTTACCGTGAGGATTTTTATAAGAGAGGGCCCTCTTATGTTTACGGTGCTTTTGAAGAGGACGTCTCATGTTCATTATGACACTAGCATTTAAAGTACTTGTTTAACTTTTAAATGACAAAATCAATTCATCGGTTAGACAAGAAACAATATAGAAATAAAAGGACTTTACTTTATTCCTTCCATTTTCAAAAAGTACATAAACATTCGTTATGCTAAAAAGAAATTGCCATTTCTTGTGGCTAACTTGTATAATTTGTTTCTAGGGGGCTAGCCGTGCAGTCCTCGGTCCCGATGATATAACTATGTTTCTGGTTTTCATATTCTGGTCGATGTGGATGCCATTGTTACCATATCCTCATATCATCCATCCCCAGTGTTCGAATGTGAATTGGAACACTGGAAGTTTTGCACCTTCGAGGACTTCAATAATAAATTGCTAGATAATCTTCAGTTCGGTAACAAACTTCACTTCCCCTTAGGAATTTATGCTATCGAGCCAAAGACTATCTAACAATCCCCTAGTGGTTTGCACTTGCGAACGGTTGGGTAATCTTTGTTCGGTAGCAAACTTAACTTCCCAGTGGGAACTTTGCTACCGAGCAAAGATTATCTAACCGCTCCAAAGTGGTTCTTTGCTTTTGTGCCTTGCCATTAAAAGGTCTTATTACTTGTTACATCTCGTGCGTTTAACAAATTGACGCCATTATATACATTTGATATGGTATTTTGAGTGGAATATTTTTGTAAAATAGTTTGAAAAAACTATATGATTTTATATAGTTATTAATATTACTACTTTCGAATATGCTTTAAATTATACACATAATATGAGAAAGTTTATGAGATTTTCTTTATTGTAAAGATAGAAATTATTTTCTCACAAGAAAAGAATGTTATCTTTTTACCATTTTAAGAATTAAGCATACAAAAATGTTTACTCTTTATATGAGATTAGGAAAATTAGAAGTTGAGAAGATATGTGCATTTTTTTACACAGATATTTTAATGAAATAGTAGTGTGTGTATTGATTTTATATGGTACCACATGACCATAATAGTAAGGTGTATAAAGTATATTAAAAGTGAGTAGTACTTTAAGTAATTTGAGATAATTCTTAATTAAGTAGATGAAGACTGGATAAAGATTAACCCCCACGTGGCAACACCCCATCCCCATTTATGACTCTTTAAGTCATTATATAGGTGGAAATATTAGAGATGTGAGATTTGGCAAGATTTAATAACGTGAGTCACCTATCCTTTTAGTAAAAGAAAACTATTATAATACTTAAGGAGCTTGAAAATCACACCTCCATTCTTAAAGACATGTAAGATTTCAAGGATTTTGCAAGAATGGAAATATTTGTAAGTTTCTGCATTGTGGATTTGGTGAGGAAAATACTCCTAGCAATGTTGAGTATTTTGATGAGATTTTGCGTGTGAAAGCTTTACAACAACGGCAAGGATTTTGCAATTATAAGGGGTACGGTGCAATCTTTCTCAAGGATATCATAAGGATTTTTCTCTACTTTGATCCGGTGTTACATGTTCTTCGCAAAAGACTTGTGTTAGAGGAATTGTCAAGAGAACCAACTCAGGTATGTTAAGGCTAATCCTTCTTTCTTTTGGCATGATCCAAGTAACGATACGTAAATGTAATATTATTCCATAAGTGGTTCTACTCTTGGTAGTTAAAGATGTTTATGTTATTCATTCCCGTAAATTGATATTCAAGCATGTCTAAGTATGTATCTAGTTCCCTATTGAGGTATTTGATAAAGATGTTAATGTTCATAATATAGTAATAAATGCATCTCCATGCATATGCATTTACCATCGAGCTACGATCGGTTGGGCAGTTACATATTTATCATCGTGCTACGGCTGGTCGGGCAGTCATGCATTTACCATCGGGCTACAGCCGATCGGGCAGTTACCACCGGTTGGGCAGTTATGTATCATTATTTACCACCGGTTAGGCAGTCATACATTTACCACCGTGCGACGGCCGGTGGGGCAGTTACCACTGATCAGTTGGGTAGTCATGCATCATAAGATATGGATAATAGTCTCAAAGAGAAACATGGTATATATATGAGTATAATAAGCATGCATATATGGTGGCACATCAGAGATTCAGGTTGATTCCTATATATCCTTAATTAATGTTGACTTGCTGTTATCTTTCAATTCTAACTTACATACTCAGTACATTATTCGTACTAACGTCCTTTTGTTGGGGATGCTGCATTTATTCCTACAGGCATAGATAATTAGTTTGGCGATCCCTCATAGTAGATGAGATTGGCATTCAGCGAAGGATTGGTAAGACTCCACCTCATTCGGAGTGCAGCTGTGTCTATGAGTCATCGTGTTAGAGTTCTGCTACAGACTTATGGGTAGGCCGATGCCCTATCCCATTTGATGTCAAATAATCTTAGAGGCTTTGTAGACAAAGGTTCATTTTGTACAGTATGTCAGAGGCCTTCACGACCCATATGTATTCATGTTTTAAGAAAAATGGTTCAGTGAAACAGTATTTTCCACTTACAGTTGTACATTATGATTGTGGCCATGTGGGCGCATGATAGTTACGAAAGGAATGAGTTCAGCTAACTCGACCTATGTATGTTCTAGTTTTGGTCGAACGATCTTGAGTTATAGAGTGATTTCGCTGGGGCCAGTACGACATCGGGTGCCAGCCACGCCTCCCCAGGTTTGGGGCGTGACATTACTGTTGTTGAAACCTTCTTCGTAGTATGCTTTCCATTGTTGCCTCATTAAAAACCTTGCCAAGAAAACCCAATTTGGACAAAAACTGGACAAGGGGAAAAAAGTGTAGCACATACTTTCAGTATATGTGATGTTCGTTAGTGGCGAACGCAAAATACATACTTAAATATGCTCACTAATCGAATATAGTATAATATAATATCGTATTCACATGGATTGGATTTAAACATCGTTCTTGTAGTTTCTAGGTTGATTGCTATTCAAGATGATCAACAATTGATATTTATTTGATTAAGAACTAAAGTTAACTAAGAATCTATGGTTATTGACTAATGACAATCGAATAAGAAGCAAGCAAAGATGGTAATCAGTGGGAGAAAACAGGATTTTAATAGGATAGGTGCAAGACAATTGTTTGGGATCTAACTCTAGATAATTCACTTCTAATGTTCAATTGAGTCTCTCGAATTCACTCAATTATTAGTTCACACGTTTAGTAGATACTCCTCTCTCGATTAAGTCTCAATCTCACAAGATGAACCAATTTAAGCTCTGTGAAGATATGCAAGAATTCGTGGTAGATGGTCTTTAGGAGAACCTCTCTCAATTATCCTCCTAACCCGGTTTAGTCAACAATTCAACTAGACTCTTTCAATTACTAAGAAGAATTAATGAATTCAACTAACAAAATATAATGCAAAGATATCACAAATTATGCCTCTCTCAATTACATGAACAAGTGAATATAGATGCAACAGTTAAATCATCCAAAACGATTTAATACATAAACTATAGTTATAATCCACAAACAATCATCAACACACCAAATCCATTAAACCCTAAAGAGAATTACTACATAGACATGGAGCAATACCTCACAAATATGTTTAAAGTATAGAAAAACATAAAATCATCCAAACTCGTATCTTGAGTGAGGATTGAATGATGAATTCCTTGTGATTTTTCTTCTCCAACTCTTCCTTAGCCTCCTTAGGTCTAAGATGTGTCAAAAGTTCAGAAAATAATATTTTCCCATGTATTTATACCAAATAGGGTCAGGCCCAGACGAAACCACCTTCTCCTAGCCAAAATAGGAAAATTACTCTATAAAAATTGCACAGGTGCACCGGGTGGGGAGACGCACCGTGCGGGGCTTTAGTGAGGATTATTAGGAAGCTCACCAATTCAACAAGCAGCAAAATTACACTGCTGCGTTGCACTATGCCTTGCACCCTGTGTCGCACTAGTGCAAATTTCTCAGAGTACGACCCAAATCTTGCATTTTGAGTCCTCTACCCCCGAACACGATCCTGACTTAATCCCTTTGGCTTTTACTTAAGCTTCAAAGCTCCAAATAGCTCGAATTAACTCCGCAATATCTACATAGCTTGAAATCATTCATACAAGGCATAAAACACACACTAAGTTCAAAACACTACCAATTAAAGCTCATAACAAGTGAAGTGCAGTGAATTAGAGTGCAATAAGCGACTAAAATACGTAATTATAGCCTATCATCAGTCAACAATAATTTCTTTTAAGGTGTGCCACATTCCAGATGTTTGGCAACTTTTCTCCATCCTGATTTTCCGACTCATATGAACCGTTCCTGGTGACAACTGAAACTCGGTAAGGGCCTTCCCATGTTGGACCTAGCTTTCTTGTGTTGAGTTCCCGGGTGTTTTGGGTTACTTAGGACCAAGTCTCCCACTTTGAAATTACGGAGGTTGGCTCTTTGATTATAATATCTTTCTATTCTCTGCTTTTGGGCTGCCATTCTTATATGCGCCAAGTTCATGCGCTCATCGAGTAGCTCCAAGTTGACAAACATTTCTTCGTTTTTTGTCTCTTCACTTGCTTGGAAATATCTCAAGGTAGGCTCCCCTACTTCCACCGGGATTAAGGTTTCTGCTCCGTACACAAGGGAGAAATGAGTTTCTCCTGTGCTCGATTTGGCCATTGTTCGGTATACCCATAACACTCAAGGCAACTCCTCAGGCCATTTACCTTTAGCTGCTTCCAACCTCTTTTTGATATTTTGTATAATCACTTTATTCGTCGATTCTGCTTGACTATTTGCGCTTGGATGATAGGGAGAAGATGTGATTCTTTTGATTTTCAAGTCTTCAAGGAACTTTGTGACATTTACGCCTATAAATTGTGGCTCGTTATCGCATGCTATCTATTTTGGGTATTCTAAATCTGTACATTATGTTCTCTCATAAGAAATCCACCACCTTACGTTTGCCGATCTTCTGATAAGGACATTCTAACCCACTTAGAAAAATAATCAGTTAAAATTAAAAGAAATCTTACCTTACTAGGAGCTAGCAGCAGTGGTCTGACAATATCTATCCCCCACTTCATGAACGACCATGGAGATAGAACTGAATGCAATAGTTATGCTGGTTGGTGTACTAGTGGTGCATAGCATTGACACTAATTGCATTTTTGTGCGAAAGCTTTGGCGTCTTGTTCCATTTGGGGCCAATAATATCCTGCCTTTACGAGTTTTAGTACAAGAAGTTTGCGCCCGAATGATTTTCACATATCCCTTCATGGACTTTTCGCATAACATAATTAGCTTCGGAGGCTCCCAAGCATTGGGCCAGCGGGCCTTGGAAAGATTTCCTGTACAATTGGCCTCCTTTGAAGCTATATCGTGTTGCTTTGGCGCGCAGTGCCCGGGATGCCTTGGAGTCTTTGGGAAACTTCTTGTGTTTGAGATAATCAATAATCTCATTCTTCCATTCCCAGACCAAATTAGTCGTATTCACCTTATAGCAGCTATCTTCATCCAGAACCGAGTGCATGAGCTGTACTACCGTCCCGAAATCTGATCCCTTCATTTTCATTGATGAACCGAGGTTCGCTAATGCATACGCTTCTGCATTTTCTTCCCTCGGGATATGCATAATTGACCACTCCCAGAATCGAGCAAGTAGAGCCTGAACCTTCACTACGTATTGTTGCATGTGCTCCTATTTGGTTTTAAAGATCCTGTAGACCTGGTTTACTACCAGCTGGGAATCACATTTGATTTCTATGACCTCAGAATCTAGTCCCCGGGCCAATTTGAGTCCTGCAATTAAAGCTTCATACTCTGCTTCGTTGTTATTCAAAGGGGCCGTTCATATGGCCTGCCTTAGGGTTTCTCCCGAATGCGTGATTAATACTATGCCAAGCCCAAACCCCTTTACATTGGAAGCTCCATCCGTAAATAAGGTTCAAGCTCCTGATGTCGATTGTGACACCATCACTACTTCTTTGGTTGCTAGAGGCAGCAATCCCGGACTGAAATCGGCCACAAAGCCGGCCAAAACTTGTGACTTAATCGCAGTCCTAGGTTTATATTCTATGTCAAATTCACTCATTTTGACGGCCCATTTGGCCAACCTACCTGAGAGTTCGGGTTTGTGAAGGATATTCTACAGGGGAAATGTGGTCTCCACAGCTATCAGGTGACATTGGAAGTAAGGCCTTAGCTTCAGAGCGGTGACTACGAGAGCTAAGGCCAGCTTATCCAAATGCAGGTAGCGAGTTTTTGCTCCCGTTAAAATTCTACTAACGTAATAAATGAGAGATTGCATACTTTTGTCCTCATGAACTAAAACGGCGCTTACTGCTACCTCCGAGACTGCTAGGTAGATTAATAATTTTTCACCTTCCTCCGGCTTTGATAATAACGAAGGGATTGACAAGTACATTTTCAAATCCTTCAAAGTCTGCTGGCATTCCAGGGTCCATTCCAAGTTTTTTTTCTTTTTGAGCAGTGCGAAAACGGTGGCATTTCTCTGATGACCGGGAAATGAACCTGCTCAATGCATCGGGAAAATTCATTAACTCGTGCCCGACCGTTGCATCAATCATTTGATCGATGTTTGGCAGCGGGAACGAGTCCTTTGGGCACTCCTTATTCAAGTCCTTATAGTCTATGCACATGCAAAATTTATTGTTCTTCTTAGGAACTACTACTATGTTAGCTAGCTAGTCTGGATACTTTACCTCTCGGATCGAACCGATATCAAGTAAGTGAGTTACCTCTTCTTTGACGTATTTATTTCTGGCCTTTGCAATAGGGCATTTCTTTTGTCTTACTGGATGGATGTTGTGATCCAAGCTTAACTTGTGTATGTCCACTTCCGTAGGGATAACTATAATATTCGCATGCGACCACGCAAAATAATAGGCATTAAATTTAAAAAATTCAATAAATCCATACCTGAGCTCGGGGTACAGTGCTATCCCCAAGTGGAACTTCCACCCCAAGAACTTTTCAAATAATACAACTTGCTCAAGCTCTTCCACTGTGGACTCTGTTGCGTCCGTATCTTTTGGTACCTGGAAATACCTTGGCACCTGATAAGATTCTGATGCCTCTTCCCCCTGGTTGACTTTACTTGATTAGAGATTAGGCACCAGTTCCTATAATTTCTATGCCGCATGTTCCTTCCCTTTGCTACTAGAGACCGAAATTGTATTCATCTCCCTTGATGCCGATTGATTGCCTTTAATATGTTTAACCCCCCAGGAGTTAGGAATTTCAGCAACTTATGATACGTTAAAGGCACGACTTTCATCTCATGCAACCACGGTCTTCCCGGAATAATGTTGTCGCCTATGTCACTGTCCACAACCTCGAAAAGGATCATCTTCATCACCCCCTCGGCATTTGTGGGCAGCAGGATCTCTTCTCGAGTTGTCACGCTTGCGAGGTCGAATCCGGCGAGGAGTTTTGTGGCCGGAATGATGCTTCCGGTAAGTTTGGCTTGTTCCAATACCCTCCATTATATAATATTGGCCGAACTCCCTGAATCCACCAGAACACATTTGATTTTAAAATCTAATACGTTTAGAGAAATTACCAATGTGTCGTTGTGCGGTTGTAACAATGCGTCTGTATCTTATTCCGTGAAAGTAATGTTATCTTCAATGACTTCTCGGAGTCTTTTACTGTGGGTTACTGATACCTTCGTCTTTTTTGCCATCGAGAAGGTAACCCCGTTAATCTCGTCCCCCCTCTTCCCCCCCCCCCCCAAAAAAATATTATCTTGATCATCTAGCGCGGGGGATCATCTCCTATTTTTAAGGACTCTGTGCTATCACAATTGTGACCGTAATAGTTTTTGGCCCGGTCACTTAAGAATTTCCTGAGATGACCATTTTTCAGTAGTGTCGCCACCTCTTCATGCAGATGCCAACAGTCCCCAGCTGATGGCCATTCACACCTTAAATTAGGGTCCCTCTGGCTGGAATCGGATCTCTTCGGCTTCGAGAACCGTGCTTCTTTAATGTTATTCATTGCCGATACCAACTCTACTACACTAACATTAAAGTTGTATTCTGATAGCCTGGGATAGGAAGGATCTCGAGAACCTGACGTTTCTTTGTCATGCAATGATCTGTTGTTCCGACCGCGATCAATTCTTCTATCAGTAGCGAACCTGTCTACTGTCCGGAAACCTCTATCGCGTCCTTCGGCCCATTCGTAGGGCAAAAATCGGCCCCTCGAAGATCGTCTATTTGTGTCGAAATCGTCTTTTGATTTTTCTTTATTCTTCTCCCAAACTTTAGCCGACACCGGAAAACCAATCTGATCATCCTCAATCCTTATCTTCGACTAGTGCCGGTTGTGTACATCTGGCCAAGTCATCGCTTGGAATTCGAGCAAGCTTACCTTCAACTTCTGAGAAGCATCGGAACTTCTCGGATTCAAACCCTTGGTGAACGCTTCAGCCGCCACTCATCCGGGACAGCCGAAAGCAACATCCTTTCCTTCTGGAATCGGGTTACAAATTCCCCAGCAACTCAGACTCTCCTTGTGCAATTCTGAATATGTTAGCCTTCCGGGCCTACACCTTTCTAGCTCCGACATGAGCCTTAATTAATGAATCCACGAGCATCTCAAAGGAATCTATGGAATGCTCGAGTAACAGCGAATACCACGTCAAGGCTCCCCTCGTGAGAGTCTCTCAGAATTTTTTCAGCAGAACAGATACGATCTCATGGGGAGCTAAATCATTCGCCTTCACCAACGTTGTATAGGTGGTAATATGCTCATGAGGGTCCGAAGTCCCATCACATTTTGGCACGTCGGGCATTTTAAACCGCTTCGGGATTAATTCTGGTGCCATGCTCGGTTTGTACGGTAATTGAGTGTACTTCTTTGAGTCTGGTCCTTTTAGCACCATGGTGCACCCGAGATTTGGTCCATGCGGGCGTTCACTTCCCTCATAAACCGTAAGAGTTCGCTTTTGAAGGGATCGCTTTCGTTGTTGTGACCAGATCCACTCCCCCGGCCCTATCAAAGCTGACCTCATCCCTCAGGGTGTTGTTGTCGACCTTCTGGCGTTGGTTGAT
Source organism: Nicotiana sylvestris (assembly GCF_000393655.2). Taxonomy (NCBI): domain Eukaryota; kingdom Viridiplantae; phylum Streptophyta; class Magnoliopsida; order Solanales; family Solanaceae; genus Nicotiana; species Nicotiana sylvestris. The sequence goes on from NC_091058.1 coordinate 99,068,298, forward strand.
TTGCGGAAGCAAGAGGAACTGGACCTTGACCATTCGCGTTATTGTAAGCACCCGATAACCTCTACTTTAGTTCTGTCATAACCTTATCCTGCCGTGTGAGATGGCCTAGAATGACCTCTTGTTGCTCCTGCAGGACCCTTACCGCTTCAACAACATGCTGCTCCTCAGCATCATCGGGAGTCGCCTACCGAACATGTCGCGGGTACCGCCTGCCGTGGACCGGCGTGGCATCGTTCCCCTCATTGCGAGTATCGCTTTGAATCCTCATGCTGAGGCTGGTCTCCTTGGGCCTCAAGATTGTATGTGTTGTCAACACCATTATTTGCCATTTTTTGCTAAGAACAAATAATGAAAACACGTTAGTAAAAGAGGCAAGGACCAACTAAATTACACGATTGTCTAGGCCCCCCGGTGGGCGCCAAACTATTTACCCGTAAAATAGTACAGTTGAATATATACGTAATTTCTAGACAAGTGAATTAATTTGATCCTGAAATAATAAGAGAATTGAGTAAATATACGATACTTCGCTTTGAGATGAAGATGAAATAGCAGAAATAGTAGTTCCGGGAGGAGGGCTTTCGGGCACAACAGTAATGAAATCAAAAAGCAAGAAGATAAAATTGTATAAAGTTTTGATAGATTATAGTGTAAGTTTGCTAGAAATTTGTGTCTTTTACAATGATAATAGAGCTCACTATTTATACACCTAGAGAATATGGTCCTAGGATCATGCCCCTCTTTAATGTCAATTATGAGGGCCATTGAAGAATGTGTAACAGCGGGCATGAATGAATTTTTTTTATAACGGACAATGTACTAAATGTTGTAGAATATTCTCCATTAAATGCAACTGGGTGGTAGATATTTATTGCATCTTCATGAGTACCATTCCTTCCGGTAATAGACGGAATAGTTATCTCCGCGTGTCACTCCCATATGCAATCACTTAACATAACATATTTTACCTTATACAATGTATCACGCATGTATCTCACACACGAGTATACATGGATATACGTGTGATTACATTTGATACATATGTGATACACAAATGATACGCAGTGTGATACACATATAGTAATTTTTTTCATTTCCATCTTCTACTTTAAACTTTCAATTCAAACCACTCAAAACTCTGTAAAAATCGCACGGTATAGCCAGTTTTCGAACGGGTCATTCAAAAATAACCAGCGTTTACGAAGTTAATGAAATAGCCACTATTTTGCTGCAACAGAGACCGGTCCAGCATAATATACTAGAGTTCGGTGCACCTGTGTATGAACTCTAGCATATTATGCTGGACCGTTATACTTTGCTGACTCCAGTATAATATATTGGAGACTGGAGCATCGGTGCTCCAAACTCCAGTATATTATGCTGGACAATTGTACTTGTTGGAACTCCAGTATATTATGCTGGAGTTCCAGTATATTATGCTGGAGTTCCAACATACTTATCCTGGAACTCCAGTATAATATGCTGGAGTTCAAGCATACTTATGCTGGAACTCCAGTATAATATACTGGCGTATTTTCCGGGTTTTGAACAGTGTTTTCGCTCAGATTTATCTTTATATAAAAAGTTGCTAAATTTCGATTACTTTTGAAACTGAGCTATTTTTGAACGACAAGTTGTAAATCTGGTTATTTTTGAATTTCTCCCCAAAACTCCACCAAGTCATCCCAAAATTCAGATTCCTTAAAATGTACCCAGTATATTCCAACAACACCCGCTCAAAAGAAAACAAAATTTGACTTCTTTTTTTTTTTTTTGCTACAAATATCTATTTGACTGATATCGGTAATATTATATAAATGGACTAATTTCCCGTATTATTATTAGAGGAGATTGATCATTGATTTGGCTACGTTCCCAGGTTATTTTGGTCATTTCAAAATCTGGTTCCAGCTGTCCGTTACTTTCCTAACTTGGACTATTTTGAGTATTTTCAGTTGGGTGCGATAATTTATACTATCAACTAAAAATGGCATCGGGCTCAGTTAAATGCTACGTAGCCCGATGCTCTCTCCAACCCACAAAACACGTACTGTAATTTCAATCTCCTGCTTCTCCCTTGTCTTATTACTAAGTTTTTATAAGGTCTCGAAGTTTGTTCACCTTGTCCCCTAGTCATTTGGCTTTGGACATATAAACATAAACAAATGATTTTCTCTTTGTTTTTTTACTATTATTTAAATTGAATCGTTATTGTCTTAGGTTAATCATAATTAATGAATTAGGGGGAAGTAATTGTGTGATCTAAACTTTGTTAAGTAGGTCATTATCATTAGATATATCCCTAATTGTATCCTAAATTTTAGAAGCCGCAAATGCGTGCAATCTGTCATTAGTATCTGTCGTCCGAATCATTCTAGGTTAATCATCCTGTAATATAGTTTATTAGTCAATTTTATGAAATAATGTACCATATAATCAGGTGATCGATACGCCCAAAAAAAATATCATGCTCAATATTTTCTCAAAAGCGTAATAATTTCTCCGATTAAGTGATAAATTGATGTGTTTTGTGCCAATGCACTGCACAAATGCTCTGCTTGGGCAAAATTTTAGAAAACTTTAAAGAAGTGTTTAGTAGGCTGTCTATATAAAATTTCTAAGTGCTTTAAAGTGAAGCATTTTTAAAAATTTAAATATTATTTAAGGTTTAAGTAATTTTCTATTGAAAAAAATATAACACAAACTGCTTTGCATGGTCAAAGGGCTCTTAAATTTCATGGGGCAGAATCTAGTTTTATGTTAAAACTGCAGAACAGCACGCGGGTCTCTAGAAAGAGAACGTGTAAGAGAGACAGATAATCATACCTAATTAATTATGATGATTACTTTTATCTTTATCCTATGGACCGACGAAATATTATGGAGGGGCAAACATCAAACTTTCTGGCATACATTGCCCTACATTTTCCTTTACTTGGTCCTTCCCCTGGTCCATGCCAATCTTACAAAATGAGTATATTGCTACCTTAGATGGACTTGTTTATAAATATTTAATACAATTATTTCGCTGGATCTCAAATTATTACTAACCACTCCAACGTTATAAACTTCAAAATACCTCTCACTTTTGAAAATTTGATGGCCTTTTGATTGCCATACTATTTTCGTCCATGCTAATGTCGAAAAGTTCCTAGTAATTAAAAAAAAAAAAAGGTGAATCATTTGCTACAATCTTATGGAAAAGGGTCTTACTGTGAAATTCAGAGCGGATCCAACTTTAAGGTATGAGTTCCCGAGAACCTATAGCTTTTGTCCAAATTCTATATTTATATAAAAAAAAAATCCACTAAATATCTATCAAAATTTGACTAGGAATCCAATTATTATTGTATATATAATTCGAGATCGTTATAGGAACCCATAAACTTCAAATCCTGGATCCGGCTCTGGTGAAATTTCGTAGACGGATGCTAGTGAATTGACGGATACATGTATAATATCTAGCTGAAATACGTATACGTGAGTAAATGGTTTCTAAGGAAGCAAGTAAATAATTATATTTTCATCCATGCCAAGTTGCAAACCATTTCTAATGACTCGGGAAAATCTTTACAAATTTTAGTTTGTATAAATTCACAAACTTGATTCTCAATTCACGTTTATTTTGTCAGTGTTCGTCCTTTCTCCATCTGTAATTCTGTTAAATGTGAAAACTAAATTTCAAAGGCAAGTAACACTTATAAAAATTCAAAGAATCCAAAGTGGTCCTCCTACTGTAGTGGGCGTGGGGTAAGAAAACCATGTTCGTTTTCCCAACTTCAGCTTAATGGTTATGGGCTTTGCATATGGATCTTGTCTCTCCCAATCCAGAAAGTCTGGACAAAGGGCCCAACTTCCATTGGACGCATTAGTTGTTTGAAAGTAACAGTTGGTGTATATGGGCACATCAAGCAGCAGATTTCATGTAAAGTTTTGAGGGTGCCTTTGTCTCTATGCTCGTTTTCTTTCATTTATTATAGAGAGGTTCCTACAGATAGATATACTAATAACATGCTGGAATTCTCTTTGTAGTTCCTTTAATTCAAACCTTTTTCCCAGAAGTGAAGGTAACCGTATATGTAAGACAACAAGCAAGACATTGTTTCAACAAATTGGTGTTTTACCTTAGCTGCTCTAGTCCTTTTCAATCTCTCTGTCGCATTTTTATATATATAATAGTGGGGACTGATCCTTGTGATTGCACCATCATTTCTATCTACAAAAAGTATATCTTACTTGGAATATGCAACTCTCGTAACACACTTTTGTTTTACGTGTAAAGAGAAGAAAATGTATCTAATTAACTTGGCTGAATAACAATATACACCAGAGGCTGTGAAAGACGTTAAACAGGAGTCTAAGGCTACGTATTATATGGAGAAGTACTGATATCTGTGCTTGATTAGTATATTCTTGGATATCATTATTGTGTAATATAAGGAACAATCCAACATATACTACATCAATTTTCTTGATTTTCAGCATTTGATACAAAGGAACATAATAGAGAATTCAGAAACTATGAGCAGCGCTTGCCCTTTCTTATTTTGCAAACCTACCACTTGTTGCCTACTCAAACAGACAGTAAATCATGAAATGCAGATCCTTTGTTTAATATAAAATAATATACTGAAAACAACATCTCAGTGGATCCGAGGATGTGAAAAAATACGAACAAATAAATAAATAATTAGACGCTGCAATCATATGAACCACCCAAATGTAACTATCTGTCACGGCTAAAAGAACTAAGTTACTATGAAGTTCGAGGCTTATGGTTGTGAAGCTGCAATAAAGATGGAACTGGCACCAGAACCGCCATGAGAATGTTCAATAATCACATTGTCTGATAGTTCATTGCCAAGCATCTCCCACACACTGCTATGCAGATAGTTCCTGAAAACGCGATAATGCTCGTAGACACCACCTTCTACTGTAATAATGCTAATCCTATTAGAAAGCCTTCCTAGTTTCTTTACAATCCCCACGATGCCAGCTCCAACTAATCGAGCTCCACGTTCTGCTACAACATCACAGACCTCTGCAACTAGTTCTCTTGCCATGGTTGTAGAGTTATTTATCTGCAATCAGCAGATAACTAATTAGCACGGTAGCAAAAACTTGTCCATATAATCTACTTATAAATAATGCACATTGAAACCACCTAGACGAAAAAACACTTTAACTAGAGAAATCACATGTTCAACCCCCTCCCTTACCACAAAAATGAAAAACTAGTATTGGAGAAACTGTAAGAACATTTCTCAGGAAATTACTACTTAAATTTGACAATTCTGATGTAAAAGCCCTACCCCAAAAATTTCTGTCAGTTTCTCATCAATTACTTCATAGTCCTCTGATGTGTCTTGATGCATAGCAGCCATATCTGGGGACCTGCCATTAACTATAGCCAATAATACAAAAGATAATGTGACAGTAATTATGAAGTATGGAGCTCCAAAATGCCAATTGTTTCAAGCTGATTTTACTGCCAATGTCTTATGACATTTACTAATTACTATACACTACCAAAAAAACATACGTAAATGATATCTGTCACAATTAAACTGAAGATGGAGAAATAGTTTCTTATCCTGGCTACTTGGGTGGTGGGGCAATTTCCACATAGACGGAGGACAAATGCAACTTCTGAGTGCAGTTGATGGGGAGAATTTCATTTTGAAAGAAAGAAAGAAAATCTACTAGTATTGAGTTTCTAATAAAAAAAAACCATAAGATCCAATCAACCTGTACATTGGATTAGAAATAATCAACATTTTACCTCAACAAGTATGGAATTGCTAGCTTAGGTGGGACTCTATCTCCAAATAAAGATGATTCCTGAGCCATCTTTAGTAAGACTCTCCTGACAGCTTCTCCTAAATATGTACCCGAAATAAGCTTCTCAAATATCTGAAGACAAAATGAGATTAAGGAGTTAATGGAGATCACAGGGAACCTGAGGGGGGCAGAAAAGTTAAGTGTCCACCTGGCTACCAGGATTTGAACTTTCGGCATCTAACGATGTATCAAATTCGGTAATTGGAAGATGGGAGGACCTAAAATTCCCCCATTGGATATTAATTGCCTGCACAAACAAGCACTATAGTGAAACATTGTAAGATTTTATTAGCTGGTATACTTAAAAGCTGTCACCAGAATTTACTATTTCTTCTGGTTTTGGAGCCTGATCAGGCCATTTTACAACAGATTTTGCTGATTCTACATACGCAGCATTAGTGCCCATGCCCAGAGTGACTGCAGCCACACTCTCTTTACTATAGTACCTTCCTCCAGCCAAAATTCCTATGGTGTCATCAACCTGCGGAATTGCTATTTGAATCACATTCTATGCAAATAATTGTACCTTTTCCGCTATACGAGAAAGGGAAGATCCCAGAATTTTTACCAGGGCAAAAACTTGCTTATCAACACCGTGCTTCTCCAAGGCGAGATTGATTTCATTCAACAACTTGTTCCCTTCCTGAGATTACGATGTAGTAACGTATTCATGTTCTATCTATATTCATGTAAACACTGTGAATCAATAATTATTACTCAAGCTTGGAAGGGAAAGTACAAAGACTTAATCATCAAATGAGCCATTTTGCTTGATAACCGTATACACCTCAATTTCCTTTCTTGTAGCTGAATCTTTGAAAGATGTTGTCAATTAAATCTGACTGTTTTTAAGTCCAAATGCATGGGAAACATATTTGTTTCAGAGAATCTTTGTCCCTTAGAGATTTAAATCTACTTAGGTATAGAAAGACTCAACTGCGTCTCCAAATAATGAATCCTTCCATTTAATGGCTGTTTCCTTGGAGGCAGCTACTTCCCCAATTGTAGGTGATACAGTAAATCCCAGATTTTTCTCTCCTCCTTGCAGACCTTCACTATGCATGGAGATGAATTTTCCAAGCTCCACCGTTATCCAATCAAATAATTCCTGAAACAGGTTCAAAAGGAAGATATTTCATGAAACCTTTAGCAACAGTAAACCTCATAGTTTGACACTAATTGACTGGTGATGACTACTAGTCAGAAACTATTTCGACAAACTTCAATAGAAAATTTCTTATACCTTTGAAGACCTTGATGAAATTAAAAGAACATATAAGAAGCAGAAAAAGAGATAGGACCTAACATCATCATTTAGTAATAAGAGACTGTGGATTTCCGCTATGGGGTTTAAATAATAAAAGTTAAAACATTAAAAGGGACTATGCCAGTAGGAATTGAACCAACACACAAAAGTTTTGACCCCCTTAACCACTAAGCTATGCTTTTATTCTGTAGCAAGGAGATTCAATACATGATATATAGAGGCGGAACATGGATTTTGCCTTATATGTACAATGTAATTTTCCGGCGAAGGGGGTGTCCCTAAATCCGCCCATGATGAGCGACCTATATGACTACATTAAGCTTATGACGCATGGCATTTTTCATATCTGAATCAGCATTTAGGGCTGAAACCTTAAGTGACTAAAGTGAAATGAAAATGATGTAATATAATAACTGCAATCTTAAATGCTTTACAAACTTTGGCTAGTACCATACTTATTAGTTGTCATTTCACCACATATTGAAAGATTTAAATATAAAAAAGACATCAAAAAAGAAAAAAATTGAAACAAGTAAAACTTGAAAATTCAACAAAATAAAACCAGTCATGGACAAATTTAGAATGAAATTATCATGTTTAACATGTTCCATGCTTTTTTCTTTTTCTTTTTGAAGGCAACCTATTCTATTGAAGGAGCAGGTTGTTAGCCGTTTGGAACATTCTTCGTAGCTCTTCATTTGGACTGTAAGATCGAAATTGTTAAGGATCTTATGCAATGTGGTATACCTGTTGGGAATAAACCCCCATAGAAATAATATTCACGGTAATAAAAGCAGAATAATAATGTAGCACTGAGATACGGTAATTAACAAGAATAAAAGAGTAACAACGACACCAAGATTTTTACGTGAAAAATCCTTTTAATAAGGGAAAAAAAACCACGGCCCCGAGAGGAGCAACTGATATCACTATAGTAAGGAATTTTACACTTTGTAGGTATGAGTAAAATACTCCAAAGACCACTACAACACTCAAAAGAAATAACCTCTTTTGATATTCTCACATCACTACAATATCGCTCACTCTCTATTTTCCTCACAGACTATTTTCTTATACCCTATCTGTGAAACCTCACTCTTTCTTTCTCTCTTTGTTGGTGTGAAGAAATGAGAGTTGAAGCTCTCCTTTTATAGCCAAAGCTTCACTCTCTAAAGCCTACAATATTTGACAATTTACACACACTTTTCACAATTCAACAAAGTTGGCTACCAAACCAAAGAAATTCAACAAGGTTGGCTACCAAACCAAACTAATTCAACAAGGTTGGCTACCAACCAAACCAAGTCAACAAGGTTGGCTACCAAACCAAAGAAAACTCTTATTAGGCACATGCCTAATACTTCTTCAATGAGATGGACATCATCAATCTCCCCCTCCAGTCTCATTCATCTAGAGGAGGTAGCACTGTCTTCTAGTTTGAGTGCATGCCGACAAGTTCTTTGCATAGCTCGAACTTGTTCCTTGGTACCACCTTGGTCAGCATATCTGCGGGATTCTCACTTGTAGAAATCTTCAAGACTTTTAGAGATTCATCATCTACCATTTCTCGAATCCAATGATATCTCACATCAATGTGTTTGGTCCTTGCATGGTACATAGAGTTCTTGCTAAGGTCTATTGCACTTTGACTGTCACAATAGACGACATACTCCTTCTGATGCAATCCAAGCTCTTGAAGGAATCGCTTGAGCCATATCATCTCCTTGCCAGTTTCTGTAGCGGCAATGTACTCTGCTTCAGTTGTTGAAAGTGCAACGCACTTCTGCAACTTAGACTGCCATGATATAGCTCCCCCTGAAAATGTAAATAAATATCCAGTAGTAGATTTTCTGTTGTCAATGTCACCTGCCATATCAGCATCTGTATAGCCCTTCAAGATTGGATCAGATCCTCCAAAGCACAAACAATCTCCCGTGGTACCTCTCAGGTACCTGAGTATCCACTTGACTGCTTCCCAATGTTCCTTTCCAGGATTTTCAAGAAACCTGCTGACAACACCAACTGCGTGAGCAATATCAGGTCTAGTACATACCATTGCATACATCAAGCTTCCGACTGCTGAAGAATAAGGAACTTTAGCCATGTTCCCTTTCTCTTCCACTGTTGTAGGACACATCTTTTTACTCAACTTTAGATGACCAGCAAGAGGTGTGCTGACTGGCTTAGCATTCTTCATGTTGAAGCGTTCTAGTACACGTTCAATGTACTTCTCCTGAGATAGCCACAACTTTCTACTTGTTCTCTCTCGAACTATCTTCATCCCTAGAATTTGTTGTGCTGGGCCCAAGTCCTTCATATCAAATGACTTGGACAGATCTCCTTTCAACTTTGCTATCAACCCCTTGTCTTTTCCTACAATTAACATGTCATCCACATACAACAACAATATAATAAAGTTATTCTCAGAAAATCTTTTGAAGTATACACATGGATCAGAATAGGTCTTTAGGTATGTTTGACTTTTCATGAATGAGTCAAACTTCATGTACCACTGCCTTGGTGCCTGCTTCAATCCATAAAGACTCTTATTCAATTTGCACACCATGTGTTTCTTTCCAGCTACTTCAAATCCTTCTGGCTGCTCCATATAAATCTCCTCTTCCAAATCTCCATGAAGAAATGCAGTTTTCACATCCAACTGCTCCACTTCAAGATCTAGGCTAGCTGCTAAGCTCAAAATTGTTCGAATAGAAGTCATTTTGACAACAGGTGAGAAAATTTCGTCAAAATCAATACCTTTCTTTTGTTCGAAGCCTTTAACCACCAATCGAGCTTTGTATCTGACCAGCTTGCCATTTCCATCTTTCTTGAGTTTAAAGACCCATTTGCATTTGAGTGGTCTTTTACCCTTTGGAAGTTCAACCAGCTTGTATGTGCCATTTTTCTGTAGAGATTCCATCTCTTCTTGCATAGCTTTCATCCACTGGTTCTTTTCTGGATGGGACAACACCTCCTTAAGACTTTCTGGCTCCCCCTCATCACTGATGAGGACATACTCTGTGGAAGGGTACCTGCATGACTCTACCCTTGGCCTCTCTGATCTCCTCAGAGGTTGAGGTTGTTCTTCTCCCTGAGTGGGGTGCTCCACTTCCTCGACACCTTTATCAAGTTGCTCCCCCTGCTTAATAACCTCACCAGGTTGCTCCCCATGCTCGGAAACCTCGCCGATCGTACTTTCTGCACTTGTGGGATTGTTAGAAGTAGAAGGAATAGTAAAAAGGTTAGGAATTATATCATTCTTCGCCTTTTTTAACATATCGGCAGCAGTTCCAACTTCACTTTCTCGGAAGACTACATCTCTGCTTCTGATGACCTTCTTCTTTACAGGATCCCACAATTTGTACCCGAACTCTTCATCTCCATATCCGATAAATATGTAGGGAATAGATTTATCATCCAGCTTTGTTCTCTGCTCTTTTGGTACATGTGCAAAAGCTCTGCAACCGAACACCTTCAGATGCGAGTAGGACACCTCCTTGTTGGTCCAGACTCTCTCTGGGATTTCAAACGCCAACGGAACTGATGGACTCCTATTGATCAGGTAACAGGCTGTCTGAACTGCTTCACCCCAGAATGACTTAGGCAGTTTAGCCATTCTGAGCATGCTTCTCACCTTCTCCACAATGGTGCGGTTCATCCTCTCGGCTACGCCATTGTGCTGTGGGGTTCCAGGAACTGTCTTTTCATGTCTGATCCCATGACTTGAACAATACTCTTCAAATTCCCTTGAAGTGTACTCACCTCCATTGTCACTTCGGAGACGCTTTAGCTTTCGACCCGTCTCCCTTTCTACTAGAGCATGAAACTTCTGGAAAACTTGAAACACCTGATCTTTGGTTTTCAAAATATAAACCCATAATTTTCGTGAAGCATCATCAATAAAAGTAACAAAATATTTGTTACCGCCCATTGATTCAATTTCCATTGGGCCACAAACATCAGAATATACTAAATCAAGCATATCCAATTTTCTTTCAGACAATGTCTGAAATGAGACTCTATGTTACTTACCAAATAAACACTAGTCACAAGGTTTTACCGTTGTACCTTTGGCATAAGAAATAAGTGATTTCTTGGCAAGAATCTGCAATCCCTTCTCGCTCATATGACCCATTCTTTTGTACCACAAATCTGCAGAAATCTCATCTTGTGCCGCGTTCAATTCACCTTGGCATATTTCTGCATTTGTCCGGTACAACGTGCCACGAGCAACTCCCTTTACAATCACCAATGATCCCTAAGTGAGTCTCCACTTTTGATTTGCAAAATAGCTCTCGTATCTATCTCGGTCTAAAGCAATTCCTGAGATCAAGTTCATCCGCAAATCAGGTACATGCCGCATATCCTTTAGAACCAATGTGCATCCAACATGTGTCTTGATACAAATGTTACCAATCCCCGCAATCTTTGAATAACTTGTGTTACCCATTCTCACTGTGCCGAAATCACCTGCTACATATCTGCAAAAAAGATCTCTTACCGGTGTGGTATGGTAAGATGCCGTTGTGTCAACCACCCATTCTGACTCTGGACCTGACAGGTGCATGCATTCCTCTTCCTCATTTATAAAGAGGACAACATTATCATTATTTTGCACCATGGCGGTTGTGTTGTCGTCATTCTTCTGGCCACTAGTTTTACCTTTGCCCTTCCTTGGATTTGGGCAATCTCTTTTGAAGTGACCTGGTTGATCACAGTTGTAGCAATTTCTGGCTCTTGATTTGGATCGGTTCTTTGACTTCCCACGAGCTCCGGATCTACCATAGTTGTTCGAACTCCTTTGATAACTTCCTGCCTCTACCTTCTGTGATGAGAGCATGTCCTTGATTTTCAGGCTTCTTTCTCATCTTCTCATTGAGTAAAAGAGCCGATGTGACATCTTTCAACTCAATAGTAGTCTTACCGTGCAGGATGGTTATTGCCAAATTATCGTACGAAGATGGCAATGAGTTGAATAGCAAGATGGCTTTATCTTCTTCCTCGATTTTCACTTCGAGGTTGGCAAGCTGTGTGAGTAGTCCGTTAAACACATTTAAATGTGACAAAAAATTCATACCTTCACCCATGTGTAAGGCGTATAACTGCTTCTTCAGGTACAATTTATTTGTCAACGTTTTGGACATGTATAGGCTTTCCAACCTTGTCCAAATTCCATGTGTAGTATCTTCATCAATGATGTTATTTACCACATCATCTGATAAGTGCAACCTGATTGCACTAGTAGCTCTTTCATTCAAGTCAGCCCAATCCTCAGCTTTTATGGTATCAGGCTTTTTGACATCAGCATCTAGTACCTTGTGTAATCCTTGTTGGATGAGCAGATCTCTCATCCTTCTTTGCCATGTTGAGAAACCGTTATTTCCGTTGAATTTTGCTACCTCATACTTTACTCCGGACATTTTTATTTTTCACCGAATATAGTACTACCGATAGTGAATAGTATTTCAGTGAACGAGCAGAACATGTGCTCTGATACCAGTTGTTGGAAATAAAACCCCACAGAAATAATATTCACGGTAATAAAAGCGGAATAATAATGTAGCACCGAGATACGGTAATTAACAAGAATAAAAGAGTAACAACGACACCAAGATTTTTACGTGGAAAACCCTTTTAATAAGGGAAAAAAAAACCACGGCCCCGAGAGGAGCAACTGATATCACTATAGTAAGGAATTTTACACTTTGTAGGTCCGAGTAAAATACTCCAAAAACCACTACAACACTCAAAAGAAATAACCCTCTTTTGATATTTCTACCTCACTACAATATCGCTCACTCTCTATTTTCCTCACAGACTATTTTCTTATACCATGTCTGTGAAACCTCACTATTTCTTTCTCTCTTTGTTGGTGTGAAGAAATGAAAGTTGAAGCTCTCCTTTTATAGCCAAAGCTTCGCTCTCTAAAGCCTACAATATTTAATAATTTACACACACTTCCCACAATTCAACAAAGTTGGCTACCAAATCAAAGAAATTCAACAAGGTTGGCTACCAAACCAAACTAATTCAACAAGGTTGACTACCTAACCAAACCAAGTCAACAAGATTGGCTACCAAACCAAAGAAACTTTTATTAGGCACATGCCTAATACTTCTTCAATGAGATGGACATCATCAATACCCTGCTTTCCTTAGAAGCTATAATGACTTGTAAAGAGTTAATCAAAGACCTTTACTTCCAATTCAGAAAATTTGATTATCCAACCTGCTACTATATTTATTTCAGTTACTTGGTAATGTTGAAGAAGTATGTTCTTTCATATGGTTCAGGGTCAGTATCAAGGTAAGTGGTAAGCTAATCATAGCCCATAACGAGTACGTAGTTAGAATCATTCATCGGTCTAAAATAATTAAGGAGGAAATCCCAATATAACTAAAATTTTGGACAAATTAGGAATTTCATCATAAAATTACTTATTATTATAAAATATGTTTCGAGCGATAAACGAGACATATTGCTACAAGTTACTAGCAAATAACACTTCTATTTATTTATTTATTTATTTATTCTTGTTACAGTACGAGGCAATGGACAAACCTGGGAGCTGCCCTCTATTATGTTTGGAGGAATTTGAATTTCTTGCCTATATAGATCCGAAATGGGTTCATTTCTTCCAGCAAGACGTGAAACGGGTGGTTCATTTCTTCCTCCAAGACGTGCTTGCACGATGATGAAGTTAGTTCCGCGAAGATTAATCCCGTAGTATAGACCTTTCTCATCTCTGACACCACATATGTAAACAATTAATGAGCAACTAATAGAACCATGCAATTCAAAAATTAAAATGTAGGAGCAATTGTCCTAATCACAAGAAATATTCTAGAATAATGGTACTCTGCACTTACGGACTTAAAATTCTATATCCACATCTACTTAAAATGGAATGCAAGGGTAATGCGATATTTAATTCTTTTATTCAAATATCAAGGGTTCAAGTTGGGTGTGTGTTTTCCTTTCAAAATTTCATCCATTGATCAAACTAATTTCAAAATCTAAATGAAACCACCTATGCTTATAGTTTAGTGGTATCAGTGAGAGTCTTTCACGCAATAAGGCGTTGATTCAATTCTCACGATCCCCCTCCCCTAATCCCCCCAGTATTATTAAAAAAAAAGCATATATAACCTACAGGCTACAGCAATGGAAAATGTAATCAACATTAGAGAAAAAAGAAAATTAAATTCAATCTTCTCTACTAAGAATGAAAACTATAGTACCCTGTGGGTAGTGAAGCTAAGCAAGAAGGAAGCATTTGGAGGCTGGATTCACTTGAAGTTAGACCCGATTGCATCTCAGTCACAAGATCATCAGCAATTTGCCATAACTTAGGAACAGGGGTCGCACATTCTCTTGCAAATTTTCGAAGAATGCGCTGTGCATGCCTCCACCGTTGCTCGCTTCGCCTCTTCCATTGCCTCACCAACAGCGCCGCCGCTACGACGGTGGAAACCGTCGTCACTGCTGCCAACACCACCACGTCCTTCCTCATTCTCTACTTATACGTTATTTCAGATAAGTAGTTTCTGATATTTTATTAGAGTTGTAGTTTCTTTTACATCCATGCATCTGATTATTTTTTCTAATTTAATTTTTATGTTATCAAAGATAACTGATCCACGATCCGTGGAATGAAGAACGAGTTTCATGGCAAAACTTGTTCAGTGAGTGTATTATCCAGCAAGGTCGGGTTAAACCCGAACTCACGATGGTGGGCTTTTGGGCCTAATAACGTTTCTTCTAGCTTTTATGTTGGGTTTGAGATTCAATTGCAGTTCTGTTTGATCAACAATTTTTTTTTTTGGGTCACTAGCTCTGTTTTGTTAGATAAGTAAATGGGACATTTGCATCTATACCCGCTTTTTGGTCACGTTTTAACTTATACTCGCTTTGCAAAAAAAATTACAAGCGTACCCACTTTTCGCGTAACTTCAGGCATACGGGCCTGAAGTAGCAAATGCAATCACACAAACTTTAGCATTCTAGTAGACAGGCCTGAAATAGCAAATTGCTGAACCAAGTGGTGACTGAAGTTTTTGTTTGTAATTGCTGAACTTAAGCATCTAGTAGCTGAAGTTTTATTCTCTGTTTGCTGAAGTTTGTTCTCTATTTGATGAAATTTTTGTTTGTAATTGCTGAACTTAAGCATTCTAGTAGTTGAAGTCTTGTTCTCTATTTGCTGAAGTTTTTGTTTGTAATTGCAAAACTTAAGCTAGTAGCTGAAGTTTTGTTCTCTATTTGCTGAACTTCAGCATGTTTTAGCTGAAGTTTTGTTCTATATTTGCTGAACTTTAGTACGTTTTAGCTGCACAAACCATGCTCTCAAGATATGCCTATAAATTTTCTGCTTGAAGGGATTCATTATAGTTTGACTATTTTTAGGATGGTAGTCATTACTCAACTTTCTGCTAACATCTTCAGGCTTTAGATTTTTCTTGTGCAATTAGTGTTATCGCGCCCCCTTTTTTCCCTTTTGTGGGAAAGTCCGGATTTCGACATTCATAGGGGAACAACTCGTTTCCTTTTGGGAATTGGGTATTTGAAGAGTCGTCACCTAACGGATTATGGTGCGTTAGAGAACCTAGAGCGATTAACTCATGTAACTAGTTTGCATTACCAGAGATTAGAGTAAGGACTCAAAATAACCTTGAGGGGAAGGTATTAGGCGCACTTTACGGTCCACAATAGTGGGTCCCGACCGAACTCAAACTATGTGAATTAGTCATTTAACAAGCAAACAAAGCTCAACACATATTCACAAATAAAGGCATGTTTTGACATTCTAAATACATATATGATTCAGGTAATGAAAGCAAGGGAGAGGTTTAAACAACTTGCACATGTATAAAGAAAAGGAAGTTTATAAAATTTAAACACATAGGAAGTGGGAAAGGGAAGTTCTAAGTTGATTAGCCTACAAGATCATACCCATGCAATGCCCGGTAATCACTCTTCAATGAGGGGCTACATGTGACATTAGCGCGCGATCATCATATCCTTTTACTACCCATTACCCTCCCCATAGTGGTTATAAGCGAGTTTAATTAACGACTTCTAAGTGTGCTGCTACCTGTCCCTTCCTTATGGTACTGGAGGAATTAAGGACCACTAAATCTGGACAGTTCTAGACAACCTAAGGGTTTTTTAAAAGGTAAAAATCTAGGCGACAGACAAATAACTTGTAGGACAAGCAAATAGGGACAAATAGTTAGAAGGCTCACATTTACCTCTGCATGTATATAGACAATCAAACAGCGCGTCTAAAGCACAGACTTTCAAAAGAAGTTCAGAAATCCTAAGGACGTGATATCTAGATGAACATCACAAAAACAGAACATGCAGTGTTTGTTTTTAGGGAAGTGGTAGGATCCTAACCAGTTTGCCTACTGGTTTTGCAGTTTGTTAAACCTGAATGATTTCACATATAACAGAACTGGTTTCACAATTATTTAATGCCCTAAAGCTTGCCTAAGTGCGTATATGCAGTCACAATTCTGGGAAAACATTTTGAAGTCTTTTATCCTATAGACATGCTTTCTAGTGATACTAACTAACACAACGTTGAAGGCTATCAAAGAAACAAATAGGATAATTAATAAGATTGATTCAAGGCTTACAGGCGTGAGTTAAAATTAAACTGATTTTAGATCCTATAGGCATGATTTCTATAATTAAAGCTGATTTTAAATCCTATAGGCATGATTTCTAAAGAGATAAATTTGAATATATGCCGTTATGAAAATTGAACCTTAGTTATTTTATTCCCTATATGCATGGTGTCTAGTCATGTAAAGTAAAGTAGGGAGAACTTATTTCAACCAAAGCAAACCCTATAGGCACGTTGTCTAACATAGCACATGAAAACCAAAATAAACCCTATAGGCATGATATCTACCCAACTTTATCCACAGTATACAACTACCTTCCCTTTTCACTAGTCACCCCAATATCTATTTACAATTAATTATTACAGACCAAGGATTGAATTATATATAAATAGAATATAAATTAAGTTATAGGGAGCCTGAAGTAGGCCCAAAGCAAATCATGAGATACCAGACCTTCAGTAGTCTCAAATGCCCAAAGTTTCATAGCCAATTTCATGTCTAGGTGTGTCAGAGTTCCCTAAGGACCTCAAGGATCCTAGGCGGTGCTCACACCCAGACCTTCCTCGAATAAAGACTGATTTATGTGCAGTGTGGAAGTGTCAGCCCTGATATGCCAGAGTTCAGAGTGATCTCAGGGACCTCTAAGCAGTACACATACCAGAGGGGCAGAACTTAATAACCTAAGAATAAGTGAGAGTGTTTGACTTGATTTGAAAATGTTTGGTAAATAGTATAAAGAAAGGTCTTAGGAGTGAAAAGATTTTCTGAAAATCAGTACTAATTTAGTGGTAAAACAGAAGTTAGAAAAGCATGGGAAATAATTTGCAATCAGAACACAAGTCACAGAACAAACAGCTTTAGAAAACACTTTGGCAAACAGTTTTCACACAAGGAAAAAGGGGTTGGGGACACATAGAATACACCTTGGTGGAGCACATAAACAACATGGTGCATAGAGTTCTTAAGGGGGGTCTACAGAACTAATAGGTTAGAGAATGTAGGTCATTGAAACATGAAGTAAAGATCACAGCAGAAACATGTTGAGGGCACATAAACAACATAACTAGAGTTACATTGGAGAGACTAGATAACTTAGCAGGAGTAAGACAGAACAAGCAAGAACTGAAATGGACATGCCAGGCAAGTATTAACAAGTGTAGACATGCTAATCACACACTTACAAAACAAAGTTTAGGCATGCTAGAAAACAGTAGTCAGGCAAACAGGCTAGTCCCATGTGGAATAAGACAGTGCAAGACATATTAAACAAGATAGCAAACATGCAAGTAAAGTGGAGAAATGCTAATTACATATTTGAATAAGGCAGTATTTGGCATGCTAGGTAAGCAGTAAACAGAAGCAAGAATGAACTCAAGTCTAATAAACTAAGGCAGTAAATAAACACATAGGTTTAGATTCTTAAAAATTAATCAGAAGCACACCAGTTAGAGAAAGAAAACACAAGATGTAAGACATGTGTTGTGCAATTTCCAGCCTTGGCTTGCAGCCGGCTAGACTAACAAATATCACAAGTAGCAGAGAGAGAAGAGAGATAAAAGAGCTTTTTAGAGTGTAAAAGCAGTGGTTTATGAACTAAAGTTCATGTCCAGAAGTAAGGAGTAAAGGAGAGTATATATACCAGTTTAGGAATGGAGCAGAATAAGGTAAAGAAATCATAATTCAGCAATCGGGGAAATTACAAAATCAATCACACATGAAATTAGCATAGTCTTCCTTCAATTAAGGACAACTACCCAACAGGTAAAGGACATGAGTCACTGAAGGAAAGAAAATCAAATCAGACCTAAGTAAAGAGATAAATAAACAGAAGTTTAATTAAGGAAATAATCGTGAAGAATCAGCAACATTACAGACAATAAGGTAATAAGAATAATTAGAGTCGTAAACAAGGGAATAAATCAAGAATCAGCACATAATTTTTTAAACAAGGAAATCAGTAAATCGAAATTCAAAATAATACTGATTTAAAGAGAGGAAAAAAATATCAGTTTTCCACAAATAGATGAGTAGGATGAACAAAACTTCATAAATACACATAAATTATCCAAGAGATCGACTTAAAAACCCTAGTAAAGATGAACTAGGGTAGTAGTCACTAGATACTGAATTGGACTAAGGAAAAATATGAGAGTCAAAACATAGACCAAACAATGTAACCAGTAACACGGAAAGATTCAGAATTGAAGCAAAAATTTAAGAAATTAGGGCTTTAGCATAAATCGACTAGGGTCCAAACAATATTAACACAAATCAGTCAGTAACACTTAAGAATCACGATTACACTCAAAAATCGAAAAGTCTTTAAAAGAGTGAGTTTAGTAAACCATAATTTTCAGGAAAAATGGAGAATCAATTAAAAACCATAAGACTTTCGTGAAAAAAATGTGAAATAGACTCGATTCATCTCAGATCTGGGCAGATCTGAGAAGATCAAAGGATAAAAATTAGGTTTTTTTTTGGGAAAAGCAACAGAGACATGCATAGACTTAGGAAACCACGGATCCAAGACAAAAAATGAGAAAGATCTTACTCAAGATCAAGCTAAATAGCCTGAAAGCAACAAGAAAACCCAAAGTGTAAATAGACCGCCTATGTCCCTTGAGGATCTCTTCAAGGATCCAAAAATGGAGATGCCATAGCAAATAAGAGGCCATTAGAGGCCTGAGGTGATGAAGAACCACCATAGGAGGGCAATAGGTGAGTGACGACATTTGGAGATTAGGGTTTAGGTCGAAAGAATTTGAGAGAGGATAGGAATAGTGACGGCGGGGAAGAGTGGTAAAGTGATTAGGGTTTGGGGGATATAGGTTAGTTTAATTTAGGTAAGATGAGATCTGGACCGTTGATCATTTTGATCAACGACCAAGATTTAATAAGAAATGGGTCGGGTAGATAAAAAGTTTAGGCTGGGTAGATTTTGGGCCTGATTTAATTTGAATTGGGGTTGAAATTGGGCTAGGTAATTAGGCTAAATCCGAAAATAAGAGGGTCATTTGTTAAATACCACTTTAAATGATAAAACATTTTTTAAAAATAACTAATGTGTTGTAAAAATGATTTTCATGCTTGGAAGTATTTTAAAATAATTACTTAATATTTTAAAAATGTAAAATGCTATTTTCTGAAAATAATATAATACTGCATGCATAGGCTATAATTGCAAAGTAATTGCGATTTCATCCTAAAATACAAATGTGGCTATTTGTGCAATAATTGAAATTTAGTACAAATGGAAATGATAAAATTAAGCCATAAAAATTATTATAAAACTATTTGTGATGCAATTAGTGATTATTTTATGAAATAAATGATGGGGTAAATTAATTAAAATATTTTAAAATGCAGAAATTGTATGAAAAAATACTAATTGATGCCTAGGCATAGTTTTAAAAAAATATTATGGGAAAAATTGGGTATCAACAGCTGCCCCTCTTTACCCGGAAAGGATGAAAGAGTTTTCGGGTAAAGAAATGATGGCCAATTTTGACCGGATGGGATGTTTTGAAAGATAGAGGCCGAACTCTGGTCTTTGAGCTGCCTACATATCCCTGGTTTTACAAGAATCAGGCTGTGTGTAATTCTAGATCCATCGACGGAATGTACGGATGAAGTCATTACAAGAATGAACACGGGATTGCGGGATGAACGCAAGAATGGTTATGGTGAATGGTCAATTTTGAGATGGTGGTTGCTCACTGGTCACCTGCAGATAAAGAGATGCTACAAACATGTATTTGTGCGAAAATTTAAACATGATGCAGATTCCCTTTGGACCATGAAAGTTGTCTTCTGACGGTTAAGGATAACGTCCTCAGACCATGATGTCCTGGGCCATGAATTGTTAAGTGAGGGATTCGCAGGCCATGAAATGATTTTCTCGGGCCATGAAAATGGTGCCTCCAAACCATGACGCCTTTGAATAATGATATGCAAATTTGAGAGATCCTTAGGCCATGATATGGTGTCTTCCGGCTATGAGGATAATGCCTTTTAGACTATGACGCCTTTGGATAGATTGGCGATATTTCAGCCCATGAGATGAAATAATATAATGTTAACAAGACAAGGCTTAGTCTTGTGAAATGAAGGGTCGAGCTTAGACCGATCGAAAAGCAAATCGATAGTACCATAATAGAACGATATTTATGCAAGAAGGGACAATGCTTAGTCCCATGCAAATGTGGAGGAAGGGATTAGCCTCATGCAAGTATGAAGGCAGGGATTAGCCTCATGAAAATATGGAGGCAGGGATTAGCCTCATGCAAGTATGGAGGCAGGGATTAGCCTCATGCAAATATGGAGGTAAGGATTAGCCTCATGCAGATATGGAGGCAGGGATTAGCCTCATGCAGATATGGAGGCAGGGATTAGCCTCATGCAGATATGGAGGTAGGGATTAGCCTCATGCAGATATGGAGGCAGGGATTAGCCTCATGCAAGTATGGAGGCAGGGATTAGCCTCATACAAGTATGGAGGCAGGGATTAGCCTCATGCAAGTATGGAGGCACGGATTAGCCTCATGTAGATATGGAGGCAGGGATTAGCC
Organism: Nicotiana sylvestris; assembly: GCF_000393655.2. NCBI lineage: Eukaryota > Viridiplantae > Streptophyta > Magnoliopsida > Solanales > Solanaceae > Nicotiana > Nicotiana sylvestris. The sequence continues at coordinate 99,089,604 of NC_091058.1, forward strand.
TCATGCAAATGGAGGCAGGGATTAGCCTTATACAGGTGGGGAGGCAGGGATTAACCTCATACAGATATGGAGGCAGGGATTAGCCTCATACAGATATGGAGGCAGGGATTAGCTTCATGCAAATATGGAGGCAGGGATTAGCCTCATGCGAGTATGGAGGTAGGGATTAGCCTCATACAGATATGGAGACAGGGATTAGCCTCACGCAAATATGGAGGCAGGGATTAGCCTCATACAAATATGCGGGACAGGGCTTAGTCCCATACAAAGAACGAGTAGCAAATAAGAGTAGCATATTTCTTAGCTGGAGATATATTCGGTGTCTGATGGCCTGTTTGATAGTGATTTTGCATTGTGTATACATGTTTGCAACCGCTATCACTACGTCAAATGTGCCTGCGCTCAAAGAAAAATTGTAAGTTTCGTGAGGGGGAGGTTGGTTCATGCCTTTGTCCACTGGCCTTGCTTTACTCCATTCCGGAGGCCTCGTTTGAGTTTCCCTGGGTAACACCTGACTGTACGAAAAATAGAGTTTGCAAAAATATGCAATTATTGACAAAAATAGGGTTATTTAGAAACATATCGAAATATCTAGTAATTTTGGATGAACTAGTGAATGTAACACATTTTAGAGACATTACAACTTTCTCATGTTAGAATTTTGAGGGTCCTCCTCAAAATTCTGCCCTAGTTTAGTGGATGATCCTTTGGCCGTTTGGGGGTAACGAGCTTTGTTGAACTTTCTTCAAAATTTTGAGAATCGTTCTCAAAATTCTGCCCCAGTTTCTTAACCAATTTCTGACTTTCTGGCATGCGATGCCGTCGGCTGGACTTGCTCCAGAATTTTGAGGGTCCTCCTCAAAATCCTGCCCCAATTTCTGATCTTGGGGGAAATGGAAATTTTATTATGATATTACTGAACCCACTGGGATGCCTACGTATCCCCTCTTAAACGGGAATCAGGTCAAGCGTAGTTCAATTACATCAGATAAGGAAATGTAAATAGTCTAAGCATAGTATCTCTTGACTGCGTGTGAATTGATTGGTTTTGGCCAGATTTCTCCATCCATTTCTGCAAGTATGAGTGCTCCTCCTATTAGCACCCTGTGGACCATGTAAGGACCTTGCCAGTTGAGAGAGAATTTCCCTTTGGTTTCATCTTGATATGGGAAGATCTTCTTCAGTACCAGCTGTCCTGGTGCAAATTGCCTTGGTTTGACCCTTTTGGTGAAAGCTCTAGACATTCTGTTCTGGTAAAGCTGACCATGACATACTGCATTCATCCTTTATCCATCTATAAGGGACAATTGTTCATAGCGGCTCCTTATCCATTCTGCATTGTTGGGTTCAACTTCCTGTATGATTCTTAAAGAAGGAATCTCTACCTCGGCTAGGATGACAGCTTCAGTACCATAAACCAACATGTAAGGAGTTGTCCTGGTTGATGTGCGAACTGTAGTGCGGTATCCCAACAAAGCAAAGGGTAGTTTCCCATGCCATTGTTTGTGGTTTTCTACCATCTTCCTTAGTATCTTCTTGATGTTTTTGTTGGCGGCTTCTACGGCTCCATTCATCTGAGGTCTATAGGCTGTGGAATTCTTGTGCTTGATTTTGAAAGTTTCACACATGGCTTTCATCATATCACTGTTGAGATTGGTAGCATTATTAGTAACAATGGACTCAGGAACTTCGAATCGGCAAACAATACGATCTTTGACAAAGTCTGCGACAACTTTCTTGGTTACAACTTTGTAAGATGTAGCCTCTACCCATTTTGTGAAGTAATCAATGGCTACCAGAATAAACCTGTGTCCGTTTAAAGCAGTGGGCTCAATCGGACCAATGACACCCATTTCCCAGGCGGCGAATGGCCAAGGTGAGCTTGTTGCATTGAGCTCGTTTGGTGTCACTTTTATCTTATCGGCGTGCACTTGACATTGGTAGCATTTACAGACATACTGGACGCAATCTGTCTTCATGGTCATCCAAAAGTAACCGGCCCTAAGTATCTTCTTGGCTAAGACAAAACTATTCATGTGCAGGCCATAGGTCCCAACATGTATGTCCTTAAGTAGTTTAGAAGCTTCTTTTGCGTCGACACATCTTAGCAATCCCAAATCAGGAGTTCTTCTATACTAATTTCCTCCGCTGTGGAAGAAGTGATTGGACAATCTCTGGAGTGTGCATTTCTGAGTGTGGTTTGCATGCTCCGGATATTCTCCTTTTGCCAAATACTCCTTGATGTCATGGAACCAAGGTTTTCCATCTGTTTCTTCTTCAACATGGCACAATATGCCGTCCGATTATGAATTCTCACTAGGATAGGATCAATAAAATTCTTATCTGGATGTTGTATCATGGATGACAAAGTGGCCAATGCATCGGCAACCTCATTCTGAATTCTGGGAACATGCCGGAACTCTATCTTCGTGAACCTCTTTCTCATTTCCTGTACATGGTGCAGATATGGTAATATCTTGGAATTCTTGGTGGCCCACTCTCCTTGTACCAGGTGCACAAGCAAATCTGAATCACCGATTACCAACAGCTCATGAATATTCATATTGATTGCCATGTTGAGTCCTAGTATGCAGGCTTCATACTTTGTCGTGTTGTTGGTGCAGGGAAATCTGATTTTAGCAGATACCATATAATGTTGACCCGTTTCTGATACCAAAACTGCTCCATTGTGCACTCCTTTGAAATTTGCAGCTCTGTCAAAGAACATCCTCCAACTGTCGTATGCTTCAGTAATGTCCTCTCCTACGAACGATACTTCTTCATCAGGAAAATACATTTTTAAGGGTTCGTATTCTCCTCCCACCGAATTTTCAGCAAGATGGTCTACCAATAGTTGTCCTTTGATCGCTTTTTGAGTTACGTAGACGATATCGAACTCACTTAACAGTATCTGCCATTTGGCTAACTTCCCGGTTGGCATGGGTTTCTGAAATATGTACTTCAAAGGGTCTATCCTGGATATGAGGTATGTAGTATAGGCATAGAAGTAATACCTCAACTTCTGGGCCATCCAGGTTAAAACACAGCAAGTGCGCTCTAGCACAGAGTACCGTGCTTTGTAAGGTGTGAACTTCTTACTCAAGTAGTATATGGATTACTCCTTTCTCCCTGTCTCGTCATGTTGTCCCAGAAAACATCCGAAGGCTCCCATCCAACACAGATAGATAGAGTAGCAAAGGCTGCCCCAGCTCTGGCGGAACCAAAATTGGTGGTGTGGACAGGTACTCCTTGATTTTGTCGAAAACTTTCTGACAATCCTTTGTCCAACTTGTTTCGGCGTCTTTCCTCAGCATCTTGAAGATGGGTTCACATATAACTGTGGACTGTTCTATGAAGCGACTAATATAGTTGAGACGTCCTAGGAAGCTCATCACGTCCTTTTTGCTCCTAGGTGGCGGTAATTCCTGAATAGCCTTGACTTTAGATAGATCCAGCTCGATCCCTCGACGACTGACAATGAATCCTAATAACTTTCCTGCGGGAACCCCGAATGCGCACTTTGCAAGGTTCAGTTTCAAGTTGTACCTCCTTAACATGTCAAAGAACTTCCTCAAGTCCGTTATGTGATCCATGACCCTCTTGGATTTGAGGATGACGTCGTCCACATACACCTCTATTTCTTTGTGTATCATATCATGGAAGATAGTTGTCATGGCTCTCATGTAAGTATCCCCAACATTCTTTAGACCAAATGGCATTATTTTGTAAGAGTATACCCCCCATGGTGTAGTAAAAACGATTTTCTGTGCGTCTTCTTCATCCATCTAGATCTGGTGATAACCTGCAAGGCAATCCACAAAGGATTGGAGTTCATACTTGGCCCAATTGTCGATCAGGATGTGTATATTTGGCAGTGGAAAGTTGTCCTCAGGACTTGCTCTATTTAAATCTCGATAGTCAACACATACTTTGACTTTCCCGTCTTTCTTCGGAACTAGCACAATGTTGGCTAACCAGGTTGGGTACTCAACAACTTGAGAACTTTGGCTTTGATCTGCTTAGTGACCTCCTTTTTGATTTTAGGCTTATGTCTAGTTTGAATTATCTGAGTTTCTGCTTCACTGGCGGACACATTAGATTGGTAGCCAACTTGTGAGCCACTATGGATGTGCTCAGACCGGTCATGTCATCATATGACCATGCAAACTAATCCTTATATTTCTTTAGGAAACGAATGTACTCCTCTTTCTCTGTCGGTGATAAGTGAATGCTGATGCAAGTCTCCTTGACGGTCTCGGCGTCTCCCAAATTTACTGCTTCGGTTTCGTCCAGGTTAGACTTAGGCTTATTCTCAAAGTTTTCAACTTCCCTGACAACTTCCTCAGGTATCTCATCTTCTTCATCCGAATCACTATTCTCATGTTGCATTGCCTCATTACATGTCACAGTCATTGGTTCATCAGGAAAAGTAACAATAACGCTGTAGAAAAAAAAATATGAAAGATAATAATAAATAATAAAGAGCAATGCATTTGATTAAGACTTAAAACATCCAAACGAGTACGACTCGATGAATCGACCATTTATTTTGAAACAAGTGAGTCTTAAAAAAGCAAAATTACTGAAAATCTTAAATACCTAGAATGGCTATAGGAATAAAATTTGCCAAGCTACCCAAGGACTCGGCGGGACGGTGTGGCAGTCCAGTTCCTGAGGACAACTCCCTTCTCCACAGTCTGAATAGTGAGGCCTTATTCCTCATCCTCCTCAATTATTGCACTGTAGTCCATGTCTTCATCTTCCAAGAACAGATTCCTCAGCCTAACTAATGCTTCTTCTTCTGCGGGTCCCCATATTGTATTAGCTTGGTGAAAAGCCTGATCCAGATGCGGCACCGGTTGCTCGAGAGGGTAATACAGTCTACGCTATGTAGGCGACCAATCATTATATTCTTGACATGCATACTGGTATCCGAGCCTAAAGGTAGTACCATGACGCTTCAGCTGTATCGGTTTAGTAATACCCTGGAGATTCTTCCCAAGCCCTTTGCCGGGTTCATACCCATACCATGCCAGTATGCTTTCTATTTTGGTACTCCACCATTTTCCTTTCTCGATGGCATTGACACGTTCGATATAATGGTAGGTTTCCCCTCCTATCCTTCTTCTGTTTCCAATAACCGGGATGGTTTGACTAGTGTAAATGGGGTTACTCCCATCTCCGTGAATGATCACCTCCTGATGGTTCCATTTGACGGCTTGATATAGTGTGGAAGCCGCAACCCCAATGGCATGTATCCATGGTTGGCCCAACAGAAGATTGTATGAGGTTGATATGTCGAGAACTTGAAATTCAACGTCAAACTAAGTTGTCCCCATCTGTAGACAAAGATTAATTTCCCCAATCGTGGCCCTTTGAGACCTATGGAAGGCTTTCACGTTTATGCTCCCTGCCTGTATTTTATGGAAACCTTTGCCCAGTCTTCTCAGAGTATCTAACGGACAAATATTGAGGCTTGAACCTCCATCAATCAAGACCCTAGAAATGAATTTGTCTTCAAATTGCACTGTGATATGCAATGCTCGGTTGTGATTCAACCCTTCAGGCGACAACTCATCTCCGTGGAAGATTATCTTATGACTTTCCAGCACCTGCCCTACCATATTGGCCATCTCTCCGCAGGTGATATTGTTGGGTACATAAGCTTCACTCAACACCTTCATCAAAGCATTCTTGTGTGTCTCTGAAGGGTTCAACAGTGACAGTATGGATATCTGAGTTGGGATTTTATTCAAATGATCGATGATGGAATATTCCCTCGCTTGTACTTTCCTCCAAAGGTCCTCTGGTCTCGTTTCAATGACATGTTGCTTGGTAGCGACATCGTTACTTGGTCCTCCCAAGTGTTCAGGTGTATAGATTTTCCCAGTCCTAGACATTCCTTGCACAACATTGGATTCCTCCATCTTTGCCTTTCCTTTTCGCCTAGACTCGACAACATAATCCCAAGGTATTGCTTTTGAGTTGAAAGGAGGTGTGGTTGATACTGTCACCATGAAATGTGTGGCCACTTCCACTTCAAATGGAACAGGGGTGGCTGCAAGTGGAGCTACCTCAACCTCAAATGGAACTGATGCAGCTACCTCAACTTCGATCGGTGACTGAGTCTGCACTACGATAGGAGTAAGCGTGACTGTAGGTTTAAAGTCATCGCCTTCTCGAATAAGCCTGATTGACCCCTCAAGATCCCATTCTTCATCCATTTCTATCATATATATCCCGCCACCCCTATGATCAGGGAGGGGGTTGTTGCGGGCATTGGGTGCAACTTCTTTCGCCTGTATAATCTTGTTGTCAATCAGTGTCTGGATTTTATCTTTCAATATTCGGCACTCGTCAATGGTGTGCCCTTTCATACCGAAATGGTATGCACAAGTTTTGTTTGGGTTGACCCATTGGGATGGATTCTCTAATGCCACAACAGGAATCGGGATGACATAACCAGTGGCTTTCAACCTTTCATAAAGCCGGTCGATGAGTTCAGCAATAGTGGTGTATTGTCTGGGTGGCTTGCAGTCAAAGTTTGGTCGTGGTCTTGGATAATTTTAGCGAGTTGGAGGTGACTGGAAATGAGATGGCTGGGAATTATAGGTATGATAGGCAGTGGCTGGTTGGGAATATTTGGGAGATGAAGGTTGATATGTGGGTTGCGATGCTTGGTATGTGGGTGGAAGTGTTTGATATGTAAGTGGAGATTTCGGGCCTTGAGCCACTATTACTGCCCCAACGTCTCTTTTCTTTTATATGTCGCCTGATTGTAGTGCCTTGTTTGTGGCCTATAATGTCTCAAAGTTTGTCACCATCCCGCTCTTGATTCCTTCTTCGATTCTTTCTCCGAGTTTGATAATATCAGAGAATTTATGATTTTTAATAACCATCAACCTTTCATAATATTATGGATCATGTGCTCTGATGAAGAACTTGTTCATCTGTTCCTCGTCCAAAGATGTCCTGACTTTGGCTGCTTCTGACCTCCAACGAGTAGCGTACTCGCGGAAAGTTTCGGCGGGCTTCTTCTTAAGGTTCTGAATGTAGAAAACATCTGGTGCATTTTCTATGTTGAACCTGAATCGGTCCATGAAATTAGATGCCATACTCTCCTAGTTGTACCATTTCTTAAGATCCTGGCTGATGTACCAGGACAAAGCATCTCCCGTAAGACTTCTCATAAAGAGCTTCATTCGGATCCTTTCATCCTTTTCGACCCGAACAAGCTTGTCACAATGAGTCCTCAAATGCACCCTGGGATCACCTGTATCGTCAAACATCTCTAACTTGTGAGGTTTGTAACCCTCTGGCAGTTCTACATCTGGCTATATGCATAAGTTTTCATAGTTCAAAACTTCTATTCGTTTGCTGCCTTTGACACCCTAAACCCGACTTGTCAACTTCTTGAGTTCTTCAGCCATGTTTTTAATGAGCAGGTCCTTCTCGGAGGATTTTGGTGTATAGGAGGTTGCCTGGATAGAGTGAGGTACAGTTTCTACGTATATAGGTTTGTTTTGGTGAGTGTCGGGTGCCTGGGTGTAATGATGGTCATTGGTTGAGTTTTGAGGATCAGGAATGGGTTGTGGTGTGTTCTAGGGAGTGTAATAAGTGGCGGTTGGTGGGTACTGAATTGGTTGATGGTAATATTATGGCGGAGTTGGTATTGGTATGAGATTGAGATTTTGGGGTGGGGTTGCGTATTGATGCGATTCAGGAAGGTTTTGTGGATGTTGGTTTGGTGTGTTTTGGGGAGTTGCTGGATTCTTTGTGTTGATGTCGGGGACGTTCAAAGTGAGGGATAAGTTTTCCAAGTTGCGGACCTGCTCAAGTTCTCTCTGTAGCTCCAATATCTTTGTTCCAACCTTAAGACTAGATCATTTGGTGCCGGAGTACTCCGAGCGTCCGAAGTTTCTGCGTTCTCAACATTCTTCTTTCGAATACCACTTAAGTCGTCCATTTTTGCTTTTCCTTTGCCTTTTGAGGAGAAGGTGGAGGGCCTCTAGATCTGGTGTGATATGCTGATGATGCCAGTATGAGCGAACCAACCTTTGGGGATGGGAATAAAGAATAAGGAAAAACAAAAGGTAAACAAGTCAGTAAGGATTCTGAAATGTTTGCAATATTTAAACACATATTGCGGGAATGTAAATTCGTGTTCTAATTTTGGAACCTCGTTGTGCCCGAGGTAGGCCTAGCGATAAATAAATTTGGAGAAATTTAGTGCCAATAATTGCCTCATTTCATTAATGTAAAAGTAAACAAACCAAAATAAAACTAAATAAGATAATGTTGCTAATGACACTTGGCCTTATTACAGTTGAAAGGAAAGCAAGTAAATATAATCTACTTGGTCCCAAAAGGACCCTCTCCAGACCGGATGCTGTTGTTGATCAACTCTTCCAACTCTCGCAGGTTCAGTAGTAAGAATGCCCTTGCCACATGCCCTCCTTTATTTCCTTTAGCGTTCTAGTAGTCGGTGACCCTCTTCCTCATCTTCTCCTCCAATTCTATCAAGCTGTACTCCAGATATTCCAGCCTCTCGCTGGATTTGACAGCTCTTTCTTTCCACTCATTAATCATCTCCATGTCAACCTTATGTTGCGCCATATGCTCAGCTTCAGACTCTCAAACTCTTTTCCGCAGCTTGTTGTACTTCACCTCTGCTTTAGCAACCTCGTCTATGACCTTGTTTCCTGGCCCAGCCCTTGGGTCAAAGACCCCAGCTATGTTGTCCTCCAACCACAAAGGGTAAAGGTACGAGTGGCCCCATGATATTGGTCTGCCTCGATAGTATCCTTCTCCACAATAATCTTTAAAGTCCACATATGTTGTGCTTCATTCTTATACGGGATGGCGTCACCTTGGAAATCGGCTCTGAAGTGACATATCTTAGCGACCCGTGGTATGATCTGTCTCTTGCCTGCCTGTCTCATAACCTTGAGAGAAGCGTAAGGGTATATGCCCCTTAACCCACTCAACACCAAGTGTAAAAATCTCTCGATCTGATAATGAACTCATCGGTAGGTAGCCACTGAACATCCACTGGACCTGATCCTCGGTCAAATTTTCGAAAAGCTGTACCCATCCCACAACGTCCTCTGGTTGAGCAAACATGTCTGGAATATAGTTCATTCTTTTGGTATGATGGAAGGCTATGTGATCATTCCACGGCCTTCTCGCAAATTCTTGACGGTATTGTCCTTTTTGGAGATGTTCTAACAACCAGACCTGTAACAACAAGTTACAACCCTCGAAGAACCTGAACCCCTTCTGACATCGCTCCAAAGCCCGGTACATGTCTGCAATGATCATAGGGATGGTAGTGTATGTCTCCCCCTCGATCCCGTCCATCAGAGTCTTGGTCACCATGGCTAGCCTAGTATGGATTCTATCCCCTTGTATTGGGAATACCAACATGCCCAAGAAACACATAATAAACACGAAGACCCTGCAATGGACCCAACCCAAAGAAGTGATTAGAACTCTTAATCAAAAATACGGTAAGAGCGACTATGACCGTATCGCTCATAAAGAAAGTCAAAGGGTATGTATGAGTCCTTCAGGCATTTCAAGTTGTCATTTTTCTTCAGTCCTGTCATCTTAAGGAACCCTCTGGTGGTATGATTTTTAGGTGCTAACAGATTAGGTCTGTAAGCACGTGATTTTTGCTTCACGGACGCTCACTCCAAAAAGAAATCAAAAAATAATGATAAATGGCCTCGCTGTACAGTTTTCCGATTTTTATGTGACATATGCTGGTAGTCATTTGTGGTTCTGTCCATTTTTGTAACTGAACCGTGAGTCGGTCATTAAAAGAAAATTAAAAGGAAATTCACAAAAATATGCATCTTTTATTCTAGGATGTGATTTAACCTATTTTAAATTTTTTTTATAATGTGTGTGATAAATGTGGGTGTCTTTATTTCATTTTTATTTTTAATTGTGTTTAAAATTAAAAAAAAACAAAAGAAAAAGAAGGCAAATTACTCAGAAAATCGGATTTGGGCCTGTTTATTTTAAATGTTTTAAGCCCAAAAAAGCAGCCCTAGTCAGCAGCCCAAGCAACCCATCCCCAGGCCATCAAAACGACATAGTTCAATACCAAGACGTCGTTTCAAGGACGGCTCATCTTAGCCGTTCCAACCAATCCAATCCAACGGCCTAGGATCCCTTTCAGTAACCCGTTTCCAAACCCGACCCAGTAACCAGTTCGAACTGACCCCCAACCAAGGCCAAACGGTGTCGTTCCGTATTAAGTGAAAGATCCTGGCCATCAATCTCGATTCATCCAACGGCCAGGATCTAATTGCCCGTTACATATATAAGCCTAACCCTTTACCCAACCCCCCTATACGAACACCCCCCCTTCCATCGTCCCCAAACACGAACCCAGACCTCCCATTAGGAACCCTAGCCGCCCCATTTCCCCTCACCATTAATCGCGGCGGCATGGACGCTGGTGACCATCCCCTTAACACCCCTGATGCACCTCAACCCCCTGAATCCAAATCCATCAACAGCTTGGCTCGAATCCTCCTCCACCTTCTCGAATCTTCATTGAAAGATTCGAGACAAAACTCGATCTACACCGATCTACCCCAGATTCACACTAGATACTCCCCTAATATCCCTCGTGACCAAACCATGCTTGGTTTGGTCCGAATCCACCCACAAATCCCAAAAAACCAAATCTGGAAAAGTCCAAACCCTAGAACATAAAGATTTCGTGGGGTCTGTTCGAATTTAGACAAGTTTGTAGTCTAGTGAACCCTAATCGAAGTGTTCTTGGTCGAGAACACCTCAGTTAGGATTTGTTCGACTTTAAACGAGCAAATCAAACCCGGGCCTGGGTTCAGCTATGTTTAAAGTTTTCAGGTTTGTTCATTTGCCCCTTTTATCGTCCATTTTGTTATTTGGATTAATTTATTAGCATGTTTAGTTGTTTGTCTAGTTCTGGGATTTCTGTTATCAGTTTGTCTCCCCATTTATACAAGACCTTTGTTTAGTTTATTCTGTTATGTTAAGTTCATGTGATAGTGTGCTTATTTCAATTTAGTTGGTATTCGTCAAACCAATAATGCCCGTTTGTTTTCCTGTATCGTTGCAAATTGCCAAGAGCATTGTTACACTTTGTTTTGTGTTTGTTTTGTTAGGTTGATTGCTTGTCCTGTATCACAATTAATATAGTCGAGTCGTTGTATGTCGTCAATTGGTTCCAGCCATTAAATGGTAACAATTTGATTCATGTTGTTTGTGTTCTGCTGTGGTCGTATTTGAATTCAATTAGGAACTGAAGTATGTTGCCTATTGATTTGTTCAATTTGAATCAGAAAATATTTAGGGGTGTGTTATAATGGCAGTTCAGACTTTGGCCTTAAATGGATGGCATGTTTACTTGGTTCAGATTTTGGGCAGCATGTGCTTGGTCAGCTGATTAAGGAATTTAAATAATTGGACAGCATGTGCTGTCAGATTATATTCCTGCTGCCCATGCTTTGCTAAATAAATAAGAGATTAGGCCACTTTAACAACCAAATAGAGAGGGTCTGTCAGGGGATCTCATGGGAGGTTTGGTTATTTTAAATAGCTGAGTGGAAAAACAGCAGGGAGGGGGAATTCTGAGTTGTCCAACAGACTGTAAAGTGCTGAGGTTAGGCTATAAAAGAGGCAGACCTTCCATTAAAAAAGGAGGAGAATTTTGAGTCTGGAGAGAGGTTTTTCTTAGAAAAACTAAAAGAAAAACAGGAAGAAATTTTCAGAACACTGTAACTAAACACTGTCCAAAGCTGCATAAGAAATTAAGTTGGTTAAACTGCCTTGGCCAAGTCAGTTGTTCTAACTGGGGCTGTTACTATTCCATTAGAAGATCCTGTTTGTTTTCTGCTGGGATTACTACTATTCTGAGTTTCTATATGTTGTGGAGTTGAGTTTTGGTCTCCCTGATTATCGAAGCTTTGGTTGGTTGTTTGCTGAGCTTTTTGTGGTTATTGAATTTCTGTTGCTATTGCATTGAACATTCTGGTTTTCTCGGCTGTATTTTACTACTCCATTTCCTGGGTTTGGTTTGCTTGGTGCTCGACCACTTGTGAGCTTCATCATTGTGGCTGGTTGTTGTTGCTGTGTTGTTTGCTGTTTGGTTGCCTGTTGCTGATACTTTTCTTCTTCTCCTTCTTATCGTCCAAACATCCAGGTACACATTCTAAATTCATTGATGTAAATGGTGAAGTTTGGAGTTGAATAAAGCATGAGAAGTATTGCAGTCCAAACATTAGCATAGTTACCATTTTTCTGCTGCTTGTAGTTTAGAATACTTGTATATTCAACATGTAAAGTTTGGCTTTCAAACTATGTAACGAAACAAATTTTTAGTCTTATTGAGTTTGGACCGGTAACCTGTAGGTTGTATGTAAATCGGAAAGAAGCTAGCTGAAAAATGATGATACTCGGCCAACAAGGGTTTCACATATGGTCTGTTAAAATAAATGCAGTAATCACATTTGTGTCACCTTAATTCATCAGTAGGTAATGTGTATTTCAAAGGCATATTAGGCAATTTGGATTATAGCAAAAAGATAAAATAGTGTAGCTAAACACATGGTAATACCATTTAAGATAGGTAGGGTTAGTTTCAGTTGTTCCATTTTAAGTGTCAAGCATGCAAGAAATAATTAACTGAACTTCGTACGTATGCCCGTCAATGAATAAGGTCGAATACGTCTAATTTCTTCGCCTAAGAATAATCGGCTTCGATATTATTGCGCGTCAATCTCATGTTTCAGTCTTCTTGAATAAAAAATATAGACCGAAAGCAATCCCTTTGTACCAACTCTGCTGCAATTTTTCATTTGTGTTTAGTCGTAAACTAATAACTAACAAATTACGTTTTTCAGCATGTAATTAATTAAGAGTTTTCCTTTATTTTTAGAGGCGAACTTAATAGAAAATGTAGTGGCTATAGGTTTATCTTTAAAAAAATAAAAATTAGATGAGCCTCGCCGAATAAAAACACAAATCGCGGGGCCCTCAATAATTAGTCATAATAAATAATTAGAATTTGGGATGGACTGTTTTAGTGAATTTCACTGTCTTCCCCAAAGACAATAACTCGTTAGCCTCTTTAGATGCGATCTGATTAAATTACTTTCTTGAACTCGGGTGCGCATTTATGTGACCCAAATCCAAATCTCAACGGAATCGAAATGTGTCTCTAATCACGAGTATATTGATTATGGCGTGGTCCGAGATGCATTTCCATGACGTTGCAAATTCTTTTAATAATAAATGAGACGAGCCTCGACAAACAAATGTAGAAGCTGCGGGGCCCTCTAAATGCATATATATTAAAAATACTTAGAATTCGGGACATGCCGTTTAGCAAATTTTACGGCCTTCCCCAAAACAACCATACGTTAGTTGCTTTAGGCGCGTCTTAAATAATTTATTTTTCTTAATTCGGGTGCACATTTATGTGACCCAAATCCAAATCTCAACCGAGTCGAGATATATCAATAACCACGGGTGCATTGATGTAACGTGGTTCGAGATATGTTTTCACGACGTTGCAAGTCCTATAAAAATAACAGTGAATGATAAAAGCGGTTAAAAGATAAAATTGGCACATAAGTTCACATTTGTATAAAATCAGATAATCAAGCCGAATATAACAGTTGAGCGACCGTGCTAGAACCACGGAACTCGGGAATGCCTAACACCTTCTCCCGGGTTAACAGAATTCCTTATCCGGATTTTTGGTACGCAGACTGTAATATGGAGTCATTCTTTTCCTCGATTCGGGATTAAAATTGGTGACTTGGGATACCCTAAATCTCCCAAGTGGCGACTCTGAAATAAATAAATAAATCCTGTTTCGATTGTCCTTTAATTGGAAAAAACTCCCTTGTACTCTATCGGGTACGGAAAAAGGAGGTGTGACAGCTCTGGCGACTCTGCTGGGGACCAAAGTGTTAGCTTGACCCAGAACCACTGGTTCAGGGTTAGAAATTCGAGCTTAGATAAATTGTTATTATTTGGCTTTATTTATTATCTGATTTTATTACATGTTTTAACTCAATGTGCTAAATGATGCTTTTACCGCTTTGATATTATTTGAATTGTATATAAACTGTGCCGAAACCCTTCTCTTCTTTACCTCCGGGGAGAAGCTCGCTGGTCGAGACTCCCTATTCTGTTAGTGTCAATGCCCAAGTAGAAAGAGGCTCGGATAAGTTACAAAGCCGGACGACCCCGCGGGTCCCCGGTACGTAGCCCCCTCCTCGACTCGAGTTGTCTGCTCGTGTAAGCCAGGTCTAGAACAAAGCTCAGTTTGAAGCTTAGTAAAACGTAACTTCATGCCGGATCCCTAGTAGGAAAACGCTTATTTGCATCACGTTGCATTTGACTTAAGGGGCTCAACATAGGGGTTGGGCCCGTCCAGGAATAGCAACCTGAAACAAAAAAAAAAGAGACCATCATATGGCATTTTGTCTGTTATCGCATTTAATTTGCTTCAAATTTGCATGTTGACCGGCGGGTGAAAACAGGAGTTTCGATAGCATAAATAAAAATGAAAAAAGCAATATCCAAATATTTTTCATTTTTAGAAAACTCGTGATTTAGATAAATTTCTTACCCGAACTACGTCGGTTTGATTCCCACCGGATGTGGGATACGTAGGCAGCCCTTATCAGGTCCAACTCCCCGATTTTGTTTACCAAAAATTATATATACATATACATATACCCATGTATGTATATACACATATTATTTCTTTCAAAAAAAAAATCTTTTCTTTCTTGTCTAAAAACACCTTAATAAATGTGCAGAATGAGCACAAGTAGGAGTTCATCTGAGGCCATTATAAACAAAGTTTCTCTGGGCTTACGCATGTGGTGGAGCGACTTGGGAGGATCGGGGCAAGATACGGTCAAAATATACTTGGGAAATTTGGTTGGATTGCTGGACATCGATCCGCGAGGGGACGTTATCAGGGCTCTAATTTCATTTTGGGACTCAGCCCACAACGTATTTCACTTCTCAGATTTCGAACTCACCCCGACACTGGAGGAGTTGGCAGGATACATTGGATGTCCTAACATCCCTATGAAAGAGCAGTATCTCATTGCACCAAGGGCCGTAACCATACACAAATTCCTGGATATCGTAAAGATTCGCAGAACGGTACATAACCCAGAGTTATCAAAAGGGTTTTGTAGTTTTGCATTTCTGTACGACAGATACGGTCATCTGGGAGGGTTCAACAATCCCGAGAGTAAGATCTGTAGTGGGGAGAACCGGTTGGAATGGGAGAGGCATAGATGTATTGCTTTTATGATAGCCTTTCTGGGTTTTTTGGTGTTCCCTAAAAGAGACGGAAAAATTAATATACAAATTGCTGGGGTCGTCAATACTTTGATCAGACAAGAAAATAGCACTCTGGCACCACTGATAATTGCGGAAATTTTTCGCGCGCTCACCTTTTGCAAAACCGGAGGAAATTTCTTTGAAGGATGTAATATACTGCTACAAATGTGGATGATAGAGCATCTATGTCATCGCCCTCAATTTCTGAAGTATGGGTCATCACAAAAGACTTGTATAGAAGAGTTTCCCACCAGGATCGACGGGTTCAGATTGCCGGAAGGGGTCGCCGAATGGGTCACGCTACTGCGCTCTGTTTCAGCAAACCAGATAGAGTGGGCATTAGAGTGGCTACCCTTAGATGAGGTCATACACATGGCGGCCACCGAATCTTATTTGCTGTTGATGGGTCTCCAAAGTATCCAGCCCTACGCACCATGCAGGGTGTTGAGACAGTTGGGACGATACCAAGTAATCCCGAAGGAAGAAGATCTCAGTAGCCAGGTGATTGAAATTGGACCTGGTGGGCAGTTCCCTGAAGCATTCGTTCGGAGAATCTGGAATGAATGTTAAACCCTGAAGTTAGATACCTGTGTACGAGATCGGGCTAAGGGCGAAGTGTCTCCGAAATACCTCCCGTGGTACAGAAGAGAGCTTGAACATCAGAGACCAACTAAGAGAGCTCACATCCAAGGCTTTGAGGAATCTTCACAGTCAGAGTGGAGCTGGTTAAAAAGGGAAGAAGGCTACCGGGCTGAAATCGGGAGGCTAAAGCAACAAGTCGAGAGGCTTGTATTTGAGAACAACGTGCAAGTCGCCTCGGAGCAGGGCTAAAAGAACAAGCTAGCCCAAGAGAACCAGACACTAAAGGCCCGCCTACGCCAAGCCAGCAAAAGTAACATTGACCGACAGAAACGTCGCTCCGACGAAAGGTTGATAGCAAGTTTGAAAAATCAGGTCGTCCAAAGCCAAGAAGAATTAGAACATTCAGAAGCTCGCATAGCAAGGATGAAGGTCAGATGGGCAAAATGCACAATGGCCCGGAAGCAGCATCTACAACAGGTCATAAGGGATTATGAAATGAGCATCGGGATATTAAGGGAAACGAACTCCACTCTACATGATCGGATCATCAAACAAGCATGAGATGCTCAGGCCGACAGGAGACATTGTTACGATGCAATGGCCTGCATGGAAAGATAAATGGAGTTGTTCCAGGATCGACTTGCCGACAATGCTCAAGCATTGGGATTGAAGAACCAACAAATCAGGCAATTGTTCATTGAGAGGGACAACATTCGAGGAAGGATCGACGAAATTGGGCATTATATCTACATGAAATGCCTAGCAGGGGAGCAAATACCTCGGAAAACCCTCCTTGTTTCCATCATAGGCTGCGTCCACCGAATTATGAATGAGTTGAAGAGCTTGCAGAGGGACCTCACACCAAGGGCCGCGGAAAGGCCGAATGATGCTTCGCGGACCCTTAAGTTGGAAAATTAATCTCTGGTCAAGTCCTGTTTATTTGGCGTTGTTGCTTTCCCATATGTTGTTTTCTTTTCTTTTAGTCAAATCGGGTTAAGAACTATGGAGTCTGTTCTATTGTTGTTCCTTGTTTGAAGTAATGTGTAATAGATAAATTTTGAGAATGAATTTAATGATTCCAAAAGAATTTTGTGTTTCCTTACTTTATGGCAGAACTACGCCTGGTCTGATTCGCGCGGGGACGTGATACGTAGGCAATCCCCATAAGATTCGACCGCCTTTAATAAAGAAAGAAAGAAAGAGTAAAAAGGAGAGAAAGAAAATACAAAAATAAAATAAAATACAGGGTTTCCCAAAGTACTTTAAAAAGGACAAATGAGCAAGCCGGGATGACGCATTTTGTTTGAAGTAAAGCATGTAGAAACGGTTAACTGCCTAGGAGCATTGCATCCTCTATGTGTTGTTATCAAATCTGTTAAACTCTAAACGCTAACAAAGTTTGTTATTGTCTGAATCTAGACAGTTAGTTGTTAAAGAATTCTGGCAACACACCCTTACCAAACCAGATCCAAAGGACCGGTAGCAACAAGCATGACTACTTCAGAGAATAGTACCGAGGGAGAAAGGCCGATGAGCCAGTTATTAAAAGAAGCGATGGAAAAGATTGAAAGGATGGGACTATAGATGAATGCAATGCAGCTAGCTTTAGCTAAAGCACAAAAGAACCCTGAGCTACTGGGGCACATGCCGGAATACCATCACTCCGGCCCTTCAACAAGCCTCACAAATCCCCGTTATCATCAAGAAAGAAGCCCCCACGATTCACAAGCTCCACCACTGCATCAACCTCTCCCAACACCAAATGTTCCCACTTTTATGGGACCCACATCAGCCACCCTACAAAGAACGGCCAGCGAGCCATTGTTTCAGGCTCCCGATACGCAATACTATCCCCCTGAGCCTACATTCCATGCCCCCGAACCGCATGCCTACAATCCGCATTTAGAGGTACCGACAGAAATTGAAAAGCCGGTTAAAGCCCCAGAACAAGATGAGGTATTGAGTAAATTCAAAAGCCTCGAGCAGTCCTTCAGGAACCTGCACGGATTGGGTAACCAGGTCAGCATGGCCTACAAAGATCTGTGCCATTTCCCAGACGTCCAACTCCCGGCTGGATTCAAAATGCCTAAGTTTGATTTATATGAAGGGCACGGTGATCCCATGGCACATTTGCGGGGTTTCTGCAGCAAAATGAGGGGAGCAGGCGGCAAAGACGAGCTGCTGATAGCTTATTTCGGCCAAAGTCTGAGCGGATCGGCACTAGAATGGTATACCAGGCAGGATGCCAGCAGATGGTACACCTGGGATGATCTGGTGCAGGCTTTCGCAGGTCATTTCCAATACAATCTCGAGATAGTCCCTGACCATCTCATGTTGTTGAGGACCGGGAAGAAACCCGGGGAAAGTTTTCGCGAGTTCGAGTTCCGTTGGAGAGAGCAAGCGGCCAGAGTCGATCCTCTCATGAGAGAGGGAGAGATGGTGGACTATTTCTTGAAAACATTGGATCCAACCTACTTTGGTCACTTGGTGACGACGGTTGGAAAATCATTCAACGAGGTGGTGAAGATAGGGGTCATGATAGAAGAGGGTCTGAGGTCTGACAAAATCCTGAATTACTCAGCACTCAAGGCAACGACCCAGGCTATTCAGAACGGCACGGGAGGTGCGCTGAGAAGAAAGAAAGAAGAAATTGCCACGATCGAGGCAGGCAGTTGGTCCGGGTCTGGCAAGCCACACTACAACCAACCCAGACCTCACAGGCCAAGCTACCCATACAACCCACCACATCACTACTACCCACCCCAAGAACCGCATTTCACCGTCCATCAAGCCCAGATATACACCCAACCTCCGGTTCGCCCACAATGGCATGCGCCAGCTCCCCACAATACATACCCAGCTCCACATAATGCCTACCCACCACCACAAAGTACCTACCCTCCACCCAGAGCATATAGGAACCCTCCAGGGACAGGTTTTCGAGGTAGTCAAGCTGCTAAAAATGATAGGCTACAGAAACATAGAGCCTTTACTGAGCTGGGAGAGTCCTATACCGCCGTATTCCACAAATTGAGATGGTTGGGTTTGGTGAGTCCAGTCGAACCTAGAGAGCAAAACCCCCCATCCCAAAATGTGAATAGGTCAATAAGCTGTGAGTACTGCTTAGGAATGCTGGGACATGAAACTGAAAAATGTTGGAGACTGAAGCAGGCGATACAAGACCTTATTGATCGAGTTGGTGTATGAAGGAGGAGAGCTGAGAAAGCCCTCACAAACAGTAATGATGATCCAGGCCGCTCCGAGAGAAGGATCGACCAGTGGAGGAACGGGGGTATAGTCCCAGGGAGAAGGCATCAAGCCGGTAATGATATTGGGAAAGAGCCCGTCCGCCATAACAAGCAAACCCGAGCCAAAGAAATTGGTAATATCAGGGGCTCCGCCCACACCTGCGATTGTGTTGAAAGGGATATACAGGGAACTGGTCACCATAAAGCCTGTAGTTCAGCTGCCGATGATTGATAGCAAGGCTGTGCCTTGGAAATATGAGAAGGCAGTGGTGATGTACAAAGGAAAACAAGTGGAGGAAGTTAGTTGTGAAGCGCAAGGGCTGACTCGATCAGGTCGGTGTTTTGCTCCGGTGGAGCTGAGAAGAACCAACCCCACTACAACCAAGAAACCTGTGTCCGAAGAAGAAGCTGAGGAGTTCTTGAGGAAGATAAAAGTACAGGACTACTCCGTGGTCGAACAGCTGAGGAAAACACCGGCCCAGATCTCGCTGTTGTCATTACTAATCCATTCTGAGGAGCATCGTCGGGCCTTGATGAAAATATTAAACGAAGCTCATGTATCCAAAGAGATTTCTGTAAACCACCTGGAAACCATTGCCAACAAGATTTTCTAGGTGAACAGGGTAACATTCTCAGATGATGATCTGCCAGTAGAAGGTACGGAGCACAATAAAGCTCTCTACCTAACTGTCAAATGCGAAAACTCGGTAGTTGCTCGGGTATTGGTGGATAACGGTTCGAGTGCCAATATTTGTCCATTATCCACTCTGAACCAGTTAAAGATCGACCACGGAAGAATCCACAAGAATAGCATCTGTGTCCGGGGATTTGACGGAAATGGAACAGCCACTGTGGGGGATGTTGTGCTTGAATTGACCATCGGTCCGATACAGTTTACCATGGAATTCCAGGTATTAGAAGCCACAGTATCTTATAACATGCTGCTAGGACGACCATGGATCCATGCAACCAAAGCAGTGCCTTCCACCCTACATCATATGGTCAAGTTCGAGTGGGATAGACAAGAGGTTGTACTACACGGTGAGGACACATCATGCACCATGGGTGGCGCCATTGTGCCATTCATAGAGACCGATGATGACAAAGGTCCTTGGGTCTACCAGATCTTCGATATAATGTCGGCAAACAAAATTTCTGAGGGTGAGATCCTTCAGTACCCTAGGGTAGCTTCCGCAACAATCATGATGGTCTCGGAGATGCTGAGCAACGGGTTTGTGCCAGGAAAAGGCTTGGGGGTTGAGCTTCAGGGGATTGTCCAACCTGTCTCCCTGCCCAAGAACTTGGAAAACTTCGGTTTGGGGTTCAAACCAACCGCAGCAGATAGGAAGCAAGCGCGAAAAATGAAGAAGAGGGTTTGGTTTCTGCCCAAGCCGGTGCCACATCTCTCTAGGTCTTTTGTCAGAGCAAGTGCCAAGGGGCCGCCAGTCCCAAAGATTCTAGGACCATTGATTGGTATGGATGGGGACTTGAATCAGAATTTCGAGAGGCTGTTCGCTGATGTTAATATGGTAGAAGCTGGAGAAAGTTCCCGCAGAGCGGAGATACAATTTGTGGGGCCTGAGGCCAAGACCAATAATTGGACGGCTACTCCTCTTCCTGTCAGAGGGGAGTCTTGGTAGTAGGCTTTGATCTATGTTTTTGTTTGTTTTGTTTTGTTCGGATTATTCCAGGGTGTAATCCAGATTTTACTTTTGTTTTGTAAAAGTGTGAACCCTTTTATCCCGCAAGTTTAATGAAGTTCTCTTCTTTTGTCTCATTTTAATTTTGTCTTGTTCTTTTTCTTTCTGAACAGTTCTCTTTTTACTGGTTCTAATGACATGGTATGCACATCGGATCTTTGACCTAGTCTAATAAATCAATCTGAATCCGATTTAATGATACAAGAGGTCGTTTGTGATGATGAATCTGAATATGACGAAGATAAAGCCTTCGAAGAGATAAACCGAGAACTGTGCCAATTTGAAGAAAAACCCAAACCTAACCTAAATGACACTGAGGCTGTGAATCTAGACGCTGATAATGTCCGAGAAACCAAAATCAGCATCCATATTGAGCCAAATGTCAGGGAAGAATTGATCAAAACCCTCGTGGAATTCAAAGATGTTTTTGCATGGTCATATGATGATATGCCGGGATTAAGCACCAATTTAGTGGTTCACAAATTGCCCACTGACCCGGCATACCCTCCGGTCAAGCAAAAGCTAAGGAAATTTAAAACAGAAATGAGCGTAAAGATCAAAGAAGAGGTGATTAAGCAGCTACAGGCGAAGGTCATTCAGGTCACTCGATATCCCGAGTGGTTGGCCAATGTGGTACCAGTTCCAAAGAAGGATGGGAAAATCAGGGTGTGCGTCGACTACCGCAACCTCAACAAAGCAAGTCCCAAGGACAATTTTCCATTGCCCAACATCCATATCTTGATCGATAATTGCGCTGGGCGCGAGATCGGATCCTTTGTGGATTGCTATGCGGGTTATCATCAGATCCTAATGGATGAGGAAGATGCGGAAAAGACAGCATTTATCACGCCATGGGAAACTTACTGCTATCGGGTAATGCCGTTCGGACTGAAGAATGCTGGGGCAACGTACATGCGAGCAATGACTGCTGTGTTTCACGACATGATACACAAAGAAATTGAGGTGTACGTAGATGATGTGATCATAAAGTCTTGGCGTCAGGAAGACCATGTAGCAGACCTAAGGAGATTCTTCCAGAGACTCCGAAGGTATGATATCAAGCTTAACCCGGCCAAATGTGCATTCGGGGTTCCATCAGGAAAGCTGTTAGGATTCATCGTCAGTCGACGGGGTATTGAGCTGGACCCATCTAAGATCGAATCCATCCGAGATTTGCCACCGCCAAAGAACAAAACAGAGGTAATGAGTCTGTTGGGTAGACTCAATTACATCAGCAGGTTCATCGCTCAACTCACAGCAACTTGTGAGCCCATATTTCGGCTGTTGAAAAAGGACGCTGCAGTAAGTTGGACGGTAGAGTGTCAAGAGGCTTTCGACCAAATCAAAGGGTATCTGTCTAATCCACCTGTGTTGGTTTCGCCTAAGCCAGGGAAGCCCTTAATTCTTTATCTGACGGTCCTGGAAAATTCATTTGGTTGTGTACTGGGGCAACATGATGACACAGGAAAGAAGGAGCAGGCCATTTACTATCTTAGCAAGAAATTCACAGTATATAAGGTCAAGTACACTCAACTCGAGAAAACATGCTGCGCCCTAACTTGGGTAGCTCAGAAGTTGAAACACTACCTGTCCTCGTATACTACTTATCTCATATCCCGTTTGGACCCATTGAAGTATATCTTTCAGAAACCTATGCCCACAGGGAGGTTGGCAAAATGGCAAATTCTGCTCACAGAGTTCGATATCGTCTATGTGACGAGGACAGCTATGAAAGCCCAAGCGCTGGCCGACCATTTGGCAGAGAATCCCGTTGATGAAAAATACGAGCCTTTAAGAACGTATTTTCCCGACGAAGAAGTGATGTATACAAGTGAGCTGGAGTTACCCGAGGAACCGGGTTGGAAGCTTTTTTTCGATGGAGCCGCGAACGCGAAAGGGGTTGGAATAAGAGCAGTACTCATTTCTGAAACAGGACGCCATTATCCTGTTACGGCTCAATTACGCTTCTATTGCACCAATAATATGGCCGAGTATGAAGCTTGCATTTTGGGTCTGCGATTAGCTGCAGACATGGATGTCCAAGACGTTTTGGTCTTGGGAGACTCGGACCTCTTGGTATATCAGATTCAGGGTGAATGGGAAACACGGGATTTGAAACTCATACCATATCGATAATGCTTGCACGATCTGAGCAAGCGATTTCAATCGGTGAAGTTCAAACATATCTCGAGAGTTCATAACGAGGTTGCGGATGCATTGGACACCTTAGCATCAATGTTGCACCACCCTGACAAAATGTATGTTGACCCTCTGCACATCTAGGTTCGTGATCAGCACGCCTATTGCAACACGGTGGAAGAGGAAGCGGATGGCAAGCCCTGGTTTCATGATATCAAGGAGTACCTCAAAATGGGGATATATTTGGAACATGCCACTGGAGACCAAAAAAGAGCCCTTCGGCATCTGTCAAATGGTTTCTTCCTCAGCGGAGGAGTGTTGTACAAAAGAACTCCGGATTTGAGATTGTTAAGATGTATAGACGCCGGTCAAGCCACGACGGTTATGGCAGAGGTACATGCTGGAGTTTGCGAGCCGCATATGAGCGGATATGTATTGGCAAGGAAGATCCTTCGAGCAGGGTATTATTGGTTTACCATGGAGCATGACTGTATCTCTTTCGTAAGAAAATGCCATCAGTGTCAGATACATGGAGATCTGATTCATTCTCCGCCAACAGAGTTACATACGATGTCAGCACCCTGGCCGTTTGTGGCATAGGGCATGGATGTCATTGGACCTATCGAGCCGGCAACATCCAACGGTCATAGGTTCATTCTAGTAACCATTGACTATTTCACCAAATGGGTTGAGGCTAAAACCTTCAAGTCGGTAACTAAAAAGGCAGTGGTGGATTTCGTGCACTCCCATATCATCTGCAGATTTGGGATCCCAAAAGTAATCATCACGGATAGCGGTGCAAATCTTAACAGTAGCCTGATGAGAGAGGTGTGCCAACAATTCAAGATTACACACCGCAATTCCACCCCATATCGTCCCAAGGTGAATGGAGCGGTCGAAGCAGCCAATAAGAACATCAAGAAGATACTGCGGAAAATGGTGGAAGGGTCCATACAATGGCACGAGAGATTACCCTTTGCTTTGTTGGGTTATCGCACTACCGTCCGGACTTCCATAGGCGCAACTCCTTATTTGTTGGTATACGGAACTGAGGCCGTAATACCAGCGGAGGTCGAAATTCCGTCCCTCCGGATTGTCGCTGAAGCCGAAATTGATGATGATGAATGGGTCAAAGCTCGACTAGAACAGTTGAGCTTGATAGACGAGAAAAGATTGGCAGCAGTGTGCCATGGTCAGCTATATCAGAAGAGAATGGCAAGGGCATACAATAAGAAGGTACGCCCCAGGAAGTTTGAAATAGGGCAGCAGGTATTGAAGAAGATCCTCCCACATCAGGTCGAGGCAAAAGGCAAGTTCGCCCCAAATTGGCAAGGGCCTTATATCGTGACCAGAGTATTGTCCAACGGTGCTTTGTGTTTGACGGATATCGAGGGAAGATGTGTTGACATGGCTATCAATTCGGATGCAGTCAAGAGATATTATGCGTAATTTCTTTGATTATGGCAATTATTGGTTCGTTTGTTTGTACTTGGTACTTATTGGATAATGAAATGACGGAGGCAGTTCTTTCTTCTATCCAAACACTTTTTACCCTTGTTTCCCCCTATTGAGCCTTAAGTTATTCTTTCATACCCCTCTTCTGGAATCACTAATGGGAAGTATATGAAAAAGAGAAAGAAAAGAAAAGAAATTTTTTAAGAGAAAATGAAAAATAAAGAGAGATAAAAATCACAAGAAATACAAAACAGTGGGAACTAAGTTTGACCTGATTCCTCAAAGAGGATACGTAGGCGCCTCACGGCTCGGTCATAGTATGCATAATGTCCATAAGTGTGCGTAATAGGCTGCGTAATGCACATAGCTCAACATAGAGTAAAAATTAAAATCCCCCAAGCAAGAAAACTGGGGCAGAGGTTATGTTTTAAAATTTCAACAAAGGTTTGATTCCAAAAGTTGTAGCGGATCACCCATCAAAGTTATTTCATTTTTTGATAGCCTTTCTTTTAGCCCCACACCAAAAACCCCATCGACGTCCAAAAGACCTCCCGATCAATACCCAAGAGGTGCCAAGTCAGGCAAATAAAGCCGAGAACAATACACTGATCCCCGGCGAAGAAGAGGATCATAAAACTGGAAGTGAATTGATAGTCCAAAGGAATCTCCAAAAGAGAGGGTCATATCGACAGCACTCCAATCCTCTGTTGAAAAATAAAATGAGAGAGTCTTGGCGGTGAAAACCTTCGCAGGCACCACAAGGCAACGAAAGATGAGAGATATAAAATGAGAGAGTCTTATCGGTGAAAACCTTCACAGGCACCATAAGGCGCCGGGAGCTGAGAGAAAAGAGAGAGTCTCATTAGTGAAAACTCCTCGGAGGGCACTATGAGGCAACAAGACAGATCAACAAAAGGATCCACGTTCACAAAGAAATGGATGCCCATTTATCCCCAGCGAGTAAGGTCATCAGGCAAGTTGATTGATACAAATAGACTGGGTCGGGAATCTATGGTGCACGTCATGATCACAAAGACCAGTCATGTCATCTAGATAAGTTCTTCTCTTTTCCTTTTTCCACCAAGTATTGGTTAGAAAGATTTTCCTCCTTTTCTATCTTTTTCATTTTTTTTCTAAGAATTCATTTTGAAAAGATTTTTCAAAGTTTACTACCAGAGGCCGAAGGGGAACAAAAGCAAAATATGAAAAGGGTAGGCCAAGAGCCGAGGCAATAAGACAAAAGGCATCGGCTGCAAAACCAAAGGACGAATTGTGTAGAAAGAAGGGTGACGTAAAGAGAGCGGAAAATAACGGGTGAAGGACTTGTGGACTAAGTTCCGAGAAGATTTCCCCGCAGAATGTTGATAAATCCCGGGCCCAAATCCGAAGTGGTCAGACGCCACAAGAAAGGGAAATCAATCCGGTGCAAGATATCCCCAGGCAATGCAATTCTATGCCTTGCAGTTCCGGGAGGAAGTAAAACTCCTGAGGGGAGTAGTTTCGAGATTAAAAGCAGACTCCCACAACATGCCCTGAAAAGAGAAGGCAGAAAAGGGGATAAATGGAAAACAACCCCCAGCAGGCAGGGCACCCCAGCAAGCAACGTCATCCACCAACCAGTTGTTAGAGCATAGAGCAAGGAAAATAAAAGGGAAAAATCATCCCCCAGCGGAAAGATCACCGTTGCCCCACCATGATTAAAACTAACTAAATCCTTTGGTCTGCTGCAGGAAAATAAAGGTTGATGGTGGCAGAAGGACACGATACCAGAAAGATCACCAAAACCGGGGCAGAAAATTTTCTGCCATTGTCAAAATTTTCTCGGAGGAACGAGAAAACCAAATTGAATAATTTTCAGTCTTAGTTTAAATAGGCGCCCACCTGTATAACGAGAGGAATAATTTTCAGTCTTAGTTTAAATAGGCGCCCACCTGTATAACGAGAGGAATAATTTTCAGTCTTAGTTTAAATAGGAGCCCACCTGTATAACGAGAGGAATAATTTTTAGTCTTAGTTTAAATAGGCACCCACCTGTATAACGAAAGGAATAATTTTCAGTCTAAGTTTAAATAGGCGCCCACCTGTATAACGAAAGGAATAATTTTCAGTCTTAGTTTAAATAGGCGCCCACCTGTATAACGAGAGGAATAATTTTCAGTCTTAGTTTAAATAGGCTCCCACCTGTATAACGAGAGGAATAATTTTCAGTCTTAGTTTAAATAGGCGCCCACCTGTATAACGAGAGGAATAATTTTCAGTCTTAGTTTAAATAGGCGCCCACCTGTATAACGAGAGGAATAATTTTCAGTCTTAGTTTAAATAGGCGCCCACCTGTATAACGAGAGGAATAATTTTCAGTCTTAGTTTAAATAGGCGCCCACCTGTATAACGAGAGGAATAATTTTCAGTCTTAGTTTAAATAGGCGCCCACCTGTATAACGAGAAGAATAATTTTCAGTCTTAGTTTAAATAGGCGCCCACCTGTATAACGAGAGGAATAATTTTCAGTCTTAGTTTAAATAGGCGTCCACCTGTATAACGAGAGGAATAATTTTCAGTCTTAGTTTAAATAGGCGCCCACCTGTATAACGAGAAGAATAATTTTCAGTCTTAGTTTAAATAGGCGCCCACCTGTATAACGAGAGGAATAATTTTCAGTCTTAGTTTAAATAGGCGCCCACCTGTATAACGAGAGGAATAATTTTCAGTCTTAGTTTAAATAGGCGCCCACCTGTATAACGAGAGGAATAATTTTCAGTCTTAGTTTAAATAGGCGCCCACCTGTATAACGAGAGGAATAATTTTCAGTCTTAGTTTAAATAGGCGCCCACCTGTATAACGAGAGGAATAATTTTCAGTCTTAGTTTAAATAGGCACCCACCTGTATAACGAGAGGAATAATTTTCAGTCTTAGTTTAAATAGGCGCCCACCTGTATAACAAGAGGAATAATTTCATGTTTTAGTTCAAATAGGCGCCCACCTGTATAATGAGAGGAATATTTTCATGTTTTAGTATTTCAGATTTGGAGAGCAGTAATCCCACCGGAAGGTAGAAGGTTACAACAGGAATCCCCAGCTGGAAACAATAAAAATCCCCAGCACCGGGAAGCAAAGTTTGCAACAAGAGGTCCCAGCACAAATTCAGGCACATGAGTTAAAAGAAAAAAAGGGACACACCTCGAAAGAAGCGGCTTGTGAACATTAAATCAGGTCCATGCACAACAAATCTGATGAAGAGAACCGTACCACCAGAGGAACCACTGAACAGCTTAATGAAGAAAGCTAGGTTCCCAACGGACCAAGCAAAATGATGAGAACCGACATTCAGAAAGGAGGAGGACCAGTGCCATCCCCAAGATTACAAAATAAAAGCGTCGGAGGAAAACGCAAGCCGACAAGAAAGCAAGGCGACAAGAACAAGTTGAAGATGGATGAGATCTTGTGATCCATAGTCTAGCCTAGCTTCTTGTTTTTCCGTTTAGCACAATGTAACAAGGAGGTCGGTAAGCAGTAACGGCATACAGCAGCACATAACAGCACACAACAACAGCAAACATGACAGTCACACGATAGTCCCAGCTACCGAAACTTCCCGAACTAAAAAGAAATCAAAAAATAATGATAAATGGCCTCGCTGTACAGTTTTCCGATTTTTACGTGACATGTGCTGGTAGTCATTTGTGGTTCTGTCCATTTTTATAACTGAACCGTGAGTCGGTCATTAAAAGAAAATTAAAAGGAAATTCACAAAAATATGCATCTTTTATTCTAGGATGTGATTTAACCTATTTTAATTTTTTTTTTAACATGTGTGTGATAAATGTGGGTGTCTTTATTTCATTTTTATTTTTAATTGTGTTTAAAATTAAAAAAAACAAAAGAAAAAGAAGGCAAATTACTCAGAAAATCGGATTTGGGCCTGTTTATTTTAAATGTTTTAAGCCCAAAAAAGCAGCCCAAGTCAACAGCCCAAGCAACCATCCCCAGGCCATCAAAACGACATAGTTCAATACCAAGACTACGTCGTTTCAAGGACGGCTCATCTCAGCCGTTCCAACCAATCCAATCCAACGGCCCAGGATCCCTTTCAGTAACCCGTTTCCAAACCCGACCCAGTAACCAGTTCGAACTGACCCCCAACCAAGGCCAAACGGTGTCGTTCCGTATTAAGTGAAAGATCCTGGCCATCAATCTCGATTCATCCAACGGCCAGGATCTAATTGCCCGTTACATATATAAGCCTAACCCTTTACCCAGCCCCCCTATACGAACACCCCCCCTTCCATCGTCCCCAAACACGAACCCAGACCTCCCATTAGGAACCCTAGCCACCCCATTTCCCCTCACCATTAATCCCGGCGGCATGGACGCCGATGACTATCCCCTTAACACCCTTGATGCACCTCAATCCCCTGAATCCAAATCCATCAACAGCTTGGCTCGAATCCTCCTCCACCTTCTCGAATCTTCATTGGAAGATTCGAGACAAAACTCGATCTACACCGATCTACCCCAGATTCACACTAGATACTCCCCTAACATCCCTCGTGACCAAACCATGCTTGGTTTGGTCCGAATCCACCCACAAATCCCAAAAAACCAAATCTGGAAAAGTCCAAACCCTAGAACATAAAGATTTCGTAGGGTCTGTTCGAATTTAGACAAGTTTGTAGTCTAGTGAACCCTAATCGAAGTGTTCTTGGTCGAGAACACCTCAGTTAGGATTTGTTCGACTTTAAACGAGCAAATCAAACCCGGGCCTGGGTTCAGCTATGTTTAAAGTTTTTCAGGTTTGTTCATTTGCCCCTTTTATTGTCCATTTTGTTATTTAGATTAATTTATTAGCATGTTTAGTTGTTTGTCTAGTTCTGGGATTTCTGTTATCAGTTTGTCTCCCCATCTATACAAGACCTTTGTTTAGTTTATTCTGTTATGTTAAGTTCATGTGATAGTGTGCTTATTTCAATTCAGTTGGTATTCGTCAAACCAATAATGCCCGTTTGTTTTCCTGTATCGTTGTAAATTGCCAAGAGCATTGTTACACTTTGTTTTGTGTTGTTTTGTTAGGTTGATTGCTTGTCCTATATCACAATTAATATAGTCGAGTCGTTGTATGTCGTCAATTGGTTCCAGCCATTAAATGGTAACAATTTGATTCATGTTGTTTGTGTTCTGCTGTGGTCGTATTTGAATTCAATTAGGAACTGAAGTATGTTGCCTATTGATTTGTTCAATTTGAATCAGAAAACATTTAGGGGTGTGTTATAATGGCAGTTCAGACTTTGGCCTTAAATGGATGGCATGTTTACTTGGTTTAGATTTTGGGCAGCATGTGCTTGGTCAGCTGATTAAGGAATTTAAATAATTGGACAGCATGTGCTGTCAGATTATATTCCTGCTGCCCATGCTTTGCTAAATAAATAAGAGATTAGGCCACTTTAACAACCAAATAGAGAGGGTCTGTCAGGGGATCTCATGGGAGGTTTGGTTATTTTAAATAGCTGAGTGGAAAAACAGCAGGGAGGGGGAATTCTGAGTTGTCCAACAGACTGTAAAGTGCTGAGGTTAGGCTATAAAAGAGGCAGACCTTCCATTAAAAAAGGAGGAGAATTTTGAGTCTGGAGAGAGGTTTTTCTTAGAAAAACTGAAAGAAAAACAGGAAGAAATTTTCAGAACACTGTAACTAAACACTGTCCAAAGCTGCATAAGAAATTAAGTTGGTTAAACTGCCTTGGCCAAGTCAGTTGTTCTAACTGGGGCTGTTACTATTCCATTAGAAGATCCTGTTTGTTTTCTGCTGGGATTACTACTATTCTGAGTTTCTATATGTTGTGGATTTGAGTTTTGGTCTCACTGATTATCGAAGATTTGGTTGGTTGTTTGCTGAGCTTTTTGTGGTTATTGAATTTCTGTTGCTATTGCATTGAACATTCTGGTTTTCTCGGCTGTATTTTACTACTCTGTTTCCTGGGTTTGGTTTGCTTGGTGCTCGACCACTTGTGAGCTTCATCATTGTGGCTGGTTGTTGTTGCTGTGTTGTTTGCTGTTTGGTTGCCTGTTGCTGATACTTTTCTTCTTCTCCTTCTTATCGTCCAAACATCCAGGTACACATTCTCAATTCATTGATGTAAATGGTGAAGTTTGGAGTTGAATAAAGCATGAGAAGTATTGCAGTCCAAACATTAGCATAGTTACCATTTTTCTGCTGCTTGTAGTTTAGAATACTTGTATATTCAACATGTAAAGTTTGGCTTTCAAACTATGTAACGAAACAAATTTTTAGTCTTATTGAGTTTGGACCGGTAACCTGTTGGTTGTATGTAAATCGGAAAGAAGCTAGCTGAAAAATGATGATACTCGGCCAACAAGGGTTTCACATAGGGTCTGTTAAAATAAATGCAGTAATCACATTTGTGTCACCTTAATTCATCAGTAGGTAATGTGTATTTCAAAGGCATATTAGGCAATTTGGATTATAGCAAAAAGATAAAAATAGTGTAGCTAAACACATGGTAATACCATTTAAGATAGGTTGGGTTAGTTTCAGTTGTTCCATTTTAAGTGTCAAGCATGCAAGAAATAATTAACTGAACTTCGTACGTATGCCCGTCAATGAATAAGGTCGAATACGTCTAATTTCTTCGCCTAAGAATAATCAGCTTCGATATTATTGCGCGTCAATCTCATGTGTCAGTCTTCTTGAATAAAAAATATAGAACGAAAGCAATCCCTTTTGTACCAACTCTGCTGCAATTTTTCATTTGTGTTTAGTCGTAAACTAATAACTAACAAATTACGTTTTTCAGCATGTAATTAATTAAGAGTTTTCCTTTATTTTTAGAGGCGAACTTAATAGAAAATGTAGTGGCTATAGGTTTATCTTTAAAAAAAATAAAAATGAGATGAGCCTCGCCGAATAAAAACATAAATCGCGGGGCCCTCAATAATTAGTCATAATAAATAATTAGAATTTGGGATGGACTGTTTTAGTGAATTTCACTGTCTTCCCCAAAGACAATAACTCGTTAGCCTCTTTAGATGCGATCTGATTAAATTATCTCCTTAAACTCGGGTGCACATTTATGTGACCCAAATCCAAATCTCAACGAAATCGAAATGTGTCTCTAATCACGGGTACATTGATTGTGACGTGGTCTGAGATGTATTTCCATGACATTGCAAATTCTTTTTAATAATGAATGAGACGAGCCTCGACAAACAAAAAATGCACAAGCTGCGGGGCCCTCTAAATGTATATATTAAAATACTTAGAATTCGAGGACAGGCCGTTTAGCGAATTTTACGGCCTTCCCCAAAATAACAAGACGCTAGTTGCTTTAGGCGCGCCTTTAATAATTTATTTTCCTTAACTCGGGTGCACATTTATGTGACCCAAATCCAAATCTCAACCGAGTCGAGATATGCCAAACAACTACGGGTGCATTGATGTAACGTGGTTCGAGATATGTTTCCACGACGTTGCAATTCTCGTAAAATAATAACAATAAGTAAGAAAGCGGTAAAAAGATAAAATTTTGCACATAAGTTCATATTTGTATAAAATCAGATAATCAAGCCGAATATAACAGTTGAGCGACCGTGCTAGAACCACGGAACTCGGGAATGCCTAACACCTTCTCCCGGGTTAACAGAATTCCTTATCCGAATTTCTGGTACGCAGACTGTAATATGGAGTCATTCTTTTCCTCGATTCGGGATTAAAATTGGTGACTTGGGACACCCTAAATCTCCCAAGTGGCGACTCTGAAATAAATAAATAAATCCTGTTTCGATTGTCCTTTAATTGGAAAAATCTCCCTTGTACCCTATCGGGTACGAAAAAAGGAGGTGTGACAACGTCTATCCCAAGGCAACCCAGCAAATCCTCCAATTTCTTCTAGAAGGGGAGTCATTTCTGTGTTCCCAAAACGGAACACAGCCCTTTCCTTGTCCCAAAACATAGTTTGCAGTCTCGATCAACATTTTGTTGGGCTGAAGATCCAACAAAGAAGCCCAACAAGAAGGCAAGTTTCCTAAGACTCATTTCACATGGTTTTGGTCACATGAAGGAAGATCCCTCCACCAATCTAGAAAAAATGAGGGTATGCTACAGACCATACCAAATCTGAGGACTTCGTGCCTCATTTTCTGCAAAATAAAAGAGAGTTAGGCCATTTCCCCCTCCAGGTTTGTCTATTTATACAGTAATGATTAGCATATTGGCACTTATTTCTCCAAATTAATGCACATAATCATGGTTACATCCGTTGGGATTATGGAAAATCCAATGGACTTTTGGATAAGGCTTGTCTTAAATGGCTATTATGCGGATAACATATTAACCCGGCTAGGTTTGACCATGATGCATGCATAATTAATTAGAGTAATAATGTTATAGAGGTCTAGACTGGGACCCTCAAGCGGACAACTTGAGGGGGAAAGGCATGGAACCGTCGAACGCACCGCTGATCGACTAGTCTTACCGTAAATACGCCTTTCCGAATTTAAAGGGTGATATATAGGAAGAGCGCAAAAACTCATCAAACGTTGCTATATGATTAATTACGCACGAGTGAAATATGATGTTGAGCATGATTTATGCAGCAATAAATATCATGTTTTCAAGTATTTGCACGTAAGAAAAAAAATAAATGTAGTATTGAAATAATTGAAAGACAGTTACAGAAAAGAAGACAAAGAGACAAGTCAGTTTCAGAAAATAAAAGAAACCATAAATAAGCAGTTAAATCCAAATAAAGGAGAAGGGGTATACGGGATAAGGCATGCATAGGCTAATTCACAAAATAAGTTCGTTATGGTAAGAGCCTAACATATCCCCTGCGAAGTCGCCATGCTGTCGTGCCCCCTTTTTTTCCTTTTTGCGGGGAAGTCCGGGTTTCGACATTCATGGGGGAACACCTCGTTTCCTTTTGGGAATTGGGTATTTGAAGAGTCGCCACCTAACGGATTATGGTGTGTTAGGGCACCTAGAGAGATTAACTCATGTAACTAGATTGCATTACCAGAGATTAGAGTAAAGGCTCGAAATAACCTTGAGGGGAAGGTGTTAGGCACCCCTCGCGATCCACAACGGTAGGTCCCGACCGAACTTAAACTATGTGAATTAGTCATTTAATAAGCAAACAAATCTCAACACATATTAGTAAATAAAGGCATGTTTTGACATTCTAAATACATGTATGATTCAGGTAATGGAAGCAAGGGAGAGGTTTGAACAACTTGCACATGTATAAAGAAAAGGAAGTTTATAAAATTTAAACACATAGGAAGTGGGAAAGGGAAGTCCAAGGTTGATTAGCCTACAAGATCATACCCATGCAATACCTGGTAATCACTCCTCAATGAGGGGCTACACGTGACATTAGTGCGCAGTCATCATATCCTTTTACTACCCATTACTCTCCCCTTAGTGGTTATAAGCGAGTTTAATTAACGACCTCTAAGCGTGCTGCTACCCATCTCTTCCTTATGGTCCTAAAGGAATTTAGGACCACTAAATATGGACAGTTCTAGACAACCTAAGGGTTTTTTAAAAGGTAAAAATTTAGGCGACAAGCAAATAATATGTAGGACAAGAAAATAGGGACAAACAGTTAGAAGGCTCAGATTTACCTCCGCATGTATATAGACAATCAAACAACAGGTCTAAAACACACATTTTCAAAAGAAGTTTAGAAATCCTAAGGACGTGATATCTAGATGAACATCACAAAAACAGAACATGTAGTGTTTGTTTTTTAGGGAAGTGGTAGGATCCTAACTAGTTTGCCTACTGGTTTTACAGCTTGTTAAACCTGGATAATTTTACATATAACAGAACTGGTTTCACAATTATTTAACGCCCTAAGGCTTGCCTAAGTGCGTATATGCAGTCACAATTCTGGGAAAACATTTGAAGTCCTTTATCTTATAGGCATGCTTTCTAGTGATATTAATTAACACAACGTTGAAGGCTATTAAAGAAATGAATAGGATAATTAATAAGACCGATTCAAGGCTTACAGGTGTGAGTTAAAATTAAACTGATTTTAGATTCTATAGGCATGATTTCTATAATTAAAGCTGATAAATCCTATAGGCATGATTTCTAATGAGACAAATTTAAATATATGTCATAATGAAAACTGAACCTTAGTTATTTTATTCCCTATAGGCATGGTGTCTAGTCATGTAAAGTAAAGTAGGGAAAACTTATTTCAACCAAAGCAAACCCTATATGCACGTTGTCTAACATAGCACATGAAAACCAAAATAAACTCTATAGGCATGATATCTACCCAACTTTATCCACAGTATACAACTACCTTCCCTTTTCACTAGTCACCCCAATATCTATTTACAATTAATTATTACAGACCAAGGATTGAATAATACATAAATAGAACATAAATTAAGTTATAGGGAGCCTGAAGTAGGCCCAAAGCAAATCCTGATAGACCAGACCTTCAGTAGTCTCAAATGCCCAAAGTTTCATAGCCAATTTCATGTCTAGGTGTGTCAGAGTTCCCTAAGGACCTCAAGGATCCTAGGCGGTGCTCACACCCAGACCTTCCTCGAATAAGGACTGATTTATGTGTAGTGTGGAAGTGCCAGCCCTGATATGCCAGAGTTCAGAGTGATCTCAGGGACCTCTAAGCAGTACACATACTAGAGGGGCAGAACTTAATAACCTAAGAATACGTGAGAGTGCTTGACATGATTTGAAAGTGTTTGGTAAATAGTATAAAGAAAGGTCTTAGGAGTGAAAAGATTTTCTGAAAATCAGTACTAATTTAGTGGTAAAACAGCAGTTAGAAAAGCATAGGAAACAATTTGCAATCAGAACACAAGTCATAGAACAAATAGCTTTAGAAAACACTTTGGTAAACAGTTTCCATACAAGAAAAGAGGGGTTGGAGACACATAGAATATACCTTGGTGGAGCACATAAACAACAGGGTGCATAGAGTTCTTAAAGGGGTTCTACAGAACTAATGGGTTAGATATAATGTAGGTCATTGAAACATGAAACAAAGATCACAACAGAAACATGTTGAGGGCACATAAACAACATAACTAGAGTTGCACTAGAGAAACTAGATAACTTAGCAGGAGTAAGGCAGAACAAGCAAGAACTGAAATGGACATGCCAGGCAAGTATTAACAAGTGTAGACATGCTAATCACACACTTACAAAACAAAGTTTAGGCATGCTAGATAAACTATGTCAGGCAAACAGGCTAGTCACATGTGGAATAAGACAGTGTAAGACATGTTAAACAAGATAGCAAACAGGCAAGTAAAATGGAGACATGATAATTACATATTTGAATAAGGCAGTATTTGGCATGCTAGGTAAGCAGTAAACAGAAGCAAGAATGAACTCAAGTCTAATGAACTAAGGCAGTAAATAAACACATAGGTTTAGATTTTTAAAAATTAATCAGAAGCATACCAGTTAGAGAAAGAAAACATAAGATGTAAAACAAGTGTTGTGCAATTTCCAGCCTTGGCTTGCAGCCGACTAGACTAACAAAGATCACATGTAGTAGAGAGAGCAGAGAGCTTTTTAGAGTGTAAAAGTAGTGGTTAATGAACTAATTTTTGTGTCCAGAAGTAAGGAGTAAAGGAGAGTATATATAGCAGTTTAGGAGTGGAGCAGAATAAGGTAAAGAAATCATAATTCATCAATCAGGGAAATTACAAAATCAATCACATACAAAATTAGCATAGTCTTCTTTCAATTAAGGACAACTACCCAACGGTTAAAGGACATAAGTCACTTAAGGAAATAAAATCAAATTAGACCTAAGTAAAGAGGTAAATAAATAGAAGTTTAATTAAGAAAATAATCGTGAAGAATCAGCAACATTATAGACAATAAAGTAATAAGAATAATTAGAGTCGTAAACAAGGGAATAAATCAAGAATCGGCACATAATTTTTTAACCAAGGAAATTAGTAAATCGAAATTCAAAATAATACTGATTTAAAGAGAGGAAAAAAAATATTAGTTTTCCACAAATAGATGAGTAGGCTGAACAAAACTTCATAAACACACATAAATTAGCCAAGAGATCGACTCAGAAACCCTAGTAGAGATGAACTAGGGTAGAAGTCACTAGATACTGAATTGGACTAAGGAAAATCATGAGAGTCAAAACACAGACCAAACAATGTAGCCAGTAACACGGAAAGATTCAGAATTGAAGCAAAAATATAATAAATTAGGGCTTTAGCATAAATCGACTAAGGTCCAAATAATATTAACATGAATCAGTCAGTAACACTTAAGAATCACGATTAGACACTCAAAAATCGGAAAGTTTTTAAAAGAGTGAGTTCAGTAAACCCTAGATTTCAAGAAAAAACGGAGAATCGATTAAAAACCATAAGACTTTTGTGAAAACATGTGAAATAGACTCGATTGATCTCAGATCTGGACAGATCTGAGAAGATCAAAAGATAAAAATTAGGGTTTTTTTGGAAAAGCAATAGAGACATGCACAGACTTAGGAAACCACAGATCCAAGACGAAAAATCAGAAAGATATTACTCAAGATCAAGCTAAATAGCCTGAAACCAGAAAGAAAACCCAAGGTGTAAACAGACCGCCTAAGTCCCTTGAGGATCTCTTCAAGGATCCAAAAATGGAGACGCCATGTCACAACCCAAAACCCGGACTCGGTCGTGATGGTGTCTATCGTGAGATAAGGCTAGCCGACACAAACTCCCAATCCATTTTTAATAGTTATAATAATTTAATTTAAAGCATTAACAGATGATAAATCCCAAAATAACGTGAAATAGAACAATACGGAAATAAACACAGCCCGACATCGGGTGTCACCAGTCATGAGCATCTAACATAAGTCTAAGAGTATGAAAAAGGACTACACAGTCGATTACAAAATCTAGTACAAGGGAAATATAAAGATATGAGGGAGAAACGCTAGGCTGCGAATGCTGGGCAACTACCTAATGAACTCCGAATGCCCCGCTGGAAGCAACCAGCCCTCGCTAGCAGGACCCTAGGCTTCTGTATCTGCACACAGGGTGCAAGGAGTAATGTGAGTACGCCAAATCAGTGAGTAATAAAAGTAAAGGTAGCTGAGCGATAAAAAAACATGTAAAACACAGCAAAATGCTACAAAGAGGCAGTATAAACTCAATACAATACAATAGAACAGTGAAAACTTGTAAAAACATCTCAGTTCAGTAAAGTCCTCTTTAAAACATCTTTTAACAGTTAAACAAGTGAATGAAAAGCATCGAGAAAAGATAAACACATAAAATCAGCCCCTCTGGCACAGTATCAACAGAATCAGCCCCTCGGGCAATAACATAGAATAACATCAACCCCTCGGGCTATATCATATATCACACTGGGTACCCGCGCTCACTGAGGGTGTACAGACTCCGGGAGGGGCCCCTTACGGCCCAAGCGCAATATCAAGCCATCTCGTGGCATAATCAATAGGCTCTCAGCCTCATGTCAAGCCACCTTGTGGCGTACAACTCAGGCCCTCAGCCTTACAATTATGAATCAGATCAATACCGCTGCGGCGCGCAGCCCGATCCCATAATAACCTCACAATATAGGCCCTCAGCCCTACTCAGTCCGAAATCTCTAAAAGCCACTCGGGCACAGTAAAATATGATGCTCAGCTCAAAATATTATTTAAGATGTCAAAATAGAGTAAACATAGCTGAGTTATAAAAATATTAGAATATAGCATGACTGAGTACAAGTATAAAGTCAAAACATTGAGGAATAGTAGTAAAAAACCTCTAAGGGTCCAAAACAGTTGGTACGAGGCCCAAATATGGCATTCAACCCAAAACATGATGATAGCAAACAGTTTTCAATCAAATACGCAGTAAAACAGTCATTCGGGACGGACTAAGTTACAATCCCTAACAGTGTACGACTCTACGCTCGTCATCTAGCATGTGCGTCACCTTAATATAGCACAACAATGTTAAATCCAGGGTTTCATACATTCAGGGCAACATTTACAATCATTACTCACATCTATCCAGTCCAAACTCTAGCCCGCGATTCCCTTGCCTCTCGAATCGGCCTCCGGATGCTCCAAACCTAACCAAAATCAGTGCAAAACCATCAAAATATGCTAAGGGAACAAAGCCCACTTGAAAGAAATCAAATTACAACACAAATCCCGAAATTGGCCAAACCCGACCCCCGTGCCCATGTCTCGGAATCTGATAAAAATTACATTAATAGACTCTTTATCACTCCCCGATTTCATTTATATCAAAAGAACCAAAATCCAACCACAAACGACCTCTCAAATCCCAAATTCTAGGTCTCCAATTACAAGCCCTAGTTCTTCAATATTTAGGCTTAAATTCTACAAATTTCATGATTAATTAGGTAGAAATCACATTAGGATTGTGTATTAAGTCCATAAATCTTACCTCCAAGTGTTCCTCCTTGATTCCCTCTTCAATCCCCTTCAAAAAAAGCTTCAAAATCGCCCAAAAATGGAGGAACTTAGACCCAAAATCGCGGAATTGGTCTTTTAAAACATTCTGCCCAACACTTAAAAATCCTTCATCACGAACGCAGTCAAAGCCTCGCGTTCGGGAAGCACAAACTTAAGTTGACCAGAAATCCTCTTACGCGAACGCGACGACCCCTCGCGAACGCGATGTCTCATCAACTTAAACCTACGCGGACGCAACATCAACATCGCGAACGCGTTGAACACAGACCCATCCCTTCGCGAACGCGGGCCGAGAATTTTATCGCGAACGCGAAGGCCACCAATCCTGCCTCACATCCCAACCTTTCGCGAACGCGAAGGCCAAAGGCCTGCAACACCAACAACAGATTTTTCTGCAATCTTTTCAACTTGAAATGATCCGTTCAACCACCCGAAACTCACCCGAGGCCCTCGAGACCTCAACCAAACATACCAACATATCCCATAACATTATTCAAACTTGTTCCAACCTTCAGAATGCTCAAAATAACATCAAAACACTAAATTTGCATCAGATTCAAGCCTAAGAATTCCAAAAAACTTCCAAATTCTGCTTTCGATCAAACCACGTCCGAACGACCTGAAATTTTGCACATACATCCCAAATGACACAACGGACCTACTGCAACTCCTGGAGTTCCATTCCGATCCCTATATCAAAATCTCATCTACCAACCGAAAAGCATCAAAATTTTAATTTTGCCAATTCAAGCCTAAATCTACTTCGTACCTCCAAAACACATTCCAATCACTCTCCTAAGTCCCAAATCACCTCCTGAAGCTATCCGAACCATCGAAACTCACATCCAAGCTCTTTATCACATAAGTCAACATCCGGTTGATTTTTTCAACTTAAGCTTACTCAAAAGAGACTAAGTGTCTCAAACCTTACCAAAACCTCTCCAAACCCGAGCCAACCAACTTGATAACATAAAATACAACTAAACAAGGTAATAAGAAGCAAAAATGGGGGAAACATAGCGGTGACTCATGAAACGACCGGTCGGGTCGTTACACGCCATAGCAAACAGGAGGCCATTAGAGGCCTGAGGTGGTGAAGAACCATCATAGGAGGGCAGTAAGTGAGTGATGGCGATTGGAGATTAGGGTTTAGGTCGAGAGCATTTGAGAGAGGAGAGGAATAGATGACGGCGGGGAAGGGTGGTAAAGTGATTAGGGTTTGGGGGTATAGGTTAGTTTAATTTAGGTAATGGGAGATCTGGACCGTTGATCAAAATGATCAACGGCCAGGATTTAATAAGAAATAGGTCGGGTAGATAAAGGGTTTGGGCTGGGTAGATTTTGGGCATGGTTTAATTTGAATTGGGGTTAAAATTGGGCTAGGTAATTAGGCTAAATCCGAAAATAAGAGGGTCATTTGTTAAATACCCTTTTAATTGATAAAATAATTTTAAAAAATAACTAATGGGTTGTAAAAATGATTTTCATGCCTGGAAGTATTTTAAAATAATTACTTAATATTTTAAAAATGTAAAAGACTATTTTCTAGTAAAATAATATAATAATGCATGCATAGGCTATAATTGCAAAGTAATTGCGATTGCATCCTAAAAATATAAATGTGGCTATTTGTGCAATAATTGAAACTTAGTACAAATGCAAATGATAAAATTAAGCCACAAAATTATTATAAAACTATTTGTGATGCTATTAGTGATTGTTTTATGAAATAAATGATGGGATAAATTAATTAAAATATTTTAAAATGCAGAAATTGTATGAAAAATACTAATTGATGCCCAGGCATAGTTTTAAAAAAATATTATGGAAAATATTGGGTATCAACAAGTGTGATGATGGAAAAAAAAATTCTTTTTCTGTGTTATTATTAAAAGGAAAAACTAATGAACTTCCATAGTAACAGATATGAATGGTGAAAGAAATCAAAGATCTTTGATGTTTAAATTTTGTAGTCTATGTATATACAACTGGTAATTACAAACTTAAGTTGGGGTTGAAATCTTAATGACTTATGCTGATCAGAACACAGAAAAAGTTGTAACCTATGAGCTGAAGTTTCATAGCAGCATCAACAGAAGAAGAAGAAGAAGAAGAAGAAGAAAATGAAGGAGGAGAAAGAGGGCCGAAATTGTTTAAAAAGTGGTACAAGTTAAAACTTTTTAAAAAATAGGTATAGGTTAAATGGGGCGACCAAATTGATCGTCCCGTGCAATTTTTACTAAGTATATTCGATAGAGGAATTTGTGGGATAACTACAGAGACAAGCCACCAATAAATACTACTTACTAATAATTAGTTATTAAGCCATGTACCAAAAATAGCCAAGAAAATTACTTATAATATACACTATTTTAAAAAACTTAGGCAAAAACGAATTTTTTTAATAGGTGTAATTAGAATTTATTGAAAAAACATACGAAGTTTGAGGAAGATTTGAGGTATTTGGACTAGTTTGAAGTTAAAATTCGTTTTTGATAATGAAATCTAGGCACAAAAGGTTTTTTTCAATGGGTATGGTTAAAATTCGTTGAAAACACATAAATGAGACAATATACAAAATTTGATGATGACTGGTAATTTGGATTAGTTTGGAATCAAAATTCGTAGTTGAGATCGGGTTTAAAATTTTCTTTGCGACACATGTATCTAACTTGTATCTCACACACATCTATACATGAATATACATGAGATACACAAGGAATATATTATATATATATATGTGATAAACAAATGATACACGAAGATACACACGGGGATACATATCTTATTTTCTTTTCATATTCATCTTCTACTTCGAATTTGCTTAAATTTCAATTCAACTCACTTCAAATCTTCACCAAATCGTCCTAAAATTGAGATTCAAACTCCTTAAAATATACTCAATTTATTCTAACAACGTTCATTTGAAATAAATACCAATTTCAGAAACCCAAACCAAGCTTAAAACACCCTCACGACCACAAAAAGATTTGCTCTCATGAAAAAACCCAACATCCAACACATGTTTTTTTTCCTGATAAGTAGTATGAGAATTTCATAAAACTGCTGTAAGATAAATATGTACAGCTAAAGGACTTTGTACTCTTGGTGGCAGGCAAAGAAAACCTACAAAGAAAAAAGTTGTCACATTTACGAAAATAAAAATAAAATACGTAAATAAAAGAGTTAATACCTTAAAATCCTCTTAAACTATCATATTTTTGTCAGTTAAACTATTCGGTGTTTTCAAAACCCCTGAACTATATTGTCCTTTATATTAAAACCCCCTCGTTTCTGACCTGACATAACATGTGTAAACACTCTCTTGGGAGCGCGTGACAGCTGAAAAAAACCATCAACATGACTCATATGACAGAAAATAATGGCTAATTAGCCTAACCCTCTTTCGCACTTATTTTTTTTAATAAATATTCTCCTTATTTCAGTTATATCCACCTTTCTTCCTCATTTTTTCACCATCCTTCCTTTTTTTTTTGAGTGTTTTACATGCTTGATCATATTTTAACTATTATTTAAAAAACTAGAATCATTTTTTGTTTATTCCATAAAGAGTACTTATTTTTTTTATTATTAGCATATTATAAAAATTAAGCTCAACATAAGTTAACTGACTACACTAATCATAGGAAGTACTTTTTTTCTAATCTCCATTCTCTCTTTCCAACATTCATATGTTTCACTCCATTTTCGAAAATCTGATGCATATGTGAATGCCGCCTAAACTCAATATGTATTGATTTATACGTCTTTTATACTTTGTATATCAAGTATCACTTTAATTCAAAATGTATTTTTATGTATATATTTTTTGTATATTTATTTGTGAAGTGGCATCTTATTTGAAGTTATATTTTTAGTGTATATTTCAAATATATTTTATATACCAAGTGCCATTTTAATTTAGGATGTATTTTTATGTATATTATTTGCATATTTATATGTCTAGTGCCATCTTAATTAGGTTTAGGATATTTTTTTTTATGTATATTTCATATGTCAAGTGTCATCTTAACTGAAGATGTATTTTTATGTATATTTTATATGTGTTAATTCAACGTATATTTTTTATACATATATTTTGTATATATTAACGTATATTATTATCGAAGTAAGATCTTTATACTAAGAAAGAAAGAAAGAAGAAAGAGAAAAACTTACGAAAAACAATTAATAAGAAAACAAATGGAACAAATTTTAAAAATATATTGGCTTCCGCAGAAAACAAAATTAAGAAGGAAATCCCAAAAGGTAAAGAAGGAAAGATGAAAAAAAGAAGGAAAGATAATAGATAAAGAGAGAGAATAGCATGATTTTCGTACAACGTTATTGACTTTCCATTCAATTTGCTTATTTTTAGGGATTAATAATAAATATTCCTATTTTAATGGAACTATGTGCTACAAATATAAATTTTCCTGCCACAACTGTAATTCTTAGTTTCATGCTAAGAATTTGTTACATTTCTTTTAAACTGTGATAGTTATGTAATCCGTTCTTCTTTATTTTCACCTTTCATTTTTTTAACCTTTTTTCTTCTGCTCTCCGTATGAGTTTCCTATGAAAAAGTTTCTCCCTCTCTTGTTTCCTCTGAAATAATTTATTCTCTTTCTTGTTTTAGTCTTCTTTCATATCTTACACATATTGTTAAAAGAATACCAATTTAAATCTTCTTATTAAACTCAACACCTTGTCGAGAATAAAGTTGAATACCTTGAACCTTCTTTATGTAATCTGGAATTAGAGAATATAATTGTTGGCCAATTATTTTTTATTTTGTGTAGTATTTTTTATGTACAATAAGATGATTTTTAAGAAATGCAACATTATATGCCTTTATTTATATTTTTATTGCGCTATAAAGTGAATATAAATGAGGACTTATTCAATTGGATTTTAGCATAAAGCACAATCACAATTAAACCTAAAATTAACATAGTACATTAAATATTATTTTGGCCAAAACTCCTAAAATTAATCAATCATCCTAGAGTAATACATCATGAGTAAACTATATTAATTTTTTTTTTTACAAACCATAAGTTAATATAGTTCGACAGATGCACCTTTAAAAGTCCAATATGAAATTTTAGTATATAGTGGAATATAGTTCAGGGGGTTTTGGGGACACCAGATAGTCTAAGTAGGTAACTGATAAAAAAATAATAGTTTAGGCAGGTTTTAGGCTTAGTTAAATAGTCACGTGTAGTGCTACATGATACACTTTTTAAAATAATTAGGAGCATGTATACACGCACTTCTAAGAATGCAATGAGGGATTTTACGAAGGGCAATATAGTTTAGGAG
Source organism: Nicotiana sylvestris (assembly GCF_000393655.2). Lineage (NCBI taxonomy): Eukaryota > Viridiplantae > Streptophyta > Magnoliopsida > Solanales > Solanaceae > Nicotiana > Nicotiana sylvestris. Next base: position 99,133,894 of record NC_091058.1, read on the forward strand.
GTTTTGAAGAGACCGAATAGTATAAATAAAAAACTGACAAAAACACGATAGTTTAGAGAGATTTTATGATATTAACTCTAAATAAAAGGCATAAGTGTCATTGTCTTTCGGTTTAAAGATGTTAGCTGGGGAAGGGTGCCAAATAAGGAGGGGTGTAAAGAAGAAATTCCAATTTTTCTGTCAGTTGGCTAAGTGAGGAAGTTAGAGAGGAGAGGGAAGTTAGAGAGGAGAGGGAAGTTAGACTAAAGAAAGGAGAAACATACTATCCAATTAGACTAATATTGATAGCGTTCATGAGTAATTGGCTAATACTCCCTCCGATCCAAAATAAGTAATTTTTTTACTTTTTTCTTGTGGTCCAAAATAAGTAATTTTTCAGATTTCAAGAATTAATTAATTATTATTTTTTCCTATATTGTCTTTGGAGTAAATAGTGTTGGAATATGTGTTAGGAGTATTTATGTGAGATGGTAAATGTTAATATGGTCAATTCCATTACTAATTAATGCTAAAAGGTGAATTTCTCAATCGGTATAAAAACATCCAAAAAATCACTTATTTTGGACCGGGGAGTATTAATATTATTGTATGAATTGACTAATATTTCTACTATATATAAATGGTAAAGCTGTACGAACATAGCTTTCAAAACTTGTACCAAATGCACTATAGATGAAAACTTGGTTCTCTCTCATTGGTCAGTAAATCATTTTCGCGCTCTCCGGTAAACACGTATCACTTTCTCTTCTGGCAGCTCCCTCACTTGATTTTTTATCCGACAATTTGCCCCACTCTATTCTCTCCCCATTTTCTTCTCAAGTTTGCCCTTTTTAGAGGCTCTTCCTCAATCTCTCTAATTTCATAAAATAAATTCACTTTTGTCTACATTCCTCTTCATTCTAAGGTATTCATTTTTTCACATAGATTATTATTTTCTTTTTCTGCTTCCTTCTTAATCTCTCTTTCTACTTGATGTTTTCAGAAGACATTCTCTATATTTACACAGTGATTACTAAGATACTTTTCCCCCTTATTTCAGGTTAAAATTATATTTTTACTCTTTGTATTGGTCTGATTTACTCCTGCATGTTTGAAAATAGATATATAGGTGCATCTTTTTGAGCGATTGGTGAGTACAATCTAAATTTTTTTGTAGCGCATCGACCGTGTTTGATAATTTGCCTGAAACAACTGAGTGGTATTGTTTTTCTTGCTTCTTTGCTAAATTCAATCCTTTCTCCTTCTTCTCACTTTGATATTTTTTTTCTCCTCTTTTGCTCTCTTCTTGGTTCGTTTTCTGTTGCTTATCTTGCGTCTCTTGAGTTTTGCCAATAATTCTTTTACTTTGTACTTTGATTAACGGATTTGGAATTTTTGCCTAATGTTCGAAATTGAGTTTTGAGGATTCAGTCATTCTCTCATTTAGAGATAGGCCGAACAATTGAAAGTTCTCTAAGTGCACATAGGATTTTCTGAGCAAGGACCGCAACGAAGCTACTTGGCAGTATTGTGTGTGACTCGCATTGCGAGGTTAGAAATGACCTTTTCACTTTCTGAAGAAAAGTGAAGAATTTTTACAGCTACTTGCCATTTCTGGGAATTTATAGAACCTTGTTTAGTCAGTTGATTTGAACGACATAATATAGCTTTAACATGCGTCTTTACTTTTTGCCAAATTACAAAATATATTTAGTTCTGTATTCTAAATAGTATAGCTCGTCTGTTCTTATATGTTGTTTTAGAGTATTGTTGTATATATAGTAGAAAATTTTAAAACTATCATGATGTTCTATACTTCAATACCATACAAGAGGGGTGGAGTGATTTGTGTGGTGCCTAATTTTTCGTTTAACCTGATTATAGAAGGGCCTGGGTTTTTTATGTGTTCCAACTACTACTGTTGCAGAATAATAAATATAGAAATTAAAGGGCATAGAGATTTTAAGTGGAAAATACCTGGCTCAAAAGGTGAAAAAAATCACGACCTACCTTCCAGTAGGATTTTGTCAAACTCTCAACTAAAATCATTGTACCAAAAACTCCATTTACAAAAACTCTTTTGTAAACCTACGATTAACTCTAATCCCGTTGTAGTACACAGCCTCAACTGTTGCGACAACTTCAAGTTAACTCTAACTTGAAAACTCTAAGTACCTAATACAATTGCTTCTAGATAAAGCCGAAAGATACAATATTAAAACACATACTACAATTGAACTAGAATAAAAAGACAGATGCTTGAAACTGGTTCTTCTATCTGGTTCAAGTAGCTTCAGGATTGCACGCTTGAATCAAACATAAATTGCTTGCAAAATTGACTTGCTATTTTGCTCTCAATTCACGTTTAACTTCTGCTTATGTGCATTACCTGTAAAAGAGAACAACACTGATATTTATGGAGTAAGTAAAAACGAGATTGACTATAATATAGATGTTACTCTTCCTTAGTGGAAGAGTTCTAGTTGGTCTCATCCTCTAACTCTATCCATTTCTTAAGATGTGTTTCTCTGTGTGTAAGGAGTCTTTCTCCTTATCCAATATGCAACATTTTTGATTAGGATCAGGAGATATCATTTTTGGTAAGTTAGGTTTTATCTCCTTCACGTGCATCTCACATGCTTGAGTTGATCATAGTTGTGCTTCACAAGATGGACCTGGTCCATGTCTGAGTTCCTTTGTCAGTCTTCAAAACTTCACCTTTACTTGGGCCAACAAATTTCCCCTTTTTGATGATGACACACTCTGTGCTTTTCACTCACTTAGGCCCTGTCAGAACTCAGCTTATTCATCAATACAAAGTTAGAAAAATTTACTTATCATCAAGGACCAAGTTCATTAGGTTATAAACATCACTTATTCAGAATATATAAAGCACAATATCTCTTTCCCCTTTTGGTATCATCGAAAAGTTGCATAAACAAAGTGTGATTCCCAGAATATTAACAATTATTGATGGCCACTGGGCCAACTGCAAGTGCAATCATGGATTAATCACCAGTAATCTAGCAAACACGTTCAAACTATTAAGGAAATATTAACAATCAACAAGAGCAAAAACAGTAGATTTCATTGATAGGAGATATGTTGCTATCACAATCCACAAAAAGAAAGCAAAAATATTCAAAACATGAGCAAAAGAAAGAGAAATCCATAATCTGGGTCACTGGTGGTACTAGACAGATTCAAGAGATGAAGGCTAGAAGTCCTAAGGCTTGGGAGAGCTAGAGGGTTGGTTTTGGGCTTAGACAAGGTTCAACATATTTTGAAGAATGCCATCATTCTTCTCCTTTTCCTTGGTGAGCTCAGTTCTGAGAGCATCCCTCTCAGATTTGACCTCTGCTAAGCGAGCCTTCAGCCTACACTACAACAAATATGATATTTAGCTACGACACAAAATTTATCGCTAATTATTTACCTTTTGTGACAAAAATTATATTTTGTGGCTAGATACATGAGCCATATACTTTTAGTGACGAAACATAAAAATTTGTAGCTAAGTTTTGTCCACTAAAATTTTCCACCAAAAATAAGTCGGCGCCATTTATCGGGAAATATTTAGCTACAAAGATAATGTTATTGGTGACGAAATAATTTTGTCACTGATGTTGTATACTATTTGTGACAAAATATTTTTGTCTTAATAAATACTTAATTTTAGATACGAAAAAATTTCGTCACAAAAATAGATGGTTAAATTAGCGACAATTAAAGTTTTGTAGCTAAACAATGCGAACTTTAGCTGCAATATATATTACTTATTTGTGACCATATAGTTTTTGTCACTAATAATTTAAACAATTTATGACGATCTTTGTGTTGTCCCTATATAATACTTAATTTAGCCACGAAGAGGTTTTGTCTCAAATAATATATTGTCTAGCTAGAACTAGAAATTCATTACAAATCACTCATTTTTTATTATAAATATTAGATTTCATATTTGGATGTACTAACTTAGAGATTATATTCGAATTTTATAACAACCTTTTTCTTCTAAAAGTTTCCCCCCAAAAATAGTGGACACCATTTATTGAATAATTATTAGCTACAAAAATAAAAATTGTTGTTCACTCATTATTTTATCGTTGACCTTATCTATGATTTGTGACGGAAATAAAAATATGTGCCTCAAGTTGTTAAAATAACATTAAGAAAAATGGAAGCTTGCATCAAATATGCCCTTATTCACTAATAACGGAAGCTTTTCAACACATGACCTTTTTTTTTTAACAATGGAAAAGACTTAAATTCACCCATAAACTGAGTGCAAACAGTTTGGCATACCACTATGGCACTATATACAATCGAATCTCTTTATAACAATTATCCTCTATAATAATATTTCACTATAGTAGCCAACTTCTCTCTAATCAATTGCTCATGTTATATTTTAACCCTCTATAACCACATTTTACCTATAACAACAGTGATAATCATTATTCCAATACTTTTTTTTGTTGTAAAAATTACCCCTCGATAATAACTCTACTCAAATATTGATTAATCTTGCATTTCACTGTAATGATGCTAATTCTGATTAATTATAGTAAAATTTTCAAAATTACTACTAATTGGTTGAGATAGAATATTCAAATTTTAAGCTTGTAGACTTATCTTCTCCCATTGATCAAGTGTTATATTACTAGAAGTAATTGAAATCTCGAAAACAAACTACACTTCTAAGTTTTTTTTCATTAAATTTAAATTTTTTTATTGTACAATTAGTTTTCAAATATGTATGCGTTGGAGAATTTAATTGTTTGAATGTACAGTAAAACTAGTTACAATTAGAGGCGGAGCCAGGGTTTTAAGTTTATGGGTTCGGGATTTTAATATTTTTTAAACTACTGGGATCAAAATTAATAAGAAAGAATTACAAGAAAATACACGACTTCACACCATAACAAAAAATGGTCCATGTTTTTAAAGTTTACCCGCTATAGCCCAGTTTGTATAGAATTTGAAGGAAAGATTTTAATCACTAACCTAGTTTTCTTTTTCCCTACACGCCCAAAATGCTCTCTCTCCATGTGCTTCTTCATTCTCTATAAACCATCATCTTCTATCCTCCATATTTTTTTGATCTATCTCCCATATTCATCTTCTATCTTCTATAATTTTTAAATCTATCTTTCATCCTATCTTTTCTTCTCTCTAATTTCCAGATCTAATTTTCCTTAACTTTTTTTAATTCTCTCAAACTTTCCTAATGCAAAAAGATGAAAGTCTCAAGTAAGATGAAGAATATGAGGTTAGTTGTTCATTTGAAAGGATCGAGGAAGAAAATATTTGACCCATTAATGATTTAAGTAATTTTGATTGATAAATCTCTGAGTCTCTTACTGTGAGCATTTGGTATCGAAATATAAGTCCCAAAAATTATAATTACGCCACTGACGAAGCTAAAGTTTTCAGATCTAGAAGTTTTCATTGTGAATTGGTGCTTCAATCCAGATGGGTATTGACTAATAATAGTATTATTGATCGGGTGAGACAAAATTTAAGAATTTGGGATTCATCTAGACCTATCTTGAGCAGATTGGTTCTTCTTCTTCTTTTTTCTTGTTCTTTTTGATAATATTGGTGTTAAACAGAGGTGTAGTGATGGACATAAGGTATTTTTCAGTGCATATACCGTATAACTGGTGTTTATACACATTTATACAAATATTGTATAATTATGTATCAAATAGGTATAAGTGTGTAGATTTGTGTATAATGATGTATAATTATATTTTTTTCAATGTATAAGGGTGTATATACATTATTATTGTATAAGAGGTCTTCCTGAAAGTTTGACACTTTTTTTATATGGTAAATTTTGTGTTGACATAAAGGTTTAATGATGGCTGGAAGTTTTATTCTAGTGTAAAATATGCATGTTGAATTTATGTACATTCAATGCATATGTTGTATACTCATACATATGTTTATATATATATATATATATATATATATATATATATATATATATATAAAATGACAATATACTCCATTTTTTGGTAAATTTTAGACAAAAATAAGTCAAAGAGAGGGGGAAAAAGTAAGGATTTAAAACCACGTGATGACTTGAATTTTTGTCAGATAGTCACATTAATCTGGAAGAGAAAAAAACAAATAGGAGAAATAGAAAAAAAAGGAAAGAGATCATTATGAGATTGATGTCAGGCGGTAATGTCAGCCAGGCAATGATGTTAGAGGGCTTCATTGGCTATACAGATGAAAACTTAAAATTATGACGACCCGGCCAGTCGTCTCATGAGTTACCGCCCCGTTTTCCTCATTTCCGCTTCTTTATGCTTCGTTATTCGTGTTTTATGTGGTCGAGTTGATTGGTTTGCGTTTGGTGTGATTTTGGTAAGAAATGAGACATTTAGTCTCTTTTAAGAAGGCTTAAGTTGGAAAAGTCAATCGGATGTTGACTTATGAGTTAGAGGGCTCGGATGTGAGTTCCGATGGTTCGATTAGCTTTGGGAGGTGATTTATGACTTAGGAGTGTGATCGGAATTGGTTTTGGAGGCCCGATGTAGAATTAGGCTTGAATTGACGAAGTTAGTATTTTGGCGATTTCCGGTTGGTAGATGAGATTTTGATCCGAGGGTTGGAATGGAGATCCGAGAGTTGCAATAGCTTCGTTATGCGATTTGGGATGTGTGTGCAAAATTTCAGGTCATTTGGATGTGGTTTGGTTGGGTTTTTGATCAAAAGCGTATTTCGGAAGTTTTTAGAAACTTAGGCTTGAATTCGATGTGAATTGATGGTTTTGGTGTTGTTCGAGGTGTTTTGATGATTGGAACAAGTTTGAATGAGATTTTAGGATGTTTTGGTGCTTTTGGTTGAGGTCCTGGGTGCCTCAGGGTAATTTCGGATAGCTAACGGGAATTTTTAGAACTTAGAAGATAGTTGATGTCTGCTGCTTCTGGTATTTCCGCACCTGCGGAATTGGGACCGCAGGTGCGGTGTCGTAGATGTGGAAGGAAAGACGTAGATGCGTTTTCGAGGGGGCAAGGCAGGAACCACAGGTGCGGTATAGGAACCGCATCTGCGGAGTTGCAGATGCGACCATTTGACTGTAAATGCGGATTTCGAACCTTAGGTGAAGTTCCGCAGATGCGGAGGAGTGCCCGCAGAAGCGGTGCCGCAGGAGTGGGATTTTTGTCCGCAGATGCGAAAAGAACCCCTGGGCAGAATGTTTTAAGTTGTTTCATCCGCGATTTTGAGCCATTTTTCCACCATAGCTGAGTATTTTGGTAGCTCTTTGAGGGGAATTGAAGAGGGATTCAAGGAGAATTGATTGGAGGTAAGTTTTATGAACCTAAAACGTGCTTTTTTGTGAGATTAACCTAGAAATTCATGGAAATTTGGCTAAAAACGGAAGAACTAGGGCTTGGGATTTTGAGATTTTAAATTGGGATTTGAAGGACTATTTGAGGTCGAATTTGAGAACTTTTAGTATGTATGAACTCGTGGGATGATAAGGAATCTAATTATGTGAAAATTTCTGAGTTTCGAGAAGTGGGCCCGGGGCTCGGGTTTTGCCAATTTTGAGATTTTTGACATTTTTCAATTGTTTTCGCTTGGGCTTTGTTCCCTTAGCATATTGTGACGTATTCATTCTGGTTTTGGTCAGATTAGACGCGCGAGGAGGCCGATTAGAGAGGCAAGGGCATAGTGAGCTAGAGCTTTAGCCGGTTCGAGGTGAGTAATGAATGTAAATGATATCCTGAGGGTTTGAAACCCCAGATTTGCATATCGTCGTGCTATATTGAGGTGAGACACGCGCTTAATGATGAGCGTGAGGTCGTTTACTATTGGGGATTGTGACTTGGTCCGTCCCAAGCGATGCTTTTACCGCGTATTTGATTGAAGCTTATTTGTTATCATTATTATTTGGACTGATTGTCGTTCGTGCCAACTATTTGAACCCTCCAGGGAGTTTTCTCATTATTTCCTCACTGTTTTGACTTACTACTTGAACTCAGTCGTATCGTTTTTCCACTATTTTACAACTCAGCCACTTTTTACTCGGTTTTGAAACTAAAATGATATATTAAATGATGTTTTGGGATGAGAACTACTGTTTTACTAATGCCCGAGGGGCTTATATGATTTTTGGACTGAGTACGGATAAGGTCCAGATGTGAGGATACCATGGGATCGGGCTGCGCGCCGCCGCAGTGTTATACTGATATTGATATGAGGCCGAGGGCCTAGATTTGATGCCACGAGATGGCTTGATATTGTGCTTGGGCCGTAAAGGGCCCCTCCCGGAGTCTGCACACCCCCAATGAGCGCCATCGACGATAAATAAATGGATCGGGCTACGCGCCGCAGCGGGTACTATAGGGTACCGTACTATGTGTTGCATTTCTCTAGTTGACTGTCACTTATCTGCTTATCTGTTGTAGTATCTTTCATATTTCGATTCATTGGTCTATCGCTTCCATATTACTTGTTTTAAACTGCCCGATTATAGATTACTTTGTGTTCTTCCATGATTTCTTATTCTCAGCCATTATTTATGTTTATTCCTCACTGGGTCGGAGTACTCACCTGGATCTTGCATGCAGATCCAGGTGCATCTGAGGCTAAGTGAGGATTCTTCAGTTGAGCAGCGTATATCCGGGAGCATCGAGGTAGCTGCATGGCGTCCGCAGCCCTGATCTCTCCTTTCTATCCTTTTGTTTTATCCGCATTCCCTAGACTGATATGTATTAGGCTATTAAACCTGTATTAGAGGCTCAAACTTGTGACACTGGATCTATATGGGCTATGTAGTAGGATTATTATTTGAAATTCCGCATATTTAACTCTTACTTCAGACTTCTAATATGATGATTTGGTAAACTAACTGTGACGACTAATAATGAACTGCATAAGAAATGGGTTAAGGTTGTTTATTGGTCAGGCTTGCCTAGCAGTGTGTTGGGCGCCATCACGACCGGGGGTTGGGGTCGTGACAAGTTTGTATCAGAGCCTAGGTTACATAGGTCTCGCAAGTCATGAGCCGATTTAGTAGAGTCTCGCGGATCGGTATAGAGACGTCTGTATTTATCCTCGAGAGGCTGCAGGACCTTTAGAAAAAACTTCACATCCTTGAAATTCTGTCGTGTGACTTTGTTGATTCGAGAACTAAACTTCTTTCATTCAATTCTCTCACAGATGGTGAGGACGCGAGCTACGAACGAGGTGGACGACCACCAGTACCACCCACTGGGGCCACCAGAGGCCGTGGACGCGGTCGTAGATGTGGCAGAGGCAGAGCAGCGAGGGAAGCACTTGTTGATCCACGAGCTTCCCCAGCTTCGGATCAGGCTCCAGCAGCACCAGTTCAGGCACCAGCTGTGCCCATCGTGATTCCGGGTCTTCAAGAGGCCTTGACACATATCTTATCGGTTTGCACAGATCTGGCTCAGGCAGTTTCAGCCACTACCGCAGCAGCTACTTCACAGGCCGGGGGAGGCAATCAGACCCTCGCTGCTCGCACACCTGAGCAGGTAGTGTAGGGACTACAGACACCGGGGGCACCTCCAGCCCAGCCGGTTGCACCAGTTTAGAAGTTTGTAGTACCAGTTATGCCGGATGATGAGCAGCGTCGTCTTGAGTGGTTTGGTAGGCTCCAGCATCCGTCATTCAGTGGTGCTGAGGGCGAGGATGCCTAGGGTTTTCTTGACAAGTGTCAGCGGATGCTCCGTACAGCAGGGATTCTTGAGTCTAGTAGTGTGGCATTTACCACCTTTCATTTCTTGGGAGCTGCCTTTACTTGGTGGGAGGATTTTGAGAGGCGTAGGCTTATCGGTGCAACACTTCTTTCTTGGCAGCAATTCTCCGCTCTCTTCTTGGAGAAGTATGTACCGTAGTCCCGCAGAGAGGAGCTACGTAGGCAGTTTGAGTGGTTGACATAAGGGAATATGACCGTGACCCAGTATGAGATGAGGTTTTCTGAGTTGTCTCGTCATGCCATTTGGATAATTCCATCAGATCGTGAGAGGATCAGGAGATTTGTAGATGGCCTTAACTACCATCTCCGTATTCTGATGACTAGAGAGATAGTATTGGTTGCTACGTTCGAGGAGGTGGTTGATATCGCTCGTGAGATTGAGACGGTTCGCCGTCGGGAGCGAGAGGAGAGGGAGGCCAAGAGGCTTCGAGGATCGGGCAGTTACAGTGGTGTTCCTTCGAGGGGCCAGTTCCAACATGGCAGAGGTTGTTCTTTCAGGCCTGCTCAGTCGGCCCGTCCAGAGTATCGTGGGGCATCTTCAGGTCGTGGTCATCATGGGTCTCAGCAGGGTCAACCTTCATTCAGTGCCCTCCAAACTTAGAGTTCATCTCGTGCCCCATCAACTCAGGATTCTTCTGCACCGAGTGCATCTGCTAGTCACTCCGGTGCGAGGGGTTCCCTTTAGTCCGCATCTCCATCACCGAGTAGTTGTTATGAGAGTGGAGAGTTTGGACATATGAGGAGGCAGTGCCCTCGACTTCATAATGGTCAGTCTCAGCAAAGGAGTCAGCCTTTGACTTCTGCTCCAGTTACTTCACCACCCGCCCAGCTAGCTAAGGTTGGAGGTCAGGAAGCCAGGGGTCGCCCCAGAGGGGGAGGTCGATCAGGCGGTGGCCAGGCTCGTTTCTATGCTATTCCAGGCAGGACATATACTATTGCTTCAGATGTTGTCATTACAGGTATTGTTTCAGTCTGCCACAGAGATGCCTCTGTATTATTTGATCCCGCTTCCACCTATTCTTATGTGTCCTCATATTTTGCTCATTATTTGGGTACGCCCCGGGAGTTTCTTGCTTTACCTGTTCATGTGTCTACCCCGGTGGGCGATACTATTGTTGTGGACCGTGTGTACCGGTCATGTGTTGTGACTATTGGGGGTTTGGTGACCCAAGTTGATCTATTGCTATTGAGCATGGTGGACTTTGATGTTATTTTGGGCATGGATTAGTTATCTCCATGTCATGCTATTCTAGACTGTCATGCTAAGACAATCACTTTGGCTATGTCGGGTGTACCGCAGATCGAGTGGCGTGGCATGACTGATTATGCTCCTAGTAGAGTGATCTCTTTCTTGAAGGCCCAACGTATGGTTGGGAAGGGTTGCCTTTCATATCTAGCGTTTGTGAGGGATGTTGGTGCTGAGACTCCTAGTATTGATTTTGTTCCCGTTGTGAGGAATTTTGCTGATGTGTTTCCTGTAGACCTGCCGGGCATGCCACCGGACAGGGATATTGATTTTGGTATTGACCTAGTACCGGGAACTCAGCCCAGTTCTATTTCGCCGTATCGTATGGCACCGGCAGAGTTGAAAGAATTGAAGTAACAACTTCAGGAACTCCTAGACAAGGGGTTCATTCGGCCTAGTGTGTCACCGTGGGGTGCGCCGGTTCTGTTTGTGAAGAAGAAGGATGGCACAATGAGAATGTGCATTGATTACAGGCAATTGAACAAGGTAACAATTAAGAACAAGTATCCTTTGCCTCGTATTGACGATTTATTTGACTAGCTTTAGGGAGCGAGGGTGTTCTCTAAGATTGATCTCCGTTCGGGCTATCACCAGTTGAAGATCAGGGATTCAGATATTCTTAAGACTGCTTTTAGGACTAGATATGGTCACTATGAGTTTCTTGTCATGTCTTTCGGGCTGACCAATACCCCAGCAACGTTCATGCATTTGATGAACAATGTATTTCGACCTTATCTGTATTCGTTCGCTATTGTATTTATTGATGATATTCTGGTGTACTCGTGTAGTCAGGAGGAGCACGCAGAGCATTTGCGAGTTGTATTGCAGAGATTGAGGGAGGAGAAGCTTTATACAAAATTCTCCAAGTGTGAGTTTTGGCTCAATTCAGTGGCTTTCTTAGGACACGTGGTGTCCAGCGAGGGTATTCAGGTTGATCCGAAGAAGATAGAGGCGATTCAAAGTTGGCCTAGACCGTTCTCAGCCACAGAGATTCGTAGCTTTCTTGGGTTGGCAGGCTATTATCGCCAGTTTGTTCAGGGATTCTCATCCATTGCATCGCCCTTGACCAAGTTGACTCAGAAGGGTGCTCCATTTGTATGGTCGGACGAGTGTGAGGAGAGCTTTCGGAAGCTCAAGACAGCTTTAATCACAGCTCCAGTATTGGTTTTGCCATTAGTTTCAGGTTCATATACCGTATATTGTGATGCTTCTAGAGTTGGGATTGGTTGTGTACTGATGTAGGAAGGTAGAGTTATCGCTTATACTTCTCGTCAGTTGAAGCCCTATAAGAAAAACTACCCTGTTCAAGATTTGGAATTGGCTGCCATAGTTCATGCATTGAAGATTTGGAGGCATTACTTGTATGGCGTATCTTGTGAGGTATTCACTGATCATCGCAGTCTTCAGCATTTGTTCAAGCAGAAGGATCTTAACTTGAGGCAGCGGAGATGGCTAGAGTTGCTTAAGGATTATGATATTACTATTCTGTATCATCCGGGAAAGGCCAATGTAGTGGCCGATGCTTTGAGCCGAAAGGCAGTGAGTATGGGGAGTTTGGCATATATTCCAGTTAGGGAGAAACCCCTTGCAGTTGATGTTCAGGCCTTGGCTAATCGGTTCGTGAGGTTGGATATTTCGGAGCCCAGTTGGGTGTTGGCTTGTGTGGTTTCTCGGTCTTCCCTATATGATCGCACCAGAGAGCGCCAGTATGATGATCCGCATTTGCTTGTCCTTAAGGACAGAGTTCAACATGATGATGCCAGAGACGTGACCATCAGTGATGATGGTGTGTTGAGAATGCAGAGCCGGATTTGTGTGTCCAATGTGGATGGTCTTAGAGAGTTGATTCTGGAGGAGGCCTATAGCTCGCGGTATTCCATTCATCCGGGTGCTGCGAAGATGTATCAGGATTTGAGACAACACTATTGGTGGAGAAGAATGAAGAAAGATATTATGGGATTTGTAGCTCGGTGTCTCAATTGTCAACAGGTAAAATATGAGCATCAGAGACCGAGTGGCTTGCTTCAGCAGATGGTTATTCCCGAGTGGAAGTGGGAGAGGATCACTATGGACTTTGTGGTTGGACTTCCTCGGACTTTGAAGAAGTTTGATGCTATTTGGGTGATTGTGGATTGGCTGACCAAGTCCGCGCACTTCATTCCTATGTGTACTACTTATTCTTCAGAGCGGTTAGCAGAGATATATATCTGGGAGGTTGTTCGGTTGCATGGTGTTCCGGTTTCCATCATCTCAGATAGGGGTACTCAGTTTACTTCCCAGTTTTGGAAGTCTGTTCAGCGAGAGTTGGGTACTCAGGTGGAGTTGAGCATAACTTTTCATCCTCAGACGGACGGGCAGTCCGAGCGTACTATTCAGATATTGGAGGATATGTTGCGTGCTTGTGTTATTGATTTCGGAGGTTCATGGGATAAGTTTCTACCGCTTGCAGAGTTTGCCTACAACAACAGCTATCGGTCGAGTATTCAGATGGCTCCGTATGAGGCTTTGTATAGGAGGCGGTGTAGATCTCCAGTTGGTTGGTTCGAGCCCGGCGAGGCTAGGCTATTGGGGACAGATTTGGTTCAGGATGCCTTAGAGAAGGTGAAAGTGATTCAAGAGAGGCTTCGTACAGTGCAATCACATCAGAAGAGTTATGCGGACCGGAAGGTTCGAGATGTATCCTACATGGTTGGTGAGAAGGTCTTACTGAAGGTTTCACCCATGAAGGGTGTTATGAGATTTGGAAAGAAAGGGAAGTTGAGTCCGCGGTTCATTGGGCCTTTTGAGGTACTTAGGAGGATTGTGGAGGTGATTTATATGCTTGCTTTGCCACCCGGCTTGTCGAGTATGCATCCGGTATTTCATGTTTCTATGCTCCGGAAGTATGTTGGGGACCCGTCTCATGTTTTGGACTTCAGCACGATTCAGTTGGATGATGATTTGACCTTTGATGTGGAGCCAGTAGCTATTTTAGGTCGTCAGGTTCGAAAGTTGAGATCAAAGGATATAGCTTCAGTGAAGGTACAGTGGAGAGGTCGGCCCGTGGAGGAGGCTACCTGGGAGACCGAGCGGGAGATGCGGAGTAGATATCCTCACCTGTTTGAGGCTTCAGGTTTGTTTCTTGACTCGTTCGAGGGCGAACGTTTGTTTAAGTTGGGGAGGATGTGACGACCCGGCCAGTCGTCTCATGAGTTACTGCTCTGTTTTCCCCATTTCTGCTTCTTTATGCCTCGTTATCTGTGTTTTATGTGGTCGAGTTGATTGGTTTGCGTTTGGTATGATTTTGGTAAGAAATGTGACACTTAGTCTCTTTTAAGAAGGCTTAAGTTGGAAAAGTCAATCGGATGTTGACTTATGAGTTAGAGGACTCGAATGTGAGTTCTGATGGTTCGGTTAGATTTGGGAGGTGATTTATGACTTAGGAGTGTGATCGGAATTGATTTTGGAGGCCCGATGTAGAATTAGGCTTGAACTGGCGAAGTTAGTATTTTGGCGATTTCCGGTTGGTAGGTGAGATTTTGATCCGAGGGTCGGAATGGAGATACGAGAGTTGCAGTAGCTTCGTTATGCGATTTGGGATGTGCGTGCGGATTTGAGATACGGAAGGAAAGACGCAGATGCGACCATTTGGCCGCAGATGCGGAGGAGTGCCCGCAGAAGCAGTGTCGCAGGAGCGGGATTTTTTTCCGCAGATGCGAAAAGAACCCCTGGGCAGAATGTTTTAAGTTGTTTCATCCGCGATTTTGAGCCATTTTTTCACCATAGCTGAGTATTTTGGGAGCTCTTTGAGGGGAATTGAAGAGGGATTCAAGGAGAATTGATTGGAGGTAAGTTTTATGAACCAAAAATGTGATTTTTTTTGTGAGATTAACCTAGAAATTCATGGAAATTTGGCTAAAAATGGAAGAACTAGGGCTTGTGATTTTAAATTGGGATTTGAAGGACTATTTGAGGTAGGATTTGAGAACTTTTAGTATGTATGAACTCGTGGGATGATAAGGAATCTAATGATGTGAAAATTTCTGAGTTTCGAGAAGTGGGTCCGGGGCTCGGGTTTTGCCAATTTTGAGATTTTTGACATTTTTCGATTGTTTTCGCTTGGGATTTGTTCCCTTAACATATTGTGACATATTCATTCTGGTTTTGGTCAGATTCGACGCGCGAGGAGGCCGATATGAGAGGCAAGGGCATAGTGAGCTAGAGCTTTAGCCGGTTCGAGGTGATTAATGAATGTAAATTATATCCTGGGGGTTTGAAACCCCAGATTTGCACATCGTAATGCTATATTGAGGTGAGACATGTGCTTAATGATGAGCGTGGGGTTGTTTACTATTTGGGATTGTGACTTGGTCCGTCCCGAGTGATGCTTTTACCGCGTATTTGTTATCATCATTATTTGGACTGATTGCCGTTCGTGCCAACTATTTGAACCCTCCAGGGAGTTTTCTCATTATTTCCTCAGTGTTTTGACATACTAATTGAACTCAGTCATATCGTTTTTCCACTATTTTACAACTCAGCCACTTTTTACTAGGTTTTGAAACTAAAATGATATATTAAATGATGTTTTGGGATGAGAACTACTGTTTTACTAATGCCCGAGGGGCTTATATGATTTTTGGACTGAGTACGGCCAAGGGCCAGATGTGAGGATACCATGGGATCGGGCTGCGCGCCGCAGCAGTGTTATACTGATATTGATATGAGGCCGAGGGCCTAGATTTGATGCCATGAGATGGTTTGATATTGCGCTTGGGCCGTAAGGGGCCCCTCCCGGAGTCTGCACACCCCCAATGAGCGCCATCGATGATAAATAAATGGATCGGGCTGCGCGCCACAACGGGTACTATAGGGTACCGTACTATGTGTTGCATTTCTCTAGTTGACTGTCACTTATCTGCTTATCTGTTGTAGTATCTTTCATATTTCGATTACATTGGTCTATCGCTTCCATATTACTTGTTTTACACTGCCGGATTATAGATTACTCTGTGTTCTTCCGTGATTTCTTATTCTCAGCCATTATTTATGTTTATTCCTCGCTGTGTCGGAGTACTCACATTACTCCCTGCACCTTGCGTGCAGATCCAGGTGCATCTGAGGCTGAGTGAGGATTCTTCAGTTGAGCAGCGTATATCCGGGAGCATCAAGGTAGCTGCATGGCGTCCACAGCCCTGATATCTCCCTTCTATCCTTTTGTTTTATCCGCATTCCCTAGACTGATATGTATTAGGCAGTTAAACCTATATTAGAGGCTCAGACTTGTGACACCGAATCTATATGGGCTATGTAGTAGGATTATTATTTGAAATTCCGCATGTTTAACTCTTACTTCAGACTTCTAATATGATGATATGGTAAACTAACTGTGACGGCTAGTAATGAACTGCATGAGAAATGGGTTAAGGTTCTTTATTGGTCAGGCTTGCCTAGTAGTGTGTTGGGCGCCATCACGACCGGGGGTTGGGGTCGTGACAAAAATGGTGGCTATGCGGATGAAGAGCACCTATGTGGGATGTACTTATGTGAAATTATCCCAATTAATAACTTATATATATTTCATAAATTTTTAAAGATAAATACAGAGTTCGAACTAAAACTATTGGGTTTGGCGAACCCACTCGTAACACTCTAGCTCCGCCCCTGGTTACGATCACGATCATTAACAAGAAAGTGTAGAAATTGCAACAATATTTTAGCAACAACAATTATTTTATTGCTAAATACTAGTAATTGGCAACAACTTTGTTTAGTTTTTGGTACATAATAAAAATTTTACCAATAAGTTTTTTCTTATTGCTAAATATTTTGATCTTGTCACCCTATTTGTGTGGTATTATAATAAACTTAAAATATTAAGTAAATTGGCAATAATATGTTTCCGTTGTTGGCCAATATTTCTATTATTGACAAAATATCTAATTTTCTCAATAACTTATTTGGTTTCTGCCCTATAATCATTTTTCATTTTTTCACAAAAAGCTTAGGCGACAAAATGTTCCTCGTTTTCCTCTTTTGGCCTAACCCCTCCTTTTTTTGTTCCAAACTTCCCAAATTTCAATGCTTCAGAGCTACTAAGTAGGACAGGAACGATAATCGGCCTTCCCTCAATCGACATTAGGGTTTGAAATGGTAAGCTTCTTCAACTCTCTCCAGTTACAGTCATTCAAGCTTAGGGTGTTGATTTCTCATGTAAACATACAGAGCTTAGGACTTTCCGCAATTTGAATGCGTCGTCCCTGGAGACAAGAACTTAATGACTTAGAATGCTAGATCTGAGAATTCTCAGAATAAATCATCTATTTAATATCAAAATTAATATTTCCAATATGCGTTTCAATATAAAAAGGACCGACTTTTTTCAAAGTATAAGTAGGCTGCGACATAAACTGCTTTGGAGGGTATCAAAAAAATGATAGAGCTTCGCGGTATAGATCCCTTTGACGCCATTTTCACGATAGTCATGTTTCTCTTTTCCTTCAAGTGAGATTCCTTTCTACTTTCATCAATACTCCTAGTATATTATTCTCTTGACTAGTTATCTTGTTCAATTAAATTCTTCCAGTGCTCCATTAGAGGGTTACCATTCCATCAAACCAAAAATTAGGGCTTGAAACTCTAAGCTAGTTTTATTTAAGTTTCAGTTGTTCTACTGGTAGGTTACATTTTGGAGAATAACAAGTTCTGTCCTAATTCTCATGGGTACACTCCCTCCGTTAGCATATGCAATACGAGTTTCAGTATATTAGAGTAATGTTTGGAGGTTGATGACTTGTTTCCAAGTTGGTCTTTGCTCTTTGATCGTGTTTATATGTTTCTAATACCCTACTAGATTCATCTTCAATGACATATTTATTGGGAAGAGTAAGGATTTAGTGACACTCTCAGGAACTCTATTAGAGGTAAGCTCTAAATATGAACTTGGAGATGAATTCCTATTCAGATTCGTATAGAAGTTGATCAAATTGTTGTAGAACATTGGCAGTACATAATATTGGTCTTTGATTCATTTCTTTGAAGTTTCTTTATTTCTTCATTTCAAATGTATTCTGAAAGCTCTTTAGTGGACTATCTTAGTACTTCGGTTTAAGCAATGTCCAAAACTATTTTCCTTACTTGTGGTATAGATAATATTACAAGAATGCTTGTATCTTGTGTTGTGCAGTATTATAAGTATAAACATACATGTTCGACATCTATGTTGGTATGGAAAACCTAAGGTTATGCATTTCTTGGTAACAAAAAGCATAGTTTACTTTTAATGGTCTCTTGTGTATGGTGATGCGGATTTTCAAGTTAATGTCCTTGGATGATGCAGTCATCTGGTGTAGAATTTTATTTTCCCACCAAATTCTCTGAATTTAGGCAACTTCTATTGAACTTGACAAGCTTTTGTTTGGGACACATAAAAGTGAATGAAGTTCTTATTGTAGAGATGTAGACCTTCTGCCACCTTTGTTCACCTTGTGTAGCTAATTTCAATGTATTAAAATTGAAGTCAAATAGGTCCAATTGAATTCTGTTAAAATTTTATATCCCACTCGATAAAGCACTTTAGTATTGTTTATCTATCTGCTATGTCATTTTTTTAATCTGAAAGTTCCTTTATGTTTTCGTGAATTCCAGTATATCTTGTGATGTTTGTTTATGGAACTGACCTATGGACATATTGAGAATGAATGTGATTAGTAAATTTGTTATCAGCTTCCAACTACTGTTGATTTCCATTTTCTAATCGTTATGTTGTTCTTTATTATCAGCTTCCAACAAATCTGTTTTCTTGTTCAACACTTTGGGGTCAACTGCCACCTAATTTTTTCAACTCTCGAGTAAATCAGGTATATTTAATACAACTTACCATTTTATAGATTATTGTATTTAATTTGATATAATATCCATGATTGAAGGATTGATTAGATTTTATAAATATATAATCATCAAATAATTGCTAAATACATGTAGTTGCTATTATAAGTAGAAGAGAAGGCATAGAAATAGCACTGAAATATTTCCAATGCCTTTAAAACTGATAACTGTTGTAAGGGATCAACAAAATTCTATTTCTTTTTCTTTCTCCTAATTTTGAAAGCTGGATGTGTTCATATGTCTTTTTGACCTTCGGATTGATGGAAATAATTTAGCTATTTTCACTTAGAAAGAAAAAGAAAAAAAATGATGAAACCCAACTAAAACTACATTTGCTACATCTTTAGTGACAGGCTCTTTGTGTTTTGCTCATTTGATGTTTGGATACAAAGAATAGAGTTGGTAAAATCTGAAACTGTCTTCCTGAAATTACAGTGAACCCTTGGGACAGTAAATAAGAATTGAAATGTTAGGTATTAACATTATAGACAACATCATTCACGGACTAGTATAATATTTCAATGGTGTCATGCATAAATGAGTCAGGAAAGAAGACTTGAATTCACAAGCAATTGCCTGCTAGCTTCTTGATAGAAAAGGCCATTTGACTGCTTAATATGTGTTATCTTAATCACAGGTGTATGTTACACAAGTGAGTGCCTTTTGTTTTCTGAAACTTCTATCTTCTTTTTTTCTATCAGTGAATTGAATGAACGAGGATAAAAATAATACTATATATAATTGCTCTTTTAATTCATGTCAGGTTTGATTCTAATATGAGAAAGCCTACAAAGATTACCTTTCATTCTTATAGTTAGTAGTTAAGAAAATATGGATAGAGTTTATGCTGCCAAATAGAGTAGTTTGTGGATGTAAATTGTGACGATATACTAAGAATTGGTAAACTTTCACTTGTGTTACAGTTGTAATGATAAAGTTCAATTGTAATTTAGAAATTACTACTAATATATATGATCCATATTTTTTTGCATTATAAATAGTATTTTGAATTGATTTTTTTTATAAATAGATGCAGATTCAACTTAAATCAAGGAAGGTTGTGCAAAAGCTAGATAAAGGTCTCAGAGAAATAAAGAAGTTTTTAGGAGAAAGATGATTTTAGAGATCCTAGTTGGTAAATGGACGTCAGTCAAGGCAATTCCATCAAAGAGAAAACAAGTGGAAGGAACTCACAAAAGAGAAATAAGTTACAACATTGATTAGATTGCATAGTACTTTTCAAGATAATCACATTTTTATTGTAGAACATATTAGTTCATCATAAATGCGACAAAAAATAGTCTTTGTCCCAAATTGCCTCATCAGTAATACAGTATTTTTTTTTACTATTGAATTATCTTTGTATTTTTTTGAGAATTGTAATGGTCACTAATCATGACGATTTATATTTACATTTTTGTTTTATCGCTAAAATTAATATTTTAGTGACGAGATGATACTTTTTACTACAAAATTGTAACCTTATTTATAAAAGCAAATATGTCGCTAAATTATACATTTAGGGACGAAATACTTTTTTGTCTATAAAAGGCATTTTTTAGTGACAGAATTGTGATTGTTCAACTGCAAAATATATATAACTTTAGAGACAATTTATGTTGTCACTAATGAAACTAAATAGTTAGTGACAAAGTAATTTCGTCAGCATTAATGACTTTTTTAGTGATGAAGGTGCACTTTTAACTACGATTTTTTATACTTTTTATGACGAACAAGTTTGTCATAAATACTATCACTTTGGGGACGAAAAAGAATTTCGTAGTTAATATAACTCTATTTAGCGAGGAAACATAAAGTTGTCTATGTATATTATTAGTGATGGTGTTTTATAGACGAAAGATTGAAAAAATTGTTTTTGTCACAAAAGGTCTTTTGTGACAAAATATGAATTTTAGGTGACAAAATAATTCATCATTGATAATCGAATTTGTTGTAGTGCTAGCTATCTCAGCATTCTTGGCCCCACTCTCCTGCACTAGAGCTCTGACTTTGCTATTTATAGGTGTCTTCTTGGATGAACCAGGTTCATTGTGAATGACAGTGACCTCATAGTCACAAGCAATCAAAAAGTTGATTCCAAAGTGATCCTTGCTTGTAGCCATTTTCCACTTCTTCAAAGGCACCTTACAACGATCAAGCACAGTAGTCAGAATAAACCCATAAGGAGTAGCATGGGCTTTGGAGCCATTGATAACCATATTCAGTAGCTTGATAATAAATGCAGGCCAGTTGATCTGCCTTCCACTTTCAAGACACTCCATTAACACCAAGTCCATATAGTTAGCAATGTGCCTTCTTTCCTGCCTAGGCAACAAACGCTTGTTGACAAATTCAAACAGAACTTTATATTGTGGCTTCATTTCACTCTTATGAACAACTTTGGCCTCATTCACTTCTGAGACATCACAGAATCTCCTGGTGATTGCAAGGGCAGTAGGAAGGGAGTCCAAACTTGGCCATCTTTGCCTTGTGTAGTCATCATATCCCTCATTATGGATGTCAAGAATCTCACTCATCTTCTCTGCATCAAAGGCCACTTGAACCCCTTTCACTTGGCTGGTAACTCTGCCATGCTTGACCTCTGCATTGGCCATGAATTCAATGATCTTATTCCTGGCCAACCTACCATCCAACTGAAGGACCATGTCCTTCCAGCGTTGAGTAGCTAAAGTATCAACCAATCGAACCATCCCTGGTTCCACCAAATCCTTCAGAAGTCTACCCTTCAAGAATTTTCTCTTGCCAAACTTGGCCAGCTTGTCTTGTTCATCATCAGATTCATTCTCTTCTTCACCACTCCATTCTTCCTCCCTAGTAATTCTAAATTGTTTGTTTTTCACTACAAACCTTGTCCTCTTGGCCAATGAAGGTTCAACAGTCTCAGATACAGATGAAGACTTCTTGGATGAAGTCTTGGTCTTTTTGGGCTTGGGGGTCTGAACCTCCACAGTTGTATGTTCCTCCTGATGGACCTGTTCCATCTCCTCAACATCAACAGCCTCAGAGGACTCTGCAACCTTTGCTTTTCCTTTATCCATCCTTTTCTTCTTGCTTTTAACCAAAGACTTTTGTAATTCACTCTCACTCTGTTTCACCATACTTCTTTTGGCTCTCCCCTTTGGCAAGGGAATTTTAGCAGTTGTTGGGGAATAAGCTTTTCTTTTCTTGGTATTCTTTGTAGTGCTGGGAACTTTAGGTGTTGGTGTTCTTCTTTTCTTGGGATTATAATTGGCACCTACTTTCTTCATAAGGTCTGCTAGGGTTTCTTCAATAGATGAACCGGGTTCATCCACATGAGAACTTAAATTTACCAAACCCTCAGCAGCTTCCCCTGATCCACTTCCCCTTGTTTTTTTGCCACTTTCTCCTACAATTTTATCCTCAGTCCTACAAATTGCTGGTCTAACCATCTCAGAGGTGGGTGACGAATCAACCACTTCTATCCTTGTTCCCCTCACATCACAGCTTGCACCATCACTCTCTTTTTCTTTTTCATTTTTATTTGAAAGAATTACGGCCCTTGTCACTTGTCCTAACAGCCCAATCGAAAATGGCCCAGATTTAAAGCTCTTATCCTATTTAGCCCATATTGTACATAACTTGAAAGAAACTTTTCACCCTTTAGCCCATTATTAAAGACATACTTTTAGGGTTTTTATTATTTTATTCTCTCTTCATTCCAGCACACAAAATTCTCTCTCACCACCTCTCGCTTCTTTCTTTCCAATCCACATAGATTCCCATCCTCTCTTAACCTAGACCCCGCTATTCCCCCTCCCCTACCACCTACGCAGTTCTGCCATCAATGGCTAGAAGAAGGCTCGGGCTCCTACTCCGTCATCCATGGTGGCAAGCAAAAGAATATTGAAGATTTTTGAAATTGGGTCTGAATCTTTGAAGTTTGAAACCTTAATTTCCAATGTCTGGTCGAGCTCCGAGGAGAAAAGATTGGAAGCTAAATCATTGATTCCCAAGTTATTGATTCGGAAGCTAAATCGGAAGTTTGAAACCATAATTTCCAAGTTATTGATTCCCGTGATATGCGTGTTGTCCTCCTTGAAGTCTCGAATCTAAAATTGGGTGTATCATATCTGTGCGTTGAATTCCAAATCATTGGCGTAAAATTGCTAACCTATAGACGAGTTGAATCATCCAATACCTTCTACTACAACTCGAGGCTTGGATAAAAATCATAACTATGTAGCAGTTTGTATAAACACTGTATAATAATGTATAATTGTGTATATGAATATACAAACACCTCTTATACACTATTATACATGTTTATACAAGTTATACAGTATTGTATAATTATGTATAAATGTGTATATTTATGTATAATGTTGTATAATTATATATTTTTCAGTTTATAAGGATGTATATACATTTTTAGTGTGTAAGAGGCCTCTACGGAAGTTTGACACTTCCTTCTCTTCTTCTTTTTTCGTGTATGTGCTGTATAAAAAAGTTTTGTACGCGTTGGAGGGATTCTACAATTCATTTACCAAGTTTTTATTTTTCTTTTATCATGTTGGATTGCTTCAGCAATTGCACATAATAGTGTATGAAAACAACTAGTTGTATAAAGAGGGAGCAATAACCGTAGTTGATTGTGTAAAATAAGCTGTCTTTCAGGAATTAGCCTATTATTTTTGGGCTATAGATTTGCAAAGTGGTATCTAGGCTATTATGTTGCAAGTCAGGTGTGTGAGTTGTATTTATGTGAAATTATCCCTTTTTATTTTTACCTCCCCTCCTTCTCAACTCAGGCATTTTCATATTTCTAACAGACCCAACAAGAACAAACCTATTTTCTACACTTTCAACCAAAACGAAACGTACCTCAGAAGGGGAACTCTGAATCTTTTCAGAATCAAAAGATTGTATTCCCCTCACTTGCAGACTTGAAGGAATCGTTTGAGTGTTCAGATTCTTGGGCTTGGCTAGCCTTCAATTATGCGTTCAATCTTTTTTGACAGTGCACTTGTAGCCATAGTTTTACGAGCGAGCATCTTAACACGTCTCCTCCTAGGCTGGGGGGGTTGTACTAGGTTGAGGAGGTGTGGAGGAATCAAAAGAGGTAGGTTGTTGAGGAGTGCCTAGGTTATCTTGAGGGTTCGACATTGTGACTGATTTTATGAGCGAATTTGTGAGTTTGGCTTTTGGAAGAGAGAACAGATGAGAGTGAAAGAAATTTTGACGGTTTTGGAATAATTAGGATGGCAAAAGGTGATGATGGGGTTTTAAAGAGAGAAACTTAATTAATGACTAACGGTAGCTTTTTGCAGTCAATTAGAAGTCCAATCAACCTAAAATTTCAGGTTGAATGAGCGGTTAAGCTTCCCTAGATATTAGGCAATTTATGTGGTGAGAATTCTAGTAGAGATGGAACTGGTTCAAATAATAAACAGATAGGATTTTCTGATATTTTTGAACATAGGTAGGACTCTGCTCATGATTTAAATATTTATATTTCTAATTGTGCAGAGTATAGAAAACATACCTCATTATTCAGATGAACCAATACTGATGAACCAGGTTCTTCATTTAGAATCCTCTTGATCATGCCTCTATTTTCCAAAGTAAAGAAATTTGTTAGAGATCAGTGAGTCATATCAACACATGTCACATGAGTATACTATTTACAGTATGAAACTGAGTAAAAATTAATATAGATATTTACACAAGTTCTAGATTTCCTAGCCAAAAATATTTTTTGTTTTCATTTTTTTTCATTGAGCATTCTGAGCTGATCCCATTAGGTGATCTTAATCATCCCTAATTCTAACCTGTTCCTTTCAAAGCTTTCTTTACTCAGTGCTTTAGTAAAGATGTCAGCAATCTGCTTATCAGTAGCACAAAATTCTATAGTAATCAATCCTTTCTCATAGTTTTCCCTTAAGAAGTGATGTCTAACATCTATGTGCTTAGTCCTCTTATGATGAACTGGGTTCTTAGTCATACTAACAGTACTAGTGTTATCACAAAAAATAGGGATGCAACCAACTTCAATGCCAAAATCCATCAGCTGCTGTTTGATCCACAGTAGTTGAGCACAACAAGAGGTAACAACAACATACTCAGCCTCAGTAGTGGATTAGGCCACTAAATTATGCTTTTTAGTGGCCCATGATACCAGACATGAACCAAGAAAATGAGCCATATCTGAGGTGCTTTTCCTATCCACAAGGAAACCTGCAAAGTCAGCATCAACATATCCTACTAGATTAAAGTTACTACCTTTAGGGTACCAAAGGCAAAGGTCAGTAGTGCCCTTTAAATATCTCAGTATCCTCTTGACAACAGTCAAGTGGGATTCTTTAGGATTTGCTTGAAAACGAGCACAAAGCCCTACATTGAATAGAATGTCAGGTCTGTGAGCAGTAAGATACAAAAGTAAACCAATCATACCCCTATATAACTTCTGATCAACAGATGAACTAGGTTCATCTATGTCTAATTTAGTAGCTGTTGCAATGGGTGTATCTATTTCCTTTGATTCATCCATTTTAAACTTCTTAATCAACTCTTTTGTATATTTTTGCTGATGGATCATGGTTCCATTTGGGTTTTATTTGAACTGTAAGCCTAAGAAGAAGTTAAGCTCAGCCATCATACTCATTTCAAATTCACTCCCAATTAATTTAGCAAATTCCTTACTAAGTTTATCAGTGGTTGCCCCAAAAATTATGTCATCAACATATATTTGTACTACTAGTAGATCCTTACCTTTTTCCCTCAAGAATAGAGTGTTGTCAATCTTACCTCTTTTGTATCCATGTTCAAGCAGGAATTTGGATAGGGGTTCATACCATGCTCTAGGAGCCTGATTGAGTCCATATAGGACCTTGTCTAGTTTGTATACATGATGTGGACATACCTTACTTTCAATCCCTGGAGGTTGTTTGACAAATACTTCTTCCTTTATGTATCCATTTAGGAAGACACTCTTCACATCCATTTGGTGAAGGGTAAATTCCATGTGTGCTGCAAAGGCTATGGGGAGTCTTATTGCCTCCAGTCTTGCAACTTGAGCAAAGGTCTCATCATAGTCTATGCCCTCATCTTGGCTATAACCTTGGAACACCAACCTTGCCTTGTTCTTTGTAACCGTTCCATCTTCATCAAGTTTGTTTTTGAAGACCCATTTAGTTCCAATTACTGATCCGTCCCTGGGTCTTGTGGCCAGATTCCACACTTGACTTCTTTCAAACTAATTGAGTTCATCTTGCATTGCATTCACCCAGTCTGCATCCTACAAAGCTCAACAACATTTTTAGGTTTAATAAGAGATAAAAATGTATCAAAAGCACACATATTCTTTAATTGAGATCTATTTTTAACTCCAGAAGCTGGGTCAGTAAGGATGTTCTCAATAGGATGAGAACTTTGATACTTGTAAGGTTTCACAACCAACTGATTTCTGTTTGGAGTTTCTCCCATGTTCTGTTGCTGAGGAACAGGCTCATAGAAAGGTTCCATTTGAGAATTATATTCACTTATTCTTTGTTCAGTTCCCCTTATCAGGTTGCCCTAGATGGAAGAACATGTTCCATCACCTGTTCCTTCTTTTGGTGCAGCTTCAGCTTGAGTTGTGACTTCACTCAATTCTTTTACCAGCCCAATAACTTCATCTTCATGTTCCTGTCTCTAAAAAAGAATGTTAGTTTTATCAAAAACCACATGTACACTTTCTTCTACACACAAAGTTCTTTTGTTGTATACTTTATAAGCTTTGCTATGTGAAGAATATCCCAAGAATACTCCCTCATCACTTCTAGGATCAAACTTACCTAGGGAGTCCTTTCCATTATTGTGCACAAAGCACTTGCATCAAATTCCCTAAGATGGGATATATTTGGTTTTCTCCCTTTAAGTAACTCATAGGGAGTCTTCTCTACAAGAGGTATAGTCATGCCCCTATTAATGATGTAACATGCAGTATTTACAGCCTCTGCCCAGAAGCTATGGGGCAGTTTACTAGAAAGAAGCATAGTCATAGCCATATCTTCAAGAGTCATATTCTTTCTTTCAACTACTCCATTTTGTTGAAGAGTCCTAGGGGCAGAAAAATTATGATCTATACCATGCTCATCACAAAAT
Organism: Nicotiana sylvestris; assembly: GCF_000393655.2. Lineage (NCBI taxonomy): Eukaryota > Viridiplantae > Streptophyta > Magnoliopsida > Solanales > Solanaceae > Nicotiana > Nicotiana sylvestris. Next base: position 99,160,851 of record NC_091058.1, read on the forward strand.
TCAGCAAACTTATCATTTTCAAATTCAGTTCCATGAGCAGACCTAACTGATGCAAGTTGATTACCTAGTTGTTTCTGAGTTTTTCTAACAAAGGCAGTAAGCATGTCAAATACTTCATCCCTAGATGTTAAAAACAATATCCAAGTAAACCTAGAGTAATCATCAACAAGCACCATCACATATTTCTTACCATCTCTGCTTAATGTTCTCATTGGACCACAGAGATCCATATGAAGTAGTTCCATCGACCTGGTCGTGCTTACCACTTTCTTGCTTTTAAAAGAGGATCTTACCTACTTCCCTCTTGCACATGCCTCACAAACTTTTTCTTCATTAAAACTTGATGTTAGGTAACCCTATCACCAGGTCCTTGGAGACTAATTTGTTGAGTTAACTTAGACTTGCATGACCAAGTCCTTTGTGCCATAGGAGGGGATCATTGTCCAACACACTTAAGCAAATGAGTTCATTTTCTGAAAGAGTGGACAAATCTACAATGTAAATATTGTTAACTTTTTTTCCTGCAAAACAATCTTGTCAGTGGTATGATTTATCACAAAACATTTGGTAGAAGTGAATGCTACCAAGTTACCTCTATCACATAGTTGTGATACACTGATTAAGCTATATTTCAAGTCATCTATCCAGTAAATATTCTTAATGGAATGTGAGTCTGTCTTACCTATCTTTCCAACCCCAATGATCTCACATTTCTTACCATTTCCAAAGGAGACATTACCCCCTTTTAGGTTCTCAAGTGAAAGGAACTGGTTCTTATTTCCAGTCATATGCTTTGAGCAACCACTATCCATGTACCATATTTGGCTACTTCCTTTCACTTGGACTTGCAAAACGAAATCAGGGGTTAGTCTTAGGAACCCAAACTAGTTTGGGTCCCTTTCGACAGTCAAAGGGGTGAATTAAATTCTTTTTAGCCCATCTAGACAACCTATTTTTCCCTTGAACAAAGATTTTGTTCTTTTGACTGGCCTTTTCTTTTGCATTACACTCACTTTTGTAATGATCACTCTTGCCACAGTGTGTGCAGATTTTGTTCTCAGGAAGTGTGATGTACTTGCTTTTGGGATCCCACTTAGGTGTTGGGGTCCCATAGCCAAGTCCTCTCTTATTGCTACTGTGATGCTCTTGTAGCTAGGATAGTGCATCAGAAGACTTATTCCATTTACAACTTCTGTCTAGTTCATGCTTCACCTTTCATAGATCTTCTTTTAGGACTCTTATCTGCTCATCTCTCTTGTACAACTCATCCTTCATTTTTCCTAGATTTTCTTCTAAGATGAGGTGTGTGTGATTAGCTTTCCTTTTACCTGTTCCTAATTTCAGTTTTAAATTTTCAGATCTAAGTTCTAAGACTGTGGTGTCAAGTTCAAGAACCTGGTTCTTCAACTAAGTATTTTTACTATCACTTTCACTAGCCATGAGTTCCAGATTTTTGTACTTAGCTTTTAGGATCACACATTCCCTAGACAGATGTTCCTTCTCATTGTTTATGACCTCAGACTTATCAATAAAGTTTAGCAGTAATTCAGATAGCTTTTCTTTAGACAAAAATTTAATCTTGTCTTTGAGATGAATCACACTTACCTCTTGTACATCGTCTGATTCTCCAATCATAAGTGCTTGTTCATCTCCAGTTTCATCTTTTGAATCCTCATCTAAGCTTTCTCCCCAAGCAGCAACCATAGCCTTTGTTTATCCTTTGTTCTTCTTAGGTTGAACTTGTTCCTTCTTCATGTTTCTTCGTTCAGCCCTTTCTTTCTCCCATTCAATTTCCCACTGAGGACAATTCTTGATCATGTGGTTAGTCTTACCACATTTGTAGCAGCCCTCATTGGTCTGTTTTTCAGGAGCCCTTGGTTTTTTGAAGGTTACGCCTCTTGAAGAATCCTTTCCTCTTATTAGCTACTTCTTGAAATCCCTTGTGATCATAGCCATTTCATCATCCTGTAAGTCTGCACCTTTAGCTATTCTGAGAGCCAGGCTTCTTTCCTTCTTGGGTGCATCCATCTTCATGGTTTGCCTTCTCAGTTTATAGACAGTGAGATTTCCAATCAGCTCATCTAACTTGAGAGTAGCAATGTTCTTTGATTCCTGAATAGCAGTGAGCTAAAAACTGCATTTACAAAAACTCTTTTGTAAATCTAGGATTAACTCTAATTCCGTTGTAGTACACAACCTCAACTGTTGCGACAACTTCAAGTTAACTCTAACTTGAGAACTCTAAGTACCTAATACAATTGCTTCTAGATAAAGCTGAAAGGTACAGTATTAAAACACCTACTACAATTGAACTAGAATAAAAAGACTGATGCTTGGAACCGGTTCTTCTATCTGGTTCAAGTAGATTCAGGATTGCACGCTTGAATCACACATAAATTGCTTGCAAAATTGCCTTGCTATTTTGCTCTCAATTCACGTTTAACTTCTGCCTATGTGCATTACCTGTAAAAGAAAACAACACTTTGCCTTGCTATTTTGCTTTCAATTCACGTTTAACTTCTGCTTATGTGCATTACCTGTAAAAGAGAACAACACTGATATTTATGGAGTTAGTAAATAAGAGATTGACTAGAATATAAATGCTACTCTTCCTTGGTGGAAGAGTTCTAGTTGGTCTCATCCTCTAACTCTATCCATTTCTTAAGCCGTGTTTCTCTTTGTGTAAGGAGTCTTTCTCCTTATCTAATATGCAAACTTTTCGATCAGGATCAGGAGATTTCATTTCTGGTAAGTTAGGTTTATCTCCTTCACGTGCATCTCACATGTTTGAGTTGATCATAACTATGCTTCACAAGATGGATCTGGTCCATGCCTGAGTTCCTTTGTCAGTCTTCAAAACTTCACCTTTACTTGGGACAACACATCACCTTTTATTTTCCAGCATCAAAGATTGCTAGAACTTTAGTGTTCACCATTCCGATTGACCTTCGAGTAGAAGTGAAAAAATGAGAAGACATCAATATGCCTCCACAGAATGAAATAGGTATTACCGAAGGTCCTGTATTGTCATGCCAGAGAGACAAACAAAACAACATGACATTTTCCCTTGACAGCTTAGGTAAGATTTTGCAGAAAGCTTGTACACTTTTTTGAATGCTCTTAGATTTGTTAGCTCAATAAGATGTTATTGCTTCATGCACGGCTATTTCTGAACATAGATTAATGCATATGTTTCTACTGTTTAAGTGCTCTCTTGGGGAGCTAGAGAAGTCCCCACCAAGTCTGCAATCTCTAGCTGTGGCTGCTGACTTGCAATAGCAAGGTAACTGCTGGTTATAGAATATCTTCCTCCTGAAGTTAGCATATATCTGTCTTCTGAATACCACCCTTGCATCACTCCTTTTAGGGAGTTTAACTTCCACCAATACCAACTACTATCTATAGGAGGAATATGCGACCAAATATTGTGGTCAGCTTTTATATAGACTTCATGAACCCATCGCACCCAAAGGGACTCCTTGTTCATCACCAACTGCCACAATAGCTTACGTACTGATGCTATGTTCCATTATTTGCAGCCTTTCACATTCATAACCCCTAGTATTGATAATAATTTTTCTCTCAAAGACTAAACTGGGTAATTTTGTCTTCTTTTTGTGTTACTATGGAGTATTAAAAGAAAACTAGCGGAATATTTAAATTATGACCTTCCTGAGATGTTTAATACTATCATAGAAATGAAGGAGCTGTGGCAATTTAGCCGAATTATTGATGACCGTATAAGATTTTCTTCAATTAGTTTAAAAAATTGTTATCGTGACACTCAAATGTGATCGATAGTAATTCTGAAGATCAAACTTGTTAGGTTTTGGAATACATGAAGGACCATTCCTGTAAGATGCTATATATATCAAGGACCAAGACCAAGATGAACCAAAGCCTGTGTATTATGACCATCAAGGAATATAGTGCAGTGGATGAGACTGCTTTTCCCTTAATCAGAGGTTTCAGGTTCGAGTCCTGGGTATAAAAAAATTCTTTGTAGGGAGCGCTTCCACTCAAATGGGGCCCTACCCAGCGCAAATCCGAATATAATCGGGCTCCAACACGGATACCAAATACCGGATGGAAAACAAAAAAAAAGCCTGTGTATTAAGGACCATTTTTATCATTTTGTGTATTTTTGCATAAAGTTTATTATTTAAACATGATTCATTAATTTGTGTTCTTACCTCAATTTGTCATTTAGCGATAGTAAATTAACATAATATGGTACGTGAGTGACGTATGCGAGCAAAATTTTCCGTCAATCCCCATTTGCCTCTTCTAGCAAATTTCTCTTCTTCCCCGATATTTCCCTTTATAGCTATCACTTTAGTCCAAAGGCAATAAGAAAAGCATGTCAATAATAACTTTTGCAGAACACTACTATTTGAAACATCAGTGCTTGCACTTATTCTAATTTAATTAAGTACAGAACCATGCTTTTGCTCCCCTAGTTTCACTTGACTCAGTTTCTTGGAAATTGCATAACACTGCAATAGCCATTTTTATAAGCCTTTAACTCGTCCTTGCTATAAATGACATATTGTTCTAGTTAAAATTAGGCAAAGAGTGGTAATCATAGGAAGGAGTAAGGACATAGAAATTGAGGAAAAGGTATTTGGGAGTTTCGGGTCGAAATTTCAATCACTTCAAAAAATGAACACAGGAATGTCTATTGTTGAAAAGCTCATTTTTTTTCTGGTAAGCTTGGAACTGGGCGGCTCTAAATGATGATTAACATGAATAATTTCTTTGTTTGACCAAAAAATATAGATTTTCGGTTAAACTATTAAATTTAATTTAATGAGGGGATAAACTTAGTTAATAATAATATCTCTAGATTTAGAACTTGACAACACGGATAATATAAGATGAAGTCAGTGGGAATTAATGGCATTTATGTAAATAAGGAGAATGATTCATCCAATAATGAAAGATTCTTTCTTCTGAAAATGACGAATGACAAATAAATCCTCGAATGTTTGAACTATTCTCGAATCTGATGGAAAAATATGGAATAATGTGAGCAATAATCTTGATGAAAAGGTAAAGTTTGTATCTTTGCTAGAGAGAGAATCTTCTCCTCAAAAAGTGTTTTTATCAAGTGAGTCTTACATGCCTTATCTCCTTATCTCTTTTTCTATTTATACAAGACAGATCCCTAACAAACCTAGTAGTACAAGTGAAGAGAATATCCAATGGAATATCCAATGGAATATTCTCATCAATATCTTATTTCAAATAATGACCGTTACAGCCATTTACACAACAATCGACCTCGGCTGTGGTTGACTCCTCGGTCACGAACCTTGATGCTTCCTGGCCGACCTCGACCGATCCTTTCGTTAATGCCGCTTCACACTAAATTTCCTTAAGGCAGATTTTGGCCTATACAGTTAGTCCCTCTGCTTATTGAGGTCGACCCCGGACGGCCTTGATGAGCGGACCCTATTTGTCGTGGTTGGGAAGTTTGGACGAGCAAGTCGAGTAATGGTGTTTCAGACGAGGTGACAACGTGACCTTTCGTGAGCCGTGACCTTTGGGGTCACGTCGATTCAGAGTGATGTCATGACATCATGCATCATTATTACACGTTTTCTCGTGCCTCTGCCATTTCGATACCTGAGCTGGGTAATGATAATTTGTTTTCTCGATCATAATGCTTGAACTCTTATAAATAGGGATATAAAACCATTCATTTTATTCTTTGCACTCTAAATATTGAACTGTGTCTTCTTCTTCCTTCTTCATATAGAGTTCTTGCCCTCTTTGCTTCACTATCGTATCTCTGCTTTCCCTGATTTTGGTGATACCTACTGCTCATAACCCTCTGCACTTGCAATAGCCTCTCTAAAAAAATGGTTAACATATCTTCTAGTTCCGGTCGGGCAACTGATCCTATTCCTTTGGTGGTGGGTATGCCTCCCCATGACGATAGTGTTTCTATTGCTGTTGAAGACGAGAATTTTTGTACGGTGGAGGAGACAATCCCTCGTACTGAAAAATTCAGATCCAATTTTTCGAAGGTGCTTGAGGATGACCCTGAGATCTCGGAGTCATTGATGAAACAGGCTGGCCTCGCCGAGTTTAGGGCAAAGATCAAAATCCCTGCCTATATCGATCTAATTCCAGCAGAGCACGATTTGGTTCAAATACATCGCCCTGGGTATTGCGGTTTCTATGCATACCCTTTCCATGTCGGCTACTCCTTTCCTATTCTTCCATTGGTGGAGGAGTTCTGCCGCTATTACAGCGTTTTCCTGGCCCAACTTTCTTCATACATCTACAAACTTATCCGCATGTTCATCAAATTTGCGGAATTAGCCGGGGTCGGGGTGTCACTTCGTCACTTGATGCATTTGTTCGCCCCTAGTTTTCATAGGGGGACGATGTTGCACCTTCGCTACCAAGGAAGCAAATGTTTAGTGGTGAAGATGGACGATAGGGAAAATCGTCAGTTTTGGCTCAACTACTACTTCTTTGTCAAAACCGAAGACGTGGTGGCCAATGCGAGCGGGTTCCTTGAGGCTTGGAATTATGCTCATAAGTATCTCTTTCCCTTTTTTTTATATCAAGCGTTTGTTTTGCCAGCTTTGGTCGCGTTCTGACATTTTATTCTCTCTTTGTGTAGCCGAGATTGCACCCCCGCCTTTGGTCAAAGACATTCACGATTGGGTTGGCCGGGTTCTCGTTCATACAGCGGGGATTCGTGAATGGCCGGCCTTTCTCAAGAAGCTCGGGCCTGCGCCTTCTATGACCGGTAAGTTTACCCATTTGCATCTATACTGTTATGACCTCCTGGTCGCTTGTTTGTTATTGTCTCATAGGGAACGATGACCTTTTAATCTTCCTTTTTCAGTCGGGGATCGTCGAGAATACCGAGGGCTCCTCCTCCAACATTTCATATGGGGAAAACTACTTCTTCGGAGTCTACTCATAGTGTGACTGTGGCCAGGCGTGCCTGGTTGTTCGCTTCCATTCCGCCTTCTTCTGCGACTAGGTCAGCTCAGTCGTTGATAGCATCAGCATTATAACTCTCGACTTCCCCCTTACATCATTTAATAAATGAAGAAGAGGAGTCATCGCCACGCGAGGAGGGTTTGATTTCTCGTAAAAGGAGATCGGTGGATGTCGGTGATGGGACCGTTTGAGCTGTGGATTCAGTAAGGGGTGATCCCGAGCTGGTGACTGTCGTGCTTGAAGATGATGCAGATTTGCCGTTTGAGGTTCCTCCATCAACGGAGACCGTAGAAGGCGTACCCTTTCATGATGTTGAGGTCGGAACTAGGGGCCATCTATGGAAGCTCTGAGCGCTATGCTACGAGATGAGCCGACGTCCTCGCGGACGACTGACGTTCCTTCTTCGTTTGCTGATGGGAGAAATAAGGGTGTTGCCGAGGACAACTACAAAATGGGATCCGATCTTGACGTCGATGTGGTACGAATTATGGGTGAGGGTTTACCCGAGTTGAAGTGAGGTTGCAAGGGTCCACCAGACCATTGCGATCCCCATAGATCGGGATTTACTGGTGGACACGGAGAATATGGTCCCTTCCTTGGGTCCCCTTTACTTCGACGTGGAGGGTAGAACTCTCGAGAAACTAGACGATGTTACCCTATCAAGAAGTATATCTAGCCTCGCCCTTAGGGTAAGCTCTTCGGCCTTCTTTTCAAAATTCTGTGCTTTGTATTTCATTCTTACTTGCTTTTGCCTTTGGTGTCATTTTTAGACCATGGATTTGGAGATCGAGAGCGCCCGCCGAGAGGAGAGGCGCAAGGCCATCTTCTAGAAGATGGAGCAGAAATATCGTGAGTACCGCAATAAGCATCGCGAGCTCTGCAGGCGGTATGGTGAGAGTGGCAACTTCCAGGCTTTCCGAGACGAGCTGAAAGAGAAAGATGACGAGTTGGTGAGAGTCATCCGAAAATGCAGCATCCTCGAGGGGGCGTTGAGGGATAAAGAAGAAAACCTTGAGGTAAGCAAGGGGGTTGAGGCCCAATATGCTGATTTTCAAGCCCAAGTGGTCTCGTTGTGGGCCGAGCTCGAGGAGTGTCTAATCAAGGGGAAGCTCTGAGTGGCGAGGTCACCGAGAAGATATCGGACTCAGAGAAGGCAGAGTTGGCCCAATTGGGGGCTGCGCGGAAAATGGAGGCTTTAGAGATCGTGGTTCGCATTCTTCGTTCTGAGCGGGAGAGTGCCCTGGAGATGGCCAGGCTCAGAGAAGAGATGCTTGATGAGCGGATAGGGGAACTGGAAAAAGAGGTTTCAGGCCTTGGTGATCAAGTTGCTGCTCTCGAGGGCGAGAAAGTGCAGTTATCGGCTCAGCCATCTTCTTCTCGCACTTCTGCTTTTCCTGATATTCTACGGGATATGTATGAGAAGTGGATCCATGCTGTCACGACCCAAAACCCGACTCATCGTGATGGATCCTATCGTGGAACTAGGCCAGCCTCAACTCACTAACCAACACAACGGCAATAAGTTTGAAAACATTAACGAAAGCTTTTAACATTTTAAGAAAACTATTTGAAACATAGGAAATTCTGAGATAAGATACAATCCAGCCCAAAACCAGGGTGTCACCGAGTGCATGAGCGTCTAGGAAAATACATAGTCTATTACAATGTCTAAAGGAACAACTAAAATACAACTAGAGAATAAGAAAGGAGAGCCAAAGCCTGCAAAGGTTGTGCAGATACCTTGATAATCTCCTAAGCCTGAAGCCTCAATCAACAACCGCCACTGGGTCCAAAAGTGCCTGAATCTGCGCACAAGGTGCAGGGGGTAACGTGAGTACACCAACTCAGTAAGTAACGAGTCCAAACTATGGACTAAATGGTAGTGACGAACTCAAACTCAACAGATATAATAGAAACAACGTACAAAAACATAGGCATGCTTTAAGTTAAATAAACAACTCAAAGTAATAAGGTAAATACGGATCTGAACAGTTTAAGATATATAACTCAACTTCCTCTACATGCCAATGTATCGTCTGTATGAAATGCACAATATGCTCCCACTCTCAAGCTCAACCACTCGGTACTGGATATGATCATCCGGCCCAGGAAAATCCATTCCGGAACATATACAACACTGACTGTGAGTCATTCAGTACCGAGGAAAAAGGGCAATCCAACCCTGAGGAGAAATCCATCTCCACGTATATATTTAAATACTCAACTACTCGGTACCATATATGGCCATCCAGCCCAGGAAAATCCATCCCGGAACAAACTCATCACTAACTATAAGTCACCCGGTACCGAGGAAAAAGGGTAATTCAACCCTGTGGAGAAATCCATCTCCAGATATCAATACTTCGGACAAATCCATGTCCGAGGAAATCCATCCCTCAATAATATCATCCGCACCCACTATGGATAGGTAGGCTCCGGAGGGGCTCATATGACCCAAGTGCTATCATAACCAATATAACTACTGCAGCGTGCAACCCGACACTGTAACTGTCATTCAAAATCAGGCTCTCGGCCTCACTCAGTCATCACTCTCCAGTCTCACCCACGGGCTCACAATGTCATGGAAACTAGCCTAGAAACGATGATATGTTAACCTAATAATAACAATTGAGATTAAGATATGATATGAAATGCATGAATATGACTGAGTACAAAATAACAGTGAAAATCAGTGAAATAACAGCAAGAAACGACCACTAGGGTCCCAACAGTATTGGTGTGAAGCCCTTACATGATATGTAGCATGCTTTGCAGCTCAATTACTTTATCACATAATGGAAACATGGATATCAACAATAAAGAGTCATTAAATGGTGCCATGGAGTGAACCAGGTCACGATTCTCACGGTGCACGCCCGCAAGCCCGTCACTTAGCGTGTGCGTCAACTCAATACTAACCACAGAACACGCAGTTTGGGGTTTCAAACCCTCAGAACCAAGTTTGAAAGCGCTACTTACCTCAATCGAGCAAAAATCCTACTCCGCAATGCTCTTGCCTCTCGACTCGGCCTCAGAAGTCCTGAATCTAGCCAAAAGTAATACAACACAATCAAAATATGCCAAAGGAACTAATTCCATAAGAAAACTACTAAATTGGGCTCAAATCCCGAAATTGGCTCAAACCCGGCTCCCGGGCCCACATTTCAGAATCTAACAAAAGTCATTAAACTAGAAATCTCATTCACTCACGAGTCTAACCATACTAAATTCATCAAAATCCGACACCAAATGGCCATTCAAATCCCCAAAATCATCTCTCCAATTCCCAAGCTTCAAACCCCCAAATTACACCTCAAAAATACACCAACTAGGTAGGAAAATCAGTGGGGAAATATAATTATTGAATAGAAATGATCACTACGAACTTACCTCAAAAATCACCTTCAAAATCCTCTCAAAAATCTCCAAAACCGAGCTCAAAAATGTTAAAAATGTGAAAAATCGGAACCCTCGTTTTTGAACCTTTTTATACTACTCAGATGTCCTTCTTCGCGAACGCAGTAGTACCCGCGCGTTCGCGAAACACAACTGCCTTTGACCAAAAATTCCTTCTATGCAAACGCAATCCACCACTCGTGAACGCGTACCTTATCCAGCTCAACAAATTGCGAACGCTATGCATTCCTCGCGAACGCGTAGACCAACGACCCGAGGTCCCCAGTTACCTTCATTTCTCTTTGCGAACGCGACCCCTCTTACACGTTCGCGATCCATACTCAGACCAACCCTTCGTATTCGTGTCCTCCTCTTCGCGAACGTAGAGAATAAAATTCCTCAGCTCATATTAATCCTTCGCGAACACGACTGCCCTCTTGCGAATGCGATGAAGAAAAACTCTGCAACAAAATACCAAAAAATCCGCCAACTTCTAAAGTCAAGAAATGATCCGTTAACCACCCGAAACTCACCCGAGGCCCTCGAGACCTCAACCAAGCATACCAACACATCCCATAACATCATACAAACTTAGTCGAACTTTCGAATCACTCAAAATAATATCAAAACACCAAATTACACTCGGATTCAAGCCTAAGAACTTCTAAACTTCCGAATTCCACAAATGATGCCAAACCCCGCTAAACCACATCCGAATGATCTAACATTTTTAACACAAGTCAAAAATGACACCACGAACCTATTCCAACTTTCGGAATTCCATTCCGCCCCGGATATAAAAATTTCCACTCCCGACCAAAATCGCCAAAATTCTAACTTTTGTCAATTCATGCCTAATTCTACCACGGACCTCCAAATCACATTCTGAATGCGCTCCTAAGTCCAAAATTACCTAACGGAGCTAAAGAAACCATCAAAATTCAAATCTAGGATCGTTTATACATATATTAATATCCGATTAACTTTACCCATTTAAACTTTCTCCTAAGAGACTAAGTGTCTCAATTTACTCCAAAACTACTCCGGACTCGAACCAACTGACCCGGTAAGATGTAATACAACTGAAGAACACAAATGAAGTATAAAAATAGGGAATGAGGCTGTAACTCTCAAAACGACCGACCGGGTCGTTACACACGCCGAGGCCCAACTGGATATATTTAGAGATCTGATGGGGTCGGGGACAATTACGGAGGCCGACTTCGAGGATGCTTGTGTTAAGGCACGTACAACTTGGATTGCTTATGGATGTGACACCGCTACACGGAGGCTGGTGATGATGAAAGGATGTGGGCGTGGATCGGATTGAACAAGACGTCTGGTATGAGGATGAATATCTTGATGGGAATGGTGGTGGCAAATATTCGTTGTTTTTACTTCTTTTATTTGTAGACTTGTGTATATATTTTTTGGGGGCATCTTTTCTAGCCTTTTTAAAAAGAATATTCTATGTATGAAATGCCAGTTCTATTGCTCGTGCATGATTCTTTTTCCTTTTGTATGCCTATTTTTTTTGTTGTTTGGTCGCCTTAAACATAAAAACTTAGTTCAAGTAAGTTGAATGAAGTTGAATCAAACTTAGGTTTTATTATGGTCGTGGGCCGAATAGGTGTTAATTCGAGCGAGATCGAATACAACCCATATTTATTTATGTTCGAGGATCGAATAGGTGTTGATTTGAACAAGTTCAAATGTAACCCGTGTTAAGTTATGTCTGAGGGCCGAATAAGTGTTAATTCGAACGAGGTCGAATATAACCCGTGTTAAGTTATGTCCGAGGACCGAATAGGTGTTAATTCGAACGAGGTCGAATATAACCCTTGTTAAATTATGTCAGAGGACCGAATAGGTGTTAATTCGAACGAGGTCGAATCTAACCTTTATTTAGTTATGTTCGAGGACCGAATAGGTGTTAATTCAAATGAGGTCCAATGTAACCTATATTTAGCTATGGCCGGGGGCCGAATAGGTATTGAGGCAACATTGCTTTGGCTGTGCGTTTGGCGAAAATATGGACGAACTTCATGCATTTATGCTTTGTTCATACACTTTGGAGAAATTTACATATTTTTCGGGCTGGCTTTCCAATCCCAGTCTATCTAGTATTGGTTGGTGTTCCGGTCCCAGTCTATCTAGTCCCTTCATTGGTTGACCTGGAGATGTATATCGAGAGGTTGAGCAATGAAATAGTCGTCCTGTGTCTCCCTCAATTCGCAGTTCTACTTGAAGTGTCCCCCTCATCACCTCATTAAAAACCTCCTTGAGAAAATCCAATTGGGACAAAACTCAAGTGAGGGATAAAAGAGTACGACTTGGAGGATGTTTTTTCTTAAAAGTTGAATTACTTGAGGTGAGTGACATTCTAGTTGTTTGGTAGTAGTTTTCCTTCTATTGTTTCTAGTTGGAATGACCCTTTTGTTTGATGTTGCCGTGATTTTGTGTGGGCCATCCCAATTTGTTCACAGTTTGTCTTCCCATAGGTCTTTGCTCGCTTGTGTTTTAGCTTTGAGCACGTAGTCCCCGACTTTAAGTGGTTTGACCTTTGCTTTTTTGTTGTAATAACATTCTGCATGTTGTTTTTAGGTGATCATCCTTATGTATAACATATCTCTTCGTTCTTCGGCTACGTCGAGCTCTTGCCTTCTGCTTTCCTCGTTCCTCGGCCCGCTCTCATGGGAGTATCTTAGACTGGGCTCTCCGACTTTGACTAGTATTGCAGCATCAATCCCATAGACTAATGACTAGGGCGTCCCTTCGGTGCTCGTCTTTGGTATTGTTCGTTAGGCCCAAAATACTTCTGGTAATAACTTCGGCCATAGTCCCTTGGCGTCTTCGAGCTTTTTTTCATGATGTTCAGCCTTGATTTGTTGGAAGACTTTGCTTGCCCGTTGCCCGTGGGGTGATATGGTGTTGAGATTATACTTTTGATATGCCACTTCTCAAAAAATTCAGTGACCTTTTTTTCTGTAAATTAGGGTCCGTTGTTGCAACTGATCTGTTTGGGGAGGTCTAAACAACATATGATGTTTTTCCATATAAAGGCGATCACTTCCTATTCGCGTATTTGGGCGAATGCTCCTGCTTCTACCCATTTATAAAAATAGTCAGTTAAAACCAAAAGAAATTGTATGTTACCTCGCCCCACGAGGAGGGGGCCAACGATGTCCATTCCCCACTTGATGAATGACCAAGGGGAAGTGACTGAGTGGAGGTGCTCGCCCGCTTGGTGGATCATTGGGGCGTATTTGTGGCACTGCTCGCATTTTTTGACGAAGTATACAACATCATTTTTCATGGTAGGACAGTAGTAACCTGCCTGTATGAGGCATCTGACCAGAGCTCGATTGCCAAAATGAGCTCCGCAATGGCCTTCGTGGACTTCTTCAAAGATGCATTGTCCAGGGAGCTGCCATATGTCCTCTTGTATAAGTCGTTGTGAATGATGTTGTATCTAGCTTCTTGCATTCGAAGTTTCTTGACTTCTTTTGTATCATCCGGGAGTACGCCATCCTGCAAATATGTAACAATACGATTGCGCCAGTAACAAGTTAGGTTTAAGGTTCTTACCTCAATTTGATCTATCGATGAGTGGAAGAGGGTGACCACGTTGCTTTCTCCGGTTGTATTATTTTTGGTGGCCACTGCTAACTTGGCAAGGCCGTATACCTCGGTGTTCTGTGCTCGGGGATCTAGTCGAGCTGACATTCGTCAAACTCGGGCAGCAGCTTACATATATCGGCCTGGTATTTTTGTAATCTTTGCTCTTTGATCTGGAAAGTCCTGTAACTTGGTTGACGACAAGTTGTGAATCGCAGCGTAGTCTTACCCGTCTAGCCCCGTATTTGAGTGCTAACCTTAACCTTGCAATTATGGCCTCATACTCAGTGTCGTTGTTAGTTATGTCCGGGCACCCTATGGACTGGCGAATCACTTCGCCTCTCGGGACTTCGAGTAAGAGTCCGAGTCCGGACCCTGACGTGTTTGAAGCGCCATTTGTGTACAAAATCCATAGGTCTTGTGTTTAGGGATAAGGGTGTGCGGCTTCTATTTTGACTTTGAGCATTATTTTTGCTTTGAAGTCGGCGACGAAGTCGGCAAGGACTTGTGACTTTATCACCATTCGCGGTTGATATGTGATATCATGCTCGCTTAATTCTATGGCACATTTGACTAATCTGCCCGATAGTTTGGGTTTATGGAAATACTTCCTAAGGGAAAAGTCGCGACTATCGAGATGGGCCAGCACTGGAAGTAGGGTCTAAGCTTTCGTGAAGCTATGACCAAATCCAGGGCCAATTTTTCGAGGTGGGGGTACCTCGTCTTGGCGTCGACTAGTATCTTTCTAATGTAATAGATGGTATATTGCGTACCTTTATTTTCTTGGACCAGGACTGCGCTCATCGCTACCTCGGATACAGTGAGGTAGACGAGGAGTCGCTCCCCCGGTTCTGGTTTTGAAAGCAATGGTGGCGACGACAAGTAAATATTTAATTCCTTCAGGGCTTGGGAGCACTCGGAGGTCCATTGAGGTAATTATCCTTTTTGAGTATGTCGAAGAATTTGTGGCACCTATTAGATGATCGTGAGATGAACCTTGAAAGGGCACCGATACAGCCAGTCAACCTTTGAACCTATTTTTAGTGGTTAATTGCTCTAGTATCCCTTCAATGGCTTTGATTTGGTTGGGGTTGACCTCGATGCCTCGCCGAGACACTAGGAAACCAAATAATTTTCCTGAAGCCACACCAAATACACATTTTTCGGGGTTTAGTTTCATTTCGTATTGCCTGAGTATGTCGAAGGTTTCTCTCAAGTGGTAAATGTGATCTTCTTTCTTTTTGGACTTCACCAGCATGTTGTCTATGTAGACTTCCATCGTCTTGCCGAGTTGGTCCTTGAACATTTTTGTTACCAACCTTTGGTACGTTGCTCCTGCGTTTTTCAGTCTGAAAGGTATGACTCTATAGCAGTACGTTCCTTGATGGGTGATGAAAGTGGTTTTTTCCTGATCCTCCTCTTCCATGAGGATCTGATTGTAGCTTGAGTAGGCGTCCAAAAAATTCAACAGTTCGTGTCTGGTCGTTACGTCGATGAGTTGGTCGATATGAGGTAATGGGATTAAATCTTTGGGGCATGCTTTATTTAAATCTGTAAGTTCTACGCACATTTGCCACTTCCTGTTTTTCTTTTTCACCATGGCCACATTCGCGACCCATTGAGGGTATTTTGACTCCCTGACAAAGCCATTTTTCAATAATTATTTGACCTCCTTGCATATTGCATCGTTTATTACGGAGTTGAACTTACACCTAACCTGCCTTACTGGGGGTGGAAACGGTCGACGTTCAACTTATGTGTAGCGATCTCTTCTGGGATACCTGGCATATCTGCGTGGCTAAAGGTAAATAAGTCCGTGTTAGTAGTTAAGGATTGACGGAATTTACCTAGTTCTTAAAGCTTGCAGCCGATTACACTTCTTGCTGTGGTTGTTGACATCTATTTGAAATGAGTCAAGGTATTCTACGGTCGATTCCGTGGTTTCTACCATATCAGGATCACTGATGACGTCCTCCCTCTCATCACAGATCGACCTCGACTATGCTAATTGCTATGCCTCTTTTGCTTTGCCTTTTATTTGTTGAGTGACCGTACAATCTAGAGCGATGTGGTAGAATTCCCAAGAGGTGCATTGTTCTCCTCGTATGCTGAATATTCCCATGGAGTTGGAATTTTGATGATATGGTACAAGCTGGAGGGGATGGCTCTCATAGCGTGTATCCATGGTCGCCCTATTATGATGTTGTACGTTGTGTCCTGGTCCATAATATGGAACGTGGTTTCCAGAGTGATGCCGACGGCTAGGATGGGGAGTGTGATTTCTCTAGATGTTTGTTCAACTACATTGTTAAAACCTGTTAGCGTGATGCAACACGGCACTATCCTATCCTCGAGTTTCATTTGTGCAAGTACCCGAGGGTGGATAATCCACGCGCCGCTCCTGTCGTCTACCATAATGCATCTTACATCTATATCTAATATTCGTAAAGTGATAATAAGGGCATCATAGTGAGGGAAAACCAAACCATGGGTATCTGACTTATCAAAGATGATACTTTTTTGAGTTCATCATACTGTTCGTAAATGATTGACCGTTTGAGCTTATAGGATGTGGTGAACTTTATGCTGTTGATAGAAACGTCGTCACCGACACCGATGATCATTTGGATGATGTGGGTTGGTGAGGGAACTTCGGCGGTCCCTGATGTTGTTCGCGTCCTCTAGCAAAGTTGGTCCTTCCCCGGTTGCTCAGCAATTCTTTGAGGTGCCTTGGTAAAGCATGTTTACGACCTCCTGTCTTAGGGCGATGCAGTCCTTGATTTTGTGACCTCGCTCTTGGTGGAACTCGCAAAGGGCGTCTGACTTTCTGGTGCTTGGATCTGACCTCATCCTTTGTGGAACTTTACCTTCGGTACGAGCTTATCCAATGCGTAGACTATTTCTGAAGGTGACCAAAAAAATTGTGAATGGATAACAAAGGGGGAATATCTCTCTTGTTGCGGTGAGTCCCTATCTTTGGTCTAGGTGGGCCCTCTTCATGGCTGGAGGGAGGGTGCAATGGCGCTTCTGACATATGGTAAATGCCTTTCCCGGTTGGGTCGTGGAGATACGAGGTCCCTTCTGGTATCATTTCTTCGATCTTCCTGGACTCAGTTTTTATCGAGGTCAATCAGTGAGTCGTCCCATTGAGGTCGTCCTCGTCTGCTCTAACCTCCGCACAATAAGCATTGTGTATTTCATCCCAAGTAGTCGGGGGTACTTCATAAGCTGACTTAACAACTTTCTTGTTGCCCTTGAACCATTTCTATTTAGCCCGTTCTGAAAAGTTGCGATGGCCATTCCTTTTGATACATTTGGTAAGGTCATTCTTACTCGATTGAATCGGGCGAGGAAGTTCCTCAATCCTTCTCCCGGTGATTGTTTGATAGCAAATATATTGTTCACTCTTGTCTCTTCCTTTTTGGCTCCAGCGTGGGACGTTACAAAAATTATCGGCCATCTCTTCGAATCTTTCAATGGAACGCAGGGGTAACTAAGAATACCATGTTAATGCTCCTCCAGTAAGGGTCTCGCCGAATTTTTTCAACAAAATGGAGGATACTTATTCCTTGGCGAGGTCGTTGCCTTTCATGACAGTGACATAGTGAGTCACATGGTCCTTGGGGTCGGTCGTACCATCATATATTTTCAGGTAGGGCGGCATTTGGAAGGTCTTTGGAATGGCATGCGGGGCGGCTTCATCACTGTATGGTTGCTCGACAAACCGACCAACGTCTCTCTTTGGTTTGACCTTTCGGGCACCTGGTAATTTGTCGACCCTTTCTTGGTATTCTCTCATTTGGTCCCGAAATGCTTTGTTCTCATTCTCCATTTTCTCCAGCTTTTTTAAAATGCCTGTGAGGGTGGCGTTACCTAATTGTATCCTGTGCGGGCTTGTGGAGGATGTCGGCTAGCACGTTAGTTAGCCAAGCCTCAAAGAGCTATTTTTTACTACTAGTGGCGCCTCTTCCATCACAGATGTGGAAGCTCCTTTACTGCGGGATGTTGTGATACTGCCGTGAGGAGGAGGTGACCCGCCTCGCCTGGTAGAGGAATTAGGCGTTATATCCTCACCTTCTATTTAGGAAACCTCATTGATGGTGTTCAAGAGGTTGGTTGTGAGGTCGCCTATTACCCTCGTTCTTTCTTCTCCGTTACCTGCCATATCAGATCTATGCGTATAAGGAAAAGGAATTTTGTTCCTTTTTTTGGTTAGCAATCCTTGCTAGTTGTAGATCTAGAGGAAACTAAAAATTTAACTAGGAAATCCCCACAGACGGTGCCAAATTATTTGACCAAAAAATATAGACTTTCGGTTAAACTATTAAATTTAATGTAATGAGGGGCTAAACTTAGTTGATGATAATATCTCTAGATTTAGAACTTGGCAGCATGGATAATATAAGATGAAGTTAATGGGAAACCGAAAAATAATGCACATTTAATATTCCAAAGAACGTGAGTAATAATAGAGGAATATCAAGCAATAAATAACAATAAAAGATATTTATGTATATAAGGTGACTGATTCATGTCACACCTCCTTTTTCCCGAGGGGGATAAGGAGTTTTTCCAATCTAAGTGACATTAATCGAAATGAGATTATTTACTTGATTTCAGAGTCGCCACTTGGAATATTTATGGTGTCCCAAGTCACCGGTTTATTTTAAAATCCCAAATCGAGAAAAATTGACTCTGATTTAAAGTCTGCGAATACAGAAGACCGAGTAAGAAATTCTGTTAACTGGGGAGAAGGTGTGAGGCACTTCCGAGTTTCGTGGTTTTAGCACGGTCTCTCAGTTATTAATAATTGGCCTAATTATCTGATTAGTTACATGCTTAAACCTATTGTGTATTTTTATCTTCTAACCGCTTTTAATTATTTAATTAATCGCTTTTAGTATTTATGGAGTTATTTCTGGAACAAATCACGATGTCGTACACTTGTTGTTTTGGTACACGTTGCAAACCGCGCCATATGAAATGCACTCGTGATTTACGACATGTTTATTTTTTATTATTATTAGAAGTTATGGTTGGGTGAAAAGGCAATGTAACATAACCATCAAAATAAGAAAACTAAATCAAAGTCCATAGCGTATTTAACAGAAATCGTCCAACCAAACTTACATGTGTTCAAATGAATTAATCTTTAAAACCAATATATAACCCAAATAATACACAATCAATACACAATTAATGCGAAAGAGATCAGGTATTTTCTATAGAGCAAATAGAATCTGTCACGAGCAAATAGAAATACTAATATATCAAAGCAACTGTATACGTAAAATGTAAACAAATGCTGAGAAAAATGGATTCGAATGGACCTTTATATTGATGAATAAAGCTGAAAATTTGCAACTCAATCGGAATAACAAAACAACAATCGTTGGACTGAAATGCTAAAATTGCGAACCAGAACCTCGAATCGGCACCAGAAAACTCGAAACCCAAACGCGATCTCAATCAAACTCCATGAGCCGAGACCAAAATAGAGGCAAATATTTTATGTTTTTTTTTATCTTTGAAGTAGAAACCTATATCTTGTATTTTTCTCTACTGAAAATCGAACACAAATTATCTTAACAGAGAAACAACATCTTCTTTTGTATGCATATTTTATATCTCAAAGAAATAGGGATTGAGCAGCTTCTTGGTGACATTAACGTCAAAATTCAAGAAAAGCAAACAATGGAGCAGCAAATGATATCTTTTAAAGCAACAATTCAGCAAATGAAATCCTATCCTCCGGTTTTCTGTTTTTCCAAACTCCTCCTCTCGTCCATTCTCTTTCTATGAGTGTGTGCGCGTCTCTTTTTCTTACCTTAGGAAATTCAGTTTGCCGCTGCTCCTTAGAGTTAGAGTCATTAGTGTATGGGTCTAAATTTAGACAAACACGACCGTTGATAAGCACGACGAACGACGAGATCCTCACAGCTCGACATCTTGCAGAGCGCGACCTTAAGGTGAACAAGAGACGGTACGACCCTTGTAGTAGTGCAGGCCCATTAGGGGATATCGGGAATATTCTTTCGAATATTCCCTATAACCTGTCTTTTAGAACTCAGAAAGGTTGGGCTCCTTATATATAGACCATGAAACAACTTTGTAAGGGGGGACTTTTTGCTAATCCATAATATTTACTGTAAACTTGCTTACATAAAGGATGGAAAAGACTATTGCTGAAGGTCTTCTTTGTTCAAAACAAAATAAGGAATTCTTATCATCCGTATTCACCTTATCTACCTTTCATTCTAGAGATTATTATATTTAGCTAAGATTTACCCCTTCATATTCTTTGATTGATTTGTTCAAAAGGGTTTCGATATCTTTTGAGTCAAACAATTTGGCGCCGTCTATGGGGATTTCTATATCTGAGACCTTAGTTTCGTCTAGATTCTTGAGAGAAATAATTACCTCTTTTTAGTCTCACAAAGGCCAACAATGGCAGGAAAGGGAGAAGCAAGGCTAAAGGCAATAGTAGGTGTCACGAACAACCTCCTGAATTTCCTCAGTAAAGCCAGTGGAGAAGACAACGAAAACGTAACACCAAGTGCTACACCTGAGGGAGAGATCTCACCTCCCCCCCCCCGCACGAGGGTTTAACTGTCTTGCGCGAGAGGAAAACCTCAACATCCGCAGCAGGAGAAGCACCACCAGCCGTGAAAAGGCTATTAGAAGAATGGTTGACAAACACCTTGAGCAACATACTCGAGAAACCCGTTTAGAGGGATATCGAAGACACATTACCCGCAGAAACTGCAGTTGTCGCCGATGAGCCAGAAATTACACGAACAGGTAACACCCGCACTGTCGTTGATGTAGGCAACGATGCACTCGCAGCCATCTTAAAGAAAATGGAAGAGATGGAAAATGAGAAAAAAATACTCCGCGACCAGATAAAAGAGCATCACGAAAGGGTTGATAAAATATCGGGCGCTCTGAAGTTGCTACCAAAACGTGACGTGGGTCGATTCGTCGAACAGCCATACAGCGAAGGGGAAGCTCCCCACTCTATTCCAAAAACCTTCAAAATGTCATCATATCTGAAAATATATGATAGCACCACAGACCCGAAGGATCACTTAATCCATTACATTACTGCAGTAAAAGGTAACGATCAATCAAAAGAATAGGTGCCGTCAGTACTGCTGAAAACGTTTGGCGAAACTCTGATAGGAGGAGCGTTGACATGGTATTCCCAACTACCAGCATGATCGATATCAACATTCGAAGAAATGGCAGATAAGTTCGTCACTGCTCACGCGGGAGCAAAAAAGGCAGAGGCCAGGGTAAATGATATCTTTGTCGTCAGGTAAATGACAGGCAAGGGACTTCGGGATTTCTTAGCCCGATTCAATAGGGTAAGGATGAGCCTACCGAACGTGTCAAAAGGGATGGCGGTAGCAGCCTTTAAAAATGGGCTGAACAGAAACGGGTCAAAATCAACCAAGAAGCTCCTAAGTAGACTCATGAAGTACCCCCACCACGTGGGAAGAGATCCATAATGCCTATTGCACCGAAGTGAGGGCAGGCGAGAAAGACCTGAACGGTCCGATCCAGCGACTAACCTCGGTCCAAACTGAGATAAGGAAAGATCGCTGCATTGACGGCCGAAGGGATCAACTACCATGTTTCAACTGAGAAAGACACCAGCCCTATGTCCGAACATCCAACCCACCTCCTACACAACATACATATGCCGCGCCTCGACACATCGCACCACCCCGAAGCGAAAGAGGTATGCCTCCACTGTTATCTGCTCATAACTTTTGTGTTTCTCCTTCAGAAATAGTGTACGCACTGGAAAAGCTCGACACAAAAGTGCAGTGGCCGCAAAAGATAAAGTCTGATCCGAGCACCAGGAGATCGAACGTTCTGTGTGAATTCCACCAGGAAAGGGGACACAAGACCGAGAATTGCATAGGTCTGCGACAGGAAGTGGTAAGAATGTTAAACCAGGGATACCTGAAAGAACTGTTAAGCGATCAAGGATGGGCCAACTTCGCTCGTGGACGCGATCAACCTCAGGGACCTCTAAAACCACCATCACCAGCTTGTACCATACAAATGATCATTGGTGGCGACGACGATACGATAATCAACTATGTGAAATTCACCACCACACACAAACTCAAACGGGCAGTCGCCTACGAACGGTATGACGACCTCAAAGACAGTATCATCTTCGATAAGTTAGATACCAACGATTTGTCTTTCCCTAATTATGATGCTTTGGTTATAACTTTACGCATCGCGGAAACCAACATAAGTAGAATAATGGTGGATGACAGAAGCGGCGCATGTATTATTTATCCACGAGTTCTCATGCAGATAAGGCTCGAGGATAAAATATTACTGCGTTGTATAACACTGACAGGTTTTAATAATGCAGTGGACTGAACCTCTAGAGAGATAGTGCTACCCGTCCTGGCAGGAGGAGTCACCCTGGAGATGATGTTCCACACCATGAACTAAGAAATAGCCTACAATGCCATCATAGGGCGTCCATGGATACACGCTATGCGAGCCATCCCATCAAGTTTCTATCAAGTAATCAAATTTCCCACCCCATATGGCAAATTCAACATCCGACGCGAGCAACGCACCGCCCAAGAATGCTACCGGATCGCCCAAAATTGCACACATACCAAACAACTAAA
This sequence comes from Nicotiana sylvestris, assembly GCF_000393655.2. Taxonomy (NCBI): domain Eukaryota; kingdom Viridiplantae; phylum Streptophyta; class Magnoliopsida; order Solanales; family Solanaceae; genus Nicotiana; species Nicotiana sylvestris. Next base: position 99,183,497 of record NC_091058.1, read on the forward strand.
AGGGGCAAGTGCGGAAGCATAGCAATCAGCCATATCGGGAAGCAAACCCGACGTACAAATAAAGGTCATCAAAGACCCGGATGTCGTAGAAGCTTGCAAGGCAACTGTATAAGACCTCAACCCTGTCCAACTGGACAACACAGATAACACAAAAAAGGCTTATATCGGACACAACCTCTCAGAACCAGGTAAATATCGTGAGTTTTTAACTAACAATGCCGATCTGTTTGCCTTTTCCCATTCAGATATGCCAGGAATCCCAAGGGATATCGCCACACACAGGCTTAATGTCGATTCTCTTTACTCGCTAGTACGACAAAGGAGGAGAAAGTTCAATGCCGCCATCAATGAGGCGGTCAGCGAAGTGGTTTATAAATTACTCGCTAATGGTTCCATCCGAGAGTCAAAATATCCCCAATGGGTCACCAATTTGGTCATGGTAAAAAAGAATAACGGGAAATGGCAGATGTGTGTCGACTTCACTGACTTAAACAAAGCATGCCTAAAAGATTCCTTTCCATTACCACACATCGACCAGCTCATCGACGCAATGGTATGACACGAACTACTAAGCTTCTTAGACGCTTACTCCAGTTACAACCAAATTATAATGGCTGAAGAAGACCAAGAAAAGAATACTTTCATCACTCACCGAGGAACGTACTACTACAAGGTAATGTCGTTCGGACTCAAGAACGCAGGGGCGACGTATCAAAGGTTAGTCACCAAGATGTTCAAAGAACAACTCGGTAAGACCATGGAGGTTTACATCGACGACATGCTAGTAAATTCGAAAAAGAAATAGGATCACATTAACCATCTAAAGGAAGCCTTTGAGATATTGAGGCAATATGGGATGAAGCTGAATCCCGAAAAATGTGCCTTCGGCATAACTTCAGGAAAGTTCCTTGGTTTTCTAGTGTCACAAAGGGGTATCGAGGTCAACCCGGATCAGATCAGGGCCATTGAAGGAATACCGGAGATATTGACCAGCAAGAAGCAGATGCAAAAATTAACAGGATGAATTGCCGCCCTGTCGAGTTTCATTTCATGATCATCGGACAGATGCCATAAATTCTTCAATGTGCTTAGGAAAGACCACGGACTACAGTGGAATGCAGAATGCATCGACGCCTTGAGGAAGCTGTAAACGTATCTATCCTCGCCACCACTGCTCGTCAAGGCAGACCCGGGTGAATGCTTACTAGTATACCTAGCAGTCTCCGAAGTCGCGGTAAGTGCAGTCTTGATCCGTGAAAATAAAGGTACGCAATCTCTAATTTACTATATCAACAAAACCTTAATTGATGCCGAAACAAGGTACCCTCACCTTGAAAAACTAGCCCTGGCATTAGTCGTAGCTTTATGAAAGCTTAGACCATATTTTCAATGTCACCCCATAAAAGTGGTGACAACCTTCCCCCTGAGAGGCATCCTACACAAACCCGAATTATCGGGTAGACTGGACAAATGGGCCATAGAATTAAGCGAGCATGACATAACATACCAACCACGAACTGCCATTAAGTCGTAGGTGCTCGCCTATTTCATCACTGATTTCAGCGCAGAAATATTGCCTGAAGTAGAGCAGGAGGCACTCCGCGCTTCCGAACATTCTGACCTCTAAGTCCTCTATACTGATGACGCATCTAATGCATCGGGATCGGGACTCGTCCTCGAGGTTCCTACGGGCGAAGTAATTCGACAATCCATACGATGCCCCAAGATGACTAACAACAAGGCCGAGTATGAAGTTGTGATTGCAGGATTGAAATTAGCCCTCAAATATGGGGCTCGATGACTCGTCCTCCATTGCGACTCTCAACTCGTGGTGAACCAAGTCACCGGGACTTTCCAAATCAAAGAACATAGACTACAAAAGTACTAGTAAAAAATTCACAAACTGCTGCCAGAGTTTGATGAATGCCGCCTCGACCAAATACCTAGGGCGCAGAATATCGAAGCAGACGGCCTCGCCAAGCTAGCGGCAGCCACCAAAAATATCAACAAGGAAAACGTGGTCACCCTTCTCCATTCCGCAATAGACCAAGTCTAGGTACATTCTGTAAACCTAACTTGGGACTGGCGCAACCGTCTCGTAACTTATTTGCAGGATGGAACACTCCTACAAGATAAGAAAGAAGCCAAAAAGCTTCGAATACAGGCAGCCAGATACAACCTCGTAAACTATGATCTCTACAAGAGAACATTCGGCGTCCCCCTGGCCAAATGTCTTGGGCCAAATCAAACAAGGTGGGTACTGGAAGAAGTACATGAGGGACACTGTGGCGCCCACACGGGAAACCGCACCCTCATTCGATGCCTTATCCGCGCCGGAAACTACTATCCCACCATGAAAAAATAAGCCGCAGACTACGTCAGGAAGTGTGAACAATGTCAAAAGTACGCCCCTATGATACACCAAGCAGGGGAACTCCTTCATTCAGTCGCTTCGCTATGGCCATTAATAAAGTGGGGGATGGATATTGTCGGACCCCTCCCAGCAAGATGCGGTAAGGTATGTTTTCTTTTTGTTTTAACTAATTACTTTTCTAAATGGTTGGAAGCAGGGGCATACACTCAGATACGTGAGCAAGAGGTCATCGCATTCATATATAATATGTCGTTTCGGCATCCCCAAAGAAATCAGCTGTGACAACGGACCTCAGTTCGTCAAAAAGAAAATTACCGATTTTTTCGAAAAATGGCACATCAAACGAATACTCTCCATGCCATACCATCCCGCCGGCAATGGTCAAGCCGAATCCTCCAATAAAGTAATACTGAATATATTGAAAAAGAAGCTCGAGGACGCCAAAGGGCTATGGCCTGAACTACTACAAGAAGTATTATTGGCATACCACACTACACCAAAAACAAGCACATAGAGGGGCTAAAATGGACACCACTTAGTCGCAGTTCAACAACAAATTGTAGTCCCCCAAAATAACTATGTGACGATCATATCCTTCCACTTTGACCTCTACCTGAGTATGGCGACCTACGAACTCGCAAACATCCTTCGGGTCGACATCTTAACTTGAGCCTTCGCCCTCGACACGACGGCCCCCTCTAACATTGGATGACGTGCCATCCTCAGCGGAGCGCACGGAACCGGACCCTGGGTAAATTCCTTCCGTTTGGGGAGACCTCCCGGCTAAAATGGCATCGGCCATAAAGGCAGGAATAGGTGCCATCTGCGACGCCCTACTTCTACCAGCGTCCACGACCACATCCTTCCCAAGCTCCATTCTCCTCATTTTTCTCAACGACTCGTCTCCATTAGAAGACTCGTCCAAAAGATGCAGGGTCGGTACTGAAAAAGCCTCATACCTCACAACCACATCCCAAGAGGAACCTTCTACTAGAATCCATTGAGCATGACCCCCTCGAACAGACTCAATTAAAGTAAATTGCATTCCTGCGACAGCAATGGCCTGTCGGAATGCAGGGACTGGTGCCTGATAACTAGGGATTATGGTTCTTTTTACACTCCTTCTTACTTGAGTTTTGATTAAAAATGTATACAAAATAGTCCCAAAGGTTTTACATGTTGTACTTGTTTGCAGGGTTTGGTCAAAAAGGTGACAATTAGTCAAAACCAGCTCAAAAAGGAGTGAAACATGCACAAGTACCAAGAACAAGTCCAAGCACAGTGCAACAGATCCACTGCGGCCACATTCCATTTAGTGTGATTTGCAGTGGGTAGATTCAGAGAGGAGCATATTTTGGAAACTCAAGCATTGCGACCACAAAGCATTTTGTGCGGACTGCAATAGTCTCATCGCGGCCGCAATCGAGTTTGTGATGTCCGCAAAGATGAGGTTCAGAGAGTTGGGAGTTTTGATGACATAGCCAAAGCGGTCCGCGGTCCTTTTTGTGCGGACCGCAGAAGAAGCCACCGCGGCCTTGGTGAATTTTATGCCGCCCGCGGTGGCCAAGTTCAGAGAGCATAGATCTAAAGCCAAGAAGCCTTACCGCGGCCGCACTCAATTTTGGGCGGACCGCACTACCCCCACGGGAGTATTTTGTCCAGAAAATTTGGCCTAGTATAAATACTTTCTTTTCCCATTTTTAGGTCATCTTTTATAATATGACTTTGGGCTGAGCACGTGAACGGTTGTTCTTAACCATTTTGAGTAATTTTATAGTGGTTTTATTATTGAATCTTCAATTCTTAGCTTGTAATTAAATATTATGGGTTTTTCTTCATCTATTTCTTTGTTTTCTTCCAGTATTATGAGTTGCTAGACCCATTAGCTAGGGTTGTGGCTCAACCCTAGTGTGGGTATTTGATGGTTCTTGAGTTTTAAAGCTTAAATGCCTGTGGCTGTTTGATATTTGGACTAATTTGTGTTTTCCATGTTGAATTAATGGTTGCAAACACTAATTTGTGCCTTTTTGACTTGCGCTCTTCTTGAGAAAGAGAGCTTGAGTCTAGGAAAATTAGTCCAACAAGGAATTGGGGCATATTCAAGAGATTGATAGCCCCAATTAAAGGGTTAAACCTAGAGATAGTAATACCCGACTTGAACCTAAATTGTTTGCACAAATTATCATACCCAATTGGTCTTGAGAAAGTCAATTAGGGCAAAATCACTCAAATTACCGAGAGGTATAGAGTGAGAAGTTTAGTGCATTGGTTATATCGTAATCCCCAACATGACAACCTTGCCTTAGATTCGAGAGCCCGTCAAGTATTCACCTAGGAGAAAGTCACTTCCCTAGTGCCTCTTTAACCATTTAGATAACCTTTCAAGTATCTTACTCTTAGCTTAATTTAGCATCTTATTAGCATAATATTAGAAGTAATCAAAAGACCAACTATAATTGGAAGTGCAATTAAGAGCAATTAAGCATCTCTAGTTTAGATAGGAATCCAATTCCCATTTCTAGCTCCCTGAGGATTCGATCCCGACCATCTCAGGTAAAAGCTGCTTCGACCGCTCTCACCACTTCGTAGTGGTGCAGGGTTGGCTCAGATCACTTTTTGGTGCCGTTGCCGGGGAGCTAACGGTTTTGGCTATCTATCTAAATAGTTTTGTGTATTGTTCTTCTTTCCTTCTGCGTTACTAATTGTTTGTGTCGCAACTTCAGGTACAAAATGGCAGCAAACAATGCACCTCTTGGAGATCTTCCACTGGGGGAGGAGGTAGATGAAAATATTAATGATGAGGTTCCTATAGTACCTCAAGCTCAAAGGAGAAGCCGCCAGGACAATGATAATATCCCAGACCCTCCCCCGCCACCTCCAAAAGTGGCTTCTTGAGTGCTTCCCAACCAAAGATATGCTAGTGCAATTGTCCCACCCCGGATCTGGGCGGGCAATTTTCAAATTACAAATGTGATGCTAACATTGTTGGAGCAGTGCAGGTATTTTATGGGCGCTGCCAATCAGAATGCTTACAAACATCTCAATGGTTTCGTGGATACCTGTTGGTGGAGCAAGCAAACTAATCTGTTAGAGGATGCACTTAGGTTGAGACTATTCTCTTTCTCACTTAGAGGGAAATCATTGGATTGGCTTAAACAACTTCCCAATCATTTCATCACTACTTGGGATGAGTTGGCAGATAAATTCATTGTAAAGTTTTTCTCGCTGGGGCACATGGCTACATTGAGAGATGAGATCTTAGCTTTCAAGCAGTAGCCCACCGAATGATTACATGAGCTATGAGAGCGATATAGAACCATGGTAAAGGAATGTCCCAACAATGATATGACTGAGGCAATGATCCAACAGACTTTCTACCGGGGCATTAACACAACAAATCAGTGCATAGTGAACCAACTTGCTGAGGGTAATTTCATGAAGCTGTCGTATGATGAGGCTTGTGACATTCTTGATGAGATGGATAACACGTCCTCCGCTTGGCAAAGTTGAGCCAATGTGCCACAGGGTGACCCCACGGTCACTCACTTACACAAAGAACTACATGATCATGGGCAGGCTATAGCAGAGTTGAAACAACAATGAACCAGCTAGCGAAGACACAGTTACAACAGGTTCAAAATCCGTGCCAAGTAAATGCTATGGAGGGTGTCAACATGCTAGTGAACAAAAGAAGACAAAGAGGTCAACAGAACCAAGAGAGTTCGGATCAATTTGACAATGATTGTGGTGGACTCCAAGATCATGGTTATGATGGGCAGAATGAAGAAGAGCAATATGTGAATAATTATCAGGCCAAAGGGGCAATTCTTCCAACCAACAACAATGGAGATCCCAAGGCAATTGGGGAAATCAACAACAACAAGGGAATAGTAATTGGGGGAACAACAACCAAAATTCCAATTGGGGCAATCAGAACAATAATCAGAACAATCAGGGTAATTAGAATGCAACAACAACAACTAGGGTGGTAACAACAATCAGGGTGGTTGGAACAACGGAAATCAAGGAAATTGGGGGCAAGGCTTTCAAAGGCCCCCAATGTATCAACAGTCGAACAATCCACCCCCATTTCCATCCCAAGGTCCTAGTTCTTCCAACAATAAAATGGGGAGAATTGAAATGATGTTTGAATAGATGATGAAAAAGAATGCGGACTCTAATGCTCAGTTGGCTTCCCACAATACTTCAATCAGAAACTTGGAGGTTCAATTTGGCCAAATTTCACAATTCTTGAATACTCTCCCTAAGGGGGCTCTACCAAGTGATACGGTAGTTTACCCGAAGGGTAGGAACAATCATGTTATGACGGTAACTACAAGAAGTGGAAGAGGCAGTGATGTGAATGCTTCCAAACAAAAAGAAATTTTGAGTGATGAAGTTGAGTTGCAAGAAAATGAGATTCCTTTGGTGGTTGAAAATATGATTGATGAGAACGTGAATGAGGAAGTGAGGATTGATATTCAAGATGCCGAGGTGGAGACTCAGAATGACATGAACTCGTCTAGGGAACACGTAATAGACATGCTGGAAACGGTTGTGCCTAAAGCCAAGGCTCCTTTGCCAAGGCCACATCCACCTTATCCTCAAAGGCTCGCGAAGCAGAAAAATGAGAATCAGTTTAAGAAGTTTATTGACATGATGAAGAGCTTATCCATTAATGTGCCGTTGGTGGAGGCTCTAGAGCAAATACTGGGTTATGCTAAATTCATGAAGGACTTGGTGACAAAGAAAAGATCCATGGATTGTGAAACTATCAAGATGACCTAACAAGTTAGTGCAATAGTGCACTCGATGGCCCCAAAGCTAGAAAATCCCAGTGCTTTCACTATTTCTTGCACCATTTGGAGTGCGTAATTTGCAAAAGCTCTGTGTGATTTGGGGGCAAGTATCAACTTGATGCCCTACTCAGTTTTCAAGACTTTGGGTATGGACAACCAAGGCCGACTTCCATGAGATTGCAAATGGCGGATAGAACTATGAAGAGACCATTGGGTATCACTGATGATGTTCTTGTCCGGGTGGAAATATTTATCTTACCAGCTGATTTTGTGATCTTGTATTGTGAGATAGATTATAAAGTTCCAATCATATTGGGAAGACATTTCCTTGCTACTGGAAAGGCCTTAGTTGATGTGGAAGCAGGGGAACTCACCTTCTAGGTGGGTGATGAGAAAGTGGTCTTTCATGTATGCAAGTCAATGAAGCAGCCCAACAGTTCTGAGGTGTGCTCCTTTGTGGACCTTGTCACGGCAGTGATAGTTGATGATACTAGTGCAATGATCAATGTGGAGGACCCTTTAGAGGCAGTATTGTTGAATCTTGATGTAAATGAGGATGAAGGCCGAGTGGAGTGCGTGAATGCTTTACATGGAATAGGCTCTTACCCTTATGAGCCTAGGAAACTCTCTTTGGATCTTGAGAATAGCAAGACTCCACCAACAAAACCCTTCAATCGAGGAACCTCCGGTGTTGGAGTTGAAGTCATTTCCTCCACACCTCAGGTATGAATTCTTAGGCCCTAGTTCAACTTTTCCAGTTATTCTTTCTTCTTGTCTTACTAATATGCAGGTTGATGCCACATTGGCGGTGCTTCAAAAGTGGAAGAAGGCAATTGGATGGACCTTAGCTGATATTAGGGGGATAAGCACCGCATTCTATATGCACAAGATTATTCTGGAAGACGATGAAAAACCCTCCTTGGAACATCAAAGAAGGTTGAACGAGGCAATGCAAGAAGTTGTGAAAAAAGGAGGTAATCAAGTGGTTGGATGTCGGAGTTGTGTACCCCATCTCTGATAGCTCTTGGACTTTGCCAGTGCAATGTGTGCCGAAGAAAGGTAGCATGATCGTGGTTGCAAATTGGCAAAATGAGGATTCCTACCAGGACCGTCAGTGGGTGGAGGGTGTGCATGGATTACCGCAAGTTGAATAAAGTGACCCACAAGGATTACTTTCCATTGCCTTTTTTTGATCAAATGTTAGATCGACTTGTTGGGCGTACCTTCTACTGTTTCTTGGATAGGTATTTTGGGTACAACCAAATCTTGATTGCTCCGGAAGATCAGGAGAAGAACACCTTCACTTGTCCACATGGCACCTTTGCCTTCTCTAGGATGCCTTTTGGGTTGTGTAATGTACCGACTACATTCCAGCGGTGTATGATGGCCATTTTCACCGATATGGTGGAAGATATGTTGGAGGTGTTCATTGACGACTTTAGTGTTGTGGGTGATTCGTATGATGAATGTTTGAAAAATCTTGATAGAGTGTTGGCCCGTTGTGAAGAAACCAATCTTATTCTCAATTGGGAGAAATGCCACTTCATGGTTGAGGAGGGCATAGTTCTTGGGCATAAAATTTCAAAGCATGGTATAGAGGTGGACAAAGCAAAAATTGATGTGATTTCAAGGCTCCCTCCCCCTACTTCTGTCAAGGGAGTTAGAAGTTTTCTTGGGCATGCGGGGTTCTACCGGAGATTTATCAAAGACTTTTTGAAGGTAGTGAATCCCTTATGCAAGTTATTGGAACAAGATGACAAGTTCGTGTTCGATGAGAGATGTATGCAAGCCTTTGAACTTCTCAAGCACAAGTTTACCACCACTCCTATTATCACCGCACCCAATTGGAGCTTGCCTTTCGAGCTTATGTGTGACACGAGTGATGTTGCGGTTGGGGCAGTCTTGGGTCAAAGAATGAACAAAATATTTCATCTGGTGTACTATGCGAGCAAGACAATGAATGATGCTCAAGTGAACTACACGGTGACTGAGAAAGACCTTTTGGCTATTGTGTTCACAATGGAGAAATTTCGGTCGTATCTCATGGGTGCCAAGGTCATAGTTCATACCGATCATGCCACACTCTGGTACTTGATGACAAAGAAGGATTCCAAAGCTAGACTAATGTGATGGGTCTTGTTACTTCAAGAGTTTGATTTGGAGATTGTGGACCGGAAGGTTAGTGAAAACCAAGTGGCGGACCACTTGTCCCGCTTGGAGGAGGAGGGGAAGCCTCGTGATGGCCTAGAGATCAATGATTCATTTCCCGATGGCAACTCCTTTCGGTGTCGGTGAATGGTATGCCATGGTTTGCGACGTTGCTAATTTTCTTGTGACTGGTATAATCTCGTGTGAGCTCTCTTCTAACCAAAGGAATAAGCTCAAACGGCATAGTTTGGACTTCTATTGGAATGAGCCGTACTTGTTCAAGATCTGCACGGATGGTGTGATCCGAAGGTGTGTCCCGGAGGATGAACAATTGAGTATCTTAGAGGCTTGTCATTCCTCTCCTTATGGTGTCCATCATGGCGGGGCGAGGACAGCTTCCAAAGTTCTTAGTTATGTGTTTTATTGTCCAACTTTGTACAAAGATGCAAGTGAACCTGTGAAGAGATGTGACGAATGCCAAAGAGTGGGTGGAATTTCGAAGAAAGATGAAATGCCTCTCAATACCATTCTTGAAGTTGATATTTTTGATGTATGTGGCATTGATTTTATGGGCCCGTTTGTTAGCTAGTGTGGGAACACATACATTCTTGTGGCGGTTGACTATGTTTCAAAGTGGGTTGAAGCCATGGCTTTACCCAACAATGAGGCCCGGAGTGTTGTTGCATTTCTCAAGAAAAACATTTTTACTAGGTTTGGCACTCCTCGTGCAATCATAAGTGATGGGGGATCTCATTTTTGTAATAGAGCTTTTGACTCTTTGCTTGCAAAGTATGGTGTCAATCACAAAGTTTCTACTCCTTATCATCCTCAAGAGAGTGGCCAAGTTGAAGTCTCAAACAGGGAAATCAAGAGTATATTGTCAAAGACGATCAATGCAAATAGGACCGATTGGTCAAAGAAGTTGGATGATGCTCTATGGGCTTATAGGACTACGTATAAGAATCCGATTGGTATGTCTCCGTATCGGTTTGTGTTTGGTAAAGCTTACCATCTACCGGTTGAGTTAGAGCACAAGGCCATTTGGGATTTGAGGAAGCTGAATCTTAAATGGGATATGGCAGTAAATCTTCGTGTGGAGCAACTTAATGAACTTGATGAATTCTGATTCTATGCCTACTCTAGTTCGTCCTTGTACAAGGACAAGATGAAAGCTTAAGTCGAAATGGAGTGGACCTTTTGAAGTGGTGTTTGTGACTCCGTTTGGTGCACTTGACTTGAAGAACAAAAATGGGGAGGTTTTTAGAGTTAATGGGCATAGGGTCAAGCACTACCTGGGCAAGATTGATGACACCACGTGGTGGCATTCCTCCATCTAAAGTGATTTGATGGTAACCTGCATCGTATCAGGCACTTCTTGGGAGGCAACCCATATGTCTTTTTTTTTGTTCTTCTTTGATTTTCTTTGTAGTATAGGATTTTCTTTTGGACTAACTGGTTGTGAGATGTTGTAGGATTGTTTTGATGCAGTGCAGGACCAAGTTGGAAAAAATGCACACTCTCTGAAGTTTGCACTGCGGCCGCATTGCATTTTGTGCAGCCGCAAGGGCCTTAGTGCGGGGCAATAAATCAATGTGGACCACAGAGTTAATTGATCAAAAAAAGGAGTCTCTGAAGTTTGCCACCTCAGCCGCAATGCATTTTATGCGGTCCGCGGTGGACCACTGCGGCCGCATTGCATTTCTTGCGGTCCGCAATGGACATCTCCTAGTGCTTCATGTTTGTGAGTACCGTGGACCGCGATACCATTTTGTGCAGTTCGCGGTCGGTAGGTGAAGTGGGCCCCAGGTCCTTTTTCTATAAATAGGACTTGAGGCCCTCATTTCAAACTTTTCGATCCTTTGCTCTCAAATAGTAAAAAATTACTGTTCATCACTCTTACCTGCTCGAATTCAACTGCTGAGTCTCATTAATCTACATTGTACCTCATTTTTTGTAATTTAATTTTTTTTCTTTGTTTTTAACTTTGTTATTTTCTTTTAATTAGATAGTGTTTCTTCTTTTTCTTCCCTGTTCTTTATATTGTTGCGTTGGTTTTGCTTAACAATGTTTAAATTAGGACTAATTAGTTAAAAACACCGATTGAACACCTAGGGGATCAATGATTGGTGAAAATTAGACTAAATATGTGAAAAAATTGAAACCCTAGGTTGGTATTACTATTGGTGACTTACTGCGGTCAGCAATGCCATTTTGTGCGGACCGCAATGGTGGAACTTCAGAAAGGTTGGAAGTTGAGGACCGCGGCTGCGGTGGATTTTGTGCAGTCCACATTGGCTTAATGCGGACCGCAATGCAATTTTGTGCTGTCCGCGGTGCCTGGAATCAGAGAGTGGGTAGTCTGACCCCTACCTCAATGCAGACCGTGGTGCATTTTATGCGGTCCGCGGTAGCTTCTTTGTGGCCGCACTTCACTTTGTGCGGTCTGCGGTCTCCAATTTTGCTTTTCATTTTCAATTGTCTGCAATTTTATTCTGCACTATTTCATCTGATACTGGGATACTAACAAGAACAGAATGCATTCTCCTTGCAAATAATGGTAAAATCACGAGGCAGAGGCGATAAATAGACAGGGAAAGGAGAGTCCTCTCGGGGTAGGGGACGAGGCATGATTAGATTGACCCTACAAGCCCGGCAAGCTATCAAGGATACCAGAATAATCATAAGGGCTGCTGATAGAGCTGCTTCCCAATCGGGAAGTGAGTATATGCCCTCCCGGGAGGCATCCAACTCCGACTCCGTGCCAAAATATGTTCCTGACTGGCCGGAGAGGCCTAGATTGAGAGATATACCTCTGGGCACCCCTAATGCCCAAGCGTCAGTGCATATTTCTTCTGAGTCATCTGAGGGCTCAGCTGGAGGTAGTGACAATACCTATTCTATCTCACCTACAGCTTCACTATCCAGTGAGGATCCCGTAGAAGAAGAAGGAGGGGGTGAGCTCCAAGTAGGAGGAGTAGAGAGAACCAGGAACCTGGAAGTATGGCAAGATAGGTTTGTGAGTAAAGTGGCCTACCACAATTTAGAGAATGGTGGCCCGAGAGGAAATTGATACCTGGGCTAAAATTCATCACAAATGACCTTTTACCTCATAACCCTAGTATGGTGAGGCAGTTCAGAGAGAGAGAGAGCAGGCTGGGACTATTTTATATGCCACGTGGAGGATGCAAATGAGCACTTGGTAAAGGAGTTTTACACGAATGTTGCCCACATCTAAAAGGGCACTACAGTGACCAAAGTGCGAAATTTGATGGAAAAATGATCAATGACTACCTGGGCTTCCCGGAGGAGGATGAGGCATTGTACTTAGAGAAGGTGGCATTGGGTGAGGCTACTCGTCCTTTGTTAGTAGAGTACTTGGCAATCCCAGGTACCACCCTAGCTTGGTTGACCGCGGGAGTAAAAATTCAGAGAAGAATCCTGAACTTCGAAGCAAAAAGGTGGGAGACATTTGTTTGTAGCAGGATAGACCCCACCACTCATGACAACTCTCTTTCTATCTCCCGAGCTATATTGGTTGCATCTATAATGGTGGGGTACCCGATTAACATCATGTGATGTCCAGGGTGATTACACGGGTGGTGAACGAAGGTCATAGATCCTACCCCTTCCTAAATTTCCTGACCATGTATTTTGAGGATATAGATGTGGAGAAGAGAAGATTTGATATGAAAGTGAAAGCCAAGGCACCTTTCTCCTTGTACAGCACCAAGGGTCCTAACAACCCCAAGGACCCTAAAGGCAAAGCCAGTACTTCAACTGTCTAGTCTGAAGAGCCAATAGTATTAATGGCTCCTACTCAGCCTTTTTCAGCCACACTAGACATAGCCCCAGGACCCTATACTTCTACAGTTCCAGATATTCCCTCATCCTCAGCATATCCTTTGACTGTCCACCGCTTGAGCCAGACCCTTGCTAGTATCAATAACTGGATGCAGACAACCACTTCTAAGCTGTCTGTACTTTCTACTTCGGTGGCATACCAGTCTGCACCTCCTCAGCCACAGGTCCCACAGTCAGTGGAGGACTCTCAAGGAGCTTCTGGACAACCAGAAGAAGCTCTTAGAGAACCAGAAGTTGATCATGGATGCTGTTGATTCTCATGGAAAGGCATTGAAGGAGCTTGCTAAGGAGACAAAGAAACTGAGAAAGACTCATGCTTCCAAGGAGTCGGTGAAAGTGTTGAGGGTAGAGGTAGAGAAGTTGAAGGCTGATGATTTGCCTTTGGATCTTTTATTGCATGACCCGGCTCCAGCAGCCCAGCTTGAGCCGGAGCAGGAGACAGAGAGGCCAGCCAAGAGGAAGAGGGTGATTCCCCGTACTGATGATGTTGTTATAGAGTTGGAGGACCCGCAGGGAGATTCCTCTAGCCAGCCCCAGATTCCAGTGCAGGCCCAGGATCCAGTACAAGCCCAGGTCCCAGTGGAGACACAAGTTATAGGGAGCCAGTCACAGGTTCCCGAGCAGTCCGAGGACCCAGACTCATGATCCTATGCAGACGGAAGGTCAATAGGGAGTTTTTTTTTCCTCTCTATCTTTTCTTGTGCTTATTTTGGTTAGTTAGCATTGAGGACAATGCTAGATTTCATTTGAGGGTGTAGCCCTATTTGGATGATTTGGGTTGTATATATGACATTACTTTCTTTTTAAGCTTTATTTTTACTTTTGGTATGTACATAATTTTATCATTTTATTGCACTTTTCGTACTTTTTACTTTTGGTCTGTATATAAAGTTACATTCTAATGTATATATTCATTCTCCCTTATATATATTTGACTAAATCCCCTCTTGTATATATTCATTTTACTTTCCGCATTTTTCCTTTCATAGCTTCTTATTTTATTTTCGTAGCTTCTTATTTTGAGTTTTGTATTCAATAAGCCTTTGGTTTTCTTAATGTCATGGTTCTTTCCAAAGGTGGAATTTGAGTGAACCAGGTGGCTCTTCCCGATGATGGATGGCATGACAATCTTCTTAAGGGTTTGAGTCTGTTTTCTTTTTGCTTTTTGTGTAAATAGTAGCTAGTGAGTAATAGTGCCCCAGACAAAGCTTCACTTGGGCCTAACACATTTGGCTTTGATCTTATGGTCAAAAATAAATTGTTGTGTATAGGATGGTAAAAGTTGTGACCTTGAGACTCTTGTGTTGGCCGATAATCATCAAGTGGTTTTTCGAGACCATTGTGTTGCTCAAATCTTAGCTAAGGTTGTTATGGGCCCCCGACTCGGTCGCTTTAGCAATCCCATAGCTTGTGTGGTGAGAATTTGAATTGCAAGTCCAAGTCCCAAGCCATTAGTCTAAAACTTGCCCTGAATATTTGTCTAGGTGAAATCCTAAGTGTAGTTTGACTTGAGATGTGATTATAGGATCTCCTTAATTCGAATGATATATTGAAAAATTCCATTAGCCTACCAATGATAATATCCCTAATCAACCATTTTGAGCCGTAGACCTTTTTCTTTCAAAAACTATGATACAAGCTTTTACCCATTCTAATAAAAGACCCTCTCTTGGTACCCTATCTTTCCTTAGCACAAGGCAAAAACATAATTTTGGGGGAGAGACGAGGAATGCAACAAAGTGGTAAAAGGTACAAAATAAAGAGAAGGAAAGGCAATGAAAAGAAAGAAAATCAAAAAGTCAAAAAGAACGAACAATCTAAAAAAAATGAAGGGATTCAATAAAATTAAAGAGATGAAAGGTGTGGAAAGTTGATAAAGGAGAAAAAGTCTTGAAATGAGCAAGAAAGAGTGACAGTGTGTCTCTCTAACCCCTCAAAAAGAACTTAATGACTCAAAAAGTCAAGAGAATGCATGCCAAAATGAAGCAAATGAAGTGCTTAAGGGAAGATGGAACCTACCTATACCAAATATTTCCTACCCTAAACCAAAAGCCTTCACTATATCTCTACAAAATCCCTATATGATCTTGAGTTGAATGAAACTTACATTAGTGGTGACTCACATAAGGGTCAAGCTTATGGTACTTAAAGCCGGATTTGTGACCTTTCTTTGAGAGAGATGAGTGTGTTTCCACTAACCTCGTTTTGAGTGCTACAATTTAAAAGTGAGGTTTGCTTAGGGAGAGTTGAGGAGTATGAGTTTGGGTTCCACAATGACCAAAGTAGTAGAAAGAGTTTCTTTGATGGGTAAGTCAACTCTTGATGCTCTTGTGTCGCACTAAATCCATGGTGTTTAGAAGGTCGAATGTTGTTAATGATTCATTTGAATTGAGGGCAATTATTAGTCCCAATTGATGCTAGAAGAGGTTACTTTAGGGCAACTGAATTTTCTTGGATTCACTCTTAAGGAGGTGGGTCTTATTTTGTTTGCTTGAGGACAAGCAAAAGCTTAAATTTGGGGAAGTTGATAACTAGGGATTATGGTTCATTTTACACTCCTTCTTACTTCAGTTTTGATTAAAAATGGATAAAAAATAGTCCCAAAGACTTGCATGTTGTACTTGTTTGCAGGGTTTTGTTAAAAAGGTGACAAGTAGTCAAAACCAGCTCAAAAAGTAGTGAAACATGCACAAGTACCAAGAACAAGTCCAAGCAGAGTGCAACAGATCCACTACGGCCGCATTCCATTTAGTGCGATCCGCAGTGGGGAGATTCAGAGGTGCATCTTTTGGAAACTCAAGCATTGCGGCCGCAAAGCATTTTGTGCGGACCGCAGTAGTCTCATCGCGGCCGCAATCGAGTTTGTGCGGTCCGCAAAGATGAGGTTCAGAGAGTTGGGAGTTATGAGGACATAGCCAATGTGGTCCGCGGTCCTTTTTGTACGGACCGTAGAAGAAGCCATCACGGCGGCGGTACATTTTATGTGGCCCGCGGTGGCCAAGTTCAGAGAGCAGAGATCTAAAGCCAAGAAGCCTCACCATGGCCGCACTCGATTTTGTACGGACCGTACTACCCCCGTAGGGGTATTTTTGTCCAGAAAATTTAGCCTAATATAAATACTTTCTTTTCCCATTTTTAGGTCATCTTTTGTAATCTGACTTTGGGCTGAGCACGTGAACGGTTGTTCTTAATAATTTTGAGTAATTTTATAGTGGTTTTATCATTGAATCTTCTATTATTAGCTTGTAATTAAATCTTATGGGTTTTTCTTCATCTATTTCTTTGTTTTCTTCCATTATTATGAGTAGCTAGACCCATTAGCTAGGGTTGTGGCTCAACCCTAGTGTGGGTATTTGATGGGTCTTGAGTTTTAAGGCTTAAATGTCTATTGGTGTTTGATATTTGGACTAATTTGTGTTTTTCATGTTGAATTAGTGGTTGCAAACACTAATTTGTGCCTTTTTGACTTGGGCTCTTCTTAAGAAAGAGAGCTTGAGTCTAGGAAAATTAGTCCAACAAGGAATTGGGGCATATTCAAGAGATTGATAGCTCCAATTAAAGGGTTAAACCTAGAGATAGTAATACCCGACTTGAACCTAAATTGCTTGCACAAATTATCATACCCAATTGGTCTTGAGAAAATCAATTAGGGCAAAATCACTCAAAATACCAAGAGGTATAGAGTGAGAAGTTTAGTGCATTGGTTATATCGTAATCCCCAACATGACAACCTTGCATTAGATTCGAGAGCCCGTCAAGTATTCACCTAGGAGAAAGTCACTTCCCTAGTGCCTCTTTAACTATTTAGACAACCTTTCAAGTATCTTACTTTTAGCTTAATTTAGCATCTTATTAGTATAATATTAGAAGTAATCAAAATACCAACTATGATTGGAAGTGCAATTAAGAGCAATTACGCATCTCTAGTTTAGATAAGAATCCAACTCCCACTTCTAGCTCCCTGAGGATTCGATCCCGACATCTCGGGTAAAAGCTTCTTCGACCGCTCTCGCCACTTCGTAGTGGTGCAGGGTTGGCTCACGTCACTTTTTAGCATCGTTGCCGGGGAGCTAATGATTTTGGCTATCTATCTAAATAGTTTTGTGTATTGTTATTCTTTCCTTCTGCGTTACTAATTTGCGTGTGTCGCAACATCAGGTACAAAATGGCAGCAAACAACTCACCTCTTGGAGATCTTCCGCTGGGGGAGGAGGTAGCTGACAATATTGATGATGAGGTTCCTATAGTATCTCAAGCTAAAAGAAGAGGCCAGGCCAATAATAATATTCCAGACCCTCCCCCGCCACCTCCAAGAGTGGCTCCTCGAGTGCTTCCCAACCAAGGATATGCTAGTGCAATTGTCCCACCCCATATCTGGGCGGGCAATTTTCAAATTACAAATCTGATGCTGACATTGTTGGAGTAGCGAGGGTATTTCATGGGCGCTGCCAATTAGAATGCTTACAAATAACTCAAGGGTTTTGTGGATACCTATTGGGGGAGCAAGCAAACAAATGTGTTAGAGGATGCACTTCGGTTGAGACTATTCCTTTTCTCACTAAGAGGGAAAGTATTGGATTGGCTTTAAAGACTTCCCAACCATTCCATCACTACTTGGGATGAGTTGGCAGATAAATTCATTGCAAAGTTTTCTCGCTGGGGCACATGGCAGCATTGAGAGATGAGATCTTAGATTTCAAGCAGGAGCCCACTGAACCATTACCTGAGATATGGGTGCGATATAGAAACATGGTAAAGGAATATCCCAACAATGATATGACTGAGGCAATGAGCCAACAAACTTTCTACCGGGGCATTAATACAACAAATCAATGCATAATGAACCAACTTGTTCGGGGTAATTTCATGAAGCTGTCTTATGATGAGGCTTGTGATATTCTTGATGAGATGACTGGCACGTCCTCCGCTTAGCAAAGTAGAGCCAATGTGCCACAGGGTGACCCCACGGTCACTCACTTGCACAATGAGCTACATGATCATGGGCAGGCTATAGTAGAGCTGACAACAACAATGAACCAGCTAGCGAAGACACAGTTACAACAGGTTCAAAATCCGCACCAAGTAAATGCTATGTAGGGTATCAACATGTTAGTGAACAAAAGAAGACAAAGAGGTCAACAGAAACAAAGGAGTTTGGATCAATTTGACAATAATTGTGGTTGATTCCAAGATGATGGTTATGATGAGCAGAATGAAGAAGTGCAATATGTGAACAATTATCAGGGCCAAAGGGGCAATTCTTTCAACCAACAACAATGGAGACCCCAAGGCAATTGGGGTAATCAACAACAACAAGGGAATAGTAATTGGGGGAACAACAACCAAAATTCCAATTGGGGCAATCAGAACAATAATCAGAACAATCAGGGTAATTAGAATGGCAACAACAACAACTAGGGTGGTAACAACAATCAGGGTGGTTGGAACAATGGAAATCAAGGAAATTGGGGGCAATGCTTTCAAAGGCCCCCAATGTATCAACAGTCGAACAATCCACCCCCATTTCCATCCCAAGGTCCTAGTTCTTCCAACAATAAAATGGGGAGAATTGAAATGATGTTTGAACAGATGATGAAAAAGAATGCGGACTCTGATGCTCCGTTGGCTTCCCACAATACTTCAATCAAAAATTTGGAGGTTCAATTAGGCCAAATTTCACATTCCTTGAATACTCGCCATAAGGGGGCTCTACCAAGTGATATGGTAGTTAACTCGAAAGGTGGGAACAATCATGTTATGGCAGTAACTACAAGAAATGGAAGAGGCGGTGATGTGAATGCCTCCAAACAAAAAGAAATTTTGAGTGATGAAGTTGAGTTGCAAGAAGATGAGATTCCTTTGGCGGTTGAAAATGTGATTGATGAGAACGTGAATGAGGAAGTGAGGACTGGTGCCTGATAACTAGGGATTATGGTTCATTTTACACTCCTTTTTACTTGAGTTTTGATTAAAAATGTATACAAAATAGTCCCAAAGGCTTACATGTTGTACTTGT
Organism: Nicotiana sylvestris; assembly: GCF_000393655.2. Taxonomy (NCBI): domain Eukaryota; kingdom Viridiplantae; phylum Streptophyta; class Magnoliopsida; order Solanales; family Solanaceae; genus Nicotiana; species Nicotiana sylvestris. The sequence goes on from NC_091058.1 coordinate 99,202,695, forward strand.
TTGCAGGGTTTGGTCAAAAAGGTGACATTTAGTCAAAACCAGCTCAAAAAAGAGTGCAACATGCACAAGTACCAAGAACAAGTCCAAGCATAGTGCAACAGATCCACTATGGCCACATTTCATTTAGTGCGATCCGTAGTGGGGAGATTCAGAGAGGTGCATATTTTGGAAACTCAAGCATTGCGGCCGCAACGCATTTTGTACGGACCGCAATAGTCTCATCGCAGCCGCAATCGAGTTTGTGCGGTCCACAAAGATGAGGTTCAGAGAGTTGGGAGTTTTGAGGACATAGTCAATGCGGTCCACGGTCCTTTTTGTACCGGCCGCAGAAGAAGCCACCGCGGCGGCGGTGCATTTTATGTGGCCCGCGGTGGCCAAGTTCAGAGAGTAGAGATCTAAAGCCAAGAAGCCTCACCGCGGCTGCAGTCGATTTTGTGCGGACCGCACTACCCCCGCAGGGGTATTTTTGTCCCGAAAATTTAGCCTAGTATAAATACTTTTTTCCCATTTTTAGGTCATCTTTTGTAATCTGACTTTGGGCTGAGCATGTGAACGGCTGTTCTTAACCATTTTGAGTAATTTATAGTGGTTTTATCATTGAATCTTCAATTATTAGCTTGTAATAAAATCTTATGGGTTTTTCTTCATCTATTTCTTTATTTGCTTCCATTATTATGAGTAGCTAGACCCATTAGTTAGGGTTGTGGCTCAACCCTAGTGTGGGTATTTGATGGGTCTTGAGTTTTAAAGCTTAAATGTCTATTGGTGTTTGATATTTGGACTAATTTGTGTTTTCCATATTGAATTAGTGGTTGCAAACACTAATTTGTGCCTTTTTGACTTGGGCTCTTCTTGAGAAAGAGAGCATGAGTCTAGGAAAATTAGTCCAACAAGGAATTGGGGCGTATTCAAGAGATTGTTAGCCCAAATTAAAGGGTTAAACCTAGAGATAGTAATACCCGACTTGAACCTAAATTGCTTGTACAAATTATCATACCCAATTGGTCTTGAGAAAGTCAATTAGGACAAAATCACTCAAACTAACGAGAGGTATAGAGTGAGAAGTTTAGTACATTGGTTATATCGTAATCCCCAACATGACAACCTTGCCTTAGATTCGAGAGCCCGTCAAGTATTCACCTAGGAGAAAGTCACTTCCCTAGTGCCTCTTTAACCATTTAGACAACCTTTCAAATATCTAACTCTTAGCTTAATTTAGCATCTTATTAGCATAATATTAGAAGTAATCAAAAGACCAACTATGATTGGAAGTGCAATTAAGAGCAATTATGCATCTCTAGTTTAGATAGGAATTCAATTCCCACTTTTAGCTCCCTGAGGATTCGATCCCGACCATCTCGGGTAAAAGCTGTTTCGACTGCTCTCGCCACTTCTTAGTGGTGCAGGGTTGGCTCAGATCAGTGCCCTCCTCCTGGTAGCTCCTCGACCTATGGTCATAGAGAGTCGTATCAACAAATGACAACATATGACCAACAAAGCGATAAAGGGGAAACACTTACCGGATGGCACTCTCGGGCCATAACGTTTTATGAAGGAGGGCCAATCTCGGGTTTCCGCTGCATAAGTCAATAGACGGGCTACCCAATCCCTAATGCCGGTAATAGGGCGGGGCGGATGGCCCATAGCTGCAAACAGGAAACAAACGAACCTTATAATGAATATGGATGAAGGAAGAGCAAAATGAGTGGCGACACTTACGAGTCTCGTTCCACCGCTTCGGGAACCTGGCCGAGTCCGAAACAATGTGTTCAGTTTTGATAAATAAATACTTGTGTCAAAACTTGCGACTTGCTCGGTCGTCGGTCCCAACCACTAGCCCTTTTGTGCCACGATTCCTCAAATGCACCGTAGTACCCCTATGGAAGCTGGGCGAGAATAGGTGCAAGGTGATGGATGGAAACATCACATTCCACCAACTCCGCATACTTGGTCAACAGCAGAAGTATCTTGAGCGTGTATGGCGAAAGTTGTGCCGGTCAAATTTGGTAGAACCTACAAAACTCTTTCGCTAATGGGAGGAGAGGAAAAGAGTAGCCAATCACGAAAAGTTATTCGTAGAAAGTGCAGTACCTAGGTCTGTGAACCTCTACGAAATCCCTTCCCGCTGGAACCATGTCAACATGAGCGGGAATGTCGTACTTTGCATGAAGAGCATCGATGTGAACTTACTCCGTCTCAGAGAATAAGGGGGTAGGAGTGGAAGGGGGATCCTTGAGGAAGTCACTTCGAGACCTGGGGTGTCTCGGTAGTAACTCATCTACCATAGGAAGATTGTCACCTATTTCTACCGCCATACCCTCACCACCTGAAGGGGGCGCCATGGACAACGGGGCGGCCTCAGAAACCCCTTCACGAGATTGATGTGATCTTGGCATGATTTCATTAGAAAAAGGTAGTGATACAGCCAGAAAAAAAAGGAAGAAGAAGAGGCTGTGAATGAAGAGTGCGAGAAGAAGAAGCAGAAGGGTGTTAAGACAAACTTGGAGAAATAAGGAGGGATAATCAGGAATGAAATGGCCAAGAATTTTTGAAAAAACAAACCCTCCACCTATTTATAGTATTAGGTAGCGCCAGAATCGAAGCAGAAGGCCACAGAGTTGCACTAAAATCTAAGCGACAAGCCATCAATCCCCCATCTCAAAAACACACGTAATGATAACGCACGTGAAGATGATGTCATTTCCCGGTAAAATGCACTACTTGGTGTCTTACTAAGCACGCTGACCGCCTACCATTGGTCAGGCCGTAACGCTTCGTAGGGTCAAATTTCTCCGTAAGAGCGCATGGTGTCCGCTCATCGAGGACGCACCAGTTGCAACCCCGACAAGCGGAGGGACTAACTGTATGGGTCCAAATTTGGACAAACACGACCGTTAATAAGCACGACGAACGACGAGATCCTTACAGCTCGACATCTTGTAGAGGGCGACCTTAAGGCAAACAAGAGACGGTACGACCCTTGCAGTAGTGTAGGCCCATTAGGGGACATCGGGAATATTCTTTCGAAGGTTGGGCTCTTTATATATAGAGCATGAAACAACTTTGTAAGGGGGGACTTTTTGCTAATCCAAAATATTTACTGTAAACTTGCTTATATAAAGGATGGAAAATACTATTGTTGAAGGTCTTCTTTGTTCAAAACAAGATAAGGAATTCTTATCATCCGTATTCACCTTATCTATCTTTCATTCTAGAGATTATTATACTTAGCTAAGATTTACCCCTTCATCTTCTTTGATTGATTTGTTCAAAAAGGTTTCGATATCTTTTGAGTCAAACAATTAGTGTATTGTTTCTATAATGGGTATTTTATATGGAGGTGGGAAGGGATGATGGTCATTCGATTGGAGGGGAACAGATGACTAAGATTAAATCTTGCATTTAAGTGGAGAGTGGGTTAATGGGTTGGGAAGAATGGATCTTTGTCTTGCTGGGCCACTAAAATTCGAAAATTAGCTCTCAATTGGCCCAAATTCAATTCTTTCTCATTGAACAAAAATAAAAATAAAAATACTACCAAAATACTAGTTAATCTTAGTTAATAAAATAAACTATTAAAGTGAACTATATATGAAAACAATTTTGGTATTTTTTAAATGTTATAAATATTATAAAATACTAATAAGCTAAAAAATATATATATAATTAGAAAAGAAACATTATAAAACTATTTTTGTGTTTTTAAACTTATGTTTTAATTTTAAAGCTAAAAGTTGACTGAAATCCTATAAAAATGAAAATAAGTAAATATTTTTTAAAATACTACTTTTAAAAGTTGTACGGGTCAAAAATTACGTGCTTCCAATTCACACAATAATGAATGAGGTAGATGATTCTTCCGTCTGATAATGATGAATGATAGATAAATCCTAGAATGTTTTAACTATTTGTATAAGTGAATAGAATACCAATGGAATATTATCGTCAATGTCTTATTTCAAATAATGACCGTTACAATCATTTACACAACAATCGACCTCGGCCGTGGTTGACTCCTCGATCACGAACCTTGATGCTTCCTGGCCGACCTCGATCGATCCTTTTCTTAATGCCGCTTCACGCTAAATTTCCTTAAGGCAGATTTTGGCCTATACAACTTTCTCAAGTTGTTTGACGATGCGACTAAAAAGGATGTGTTTCCCATTAATGAACTATTACCGTCCAAGAAAAACAAGGCAAATTAAATGAATAGGGATGTAATTAAAAATTAAAGAAGTGTGAAGAACCTGGGGATAGTATTATAACTCATTTTGATCTGGTTGTCAAGTATGGGGTGCTGAAGAACCCCAAGTCTTCTCTACCAGTAAAAAGTGATGGTTCATCATTGTTTCAGGTTCTTATTCTTCGTCCTCTTTGAGCTACGTACTACTTTTCAAATTTTTGGGCTCTATGTTTCTTCCTTCATTTGAGTCTAGTAAAAGGAGGAGTTGAAACTTTTGCTTATTTTCACATTTTTTAATGGCAAGATTGGATTTTCTAAGGAGGACAGCTTTTCAGTCAAATGGAAAAGCGAGCTGAGAATGTTAAGAATTTCCGTACTTTTGGAGGTACTTTCCTAAAATTCTGAATTTTGGTTAGGCAATGGGGCATGTGGCAGTGGTTGAGTGGGGTTCACTTACCACAGAAATTAGACAAAAAAGTTGTTGGCAAAAGGACATAACAATGTGAGAGCAGCCACACGAGTGAGCCCAAATTTTCTGTTAATTAAAATTGTGATTTAGGTTTGGCATTTGACAGTGATGGCACATCTGTCTTCACTCTTCACCACTACGACTACTAAAGAATTTAAAATTAAAATTGTGTCCATAGACTAATTATTATATATAGCTGCAATTAGAATTAGGTACAAAGATCATAACAAAATCTGTTTATAAAATTTAAATGAAGAAAATAACCCTAATTTAGGCCGATCATCCAACTGGGAAAAAGTGATTAAAAAACATTAGAGGATGAAGAGTAATGATTTGAATCGTTTGATGGTTGAAGCTGGACTTGACTATATGAGTAGGACGTTCTCCATAATTGAAGGTCGCCTGCTAAAAAATAGAATCCCAAGCAAGTTTAACGTAATTAGGTAACCTTAATTAATTCTTCTTTCATAACTAGTTTTTATTTTGAACAAGTCATGTATCCGTCCCATTAATTTGCTTCTGTCTAGTAGCTTTATGACACTATGTTACGGGAAGACAAATGATAGTGTATATCTCCAAGGCTGTGAATCTAATTATCAGACCTAGTTATAAAATGAGTGTGGTTCCCAACTCACTCCAGAAGTATTTTTGAACCTAAAGTTCTGGCTAACTTCCAAAAGGGTAGCAATGGCTACAGCTTGCAAACTGACCCCTACGTGTTATGTCTTCTAGAAACTTGCCGGGGGTTGTTCCTGATTTGGTGTAGAGCAACTAGAGACGACGTAAAAATCAAATATGTGTTGGCATTACTGTGTTCAAAATAAAAAAATCAGATAAGCAAACAAATGTTAGTTCAATAAACAAATCGTAAAATATTCCGAGCCCACTGAATTCACAGTGTGTTCTTAAGGAATTTAATCCCCTCACTGTTGCCCAATGTAAACGGATTAATTTCTCCCAGGATAGAACGAAATAACTATTCTGTGACAGCGACACTTCAAATCATAGAACTTCAGTGAACTCAACAAACAGAGCAAATCACACTTGACACTTATGTTTATTTAGAAAGTAATGCAATAATATAGAAAAGATGGGAGAAAATTTCAAATTTTTCATATCTTAAAAATGAGGCCAAGCCTCTAAATGTATAGAAAAAGGAAGGGTGAGATGGAGAGGTGCAATCCAAAAGATGCCGCTTCCATTTTTCATTCACATCTTTTAAAGAAAAAACTCAACAATCCTCCGCCTGAATGGGGAATGGATATTTGTGGAAAAACATGCATGAAAATACTGTATCATTCGCAAGTAAAGATTAATCGCATCTGGATAAGTAGGTTTCCCTTTGAACTTTCCGTAGTGAACTTATGTCGGATATACTTGGTCAATCGGTAGATTTGATATCTTTGAACCGTCGAGCTTTGTTGTATACCTAGACAACCATAAGTTACACAATCAATCCTTAACCGTCTTTGGTTCTCATGGTTGTGTTCGTTTCAGCCATGAACACTGCCTGGTTTCATGAGTGCTTAGAGAATGGGCATTTACATTCATTCTCCTTAAAGCGGCTTACACTTCACACTCACATAGGTGATTTCTAAACGTGTAATCCTATAGACACACTATCTGGTTATATCCTGCCAGACTTAGCAAATCATTAAAAAGCTTTATTCTTTATTGACTCATCAAAAAGTCTTAATGCTTTACCTTGATTTCTGAACATTGTCTTCATCACAAGAATGAGTTGAGTTATTTGACAATGTTGAACTGTCATTCATAACTTTGTTTGATCTCTTTGAACCTAGCTCTTGGGATCTCTAGTCTGCTAGGTAGAGTTACCGCCGTGATGACATGTCCTAGGCCTTGGCCCCATTCCTTTCGATGATCTTTCAACTGCCTCTCTAGATAGGCCTTTTGTAAGTGGATCCGACACGTTATCTCTTGACTTTACGCAGTCAATCGTGATAACACTACTAGAGAGTAGTTGTCTAACGGTATTGTGTCTCCATCGAATGTGATGAGATTTTCTGTTATACATAACGCTCCCTGCTCTGCCTATTGCCGCTTGACTATCACAACGTATACATATCGGTACCAAAGGTTTGAGCCAAAACGGAATATCTTCCAAGAAATTTCGGAGCCATTCAGCTTCTTCACCGGCCTTGTCTAAGGCTATAAACTCAACCTTCACTGTAGAGTGGTCAATGCACATTTATTTGGACGATTTTCAAGACAGCGCTCCTCCGCCGACTGTTTAGAATCGGTTGAACCGGTGATCTAATTTGCATCACTATATCTCTCTATCATCGCGGGATACTTATTGTAGTGCAAAGCATAATTTGGAGTATATTTGAAATACTTCAAAACTCATTTTATTGTCATGAAAGTTCAATTCAAACTTTCTTATGTCGTAGACTAATACGTCTCGACTTTCGATCGCATATTAGATTAGACTATACTTAATGTAGTAATAGTATATTATAACAACAACTGGAATGATTGCATCAGTTATGGCCACAACCTTTTAATATAAAACATATTTCGCAAGCACTCCGCCGTTTTGAAGAAATTGTATTATATCTATTCATACGTCTATATGATATGCACATTATAGCACTTTCATTCATGAAATAAATCCAACTTGCAATGGATTTTGGTCATGTTTATCGATTGATTCACCTCATTATAGACCAACCTATTAATACATTCGTTCATGAATGGTCATGTCCATACAAAAACGTACAAACGTATCTTTCTATGAAAAGTCACGACCTTCGAACTGACATCCTTTCATAAAAGAACTAAACAATATAAATTTTCCATGAAAGAAAATAATCTTTCGAGAAAGGTACGTGACCAACTTCCGAATTAGTAGTTTCATCAACTAGTCTTCACTCAGAATGAACAACTGATGAATTCACCGACTACCATATCAATTTCCACTAAGGATTGGTGGGGTTCGAAGAATCATATCATCTAGTTCTTCTAAATAATATAGACATTGCGTCTAACATTTGCTTTTGTTATGCATAAGCTAAATGCCCCCGCATTTTATATATTTTATGTGTCTTTTCTATCAACATATAATCCATATATAAACAAACAATGACTATATAACTTAGAGTATTCTTAATGTAAATACACTAGTCTGAAATCATTTGACAATATTTTCTAGTCAAATTTCGCATGCCATTGTTTGGGTGCTTGTTTTAGTCCATAAAGTGACTTAACAAGTTGACACACTTTATTTTCTTTTCCAGGAACCACGAACCCTTCAGGTTGTTCTATATAAATTTCTTCCTCCAAATATCCATTTAAGATGGTTGACTTTACATCCATCTGATGGCGGCTATACACTATTACCATCAGAATAGATGCAATTCTCGTTACCAGTGTGTATGTGTCAAAGTAATCTAGACCTTCTCGTTGTCTTAATCCTTTGGCAATCAATCTTGCCTTACATTTGTCAATAGTACCATCAACTTTCATTTCCTTTCTAAAAATTCACTTAGAACCCAAAGGTTTATTTCCTGGAAGAAGATCAACCAATTCCCAAGTATGGTTCTTTAATAAAAATTTTATCTCACTATTGACTGCCTCTTTTCGAGGAAGGCATAATTTATTTCAAAGTTTGAAGCTCATTTTCTGACAAGAATGTCAGAAAATCTGATCCAATGGAAGTAGTTGTCCTTTGACGTTTACTACGTCTTGGATTCACCTCTTTAAGTGTACTTTCCTTTACTTTTTCCCGAAGTCGATTAGATATTTCACTAGACGACTCACATTCTTTTTTATACGGATAAATATTCTTAAAGAATTCAGCATTATCTAGTTCGATTATCGTATTAATATGAATGTTGGAATTTTCTGATTTATGAATCAGAAAACGATATGCCTTACTATTTGTTGCATATCTTATGAAAACAGAATCAACAGTGTTCAATTCGATCTTTATCCTTTTGGGTTTAAGAACTCACACTTTACACAAATACATCCCCACACTTGGAAATATTTCAAGTTGGATTTTCTTCCTTTTTATTTTTCATATGAAATGGATTGTGTCTTGCTATGGGGAACGCGAATGAGTATTCGGTTAGCTGTAAGAATAGTTTTCCCCACAAGTTCTTGAGTGAACCGGAACTTACCAACAAAGCATTCATCATTTTTATTTAATGAATGATTCTTTCTTTTCACAATCTCATTCGATTGGGGCATGTATGTGGTCGTTGTTTGATGAATAACATCATATTCCAAACATATTTCTTCAAAAGAAGATTCATATTTGCCGCTCCTATTACTTTGTAGAGCCAACTACATGAACTCTTGTTTGTGTCACGACCGAGCCAGAATTAATAAATAGTGAAATTTTTAATCTTCAAACCAATCTGACACATTCAAAATTAATAAACGGTGAATTTTTTAATCTTGAAACCGAGTAATATCTGATACAACTAGATTTAATCAACGGTGAAGCTTTTAATCTTCAAACCGAATAATAAATTGGAGTAGAAAATCACTAAGATTTCAATCTCCAAAACGAGTATAAAGTCACTTAGACTTTAATTTAAGACAAATGAGTAGAAAGTCATAAAAATTTTAGTCTCCAAAACCAGGGGTATAAAATCACAAGAATTTAATTCCCTTTCCAAATGGTTTTCCAACTAAGCCATTATAACACTTTTAACAGTTTGATTTCTTTCTCTAATCAAACATATACATGTTCATCTTTACATATATTATATTCACGATCTCAAGAATATTTTCAAGTATTAGGTGTAAGCCTAACTCATATCTTACAACCTTGAAATAATTTTTTTTACATAATTTCAAGTATGCTACTAAAGTTATATACCAAAATATATAACTAATATAACCTTAGTTATTCTTAATTAATTTACATGCAAGACACAATATATATGTTACATCTCTCTTTTTTCGTACGTTAAGGTTTCGTCCTCAGTTAATTGACGTAAACTTGGGGATGAGATTACCTTGAGGTTAGCATATTTATGCTATTTGTACCAAGCAATAAGTAAGTGCCATGGAAGAAAGGGTACACATTAGAGAAAACGAGTTTAGTTGAAAATGACCAATTTGGAATAAAATAAGAATCAAGTGATAATACCCGATAATTATAAACTAGTACAATGCAAGGTACCATATGACCACGGTAGTATAATGTATAAAGTATATTAAAAATAAGTAGAATTTTAAGTAATTTGAGGTAATTTTTAAATTATGCGGGCAATTGATTAATTATCGGGTAGCAAAACATTACCCAGTTAACTAATAAGTGGATAAAGATTAAATTACCCACCACCCCTACGTGGCAGCAAGCCACTTAACGAAGAGGTGACTATTAGTCACTCTCGATAGGTGACAACATTAGACACAACTCCTAAGAGATCTTTTAAGTTAAACTTTAAAAGTCATTCTTGAAAAATGCCAAGAACATGAGTTATGCTCCAAAAATCATTAAAGTCATTCTTCAAGTTTTTCAAACAAGACTTTGAAAAGTCATTCACTCTTTCAAAACCAAGAACGTGAGCTTCTGAGAATTGAAGAAGGCAACAACATGGTTTTATAATTTCAACAATTATAGAACGTTAATTTCCCAATGGAATTTTTAGAATTTTAGCAACGGAGGAATAAGTACGGTGTAACTTTTTCCAAGGATATCATACGAATTTTTTCTACTCCAGGTATATTAAGGCTAAGCTCTTTCTTCATTTTGCATGATCTCGTTATTACACAAGTTTGATAACGAGGCATAAAGAAAAATTCATATCCCGAAATTTATGTATATTTTGCTAGTCTCGCAAATTGCGTATATTTTTCCAGTTTTGTAAGTTACAATATTCTCTTTACCGGGACTTCATATTCAATTAAGTATTTTCTTATTCCCGTTAAGAGAGCAAAGAGTTTATATATACAGTATTAAATTATTTTCATTACCATCGAGCTATAATCGATGGGTAGGCCCCTATTGGGCAACCTCTGATCAGATGGTAAGTTATATACCAAGCCTGCTGTGGCCGAGCGCCTATGAGCGAGCCTAGTATGGCCGAGCGCTTATGAGCGAGCCTACTACGGCAGAGCATATATATATATATATACCGAGCCTTATAGGGCCGGACAACTATTTTACTCACTATATTGAGAGAGTTGAGTCAATATCAGCTGATGAGAATATCTTCAGATTATCTTTGATCCCCAGTTGCTTTCAGTTATTATATCATCAGTTCTGTTTCAGCTTATAGTATATTGCCTTACATACTCGGTACATTATTTTGTACTGATGTCCCTTTCTAGAGGGCGCTGCATTTGATGCGTGTAGGTTCAGACAGACAGACGGGTAGACCTCCTCAGTAGGTGTTGCCCGAGTTCAGCTTTATCGGTAAGCTCCCCTTCTTTCAGAGTTGCCGGGTCAAGCAGTGTGGTGTATATCTTGTGTATATATGTAGATAGGTTATGGGTAGGTCGGGGCCCTGTTTCGATCACAATACATCTATCAATAGAGGCTTGTAGACATATCCTATCGGTTAGTGCAGTATGTTGGGCTTGTAGGCCCTGTATGTATATTTTGTTGGCCTGTCAGTTGTAGTAATTATGATAGCCTTGCCGGCCCAGCTTTATGTTGAAATTAGTCAGTGTTAGTCTCCATTTAGTTTTATATTTTGCATTGCACATTATCTTATAATGTGACCCATAGCCAAATTATGACATTACATGTTCAAAGTCTCTTAGTTGCAAGTGATACGTAAGGATAGATGAGGCACTAGGTGCCGGTCTCACCCCGGGCTTGGGGCGTGACAATATATTTGAGACTGAATCTCATAAATCACAAAGAGTAGAAAGTTAATTAAAAATTATTAGTCAAGTAAAGAAATCATAACCCGCTTTTTATTGCCATCAAGCCGTTTCAATTTTCCAGCAAAGTACGATGCAAGACAGATTCTTCATGGTCAAACGCCGCTTGCGGCTTCTGCAATTGCTGGGTCTAAAAGTAAGTTATCACAAATTCCTTTGAAGTATTTTATCCGGTATTTGATTTCTTTTCCTCGATAATATGACTTATTCCAAGAATGACGTGGAATAACATCTTGTCAAATGGGACAAATGAAGTAGTTATTGAAGGTATTGCGCCGTCATTCTTTGTGATTCTGCCAATTATTATCCAACTCTTCTCTTTTATGAAATGGCTTCAAGAGATATATTATACCATTGGATAAGAGTGACCACTAGGCAGCAAACGCAAAACCTTGTTAGAAAGCCATAAAACATTTGCTAAGAGCAACTTCTTGTTAAAAATATAGAACAGAAAACCCGGAGTATGTCTATTTTAGTAGCCACCAGAAACGCAAATTATTTAGTGGCGTCTGTAATCCTGTAATGCAAAATGCATTCTTCAGAACAGACAAACAACCCATCACACATGCATGTGAGTCCAATTTTTGATGCCACAGTTAACTTGCATATTTCATTCCTATATCTCCAAAAAGTGCCACCAACCAATTGCAACCTTTCCGTAATAAACTGATTTTTACTAGTTACTGGAATGTTTACATAAACCAGTGAGTCCAAGCCACCATTCGATTTCTTTCCAAGGAATATTTTGGAGAAGATTTCAGAATTTTCCTCGTAATTCATACATTATATAGTTGCAATATAAAGGCTTAGACAAAAGCAAATACCGATACAGACAACTTTGTAGAGTATCCGAGGACTCTAAACACTGCCTTTCTCTCTCTCAATCGTCTAATATATCAATAAATTCCTTAAGATTGTTGGTATTAGTGTGTTCAAAATCAGAAAATCAGATAAGAAAACAAATATTAGTTCAATAAACAAATCGTAAAATAATTCCGAGCCCACTGAATTCACAGTGTGTCCTTAAGGAATTTAATCTCCTCACTGTTGCCCAATGTATACGGATTAATTCCTCCCAGGATAGAACGGAATAACTATTCTGTGATAGCGGCACTTCAAATCACAGAACTTCAACGAACTCAACAAACAGAGCAAATCACACTTGACACTTATGTTTATTTAGAAAATAATGCAATAATATAAAAAAGAGGGGAGAAAATTTCAGATTTTTCATATCTTAAAAATGAGGTCAAGCCTCTAAATTTATAGACAAAAGAAGGGTGAGATGGAGAAGTAAGATGCCTCTTCCATTTCCCATTCACATCCTTTGAAGAAAAAACTCAACAATATGTATACGTATTCGATATTTATAACAAGTCAAACAATTTAGCTTTAGAGTGATAAATTAAAATAAAAACATATATGTCACTTGATAGCGATTAAATGATAAACGTTTATATGCAAGACACTTTTATTCCATTGATCAATTTGGTACAAATACCAAATGTAAACGAAGTTTTTAACGCTTGTGGAAAGCCTGATAGCCGTAGTAGACTTTGTCGTGAGTTTATTAGTACTATATCATAAACAACATCATTTTCCGATTAGAAGAAAAAGTTCGCTTATCAAAGCCTTCGACCAAAGTAAAAAAAGAAATGGAAAAGAAAGGTTGGAACTTTCAAAGAAAAACAGAATGGTGGGAGACATGCAAGGAAAATGAAAAAAGTGAATACAGAGTAGGAATCGGTTTTCCCCCTTTCATTTTAAAAATTATCTTTTTCAGGATTTTAGTATTATACCGTACGTTGAGAATATGGATAGGCTTCACTATATCTTTTTTCCGTTTTCTCTTCTTTTTTTTTCTACTTTTAAGTTATGGTAGGTTGGCCAAATCCCATTATCGTTTAGCTAATATATAGACTGGACTACTTAATTTCTCATTTGGTAACTACGAGCTGGTCAATTTACTTTTCATATGATTTTCAGCTGGTACCAAAAGATTGTTCATGACGGTTCATGCATTTACTGCTCATGGATCTGTTAAACTTAGAAGATATAGCGAAAAACAAATGGAACTACAAAAGCAGTGACTCACCATACAACATCCATTTTAAATTTTTGCAGTAAACATTACCGTTGACAAACAATCATTTTTAATTAAATGCAACTAGCCTTATATTGCAAGGGCGTATTTGTTGGAGATCTGATGCTCTATATTCAAAATGGACAGATCACCAAAATATTTGCAATCACTTGAAATAAATACTACATATATCGTTTCTCGGGATAAACTTTTGCAAATTAGAAGCATACCTCATCGTCTCATTATTTCATCATTTTTTCAGAAAAGGGCGTACTGTGAATTCAATAATTAAGAAAGTGGAAATTTTGTGGTCAATTGGACATGGAAAACAAATTTTCTTTCTATGACAAATTGGGGTTTATATATATGTCACGAATGTATAGAACTGAATTTGATCAAAATTTAGTCAATTAGAATTTAGAGTAGCACAAAATTAAAGAAGTCGAGAGCTGCTTGCACGGTGACATTGATATATCTCCAACATAAAGACAAGGGTTTCACTAAATCCAATAAACCTGTGTTTATTACACCACGAAGACATGTAGACAAAAAAGTATATATTATACAACAAAGGCCAAAAATTAGTTACCTAAAGCCCAAAAACCGAACGAAAAAAAAAAAGAGCAAACGTCAAAATTAACGTGCATGGTGTGTAGCAGTCCCCCCAAAGGAGAACAAAAGAAGACCACTTAGTGGAATTCCATGACTTGTCAAAAAAAGAGAGGGTGCCATCCTCAATTGTAGCAAGTGGGGCAATTGTTAAACGGGTTCCAACTTGTGACCCGAAAAAAATACCAAAGCCCCAGTCCACAAATACAATAATGAAAACCTCTCAAAAACCAAGTCATGAGACCCACCCTTAAATTCTAAATTAACATATTATCACTTAACACTATAACGAGAAGAACAGATCCAAAGACCTTAGCTTCTGATAATCTTGAAATTCTCTATGCAATTAGAGAGCTGGCTTCGCTAAACGTCAATATGACTGCTGATGAGTTTCATTATAGTCTCACGTATTCTTTTAGCTGCATATTCTGCTGTCATGTTCAGCTGATGATCCATCTGTTTCAAATTTTTGTTCAAAATATTAGCAAAATAAGGCAATTGGACGTAATTGAAAATTAAATGAATTAATATTGAAGGACCAAGTTAGTACCTTAGCAACAATGGTTATGTAGGTGCTGATGTCGCCAAAAGGCATGACACTGCTACTAATGATAGTGAGATTGAACTTCTCTACTTGGCTGAATATTTCCTTTATTATTGTGGCTTGCTTTTTGCAATAAATTCTAATCAGAGCATTCCCATCTGCAGCTCTAACTTCAATCTCTGGGACTGACTTGTTGGTGCTGCTTATGTTGGAGTTTTCTTCAGAAGATGAGGAGTTAACATAAGTTGAGAGCAGGCCAGTTCTCTTAACTGCAACCACTGGCTCCTTGCTAAATTTCTTTGTTTCTTCCTCAAGGCTTTTTACTTGATTTTCCAGTTGTTTTATGTATTTAATCGCATCTCCTAGTATTGATGCCTTGTCCAACTGTTAGAACATTAACAAACACACAGTTATTAGAAACGAATTCTAGATTTAATTCTAATGGGTTCAAGATGTTAAAAGTTCTTTGAAAATACGAGTTCAAAACAATAATATGTTTATACTGACTTTTAAGGTTTTTCACATGTATATATCTACGGTAAAAACTGTGAGTTCAATTGAACCCATCCTAACACTATACATCTGCCATTGGACACAATCAATCTCAAGTAGGAGTACAAATTTAGAATTGCTATAGAATAAAGTGGATCGGAGGTAATTAAGATATGGAGCATGCACTTCATGATCAAGATTAATCCTTTTTTTTTTTTAAAGAACAAACAATTAAAGTAGTACATCAAGATTATTGAGTAATTAGCTATATTAACATAAAATGATGAAAGAAGAGAAAATATAGTAATACGTACCTTCTTTAGGTTAGGGATGAGGGTAGACAAAGATATGAAGCACTGGGTGAGGCGTTCTCTTCGTTTTCTTTCTGAGAGAACGTGGTCTTGTGCTTGCAAAGGAGTTCTACTATAAGTACTCTTCTTCTGAGTAATATCAGCAGCGGTAAATCCCATGGCCTGGAATAGATGCTGACTATCGTCATAATCAGAATCTGGACAAGTTTGAGACGAGAAGTTTATGGTAGTTGGTCCAGATGGAACCTCAGTCTTGACCGAGCTGTTCAAGTAATTTTCTTGGTAGTTATGGGTTGATGGTGATTTGGTGTTGCAAAAAAAAATGACGCTGGGGGAAGAAGAAGAAGGCGGAGGAGACGAAGAAGGAGAAGAGAAATAGGTATTTTGGTGTTCAGTTCCCATTCTGGAATTGCAAAAAGCTGGCTTCTCCTCCAATATTCCAGCAGCCTGAATACCATAGGTACAAGGGGAGAAGGGGTAATTATTATTGAAAGGCAATTCATCGAATGATGAGGTCATCGTCTGGCAGTTTTCAACGTATTGAAGATCATCCATATTCATAATCTCCTGTATTTGTCACCAAAGAAAATGTTAATTCAAGATACGTATATAAAATCATAGGAAAAACTTTAGCAAGAAAATATATATTAATTACGTACTATTATTTAATTTGTCATACCATTTCAGACCACCATGTAGCCGATGACATATCCATTATTGGGAAGTCTGTCACCTCAATGATCAGTTCTCTCTTATATAGGATTAGATCTTGGCTCTACATAAAATTCCAATCGCAATCAGTATCTTAGATAGATATTTTGTGGAAGACAAATTAAGGGGATAAGACTTCTTGTAAAGAGCTTACCTTAGAGTAGTTTGTGCGAAAATGATATCCGTTTCAGATGTTGTCTGTCAGGAATAATAATTCTTGTGTCTTTATATATAACACTACTTGCTTGAATGATTGTGTTGACTAAAAAGAAGCTGCGGAAAGAAAAGAAGAGAGGAAATTGATTGAAAGTATATTGCTTATTGTGTTCTCACTGTCTATGATTATTATATACTGCTTTAAATAATACAAGTAAAAAGCACGTGTGAAAAGTTTCGGAACCTTCAACTTTCTTTCTTTGGGACTCAAATCACTATTGTTGCCGAGTCCGTATTAACTTTTTGACCAGAGGGGCGAGGGCTCGTCCCTCAGCCAAGCCGGCTCCCCGTTATGGGAACCATTTGGGTTCACCCACCTTTTTCCGTAGCGATTCATTATTGAACCCGAGTTTTTTGCGCGTACCCGTGTGAATACAACTTTCATTGGTTACTAAATTATGTAGTCTTAGTTTCTATTAGTAAGACTAATTCGCTCCCAAAAAAAATAGTAAATTGATTACTCTATCATTACGTATTGTTTCTTTCAAGAAAATCTTTGACCTCATATCCGTTGCCTCAAAATCACCAAGTCATGAAATATTTCCACAAGTCCAAATGACCCTTTTTTTTGTCATCTCAACGTTTCGAATTTCATATGCCAAATTTTGAGAGGAAATAATCCTTTAATTCATTCTAACAAATCTTTTTCTTTTTAACAAAAGTCACCAAAGGATTGGTGGGGCAGTAGTTCCAAAATGGATTAAAAAACAGTTATCGATCCATAGTATCCACTAAAAATTAAATAGGTCGGATAATGAACTTTTAAAATGGTCAAACAAGGATAAGATACATATTATTCATTTGAGAAATGGATAACCATTGTGCTTAACTCTTACATTTGTAAAGACTCAAAATGGGGTTCCTCAAGTTTGGAAAATTAGGAATACTCCCAAAAATGATCATATTTAGCAAGCCATGAATAGCCATATTATCCGTTGGTTAGCCTATTTTCTATCCGTATTAAATATGGGTCGAAACTGATATTTTATCCATTTTTGCATGATCCGTTTTGACCCATCCATATCCGACCCGACCCGCATGTTTGCCACACACCTAGGTGGGGATTTGGCTAGACCCACCCCTACATGTTCATATCTTCTAAGTCCTTAGAAACTGGTACATGATATAATTTAAGTTGATCCTAATTTTAAAAACTGAACTGAAGCTAGATAAAATTTAAGTTCAGTTTTGATTTCTCTCTGCCCAAATTGGAAACTAAAAAATTCAAATCGAACTGACCGAATGCCCACACTTTTGTCGGCAGATAATTAATCTTTCTACATGCATATTTTGCTTGTTTCTCTGAGTATTGTTGCTTAACTTTACGGAAAAAATAAATTAAAACTAAAAAGCAGCTGAACTATATAAGTTATTCTCAATCTCTGCAACGCGATGGCCAGTAGGTTTGTTGTATTTAACGAGATAGACTCCAAAATCTGATTTTTCAGAGAGGAAAAAAAATAAAATTCAGAGAACTTCAGTTAGGATCTGCTGAAGATTGTGATCACCAACTTTGGTTTGAACAAGAAAGAGCTGTAGTTTTATTTCTAGAACTGGGCAAGTTATTTTAAAATATTGATGCCGCAATAATAACTCTTTTTTTATCGCACAAATTGATTAATATGCTAATTCAAATAAACCCATTAACTCTAGGTTTCTCTCTAACATATATAGTTGACATTAGGATATCGTCACTGCAAAGTACTCCTATATGTATACAGTATATATGTTCGGTCGAGATCGATCTTAGATTTGTTACATCAACCGTACATTATCAGTCTCCGTTATGTGAGTGTTATTTAATTTGTTAACTTATATATACAGATGTGTAATTTTTTTTATGTGTAGTCTTAAAAATAAGATAGATTACCTACTATAGCAGATAAAGGTAACTTAATAGTGTGAAATTAGTTACATCGTCAGTGCATATTAGTTAATTTAATAAGTGTTTTATTTTTCCTTCCATAATGTCATTTTAAAAATCACAGCGGTTGTCTGTTGATAATTAAAAATTTTAATTCAGATAATACATTTGTTATCTTGTTATATTATTCTAAACTGTCATGATATTTATGTGGCTATATTAAATCGTATCATTAAGGATTAAATGAAAAGTTTAAAGTCAAAGTTTTTTTTAGATAACTAAACTAAAGGAAAGAGTGTCGTATAAAATGAACGAGAGAGAGTAGATTTTAAAGAAGTCGTAAGTAAATAATACTTACTGAATCTAATTACAAAAAAACTTCTTTTACAAAAAGGGGAGAGTTAATATTTCTAAACAAAATTTGCAAAGAAAATTGGCGGAGATTTAATGTTTCTACAGCTGTGCTTGTTTCTTCTAGCTATTATTGCTTCAATTTAAGAAAAGGAAAAAACTTAAAGCAGCTAAGACTATATATTAGAAAATCTCCTGCGCTCAACACGATGGCCGGCAGGTCTAATCTAATGTATCATTCGAAACACTCCAAAGTTATTTAACTTTTTCGCAAGTTGAATAAGAAGCTGATTTTTTTTTTTTAGAGATACAAAAGAAAAAAAAACCCAGAAAACTTCAGTCAGGATCTTCTGAAGATTGTGATTCACCAACTTCATTTGAACAGGAAAGAGCTGTAATCTGTATTATCTGTAGTTATATTTCTAGAAACTGGGGCAAGTGCTATTTAAATATTGACGCCGCAATAACTCTTTCATTATCGCAACCAAAACTTATAATTTATTACTAATATATATTATATGCTAATTAATAATTCAAACCAACCCATTTACTCTAGGTTTCTCTCTATCATCTGTTGACATTGGGGTATCGCGTCACAGCAAAATACTCTATACATAATAATATATATAGTTTGATTGTATGGAGATCCTACAATTGTCGTTGTATTGTCTTTGTGACATTTTTGTTGCTCCTTTTTCTTTTTTGATATGCATTCGTTGGTTTTATTTCCTTTCCGTGAATGACATTCTATAAAGTAATCACAACTGCTGTTGATTGATAATTAAAATTCTTTATTTTGATAATGACTGTTATTTTGTCATTATTTCTCTAAAATCAAACTCGCTTTCTTTATATACCTAACGGTTATTTTGTCGTTATCTTTTATTTTTTTTTACCTGGGGGTCTACGTCATAAGGTGGTTTTTTTTCCTTTCTAATTCAAGGCCATTTAATTTTTTGTTAAATCATAAATTCGTTAACCCACTAGCTTACTTACCAAAATGGATAAATTAACGAAATTTTCCATTTCAAATTTCCACCAACAATATATAAAATCTGGAACAACATACATTTGGGGTTTGAAGTTAAAGATTCAAGAGAAAATTAATGGAAAGATAACCAATAAGGCAATATGCTTTTTTTATTTATTTATATTTCTCTGATCTTCTCATCAATGTAAATTGGTGTCGATTAACCAATGGATCCCTGGTATCTGTTCGACCAAAAAAGTGTTAAACCTTTTAGTTAAACTAATTAATTAAGAGATGGAGGGTAAATTTTAGTCAAACATAATTAATTCTAGATCCAAACATATCAAGTACAAAAATCGAAGAAGACCAAGCTTGTATAATATTTCTTAAGATGACTAACAGACATCAAATATAAATGATGAGCTTACATCTTTGATATGCTTGCACCATACTCGTAAGAGCACAGAAGAAAAATAGGGAAAGTTGTTGATAACTAAGAGATTTATCTTTGTTGATTAGATAATGATGAGTATAAAAAGTTGTAGCCAAATCTGGGTTGGGATTTGTTGTTGGGGATCTCCTCTTGTTCTCATCTTTGATATATTGCTCCTCTCTTTTCTGGAATCGGATTCCCCCTCTCTTGCCTTCTCCTTTCATATATATATATATATATATATATATATATATATTATCAACCTTCCCATTTATCCAACGGTCTTTACCCAACGGACCCTCTCATGATCACGCTCTTTCTTACTTGCCCGGGTAGTACGACGTATGCGTTGTCGTGCAGGCCTTCTGACGGCTCGATCTCGACAGCGGCCGAGGTGGTCGCCGCTGTTATGCCTCGTGGGTACGATTACGGCTTGGTTGACCCCTTATCATTCCTTTCAAAGACAACCATCTTGTTGTCAGATTTTGACCCATATAATTAGTCCCACCACCCATCGGGGTCGCCCTTTGGCGAATTCGATGGGTGGATTCTGTTGATTCAAAAGTTAGGAGAAATTTGAACATTATGCGTGGAACGAGGTCCTCAAGGCGAGGTGGCAACGTGACGCTTCAGGAGTCTCATTGGACCGTTACGTTAGTTCAGAGTTGAACCGTTGCATCAAGTTATGATATCATAAATGCCCATTATGCGTCATCATGGCGCACGTTTCCCAGGCACCGTGTCGTTTCCCGTGCCATTTCAGTTTTTTGATTGGCGACTCTTGAGTTTTTTGCTCAGGACATTTGCATTCCTATAAATTGGGGGAATCCTTCATTTGGGTGTTATGCTTTTCAATTTACCTGAGAGAATTTTACAAACTCCTACATTCTTCAGTCTTTTATACTTCTGCTTTCGTCAAAATTCGACGTGGCCATTCCCCATTTTCTTCCATTGTCCTTGTTTATTTCGATCAAGGCAGACAAATGGCTGGTACTTCTTCTCAGATTGATAGATTTGTTGAAGCTCCGGTGCTGTAAAATGACGTGCCCCTTCTCGAAGAGGGAATGGAAGTGATGGAAGACGAGGGGTGAATTGTTTATTTTTAAACTTAATAGCTATCAGTTGACTAGTTTTGCGATTAATCGACTAGATATAAGAATTTAATACTAGTAAAGACAGAATTTAAGATGGAGAAATTAAAGATATCGGAGTTTTTATACTAGTTCGGATTCAATGTGAATCCTAGTCCAGTCCCCTTGGTTTGCAAGGGAGTTCTTTTTCAGTGAATGAGTTTCTTCGAGTACACAGAGAATGGTGTGATCTACACTGATAGCTTAGTTCCTATGTCACTCGTTTCTTTTGATACAGTGCCTCACCAGTGTTGTTCTCTCTTTCTTCTCTAACTTGTTACACAGCAGATCTAGTAGAGCTACAATGTTTGTTTGCACTAGAATAAAGAGAGGCTATTTGGTTCGATCAAATTATGTGACTCTAGGGTACATATACAATTTAAATACTTTGAGAGAGGCTTGGTTTCTGGAGAGAATTGCCAACACAAGAGATTTGATCCTTGGAAAGAAATTGATTCTTTCCATGAATAATGTTATATAACAATGGCTATGTTTGACGAGAGACTTGAATGATTTTCTATATATGCTTCCCAAAATCTTGCTCCTTCCAGATTTGGATACGCTTGATTCCTTAAGTCTAGGCTTGATTAATTCTGTCTTGGCTTTGATTGATTTCTCTAATATCAGATTGCTTTCCTTGATTCTTTTCATCTCGTAGTTGTCCATTGATTTCTTGATCTTTTCTAATCTCGGATTACTTTCCTTAATTTTCCTGATTGATTGCTTCCAGCTCGTAGCTAACCATTGATTCCTTGATCTTCTCTGATTGATTCCTTCAATCTTTGAATGCTATCCATGAGTTCCTGCACATAGAACAAATATATTATTTGCATCATTAAAATCAGATCTAACAATGATGATGACAAAATAATATATATGTATAAACAACAATCGACTTCCCTTTATTTTACTCCCCCTCAATGATATCAGTTGACTTGTCCATGGTTATTGTTATTGATGCTTTTATAGTCGCGTTACAGAGGATCTTTGAATCCCCCTCAAATGGTGCCAAGCTGCCAATGTGCACTTACCCTTCAGTTGACTAAACTTTGTGTACCTGTGCAAATACATACATATATCCTTTCTCCCTCTTCTTGGCATCATCAAAGAGGGAATAAGTAGAGCAAACTACGAACTAAACCAGGATTTATAGCATTATATGCAGCAGAGTTATAGCAAAAAAAAACCAAAACAAGAATAAAACAAATTGTCCAACGACTGATTTATCAGTCCAAAAACAGCACAACAAAAATTGTCTTAAACATCCACATTAACGACGCAGAATGTAGGTGAGAGTATTGCAGATTGCCTCCTTCAGTTGGTCAAAGCTGGCATTGGCTGAAATGCTCATTCCATCAAACCTGTCATGAATCTCCTTGAATGCCTTGATATCGTTCTCCCTTACTCTGAGAACAACAACTCTTATCTTGGATACATCAGACCATGTTTCTTTGGAGATGACATGAATGTCACTAACAGTGGACTGAGTGGTTGTAAGGAGATCTTTAATTGTAGAGGGGTGATTGTCAATGGCACGAAGCTTTTCAGCAAGGTCAGGATCACTAGGGCTAGGATGAGAAACAGAGGGTTTGGGTTTGGAATCTATTGGAGCATGCTTGACTTCACCTTCTTGCTTCTTAACCCATGAGCCTTTCACACTCACATACCCCATACTTGCAAAGAGTCTGGAATTGTAAGACTTCGAAACAGAGATAAAAGAGTATACAGATAGGGAAATTTGGTGAGCTTCCTGAATGTGAGTGATGGTCATACCATAAGGTAGACTAGTGGGATCTTCTGCACTTTCAATTATAAAGTTGACCCAGGAGGATAGCTTGACTTTGAGTTTGGTCACAAGACGATAGACCAGAAAGTTGTCTCTTTGAGAGAAGGTGGAGAAGGGACCAGTGCGAGGAAGTAGAGTAGTTGCTACAATATGAGCTAGAACACGAGTTTCGAAACTAACATCACTTGGGCCTAACTGGTTGGGGAGGGTTTCAGAAGAACACTCACCAATACACCGTTTAGCCTGATCAAAGGAAATTTCAAAATCATCAGGCCAGGTATTTTTGAAAAGCATGGGGAAACCAGAACACTTATACGGAAAGATTGAATCAAACATGGCATAATCAAGAACAATGCGCTTACCTAACTCTAAAGACTCCAACTTATCAGATTTACTAGAGCGAAGATTAGCATAAAATATCTTTACTAGGGGTTCATAGACTTTAGGCGGAGGAATAGAGAGGAACTTTGACCATCCTTGATAGACGAAAAGATCTCTTACCTTACAATTTGGGGCTTCCATGTCATCAAGGTCGACTACACTTCCATGAGCAATGTGCTTGTCTTTCAAGGCGATGAAAAAATCCCTATTTGGAGAATCCCAGAAATTCAAGTCAGATTCTAGGGAGCTAGAAAGACCTATCTTGGATTTCTTTGGAGTTGAGGAAACAACGAGTTCTTCTATAGGTCATTTTCCTAAAGCTTTTTCTCCTAAGATTTGAGAATGATCAGACAAATCGCCCTGCGAGAAAGTGAAACCTTCAGAATGGTTAGACCCTAGGTCTACTTGTTCTGGGGGCATAGAAGAGGGTTTTGCTTTGCAACGGGTACTTTTTCTAGTGGAGGCAGAGGGGTTTTTGGGGTGTTTAGCCATTGAAAGATTTTGGTTTGGGAAGAGCTTCTGAGAAGGGTTTTCTAGGTGATAGAGACGATGGAGATTGAAAAGAGATTTCCACCTTAAA
Source organism: Nicotiana sylvestris (assembly GCF_000393655.2). Classification (NCBI taxonomy): domain Eukaryota; kingdom Viridiplantae; phylum Streptophyta; class Magnoliopsida; order Solanales; family Solanaceae; genus Nicotiana; species Nicotiana sylvestris. Next base: position 99,226,675 of record NC_091058.1, read on the forward strand.
AAGAAGGATTCTGAAAGTTCTGATGGTTGAGTACAAAAAAGGAAAAGGCGTCAGTTGAGCAGACATGATGATTGGCTTTCTATCTTTGAACGTCGCAACTGATGTGAAAAGAGAGAAAAAGAGAGGGAAAATGGAGGCGCAATTAATGAAAAAGTAAGAAATAAAATATTAGACATACAAATCAATCTGATTGCACATAAGTCCTAAACTTTATTATTAATGCAAATAATGCCAAGTAATTCTCTTAAAGCACAAAATCTATCCTCCAATAAAGGCTTAGTAAAAATGTCTGCTTATTGATCAGCCGTTCCAACAAAAGATATTTCTATGTTTCCTTTAAGAACATGATCTCTAATAAAGTGATGCTTAATGTCTATATGCTTTGCTCTAGAATAATGTACAGGATTTCTTGAAAGACATATAGCACTGGAATTATCACAGAAAATTTGAATAGGGTTAAAAAATAATTCATATTCACCAAGTTGATGAGACATCCACAGTAGGTGTGCACAACATTGTCCAATAGCAATATATTCAGCTTCAGTTGTGAATAGTGCAACTAATCCTTATTTTTTACTGTTCCAAGATATCAATCATTTGCAAGCAATTGACATGTTCCACTTGTGCTTTTTCTGTCTTCCTTATCACCTGTAAGATCACCATCTGAAAAACCTTCTAATTTAAATATATTAGAACGAGGATACCATAAACCATGAGAGACAGTTCCAATGAGATATCGAATAATTCTTTTTACTGCAGTCAGGTGAGATTCCTTAGGAGCTGACTGAAACCTGGCACATTTGCAAACACTAAACATAATATTCAGTCGACTAACAGTTAGGTAAAAAAGATAACCAATCATTCAACGATACTTAGTTTCATCAACAGATTTTCTCTATTCATCTTTGTCAAGACTTATTAAGGGATTCATTGGTGTGCCAATACTTTTGCATTGCTCATACCGAATTTTTGGATCAACTCCTTTGTGTATTTAGTCTGACATATGAACGTTCCTTCTTCACATTGTTGTATTTGGAGTCCAAGGAAGAACGTTTGTTCTCCCATCATGCTCACTTCGAACTCACTTTGCATAAGATTTGAAAATTTCTTGCACATAAGAGGATTAGTACTACCAAATATAATATCATCAACATAAATTTGAATAATGAGATTACCTTATGATGATCTTTTAATAAACAGAGTAGTATCTACTTTACCTCTTGTAAACCCATGATCAATAAGAAAAGAGCTTAACCTTTCGTACCATGCTCCTGGAGCTTGCTTCAGCCCGTAGAGTGCTTTAGTTACCTTATACACATGATATGGAAATTTTGAGTCTACAAACCCAAGGGGTTGCTTCACATATACTTCCTCTTCAATGAAACCATTTAAAAGGCACTTTTAACATCCATCTAAAATATCTTGAATCCTTTAAAGGATGCATATGCCAAAAGAATTCGTATAGATTTAGTCGAGCTACTGGGGCGAAAGTTTCGTCATAGTCGACTCCTTCTTGTTGTGAATATCCTTGAGCAACTAATCTGACTTTGTTTCTTACAACTTTTCTATCCTCATTGAGCTTATTTCTGAAGACCCACTTTGTTCCTATTACAGGAATATTTTCAGGTTTGGGTATCAATTTCCATACTTGATTTTTGTCGAATTGATCAAGCTTTTCCTGCATCGCTTGCATCCAGCTTGAGTCTTTAAGAGGTTCCTCTATTTTCTTTGGATCAATCTGAGAGATCACTGCTATGTTTGCTTTCTTCTTGAGAGCTCCCCTTGTTTTCATTCCTTCATTTGGATCTCCTATGATGAATTTTTGAGGGTATTCAGGTTCACTTCTCCATTCGTTTGGGTGAACTGTATGAGTAGTCGATTCGTTCGGAGGTTCTGGTGGATTGTTGATGGTTTCATTGGTTGACTCTATCACAACGTCGGATCCATTAGTCGACTTTTGCGATTTGCTTGTCTCCTGACTTTCTTGAATTTGATCTTCATCACCTGTAATAATTCCTTTCTCGACCGAGGAGTTATTTTCATCAAATATAATATGCACATATTCTTCCACACACATCGTTCGTTTGTTATACACTCTAAAGGATTTACTATTTAATGAATAACTCAGAAAAATACCTTCATCACTTCTTGGATCAAATTTTCCAAGATTGTCCTTACCATTATTGTGAATGAAACACTTACTTCCAAAGGTATGAAAGTAACTAATATTAGGATGTTTACCTTTCCACAGTTCATGAGGAGTTTTCTTCAGAATAGGCCTTATGAGACATCGATTGAGAATGTGACATGATGTACTTACTCCTTCTGCCTAGAAATGGTTTGGTAGAGAATGGTCCAGTAGCATCGTTCTTTCCATATCTTGTAGTGTTCTATTTTTCCTTTCAACAACTCTATTCTGTTGGGGTGATCTTGGTGCAGAGAAATTATGAGTATATCCTTGGTCATTACAGAAGTCTTCGAATGCTCTACTTTTAAATTCTCTTCCATGATCACTTTGAATTGTTGTAATTAGATATCCCTTTTCTCTTTCGACCTTCTTACAGAAAACCTCAAAGTTTTTTTTAATGCTTCATCTTTATGAGATAAGAAAATCACCCAAGTAAAACGTAAGTAATCATCAACAATAATGAAAGCATATCATTTTCCTCCTATGCTAGCAGTTTTAGTAAGCCCAAATAAATTCATATGAAGCAGTTGTAAAGGTTTAGAAATAGATACAATATCCTTGTTTTTGAAGGAGTTTCTAGTTTGTTTTCCAATTTGACAAGCATCACATATATGATTTCTAGGAAATTCAATTTAGGTAAGACAATAACTAACTCATGCTTCGAAAGTTTTTCTATCAGATGCATGCTTGCATGACCAAGTTTCCTATGCCATAGCCAGGGATCATCAGATATGGAAGTTAAACAGATATGACCATCTATATTTTCAAAACCATCAAGAATGTAAACGTTTCCATACCTTTTACATGGGAGGATTGTTTTACCTGTCTCATCTTCAACAGAACAACCTGTTTTCTTAAACTTTACCTCATATCCTGAGTTGCATAGCTGACTTATGCTCAAAAGGTTGTAATTAAGCCCATCAACTAGATAAACCTCGGTGATATTACAGTTATTATTGAAGGTACCGATTATTTTTCCTTTTGAGTCATCGCCAAACTTAACGCTTCCTCTATCTATTTTTGTAACTTCCTTGAACAGGTTTTTATTACATGTCATGTGACTGGAACATGCACTGTCTAAGTACCATTTTCCTTTGCGACTTCTTCTGTGGTGTTCTTGCAAAATATAGTGATTTCTTTCTTTTAGGTACCCAAGCTTGCTTGGGTCCTGGTTGGTTAGTGTCACTAGGTTTAGGATTATTTTTGGGTTTCTAAATCCATCCTGATATATTTGACTTACGAAAATGACAAGAAGAGTACTCATGTCCACTTTTATTGTAGTAGTGACACATAATTCCTGACCTATTTTTGGGTCTTTTATTTGTGTTAGTACTAGTGGACTCAGTTCTGGCTGGTCCTTTTCTAGTAGACTCGTAAGTCGCCTGGTTTCACATGATAGAACTATGACTGGTGGATTTGCGCATGCCATTGAGTTGCATTTGAAATTCCTCAAACTCTTCTTGAAGAACTTCTTTTTCGATTTAACATACTTCATGTTTGAGTTTCCAGTCTTTTACTTCTTTGTTGAATCTCTTTAGTTCATTCATCATTTTTAGACTCTTTCAAAGTGAGATCAAGAATATCCTGCAATTCATTACATCTTTCACAATTATAAGATCTTACCTCGCTTGTTTCACCTCGAGCCATGAAGCAGTTTACATTGTTATCTTTGCATTCGTCGTCTGAAGTATCCTCATCTGTCAAGCATCCTGAAAGTTTGTTCATATCGTTTTCCAGAATTGTCATGAAGTAAAGACTATTTCTTCGTGTTCTGAACTGTCTTCATCACTTCAGCTTCTAAATGATTTATATTTGTTGAAACCTCTTGAGTTTTTTCTTTTTAGATCGGGACACTCGGCTTGAACATGTCCAAATCTTCCACACTCATAGCATTTTTCATCATTCTTATCTTGTTCATTGTATTGCCTAGTTCGCCTAGGTGGGATTCTTCCTCTTCTCGTATTCCTGAATCTTCTCATTAAACCATCCATGTTTCTTGACATCATAGCAATTTCTTCTTGAAGAGCTTTAAGATCATCATCGATATCATTCTCAGCTATCTCAGTTGTGGCCTTGAATGCAATTGTTTTCTTCTTTTCTTCTTGGTTTATTTTCTTGGGATGTCTTTTCAAAAGCTATGAGTTCTCTACGAAGTTCATCATAAGATAATTTATTCAGATCGTGTGATTCAAGTGTGACTACTTTAGTTTGCCAAGTGGTTGGTAAGCTTCTAAGAATCTTTCTAACTTGATCACCACTTGAGTATGGTTTGCCGAAAGCTTTTAGGTCGCTAATGATTTTACTGAATCTGGCAAATATTTCCTCAATGGATTCTCCTTCTTTCATCAAGAAGAGTTCATAATCGTGAACCAACATGTTGATATGTGTTTCCTTTACTTTGCTGGTTCCTTCGTATATGACTTTAAGATTGTCACACATTTCTTTGGTTGTATCACAACTGGAGATGTTTTCATATTCTTCACCACTTATAGCACTATAGAGCAAATTTCTTGCCTTGTTGTTGACTTGCACAACCGCCATTTCCTCTTCTGTGTATGAGTCTATATCTTTAGGATCAACAAGAGGTTGAGCAGTAGCCGGCAGAGGATAGTTCCCCTTTTTGATAACTCTCCACACTTTAACATCATACGCCTTTGCATATATTTCCATACGTACTTTCCAGTGGGAGAAATGTTGTCTATTGAAGTATGGTGGCTATACTTGGGAAGTTCCTTCTTGAAAGAGTGCTCCTATGATAACTTAATTTGCCATGATCTTTTCTCACAAGCTGTTAAGCAAAAAGAAAAGTGTGAGTCTTGCTCTGATACCAATTGAAAGTACAAAGGGGGGAGTGAATTGTTTATTTTTAAACTTAATAGCTATCAGTTGACTAGTTTTGCGATTAGTCGACTAGATATAAGAACTTGATACTAGTAAAGATAGAATTTAAGATGCAGAAATTAAAGACACCAGAGTTCTTATACTGGTTCAGATTCAATATGAATCTTAGTCCAGTCCCCTTGGGTTGCAAGGGAGTTCTTTTTCAGTGAATGAGTTTCTTCGAGTACACAAAGAATGGTGTGATCTACACCGATAGCTTAGTTCCTATGTCACTCGTTTCTTTTGATACAATGCCTCACCAGTGTTGTTCTCTCTTTCTTGTGTAACTTATTACACAACAGATCTAGTAGAGCTACAATGTTTGTTTGCAGTAGAATAAAGAGAGGGTATTTGGTTCGATCAAATTATGTGACTCTAGGGTACATATACAATTTAAATACTTTGAGAGAGGCTTGGTTTCTGGAGAGAATTGCCAACACAAGAGATTTGATCCTTGGAAAGAAATTGATTCTTTCCATGAATAATGTTATATAACAATGGCTATGTTTGACGAGAGACTTGAATGATTTTCTATATATGCTTCCCAAAATCTTGCTCTTTCCAGATTTGGATACACTTAATTCCTTAAGTCTAGGCTTGATTGATTTCGTCTTGGCTTTGATTGATTTCTTTAATCTCAGATTGCTTTCCTTGATTCTTTCCATCTCGTAGTTGTCCATTGATTTCTTGATCTTTTCTAATCTCAGATTGTTTTCCTTAATTTCCCTGATTGATTGCTTCCAGCTCGTAGCTAACCATTGATTCCTTTATCTTCTTCTCTTGGTCTTCTCTGATTGATTTCCTTCAATATTTGAATGTTATCCATGAGTTCCTTCACATAGAACAGATATCATTTTTGCATCATTAAAATCAGATCTAACAGGGTTTCCGACAGTGGATGAGATAGTTCCCCGCCCGGGGAAGATAAGGACTTATTTTAACAGCCCTACCGAAATGAATCGGATCCTGTCCCTACACTATGGATGAAGCGGCAATTACGACACTAAAGGCAAAGTGGAGAATCCCTGCTCAAATGAAAATGGTACCGGTGGCAGGGGAGGACATTGTACATTTCCACCGCCCGCAGTACTGCGCATTTTAAGCGTACCCATTTGTTATCGGGTACACGTTTCCTCACCCCTCTTAGTTGGTAGACTTCTGCCGGTTCTACGAAGTGTGCCTGGCTCAACTCTCTCCGTATGCGTACAAACTCTTCCTCATGCTTATCAAGTACGCGGAGCTTGCCAAACGAGGAATTACCCTGATGCACAGGCTTTACATTTTTGCCCCTCATTTTCTTCGGGGAGCAATGATCCATATGCGCCATCGAGGAACCAAGAGTTTGGTGGTGAAGATGGACAATAAGGCTAACCGCCACTTTTGGGAAAGCTACTTCTATGTGCGTACATAGCACCTAGTGGCGGGCTCGCAGGGTTTCCAGAGACGTGGAACTTCGCTGGTGAGTTCTCCTTTATTTATTTTGTGATCCCTTGGATGGCGGTCGTCGATCGTTCACATTTAGGTGATATTGTTAAGGACTTGTTTTTGTTTTTGCAGCTGAGACTACCTCCCCACTAGTTGACCATATCGTGTGAGCGCAATTCTTTCCCACACAATGGGGATTCGAGGGTGGGCGTCCTTCCATGAGAAGTATGGGCGTAAGCCTCTTACTGGTGAGTCAGCCCACTGCAGTTTTTCTTTAATTCTTTACCTCATGGTTTAACCTTGTCGTTATATGGTCATCTTTCTTTGTTGACAGGGAGAGTGCGAAGCACAAGGCTCCTCTGCTCGCATTCCGTCGACCGGTGCCCCCTGCCCGGACTTCGCAGAGGGCCACTGTTCAGCCTGTACCACACGCTACTGCCCAATCTACACCTATGATCGGAGCTATGTATGCAGAGGCTACTTCTCAACCAGAGACTTCGGTTCTTGCTGCCCGCTCAATGGGAGAATCTTCCCGCGCTAGTAGTGGAGAGGCCCCGTCGAAGAGACGACGGGTGGTATTCGAAGTTGCTCCTCAGGCCAAAATATCTTCAACGGACGACCTTGCCTTGGCGGTGCCCGAAACTACCAGTGGTGCCAACCCGACCGCAGAGACTAGCCTGTTTTGAGTGGTCAATAGGTTGATGTGGCAGAGAGACGGAGTCCCGAGGATGTCGTTGCTATCTTGGGCGGACCTTCGATATCCCGACTGAACCGCACTTCTTCTTTGACCGAAGAGAGGGGAAAATGCATCATGGTTGATGATTACGAGTCTAAATCCGGCATCGATCCTGATGATGTTAAGATGTTTGAGGAGGGATTTACTTGAACTGTAGTAAGAGCGGGAGGTCCTTCCCGAATACTCGAAATTTCGTCGGATCACAACCTTCTACGAGACACGGTGGATTTTGTGCCGTAGTTTGACCTTCTATGCTCTGCCGCAGAAAGCGAAGCTCTTCAGGATGTTAGCGACGCCGAATTGTCACGTGGTGTGGCCGCGATGGGCCTAAGGGTAAGTTCCTTTTCTTTATTTTTTTATCTTGGTCTTTATTGACTCTTTTCCTATTTTTTGTTTTCTGTATTACATGCTGGAGATCGAGAGTGCTCGTAGGGCCGAGACTCGGGCCAAGATTTTTCTGAAGATGCTTGAAAAGTATCGGCAGTATCGCAACAAATGTCGTGAGATGCACGAGCGGCTTGGGGCGGGTACTGGCACCCAATCCATCGGGGAGGAATTGGAGAAAAGAGATCAGAAGCTGATGCAGTCCATTCGCAAATGCAGTGAGCTCGAGGAGCTGCTCCGTGCTAAGGACGAAGAGCTTGAGTTAGAAAGGGGGTCGCTGTGGAGTGTGAGCATCTTCAAGCGAAGGTACTGTCGTTGCAAGCCGAACATGAGCATAATGCCACCAGAGTCGAAGCTTTGAGTGCAGAATGGACGGGGAAGTTGGCCGAGCTGGAGAGGAAAGTGACCGAGATGGAAAATGCCGAGAATGCTCGGATGTCGGCTTTGGCAAGAGCGGAGGCGCTATAGGACACTACTCGCATCCTCCAAGCTGAGAAAGAATTTGAGAGGGCAGCTGCCACGCTGAGGGAGGCGCGACTCGAGGAGCGTATTGGTGAAATTGACCAGGAGGCTTCGAACCTAGGAGACCAGGTCGTTGCATTCGAGGCCGAGAAGGTACAATCATTGGCTTAGGTTGATTCTGCCTCTGCCGCTATTCCTTGCCACTTGTATGAGTTGTGGTCCATGATTTAGCCCAATGAGATATATACAAGGGTTTGTGGGAGGCGGGCAATGTTTTTGAGGCTACCTTTGGAGAAGTTCGGGCGAAGGCACACGATGCTCGTGCCAATTGTGGCTACGACCCTGCGATATCGGAGGTTAGCGAGGATGCTAATGTGGAGAATGGGTTTCCTGAAGACAATGATGGGGAGAACGGCGGTGATGACGTCGAGTGAAAAGCTGCTGCAACTTTCATAGTTTTGTTTTTTTTGTTTGTTTTGTGGTTTCTTCTTCTTTTTCTTCTTTTTTTGGGGGCCTGTTTCGGCCTTTTGTACGGTGCGGCTGTTGCGCATGTGTATTTAAATAAAACAGTTTCTTCGCCTTTGTTTGCGTACCATTTGATTTTATTTTTCTCCCTCCCGTTTGTTATATTTCTCTTTTTGGCGTAAACCTTCAAATTTCTTTGTGAGGAGTCCCTGATCATTTTAATTGGGAGACCGACCTTGCGTCGATCGGGTAGGATCCTATCGTATGAGTCCGAATGAAGTCATTTTGGATTTTCCAATTCGGGCGAGATTGACTTCTAGCTCGTCAGTTCGGGCAGAATCAGTCTTAATTCAAATTAGGACGAATTGAGATTCGCCATCTTGGGCGAGGTCAAGCTCTGACTTATATTTGGACGAGTTCGAACTTGGAGTCGCCGTTTTGGGCAAAGTCAATTTCTAACTTAAATTTGAACGAGTTCTAACTTAGAATCACCGTTTTGGGCGAAGTCAATTTCCGACTTAAATTTGAATGAGTTCGAACTTTTTTTTGTTTAATAGCGGTCGGTGGCTGTAAAGCTATTATTTTGAGCAAGGTTGGAATTATAATCTGTTATAATTCGAGCGAAGTCAAACTTTTCTTTTGGTGATGGCCTTTGGCCGTAGTGGTGTTATTTCATGCAAGATCAAAATAGTTACCCGTTATAGTTCGAGCGAGATGAAAATTTTCTTTTGGCGATGGCTGTTGGCCGTATGGGTGTTATTTCGAGAAAGATCAAAATAGTAACCCGTTGTAATTCGAGCGAGGTCGAAATATTCTTTTGGCGATGGCCGTTGGCCGTAGGGGTGATATTTCGAGCAAGATTGAAATAGTAACCCGTTTTAATTCTAACGAGGAAGAAATTTTCTTTTTACGATGGCCGTTGGCTGTAGGGGAGTTATTTCGAGCAAGATCGAAATAGTAATCCGTTGTAATTCGAGAGAGGTCAAAATTTTCTTTTGGCAATAGCCGTTGGCCGTAGGGATGTTATTTTGAGCAAGATCGAAATAGTAACCCATTGTATCATTATTTTTTTTTTTGGGAACATTACACATCACTGTACTATTTATGCGTGCTTCGGGGTGAGCCCTAGTGTGCTCTGAAAGTACAAGAGGGGGAGGTGAATTGTATATTTTTAAACTTAATCTTTTATTAGTTGACTAGTTTGTCAATTAGTCGACTGGATGTCATGAGTTAACAATTATAATGACAGAAAGTAAGATGCAGAAAGTAAGTGTAGGAATTAAAGACATCGGAATTTTATACTGGTTCAGATTTAATGTGAATCCTAGTCCAGTCTCCTTGGGTTACAAGAGAGTTCTCTTTAATAAATGCACTTCTCCGAGTACAATGGAAATGACTTGATAACTCAGTTCCTCTAACACTCGTTTCTTTTTGATACAATGCCTCACCGGTGTTGTACTCTCCTTTTTTCTCTGACTTGTTACACAGTAGATCTCAGAGAACTACAATGTTTGTTTGTAGTAGAATAAAGAGAGGGTTTCTTGGTTTGTGTGAGGTGAAAATCGGAGAACCTATTTCCCCATGACATAATGCTTCGGAGAGTTACCTCGGAAACACGGGATCTCGGGTTGATCGCTTCCCTCGAAATTTGTCGACGCCCTGCCAAGAATAAATATTGGCTGAGACCCCGATGAGCGTAGGAATTCCTCGAGGAATGCACCCGGGGTCGATCAAATCTATCCAAGCGGTTCAACGCCAGCCTTCTTACGACGTAAAACTAACGGGCTGTCACATCTCATTCTTTTTTGTCATGTTAAGTATTTTTGTACTAAGTTTGGGTGCCCTCTTTCTATAAAAGGGGGTCACTTACACCTTGTAACGCAGAGCTCCATTTCTCCACAAGTGCAATAATATCTCTCTCTCTCTCTCTCTCTCTTTTCTTCTAAGTGGTTCATCCTCGCAGGCTCGAGACCTCCTTCGTATTTGTTCTTTTCTTACTTGTTCTTCATCGTATCGTTTAGTATTGGTAATATAGATCCTTGCTTAATCATATCTATAAATGTTATCCCATCCCCGACAGTCCGAGATCAATACCAACACCGACCCCGAGGTCCCATCGACCGTCTCCGAGCTCGGGCAACATGCCCCTTTGGTTTGATTACTGCCTCGCCTTAACTCGCACTTTATCTTTATACTTCACACTCTTAGCATTAACACCTTTAACAACAAGCTCGGGAATAGATCACATATTTTTAGAGTCCCATTTACAAATTTAATTATTGTTACCATTGTCACAGTAAACAGTTTGGTGCCCACCGTGGAGCTAAAAATAATAGTGATTACTTTCTTGCTAGTTTTGTCACACAAACATATATTATCTTTCACACTTTTTCTTGTCCAAGATCCTTTGATTTCAGGCCAAAATGTCTGGCTCGGTAAACGGAGTTGAGAACGCCAACCTTGAAAATCACGGGGAAAATGGCGTGGCTATCCCAGCCGCTGGAGCACCTCCGCGGAATCCTGATATCGCTCCCGGACCGATCCTAGCGGATGCAGATTCACAGGACGCACAACAAGTTGACGAAACTTCTCACACCAACAGGAGCATACGACACAGGACCAATAGGAAGCACAAAAAACCCCGGCCCGGTAAGAGCAGGAAGTTAGTTTTCATGTTATTTTTGAGATGTTACAGGCACAACAACTGGCCACCGCTTAGCTACAAAGCCACCCAAGAACCCCCAGCACAATACGGCTCTTCCCACCGAACAATTACGCGAAAGGTCGAGCAATAATGGATCAGTGGATGATCCCGCCATCGTGAAATTCTTGAAGACCTCACCAAAAGGATCGAATCAGGTGAGAAAATGATTGCAGCCAAATATAAAAAAGTCAAGACTTACAAATCTAGGGTCGACCAGATCCCAGGTGCGCCCCTGGTCCTCAAAGGTTTGGATTCAAAGAAGTTTATTCAAAGGTCGTTCCCTGAGGAAGCGGCACCAAAACCCATCCCGAAAAAGTTTAGAATTCCGAAAATCCCTAAATACAATGGCACATCCGACCCTAACGAACACGTCACTGCTTACACCTGCGCAGTGAAAGGCAACGACATAAAAAATGGCGAGATCGAGTCTGTGTTGCGGAAAAAATTCAGAGAAACGCTTTCGAAGGGGGCCATGATGTGGTACCACAACTTGGCTCCCAACTCCATAGATTCGTTCGCCATGCTAGCGGACTCCTTCGTGAAAGCACATGCCGGAGCCATCAAGGTAGCAACGAGGAAATCCAACATTTTCAAAATCAAGTAGGGAGAGAATGAGATGCTGTGGGAGTTCGTATCCCGCTTCCAGATGGAACGGATGGAGCTGCCACCAGTTTCCGACGACTAGGCGGTGTAGGCCTTCACCCAAGGCCTGAACGAATGAAGCTTGACAGATTCAAAACAGCTAAAACAAAATCTAATCGAATACCCAACCGTGACCTAGTCGGACGTTCACAACCGATACCAGTCAAAGATCAGGGGCGAGGATGACTACCTGGGAGCCCCTTTGGGCTCAGTATACCCAAACAGACTCTTGGCAAAAGAGACGAAACCAAACAAAGAAAGGTACCAACCGTATCTTGAAGACAGAAAAAATGCCCCGAGACGCAACCAACCCTACAACGATTGGAGGATAGATAGAGGGCAGGACCCTCGGGGGCTCGTCAACAGAACCAGGTTCGATCGAAACATGACGCATATGAATGCACCCCACTTATCGGAATACAACTTCAACGTCGACATATCATACATCATGTTCGCTATAGGCAAAATCTGGGACGCCAAGTGGCCTAAACCAATACAGTCTAACCCTTCACAGAGAAATTACAACTTAGTGTGCGAGTTCCACAACACACACGGTCACAGGTCCGAGGATTGCCATCAAATACGAGAAGAAGTGGCCCGGCTGCTCAACGAAGGGCACCTTTGGGAATTCCTTAGCGATCGGGCCAAAAATCAGTTCTGGGACAGGGAGGCAACCAAGAAAAACGAGGCAAACGAGCCACAACACGTCATCCACATGATCATGGGGGGGGGGATACCCTACAGGAGCCCATGATGAGGAAAACAAAAATATCCATCACCAGGGAGAAACAAACTCGAAGATATATCCCCGAAGATGCCCTCACATTCATCGAAGAAGATACCGAAGCTCTGTCTCAACCCCACAATGACACCCTGGTAATCCTTTTCAGATAAAACGTGTACTCGTAGATCCGAGTAGCTCGGCCAATATTATCAGGTCAAGGGTGGTAGAACAGCTAGGGCTAACTGAACGGATCGTGCCTGCCACTCGGGTCCTTAATGGGTTCAACATGGCGAGCGAAACAACAAAAGGAGAAATCATCCTTCCAATTACCATGGCCGGCACAACCCAAGACACCAAATTCCATGTCATCGAAGGAGATATGAGGTATAACGCCTTGTTTGGGCGACCGTGGATACACTGTATGAGAGCGGTACCATCCACTCTCCATCAGATGATAAAATTTCCGACAAAGGACGGGATCAAAACCGTCTGTGGGGAACAACATGCGGCAAGGGAAATGTTCGCAATACACGATTTGCTACTAGCGCTCGTACATCCGCTCCCGAAAAAGCCAACGGGTGAATCAGATCTCGATCCCTGTCGGGTTTGACAATACAAAATAGAAATCCACATCACGTGTCCGCCCGCAAGCAGTCGTAATAAGCCGACTCCAAGGCGCCACCAACATGCCTCGTCTCAAGGTACATCCATTCCTTTTGTTTTATTTCGGATTAAGAACTAACTTTCATGCAGGCACCCAACCCTAGATATCGGGGCACTAACACTATCAGGAGACCTCGAGACCCCCAAAGCACACCCGTTGCACTCTTTTTCTTCGACCGAGTTTTTTATCCCAAAAAAGAAGGGTTTTTAACGAGGCAACGACTGCAAAGCTGCTTAAAGGGGAAAACTCCACAGAATTGATCGAAGCTACCCTTACAACTAACTTGCAAGCGGCGAGGGGCATTCCCCCTGGGAGCCACCCAATTCAAAAGGAAATGGAGAAACGCCAAAGAAAAAGTTCCTACGGAGAGACGACGTATAAGGCCAAATGGCCGATGTAAGCAGATCCCGCCAGAGCGGAAGCATGTACTATTGTATCGGGAAATCAAAAAAAAATATCCTTTTTCTCCCCCATGAAAAAAGAGAAATGCTCCTTCTCGGAGTAAGGCAACATTAAAATCGCCACACTCGACCCAAAATAGGTTGACTCAGCACAATAATACACGTGTTGCGCCAATGGATCGGAAAATATCTCTCAAAAGAAAGTCGCAGTATACTCTCGACAAAAACCTCTTCGCCAAATACATCCCGAGATACTCGGAGACTTGAATAGATCAGTGCCCACACGACCCCAGGGTCAGAACTCCTGGCTCACGAAGCTCTCACAATACAAACTCCAAGTTCACGAGAAGCGGTATTCAAGCTTAACCAAACCCGATGACTCGGGAACTGTCGCCAATCGCCATGCACTGGAAAATCCGAAACTGTAAGACCCTAGCGGGCAACCTCGGCATAACCAGACCTATTTTACAAGCTGTAAGACCTCAATAGGCATGACAAAACTGTAAGACCTCAATGGGCATGACAAACTGTAAGATCTCAACAAGCATGAAAAATCCCGAAGTTTGGGCTATACATCGCATTTGTAAGATTCCTTAAAGGGCATACCCTCGATGTAGATGCCTAAACTATCACTAGGGATCAAAAATGGCTACGGCCAAATGCATATGACTACGGTCAAAACGGCTGATACATCTAAAATAATGCGACTCGGGGATGCCCGACTGTCTCTAAAAAATCGCAGGCCACTACTCCGAATATACTTTGGAAAGAATCGGTTAAAACAGGCTTCCCTCCACAGGCAAAAACGAGCTCCGACAATGTCGGCTCCAAAACACAAGAGCGTCGATCTATTCGACCTACGAGCTATGAACCTTACGAGGTGCTCGAAACATCGCTGACAACGACTTAAAATCGAGGTTCCTCTGGAACCGATGACGGGTCAGGCAAAAATATTATAAAAAGACCTTAATGAGCGGAATCAAAGCCTACAAAAAGCCCACGGGCAAAAACAGCATAAGAGCCATTGTCGCCAGCTAAGCAAGCTACGGGCCTCATATTGAAAGGTCTCTACGACCAAACAGCGTAAGAGCCACTGTCGCCAGCTAAAAAAATCTTGACAACTTGAGGATTAAAATGAGCACGAATCGTAACCTGATTCGGAGACCGAATCCAAAATAGTTAACTATGCAAAGCCTCTGGGCCACATACTGAAAGGTCTTAAATGATCAAACGGCATAAATGCCACTATCGCCGGCCAGGGAATCAAGGAAATTTACGGGTCGATTACAGCTCGAATCGCAATACGACTCGGAGACTGGACCTAGAAGCTGCGACGTGCCTAAGGGCACGACATGAACACCACTGTCGCCAACCAAAAACATAAGGAAATATACGGGTCAATTACAGCTCGAATTGCAATGGAACTCGAAGACTGGACCCAAAAGCTGCAATATGCCTAAAGGCACAACATGAATAACACTGCCTCCAGCCGAGTAAACATCCGAACCAAGCGCCCATAAGGTCACTTCGACCCAAAAGCACAAAAGTCATCATCATTCGCACACGAAGGCAGGAAAGAGCCTAAGGGTTGATAGAAGCGCGAGCCACCATGCTACTCGGGGAGCAATCCTAGATAGTCGGACCAAGCATGGAGGCCCCGATACCTGCTCACATCAAAAATCACGCTTAAAAGTCCCCCGTCTGCTCGATCAGTTCCGGACCTACGAGGATCCTGCCAAACATCAAAACCAGCCTGCCCGATCGAAAGCAATAACAAAGAAAAAGGTACAGAAGAAACAAAACTTCAAAATTCCTTCTTATAAAATTGCATACGCAGAAAAGGCGCACTCTCCATCTGCAGGCATATTCCGCATATATCAGAAACGAAGCGACAAAAAAATAGCAGAATCTACACTCTGCACTAAAAAGGGATATGGCTTGTCAAAAATCGCCCTCCACAACTTCAGCAAGAAGTAACCAAGCGCCACTGTTATTCCCCTGGCTCAAGCCAATTCCTCCGGGAAAAAGGAGCCCTTTGAACCAACCTACTCAAGTACCTCTCCTCGAGACCTACGACGAACAAATCTCTCAATCCTCTCCTCTTGACCGAGGGCTCGCTGCAGTTCGTCTTGGGCATCGATATCACCCTTCATACGAATTTCCATCTCCTGACCCGCCTTGGTTCGGCTTAGTGTCACTTCAGCCCGAGCCTCAAATTATCTCAGTTCTAAAGATCAAATTCGAAGTTTCCCAGGCATATCCGGCTAAACTTTGGTGTTTCCACAAAGGGAGTTGGACCTCGAAAGGCAAAGACCTTGTCCGAGATATTTGTCCCCTCAGAATCTTGAGCCTACACTTGGGCCCTTAGCTCCCTACAAGCCGCTCTAACGAAGTTGACGTTGCCCTTAAGGTACTCCGAAGCCTCCACTTTTTCTACAACTGATATAAAGGGGGGTTACCCCTAAAGGCAGAATGGGGCGGAGCACGTACTATAGGAAGCCACCTGCTCCACCTAATAGCCCCCATAGTTTGGGCTCGTCGCCCCGGAATTGAGGGCTCCGGAAACGCCCTGCTCAATCGATGCATTCCCCTTGGAGGCATAAAATGGCCTTGCCTAGATAAAAGGCTCTGTCACATCACACATCTCCCAATTATCATTGCCCGCCTGAAAAACTACGACCTCCGGAGGAGGGGGGCATGTCCACACTCCCAAAAGACCATCCGGCACCAACAACGCCCATGACGGAGAAAGGAAAAGACGACTGTTGAATTCCCTATCATCATAGATAAAGCTCGCAAAGCGTAGTCCCTACCGCCCAAAAGATATCCTTTCACCCCCTCAAATAACTGACGAAGGTTTTGAAGGTGTGCCACCAACACCTGGGAGGAATGATTCACCCGAACCTAGTCTATGCCTTCCCCAAATAAAGCAGCTATTAAAGGCAGATTCTGATGACCCCCTAGGAAGAAAAAGCAGCCTCACATTACGTGTAAGAAGAACGGAAACAAATTCAAAAACTACCAAAGGCACCAACCATCAACATAGCACCCGGCACCGGTGTGACAGTCAACCCCGGAAGCCTCCAACACGTTAAAATAAAGCCCCGAAAGGTCTACAATGCCTTCACCAACATAAGATCAGCACACAAAGGCCTCCGCCAAAGGAAGCCAGCCAGCAAATACAATTGCATCTTAAATATATGCTCATACGGAACAATACCCTGATATCGATCTGGATGATCTTAACGCAGGCAAATCTCTAAAACTGCATTCGAGAAGCAGCCATCAACACCCCTAAAAAATCCGCCAGCCCTTGGTCAAGCCTCCCTTCAAAGACCACTACGAAGGACAAAAATACCACCCACGCCTTCACGATAAAGGTCCGATGGCCCAATGTTACTGGTCTTATTTTGGGTCGGGACACGAGAAACCCTATACGAAGCCAGTTTATCACTCGAAAGCTCCATGAGGCACCTAAACACAAGCAAACTCAGTCAATCATGTACATTCTAAAAAGGGTTATCTACATCGAGATCAATAGGGACCCTCGGGAACCCGAAGATGACTTTCGTCCGTAATAATGTCCCCGAAGCCCCCGGAATTCAATGCATAGTATCCAAACAATTTGGGGGCGCCAATAGCCCGGACCTATCGGAATGAATTCTTGCACTCAAGTCAAATGTCGGCGGTCAGCAAATAAAAGAAGGCATTCAAAGAGCCTTAAAAAGCATGAGGGCATACAGAAACAAAGCAAAAGTAAGGAAAGCGAAAGTCTGAAAAGGTTTGTTCATATTCATAAGAAATCCATAAACAACGGCCCTCGAGGGGTCCTTACATATGATTACAAAAGTTCGCGAAGGGGATCATCACACAAAAAATAAAGAAATCTAAAGATATGCAGACAGCGAAAGCCTAAGGGTCTAGCCTACTTTTTGTACGACATCTCTGTCGTCATCCTCTCGGGCATATGACTTCAAAGACAATATCTTCCAAATCCGAGGCCCTCGGAGACCTCACCTCATTTCCTTAGAATGGCATCTTCAAAAGGAAGAGAGGTGAGGGAAGGAGACAAAAAGCGGCTGGGTGAAAAATCTGGCTGTCAAGAAGCCTGCCAAAACCAATCCCGCCAAGCCACTTCTTGAGACGTTGCCTCGGACCGGGAGGCAACAGCTAGTGGGAACCACCGCCATACCCCCCAGGAATCCAAAAGGGGTGTAACGCGCCGAGCCAAGGGAGGAGGGTGAGCAACGGTGTATAATTCGAGCCCCATCCTGAGCAGTGGTGTATAGTCCGAAAAATACCCCCAGGGTCAGAAGAAATCGGCCCTCCGCCTCATCGCCTCGAGCTGGCAATGATTACAGTAGCAGTAACAGTAGCAACAACAACAACATCAAAAACAACAACATCACGACGACACAACTCTGCCCAACCAAAAAGAGATCATGAAAGGAATCAAGGTGCATATGGCATAAATTCTTAAAGCATGGGGCCTCGAACACGACAAAATAGCGGAACTTCAAAATGGAAGAAAAGGAAGGAGATATAAGTATCAAAGAAAGTTTGGGTAGAAGAGCCAGCCATGAGGAGCCCCATTTTATAGGGAGGGAAGAGCAACCGATGGCACCATTACCACCCTCAAAAAATGTAACGGCAGGCGCAATCAATGCGATCATTAAATATGAACTGATAGCAATGATATGACTCCAAGGCTTGTGACGTTTTAGAAATCCTGAAGAAGAGAAAAGGCGGAGTACCTCGATACCTGTCAGAAGAGGGCTGCACTATCGGCATAATGCCGCTATAGGAGATCATGGAATGATATGTCTATATCATTTCTTATCACTTCCCTCCAAGAAACGTGGAGTCTATCTGTGTGAGGTGAAAATTGAGGAACCGATTTCCCCATGACATAATGCTTCGGAAAGTGACCCTGGAAACACGGGATCTCGAGTCGGTCACTTCCCTCGAAACCTGTCGACGCCCTTCCAAGAATAAACATTGGCTGAGACCTCGACGAGCACAGGAATTCCCTGAGGAATTCACCTGGGGTTGATCAAATCTATCCAAGCGACTCGACGCCAGCCCTCTTATGACGTAAAACTAACGGGCTGTCACATCTCATTCTTTTTTGTCATGTTAAGTATTTTTGTACTAAGTTTGGGCGCCATCTTTCTATAAAAAGGGGGTCACCAATGATCGCAGCCAACTCCGCACCACTAATAAGTAGCGAGAGAGGGTCGCAATAGCTTTTACCCGATTTTGGGTCGGGATCGATATCCACAGAGAGCTAGAATTGGAATTGAGTGTCTATTAAGCCTAGTATTTCGTAGCCTTCCAAATTGCACTTCTCATAATTTTTGGGGTTTTCTTTTATAATTCTACTTTTAACAAACTACAAATTGTAAATAAAGCTAAGAGTTAAATGCTACGGGTTGTTCAAATATTCTAAAAGCACTAAGGTAGTGGCATATACCTAGGTGGTCAATTGACGGGTACTTGAAACTAAGGCTCTATTGACATGATTGGGGAGTATGATATAACCATTGCACTACTTTACCCACTCTACACCTCTCAGTGGTTCAAGTGATTTTGCCCAATTGACTTTCTCAAGACCAATGGGTATGCAAATTTGCTCAAGCAACTTAGGGTTCAAGTCGGGTATTAATCTCTCGAGGTTTAACCTTTTAATTGGGACTATCAATTCTCTTGAGTCCATCCCAATTCCTTGTTGGATCAATTTCAGAGACTTAGACTCTCTTTCTCAAGAAGAGCCCAAGTCAACTTAGCACAAACTAGTGTTTGCAACCACTAATTTAGTAATTAAGCCACGTAATTTACCCAAATAACAAACACCCATAGTCAATCTAACCCTAAATTGCAACACCCATCAGTTGCCCACACTAGGGTTGAGCCACAACCCTAGCTAATGGGTCTAGCTACTCATACTTGAAGAGAAAAATAGAGAAATAGATGAAGTTAAACACATATTAATTAATTGCTAAGTTAAATACAAAGATTCAATGATGAAAACTAAGTAAAAATGCCCAAAATGGCTAAGAAGAGTCGTCTCACGAGCGCAGCTACTGTATTACAATCTCCGATACCCTAAAAATGGAAAAAGGATCTATTTATACTAAGCTGGAAAATCTGGACAAAAATGCCTCCACGGGGTTTGTGCGGACCGCACAAAATGGTGTGCGACTGCACTAGGCTCTTGAACTTGAAAACTTGACTCTCTGAACTCAGGATCCGCGGACCGCACAGAATGGACTGCAGCTACAGAGGCTTCTAGTGCGGTCCGCACAAACTGGACCGCGGATCGTACAGGCTTGAAAACTCCAACTCACCCTCTCTGAACTTTGGCTCTGCGGACCGCATAGAATGGTAGTGCGGCTGCATTGCCTTCAGTGCGGACCGCACAAAACCTTTTACGGCCGCACTACCTTAATGCCTAAAATACCAGCTCTCTGAATCTCCCTAGTGCGGACCGCACAAAGTGTAGTGCGGCCGCACTAGGCCTGTTTTTCCTGAGTTTGTCTTGTCTTTGGTACTTGTGCAAGTTTCACTCCTTTTGAGCTGATCTTTAACATCTTGTCACTTTGTTGATCAAACCTGCAATCAAGCAAAACTTATGAGCCTTTTGGGACTATTTTGTATGAATTTATAATCAAAGCATAAGCAAGAAGGAGTATAAAATGCGTCAAAATCCCTAGTTATCAACTCCCCCAAACTTAAGCTTTTGCTTGTCCTCAATCAAACAAAATAAGACCCACCCCTTAAGGGAAACTCCAAGTAATTTTCAGCTATCCTAAAGCAACCTCAACTGGTATCAATTGGGACTAACAATTGCCCTCAACACACATGAGTCATTAACAACATTTAACCTTTGACACATCATGGATTAAGTGCGACACAAGAGCATCAAGAGTTGACTCAACACATCAAAGAACTCTTTCAATTACTTTGGTCATTGTGGAACCCAAACTCACACATCCTCTACTCTCCCTAAGCAAACTTCACCTTTAGAATATTGGCACGCAAAATGAGGCTAATGGAAATTCACTCATCTCTCTCAAGAAAAAGTTACAAGTCCGGCTCTAGGTACCATATGCTTGCCCCTTATGTGAGTATCCACTAATGTAAGCTTCATTCAACTCAAGATCATATAGGGCTTTTATGGAGACATTATGAAGGCTTTTGGTTCAGGGTAGGACATGTTTTGTTCTAAGTAGGTTTCATCTTACCTTAAGCACTTCTTTTGATTCATTTGACACAATTCACTTGACTCTTTGAGTCATTTCACTTCTTTCTAAGGGGTTAGAGAGACACACTGTCACTCTTTCTTAGGCATTTCAAACCTTTTCTCCTTTTCAA
Organism: Nicotiana sylvestris; assembly: GCF_000393655.2. Lineage (NCBI taxonomy): Eukaryota > Viridiplantae > Streptophyta > Magnoliopsida > Solanales > Solanaceae > Nicotiana > Nicotiana sylvestris. Next base: position 99,247,724 of record NC_091058.1, read on the forward strand.
CTTTCCACACCTTTTTTACTTTGCTTTTTCTTGAATCCCTTTTTATTCCTTTTCACTTTGAACATTATTTTTGTCCTTTTGCTTTTCTTTATTTTTCATTGCCTTTCCTTTTATTTATTTTTGTGCCCTTTTACCACTTTGTTGCAATCCTCATCTCTCCCCCCAAACTTATACTTCTGCCATGTGCTAAAGGAAAGATCGGGTGCCAAGAGAGGGTATCTTTAAAAACGGGTATAGGCTTGTATCATGGTTCTTAAAAGAAAGAGGTCTAAGGCTCAAAAGGGTTGACTACGGATCATATCATTGGTAGGCTATGGAATTGTTCAAACTATCATTTGGATCAAGGAGAGCCTATAAACATTCAGGGCAAGTTCTAGACCAATGGCTCATGACTTGGACTTGCAATTGCAATTACTCACCACACAAGCTAAGAGATTGCTAAAGACATAGATTCAGGGGCCCACAACGACCTTAGATACGATTTGAGTACACAATGGTCCCAAAAAACCACTTGATGATTATCGGTCAACACAATAGTCTCAAGGTCACGACTTTCACCATCCTAAACACAACAGTTTGTTTTTGACCATGAGATCAAAGACAAATGTGCTAGGCCCAAGTGAAGCTTTGCTTGAGGTACCCTTAACTACCAATCTACTAAAAACGAAAAGAATAAAAATGGACTCAAACCCTTAAGAAGGTTATCACGCCATCCATCATTGGGAAGAGCCATCCGGTTCACACAACACTCCACCTTTGGAAAGAACCGTGGCATTAACAAAACCAAAGACTTATTGCAAACTTTGAAAACAAGAAGCTATGAATCACAAATAAGAAGCTAAGAACGAAAAATTTGCGGAAAATAAAATGAATATATACAAGAGGGGATTTGTCGAATATACAATAGATGGGGATGAATATGAACAATGTAGCATAACTTTATATACAGACCCAAAGTAAAATAAAAGTACGATAAATGTAACGAAATATCAAGATTATATACAAACCAAAGATAAAAAGATAAAGAAAGCATAAAAATGTATCAAATATATATACAATCATCCAAATGAATAGTAGGGCCTACCCCCTCAAATGAAAGCTGACATTGTCCCCAATACCAACTAGTCTAAATAAAGCATCAAAAAGGTAAGAGGAAAAAGGATATCGAAGACTCCCTATGGCCCGTCTGTCTGCATAGGCTCATGTATGGTCCCTGGGTCCTCTGTGTGCTCGGGGACCTCAGACTGGTCCCCTGTGGCCATCTGCGCTGCTACTGGGACCTAGGCCTGACCTGGACATGCTCTATAGGTACTGCACCCTGTGGCTAACTGGAAGAGGTCTTCTGTGGGCCAGCCAGCTGGATGACTGCATCATCAACTCGAGGGATCATCCTCTTCCTCTTGGGAGACCTCTGTGGCTGCTCCGGCTCTAGATGAACTACTGGTGCTGGGTCCTGGAGAAATAAATCTAAAGGCAGTTGATCCGCCTTCAGTTTGTCTACATCAGCTCTCAACACCTTCACGGACTCTTTGGAGGCCCGTGTCTTCCTCAGCTTCTTGTGCTCCCGAGCAAGCTCCTTGAGATCCTTGCTATGTGAATTAACTGCCTTTGAGAACACAGCCTGAGTATCGAGGATCTTCTTCTGGTTGTCAAGTATCTCTTTAAGTGCATCCTCTATCGACTGTGGCACTTGTGGAGCTGGGGGAACCGACTAAGCGTCAACCACTGTAGTGAGTGTGGACAACTTGGATGAGGCAGTCTGCATCCAGTTATTTATGCTAAGAAGTGTCTGGCTCAGCCCATGAGCAGTAATAGGATGGGCCCGAGAAGATGGGATCTCCGAGCCTACTGATGTGGATGGACCGGCAGGAGTGGCTGTGGATGTGGAAGGAGGCTCAGCAGGGGTCACTACCACAACTGGCTCTTCAGACTGGCCAGTTGGGGCAGTAGCAACAACTTTGAAATTCTTGCTTTTGGGATTGCCATCCCCCTGCATACTGTACCAGGAAAATGGGGCTCTCGCCTTGACCTTGATGTCATAAGGCCTCTTGTCCACTTGCAGGTCCCGGAAGTATATTATGAGGAAGCTGGGAAAAGGATAGTTCCGGTCATGATCTGCTCCCACAATAGTGATAATCCGGGACATCACATTCCCTACATTTATGGGTACCCCGCCATAATAGAAGCAACCAACACAGACCGGTGGAGAGGAAGGATGTTGTCATGAGTGGTAGGGTCCAGCCGGCTGCAAACAAAAGTCTCCCATCCCCTTTCAATGTTCAAGCTCCTTCTCAGTATTTTGACTCCATCAGTCAACCAGTCGGGAACGGTACCTGGGATTGCTAGGTACTGTGCTAGCCATGGACGAACCTTCTCGCCTATCTCCATCTTCGCCATGTACAATTTCTCTTCCTCCTCATTGAAGCCCAGGTATTCATTTATCGACTTCCCATCAAACAACACTTTTAAATTCTGAACCTTGGTCACTTTGGAGCCCTTTTTGATGTGGACTACATTGCAATAAAATTCCTTGACCAAGTGTTCGTAGTCATCCATAAAGTGCTCCCAGCCCACTCTAGTCCTAAACTGTCTCTGCAAGTTGGGGTTGTGAGGTAGTAGGTCTCTATCTATGAAGCTCCTCTCCGGAATCAATTTTCTCACCGGCCACCACTCCCAAAACTTATAGTACGCCACCTTACTCACAAATCTATCTTCCCAAGCTTCGGGCTTCCTAGTTCTAGCAATGCCTCCCACCTAAGGCTTACCTCCTTCAGCTACCTCCTCATTTCCCTGTACTTCCTCCTCACCTCCTTCTGCACCCTTCCCGGATAATGAAGCTATGGGAGAGGTGGAGTATTCCCCACTACCTGCTACTGAGCTCTTAGACAACTCAGAAGATATGTTCACTGATGCTTGGGCAGCAGGGGAAGTGGGAGGAATGTCTCTCAATCTATGACTCTCCGGCCAGTCAGGGATATATTCAGGCACAGAATCTGAAGAGATTTCCCAGGAGGGCTCATACTCACTCCACAACTGATCACATGCTCTGTCAGCAGCTTTTATTGCCTTCCGCATATTCTTGATGCTTTGCCTAACTTGGGGGATGAGTCTTATCCTTTTCTGCTTCCCTCCCCAGGAAGATTCACCTCTGCCCGATTGTTTTGAAACTTTCCCTCGTTGTTTAACCATTGTCTGCAATCACAATCACATGACATTGTTAGTATCAGTTGTAGCATTAGAGAAGTAGTGAAAATTCAGTGTTGCAGAACATGGGAACATAGTTGCAGAAGTCCTTAGAAGTCCCTAGTGCGGACCGCACAAAATGGAGTGCGGCCGCATAAGGACCAGTGCAGTTCGCACAAAATGTATAACGGACGCACTACCCAAGGTTCACCTTTCCAGAAGTTAATCAGTGCAGTCTGCACAAAATGGTACTGCGGACCACAGTAGGGCATCACGGACCGCACAAAAACGACCGTGGTCCGCTCTGAGTGCCCAGTTTTGGCACTGAGTTAGGGTTCATGGGATTTTTGCTTTTAAGTCCAAATTTTCACCTAATAAGTGCCCCTAAATCATTTCCTAAACTAATAAAGTCCTCATGAATTCAAAATTTAACTATTCTAGCCTAGGAAATTGAAATAAATATGGGAGGAAGAAGAACAGAAGCTAAGAAAAACAAAAATTAAACAAAATTACAAAATTAAACAAGAAAAAGGAAGATTTTGTTACCAGATTATGAGATGAAGTGAAACTAATCAATGCCAAGCAAGTAATTACGATCAAATGCACCAGATGAACAGTATTAGTATGCTCTGAGAGTTAAAATTTCGAAAAGGGTAACAGGAAACCCTCAAAGTCTATTTATAGAAAAACTCCTAGGGCCCAGTCTCACCTATCAGTGCGGACCGCACAAAATGGACCGCGGTCCGCACTAAACAGTTTTGTTCAAGTTTGAGAAGGCAACACTCTGCGGTCTGCACAAAATGGACTGCGGCCGCAGAGAACCACCGCGGACCACACAAAATGTAGTGCGTCCATGGTGGAAAACCTTAGAGAGGCTTCATTTTACCCACACCAGTGCGGTCCGCACAAAATATACTGCGGTCTTGCACTGCATCAACATAACCCTATAACATCTCACAACCAGTTAGCCCAAAAATCAATCCTATACTTCAAAGAAAATCAAAGAAAGCAAGAAGAAAAACACATGGGTTGCCTCCCAAGAAGCACCTGATTTAACGTCGCGGCACGACGCAAGTTACCATCACATCATTTGAAATGAAGAAGTGCCACCACGTGGCTATCATCAATTTTCCCAAGATAATTCTTGACTCGATGCCCGTTAACTCTGAAGACTTCACCATTTTTATTTTTCAAATCAAGAGCACTAAAAGGGCTCACAAACACAACTTCAAATGGCCCACTCCATTTTAATTTAAGCTTTCCCGGAAACCGACATAACCGAGAGTTGAACAAGAGAACCAAATCACCTACTTTGAACTCTTTTCCATGAGCATATTTATCATGAAAGTACTTCATCTTGTCCTAATACAAGGACGAACTAGAGTAGACATGGAATCTAAATTCATCAAGTTCATTGAGCTGCTCTACACGAAGATTGGCTGCAACATCCCATTCAAGATTCAACTTCCTCAAAGCCCACATGGCCTTGTGTTCTAACTCAACCGGAAGATGGCAAGCTTCCCCAAACACCAACCGATACGGAGACATACCAATCAGGGTTTTGTAAGCCGTCCGATAAGCCCATAGAGCGTCATCCAACTTCTTCGACCAATCGGTCCTATTAGCATTGACCATCTTCGACAATATACTTTTGATTTCCTTGTTGGAGACTTCCACTTGACCATTTACTTGAGGATGATAGAGGGTAGAAACTTTGTGATTGACACCGTACTTAGAAAGCAACATGTTGAAAGCTCTATTGCAAAAGTGAGACCCCCAATCACTAATAATCGCACGAGGAGTGCCAAACCTTGTGAAAATGCTCTTCTTAAGAAATGCAACAACACTCCGGGCTTTATTGTTAGGAAAATCCACGGCTTCAACCAGTTTTGAGAAATAGTCAACCGCCACAAGAATGTAAGTATTCCCATAAGAGCTAACTAATGGACCCATGAAATCTATGCCCCAAACATCAAAGATATCCACTTCAAGAATGGTATTGAGAGGCATCTCATCCCTTTTAGAAATTCCACCCGCTATTTGGCATTCATCACACCTCTTCACAAAATCACCCGCATCTTTGAACAAGGTTGGCCAATAGAATCCACAACTAAGAACTTCGAGGCGGTCCTCACCCCACCGTGATGGCCACCATAGGGTGAAGAATGGCAAGCCTCTAAGATACTCAATTATTCTTCCTCTGGGACACATCTACGAATCACACCATCCGTGCAAAACTTGAACAAGTATGGCTCATCCCAATAGAAATCCAAACTATCCCGCTTGAGCTTCTTCCTTTGGTTAGAAGAGAGCTCACATGGGATTACTCCGGTCACAAGGTAATTGGCAATATCGACAAACCATGGCATATCATTCATTGATACCGCAAGGAGTTGTTCGTCGGGAAATGAATCATTGATCTCAAGGCCATCACAAGGCCTCCCCTCCTCCTCCAAACGGGATAAGTGGCCCGCCACTTGGTTCTCACTAACTTTCCGGTCCACAATTTCTAGATCAAACTCTTGAAGTAGTAACACTCATCTCATGAATCTTGCCTTGGAGTCTTTCTTTGACATCAAGTACCTAAAGGCGGCATGATCGGTGTGCACTATGACCTTGGCCCCCATAAGATATGGTCGAAACTTTTCCATTGCAAACACTATGGCCAACAACTCTTTTTCGGTAACCGTGTAGTTCCTTTGAGCCTCATTCATGGCCTTGCTTGTGTAGTACACTGGATGAAAAATCTTGTTAACCTTTTGACCCAAGACAGCCCCAACCGTAACGTCACTTGCGTCACACATGAGCTCGAAAGGCAAGCTCCAATTTGGTGCGGTAATGATTGGGGTAATGGTCAACTTAAGCTTGAGAAGCTTAAATGCTTGCATACATCCCTCATCGAACACAAACTTTTCATCCTTTTCTAGTAGCTTGCACAAGGGGTTTACCACCTTTGAAAAATCTTTTATAAACCTCCGATAGAACCCCGCGTGCCCAAGAAAACTCCTCACCCCCTTGACGGAAATGGGGGAGGAAGCCTTGAAATCACCTCTATCTTGGCTTTGTCAACTTCAATCCCACACTTTGAAATCTTGTGGCCCAACACTATGCCTTCCTCCACCATGAATTGGCATTTTTCCCAATTAAGTACGAGATTTATGTCTTCACATCGGGCCAAAATTCTATCCAAATTTCCCAAACACTCTTCAAATGAATTTCCAACCACACTGAAATCGTCCATGAAGACCTCCAGAATATCTTCCACCATGTCGGTGAAAATAGCCATCATGCATCGTTGGAATGTCGATGGGGCATTACACAACCCGAACGGCATCCGAGAGAAAGCGAAGGTTCCATATGAGCAGGTAAAGGTAGTCTTCTCCTGGTCCTCCGGAGCGATTAATATTTGATTATACCCCGAGTATCCATCCAAAAAGCAATAAAAGGCACGCCCCGCAAGGCGATCAAGAATTTGGTCAAGGAATGCCAATGGGAAGTGATCCTTGCGGATCACCTTGTTCAGCTTTCGGTAGCTTATGCATACCCTCCATCAGGTAACTGTCCGAGTGGGAATAAGTTCATTGTTGTCATTTGTCACCACAGTCATACCACCCTTTTCTGGTACATATTGCACCAGAGAAATCCATGAGCTATCGGAAATGGCGTACACAACCCCGACATCCAACCACTTGATCACTTATTTTTCACCACCTCTTGCATTGCCTCGTTCAATCTTCTTTGATGCTCCAAGGAAGGCTTTGCATCATCCTCCAAGATAATTTTGTGCATACAGAATGCGGGGCTTATTCCTCGAATGTCAGCCAAAGTCCATCCAATTTCCCTTTTTCGCCTTTGAAGCACTGCCAAAGTGGCCTCAACCTGCATGTTAGTTAAGAAATAAGAAAGAATAACTGGTAAAGTAGAATTTGAGCCCAAGAACTCATACCTGAGGTGTGGAGGCAGTGGTTTCAACTCCAACACCGGTGCTCCTCAATTGATGGTTTTGTTGGTGGAGTTTTTCGGTTTTCAAGATCCAAAGACAATTTTCTAGGCTCATAGGATTAAGAGCCCATCCCATGTAAGGCATTCACGCACTCCACTCTACTTGCATCATCATTGACATCAAGATTTAATAGCACGGCCTCAAGGGGGTCCTCCACGTTGATCATAGCACTGGTGTCATCCACAATCACAGTTGTGACAAGGTCTACAAATGAGCACACCTCGGTGCTATTGGGTTACTTCATAGATTTGCAAACATGAAAGACGACCTTTTCATCTCCCACTCGGAAAGTGAGCTCACCAGCTTCAACATCAACTAATGCCTTCCCCGTCGCAAGGAAAGGCCTCCCTAGAATGATAGGGACCTCATAGTCCACTTCACAGTCCAAAATCACAAAGTCGGCCGACAATATGAATTTGTCCACCCAGACAAGCACGCCATCAATAATGCCCAAAGGTCGCTTCATCGATCGATCTGCCATTTGTAACCTCATGGAAGTCGGTCTAGGTTGCCCAATACCCAAAGTTTTGAAAACTGAGTAAGGCATCAAATTGATACTAGCTCCCAAATCACATAGAGCCTTGGCAAAATTCGCACTCCCAATGGTGCAAGAAATTGTGAAAGCACCGGGATCTTCAAGCTTCGGGGCCATTGAATGCACTATAGCACTAACTTGGTGAGTCATCTTTATAGTTTCACAATCCATAGAACGCTTCTTTGTAACCAAGTCTTTCATGAATTTTGCATAGCCCGGTATTTGTTCAAATGCCTCCACCAAAGGCACATTAATAGATAAGCTATTCATCATATCAATGAACTTTTTAAACTGATTATCATTCTTTTGCTTCGCGAGCCTTTGAGGATAAGGTGGAGGTGACCTTGGAAAATGAGCCTTGGCTTTTGGCACAACCGGCTCCGGCATGTCAATTATGTGTTCCCTAGACGGGTTCACATCATTTTGAGTTTCTACCTCGACTTCTTGAATATCAATCCTTACTTCATTGTTCATATTTTCATCAACCACATCTTAAACTACCAAAGGGACTTCGTCATCTTGCAACTCAACATCATCATCCATTACTTGCTTTTGCTTAGAGGAATTCACATCACCGTCTCTGCCACTTCTTGTTGTAACTGCCATAACATGATTGTTCTCAACCTTTGGGTTCATTACCGTATCACTTGGTAGAGCACCCTTCGGGTGAGTATTCAATGACTGAGAGATTTGGCCTAATTGCACCTCCAAGTTTCGGATAGAGGTGTTGTGAGAAGTTAACTGTGCATAAGAATCCGCATTCTTCTTCATCATATGCTCGAACATCATTTCAAATCTACCCATATCATTACCCGAAGAACTAGGACCATGAGATGGAAATGGTGGTGGATTGTTCGGTTGTTGGTACATTGGGGGACTTTGAAAGCATTGCCCCCGGTTTCCTTGGTTTCTATTGTTCCATCCTCCTTGATTACTATTGCCACCCCAATTATTGTTATTACCATTCCAATTCCCTTGGCTACCATGATTGTTGTTCTGATTGCCCTAGTTGTTGTTTTGGTTGTTGTTCCCCCAATTACCACTGTTTTGTTGTTGATTGCCCCAATTGCCTTGAGGTCTCTACTATTGTTGGTTGGAAGAGTTGCCCCATTGGCCTTGATAGTTGTTTACATATTGAACCTTTTCACTTTGGTCATCATAAACATTATTTTGAAACTCATCACATCCATCATCAAATTGCTCATAATTCCCTTGGTTTTGTTACCTTCTTTGCCTTCTCTTGTTGACAAACATATTAACTCCTTCCATGGCATTCACTTGGCGAGGATTTTGGACTTGTTGCAACTGTGCCTTAGCCAACTGATTCATAGTAGTTTTAACTCCGCTATAGCTTGTCCATGGTCATGTAATTCCTTGTGCAAATGAATAACTGTAGGGTCACCTTGAGACACATTGGCTCTACTTTGCCATGAAGAAGAGGTGTCAGCCATCTCATCAAGTACATCGCATGCCTCATCATACAACAGCTTCATAAAGTTGCCCAGGCAAGTTGGTTCACTATTCATTGATTTGTTGTATTGATGCCCCGGTAGAAAGTTTGTGGGATCATAGCCTCGGTCATATTATTGTTGGGGCATTCCTTCACCATCGTTCTATACCACTCCCAAATCTCATGCAAAGGTTCCGTGGGCTCTTGCTTGAAAGCCAATATCTCATCTCGAAGTGACACCATATGCCCATTTGAAAAGAATTTAGCAATGAATTTATCCGCCATCTCATCCCAAGTTGTGATGGAATGGTTGGGAAGTCTTTCGAGCCAATCTAATACCTTCCCCCGAAGTGAGAATGGGAAGAGTCTCAACCTAAGAGCATCCTCGGACACATTCGTCTGTTTGTTCCCCCATCATGTATCCACGAACCCCTTGAGATATTTGTAGGCATTTTGATCCGCAGCGCCCATAAAGTACCCACATTACTCAAGTAAGGTCAACATCACATTGGTTATCTAAAAGTTGTCCGCCCGGATTCTGGGTGGGACAATAGCACTTGCATAACCCTGGTTCAGAAGTACTCTGGGAGCCACTCTTGGAGGTGGCTGAGGAGGGTCTGGAATATTGTCATTTAGATTAGCATTGGCATTGCGGCCTCTACGTTGTCCTTGAGGTACAAGAGGCACCTTATCTTGTTCAACATCATCTACCTCCTCCCCCACAAACATATTTCCAAGAGGGTCATTTGCATTGTTCAATGCCATTTTAGTACCTGAGTAGTGACACAAACAAGTAAGTAACAAAGAAGGAAAGAAGAACATTACACAAAAGTAACTAAATAGATAGCCAAAGCCGCTAGCTCCCCGGCAACGACGCCATAAAGCGATCGCAGCCAACTCCGCACCACTAATAAGTAGTGAGAGAGGGTCGCAATAGCCTTTACCCGATTTTGGGTCGGGATCGATATCCACAGAGAGCTAGAATTGGAATTGAGTGTTTATTTAGCCTAGGATTGCGTAGCGTTCCAAATTGCACTTCTCATAAATTTTGGGGTTTTCTTTTATAATTCTACTTTTAACAAACTACAAATTGCAAATTAAGCTAAGAGTTAAATGCTATGGGTTGCTCAAATATTATAAAAGCACTAGGGTAGTGGCATCCACCTAGGTGGTCAATTGACGGGTACTTGAAACTAAGGCCTATTGACATGATTGGGGAGTATGATATACCCGTTGCACTACTTTACCCACTCTACACCTCTCGGTGGTTCAAGTGATTTTGCCCAATTGACTTTCTCAAGACCAATGGGTATGCAAATTTGCTCAAGCAACTTAGGGTTCAAGTCGGGTATTACTCTCTCGAGGTTTAACCCTTTAATTGGGACTATCAATTCTCTTGAGTCCATCCCAATTCCTTGTTGGATCAATTTCAGAGACTTAGACTCTCTTTCTCAAGAAGAGCCCAAGTCAACATAGCACAAACTAGTATTTGCAACTGCTAATTCAGTAATTAAACCATGAAATTGACTCAAACAACAAACACCCATAGTCAATATAACCCTACATTGCAACACTCATCAATTGCTCACACTAAGGTTGAGCCACAACCCTAGCTAATGGGTCTAGCTACTCATACTTGAAGAGAAAAATAGAGAAATAGATGAAGATAAACATATATTAATTAATTACTAAGTTAAATACAAAGATTCAATGATGAAAACTAAGTAAAAATGCTCAAAATGGCTAAGAAGAGTCGTCTCACGAGCGTAGCTACTGTATTACAATCTCTGATACCCTAAAAATGGAAAAAGGAATTATTTATACTAAGCTGGAAAATCTGGACAAAAATGCCCTGCGGGGTTAGTGCAGACCGCACAAAATGGTGTGAGGCCGCACTAGGCTCTTGAACTTGAAAACTTGACTCTCTGAACTCAGGCTCCGCGGACTGCACAGAATGGACTGCGGTCGCGGAGGCTTCTAGTGCGGTCCGTACAAACTGGACCGCGGACTGCACAGGCTTGAAAGCTCCAACTCACCCTCTCTGAACCTTAGCTCTGCGGACCATACAAAATGGTAGTGCGACCGCATTGTCTTTAGTGCAGACCACACAAAACCTTCTGCGGCCGCACTGCCTTAATGCCTGAAATACCAGCTCTCTTAATCTCCCTAGTGCGGACCGCACAAAGTGTAGTGCAGCCGCACTAGGCCTGTTTTTCCTGAGTTTGTCTTGTCTTTGGTACTTGTGCAAGTTTCACTCCTTTTGAGATGATCTTTGATATCTTGTCACTTTGTTGATCAAACCTGCAATCAAGCACAACTTATGAGCCTTTTGGGACTATTTTGTATGAATTTATAATCAAAGCGTAAGTAAGAAGGAGTATAAAATGCGTCAAAATCCCTAGTTATCAACCGACACCTTGTAAGGCAGAGCTCCATTTCTCCACAAGTACAATAATATATATCTCTCTCTCTCTTTTCTTCTAAGTGGTTCATCTTCGTAGGCTCAAGACCTCTTTAGTATTTGTTATTTTCTTACTTGTTCTTCACCGTATCATTTAGTATTGGCAATATAGAGCCTTGCTTCATCATATCTCTAACTATTATCCCATCCCCGGACCTCCCCGATAGTCCGAGATCGATACCATTGGCAACCCGAGGTCCCATCGACCATCTCCGAGCTCGGGCAATAACCCCCTTTGGTTTGATTACTGTCTTGCCTTATCTCGCATTTTATCTTTATACTTCGCGCTCTTAGCATTAACACCTTTAACAACTAGCTTGGGAATAGATCACGTATTTTTAGCGTCCCATTTACAAATTTAATTGTTGTTACCATTTTCACGGTAAACATGGTTCGATCAAAGTATATTAGTCTAAGGTTTAAAGCCGGGTATAAGTACTTTGGTAAAGATTGATTGTTGACGAGGCTTGACAACCCAAGAGATTTGATCCTTGGAAAGAGATTGATTCTTTCCAAGAATAAGATAGCTAGTCGTTGCTCTTCCTTGATATTCTTCCTTCAACAGTTGTTTATAATGAAGGTTTGATCCTTGATTGTTGGTCCTTCCGAAATTAGCTGCTTAGCAATCTTTACAGGATCTTCGATCTTCTGGATATGATAGCCTTGATTAATGCCTTAAGTTTAAGCTTGCTTGATTCTTTCCATCGCAGTTGTCTGTAGTCTTTGCTGATTGATTTGCTGATTGATTTATTTCCTTAGGCATCCAGATTTGTTGATTGATTCATAATCTTTGCTGATTGATTTCTTTCCTTAAGCATCAAGATTGACTTCAGCGATCTTGTAGTATCTTCTTGATGCCTTATTCTTCTGTAATTGATTTCCTGCATAGATATATTATTTGTATCATTAAAACTAGATCTAACAATCTCCCCCTTTTTTGTGATGACAAAATAATATATAGGTGCAAACACCAGTTGACTTCCCTGTGTTTTACTCCCCCTCAATGTATGCAATTGACTAGTCCATGGTACTCCCCCTTAGTTCATGTAGTTGACTAGTCCATGGTTAGAGTCGACTCCTGCCAACAAACTGTACCTACAGATACAACATATACTTTTCTCCCCCTTTTTGGAATCATCAAAGAGGGAAGAAGCCAAGAACTAAATAGAATATATAGAATTAAACAGTAGAGTTATAGAGATTATCCAATGGCTGAGAAAACAGCCCAAAAAATAGCACAACAAAAAATAAATTATCCAATGGCTGAGAAAATAGCCCACAATCAGCACAACAAAAAAATATTGTATTAAACAACCACATTAACGGTGCATAAAATAAGTAAGGGTGTTGCAGATGGCCTCCTCCAATTTTTCAAAGCTAGCATTAGCTGAGATGCTCACTCTATCCAACCTATCATGAATTTCCCTGAAGACTTTGACTTCATTCTCCCTAACTCTGAGAACAACAACTCTAATTTTTGACACATCCGACCCTATTTCCTTGGAGATGGCATAAATGTTACCAATAGTAGACCGAGTGGCTGTGAGAAGATTTTTGATTTCAGAGAGTTGAGAGTCAATGGCACGAAGCTTGTCACCAAGATCAGGATTACCAAGACTGGGATGAGGAACAGAGGGTGAGGGTTTGGGCTCTATAGGAGCAGGTTTTGCTTCACTATCATGCTTCTTAACCCAGGAGCCCTTTACACTCACATATCCCATACTAGCAAAGGCTCTAGAATTGTAATACTTTGAAACAGTGACGAAGGGATAGTTGGTCAGTGAAATTTGATGAGCTTCCAGAATTTGAGTGATTGCCATGCCATAGGGTAGACTAGTGGGATCTTCAGTACTCTCGATCATGAAATTGATAACCCAGGAGGACATCTTGATTTTGAGTTTGGTCACAAGGCAGTAAACGAAGAAGGTGTCTCTTTGAGAGAAGGTTGAAAAGGAACCAGTACGGGGAAGCAAAGTAGTTGCTACAATGTGGGTCAGAACCCGAGTTTCAAAACTAACATCACTGGGACTTAACTAGTTTGGAATGGAGTCAGAGGGACACTCAGCAATACACTATTTGGCTTGGTCAATAGAAATTTCAAAATCATTAGGCCAGGTATTTTTAAAAAGTATAGGAAAACCAGAACAACGACACTGAAGGGGTGAATCAAACAGGGCACAATCAAGAACAATGCGTTTACCTAACACTAAGGATTCCAACCTATCAGGCTTACTAGAACGGAGATTGGCATAGAACATTTTTACCAGGGCTTCATATACCTTAGGAGGGGGAATAGAGAGGAACTTAACCCATCCTTGATGAACAAAGAGGTTTTTGACCTTGCAATTGAGGGCTTCCATGTCGTCAAGGTCGATAACCCTTCCATGAGCAATGGGCTTGTCCTTCAAAGCAATGAAAAAATCCCTATTTGGAGAATCCCAAAAGTTTAGGTCAGACTCGAGAGAGGCAGGAAAATCAACCTTGGATTTCTTTGGGGTAGAGGAAATATGGGGTTCTTCCATGGGTCGTTTACCTAGGTCTTTTTCTCTTAGAAGTTGAGAGTGTTCAGAGAAATCTCCCTGAGAAGAGACGAAACCCTCAGAGTGATCAGACCCTAGGTCTACTTGTTCTGGGGGCATAGATGGAGTTTTGCTCTGGAGCGAGTACTTTTTCTGGTAGAGGCAGAGGGATTTCTGGGATATTTGGCCATTGAAGGGAAGGGTTTTAATCGAAGCTTTGGAGAGGAGATAACAATGAAAGTGACTGAAAAGGGTTCTCCGCCTTAAGAAGAGAGTTTCTAACGGTTGAGTACAGAAAAGGAAAAGAAGCCAGTTGAAGGGAAGCAATGATTGGCTTTCCAACTTTGAACGATGAACTGATATGAAAGAAGAGAAAATAAAGGGAAAAACGGAGGCGTAATTAATGCATGAGTAAAGGACAATCATTACACCTGTAAAAAAAATCAACAATACATATAGGTCCTAAAGGTTATTAGTAAAGCAAGTAATACCAAGTAACTTTCTTAAATCACAAAATCTCTCATAATAAAGGCTTACTAAAATATCAGCTAACTAATCAGTAGTTCTAACAAAAGATATTTCTATGTCTCCCTTAAGAATATGATCTCTAATAAAATGATGCTTGATATCTATATGCCTTGCTCTCGATTGATGCACAGGATTTTTGGAAAGACGAATAGCACTAAAATTATCACAAAAAAATTGTATAGGATTAAACAAAAGCTCATAGTCACCCAGTTGATGAGACATCCACAGTAGTTGTGCGCATTGTCCAATAGCAATGTATTCAGCTTCAGTAGTAGACAATGCAACTGATGCTTGTTTTTTTTACTGTTCCAGGATATCAATGCCTTTCCCAATAATCGACATGTACCGCTTGTGCTTTTTCTATCATCCTTATCACCTGCAAGGTCAGTATCTAAAAAATGTTCTAATTTAAAAGAGTTAGAGCGAGGATACCATAGTCCATGAGATATAGTCCCAATGAGATATCGAATGATTCTTTTTACTACGGTCAAATGTAATTCCTTAGGAGCTGACTAAAACCTGGCACATTTACATACACTAAACATAATATCCGGTCGACTTCCTGTCAGGTACAGTAGTGATCCAATCATTCCACGATATTTAGTTTCATCAATAGGAATTCCCTATTCATCTTTGTCTAGATTTGTGGAAGGGCTCATTGGTGTGCCAATGGATTTTGCATTGCTCATACCATATTTTTGAATAAGTTCTTTTGTGTATTTGGTCTGACATATAAAAGTTCCTTCTTCAGATTGTTGAATTTGTAGTCCAAGGAAGAATATTAACTCTCCCATCATGCTCATTTCGAATTTACCTCTTGTGAAGCCATGATCAACAAGAAAGGAACTAAGTCTATCATACCAAGCACGTGGAACTTGCTTTAGCCCATACAACGCCTTAGTGAGCTTGTATGCGTGGTATGAGAACTTTGAATCTACAAACCCAGGTGGTTGTTTCACATATACTTCTTCCTCAATAAATTCATTCAAAAAGGCACTTTTCACATCCATTTAAAATAGCCTAAACCCTTTAATGATGCGTATGCCAGAAGAATTTGTATGAATTCCAAACGAGCTACTGGAGTGAAGGTTTCATCATAGTCGACTCCTTCCTGTTGTGAGTACCCCTGAGCAACTAGTCTGGCTTTATTTCTTACGACCTTTCCATCCTCGTTCAATTTATTTCTGAAAACCCACTTTGCTCCGATGACAGAAACATTTTCAGGTTTGGGTATCAGATTCCACACTTGATTCTTACTAAACTGATCTAACTCTTCCCGCATAGCTTGAACCCAACTTGAATCTTTTTGCGCTTTCTCTATCTTCTTTGGCTCAACCTGTGAGATTAATGCAATATTTGCTTTCTTTTTTAGAGCTCCTCTGGTTTTCATTCCTTCATTTGGATCCCCTATAATGAATTTTTGAGGATATTCAGGCTCGCTTATCCATTCATTTGGATGCACTACATTGGCAGTTGACTCGATTGGTTGATCTGGTATACTGCTGCTGATTTCACCAGTTGACTCTGTCGCAGCAGATATATCAGTCGACTCTTTAGATTTGCTTATCTCCTGAATTTCTTGAGCTTGATCTTCATCACCTACAATAATTCCTTTCTCGACCAAGGGATTATTTTCATCGAATATAACATTTACTGATTCTTCCACACATAATGTGAATTTAATTATAGACTCTAAAGATCTACTATTTAATGAGTAGCCTAGAAAAATACCTTCGTCACTTCTTGAATCGAATTTTCCATGATTATCCTTACCGTTATTGTAGATAAAACACTTACTTCCAAAGGGATGGAAGTAACTGATATTGAGACGTTTAACTTTCCATAATTCATATGGAGTCTTCTTCATAATAGGCCTTATGAGGCATCGGTTGAGAATGTGGCATGTTGTTCTTACACCTTCTGCCCAGAAGTGATTTGGCAGTGAATGATCTAGTAACATGGTTCTTGCCATATCTTGGATGGTTCTGTTCTTTCTTTCTACAACCCCATTCTGTTGTGGTGAGCATGGTGTAGAGAAATTATATGTGTATCCCTGATCATTACAGAAATCTTCAAATGCTCTACTTTCAAATTCTCCTCCATGGTCACTCTGAATTATTGAGATTAGATATCCCTTTTCTCCTTCAACCTTTTTGCAGAAAACTTCAAAATTTCTTAATGGTTCATCCTTATGAGATAAGAAAATTACCCAAGTGAAACGTAAATAATCATCAAAATAACAAAAGCATACCTCTTTCATCCTATACTAGCAGTTCTAGTAGGGCCAAATAAATCCATATGAAGTAATTGCAAAAGTTTAGAAGTAGATACTATATCTTTATTTTTGAAAGAGTTTCTGGCTTGCTTACCCATTTGACATGCATCACAGATATGAGTTCTAGAAAAATTTAGTTTGGGTAGACCAACAACTAACTCATGTTTGGACAATTTTTCTATCAAATGCATGCTAGCATGACCAAGTTTCCTATGCCACAACCATGGATCATCAGACATAGAAGTTAAGCAAATATGACCATCTATATTTTCAAAATCATCAAGAATATAAATATTTCCATACCTTTTTCCAGGAAAGACTATTTTACATGATTCGTCTTCAATAGCACAACCTGTTTTCTTACAATTTACCTCATATCCAAATATTGTGCCTTTTGAGTCATCCCCAAACTTCACACTTCCTCCATCAATTTTTGTAACTTTTTTGAACAGGTTTTTGTCGCCTGTCATATGACTGGAACACGCACTGTCTAGATACCATTTTCCTTTCCGGCTTATTCTGTGGTGTTCCTACAAAACAAAGTGATTACTTTCTTTTAGGTACCCAAGCTTGTCTGGGCTATGGAGGGTTAGTGTTACCAGATTCAGAATTGTTGTTGGGTTTCCAAACCCATCCTGAAACGTTTGCTTTACGAAAACGACAAAAGGAATATTTATGCTCACTTCTGTTGCAGTAATGACACGTAACTTCTGACCCACCTTTAGGTTTCATTAGTTTTAGTACTAGTCGACTTAGTTCTGGCTGGTCCTTTTCCAGTTGACTTGTAAGTTGTCTGGTTTGACCTAACAGAACTGTGACTGGTGGATTTGCGCATGCTATTGAGTTGCATTTGCAATTCCTCAAACTCTTCTTGAAGTACTTCTTTTTCGATTTCAGATACTTCATGTTTGAGTTTCCAGTCTTTAACTTCTTTAGTAAGTCTCTTAAGCTCATTCATTATTTTTGAGACTCTTTTAAAGTTTAATCGATAATATCCTGCAATTCATTGCATCTTTCACAGTTATAAGATCTTACCTCACTTGTTTCACCTCGTGCCATGAAATAATTTTCATTTTCTTCATCTGAAGTGTCCTCATCTGTCCAGCATCCTGAGGATTTGTTCATTTCATTTTCCAGAATCACATGAAGCAGAGATTTGCAATCTCTTCATGGTCTAAATTGTCCTCATCACTCCAGCTTTCGAAAGATTTGTTTTTGTTAAAGCCTCTAAAGATCTTCCTTTTCAGTTCTGGGCACTGAGCTTGAATGTGCCCAAATCTTCCACACTTATAGCACTTCCCATCATTCTTGTCCTGTTCGTTGTATTGTCTGGATTGTCTTGGTGGGATTCTTCCTTTCTTTGTATTCCGGAATCTTTTGATTAATCCATCCATGTTTCTTGATAGCATAGCAATCTCTTCTTGTAGAGCTTCAGAACATCATCAAATTTTTTTTCCAGCTATTTCAGTTGAGGTTTTGAATGCGACTATTTTCTTTTTTTCTTCTTGACTAGTCTTCTTGAGATGCGTCTTTTCAAAAGCTATGAGTTCTCCTCGTAGCTCATCATAAAATAATTTGTTTAGATCCTGAGATTCCAGTGTGAATACTTTGGTCTGCCAAGTGGTTGGCAAACTCCTAAGAATTTTTCTAACTTGATCACCACTGGTATAAGGCTTGCCAAATGCCTTTAGATCGCTAATTATTTTGCTAAACCTGGCAAACATCTCTTCAATAGATTCTCCTTCTTTTATTGAGAAGAGTTCGTAATCATGAATCGGCATGTTGATATGTGTTTCCTTTACTTTGTTGGTACCTTCATATGTGACCTCAAGCTTGTCCCACATTTCTTTGACTGTGTCACAACTTGAGATTTTCTCATATTCTTCACCACTTATAGCATTATGAAGCAAATTTCTCGCTTTATTGTTAACTTGTACCACTTCCATTTGCTCTTTTATATATGAATCTATATCTTCAGGATCAGCAAGTGGTGGAGTAGCAGTTGGTAGGGGATAGTTCCCATTTTTGATGACTCTCCAAACTTTGACATCATAGGCCTTAACAAAGATCTCCATCCGCACTTTCCAACGGGAGAAATATTGTCCATTGAAGTATGGTGGTCTAACTTGTGAAGTTCCTTCCTGAAAGAGAGCTCCTATGATAACTTGATTTGCCATGATCTTTTCTCACAAGTTGTTAAGTAAAAGTAGAATGTGAGCCTTGCTCTGATACTAATTGAAAGTACAAGGGGGGGTGAATTATATATTTTTAAACTTAATCTCTTATTAGTTGACTAGTTTGTCAATTAGTCGACTAGATGTAATGAGTTAACAGTTATAATGACAGAAAGTAAGATGTAGAAAGTAAGTGCAGGAATTAAAGACACCGGAATTTTATACTGGGTCAGATTCAATGTGAATTCTAGCTCAGTCCCATTGGGTTGCAAGAGAGTTCTCTTTAGTAAATGCGTTTCTCTGAGTACAGTGGAAATGAGTTGATAACTCAGTTCCTCTAACACTCGTTTCTTTTTGATACAATGCCTTACTAGTGTTGTACTCTCCTTTTTTCTCTAACTTGTTACACAGCAGATCTTAGAGAACTACAATGTTTGTTTGTAGTAGAAAAAAGAGAGGGTTTTTTGTTTCGATCAAAGTATATTAGTCTAAGGTTTAAAGTCGGGTATAAATACTTTGGTGAATATTGATTGTTGATGAGGCTTGACAACCCAAGAGATTTGATCCTTGATATTCTTCCGTTGCTCTTCCTTGATATTCTTCCTTCAACAGTTATTTATAGTGAAGGTTTGCTCCTTGATTGTTGGTCCTTCCGAAATTAGCCGCTTAGCAATCTTTACAGGATCTTCGATCTTCCGGATATGCTAGCCTTGATTAATGCCTTAAGTTTAGGCTTGCTTGATTCTTTCCATCGCAGTTTTCCGTAGTCTTTGCTGATTGATTTCTTTCCTTAGGCATCCAGATTTGCTGATTGATTTCTTTCATTAAGCATCAAGATTGACTTTAGCGATCTTGTAGTATCTTCTTGATTCCTTGTTCTTCTGTAATTGATTTCCTGCATAGATATATTATTTGCATCATTAAAACTAGATCTAACATGCTCGGCTTTGTCTTTACTAGAGAATACTGGGCGTTTCCTGGGCGAGTCCCAATTTGCTTAATTTTGCTTTCATTGGAGAATGTTATACGTTTCCTAGGTGAGTCCTAGTTTGCTTAATATTGCTTTCATTGGAGAATGTTGTACATTTTCTGGGTGAGTCCCAGTTCGCTTAATTTTGCTTTTATTGGAGAGTGTTTTTCGATAGTCGATCTGTACCAAGCCATTTATGTTATTTGTGATATGCTGTGGCTTAGAGGGTTTTGCTCGGTCATTACTTGCGAGATTGCATGCTGTGGAACCATTTTCTGGGGTGTTTTGGCAGCGTTGGTCCCCTGCTTGCATACCTATGCGAGTGCTCGCGTTCCTGTTTCGAACCAATCAAAAGAGTGAAGATAAACCCAAATGAAATTGTCTGTTACATCGGCCTAGCAAGCCGGTGAAAAGAGGAGAGACTTTGTAGGGTTACTTGCTCTGCCTAGTACTCGAACAATGGTTTTTGATTTCATGGCCACGTTTTAGCTTTTCCATTTAACTGCATCTAGACTTCCCGTGAGTTGAGCTTACCTCACCCGTTGGGTTACCGAGGCCGAGTCGCAGTCCGATATGCATATATAATAAGGGAAAAATGCCATCTTTATTTATAAATCATTAGCGTGTGTGTTACGAAAATAATGCAGGATATGCCCGATCTTCCAAAGGGTCATGCACTAGGTTATCATCCCATCCCAAAGGGCGGAAGTACAGGTTGGTATACAGGGTGAATACATCGTATGGGATCGCAGTCATGCCAAGCACATAGTGACCATGGATCTATTTCACTAGCACATATGACTTGCTAAACCCACTGTTACGAGTGGGGCATGGTTCTCGAATAGACATCAGTCATAATTTTTCTTTTGTGTAGGGATCTAACCTAGATTGATAAGGTGGTTTCAAAAACTTATCTGTCATTTTTTTTTCAAGTTGGTGTTGTCACCAAGATGGTAAGGTTGTAGCAGTCTGAAAGTAATATTTGGTTGGTTCTAGATCTAAAGGAAACTAAAGAATTTGGATAAGAAATCCCATCATACGGCGCCAAATTGTTCAACCAAAAAAGTGTTAAACCTTTTAGTTAAACTAATTAATAGAGAGATGGAGGGTAAATCTTAGCCAAATATAATTAACTCTAGATCCAAACATATTGAGTACAAAAATCGAAGAAGACCAAGCTTGTATAATATTTCATAAGATGAATAACAGATATCAAATATAAATGATAAGCTTACATCTTTGATATGCTTGCACCATACTCGTAAGAGCACATAAGGAAAAGAGTGAAAGTTGTTGATAACTAAGCGATCTATCTTTGTTAATTCGATATTGATGATTATAAAAAGTTGTTGCCAAATCTGGTCTGAGGTTTGTTGTTGAGGATCTCCTCTTGTTCTCATCTTTGATACATTGCTCCTCTCTTTTTTGGAATTGGATCCCCCTCTTGCCTTCTCCTTTCATATATATGACTACACTTATAAGTGTAGTATTAATTGATACTCTAAATTGTGCATGGGCAGTCTTCTTAAAGGTGTAGTCAGAAATTACCAACAAAAAAAAGGGTGTAGTCAGAACATTATAAAGTTATGTCTTTTCGATAATAATTTAATTTTCTCTATTCTAGCACGTAATACTAATAACTTATATCAACCGACCTGATGTTTGGAAATAAATATTTAAACGCACAAGTGTTTTTCTTTACTAGATCAAGCTTTCAATCTTGCCAGATATAACTGGAACATCCATTTTTTTTTTTTTTTGCCGTTTCAGACATGCATAATTGCATTTCATGTCCGAAAGCAACACTTAATTACTCTATAAGTCCCAATCATTCTTGAATTAGCTTGCACATCAGATGACGTAATTAACTCCCACATTTTTTTTCCAGTTTTCTAATTGAACCCAACATTTTTTTAACATATCGTCTAGTATACTAATTATGTTTCATTTACTTAATAGGCAATTAGCTCCTTGCCTAAAACGGCAAGTTTTCTCATTTTAAACTGTAGATGATATTAGGCTTTGTTGACAACTGACCTCTGCCTTTGAAGAATAAATAAATATTAAGAATGAATAAAGAAAATTAATACAAAAAAATTACTTATAGCTTAAGGAAGGAAAATGACACTGAAAGGCATGGTGAGTGGACCACGTGAAGCATCCCTATCATAAGACTTTTTACAACCACGTTAATTATCCACCTTGTGTTAACATCAATAGTATATTATATACTTCAACTTTGAGACAAGAAAGAAACGTGATCAAATTCACCAATAAAACTTTATTCAAGTATAGCACAAAAGCGATACCAGGCCAGTAGTATTGGAGTAGTTAGCAAATTCGACAACTTTGTCGGTCTTGATATTATTGGATCAAATAAATTTAAATAACTTATTGGAATATATACGCATAGAAATATTGACTAACTGTAAATCACTCTTGTCGATTACATAAAAATATATTTTCCTTCACAATTTAAATTTTTAGATGAGAGGATAATACGTCAACATATATGATATTAAAATAGATAGAGGTCCTGGGCAGGGACGGAGCTAGCCTTTGAGTTACGGGTTCGACCGAACTAGTAACTTTATGTCAGACCCTATATTTATTTTAACAAATTAATTAAATACGTACAAATTATTAATTTGAAACTTAATTACTTAAAGGACTGAAATCTCAAACCCATAAACTTCAAATTCTAGCTCGCATCTGGTCCTGGATTTGAGTGAGTTACCACCATCCAATCCATTATCAAAAAAGTCTCCACGTGCTCGGCACATTTAATAGAATCAAGCCTTTGTGTACGTGGGAGGCGTGTTAAACACATACTTAAACAAATTAAAGCGTGTTCTTATAAACAACTTAAACTTTTAGATGAGTGATCGTGCCCAACTATGCCTTATAAAAAGGACACGCGGACGCTGCAAATATAATCTGAATATTTAGCCCAGAGTTAAACCCACAAGGAATTAACCTATCAATTACTCTTGTTAGACTCACTAAATTCCGCGGAATCAACTTCCCAAACGTTTTGAATAATAATTGAGGATATTTCTATTAACTATAACTGACTGCAATTAAGTAGCTAAAGACTAACTATGATTAAGTTGTAAACAATTAAGAGAAGGATCTAAGGTTGTGATTTCCCCTATTGATGGAATCCCTTCCGGTTATGTTTCATATAGATTTGCATAATCAACTCTATCGATCATGAGCACTCTTATTACCGTAAATCTCTCCCGAGTAATTACGACAATTTATTAAACGCACTCTCCCGAGCTACGCTAGCTGGCCTTGATTACAACTCACTTTAGATCACACCCAAGGCTTCGTTATCCCTAATCCCGCCTTTAAACCCTTGGTTATTGATCCCTCATATACTTTGGGAGTGGTGATGTTCAACAACTACCTAAATATGCACTCTCTCCCGAGTAATACATACTAAATAGGCACAACTAATTGAGGATCCTATCCATTAACTACAACAAGAACGTAGTTGAACAAATAGAGATTAAATTGGGCAAACTATATTAATATGACAAGAAGTTCATCCTCAACAGGTTTCATCAAAACCCTAGACTAAGGAATTAGCTACTCATAGCAAAGCAAGATAAAACTACAAAAGTATTCATAATGTGCAATAGAAATAACAAAGAGAAGATTGAAAAACTCTAATGGTTGATTGCTCTTCTCACACTTGTTCTCGCCTCCAAATCAGTCTAAAAACAAGCTTTCGTTTGCTTGGGCGAGTTTGTTGAGTTTATAAGGGGTTAGGATAAGTTTCCCCCGATTTACACTTTAGTCCCACAATTTCTGGGCAGTTACATAGTCGACCACGGCCAAGGCAGAATGCGGTGCGACCGCGGTGAAACACAAACATTCTGCCTCGCTTTCTTGGCCTACCGCGGTCCAGCCGCAGTCGCGGTGGCCTTCAGCCCAGTCCTTCTTTACCTCTTCCTTGCTTAATTTCGTTTGGGTGCTTCTTGATTGGCCTTTTATCCACATTATTGACTCCAAAATACTCCAAAGGCTCTTCCTAACTTGGATTAATCCCTGCGAAGCAAAAGAACACGAATTAGAGCATCTTGTTATCATTTAGCCTTTAAAACAACAATAAAGCATGGTACATTTAGAGTGTAAATATCGTCTATATAGCCTATTATCAACACCCCACACTTAAATCGTTGCTAGTCCTCGAGCAATCCATTACACTCTATAAAGGCTCATTCCCTAAGCTTTTCCCTTAACGTCCCACACCAAGAATAACTCACCAAAGTTGCGCCTAGTAGTGAACAATCTTTGCCTCAAAAGTCGACTCTCACGTGCCGTGCAATATTCGTACTTACTCAAACTACTCTATACAGAAGTCAAGACTTACCTTTCTTTCGTGAATCACATGCCCTCACATCACACAAGAGAGTAGTTCCACAAATGATAATATTAAGAATAATTAGGAACTCAGATAGACAAAATTCGTTCACTCTCAAAAAGAACATTCACATGCCACAAAGATGCACCATAGGCTTGCCCGTAGTGTACTACTCTACTAATCGAGCCCATTCAGTCTAAGTTCAATTCAGATTTCACTTGGTTTTAATGTAGGCTAAGGGACGGGTAGGATATATTTGTATATAATTACTAACCTTCCTAAGCACTTTTAATACAATCACATTAACCTTCAAACCATACTTATGTCAACCAAACCTTCCACATCATTTTTATCTATAACATCCCACTCCATTAGGTGCAATTATATCAAGTCACCACTTATCAACTACTACATTTACTCATTCTCTTTTTTTTTAAGTAGTGCTTATTCTTTTACTTTTCCAAAAATTGCACATTTCCTCTATTTCATCGGTTCCACTCAAAAACCAAACCACCACCCCACACTTTAACTTTTGCATATTTCCATACCATTCAAGTGCTCATTGGAGGTAAAGGGGTTCAAACAAATGGGCCATTCAAACATTTGGGTAAGGTTCGCAATGTGGTTGCCAAAGAAACAGGCTTATAGACTCAATAGGGTTGACTACGATGTATCAAATTTAGGTGGGTCTACTTTATATATCTGGCTTAACAAAGAAATGCCTATATCACTTCTACGGCTGAATAAAGCTACTATTTTGCTTTGCAAACACACGGGGCAAGTTCTAGGCATCAAATGTAAAGCATAGAATATAGTACAACTCACACACACATGACATATGACTCACTCCAGATTGGCTCATCAAGACATTCTCGTTTGAGTATTCAAGTCAATTACAAACATACAATTTAAGGCACTTTAGCAAGAATCTACCACTGAGACTAAGCGTTACACTCTAATGTCTACTATGTTCAGGTGTATCAACACCAAGGGTTTCTCTTTCTATTTCAGCTCGTAGCCCATCAATACTAACTAAAAACTAAAAACAAAATAAACAAAAACTACCTACACCCGGTTCAAGCTAAACCCTTGAAAAAGAACCGTGGCCTAAAGAAAAACCAAGGGGGAGTTACTATACTACCTAAAACAAAAAATTCTTTTTGGTATTTTCTCTAGACATACTTCTCTCAAGAACTATCTAAAAGATCCGTCATCAAGAAGAGTCACCATATTCCTGTTTTTTTTTTTTTTTGTTCGACTTGTATCCCTCAAGAGACCTATCGAGAGGTGTCCATCTTCGGGCCAAATCAAAATTTACTAATATAAACCAACAATACCAAACAAACAAACAAAACAACATCATGTAAAGTTATACAATTTTTACAACAACAACCATCCCCCACCCCACACTTTAAACTTTGGCACGTCCCCATGTCAACAAATATAAAGCATAGTAAGGTAAGGGGACTTCCCTGATGCTCAATCCTGATCTGAGACGGTGCTAGGATCGAGGTTACACGCTCGTCCTAATGCTCGGAGCCCTCCCATGATCTTTTTCTCTAACTTGACCTGTTGAGTAGACAAATTGTCAACTTTGGTTCCCAGGTTAGTGACAGAAGTGCAGAGCCAGCCATTTCTTGCTCCAGGGCTATCATACGGGCACTTCGGCGGTCTTGTGATGAGCCCACCTCATCAGCTCTCATCTGTGGTGGGGCAGCAACATCCTCATCAGATTTATCATCATCCTCAACCATCACTACCGGCTCTCTCCCAACTGTGATTTTTCTAGCCAAACACGGGGCTTTCAATGGCAATTTCCCATCAACTCTAGGATTTTCAGGGACTCGTGCAGCACGGCACAACTTGGTAACCAGAGAGGGGAAGTAAAATCCTTTGGGTACATCTGGGGAGCGAATGAATATCTCATCATGGAAGAGCTTGGCGACATCAAAATCCTGGTGGGTCATAAAACAGTAGATAGCCGCTGCTCGTGGCCCAATGACATCAGTCGTGTTATTGGAGGGTAGCAGACGGTTGTTGATAATTATGAGCCAACACTTAGCCTCCCAATTGAGAGAATGTGAGTTTAATATGATCCGGTGTTTTATCCATATATGCTCCCTGTCAGGCACACATATTGCTTCAAGAATCGGTGCCCACCAAATAGTTGGGCGATGATAAGCAATGTAAGTATCTCTATCCCCAGTGAATACAGGCAGCCGGTACACTCGGCGGATGGCCTCAAGGGATGCATTTACCCGGGTGTTTCGAACTGTGACCACCCAATTCTCATGCTCCGGGCAGTTAGCATAGAATTCCCTAACCATCTATACATTCGCCTCCACCGGTTCATCAAAGAAGATGTCCAGCTGACACCTCCTCAACTCAGCAAAGATATGTGGGCATTCCACTTGCAAGTCTTGCCGGTCAATATGCACTTCAGGTAACAATTTGTTGGATGCCTTGGCATTATACCTGTCCTCAGCAGGTTTGGAGACAAACCTAGCGTGGTCAAACTGTTCCACACTAGCTTGAACTCGAGCTCTAGAAGAACTGCCCGATCCACTAGCGGAGGACCCTTGGTACGTCTCTTCCTGGATGGATGCATTGTACCTGCCAAAATAGAGTCTCCTATTAGTGAGTGTTTGAGTTGTGTGAACCCTGGGTGGTTACTCAGACTTCACCACTACCATGGTCACATATAGCCTTTACAACTCTATTGGGGCAATTTTACAAACACCTTGTGAGCAAAGTTCTATCCTAACATACCTAGCCCCATGTAAACATCAATTCTTCCCCCAATTCACTATTCTTACTTCACCATTCCACCCCACCACAATTAATTTTTTTACACACACAATCATACACTTTTCTACCACATTGTGCACACACTTCACTACAACATTGTGCACATAACCCATTAAAAAGCAGAAAAGAAAATCAAAAGAAAAAAGCTACTATAAATACTACACAATTAAAGCATTGAACTTGCATAAAACTAAAACAAATATACAAGAGAAGAGAGAGAAAGAAGGTTGACATACCTGGATGTAGGAGAGGGTGAGAGGAATGGAGGTTGGGGAGATGAGTGTATGTGTCAGAGAGAGATAAAGAAGAATAAGAAGAAGAAGAAGAAGAAGAAGAAGAAGAAGAGAGGAGAGAAGATGTTAGGGTTAGAGAGAGAGAGGTAATGGGGAAAGTAAGGGGGGAGGGGGCGTTTCTTTTAATTTTATTGGGGGGGGGGGAATTAGAAAACAAAAGAAAAGAAAAAGAAAAAAATGAAATTAAACTTACCTGGGCGACGGAAAGTCACGAATCACCGCAGTCGACCGCGGTGAATAAATAGGCGAGAGGCAGAATACTTACGTTTTACCACGGTCGCGGTGGATCACATAAGACTGAGGCAGAATACTTCTCTTTTGCCACGGTCGAGTCGCGGTCGCGGTCACGAGGATTTTTTTTCATAAAAGGGTATATAAGAGAACAAAAACAACAACATTCATGGGTTGCCTCCCACACATCACTTGATTTAATGTCGTGGCACGACGTAGATAAGCGTATTTAAGGTTCGCTCGACCTCTGAGGTTCAGTCAGGTGGATCTCTGTCACTTCCTTTGGTTCATTCATGCCCGCATATATTTTTATCTCTGCCCATTGACTCTAAATGTACGAGAGTCTTTCTCTACGACAAACTCTATAGCCCCTGAAGGGAATACTTCGACCACTCGAAATGGTCTAGACCATCGTGACTTGAGCTTACCTGGAAATAACCTTAATCTTGAGTTATAGAGCAATACCATGTCCCCGGGCTTAAAATTTTGCTCCACAATATTCTTGTCGTGCAACCTCTTCATTCTTTCCTTGTACAACCTTGTGCTCTAAAAAGCAAGATATCTAAACTCGTCGAGCTCATGCAATTCTATAATTCTCGTTGTGCCCACAGCCTCGATGTCTAGATTCAGCTGTTTCAGTGCCCACCAAGCTTTATGTTCAAGTTCCACTAGCAAGTGGTGGGCCTTCCCAAACACCAACTTATATGGTAACATACCAATCGGTGTTTTAAAAGCAGTTCTATAGGCCCAGAGTGCATCGTCTAGATTTTTCGCCCAATTATTACTTGTGGCATTCACAGTCTTGGTTAGCACACTCTTTATCTCTCTGTTTGACACTTCAACCTGTCCACTGGTCTGACGATAATATGGGGTTGCCACCTTGTGTCGCACATCATACTTCGCTAGCAATTTCTCGAAGGCTCGATTGCAGAAGTGAGTGCCTTCGTCACTGATAATGGCTCTCGGGGTCCCAAACGGGTGAATATATTCTTCTTCAAAAATCCCACCACCATTCTTGCATCGTTGGTGGGAAATGTTGTAGCTTCCACCCATTTGGACACGTAATATACAGCAACAAGTATGTACTTATTTCCAAAGGAGCTGACGAAGAGGCCCATGAAGTCAATCCCCCAAACATCGAACACTTCAACCTCTTGAATTGGGTTTATGGGCATCTCATGGCGACGGGAAATGTTCCCGATTTGCTGACATTCATCAAAGCCCTTCACCCATTAATGTGCATCCTTAAATACTGTTGGCCAGAAGAACCTGGCCTCTAGCACTTTCGCGGTCGTCCTGACTCCTCCAAAATGCCCTCCATAAGCCGATGCATGACATGCCTGCAAAACAGAAGATTGTTCTATCTCGGGGACACACCTCCGGATCATATTGTCAACACATATTTGAAACAGGTAAGGTTCATCCCAATAATACATGTGGCAGTCACGATAAAACTTTTTCTTTTGAACAGAGGAAAGGTCATAGGGAACTATACCGCTTGCCATGTAATTTTCAAAGTCTGCATACCATGGCACTTCCTCAAGGTTGTAGCGAGCAGCTGCTCGTCTGGAAAGGTTTCTAGAATATCCTCAACCTCAACTGAGTTTTTAGCTCCCTCAAGTCTTGATAGATAATCAATGACTTGGTTTTCTGTGCCCTTATGGTCACGAATTTCGAGGTCGAACTCTTGCAGTAACAACACCTAATGAATCAGGCGCTGTTTAGACTCCTTCTTATCAATCAAGTACCTGAGAGCTGCATGATTAGTGTATACAATTACCTTAGAGCCAATCAGGTATGATTTGAACTTGTCAAATGCAAACACCATAGCCAGCATCTCCTTTTCAGTCATAGTGTAGTTCAGTTGGGCTCCACTCAGTGTTCTACTGGCATAGTAGATTGGGTGTATTAGCTTGTCTTTCGGCTGTCCCAGCACTGCCCCCACGGCATAGTCACTGGCGTCACACATGATTTCTAATGGTTGCTCCCAGTCGGGGGCGACAATGATGGGTGTGTGACTAGCCTTTTTTTCAACTCCTCGAATGCTACCCTGCAATCATCAGAAAACAAGAAGGGGTGATCTTTTTCTAACAACTTACAAAGAGGGTTGGCAATTTTTTAGAAGTCTCTTATGAATCTCCGGTAGAAACCGGCATGCCCGAAGAAGCTCCTGATTGCCTTGACTGAAGTGGGAGGTGGCAGCTTTGCTATCACGTCAACTTTAGCATGGTCCACCTCGATTCCCTTGCTTGATACCCGGTGTCCCAAGACTATTCCCTCTTGTACCATGAAATGGCACTTCTCCCAGTTAAGTACCAGGTTAGTCTCAATACATCTTTTCAGCACACGGGTCAGATTTCTAAGGCACTCATCGAATGAGTTTCCCACCACTAAGAAGTCATCCATGAAAACCTCCATTATGTCCTCAACCATGTAAGTGAATATGGCCATCATGCACCTTTGGAATATGGCGGGTGCATTGCATAGGCCAAAGGGCATCCTCCGAAAAGATAAATGCCATATGGGCAAGTGAAAGAGGTTTTCTCTCTGTCTTCTGGTGCAATGGAGATCTGATTGTACCCTGAGTACCCATCCAGAAAACAAAAGTAAGACCTCCCTGCCAATCTGTCTAGCATCTGATCAATGAAGGAAAGTGGGAAGTGGTCTTTCCGGGTGGCCAGATTTAATTTTCTGTAGTCCATGCAAATTCTCCAACCTGTGACGGTTCTTGTAGAGATCAGCTCATTGTTATCATTTTTGACCATCGTCATCCCACGCTTCTTAGGAACACATTGCACCGGGCTAACCTAATTGCTGTCAGAGATTGGGAAAATGATTCCCACATACAACCACGTTATCACTTCTTTCTTCACCACTTCTTTCATGTTGGGGTTCAGCCTTCATTGGTGTTCCCTAAAAGGTTTGTGTCCCTCTTCTAGCAGAATTTTATGCATACAATAGGCTGGGATGATCCCCTTAATGTCTGCCAATGGTCCACCCAATGGCAGTCTTGCACTCCTTAAGTGCCTACAAAAGTTGTTGTGCCTGCACATATAACAAACTAGATGTAAAATAATAACATGTAATGTGGAGTTAGGTCCTATGAACTCATACCTGAGATGGGCGGGTAGTGGCTTCAATTCCAGCTTTTGTGGTTCTTCGATGGATGGCTTAGCTGGAGGAGTTTCTCTGTTTTCTAAGTGCAGGGGCTCAAATTCAAGAGTTCTATCCTAAAACCCTTTGCCCTCTAAATCCAACACCCATTCTGTCAGTTCTTCCCCATTTACCTCATCTACTAGACATGCAGCAAGAGGGTCCTTAATAGTTAGCGTCTCATCATCAGCTTCTACGATTACATCCACAACATCAATAAGAGAACAATTGACGAATTCACTTGGTCGCCTCATAGATTTCTGCACATTGAATGTTATCTCCTCATTGTTCAACCTCATCTTGAGCTCCCCAGTCTCACAATCAATGAGAGCTCTCCTAGTGGCCAAGAACAACCTTCCCAAAATTATGGGAATTTCATCATCTACCTTGCAATCTAGAATCACAAAATCTGCAGGGAACACAAATTTCCCTACCTGAATCAACACATCATCCAAGATACCAGAGGGTCTTTTGACGGTCTTGTCAGCCAACTGCAACAACATGGAAGTGGGTCTAGCTCTCCCAATCCCCAACCTCTTATAGATCGCCAGGGGCATAAGATTTATGCTAGCCCCTAAGTCATAAAGTGCTTTGGCGAAAGCAAAGTTACCAATGGTGTAGGGAATTGTGAAACTCCCTAGGTCAGACAACTTCTCAGCAATTGATCTAGTCACTACCGCACTGCAAGTCTGAGTAAGAGACATCGTGGCCAAGTCTTGGAAATCAAATTTTCGGGACATCAAGTCCTTCATCATTTTTGCATAACCAGGCATCTCCTCAAAGCATTAATCAATGGAATATTTACCTGGATTTGTTTCAGCATCTCCAAGAATTTCTTGTATTGTTCCTCTTTTTGGTACTTGGCCAGCCTCTATGGGAATGGTGCAGGAGTTCTCTTCTTCGCAATGATATGGGTATTTTATTTGTCAGCTACCACCTCAACTACCAGTTCCTAGGCTGTCTCAGCTTCTCTCTTAGCCTCAATCTGTGTGTTATGTTCTTCCTGGGCAGGATGTACTATCACCTCTGTCAGTTTGTTGACTCATCTAGCTCAATGGGCACTAGTATAAGTGTCTCAGCTTGTCTGCTTTCTCGAGCCCTATCTTGTTCCAAGTCTAAGTCTCTTCCATTACGTAGACTCACTGCCATCAGCTGCTTCGAGCCTTGCTCTTTTGGATTTACCTGTGTGTCTGCAGGCAATGTCCCAAGAGGATGATTATTCAAGGACATCGAAATTTGGCCCATTTGCACTTCAATATTCTTAATAGTCGACTCATGTGCATCTACTCTTTCACTCATCTTTGAATTTGACCCAATAACCTGCTGCATCATTGCCTCGAGTCTAGCTAACTCATCTTCCTACCTTTCACCATGCTATTGCTGAGGAGGATGATAACCCTGCTGCTGATTTTGATTATTATATCCCTGAGGCCTTTGGTAAGTCACCATATTATTGAGAGGTCTCATACCTCCCATATTTCCATTGTTGAGATGTGGCTGGACTGGCCTATATGGCTGATTTTGTTGGCCCCAATTTTGACCACCCTATATCTGGCCTCCATAATTAGACACATAATTCATGTCCTCAGGGTAGTGATGATGATCACTTGCTGCATTCCACGGGTTACCAATTGGCTGACTAATGCAAGATGTGCATAAGCCCCCATTGGTAGTATCTACAATGTGTACCTGTTGCTTCTGCCCTAACTCTTCCACTTTTTTGTGAGTATACTCATATGTGTCATTAATGTGGCCATGTTTTCAGCAAGAGTGTTGGATGGATCTAAGGGCACTAAGTGAACCACTGGAATGATAGGTGCATTCCTGGTTGTCCACTCTGAATTCTGTGCCACTTTGTCAAGTAGACTCTGGATTTCTCTCCATGTTTTGCTCAAAAATGCTCCACCAGCTGAAGCATCAACATTATCTTTCACGCCATCTGCCAAACCCATGTAAAACCACTACCCCAACATCTGATCTGGAATACTGTGGCGCGGACATATAACCAGCATCCCCTTGAATCGTTCCCATGTTTCTTGCAGTGTCTCCATTAGTCTCTTTTTGAAACTCAGAATTTCATCAATTTGTTGAGAAGTCTTGTTGGGTGGATGAAATTTGTTCACAAATTGCTTGACTAACTCCTCCCAAGTCGTTATGGAATTAATGGGGAGCGAGTTTAGCCAGGTCTGGGCAGCTCCTGTCACTGAGAATGGAAATAACAACAACTTTATTGCTTCCTGAGTTACGTTGGGCTGCCTTTGAGTTTTGCATATTGACAGAAAATTCTTCAAGTGATATTGAGGATCTTCGATTTGTGACACCGAGAATAGTCCATTGTTTTGCAATACGTACATCATGTTGTTCGTGATTTGAAACGATTCAGTCTATATCTGTGGGACTAAAATCGTTGGGCCAAGTTCTCTGCTGTGGGTTATGCCCAGTCATATAGAGCAGCCTCTGGTACAAGAGGTGCCACTGCCGCTAATGGCGCAGCTGGGTCTACTACGTGATCCCCCATGTCTGGTTCAAATTGGTCAGTTGTTTGTTTTTTCGATTGGCCCGATTCAAAGCCTTGAAAACTTTCTCTGGATCTGATAATACTTCAAATACTTTACCAGTTCTCGAAGAGTTTCTAGGTATGCACTCGTACAACCAAGTCAACAAACGTTAAAATTTCAATGTATGGATTGGATATAGAGAAAATTGACTACACTAAGAATTTTTGTACTTCTTTCAATTATATTTGATAACACCGTTAATTCCCTGACAACGGCACTAAAATTTGATCACGCCCAACTATGCATTATAAAAAGGACATGCGGACGCTGCAAATATAATATGAGTATTTAGCCCAGAGTCGAACCCACAAGGAATTAACCTATCAATTACTCTTGTTAGACTCACTAAATTCTACGGAATCAACTTCCCAAATGTTTTGAATAATAATTGAGGATATTTCTATTAACTATAACTGATTGCAATTAAGTAGATAAAGACTAACTATGATTAAGTTGTAAACAATTAAGAGAATGATCTAAGGTTGTGATTTCCCCTATTGATGGAATCCCTTACGGTTATGTTTCATATAGATTTGCATAATCATCTCTATCGATCATGAGCACTCTTATTACCGTAAATCTCTCCCAAGTAATTACGACAATTTACTAAATGCACTCTCCCGAGCTATGCTAGCTGGTCTTGATTACAGCTCACTTTAGATCACACCCAAGACTTTGTTATCCCTAATCTCGCCTTTAAACCCTCGGTTATTGATACCTCATATACTTTGGGAGTGGTAATGTTCAACAACTACCTAAATATACACTCTCTCCCGAGTAATACATACTAAATAGGCACAACTAATTGAGAATCCTATCAATCAACTACAACAAGAACGTAGTTGAACAAATAGAGATTAAAATGGGCAAACTATATTAATATAACAAGAAGTTCATCCTCAACAGGTTCCATCAAAAACCCTAGACTAAGGAATTAGCTACTCATAGCAAAGCAAGATACAACTACAAAAGTATTCATAATGTGCAATTGAAATAACAAAGAGAAGATTGAAAAACTCTAATGGTTGATTGCTCTTCTCACACTTGTTATCGCCTCCAAATCAGTCTAAAAACAAGCTTCCCTTTGCTTGGGCGAGTTTGTTGAGTTTATAAGGGGCTAGGATAAGTTTCCCCCGATTTACACTTTAGTCCAACAATTTCTGGGCAATTACACAGTCGACCAGGGCCGTGGCAGAACACGGCGCGACCGGGGTGAACCACAAACATTCTGCCTCGCTTTCTTGGCCTACCGCGGTCGCGGTGACCTCCATCCCTGTCCTCCTTTGCCTCTTCCTTGCTTAATTTTGTTTGGGTGCTTCTTGATTGGCTTTTATCCATATTATTGACTCCAAAACACTCCATAGGCTCTTTCTAACTTGGATTAGTCCCTGCGAAGCAAAAGAACACCAATTAGAGTATCTTGTTATCATTTAGCCTGTAAAACAACAATAAAGAATGGTACATTTAGAGTGTAAATATCGTCTATATAGCCTATTATCAATGAGATTATAGTTACATACCTGAACAACTACGCCAGACTCAGCTAGCTTCCCTTATTCTCCCCTCTATTATATAAAGAAAGATTTACACATGTCTTTTGGTCCTTGCTTGATACTTAATTCTAAATAGGATAGCTGAAACATAGAGAATTGTTTTCCATTTTTTTCTGGATGACCAACTCGGTTGTTAATTGGTCTTTTCTGAAGATTTTGATGTGATAGTTGTTTCTAAAACAATAAATATGCGTCAGATTAATTGGTTATCTGTTTTATGTAATTTTTTGGGCGCATAATTAATAGGGTTAGAGATATGAAGACAATTATGAAACGACAAAGGTAGGTACATTATACAAAATAAGGACATGAGGTTGTTGGCAATGGACATAATAAGGTGAGAACAGGCTGCAGACAACTTAGACAAAATTTGCTACTCATTTCTTTCTCCTCCTAAAGTCCACGATTTTAAGAGGGTTGGATTAAAGTGATAGCATTTCTGTCTTCAAGCTTCCACCAAACTGGCCATGACTTCTGGTGTATCATTGGTTCCCTTAACTAAGTTGGTTCAACTTGCTTACTTTAATTTATTAATTGTTCTGCAGGTGTGTAGACATCAAAAATTTAACGGATCAAACCCATATAAAATTTGGGCTTAATCCTAAATTTAAAACACTACAAGACAAGACTATCCTTTCTCTTGCAACCCTAAGACCCATCAAGGGTTTCTTGGAAGATACTCTATCCTAACCCTAGGTTACCTATAAAAAAGCAGTACATATTCTCTTAAAGGGCCGGGAGATCTCGAAATTCCACAAATTTATGGAATATTCATAAATAGATCAAAGACATCAAATATTATATTTTTGAAAGATGCCGAAGTGATCAAATATTATCTACATCATCCTATGTTCGAGAAATATGTTGATTAAGCCTACGAATCACGGAGAATAATCAGGAAAGAATAATCAAGGGAGAAAATAAAGATATACCCACAGAAATTCATCAATACAATTACTTTTCCTCATATTTTATTTGTGATTGCCATTTATTTTTCATAGATCGAAAATTTATTGCAAAAAAGTGATCAGCTAACTAGTATTAATTAATCGGAATGCCTAATGCCTATATATCCTTCATATTGTTTTAGCTTTTGTCTAGTAGCATTATGATTCTAATTAATTGGGAAAGACAAATTAAAGTTACACCTTATTCCAAGGGCAGAGGAACCTCACTGTTCATACCAAACTTAATAAAATGAATAAGGATACGAACTCATTTCAAAAGTATTTTGAACCATAAATTACCGGCTAACTTCCAAAAGTTTAGGAGGTTTGGTGTCAAAAATACGCGTCGAGCATATATAAGCTGACTTTATGTTTTCTAGAAACTATAGAACTAAAATAGTGTATGTCTTTAGATGTAATTGTGTGGCCGGAAAGTTGGGGTTTTTGTACTTTTCTGTAGATCACGCACATGTGTTAGAGACTTTGGCATATATACTGACTATACCATAACCAGCTGTGACATTTTCTCATTAGAAATGAAACTTGACTTTTCAAAGGATGCCTGGACATCATACGCGCGTCAAAAAGTGAAAAGAAACAGGAAAAAACTGGATATGTAAAAGAAAGAAAAAAAAGACTAGTGGTTGGAGAAAAGCAAAGAAGAATGACAAAAAAAAAATGGATCTCATAAAAAGCATTTGGTGAGTTCTTTGGTTGCTGGAGAATAAGATGCAATGATTTGATTTTTCTTTTTCCTTTTCTGGATTGCATTTTCATGGAGTAAACGAAGTATAGAGGATAAAAGGTTGGGACTAAAAAGTGTACGGTGGTCTTTTTATTTTCACGTTAGTAGTTCACTTGATTTGAAAGTATGGCTTTTTCTGTTTGGGATTAACATTTTCACTAAAAAAATGTGAATTTTTCTATCCCACTTTCAAGTTCTGAGATTGGCTAATTAAATAACCAATTCTCATTGAGATGATATAGTTTGGATTGATTATTTCTCATTTGGTTGCTGTGAGTACTACAAGGTACGTTGTTCAAGAAGGATATATGTATTTATTGTTCATAGATCTGTTAATCGTAGTACCGTTTTGTATCGTGAGACTTAAAAGATAAAGGGGGAAAATGAAGTTAAAAATAATACTTCGACATACAACTACAAATTTCAAATGTTTATTACAGGGAATAGCCTTTGCGATTAGTATTCGGTAGACAAACAATTATAATATAATGGAACTAGCTACCTCTATAGTGCAATGTCTCCCTTTCAAGCAGTCGATGTCAGTTGCCTTGGTTCTCAGCATCCTTCCTTCCTTCTTTCTTTCTTTTTTCCTTTTTTTTTTCATTTCCTAGTTGGACCACCAACGAGTGAAAAATTCTGTTCTTTAAAAATTTTGGGACTTTAGTCCCACTTATGATAGCAAATTAAATTTGTATCAATGTCCAAGCAATATAC
Organism: Nicotiana sylvestris; assembly: GCF_000393655.2. NCBI lineage: Eukaryota > Viridiplantae > Streptophyta > Magnoliopsida > Solanales > Solanaceae > Nicotiana > Nicotiana sylvestris. Next base: position 99,285,196 of record NC_091058.1, read on the forward strand.
GGCTTTGAAGAGCATAAGTCATATCCGCGCGTTCTGATCTTAAAATATCCTGATACCTTATAGCATCAATTCAATAGCGAATGCACCGCCAGAAAAGCAGTGCCAGAAATTTGTGAAAGCTTTAAAAAATGCTATAATATTGGAACATTGCTTGATAGAAAGGCAGTTTAGCGATTTTTTAAAAGTTTAGAGAGAGATTATTTGATATAAAGGAAAATTGTGTTATTATTCTGTTATGAAACATTGTACAATGTCGTGTATTTATACAAAACAATTCCTAGCTGACTAAATGTGACAGCTAAGCAAATTAAGCATAAATAACAGGAAGCTTCTAGACACAAAATGGATGGCTATGATTAAAATGTGGAGCTGCCTTGATCAAAGCACGTGACTTGTCCACTAATCTCCCATACTACAGCCTAAAATAGTCTCATGTGTATCAAACAATAACCCTAGCCACCAGAATCCTCATGTAAATGATTACCATTGTCAACACCCCCCCCCCAAAGTTCGAGGGGGAAGAATGGACACCCAACTTGCCAAGAGCGTCACTGTTGATACCCAATTTTTCCTAGATATTTCTAATATGCAAAATAACTTCAAAATAACATATATATATATATATATATATATATATATATATATATATATATGTCCAAATATTTTATTATTTTTCCATAATTTTTAAAGGTTTTTAAATCAATTTATTTCTCTCTTTTATCCATAAAAATCCAATAATAATTTCCAAGATTATTGTTTTTGATAATTAATTTATTGAATTTTTATATTTCTGCCAAAATATAGCTAAGGTAATCTTTTCATATTTTTATAAATTTATTTAATATTTTTAAGCTAAATTGCATACAATTGCAACATTAGCCTTTTAAGATTTAATTGTGTTATATATTCATAAAATTAAGTCCTGTATTTTTAAATTATTAATTATATGTTATAAATCATTTTAGTGCTTTCAATTTATTTCCAGAAATTTATTTACTATTTTTTTATAATTTAATAAAGGGAAAAATTGGCTATTTAAATAATAGCCCATTGGTATTTAAATTCTAGCCTAAATTAAACCTCAAATCAGACCCAATTTTCCCGGCCCAATTTTAAATAAACCCGACCCCAACCCAATTTCAACCAACCCAAATCTGGATTCCCCACCTACCCGTTTAATCCAGGTCGTTGATCATTCAGATCAACGGCCACCGTTCACCCTTCCTAAAATAAACTGAAATGACCCCTTACTCTAATTCATTTTCCACCACCCGCCGGCTCTGAATCCCTTCCTTCTCAGTTCTCTCTGCAACCTCTCATGAACCCTAGCCGCCACCATCTAATTTCACCCTAATCTACCTCAACCCTTGCCTAATACATGGCCTCTCATGGTCATTTGAGATGTGTATAGGCCTCCTATGGCTCCTGGGTGTTTGTTTCTGTGGTTTCATGGCCACACCTCGACGGAATCTAGTCCAGACCTTGCTCAACTTCTGTTCATGGCCTTTCTCCGGCCATCCATGACCTTTCTCCGGCCATTCATGGCCTTTCAAGGCAGATCCTTGACTTTTATGGTTAGATCAGTAACTTTCAAGGTCTTTCTCATCTTTTCTGGGTTTTCTGAAACCCTAATCTTTGAGATCTTTCAATTTTCTTCAGATCTATCTTAGATCTGTGCTTATTATGAACTTCTTAAGTGTTTTTCTCAAAGATTCTCCGATTTTCTTTCAAAGTGACTCTTCATTTTTCAATGATTAGGGTTTTCCTTTAAGTTTTTCAAAAGAGCTCTTCTCTGATTTTAATGTTGTTTGTGATTTTGCTATGTTTAAAACGATTTGCTCATGTTCTTCTTCTATCTATTTCAGCATGTTAAAAACCCTAGTTCCCTTTTGGTCTTATCCGAGTTCTGAAATTGTTTGCTTAAATGTGTGCTTATTTTATGTTCTTCGTCTATGACTCTCTTCTCCTTGTTTGACTTATCTAATTTGAGTTCTTATCACCTCTTAAACTCGACTACTGTTGAAGCCCTAATTTCTTAGAAGTTTTGCCTTACTTGTTACTGTGAGACCTTTACTTGTTTCTGACTCTCTTTACCTGTTACTATGTTCTTTTTCAATGTTGATTCTATGCGACTACTTGACTTACTTGACTACTGTTCTTTGAATATTTTCTTGCTATTGAACCCTAGCTTACCCTTACTGCTACTGTATGTTTGTTTTGCTTCTTTTTGTCAACATGTTTGACTTTGCACGCATGTTCATTCCTTGCTATTTATATGTTGAAATGCAGAGTTATGACGCTTTCCTGAATGATCCTGATTCCCTCAATATTGCGACTGATTGCAAATGTTTTCTTACAAGCCCTAATTTTTACTCATCTATTTAAAATTAATCGACCCCTTTCCTTTACTGTGATCTTTTACCTTGCTGAATCCTTTCCCAAAATAAGCCTATTTTGTACTTAGACTTGATTATTTACTTCATGTTTTTACTGCCCCTTACATGGCAATAATCAATCTGTATCAAGCTGATTTCTTTCCTTAATTAATCAATGTTAGTATCTGTTAAGCAGTGATTCCTTAATTAAAGGGAATCACTTGTGTTAATTGATTCTGACTTGTGATTATTTCCATGTTTGTGTTTAAGACTTTACCTCTTCTTCACCCTTTTTCAAAACTATAAATACCCATCCCTTCTTTTCTCAAAAACACGAACAAAACTTGAGTTCAGAACACACACTCACATTCAAAACTTTCTCTCTTTTCTCTAATACTACTTGTTCTACTGCTGTGTCTAGCTGGCTGAAAGCCAAGGCTAGACTGTGGAATCTTGCTTACTTTTACTTTTTGCACTTTGCTTCTCTACTGGTATGTTCTAGTTAATTTTTGAGCTCCAACAACAACATGTTCCTTTAAGTGTTTTCAGTTTCCCTCATTCTTGTCCACTTCTGTTTGTGTTTCTACAGTCAAATTATATTCCTAGAATCTTGTAATGTTCCCTTTTCCCTTAGATTAATGCTTACCCCTGTGTTTGTTGTTTTAAGCATGCTCTATTAGGTACTTGTTGTGTTTGTTGACTTATAAAGTCTAAACCCCCATATCCCTTCTATGTGTTTGAGTTCTCAGGCTGGTTTGTGGGCATGCCAGCATCAGCTATTGCTGTGCATGACCAAACCTGACCCCTACTGGGGTCATATGCTTCATACAATGTATTCCCAAACCCCTTGACCCTTTTGTATGACTCTAATGTTGTGTGTTTGAGTTTTGTTCATTACCCCAACTGATTTCAAACACTTCTGCTACTGATTACTCTAAAAAAATGGACTTGTTAGTCTAGTTTTTTAACAAACTCTTTTTAACTATGTTCTGCACTTCCACTATATTCCTAGAACTTAGGTTCTGCCCCTCTTGTGTGAACCTTGCCTTGGGACCCTTGAGCTCCCTCTGAACTTGGACACATAAGGGCTGACCCTTCCACACTGCACTCATTTATGTCTGGTTATGCAAACCTGGGTGTAAGCACTGCCCGGGGTCCCTTGAGACCCTTAGGGAACTGTGACACACCCAGGTATTAGAAAGGCTTTGAAATTCTGGAACTGAAGTGGTTCATTACATAACTCAGAGAGGAAGTCAAGATCAGGCTTTCCTTGGTTGTAATTTTCTTATTTCTGCACTACTTTTGTAATTGAATCATTTGGGCTGTAATAATTTATAAACAATATTGGGGCTGGCTAGTGAAAAGGGATGGGTTAATTCTGTATGCTTTAGCTATTAGAAGGGTAGATAACATGCTTATAGGTGTATTTTTGATGTGATCTGTTAGAAAACATGCCTATAGCATCTGCTTTGATTTAATAAAATTCTGCATGTTTTACTTCCACACTTAGATACCATGTCTATAGGACCTAAATGGCTGTAATTAGATATCATGCCTATAGGAACTCCGCTTTGAATCAAATAAATCCTGCCTACTCCACTTCATGTTTAATTAGATACCATGACTATAGGATCTAAAACCAGTTTAGCTAAAAATTAGTTTGACACGTACTCACCTGTTCTGAATCAGTTTAAATAACTTACTCTTTTAAATTAATACGGTTAGAAAGCGTGCCTATAGGATCCAAATCACTCGTTCAAAATTGTTTACTATTTTACTACTCTCAATCAGTAATAGATATCATGCTCATAGGACATCACTAATACGCCTAGGCAAGTCTTAGGTAACTACTTAAATAAAACCGGAATCGTTTTGGTGAATTACCAACTGCTACAACAAGCATGCAGGCCTGATTCGGAATTCTTATCTGAGTTATGTAATAAATTGGTCTACTTCAACAATCAAAACACCCTGCCTTAGTACTTTAAATTATGACCCCAACTGTGTTTAAGTCATGCTATTTATATGCATTGTCTGTGGAGGTATATATGAGCCTCTTAATTGTTTATGTGTTTCCCCTTTAAATGCAGTCCTACATGTTTTTTGTCGGTCGCCTTATCCTTTTACCTTTAGAACCTAAGAGTTAGCCTAAAATCCTCCCTCTTATAGGAATAGTAGTCCTAAATTCCTCCGGGACTGATAGGAATGGGATGGGTAATAGCATGCAATAGAGGTCGAGACCAATCCGCGCTTTCATACCTTAATGGGGTGGGAAGGGTGGATATGTATATGATGACCGGTGCGCTAATACCACGTGTATCCCCTCTTCTGAGGAGTGTCATACCGGGTATCGCATTAATGTGATCCATATTATAAACAAACCTAGGACCCCCCTCCCTCATTTTTATATTCTCAAGTATTTGTAAAACTGTAACTCCTTTTTTAAAATTCGCCTTTTAATGATTGTTTTCAAACTCTTATGTGTTTAAACTTAAATCCCCTACTATTTGAGCCTATACTTGTCTATTTTCTAATTGTACAAATTCACAAAATTGTATGCCGGGAACCACACTAGTGGATCCCAAGGGGTGCCAAACATCTTCCCTTAGGATAATTTGAAGTCCTTACCCTGTCTCTGGTTATCAAACAAACTTAGAAAGGAACCATATAGGTGTCCTAATGCACCTTAAATCATTAGGTGGCGACTCTTCAAAAATGCAAACCCCGTTCGCAAAAGGAATGATTTGTCCTATACCCAAAAATGTCATAAATCTAATTTTTCGATGTGAAGAGGGAAAAAGGGAGCGCGACAGTATGTCGACTCTGCTGGGGATATTTAGGCTTTTACCACTTCAGATTGTTCTTGTGAATTTGTACCCTCCCTTATCTTCTTTGTTTTCTTCCTTTATTGTTGCTTTAAATTATGAAAACTACTATATTTATCGCTTTCTTAACGTGCAAATAAGTGCCAACATATTTTAATTATTGCATAATCATGCTCAACATCATATTCCACCCGTGCAACACTTATAATGAGTGGTTGCGGTCTTCCTATATCATTACCCCATAAATTTGGAAAGGCATATTTGTGGTAAAATCAGTCGATCAGCGGTGCAGTCGACGGTTCTGTGCCTTCCCCTTTGAGTTGTTCGCTTGAGGGTACAGTCTAAAATCCCATATAAACCTTACTTTGTTCAAATTGTGCATGCATTATGGTCAAACCTAGCCGGGTCAGTTATGTTGTCCACATAATAATCCTTTAAGATAGCCTTGTCCAAAATCCACTGGATTTCTCTAAACCCAAACGGACATCACCACGTTCTGTGCATTTATTTGGAGAACTAAATACTTCATGCTAATTGTTGATATTAAATAGTCAAGTCTGGTAGGGGTAAGGGCCTAATCTTGTTTACCTTGCAAAAATATGAAGAACGAGGTCCCCAGCTTCGGTATGGTTATCACACTCTCACTCTTGCTAGTCTGGTGGAGGAATCTTCCTTCAAATGACCAAATTAATGAATGGAAAGAGAGGGCTGCCAAAGCTAGTGAAAAGTTGGAATATCTGGAGTATAGTCTGCTGGAATTGGAAGGAAAAGTGAGGAAGAGAGTCACCGACTGCCAGAACGCTGAAGGAAACGAAGGAGAACACCTAGCAAAGGCATTTTTACTGGTGAACCTACGCGAGCTAGAGGATCTGATCAACGAGAGCATTCAACCTGAGGAAGGTCCTTCTAGGACCAAGTAGATAGGAGTTTATCTTTTCGCTTTATAATTGTAATAAGGCCAATGGTCATTAGTGACTTTTATTTTCCTGTTTATTTAGTGTCAATTTGGGATTCGTCTTATTTTCTATGAATAAAATGAGGAATTTAGCATTCTAAGTTCTCCAAAACAATTTATCGCTAGGCCTACGTCGGGCACAAAAAGGTCCCAGGTTAGGACACGTTTTACATTCCGCACTATGTGTTTAAATACCGTAATGCTTTTTATAATCTACACTAACTTGATTACCTTGTGTTTTATTTTCTGTTTTATTATTCCCCTCCCCAAAGGTTAGTTCGTGCACTCTGGCATCATCATCTTATTCCACGAGATCCAGGGGCCCTCCACCCACTCCTCTTCTTAGTCCTGTCAGAAATAAGAACAAAAGCAAAATGGAAGATATGAACAACATCAGGAAGGAGAATCCAACTGAACGGTCAGAGGCTACTAATGGCCATGGTACTCAAATTCCTCAGGAGAATGTATCCCAACTTGAACAGAAGCTGCTGAAATTCCAAGAAGAGCTCGATCAGGTTCGAAATCTGGCAAACCTATCATTTTCCCTCAGCACCCCAGATATCAACTTCCCTAACACTCAGAACCCTACACCTCCTCAAAATATCCCAAAGCAACAGTATCATCCTGCTCCTCACCATCACACTATTCCACCAAAAACTCAATGCAACACCTGCCATTTCCCAAACAACACTCCACTACTCGTCCCAAAACCTCAAAACTCCACAAATGACCATTTCCATACCCACACACCAGGCCACCATAACACCCCATCTACATGGAAACCATGCCACACTCCACCCAACATATCCCAAGCACACCTGAGTCTGATGAAAAGGGCCTACTTATCAGGAACCTGGCTGAGGAGCTCAAGAAACTGACCAGCCGGATTCATGGCGTTGAAGGAAGTAAGGGAATTAAAGGGCTGAATTATGAGGATCTTTGCATACAGCCCGATATTGAACTACCCGAGGGGTACAAACCTCCTAAGTTCAAAATGTTTGATAGTACAAGTGATCCAAGGGTCCATCTGAGGACATATGCGACAAGCTAGTTGGAGTAGGGAAAGATGAGAGAATCCGCATGAAGCTGTTTATGAGGAGTTTGAAAGGAGATGCATTGTCTTGGTACATCAGCCTAGATCCAAAGAAGTGGTCAAGCTGGGTAGGCATGGCGTCCGATTTTATGGATAGGTTCAGGTTTAATACAGAGAATGCGCCTGACGTGTTCTATATTCATAATCTAAGAAAGAAGCCTACAGAAATGTTTCGCGAGTATGCTACTCGCTGGAGGTCCGAAGCTACTAAGGTCAGACTTTCCTTAGAAGAGGAACAGATGAACAAGTTCTTTGTCCGGGCCCAAGACCCATAGTACTATGAGCGGCTGATGATGATTGAGAACCACAAATTCTCTAACATTATCAAATTGGGTGAAAGAATTGAAGAAGGTATCAAAAGCGGTATGGTTACAAACTTCGAGGCCTTGCAAGCTACCAATAAGGCTTTACAGTCCGGTGGTGTGTCCAAGAAAAGGGACGTGTGGACCGTAATGGTTGCACAGAGGACTAAATCTCCCATAAAATACCAAACTTACCCAACACCTCCACTCACATATCAGCCAACTCCGAACTACCAAGCACCTCACCCTTATACCAAGCTCCACCACCAACTTATCAGTCACCTCCACCTCCTACATATCAACCTACTTCACCCAGATACTCCCAACCCGCTCATGTCTACCAACCCTATAATGCTAAACCATCCCATTACCAATCACCTCCTACATGCTAAAGCTTCCCTAGACCCCGACCTAATCTTGACCGAAGACCTCCAAAACAATATACAGCCATTGCTGAACCCATTAACCAGTTGTATGAGAGACTGAAAGCCACTGGTTATGTCACCCCCATCCCTGTTGCAACCCCTGAAAACCCTTCTCAGTGGGTTAACCCAAACAAATCTTGTGCATACCACTCCGGCATGAAAGGATAGACCATCGATGAATGCTGCTCCTTGAAGGACAAGATACAATACTTGATTGATAACAAGATTATTGTGGAAAAGGAACCCGCTCCAAATGTCCACAACAACCTTCTGCCAAGCCATACGGGTGGAGGTATCGACATGATTGAAATAGAAGATGATTGGGATTGACCCAAAGAAGCCAATAATCACTCTCAATCCAATCATAGTCCAGATTCAACCATCTGGGAACACTGAGGTGAATATGTCTGTACCACTTGAGTTTGAAACAATGTCATCTACAAAGGCACCAGCACCAATTTAGGTTGCATTCGTGTCTCCGGCAAATGCGCCCGCACCATTTGAGATTGCAGTTTTGCCACCCAAGGCACATGCTACGTTCGGAGTAAGGATAGCCATGCCAATCCCAGTGGCAATGTCGACCATGACACTATTCCATACAAAGGCTGTACCCTGGGACTATATAGTTGAAGCAAGAAGGAAAGGCAAGGTTAGGTTTGAAGAGACTGTTGCAGTACAGGGTATGACAAGAACTGGTAGAGTGTATACCCCCGAACATCTAGCTGAGTCAAGCAAGCAGGCCTCCAATCGGCCACCAATCATTGAGATAGGCCCAGACGACCTTTGGAGGAAGATACAGGCCAAGAAGTACTCGGTCGTCGACCAGCCAAACAAAACGCCAGCACAAATATCCATTCTCTCCATGATACAAAACTCTGAGGCACACAAGAATGCTCTGTTAAAGGTTTTGAATGAAGCATACGTACCAAACAACATCACTGTCGGGGAAATGGCTAACATGGTAGGACAAGTGCTGGAGAGCCATAAGATCACCTTTCATGAGGACGAGCTGCCACCTGAAGGGTTGGGGCACAACAAGGCACTGCACATCACCGTGCAATGTGAAGACTATTTTATCACCATAATCTTGATCGATGAAGGTTCCAATCTCAATATTTGTCCAGTGGTAACACTCAAGAAGTTGGGTAAAGGACTACACGAGATAAAAAATGGAGCCATCAATGTGAAAGCCTTCGATGGCTCCCAAAGGTCCACCATCGGTGAGATTGTCCTATGCTTACAAATGGGACCAACATGGTTCGATGTCGATTTCTAGGTGATAGACGTGCCAGCATCTTACAACCTGCTGTTGGGAAGGCCATGGATTCATCCTGCTAGGGCCATAGCATCAACACTACATCAGGCAGTAAAATTTGAATGGAATCACCAAGAGGTGATCATTCATGGCGACGGTAGCAACCCTATATACAGTCTCCAGACCATTCCGATAATCGAAGAAAGAAGGAAGCTAGGTGGAGAGACTTACCATCACATTGAACGGGTAAATGCTGTTGACAAGGACAAATGGTGGGATAGAAAAATCGAGAGTATACTGAATTGGAGTGGGTACGAACCTGGAAAGGGACTCGGAAAGAACCTCCACAGGATCTCTAAGCCTATAAAACTAAAGAAGCATGGCACTACTTTCGGTCTGGGATATGATTACACCTGGCAAGAATTCAACAACTGGTCGCCACCATGGCGCGGTCCTTACTATCCACTGGAGCAGCCAATACCGCATCTAGAGCAGACTTTCCAACAGACTGACATTGTTTATGGGTCAGACGAAGAAGAAGCACTTGTAGCGGTGAAGAAATTATTCCTAGAAGACAATGACATGGATTGTTGTGTTGTTCTCGAGGAGGAGGGGGAGGAAGGCCCTTCCATATAGGCTGCAAGGAGAGGGGCACGCCTCAACAATTGGACCATCAGAACAACTAAAGCCCGACGAGCCTCGGGGTAGCAAGGCTAAAACAACCGTTATCCATTGTTTACTAAATGATTTTGTTTTCGTATTTTAATTCCCGCAATAAGATTTTCAATGTTTAAAACAGTTATGCAATTTATCAAAGCATTTTGACTTTCTTATGAATCAACACTCATTATCGTTTTCTCTTATTACTTTACTTATACAGCATTACTATTACATATATTGATGAACCAATGACTGTGACATGCAATGAGACGACGCAACAAACAGACATTGATTCAAAGGAAGATGACATACCAGATGAGATTGTCAAAGAAGTTGAGAACTTTGAGAATAGACCTAAGTCCAACCTGGAAGAGACCGAAATTGTTAACTTGGGAGATGCAGAAAGCATCAAGGAAACACAAATCAGCGTTCACCTATCACCATTAGAAAAGAAAGAATACACAGAATTTCTAAAGGAATATGAGGACATATTTGCCTGGTTGTATGATGATATGACTGGTCTGAGTACGTCTATTGTGGCTCACAAATTGCCAACCGATCCGACGTGCCCACCAATAAAGCAAAAGCTCAGAAAGTTCAAACCTGATATGAGTTTGAAGATCAAGGAAGAAGTCACCAAGTAGGTCAAAGCTAAGGTTCTCAGGGTAGTAGAATACCCGACATGGTTAGCCAACATTGTACCAGTGACAAAGAAGGATGGGAAGGTCAGAGTCTGCGTCGACTACCGGGATCTCAACCGGGCCAGTCCGAAAGACGACTTCCCTTTGCCGAATATACACATCCTGATTGACAATTGCGCCAAGCATGAACTACAGTCATTTGTAGATTGTTTCGCTGGTTATCATCAGATCTGGATGGATGAAGAAGATGCTGAGAAAACGGCTTTCATTACGCCATGGGGAATGTACTGTTACAAGATGATGTTGTTCGGCCTGAAGAATGCAGGGGCCACCTATATGAGGGTCATGACTACCATTTTCAATGATATAATACACAAGGAGATAGAGGTATATGTAGATGATGTTATTATCAAGTCCAAGAAGGCCACTGATCACATGGAAGATCTGAGGAAGTTCTTCAATAGACTGCGGAGGTACAACCTGAAACTGAACCCCGCAAAGTCCGCATTTGGGGTTCCTGCTGGAAAATTACTTGGGTTTATTGTGAGTCACCGAGGAATAGAACTGGATCCATCAAAAGTCAAAGCCATTAAAGAACTACCATCCCCAAAGAACAAGAAAGATGTGATGAGCTTCTTGGGAAGGCTTAATTACATCAACCAATTCATAACACAGTCTACAGTTATCTATGAGCCAATCTTTAAGATGTTGAAAAAGGACACCACTACCAAATGTACTGATGACTACCAAAGGGCCTTCGACATAATCAAGGAGTACCTATCAACACCACCAGTCTTAGTCCCGCCCGAGCCAGGTAGACCCTTACTACTCTACCTTGCAGTATTGGATGGAGCTTTCGGTTGTGTTCTAGGGCAGCACGATGAAACAAGGAGGAAGGAGCAAGCCATTTATTACCTCAGTAAGAAGTTCACCCCATACGAGGCCCGGTATTCTCTATTAGAGTGCACCTATTGTACTTTCCTGATGAAGGGGTATCATTCATAGCAGAAGACATTGCAGAATCCTATGACGGTTGGAGAATGTTTTTAGATGGAGCAACAAATTTCAAAGGAGTCGGATAGGAGCAGTCCTAGTATCAGAAACCAGCCAGCATTATCCAGTGTCCTCCAAACTCAGGTTCCCATGCACCAACAATATGGCCGAGTACGAAGCTTGCATCCTAGGGCTCAAAATGGCCATTGACATGAATGTTCAAGAGCTACTAATAATTGGAGATTCAGACTTGCTTATACATTAGGTACAAGAAGAATGGGCAACCAAGAACTCCAAGATACTCCCATATCTGCATCATGTACAGGAATTGAGAAAGAGGTTCACGAAGACGGAGTTCCAACATGTTCCCAAAGTCCAGAATGAGTTCGCTGATGCACTGGCCACCCTGTCATCTATGATACAATATCCGGACAAGAATTTCATTGATCCCATTCTAGTAAAGATCCATGATCACCTAGCTTACTGCGCCCATGTTGAAGAAGAAGCAGACGGAAAGCCTTGGTTTCAAGATATCAAGGAATATTTGGCAAAAGGAGAGTTCCCAGAGCTTGCAAATCCTACTCAGAAACGCACACTTTGGAGGTTGTCCAACCATTTCTTTCATAGCGGAGGAATCCTGTATAGGAGGACTCCTGATCTGGGATTACTAAGGTGTGTCGACGCAAAGGAAGCATCCAAGTTACTAGAGGAGATTCATGATGGGACCTGCGGTCCACATATGAACGGTTTTGTCTTAGCAAAGAAGATACTCCGGGCCAGTTACTTTTGGATTACTATGGAAACGGACTGCATCCAGCATGTCCGGAAATTCCATCGCTTTCAGATACATGCAGACATGATAAAGGTACCTCCAAATGAGCGTAATGCAACAAGCTCACCATGGTTGTTTGCCACCTGGGGAATGGATGTTATTGGATCAATCGAGCATGCCGCTTCCAACGGACACCGGTTTATCTTGGTAGCCATCGACTATTTTACCAAATGGGTCGAAGTAGCATCTTACAGAGTAGTGACTAAGAAAGTTGTGGCAGACTGTGTTCGCGACTGCATTGTTTGTCGATTCGGGATTCTAGAGTCAATCATTACTGATAATGGCTCCAACCTCAACAGCAACTTGATGAAAGCTATGTGTGAAACTTTCAAGATCATACATGAGAATTCCACAGCCTACAGGCCTCAAATGAATAGAGTTGTAGAAGGCTCCAACAAGAATATCAAGAATATATTAAGGAAAATAATAGAGAAGCATAAATAGTGGCACGAAAAGTTATCATTTGCTCTATTAGGGTATTTCACCACAGTCCGCACATCAATTGGGGCAACCCCCTATAAGCTGGTTTACGGTACAGAGGTTTTCATTTCCGCTGATGTAGAAATTCCTTCCATAAAGATCATACAAGAAGCTGAGCTCGACGATGAAGAGTGGATAAAAAAGTCGTTATGAGCAATTAGATGTAATAGACGTAAAAAGAATGAATGTGATTAGTCATGGTCAACTCTATCAGAACAGAATGTCCAGAGCCTTCAACAAAAGAGTCAAGCCGAGACAGTTCACACTGGGGCAACTGGTGTTAAAGAAAAATTTTCTGCATCAAGATAAAGCCAAAGGGAAGTTCTCTCCCAATTGGTAGGGTCCATACATGGTTCACCGGGTTCTGACAGGAGGTGCCCTCATACTTGCAGAAATGGACGGAGAAGTCTGGCCAAAGCCGATTAATTCAGATGTAGTCAAGCGTTATTATGTGTAATCTTTATGTTTCCCATATATGATGTAAATTGAACTACAACTGAACTAATTCCCATTTAAGAGGAGATACATAGGTCGCCCTATGGGTTCGGTCACAATTTAATAAAAATTTCATTCTCGCCCCCCAATTGGAAACTGGGGCAGAATTTTGATGAGGACCCTCAAAATTCCGAAGTAACTTCAGCCGATCGTCGGAAGCAATAGTCAGAAGCATCAACCCATTAAACTGGGGCAGAATTTTGAGGAGGATCCTCAAAATTCCGTAGCAAGAGAGGTTGCAATGTCTCGAACCACGTCACAGTCGTCGGTTCATCTAAAAACCTTTTTAATTATACATTTATGGCATACCTGTACAAGAATCATGCATGTTTATTATCGGAACTGCTTTGTTTAGCAACGCTACCCCAATGATAAATAGGTATCACCAGATCAAAGCTGAGCAGGTCAAGCAAAGCCAGCGGGGACACGAACTGACCTTCCCCCTTACAAAATTCACGATTTTTCTTTGGATGCAGGCACTAGGATTGCAAAATCATTAAACATACTATACACTCATGGGATAAACATTATTCAGAAATACAACTCTTCGAACTGTCGCACTTACCAACATTTTCTATCCGCACACGCTAGTGATACTCCGTCTGTCACAATGCTCTCAGTAATCACGACATCGCAATCTGCTATCAGCTAAGAAAACTCTACTATCACTCATTATTTGCATTGAATAAGGCTACTATTCTACCTTTCGAGACTAAACGCTGTCTTCATCTGCATTCTTGCATAAGGATACTATTCTACCTTCTGAGGTTAAGCCCTACCTCCTTCTGCATCTACATTGCATAAGGCTACCTTTCTGCCTTCCGAGACTAAACATTGTCTCCATCTGCATTCTTGCATAAGGCTACTATTCTACCTTCCGAGGTTAAGCCCTACCTCCTTCTGCATATGCATTGCATAAGGCTCCCTTTCTACCTTCCGAGACTAAATGCTTTCTCCAGATGCATCCTGCATTGCATAAGGCTACCATTCTGTCTTCCAAAGTTAAGCTCTACCTCCATCTGCATTCCTACATAAGGCTACCATTCTGCCTTCCGAGGTTAAGCTCTACCTCTCTCCACATTTTGCATCTTTTCATAAGGCTATCATTCTGCCTTCCGAGGCTAAGCTCTGCCTCTAATTTTCTTCGAAACTAAGCACTATCCCAAGCATCATTTATTTCGTTTCTTTTACGGGCTAGGCGCTGCCCTTCAAATCGCAAGACTAAGCTCTGTCTTGTCCGCATCATGCTACAGCATCTCAGGGGATGAAAGATCTCCTTATACTACATCTCATGGGCTGAAAGATCTCCAAATTATCCAAAGGCCTCACCGTTCGGAGGCACCATCTTCATAGCCTGAGAACACCATGTCATGGCCTGAGGATCCCTTTCAATCTTTTGCTTATCATTATTCAAATGCATCATAGTTCGGAGGCACCATCCTCATAGCCCGAGATCATCAATTCATGGCCTGCGAATCCTTTATCATATGCTTCATGGACCGGGACATCATGGTCTAAGGACGTCATCCCAACCGTCCAAAGACAACATTCATAGTTCGACGGGATTTTGCGTCATGTCTAGATTTATGCACAGAATACGCTTGTATTGTTTCACTGCAGGTAAACTGGTGAGCAACGGCCAACCTGGAAGGAGCAAAACTCGCTCCAGTTCCCGCAGCCATATTGAACCTTAACTATTCCCACAAGTTGTCCACTCGCCCAGCCTTGGATATTGCGTCCGTTCTTGAAAAAATCTCCATCGGCATACTCCACCAACGGATCCTAAACTACATATGGCCTGATTCATGTAAAACCAGGGATATGTAGGCAGCTTGGAAGCCAGGGTGTGGCCTAAACCTCTTCAAACCGTTTCGCTCGGTCAAAATTGGCCATCATATCTTCACCCAACAACTCTTTCATCCTTCCCGGGTAAAGAGGGGTAGTTGTTGATGCCCAATTTTTCCCTAGATATTTATAATATGCAAAATTACTTCAAAATAGTATATATATATAACTTCAAAATAGCATATATATATATATATATATATGCATATATAAGTATGTCCAAATGTTTTATTATTTTTTCATAATTTTTAAAGGTTTTTAAATCAATTTATTTCCCTCTTTTATCCATAAAAACCCAATAATTATTTCCAAAATTATTATTTTTTTGGTAATCCATTTATTGGGTTTTTATTTTTATGCCAAAATATAGCTAAGGTAATTTTTTGCATATTTTTACAAATTTATTTAGTATTTTTAAGCTAAATCGCATATAATTGCAACATTAGCCTTTTAAGATTTAATTGTGTTTTATATTCATAAAATTAAGTTTTGTATTTTTATATTGTTAATTATATGTTATAAATCATTTTAGTGCTTTCAATTTATTTCCAGAAATTTATTTACTATTTTTTTATAATTTAAAAAGGGGGAAATTGGCTATTTAAATAATAGCCCATTGGTATTTAAATTCTACCCTAAATTAAACCTCAAATCAGACCCAATTTTCCCGGCCCAATTTCAATTAAACCTGAACCCAACCCAATTTCAACCAACCCAAACCTGGATTCCCCACCTACCCGTTTAATCCAGGCCGTTAATCATTCAGATCAACGGCCACCGTTCACCCTTCCTAAAATAAACCCAAACGACCCCTTACCCTAATTCATTTTCCACCACCCACCGCCTCCGAATCCATTCCCTCTCAATTCTCTCTGCAAGCTCTCATGAACCCTAGCCGCCGCCATCTAATTTCACCCTAATCTACCTAAACCCCTACCTAATCCATGGCCTCTCATGGCCATTTGAGATGTTTATAGGCCTCCTATGGCTCCTGGGTGTTTGTTTCTGTGGTTTCATGGCCAGACCTCGAAGGAATATGGTCCAGTCCTTGCTCAACTTCTGTTCATGGCTTTTCTCCGGCCATCCATGACCTTTCTCCAGCCATTCATGGCCTTTCAAGGCAGATCCTTGACTTTTCTGGTTAAATCGATAACTTTCAAGGTCTTTCTCACCTTTTCAGTGCTTACTATGAACTTCTTAAGTATTTTTCTCAAAGATTCTCCGATTTTCATTCAAAGTGACTCTTCATTTTTCAACGATTAGGGTTTTCCTTTAAGTTTTTCAAAAGAGCTCTTCTCTGATTTTAATGTTGTTTGTGATTTTTCTATTTTTAAAACAATTTGCTCATGTTGTTCTTCTATCTATTTCAGCATGTTAAAAACCCTAGTTCCCTTTTGGTCTTATCCGAGTTCTGAAATTGTTTGCTTAAATGTGTGCTTATTTTAAGTTCTTCATCTATGACTCTCTTCTCCTTGTTTGACTTATCTAATTTGAGTTCTTATCACCTCTTAAACTCGACTACTGTTGAAGCCCTAATTTCTTAGAAGTTTTGCTTCACTTGTTATTGTGAGACCTTTACTTGTTTCTGACTCTCTTTACCTGTTACTATGTTCTTCTTTACTGTTGATTCTATGCGACTACTAGACTTACTTGACTACTGTGCTTCGAATATTTTCTTGCTACTGAACCCTAGCTTACCCCTACTGCTACTGTATCTTTGTGTTGTTTCTTTTTGTCAACATGTTTGACCCTGAACGCATGTTTATTCCTTGCTATTTATATGTTGAAATGCAGAGTCATGACTCTTTCTTGAATGATCCTGATTCCCTCAATATTGCGAATGATTGCAAAAGTTTTCTTACAAGCCCTAATTTTTACTCATCTGTTTAAAATTAATCGATCCTTTTCCTTTACTGTGATGTTTTACCTTGCTGAATCCTTTCCCAAAATAAGCCTATGTTGTACTTAAACTTGATTATTTACTTCATGCTTTAACTGCCCCTTACATGGCAATAATCAATCTGTATCAAGCTGATTTCTTTCCTTAATTAATCAATGTTAGTATCTGTTAAGCAGTGATTCCTTAATTAAAGGGAATCACTTGTGTTAATTGACTCTGACTTGTGATTATTTCCATGTTTGTGTTTAAGACTTTACCTCTTCTTCACCCGTTTTCAAAACTATAAATAGCCACTTCTTCTTCTCTCAAAAACACGAACAAAACTTGAGTTCAGAACACACACTCACATTCAAAACTTTCTCTCTTTTCTCTAATACTACTTGTGCTACTACTGTGTTTAGCCGGCTGAAAGCCAAGGCTAGACTGTGGAATCTTGCTTACTTTTACTTTCTACACTTTGCTTCTCTACTGATATGTTCTAGTTAATTTTTGAGATCCAACAACAACATGTTCCTTTAAGTGTTTTCAGTTTCCCACATTCTTGTCCACTTCTGTTTATGTTTCTACAGTCAAATTATATTCCTAGCATGTTGTAATGTTCCCTTTTCCCTTAGATTAATGCTTGCCCCTGTGTTTGTTTTTTTAAGCATGTTCTGTTAGATACTTGTTGTGTTTGCTGACTTATAAAGCCCAAACCCCCATATGCCTTCTATGTGTTTGTGTTCTCAGGCTGGTTTGTGGGTATGCCAGCATCAGCTATTGTTGTGCATGACCAAACCTGACCCCTACTGGGGTCATATGCTTCATACAATGTATTCCCAAACCTCTTGACCCCTTTGTGTGACTCTGATGCTGTGTGTTTGAGTTTTGTTCATTACCCCAACTGATTTCAAACACTTTTGCTACTCATTACTCTAAAAAAATGGACTTGTTAGTCCAGTTTTTTAACAAACTTTTTTTAACTATGTTTTGCACTTCCACTATAATCCTAAAACTTAGTTTCTACCCCTCTTGTGTGAACCTTGCCTTGGGACCCTTGAGCTCTCTCTGAACTTGGACACATAAGGGCTGACCCTTCCTTACTGCACTTATTTATGTCTGGTTATGCAAACCTGGGTGTAAGCACTGCCGGGAGTCCCTTAAGACCTTTAGGGAACTTTGACACACCCAGGTATAAAAAAGGCTTTGAAATTCTGGCACTGAAGTGGTTCATTACATAACTAGAGAGGAAGTCAAGATTAGGCTTTCCTCGGTTGTAATTTTTTTATTTCTGCACTACTTTTGTAATTTAATCATTTGGGATGTAATAATTTGTAAACAATATTGGGGCTGGCTAGTGAAAAGGGATGTGTTGATTCTGTATGCTTTAGCTATTAGAAGGGTAGATAACATGCTTATAGGTGTATTTTCGATGTGATCTGTTAGAAAATATGCCTATAAAATCTGCTTTGGTTTAATAAAATTCTGCATGTTTTACTTCCACACTTAGATACCATGTCTATAGGACCTAAATGGTTGTAATTAGATATCATGCCTATAGGAACTCCGCTTTGAATCAAATAAATCCTGCTACTCCACTTCATTTTTAATTAGATACCGTGCCTATATGATCTAAAACCAGTTTAGCCAAAAATCAGTTTGACACATACTCACCCGTTCTGAATCAGTTTAAATAACTTACTCTTTTAAATTAATACGGTTAGAAAGCATGCCTATAAGATCCAAGTCACTCCTTCAAAATCGTTTACTATTTTACTACTCCCAATCAGTAATAGATATCATGCTCATAGGACATCACTACTACGCCTAGGCAAGCCTTAGGTAACTACTTAAATAAAATCGGAATTGCCTTAGTCAATTACCAACTTCTACAACCAACAGGAAGGCCTGATTCGGACTTCTTATCTGAGTTATGTAATAAATGGGTCTACTTCAACAATCAAAACACCCTGCCTTAGTACTTTAAATTCTGACCCCAACTGTGTTTAAGTCATGCTATTTATATGCATTGTTTGCAGAGGTATATATGAGCCTCTTAATTGTTTATGTGTTTCCCCTTTAAATGTAGTCCTACATGTTTTTTGTATGTCGCCTTAGCATTTTACCTTTAAAACCTAATAGTCAGCCTAAAATCCTCCCTCTTATAGGTATAGTAGTCCTAAATTCCTCAGGGACTGATAGGAATGGGACGGGTAATAGCATGCAATAAAGGTCGAGACCAATCCGCGCTTTAATACCTTAACGGGGTGGGAAGGGTAGATATGGATATGATGACCGGTGCGCTAATACCACGTGTATCCCCTCTTCTGAGGAGTGTCATACAGGGTATCACATTGATGTGATCCATATTATAAACAAACCTAGGACCCGTCTCGCCCTCCTTTTTATATTCTCAAGTATTTGTAAAACTGTAACTCCTTTTTAAAATTCGCCTTTTAATGATTGTTTCAAACTCTTATATGTTTAAACATAAATCCCCTACTATTTGAGCCTATACTTGTCTATTTGCTAATTGTACAAATTCACAAAACTGTCTGGCCTAGAACCGCACTAGTGGATCCTGAGGGGTGCATAACACCTTTCCCTTAGGATAATTTCATGCCCTTACCCTATCTCTGGTTATCAAACAAACTTAGAAATGAACCCTATAGGTGTCCTAATGCACCTTAAAACATAAACCCCGTTCGCAAAAGGAATGATTTGTCCTATACCCAAAAATGTCATAAATCTGATTTTTCGATGTGAAGAGGGAAAAAGGGAGTGTGACAGTCACGATGGAGAGGCCTAGTGAGGGGTTTGGTAAAGATATCAGCTAGTTGAGCGCGAGTGGGAACAAACAAGAGAGAAATCAGATCCAACTGAAATTGTTGACGAACAAAGTGGCAATAAAGATCAATGTGCTTTGTTCGATCGTGAAACACAGGGTTGCGAGCAATGTAAATAGACTTTTGGCTATCAGAATGTAGAGGAATCGACAGAGAAGGGGAAATAGATAGATCTTTGAGCAAACGGACCAACCAGGTCAACTCAGCATAACCTTGTGCATCGAGCGATATTCAGCTTCAGCCGACGACAAATAGAAGGAAGACTGCTTTTTGGACATCCACAAAATGGGACAGCCACCAAGGCTGATAAAAAACCCAATAATAAAACAATGAGAATCAGGGCAAGAGGCCCAACCAGAGTCATAGAAGGCAAGAAAATAAAAAGAAGAAGATGAGGACATGAAAAGCCCCAAATTAGGGTCTTTAAGGAGATAACTAAGGCAGTGTTTGGCTTCATCCATGTGAGGAGAACGAGGATCTTACATAAATTGTGAGAGGTGTTGCACAGCAAATGACAAGTTTGGGCGAGTATGAGTAAGTAAGTTGAGCTTCCCTAACAGATGGCGATAAAGAGAGGGGTCAGAAATAGGAGAACCAACACCAGCAAACAATTTCCAAGAAGGATCTAAAGGGGAAGAGACAGGGGATATTTTGTCACAACCAAATTCAGACAAGAGCGCTAGGGTGAATTTCCTCTAGCTAAGGATCAAACCTGCAAGCTCACGCACCACCTCCATGCCCAGGAAGAAAGATAAATCCCCCAAATATTTAATCTTAGATTCAATATGTAGAAAGTCCTTCAACTCACTTAACTTTTGAGGATTATTCCCTATTCATATATCAACATAAACGGCAACCAAAAAAAAGGCTCACTAGTCCTTTTATAGAAAAGAGAGTAATCATTGAGTAAGTGTGTGAACCCCTTAAAGTTCAAAACTGCAGTTAACTGGTATACCACTATCTCGCTGATTGTCTAAGACCATATAGTGATTTTTTAAGCAGACACATAAGATTGGGGGAAGGGGAAGGTAAACCAGCTGGAAACTTCATGTAAACCTCCTCATGATGGTCACCATGTAGAAATGCATTATTAGCATCCAACTGATAGAGTCCCCAATTCTTCTTGACTGCAATAGCCAAAATACACCGTATCTCAAACGAGGCTTTAGTCTTTCAACACTACCATCAGACTTTAGTTAAACCTTGTAAACCCATTTTCAAGGGAGAGATTTCTTCCCAACTGGTAAAGGCACCACATCCCAGGTTTCATTAGCTAACAAGGCATCCAGTTCCTTAGTCATAGCCTCCTCCCAATCAGGATGACTAGCAGCCTCAGAAAATGAATTAGGTTCTTGAATTTAGAAATGAAATGAAGTAGGGTCTAATTAGGAGTAGAGAGATCAGAAAAGGAAAATTGACTAGGAAGTATAGGGGAAAGGAAACAAGTAGTGGAAACATTAGGAAGATGTACATCCCCAACAGTAAAATCTGAGAGATGAGCAGGAGTTCTGTGAGTTCTTAAAGACCTGTACAAAGGAGTCTTAGGTATAGGTGATATAAGAGAGAAAGGAGTAGAACTGGGAGAAGTAAGAGGACAAGAAGTGAGTAATAGGAGAGTGATCGAGAGAAAGTGTAGCAGGCTGGGGGAAATAGGAGAGTGAGTAGGAGAAGTCCTTCAACTCACTTGACTTTTGAGGATTATTCCCTGTTCATATATCAACATAAACAGCAACCAAAAGACAGGCTCCCCAGTCCTTTTATAGAAAAGAGAGTAATCATTGAGTGAGTGTGTGAACCCCTTAAAATTCAAAACTGCAATTAATCTGGTATACCACTATCTCGATGATCGTCTAAGATCATATAGTGATTTTTTAAGTCGACACACAAGATTGGGGGAAGGGGAAAGTAAACCAGCTGGAAACTTCATGTAAACCTCCTTATGAAGGTCACTATGTAGAAACGCATTATTATCATCCAACTGATAGAGTCTCCAATTCTTATTGACTGCAATAGCCAAAATACACCGTATTTTAAATGAGCCTTTAGTCTTTCAACACTTCCATAAGTCTTTAGTTTAACTTGGTAAACCCATTTGCAAGGGAGAGATTTCTTCCCAATTGGTAAGGGCACCACATCTCAGGTTTCATTAGCAAACAAGGCATCCAGTTTCTTAGTCATAGCCTCCTGCAAACCAAGATGACTAGCAGCCTCAGAAAATGAATTAGGTTCTTGAATTTGAGAAATAAAATGAAGTAGGGTCTGATTAGGAGTAGAGAGAGAAGAAAAGGAAAAGTGACTAGGAAGTATAGGGGAAAGAAAACAAGCAGTAGAAATATCAGGAAGATGTACATCCCCAACAGTAAAATCTGAGAGATGAGCAAGAGTTCTATGAGTTCTTAAAGACTTGTACAAATGAGTCTCAGGTATAAGTGATACAGGAGAGAAATAATGAGTAGAATTGGGAGAAGTAAGAGGAAAAATAAGTGAGTAATAGGATAGTGATCAGGAGAAAGTGTAGCATGCTGGGAGAAATAAGAGAGTGAGTAGGAGAAGAACTAAGATTAGGAATAGGTGGAGGAACAAATATATCCGCAGAAGGAAAGCAAATAAAAAGTAGAAGAGGAGGACATGAAAAGCCCCAGATTAGGGTCTTTAAGAAGATAACTAAGGCAGTGTTTGGCTACATCCATGTGAGGAGAATGGGGATCTTACATAAATTGTGAGAGGTGCTGAATAGCAAATGACAAGTTTGGGCTAGTATGAGTAAGGAAGTTGAGCTTCCCTTACAAACGACGATAAAGAGAGGGGTCAGAAATAGGAGAACCAACACCAGCAAACAATTTTCAAGAAGGATCTAAAGGGGAAGAGACAGGGGATATTTTGTCACAACCAAATTCAGACAAGAGCGCTAGGGTGAATTTCCTCTAGCTAAGGATCAAACCTGCAAGCTCACGCACCACCTCCATGCCCAGGAAGAAAGGTAAATCCTCTAAATATTTAATCTTAAATTCAGCATGTAGAAAGTCCTTCAACTCACTTAACTTTTGAGGAATATTCCATGTTCATATATCAACATAAACGGCAACCAAAAAAATAGGCTCCCCAGGCCTTTTATATAAAAGAGAGTAATCATTGTGTGAGTGTGTGAACCCCTTAAAATTCAAAACTGCAGTTAATCTGGTATACCACTATCTCGATGATTGTCCAAGACTATATAATGATTTTTTAAGTCGACACACAAGATTGGGGGAAGGGGAAGGTAAACCAGCTGAAAACTTCATGTAGACCTTAGCATCCAACTGATAGAGTCCCCAATTCTTCTTGACTGCAATAACCAAAATACACCGTATTTCAAATGAGCATTTAGTCTTTCAACACTACCATCAGACTTTAGTTTAACCTTGTAAACTTATTTGCAAGAGAGAGATTTCTTCCCAACCGGTAAAGGCACCACATCCCAGGTTTCATTAGCTAACAAGGCATCTAGTTCCTTAGTCATAGCCTCCTGCCAACCAGAATGACTAGCAGCCTCAGAAAATGAATTAGGTTCTTCACTTTGAGAAATGAAATGAAGTAGGGTCTGATTAGGAGTAGAGAGAGCAGAAAAGGAAAATTGACTAGAAAGTATAGGGGAAAGGAAGCAAGCAGTAGAAACATCAGGAAGATGTACATCCCCAACAGTAAAATCTGAGAGATGAGCAGGAGTCCTGTGAGTTCTTAAAGACCTATGCAAAGGAGTCTTAGGTATAGGTGATATAGGAGATAAAGAAGGAGTAAAATTGGGAGAAGTAAGAGGAACAAAAAGTGAGTAATAGGAGAGTGATCAGGAGAAAATGTAGCAGGCTGAGGGAAATAGGAGAGTGAGTAGGAGAAGAACTAGGAACAGGAATAGGTGGATGAACAGATATATTACTATCATTGAAAGTAGGGGTAAATAGGGACGTAGTGGGATAAGAAGGAAGATGTAGAGTAGAAAAAATAGAAATACATATTCATGGAATATAACATTCTTAGAGATAAAGATTTGTTTAGAATTCAGATTCAGGAATTTGTAGCCTTTTTTTCAAAAAGGGTACCCCAGGAATACATAAGCATTGGACCCGGGATCAAGTTTTCCCTTGTGTTAAGGAAGAGTAGAGGCAAAACATAAACAACCAAAGCATCTGAGTTTGATAAACAGGAGTTTTACCAAACAAGATCTCATAAGAAGTCTTATAGTGCAGAAGTTTAGTAGGGAATCTATTAATAAGGTTTGTGCAGTCAATATCTAGTCACCATAAATGATTGGAACCTTAGAGCGAAAGAGAAGAGCTATACAAGTTTCAAGTAGATGCTTGTGTTCCTCTTCACAATCCCATTCTGTTGTGGAGTACTAGCACAAGAGATTTGGTGAAGGATACCATTTTTAGATAAAGAAAGCAGCAGAATCAATATTGCCTCCTTATTCTAAAGCATTATCTGATCTTATTACTCTAACCTTCAAAGAAAATCGTCTTTCAACCATAGCAATGAAAGAATCAAGGACAATAAAAGAATTCCCTTTATTGCTCAAAAGATAGGTCCAAGTACCCCCTGCTAAAATTATCAACTATAGTCAAGAAGTACTTATAACCATCATGAGTGGCGGTTTTATATGGTCCGCAAGTATTTATATGGTCCCTTTATGTTATCTAGCCATAGGACATATAGTGAAAGGTATGTTATCTAAAATCAATACATATTTAGGTAAAGAAGCAATGTTTTTTCATACTGGAATTAGGCATATGCCCCAGTCTTACATGCCACAGATTATTGCAAGAATGAGAAGAATTAGCTAACGGAAGCATGCTAGAATGTGAACTACCATCTGTAAGAGATGATGTCACATTACTACTAGAATCAAAACAATTAGATGTAAAATTGGAAGTAGACAGAATACAAGTAATAGCATTGGCTGATAATGATCTATGTGTTTGCGGATGATCATTGAATGAATGGAAAGACTAAAGTAGAGAAAGACTATCTTTCACTCTACCAGGATCCAGAGGCCTCCTCAAAGAAGGGACTGCAAGAAACAGGAAGTGGGACTGAACAGGCTATTGAACTGTAAGAATAATTTTTGCACTTATAGAAGGTTGAATTTAAAACTAGGTACAAGAAGAACTTTGTTTGGAGTTAGTTCAGGATGTATGCATACATTCCCTGCATGTGTGACTTTAATATAGGAGTTTGGTATGTTAACATAGACAGGTTGTGCCAGGGGTTCAATATTGAACATAATGGTTTTTATCAAAAGTCATATGCTTTGAAGCATTAGAGTCAAGAATCTAAAAATTACTCTTTAAGATTGTAGAGGTAGGAATAGAGTTAGTAGAGTGTATACCAGCACAGTTGGATGTAATATTTACTTCAGAACTAGATGAACCATGTTGGCTAAGTTTGACCTATTGCAGTAACTCCATCAATTGGTTAAGTTGCTCTTGCTTAATACCAACTATCACATCAGAATTATGAGGCTGCCCAGTGTCTTCCTGAGTCCCTGCTGCATTATTGTGAACAGGATTATAGAAAGTTTTTGATTTTCCATTGTTCCCTTTGAAATCTGAAAGTTAACTATGTAGTTTGAAGCATTTCTCTATAGAATTACCTGGTTTCTTGCAATATCTACAGCGTAATGTTTGATTAGTTGAGTTTCTTCTGAAGTTCTAATTCTAGTTGAAATTCCTGTGGATGTATTATAGAAATTCGCTTGAGTAGGGTTGACTTTGAGATGTCCTTGAGATGACACATTAAAAGAGTTTGAATCAGTAGGATAATTTTCCATAGGATGTATTCCCCTTTGTCTTTCCTCTTGTAGCAATAAAACATATGCTCTATTAATGTCTGTAGGTGGATTCGTCATCATTATATTTCTCCTACATGCAGTGTATGTTTCATTTAAACCCACCAAAAACTGTACTAGTTTCTTTCTTTCATCAAGTCCTCTGTTCTTCTCTTCCGCCCCACCCTCACAATCTACACAAATACAAATAGACCTAGCATCAAGCAATTCTATCTCATCCTACACAACCTTGATATAGTTTAAGTAAGTCGCAATATTATGATATCCTTTCACAGTTTTCATTAGCTATATTTGTAACTCAAATAACGGTGCTAAATTTGATTGACCATACATTTTCTCAAGCTGATTCCACGGCTCATGTGCAGATTTTGAATGCATAACGCTAGATCTAATTTGAGTCGTAAGAGAATCTAACAACCAGCAAACACTATATCATTACATCGAACCCACAAATTATAATGATCTTTCTTTTGAGCTGGTTTTTCTATAGCATCGATAAAACCTAGTTTATTTTTCGTAGATAATGATATTAACACTAATTTCTTCCAAGAACAATATCTAGTCCCATCAAATGCACTGTAAACAAGTGTCATACTTAGTGAATCAGAAGGATGCAAGTAATAGGAATGAAGATGATCAATTTTGTCCGCCATTGCAGCAGAAAATCAACAGTTTCTACAGTTTTTGAGATCGGAATCAAATTCAGAAACAAAATCGAAAAGAATCAACGGAAAAATAACGAACTTAAGATCGAGATCTGGAAGTTTCTAGGGCGTGTGCTGTGATACCATGTAAAAGTCTAGAGAGAGAATATTTGATATAAAGGAAAATTCGGTTACTATTCTATTATGGAACACTGTACAATATCGTGTATTTATACAAAACAATTCATAGCTGACTAAATGCGACAGCTAAGAAAGATAAGCATAAATAACAGGAAGCTTCTAGACATAGAACGGATAGCTGTGATTAAAACATGGAGCTGCCTTGATCAAAACACGCCGCTTGTCCACTAATCTCCCTTACTATAGCCTAAAATCCTCACGTGTGTATCGATCAATAACCCTAGCCACCAGACTCCTCTGGTGAATGATTACCACTGTCAACATCTCTGCACAACCTAACTCACATGATCGGAACTTTTGTGTACATTCATAGGTTTGTACCAAATTAACATTGCAAACTCTAATTTGGAGAACTCATGGAGATAATTATATTAATATATTTAATTTGCCTTTTATTAATGATCTTAACGCTAATTTGTTCACTTCTTTAAATATCGATAAGCATTATGAATTCTTATTGCATTTGTGTTTGGATGAATTTACTATACTCCCAGCTTCTAAATTGACAAGGGGTGAAAATCATGGAATGGTGGCGTATGTTCAATGTCAAGAATTTGAATAGTTGTGCAATCAGGAAACAACAAAATTTATTTCAAGTGATTTCTACAGCAACAAATCTATTTCAAGTAATTGCAACACACATTGGTCTATTGTTTAGAGATGGTCGTCCCGGAATGTATTTCCAACCGAATTCCAACTAAAATCATTTAGTAGAACATTGGTAATAAGTAAAGACTCATTTTTTTTTTCATCACTAAAATCCATGCTTATTACACCGTGGACATAAGAGTACACATAAAGCCACACAAAAGGACAAACACCAGTTAGTTAAATCCCAAAAAGAAGAAACAAAAAGATAAACGTGCAAGGACTGTAGGAGATCCTCAAAGGAAGAGAAGAACAGAGGAAAACAAGACCCCTTAGTGGAATTTCATGACTTGTCAAAAAGATGGAGCCAGCCTCTCCAATTGTAGCACGTGAGACAATTGCAAAACGGGGTCCCAACTTGTAACCCGCAAAATAGCCAAAGCACCTCACTAATCCACAATTATGGAAACCATTTACACTAAACCAAGTCATTAATTAGTACCCCACTTCCAGGTAATCTTGATCCGCAAAAAGAGATCTGCTGCAAACATTATCAATTAATAGGATATTGATAATGGAACTTATATCCAAAGACCTTAAATTAATTTCTAAAAATCTTGAAATTCTTCTCTATGCTGTAATAGTGGTGTCTTCTTCTTTCATCATAACCGCACGGATTCTATTCGCAACATGATTTGGTGTCATACTCAACTTATAATCAATCTGTCAAATTAAACGGCCAAAATATTAGATTAACATTAAGCAATTAGAGTAATTGATAATTTGAACCTTAAATAAATTTCAAAGGAATATAAAGTTAGTACCAGAGCAATAATGGTCATGTGTGTGGTGTTGTAGCCAAAAGGCATAACGCTGGAGCTAATGATAGAAAGATGAAGCTTTTCTACTTCGTTGTATATTTCCTTTATTATCCCACTTTGCTTTTTGCAGTAAATACTAATCATAAAATTCCCATCTGAAACTCTAACTTCAATATCTGGAAATGATCGATCTGTGCTAATGCTGGAGTTTTCATCAGAAGACGAGGAGTAGTCATCATAACTGGAGAGAACACGAGCTCTCTTCACTGCAACCACCGATTCCTCGCTACAATTCTTGGCTTTTTCCTCGAGAGTTTTTACTTGTTCTTCCAGTTGTTTTATATATTTGATCGCATCTCCGAGTACTGATGCTTTGTCCAACTGTTAAAAGAGTTAATTAGAAATTACACATCAGTATAATTGTGGTGAATGCTATGAAATTGTCTGAATAAGTGGGGATAATTAAAATATGAAGAAACACTAGCACTACATCGAATGTTCATTTGTTATATCTTTCAGCACATATAAATTGAGATTTGATTAATTTAAGTAGCGATCGATTGATAAAAGCTAAAGGAGGAAATAAAAGGATTAACCTTCTTGAGGTTAGGGATGAGGGTAGATAAAGCTATAAAGCGTTGAGTGAGGCGTTCTCTTCGTTTTCTTTCTGCCACAACGTGGTCTTGTGCCTGCAAACTAGTCCTATTGTAACTCTTCTTCTGTGTAGTAGTAGTAGTATCAGCAGCACCAAATCCCAAGGCCTGGATTAGATTTTGGCTATCACCAAAATCATCAGAATCCGTAGAAACTGAAGACGAGAAGTTTAGGGTAGTTCCAGATGTCAACTCAGTCTTGACTGAGGTGTAGTTCAAATTTTCAAAGTGGTTTGTGGCAACAGTAGTAGTGTTGGCTGATGGCGAACTGGAGTAGCCATAGTTGCAAGAGGAGAAGGGCTTGTTGAAAGGCAATTCATTAAATGGGGTCATCATCTGGCTGTGATTATTGTTGATAAAGGAATGATCATTCATATTAGTCCTCTCCTGTATTGGTTAATTTCGAAATACAATGTTACCATAGGGTACATAAAATCAAATAACAGAATTCTTTAAAGCAAAAGGAAGTAGTTTTAATTTTATTGTCATACCATTTCAGACCACCATGTAGCCGATGACATATCCATTGTTGGCAAGCTGGGCTCGTTAATGATCAATTCTCTCTTAGGGTTAGATCCTGTTTCTGTATTCCAATCACAATCAGTATCCTGCTTAGATCTTTGGGGAAGAAAAAGAGAATTTATAAGGTCTAATCAAAAGAGGGCTAAGCTTACCTTAGAGCCAAATTAAAGGGCTTTCGATTTCAGCTGGTGTACGTGATCTGATGGTCAAGTGTAGGAATTCTTGTGTCTTTATAGTAGCTTGAATGTTTGCGTTGACTGGAAAAATATACGAAGAAATCAAATAAAACAGAAAACAGGTGGAAATTTTCCTCAATTATTGTGTTCTCACTCTCTATAGTATATATAATTAATTACACCTCTAAGGAAACTTCTATCACTACTTAAAATAATGAACAGGCACGTGTTAAAAGTTTCGACTTTCGAGTTATTTCTTTGTTGGCGAGTACGTATTACCTTTTTGACCAACTCCCTCTTCCTGTCCGACTTTACTCACCAGTCACCAGTTATGTTAGAGTATCCGTTTCCGAGTATTTTGCGTGTAGCGCTTTGAATAACTTTTGTATTATGTTTGGGATTGTCTTATAAAAGAGAATTCGCCTTTTTTGCATCCAATTTGCGACTATGCAACTTCATTCACCTAGTTTGTTCTAATTCCAATTAGGGGTGGACATCGGTTGGTTCGGTTCGGTTGTGAATGGTATCGGTTCGGCATATCGGTTATCGGTTTATAAATATGTTAACCGATAAATCGATAAGATATCGGTTAGTCGGTTATCGATCCTTATCGGTTTGGTTATCGGTTTATCCGATAAGAATAAAAAAATCCAAAAATTTCACGTTTTTATTATATAAATCGTGATCATGTTGTTAAGAGAAAGGAACTGAATTTTTGTTCTTAAGAAAAGAGGAATTAAATTTCAACTTTAGAAAAGAAAATATTCTTTGCATTTAAAAATCCCAGTGAATGATCTTAATTTTAAAAGTTATAAGTTAGTAGGAGTAAGGAATAAGACATTCAACAATCTAATCTTACTAATTATATCACTGCGGGCGGGCATAATTCACAGAAAAATAATAAAAACTATTTTTGAAAATATTTAAGAATTGGTGCAACAAAAAAAACTGAAAATCTGAACAATTAATTCTTCAAAGTTTAAAACTAAAAATCTTAACTGAAGAATTAAGATGAGTAATTCAGAAAAGTTTAAAATTTACTCTAACGATTAAGGGCTGAAGATAAAGAGTAACTGCCGCGAGAATGTGGTTCCTCAAGGTGAGGGATTGCGTCGTTCTCTTCTAAAGGAGACGCATGATACTCATTATGTTGGTCATCTGGGTGTTGAAAGAATGTTGGCGTTGCTGTCTCGGAATTACTTTTGGCCGAAAATGGAAGATGACGTTGAGGCCATGTAAAAACTTGTTCGGTGTGCCAATTTGACAAGACCGAACAGAAAAAAGAAGTTGGGATGCTACAACCTTTGAGGGATGCGTGTGAGGTTGTTGGGTTTTCTGTATTCAAAATCAAGAAAATCAGAAAACATTAGTTTAAAGAAAACTAAAACAGAAAAATTTCGAGCCCACAAGTTTCTTGTGTGTCCTTAAGGAATTTAATCCCCTCACAGTTGACCAAGGTTTCGGATTAATTCCTCCCAAGATAGAACGGAATAACTATTATGTGATAGCGGCACTTCAAATCACAGAACTTTGGCGAACTCAAATGGCGGAGCAAATCACACAAAATGCTTACATTTTGCTTTGAAAATCAATGTAGAATGCAGAAGAGAGGGGAGAGTTTTTCAGATTCGGTGGTGGAAAATAAGGTTATTCCTCTCTATTTATAGCCAACGAAGTTGACTCCCAACAGGTGCAAAGGTACCTGTACGTTTGATAAGGTGTCTATTCTGAAGAAATTATTTTAAGTTCTGTTGAATGGAATATTTGGTCACGAATTTGACCTTTGGAAAATATTCCGTGAATTTCCAAATTCATATTTTCCGCGCAAAAATATTAGATAAAAATATTTAAAAATGGAAAATAAAAATAAATTTTGTCCAAAAAATTATAAATCAACCATTCAATTTACAACAATCCAAAGCCGAGCCGAGCCAAACGAGCAACGACGACAATGGTGACGGCACGAGGTTTGCTCTCTTCTCAACTCTTTAAGAGCTAGAAGAAGTGCTTGCATATATAAGCACAAGAATTTTCCTGTTCCTATCCAATGAGGGACAAAGTTCCTTCGTAAATTGAACTAATTCAAAATTTCATTTCCATACATTTCTTTTTCCATTATTTTTCATTCACACCTCTTTTGTTTCTAATTAACAAAACCCAACAATCCCCTATATGAATGGGGAATGGCTATCCGACAAAATATGCATAAAACAACTGTGTGATTCGCAAGTAAGGATTAATCGCATCAGGATAAGTAGATTTCCCTTTGAACTTTCGTAGTGAACATATGTCAGATATACTCGATCAATCGGTAGATCTGATATCTTTAAACCGTCGAGCTTTGGTGTATACCTAGACTACCATACGTCACACAATCAACCCTTAACCGTCTTTGGTTCTCATTGTTGTGTTTGTTTCATCCATGAACGCCGCCTGGTTTCATAAGTGCGTAGAGAACTGGCCTTACAAAATGCTCCTTGAAGCGGCTTACACTTCACATTTACATAGGCAATTCCTAAACGTGTTATCCCATAGATACACTATTTAATATACCCCGTATCAAACTTAGAAACCATTAAAAATCTTTAAATTTTTATCCTTGTTACTGAACATTGTCTTCATCATGAGAATGGACCAAAATTTTATTTGACAATGTTGAACCATCACTAATGACTTTGTTTGCTCTCCTTGAACCTATATCTTGGGATCTCCAGACTTCTAGGTAGAGTTACCGTCATAATGACTTGTCTTCGGCCGTAGTCACATTCCCTTTTATGACTTCTCAATCGTCTCTCTAGTTAGGCCTTTTGTAAGCGGATCCGATACATTATCTTTTGACTTTACATAGTCAATTATGATAATTCCACTAGAGAGTAGTTATCTCACAGTATTATATCTTCGTCGTATGTGAGTAGGGGTATTCATGGTTCGGTTTGTATCAGTTTTTCTCTATAAAAAAAAAGCAAACCAAGTAAGACAGTTCTTAAAATATTGGAACCAAACCAAACTAATTAAGTCTGTTTTTTAGCGATTCAGTTTTTGTCGATTGTATCGGTTTTTCGATTTTTCGGTTATTTATCGGGTTTTTTCTTAAATATGAGACATACACTGCCAAACACATATTTTGGAGACTACATTTTCAATGTAACACTATCAAACCAATTTCTCTTCGAGAAATCTATCATTTACCATGATATATTAATGATAATTGAATCAAATGGTGATGAATAATTTAAGTACTCAATAAAATCAATTATTTTTAACATGTAATAATTCTTGTACTTAGCAAAAGCAAACAACCAATCAAACTAGAATGTAAAGGCAAAGAACTAGACTTAAAATACAAACGACTAATATATACCACAACATTTTAGAAACTTTATATATATATATATATATATATATATATAGGTGTAATAATAAATTTAAATAGCTACTTATATAATCAGTTTGGTTCGATTTTTGTTGGTTATTTTTTGAATAAAACCAAAACCAAACCAAATTTGATCGGTTTTAAAATTTAAAATCAAAACCAAACCAAACCTAAAAAGTATCGGTTTTTTGGGTCGGTTTGGTTTAGTTTTCGGTTTGGTTCGATTTTTCGGGTTTTTATGAACACCCCTATATGTGACGAGATTTTCCGTTATACATAAAGCTTCCAACCCTTCCTATTGCCGCTTGACTGTCGTAATATATGCATATAGGTACCAAAAGTTTAGGGCAAAATAGAATATTTTTCAAGAAATTCTGGAGCCATTCAACTTCTGTACCGGCCTTGTCTAAAGCAATAAATTCAGACTCCATTGTAGAGCGGACGATGCATGTCTGTTTGGACGACTTCCAAGACACTACTCCTCCACCAATGATAAAAACGTATGCACTTTTGAATTTTGATTCTCTTGATCCAATTATTCAATTTGCATTACTATATCCCTCAATAATTGTGGGATAACTATTGTAATGCAACGCATAGTCTTGGGTATATTTTGAATACCCCAAAACTCGTTTCATTTCTATGCAATGAGCTTGATTGGGATTACTTATATATCGACTAAGCTTACTTATCGCACAAGCTATATTAGGTCGTGTACAATTCATAGTGTACACCAAACTTCCCAACACTTGAGCATATTCTAATTGAGACTTTCGTTGACCTTTATTTTTTACAAGAGTATGGTTTAAATCACTGGTGTTCTTACAACTTTAAAGTCCAAATATTTGAACTTCTCAAGTACCATTTTAATATAATGAGATTGTGACAAGGCTAGACCTTTAGGAGTCTTAGGGATCTTAATTCCCAAAACTAAATCGGCAACTCCTAAGTCTTTCATATCAAACATACTAGTAAGCATGTGTTTAGTAGCATTTATGTTAGCAATGTCGTTACTCATTATAAACATATTATCCATATATAAATAAACAACGATTATTTAACTTGGAGTATTCTTAATGTAAACATATTCGTCACATTTATTGATCTTGAAGCAATTTGACAATATTGTTTGGTCAAATTTCGCATGTCATTATTTTGGTGCTTGTTTTAGTCCGTAAAGCGACTTAATAAGTTGGCACACCTTCTTTTCTTTTCCGGGAACTACAAACCCTTCAGCTTGTTGCATATAAATTTCTTCCTCCAAATCTTTATTTAAGAAGGTTGTCTTCACTTTCATTAACACTCGGACAGATGTAATCCTCGTTACCAGCGAGTATGTGTCAAAGTAGCCAAGACTTTCCCGTTGTCTAAACCCTTTAATAACTAATCTTGTCTTACATTTGTCAATAGTACCATCACCTTTTATTTTCCTTTTAAAAATCCACTTAGAACCCAAAGGTTTATTTCCTGGAGGAAGATCAACCAATTCCCAAGTATGATTACTTAATATAGATTCTATCTCACTATTGACTGCCTCTTTCCAATATCGTGCTTCCGAGAAAGACATCTCTTATTTGAACGTTTGAGACACATTTTTCAACAAGAATGTCAAAAAACCCGGTCCAAAGGAAGTAGTTGTCCTTTGATGTTTACTACATCTTGGATTTTCTTCACTAAAGGTACTTTTCTTTTCTTTTTCTCGAGGTCTCTTAAATTTTTTGCTAGACGACTCACATTCCTTTTTATATGGATAAATATTTTCAAAGAATTCAACATTATCCGATTCGATTACTGTATAAATATGAATGTCGGTATTTTCTGATTTATGAACTAGAAAATGACATGCCTTACTATTTGTTGCTAACTATCTTACTAAGGGCAGGCATAATTCACAGAAAAATAATAAAAACTAATCTTGTAAATACTAAAAAATTAGTGCAATAAAAAAACAAATAAAAAAATGAAAATATGAACAATTAATTCTTCAATGTAACGACCCGACCGGTCGTTTTGAGATTTAGCATATCATTCGGCGGTTTGAGGCCATGAGCAGTTTCACTTCAGGTATTATGACTTGTACGTGTGGCTGGAATTGAATTTCGAGAAGTTCGGAGTTGATTTAGAAAGAAAATTCTCATTTCAAAAGCTTTAAGTTAGAAGAATTGACTAAGATTGGATTTTTAAGTAAACGACCTCAAAATTGGGATTTCAAGGTTCCAGCAGATTCGTATGATGATTTTGGATTTGGGCGTATATTCGGATCGGGTTTTAGATATCTCGAGAGCGTTTCGCTGCCTATTTTGGAAGTTGGCATTTTGGAAGAAATCTCATAAATTTGGGTTGAGGTGCATTTCAATGTAATCGATGTCCATTTGGATTCCGAGTCTGGAAATAGCTCGTATGGTGATTCTGGTATTGAGAGCGCGTCCGGAAGTGGATTCGAAGGTCCGTATGTCATTTTGGAGTCGTTTGGCGAAAGTTAGAAATTTGAAGGTTTTTGAGAAGTTTAATCGGGAGTGAACTTTTTGATATCGGGGTCGGATCCTGATTCTGAAAGTTGGAGTTGGTCCGTAATGTCAAATGTGACTTGTGTGCAAAATTTGAGGTCAATCGGGCGTGATTTGATAGGTTTCGGCATCGAATAAAGAAGTTTGAAGTTCTAAAATTCATAAAGCTTGAATTGGAGTGCGATTCACGGTTTTAGCATTGTTTGATGTGATTTGAGGCCTCAAGCAGGTCCACATTATGTTTTGGAACTGGTTGGTGTGATTGGATGGGGTCCCAAGGGCCTCGGGTGGATTCCGGGTGGTTAACAGATAGTAATTTGAATTTGAGGAAGAACTGAAACAGTTGGGCATCTGGTGTAACTACACCTGCGTGGAGAGGGCCGCAGGTGCGAGCCTGCCGGTGCAGGAAAGGACTCGCAGAAGCAGATTTTGTTGGGGGAGGCGTGGACCGCTGATGCAGTCAAGTTCTGCAGAAACGGGAACACACCTGCGCGCAAAGAGCCGCATAAGCGAAGGCGCAGAAGCGCTATTTAGATGCAGGTGCAGGGATTGAAGGACCTAAAGGAGGACCGCAGAAGTAGTAATTAGGCTGCACCTGCTGAACCATAGAAGCGGTCAAGTGACTGCAGGTGCAAAAGTCGGGGCTCGGCAGTGACTTCTTTAAAACGAGGGTTTGGCTCTATCTCATTTCATTTCACTCATTGGAGATGATTTTAGAGCACTTTTGGAGTGCCAAATTCATCAACTATAATGGGGTAAGTGCTTTATTCACAAGTTTTTAGTTAAATACATGATTATATATGGATTTGAATATGGAAATTAGTAGAAATTGTGGGGTTTTGGTAGAAACCCTAAAATTTGGTATCTTTGGATTTTGACCACGATTTTGGACATGGAATTTGAAATAAATTATATATTTGAGTTTGTGGTGTTATGGGTAAAGTTTATTTTTGAAAATTTTTGAAATTCGGGCACGTGAGCCTGAGGGTAATTTTATTAACTTTTCGAATGGAGTTGGAAATTGTTGTAACTTGAATTGTTATGAGTATTTGAGTATATATTTATAGGTTTGCATAATTATTGACTAGTTTTGGAGTGTTGGGCATCGGTTTGGGTCGTCGGAAGGGCTTAGGAGCCGGTTATGGAACTTAAGAGCGAGGTAAGTCTCCTTTCTAACCTTGTAAGAGGGAATTTACCCCATAGGTGAACTAAATTAATATGTGCTTCTATTTGTGGGGGCTACGTACGCACGAGGTGACGAGAGTCCATGTGTAGCAACTATTATGCTTAAGTCCGAGTAACCTAGGACACAAAAACATGTTATACTTGTGATATTTGTAACCTTACTGTCAATTTAAAATTTCTTAAATCATATCGAACTTGATAAATAAATTTCTAAAAAGATTAAACTTTGTTTTCTTGACCGTTAAAAGAATATTGACATTTTCTTTGGATAATTGCTCTTTGTTAAATTCTTGAGTGACTGTTTGATTGTGCTTTCCTTTTTGTGGAACGGGCCGAACGCCTCGGCAGATTAAATTGATGCATCTATGGTTCGCGCTGTTCGATCCTCCGTCAATGCACAGTGTAAATATTATGTTGGATCGGGTCGTACGACCTCGGCATGATTTGCGCATGCTTGTATTGCTTGCCTTCAAATTTATAAAAAAATAATATTGCCTCCCTGGTCTGAGATAAATTGATAAATGATGAAAATGAATTTAGAAATCTCTTATTACCAAAAGGATTGTTTATTTGCTTCATGATTTCCTTGAGTTTACTGCGGTTTTTAATAAAATCCACGACTAATTATATTATCAGTACATTATTGTTGGCCATAGTAAGTGTCGGAGTCGACCCCTCGTCATTACTTCTTCGAGGTTAGACTGGGTACTTACTGAGTACGCGTTATTTTCGTACTCATACTACACTTGTTGTACATTTTGTTGTACAGGCACATGAATGTTTAGTGGCCTTGTGGGTGCACCGGCGTGGTTGATACGGGGGACTTAGGTTAGCTACATCTTATGTTACGATCCGCAGCTAGCAGAGTCTCCTTCCGATTATTTACATTTTTTTCTTTCCTGTCCAAATTTGTATTCCGGACAGATGCTGCATTTTATTTATTTTTCCTAGTTGATGCTCATGTACTTGTCACACTGGGTTCTGGGATTATTATGGATTATACATTATTGAAATGGTTAAAGATATTATTGTTTATCATGAAATTCCATCTTTTACTACTTAAATTGAAGAAAAATCATGATTTCAAAAGTACTAAAATGAGAAATAAATTAAGTAATTATGGTTGGCTTGCCTGACAGCGGTGTCCAGAGCCATCACGACCTTTGTTGGATTTTGGGTTGTGACAACATGGTATCAGAGTATTGGTTCACTTAGGTCTCACGAGTCATGAGCGATTCTAGTAGAGTCTTGCAGATCGGTACAGATACATCTGTACTTATCTTCAAGAGGCTACAGGGCTGTTAGGAGCACTTCCCTTCATGATTCTTCATCGTGCGATTCTATTCCTTTAAGGCTTATGCCTTTGTTTCTTCCTATTCAATCTTATGTGACCTGAATCGTTGGTCATCTATTGGGAACCAAGGAATTGTAATGGTACTGCAGATGTGGTGCAGGATGTTTCCCCCCTATGTATTCGATTGGGATAATGTCGTCGCCTTGCAGAAAAATATTCTGTCGTTTCAGCTCAGTAGCTATTCTGATGGTTTAGAGGCTATGCACAGGTTGCTATGATGTTCACGAGTTGTTATTGATGTAATGGTGAGATGCTTGTCTATGTGTCGGGGTAGGAATGATTTGATAAGAGGATATCTCAATTCACGGCTTAGGGGTTCAACGTTTAGTTCTGCAAGACGAAAGGCAATCGGACTATGAATGTTCAAGTATGGGTTGATGGAGTAACGAGACTTGGTATTTTTGAGCATGGTGGGATTTTCATTTGCAAGGTGGTGTCGTCATCCTTGTTGAATGTGTTAAGTTCACCGAAATTATAGTGTCACGATCCTAAAATCGACCCGGTCGTGATGGCGTCTATCGTGGAACTAGGACAACTGATACAATTCCCGAATTAACCATTAACCAATAAAAATCGTTTTTAAGCCTTTAATTAATCAAATATCTCATAACGTAAGTCTAAATGAACAATGTAGAATAAATATACAAGCCCCACATCGGGGTGTCACAAGTCACGAGCATCTACTAAGGTCTGAAAATATGCTAAAACAATCTAAGGAATACAAGAGAGAGAAGAGCAGGGCTGCGAACGTGGGCAGCTACCTTGCTAACTCCAATGACTCTGCCACTGAGCAATTACCACCTACCACTGGGTTCAAAAATACCTGAATCTGCACACAAGGTGCAGGGAGTAATGTGAGTACGCCAACTCAGTAAGTAATAAAAGTAAATATAAGTTGAGTAGTAAGTAAACACGTAAACCACGTCATCACACTACAGCAATTGCAGTACATTTCCAAAACAGTACAAAAAATCCTTTTCTTCGTAAATCAAGCTCAGTTTCAGTAAAACCTTTTTAAAACATCTTTCAGCAGTTTCAAAGGAGTGATAAAATAGTGAGTAAAAATGATAGAAACGTAAACAGCCCCTCGGGCAAAACATGGACCATAAACCGCCCTTCGAGGATAATATCAGCAGAACTAGCCTCTCGGGCTACCTCACAATCACTCGTAATCAACCTCTCTAGCATAACATGAATCAAGAACCGCCCTTCGGGCAAAACATGGATCAAGAACAACCCCTCGAGCAACAACATGAAACAACAACAGCCTCTCGGGCTACATCATATCACTTACACTGGGTATCCACGCTCACTGGGGGTGTACAGACTCCTGGAGGGGCTCCTACAGCCCAAGCGCAATAACAAGCCATCTCGTGGCATAATCAAACAAGCCCTCAGCCTCATAACAAGCCATTTTGTGGCATATAAATCAGGCCCTCGGCCTCAAAATCATGAATCAGTAAAACGTTGTTGTTGCGCGCATCCCAATCCCATAATATCCTCACAATACAGGCCCTCGTCCTCACTCAGTCAGAAATCTCTCAAGCCACTCGGGCAACAGTAAAATATGATGCTCAGCCCAAAATATCATTTAAATTATCAAAAACGGAGTAAGTATGGTTGAGTTATGAAAACAGTAGAATACGGCATGACTAAGTACAAATATGAAGTCAAAACAATGAGGAGTAGTAGTAAAAATCCCCTAAGGGTCAAAAACAGTTGGCACGAGGCCCAAATATGGCATTCAGCCCAAAACATGATAATACTTTCCAGAACACAATGATATCAAAAAGTTTTCAATCAAATACTCGACTTAACAGTCGTACGGGATGGACTAAGTCACAATCCCCAATAGTGAACGATCCCACGCTCGTCATCTAGCGTGTGCATCACCTCAAAGCAGCACAACGATGTGAAATCCGGGGTTTCATACCCTCAGGACAAACATTTACAATCATTACATACCTCAATCCGGTCCAAACTCTAGCCTGCAATGCCTTTGCCTCTCAACTCGGCCTCTGAATGCTCCAAATCTAACCAAACACAGGTTCATACCATCAAAATATGCTAAGGGAACAAAGCCCACTCGAAAATAACCAATTCACACCAAGAATCCCAAAATTGGCCAAATCCGACCCCGAGCCCACGTCTCGGATTCCGACAAAAATCACAAAACTAGAATCTTTACACTCTCACGAGTTCATACATATCAAATACATCAAAATTCAACCACAAATGACCCCTCAAATCCTCAAATCAAAGTCTCAAATTCCAAGCCCTAACTCTCCAATTTTAGGCTTTAGATTCCACAAATTTCATGTTTAATTAGGTAGAAATCACAATAAGATCGAGTATTAAGTCCATAAATCTTACTTCCAAGTGTTTACCTTTGATTCCCTCTTCAATCCTTCTCAAAAAGCTCCAAAATCGCTCAACAATGGTGAAATTTAGACCCAAAGTCGCCGAAGTGGTCTTTTAAACATTCTGCCCAGCACTTAAAAACCATCTTCGCGAACGCGGTTAACACCTCGCGTTCGCGAAGCACAAACTTCCGTTGACCATTTATTCCTTCATCGTGAACGTGACACCCTGTACTCGAATGCAATGCCTCGGCTAATTAACCCATCACGAACGCGACACCTAGCTCGCGAACGCGAAGCACAAATTAGACTTGGACCCAGCTGCTCATCTTTACTCTACGCGAACGCGGCAAAACCATTGCAAACGCGATGAACACTGACCTCAGCCCTTCGCGAATGCGGGACCCCCTTCGCGAACGTGAAGGTCAACCCTCCTTCCTCACATCCTAACCCTTCGCGAACGCGAAGGCCAAATGTCTGCAACATCAACAGCAGCTTTTCTGCAACTTTTTCCAACATGAATTGATCCGTTCAACCACTCGAAACTCACCTGAGGCCCTCGGCACCTCAAAAAAACATGCCAACATATCCCATAACCTCATTCAAACTTGTTCCAACCTTCAGAACGCTCAAAACAACATCAAAACGCCAAATTGACATCGGATTCAAGCCTAAGAATTCCAAAAACTTTCAAATTCCGCTTTCGATCAAAAAGTCTATCAAACCTCGTCTGAATGACCTGAAAGTTTGCAAACACATCACAAATGTTACAACAGACCTACTCCAACTTCCAGAATTCCATTCCGACCCCTATATCAAAATCTCACCTATCAATCGGAAAACGCCAAAATTCTAATTTCGCCGATTCAGGCCTAAACCTTCCACGGACCTCCAAAATACATTCTGATCATGTTCCTAAGTCCCAAATCACCTAACGGAGCTAACCAAATCATAAAAATTTCAATCCGAGATCATATACTAAAAAGTCAAAACTCGGTCAAACCTTTCAAATTTTAAGCTTCAAACTGAAAACTGTTCCTCTAAATTCATTCCGATTACCCTAAAAACCAAAACTAATGATTTATATAAGTCATAATACATCACACGGGGCTAGTCATGCCCGATAACTGGCGAGCGAAGTGCAAAAGTTCAAAACGACCAATCGGGTCGTTACATCCTCCCCCATTTAAACATACGTTTGTCCTCGAACGTGCCCAGAGTTGTTCCGAAAACCATCAAATCGTTGTGTAACCTTACCCTGCACATACTCGGTGGTGATTCCATGTCACCCTATCTCATATGGGTCTGATAACACAATGTAACTGAAATTTCACAATCCAACCTAGCCCTTAGACCTTAGAACAACATTTCCACTTCTGAAATCATCTACAAGATCTGAATCTCCCATCTATACTTTGAATAAGTCTGAACAAGTTGTAACAAACCATACCTGTAGCCCCGAATGCAATTACATGATATACCACATAGCTCAAACTCTCATAGCGATAACTTCTAACCATAGCAGATGCTCATAACAACCGAATATCGATAATAAACCTCTTATAAAATAAAGCCTCAATCCAACACTTCCGTATACAGCCAATGATAAATGAAACACATAGAAAGTCATTACCATTCCTCAGATCAACCATTCGTGAAGCCACTTCTCCTTTGGCAAGGACCATAGCAAATTTCTGAGTCGAACATCGATATTATCCATCCAACATGCTGAAACTGAATCTGTTTGTATTCATTCTAGATCCCAATGATCTCATCTAATCCAACACAATTACTCTGGCGACATGACACATCAATACAATCCAAAGCCACAACTCATGCAATCCGCGCATCAATAAGCAACAATCCAAACATACTCAAATCATGAAAAATGACTCAAATGAGAGAGCTATACCGCAAGCTCACCAGTACCACCACACACAATGTGGAGAACCCATCACACCTCATTGAAACAGAACACATGAATCTAACCTGAAGGGTCATACCTCCACATAACATTCGTTGCAATGCACGACCTTATCCAAACATTGGTCCATATAAAACACCTCAAGTCACTATGTTCAAAATCAACAACCACTCGAATTTGATTTCTAGAACCAAAGCAAATCATCATAACCACGGTGAAACGATTGACATAACATTACACAAACCCCAA
This sequence comes from Nicotiana sylvestris, assembly GCF_000393655.2. Lineage (NCBI taxonomy): Eukaryota > Viridiplantae > Streptophyta > Magnoliopsida > Solanales > Solanaceae > Nicotiana > Nicotiana sylvestris. Next base: position 99,327,475 of record NC_091058.1, read on the forward strand.
AGGACACAACCGATATGCCATCCGACGAGCAATACCCAATACTCTTCCGGCTCGAATTCCACTAAGAGACCCCAATAAAACCGCACCACATGGGCCTATAATGTCACGACCCAAACTGGAGGGCCATTACTAGCACCCGACCATACTTGCCGAGCATAAACGTACATTTTATCTAACCTTCTTTATTATCTTTTAGGGCTGACGAGATCAATATAAATGGTAGACATGGATCATGGACAACCAACAATAAAATATGATGGTATGAACATATATAACATGGGATAACCAGACAATCAAGAAACTATATATAAGGTACGAGCTACCACACTACCATGAAAGACTATACAACAAAAACCAGCCGACAAGGCATACCAAACTATACATGAGCCGACACATGTCTATGAGCCTCTAAAGGGACATAAGTGCTGCAACATAGCCGGAACAGGGCCCCGACATACCCATAATGTCTATAACAAAAATGCATACCAAGACCAAGGCAAGTCTGGAGAAGGGATCTCGCCAATCACCACTGAACTGGACAACCTACTGTGGTGGGGGAGCTACACCTGCCTGTCTATCAGGACCTGCAGCACGACATGCAGCATCCACAAATAAAAGAACGTTGGTGTGAATACAGTACTGAGTATGTAAGGCAGGGAATTATAAGTACGAACAGTAATGTAAGCAGGGATAGAGAATATACAACTTGTAATATCTGCGTACCTTTGAGGGCTACTGACATGAAATGCATAATACATATGTATATATACATAAAGTTTTACAACATACGCCTCTGTGGGCATCATCATCATCATATCGTACCCGACCGTAATAGGCTCGGTAAAAAAAATGTACCCGGCCATTATAAGGCTCGATAGTATTGTACCCGGCCACATGGAGCTCGGTAAATCCCAACTGATCAGTGGTTGCACAATAAGTGCCATACCTGGCTGACTATAGCGCGGTTTAGTAGAGTAAAATAGATACATATATATAATTCATGCTCGACTCATAAAATCACGTTCTAAACCTTTCGGAGTGACGTAAGGTTTGTATCCTCTGTACACGTTATTAGGACTAACTCTTCACTATGAACCTTATAAGAATCAGGAAGTACAAACAACATTGATGACACAAGAATAAGAGAAGCAACATCAACATCAATCGTTCCATAAGAGGGGAAAAAATGTAAGTACTACTAGCTTCTAAGAGTAGAGTATCTTTGGAAGCTTGTTCATTACATTATGTACGATCGGAGTCATGCAAAAGAAGGAAAGGGATAGCCTCACATACCTTGTATATACTGCCCTAATCTCAAGCTATGCAATTGTCACAACTCCTTAGTCTACAATAAGAGAAACGATACTATCGTTATCATTTAAGCGTCATAACTATTATGTATCGACCACAACCTATTTTACGATGAAACGGACAGCACCTCCCCTATATATATGACTTCACACAATTCAAAACAATCACCAAACATCCCAAACAACATCAATAATAATCATATTGAACCTCCCAAAATAGTCCACGCACAACCTAATCACTTCATACATACGACGGCCACCGTAGTCGTGTCAAACGACCCAGAAATGTTACGAAGAACTACCAGCCCACAACCCTACATCTATATGGTGTTTCTCCACACCCTTCCTCCTCCAAAACTCCACAAAATAGTAGTAAAACATGCAGCCCAATAGCCACACAAAACAGTCCACAAAATAGTCCGCTACAAGTGAATAACTCGAACTCACGGCTTCCGATCACCATCCCGTGAGTTCTTACATGTATAGAACAAATTTCCATGAATTCACCGCAGAAACAAATGTATGAAAGAGAGTAGTAAACTTACCTTACTTGTTGGATAACCCAGCCCTTCCCTTGGTTCTTCAAACTCTAAGTTTTACCCCCAATTAGAACTTGAAAGAGAGGGAAAATCGATTAGGGTTTGTGTGGGATTTTTGGGAAGGAGTTGCAGGGGTTCAATTTGGTTTTGAAGGTCTGAAATATGGGTTAAATAACTGAGTTGATAATCCCTTAAAAGTCCCCTCTTGGCCGACTTAGGGGATTTTAATTTTGTCCTCTCACTTTGGCAAGTAAGTGATGCACCTACTTGTCACCTACCAATCTGCGTAGGCTCGCAAAAATAAACATATCTCTATACTCCGAGATCGTATTGAAAAACGGTTTAATGCGTTGGAAACTAGACTCATAGATATTTAATTTGGTGGGTAGATCACCCCGTAATTCCTTTTAAATTAGGAAAAAGCTTAGTAACATTTGACCTAATGTTTAAATAAAATTATGAACCTAAGTTGCAATAACTTTTATCGACTTTTGTTTCATAACCCATTTGACTTCAAGTCTTATGATACAGATATTATATGATTCAAATACCTTAAAACACGACCTCTTGAGTGTATTAAGAACCTCTAGGTTTACCCAAAAATACCGCTGACAACATCCTTGATTCGTTTAACTTCTAATACTTGTTATCCACCCTTATACACCTTTGTATCATTTAAGACCAATAGGATTAACTTCTTATCATCTTAAAGATAATCTCTTCATGAATTTACGTCTACTACCTTATGGCATGAACTAACGTACGTGAATATGGGTTGTAAAATATAGCCAACAAATCCTAACGCCTCGCAAAACGGAAAGGTAATTCATAGATCTCCCCAGATCTTTAATAAGCTCAACAATAATCGAATCAACACATCCCTCAACAATACAACTCGGAGTCAACCAAGCCGAATCGATGTAGACATATATCCCTATTGGCCAACCAATGAACCTCTTATCAAGGAGTTCTTGAAGCTGCGCTTTCAACTTCTTTAACTCCGCTAGTGCTATACGATACGAAGCCCGACATCAAATCAATACCGAAATCAACAACCTTATCCGGCGACATGCCCTGCAGCAGGAAACACATCCGGAAAATCCCTCACCACTGGAACTGAATCAATAGTAGGAGTCTCTGCACTGACATCCATCACGAAGGCCAAATAAGAAAGACAACCCTTCCCAGCCATCCGTTGGGTCTTCAAAAATGAAACAACCCCACTGGGAACATAATCAGTCGAACCTCTCCACTCAATCTGTGGCACATCTGGCATAGCCAATGTCACTGTCTTAGCATGACAGTCCAAAATAGCATGAAACAAAGATAGTCAATCCATGCCCAATATCACACCAAAATCTAGCATATTAAGCAATAAGGATCCACTCGGTTCTCCAAACCTCCAATAGTTACCATACAAGATCGATATATGCGGTCCACAATCACGACCTAACCTGTTTATGAGAACTCCCAGTCTCCAAATCACCATATCCGATCCCAACTCCATCGTCCGAATATACAATACACCTCTAACACCCAATCATCCCAGGAGATGTACTCCTATAATTCTTCTGTGCCACCAAGAAAACTCGAATATCAATAGTCGATCCAACAAGAGAGTGTCGCAATACTAATGAAGTATCCTCAACTCAAACACATCGCCCTTTCTAAAATATATACCCTCATCAAGCCACACCAATTAGTGATCTCATTTATCTAGTCATCTGAAACTACCCATGTTGTCTAAGAATTTATGACCTTCCTTTCAGAACTGAATTGTGACCTTACACATGGAAATCTCAATCCTACCCAACATACCGCATATACTATACCCTCCTAGGATAAACATAAGAACTTCATATCCATTCCGATCCACAAGCAATTACATACTCAACTAGCTGAGAACTTTCCATTTGACCCCATCTAGAAGAAAATCACTACTCATCACATGTTCCTCATGCCAGTAGAAAATATACATCTCTAACCATGGTAGAAACCATCAAGAACTCTCTGAATCCCCTTTGCACAAAACCAAACCGTCAGGACTGCCTCCTTCTAACTCAACCAAGCTACGCAAGCCATCAAAACCTAAGAGCATTGCCACAAAACACCTATAGAAACACACCGCATCATAGGCACACAAGAACCGATCATATCCATTATCATGCCGATCCAACCTACTACCAAGTTATCCTAATTCTCTGAGTTCCTTCCGAATTACCTTCAAATTGATACGTTTCCTTGATAGTACACCACTATCCTTAACTAAAGCTTGCCCCACAAACTTTAACATAAAACCACACCGTCTAAGGATCATAAGCTGTTGAATACTCTCTCAAATATCCCCAAAAGCACTACATTCGAAATACTTACCCTGAAGAGACTTCCTGCGAATCTAAAGCCATTACCTTCACCTTCCTGATACTGATGTGTATAATCCATAATGATATAGAAATACCACGAGTCTTGACACCCTCCAATGCAAACCTCAGTTTCTAGCCAAATATACAACCTGAAAATCTCCAATTATTACATGAAAAATCTCGAACCCATTAAAACTATTCTCGAGAGTCATCCACTCTACTCAAACCGCAATTAGACCGATCAAACAAACCGAACGACCTGTGCTCCATTAGCACTCGGACACCCAGAATCTAACCTCACCTTAATACAACCAAGCAACTTCCTGTTCTATGCACCATACATTCTTTACCAATACAACTCAAGTCATTCTATGATTCTCATACACCCATAAGACATAACATAACCTTTATTGAAATTTCCTTTACTCGAGTTATCCTCGGTTTCAACCTCCATAAGCCATAACTGATTCACCAATATGCCTCAAACTGGAACCAACATAGCACATAACCGTGCAATCAACTAATCAATAGCAGACTCCCCCACTTGGCTCAAAGCCATAGATCAAAGCACACAATAACTCATAATGCATATACTCTATTACTGCCATAATACTGTGGTGAGATTAAACTAAATCCTTCATAAGCTCGTGCAACACAGACCATCTAGTACTTCCAATCTTTTGTAAATCTCGCATTCACCCTCGTAACAGTCAAACCCACTCTCTTAAGTGACCCAAATTCAAATTGCAACACATATATTTTGCTGGTAAAACAGGTCTCCCAACAAACAACATAAGGATCATACAAACTTCAAAACACTCCGCAGGAGATATCCCACCTGCTTCGCCTCAAACTAACATCTCTTCATACCCTTCCACTGTCATAAGCATTATGCAATCACTTAATCTTCCTGAGTCTGAACTCATATCGTAACATGAAATCTACTCCATTCCCCAACTAGACAACATGAAAAGATTCTTCACAAACCCATAACTCGGGGCTATACATCAAATCAATATGGAAGTCAAGCACTAAATAGTTCTTTCTATCCTCAAGCAGACCCTTCTTGTCACATCCAAATCGTATGAATACATCTCGCAGTCACATCGTACTCATCACATAGTCATCCAGCCATCACTTCCACTAATAGGGACACTACTGAACATATAAATTCAAAAAGCATGTGCTCACATAATCAACGCCCCAGTGCTCAAGCTATAGGCAAAACCCGGCCTCAAGTCCTCCAGACTGGCCCAACATCAACACACAAAAATCACATCTCGCCCCTCGATTAGGGGATCACAAGCCGTCTATGCACAACTGATACCGAGTGCTCATGCGCGCATACGAACGCGTGGAAGGAATTCAAAGAGTTACATTTCAAGCTGAGTCAAGGACGCACGATACGAATTCTAGAATGTGGGATTTCCTAAAGGTTCTGCAGCCTCCCGAGGATAAGTACAGACGTCTCTGTACCGATCCGCGAGACTCTACTAAACCTGCTCATGACTCGTGAGACCTATGTAACATAGGCTTTGATACCAACTTGTCATGACCCTAAAACTGACCCGGTCGTGATGGCGCCTATCATGGAACTAGGCCAGTCGACACAATTCCCGAATTAACCATTAACCAATAAAGATCGTTTTTAAGACTTTAATTAATCAAATATCTCATAACGTAAGTCTAAATGAACAATGTAGAATAAATATACAAGCCCGACATCGGGGTGTCACAAGTAACGAGCATCTACTGAGGTCTGAAAATATGCTAAAACAATCTAAGGAATACAAGAGGGAGAAGAGTAGGGCTGCGAAAGTCGGGCAGCTACCTTGCTAACTCCAATGAATCTGCCACTGAGCAATCAACACCCGCCACTGGGTTCAAAAATACCTGAATTTGCACACAAGATGCAGAGAGTAATGTGAGTATGTCAACTCAGTAAGTAATAAAAGTAAATGAAAGCTGATTAGTAAGAAAACACGTAAACCACGTCATCACACTACAGCAATTGCAGTACATTTCCAAAATAGTACATAAAATCATTTTCTTCGTAAATCAAGCTCAATTTCAGTAAAATCTTTTTAAAACATATTTCAGTAGTTTCAAACGAGTGGTAAAAAAGTGAGTAAAAATGATAGAAACGTAAACAACCCCTCGAGAAAAACATGGACCATAAACCACCCCTCGGGCATAATATCAATAGAACCAGCCCCTCGGGCTACCTCACAATTACTCGTAATCAACCCCTCAGGCATAACATAAATAAAGAACCGCTTCTCGAGCAAAACATGGATCAAGAATTGCCCCTCAGGTAACAACATGAAATAACAACAGCCCCTCAGGCTACATCATATCACTCATACTGGGTGTCCATGCTCACTGGAGGTGTACAGACTCCTAGAGGGGCTCCTACAGCCTAAGCGCAATAACAAGCCATCTCATGGCATAATCAAACAGGCCCTCGGCCTCATAACAAGCCACCTCGTAGCACACAAACCAGGCCCTCGGACTCAAAATCATAAATCAGTTCAACGTTGCTGCGGCGCACAGCCCGATCCTATAGTATCCTCACAATACATGCCCTCAGCCTCACTTAGTAAGATATCTCTCAAGCCACTCGGGCAACAGTAAAACAAGATGATCAGCCCAGAATATCATTTAAAATATAAAAAATTGTGTAAATATGGCTGAGTTATGAAAACAGTAGAATACAGCATGACTAAGTATAAATATGAAGTCAAAACAGTGATGAGTAGTAGTAAAAATCCCCTAAGGATCTAAAATAGTTGACACGAGGCCCAAATATGGCATTCAGCCCAAAACATGATAATACTTTCCAAAATACAATGATATCAAACAGTTTTCAATCAAATATGCGACTTAACAGGCGTACAGGACGGACTAAGTCACAATCTCTAACAGTGCACGACCCCATGCTCTTCATCTAGCGTGTGTGTCACCGCAAAGCAGCACAACAATGTGAAATCCGGGGTTCATACCCTCAGGACAAACATTTGCAATCATTACTTACCTTAATCCGGTCCAAACTCTAGCTCACGATGGCTTTCCCGCTCAACTTGGCCTCCGAATGCTCCAAATCTAACCAAACACAGGTTTATACATCAAAATAAGATAAAGGAACAAAGCCCACTCAAAAATAACCAATTCACACTAAGAATACCGAAATTGGCCAAACCCGACCCCTCGAGCCCATGCCTCGGATTCTGAAAAAATTCATAAAACTAGAATCCTTACACTCTCACGAGTTCATACATATCAAACACATCAAAATCCGACCACAAATGACCCCTCAAATCCTCAAATCAAAGTCTCAAATTCGAAGCTCTAACTCTTCAATTTTAGGCTTTAGATTCCACAAATTTCATGTTTAATTAGGTAGAAATCACAATAGGATCGAGTATTAAGTCCATAAATCTTAGCTTCAAGTGTTTCCTTTTGATTCCCTCTTTAATCCTTCTCAAAAAGCTCCAAAATCGCTCAACAATGGTGAAATTTAGAAACAAAATCGCTGAAGTGGTCTTTTAAACATTCTGCCTAGCATTTAAAATCCCTTCTTCGCGAACGCGGTCAATGCCTTGTATTCGTGAAGCACAAACTTCCGTTGACCACTTATTCCTTCATCGCAAACACGACACCCTGTATGCAAAAGCGATGCCTCAGCTCCTCAACCCATTGCGAACGCGACACCTAGCTCGTGAATGCGAAGCACAAATTGGACCTGGACCCAGCTGCTCACCTTTACTCTATGCGAACGCGGCAAAACCATCGCGAACGTGATGAACACTGACCTTAGCCCTTCGCGAACGCGGGACCCCCTTCGCGAATGCGAAGGCGAAGGACAACCCTCCTGCCTCACATCCTAACCCTTCACGAATGCGAGAGCCCACTCACGTACGCGAGAGTCCACTCGCAAACGCGAAGGCCAAACGTCTGCAACACCAACAACAGATTTTCTACAACTTTTTCCAACATGAATCGATCCGTTCAACCACCCGAAACTCACCCGAGGTTCTCGAAACCTCAACCAAACATGCCAACATATCCCATAACCTCATTCAAACTTGTTCCAACCTTCAGAACGCTCAAAACAACATCAAAACACCAAATTGACATTGGATTCAAGCCTAAGAATTCCAAAAACTTCCAAATTCCGCATTCGATCAAAAGGTCTATCAAACCTCGTTTGAATGACTTAAATTTTGCACACACTTCACAAATGATACAATGGACCTACTCCAACTTCTGGAATTCCATTCCGACCCCTATATCAAAATCTCACGTATCAACTAGAAAAAGCCAAAATTCCAATTTCGCCAATTCAGGCCTAAATCTACCATGGACCTCCAAAATAAATTCCGGACGCGCTCCCTAGTCTAAAATCACCAAATGGAGCTAACCAAATCATAAAAATCCAAATCCGAGATCGAATACTAAAAAGTCAAAACTTGGTCAAACTTTTCAAATTTTAAGCTTCAGACTGAGAACTGCTCTTCCAAATCCATTGCGATTACCCTGAAAACCAAAACTGACTATTTACATAAGTCATAATATATCACACGGGGCTAGTCATGCCCGAGAACTGGCGAGCAAAGTGTAACATCTCAAAACGACCGATCAGGTCGTTAGATATAGTCTTCTTCAATTTGCCTTCGGGGTAGGGTATGGTGAAATGGTGCCAGGGAAATGGCTGTCAGAGATCATGGCGTGCAGTAATTCAAAATCGAATCGGTATTCCTGGTGCTAATGGCTCGAGGAATGACGATCTTCTAAAAGGTTTAGAATTGGTAGTTATTGTTGGTTCAAGTGCTATAGGGATAGATTTTAACTTAAGGCAATAACTGGGCAATGAAGGATGTGGAGGTGTCATGCGGTGGTTGAATTTCCAGAAGTCCAAGTGTGAGAAGCAGAAGTCGAGTAGTTTCTTAAAGAAGAGGGTTTGACCAAAGTGGGAGAGTGGCAGAGTAACATATGGGTTCTATGGTAGGATGACTACACGACTTGAAAAAAAGGGGGTTTAGAGTGATTTGGGATTGATGGTGGACAGTGACTGGGTCTACGGATTTATTTTTGGAATATTGGCTATTATACGGCGGGAGACTGGATGCGACAGAAAGAAGTTGCTTGATATGAAGAAGGATACAACATGACTTTGGATTGGAAGATATTGTCTCACCTTTAGTTGATGTCCATGAGGAGTGAACGGACTTATATGGCTGGTGGAAAAGCTCGGGCTCAGGATGGTCTAAATATTTCAAAGCAGTAGTACTCAGTACAGCGTCGTTGGAAGATGCCGGCATATAATATTCACCGGTGGGTTATCTCTTGTGAGCAGGGTAGCGGTCGTGTGGTGTTGACGAAGCCCCTATGAAGAATTTTACTGGCTATTCGGTAAGAGATCGGATATGTAAATATGGCTAGTGATTCAGGGTGTTCATGAAATGCTAACAGAAGGATTTCGAGAAATTTATTGGTTGATTGTGCAAAATCATGTCAATGAGGAAGAAGGAATCTTGGCGGTTCCAGAGTTATGCAATGGTAGCTTCAAGCTAAGTGGAAGAGTCCCACCGCCTACGGATAGATTGCATGGTCGTCTATTTGTGAGATTTTTGGTTATCGACATGTTGGTGGGTTATTACAACTAAGGGAAGAGAATATCAGTGGTAATTTGAGCAAAGGATGTCATGACCCAAACTGGAGGGTCATAACTAGCACCCGGGCCATATTTGCCGAGCACCAATGTACATTTTATCTAACCTTCCTTATTATCTTTAAGTCTCGATGAGATCAATATAAATGGTAGACGTGGATCATGAACAACCAACAATGAAAGATAATGGCATGAACATACATAACATGGGATGACCAGACAGTCAAGAAAATATATATAAGGTATGATCTACCACGCAGCCATGAAAGACTATACAACAAAAATCAGTCGACAAGGCATACCAAACTATACATGAGTTGACACCTATCTATGAGCCTCTAAAGGAACATAAGTGTTGCAACATTGCCAGAATAGGGCCCTGACATACCCATAATGTCTATAACAAAAATACATACCAAGACCACGGTAAGTCCGAAGAAGGGATCTCGCCAATAACCGCTGAACTGGGTAGCCTACTATAGTGGGGGAGCAGCGTCTACTCGTCTATCAGGATTTACAGCATGACTTGTAGTTTCCACAAATAAAAAGGACGTCAGTACGAATAAAGTACTGAGTATGCAAGGCAGGAAAGCATAAGTATGAACAGTAATGTAAATAGGGATAGAGAATATACAACCTGTAACATCTGGGTACCTCTAAGGGCTACTGACATGAAATGCATGATACAGGCATATATATACATAAACTTTTAAAACATACGCCTCTGTGGGCATCATCATCATCATATCGTACCCGGCCATAATAGGCTCGGTAAAAATATACCCGACCATCATAAGGCTCGGTAGAATCGTACCCGGCCACATGAAGTTCGATAAAACCCAACTGCTCAGCGGTTGCATAATTGGTGTCATACTCGGCCGACTATAGCACGGCTCGATAGAGTAAAATATATACATATATATAATGCATACTGGACTCATTGGAATCATATTCTGAACCTTTCGGAGTTACGTAAGATCGGTATCCTCTATACACATTATTAGGACTAACTCTTTATCATGAATCTTATGAGAATCATGAAGTACTAACAACATTGATAGAATAAGAATAAGAGAAGCAACATCAACATCAATCGCTCCATAAGAAGGAAAACAATGTAAGTACTGCTAGCTTCTAAGAGTAGAGTATCTTTGGAAGCCCGTTCATTACATTATGTAAAATCGGAGTTGTGCAAAAGAGGGAAAAGGATAGCCTCACATACCTTGTATATACTTCCTAACCTCAAGCTATGCAAATGTCATGACTTCTTAGTCTACAATAGGAGAAATGACACTATCGTTACCGTTTAAGCGTCGTAACTATTATGTATCGACCGCAACCTATTTTACGATAAAATGGACAAAACCTCCCCTATTTATATGACTTCCCACAAGTCAAAACAATCACTAAACACCCAAATAACATCAATAATAATCATATTGAGCCTCCAAGAACAGTCCACCAACCAACAATATTACTACCAAGCTTTTCGATATATATTTCACAAGTTCTAGCTTCAATGACTTGGCCGAAACTTGGATAATCTTAAATACATGTAGAATAAGAGGTTCCTTACCTTTAAACAGAAATAACAACTCTAATTTGACCTTAATTGTCCACGAAATATCCCTCCAATGCTGACACAAGAACAAGGAAGCAAAACTAGCAATCAATTAGGGTTTTTCGGCACTAGAATCACTTTAGAAGACTTGAAATCACCTAGGATTGATATTAAAAACTTGAGGGAGTATTTACAGAACATAAAACACTTAAACCAACTCTCACACGAGCTAGAACAGCACAAAAATGAGCAACATCAAGAAGAACAAGAAACTTACTAGCGCCACGGGATTCCCGACACTTGATTTGTGTTGTTTGCCCTTTGTTTGGGTCTTGGATCATGAGAGAAAGTTGAGAGAATGTTTTTAGGGTTCTAAGGCTGAATACACTAAAAATAATGACTTAAAACGGGTTTGAGGCATCTTATATATACCCACATGTCTTAAACCGCCTATGTGGGCCCAATAGAGAGTTGTTTGGCGCAGTCTTGCGAATACGTGAATATCTCTCTACTCCAAGATCGTATCGACAAGAGGATTAATACATTGGAAACTATACTCGTAGATCTTCAATTTGGTGGGTATATCACCCCGAGTAAATTGGGAGAAAAGCTTAGTAACATTTAACCTAAAGTTTAAGTAAAACTATGAACCTAAGTTGCAACAACTTTTGTTGACTTTTGTTTCATAACTCGTTTGACTTCAAGACTTATGATACAGATATTATGTGATTCAAATACTTTAAAACACGATCTTTTGAGTATATTAAGCACCTCTAGGTTACCCGAAAATACGAGTTACAACATCCTTGGTTCATTTAACTTCTAATACTTATTAACCACCCTTATACACCCTTGTATCATTTAAGACCAATAGGATTAACTTCTTATCATCTTAAAGATAATCTCTTCATGGATTTACATCGACTACCTTACGGCATGAACTAATGTACGTGAATATGGGTTGTAACAAAGGATCTGGGAAAATATGTGTTATAATTGGCCTTATCAAATTATGTTCAAGTTTTGGGGAGGCTCAGGAATTATGCTTTGTGAAGAGGTGATGTACAGGAAAGGTGATTCAGCCGGGTGTTTCTTTGAAAGGGTGTTCATGTGCTAGCTGAGCCTTGGAGTTGATTATATTCGGGACCAAGCTAGAGTGGGTGACTCTTAACAACGGTCCTAGTGGATTCAAAAGTTAAAGTGTGGTACCTAAGGATTTCGAGTTCATAGTATGGTTAAGTATCGAGCTCTTGCAGCGGACTATGATATAGTAACTTGGAGTGTTCTATGTTATCTTCGATCTGCGGTGTAGCATTGGAAGAATGGGAGAAAATAATTTTGGACTCATAAAGGAACTATCATAATGGGTGTACCAGTTGGTGATGCTATCGTGCGCTTAAGGAAGACATGAGATGGTTCATGGGTATTGAGACAACGTGATCTCATGAAATAAGCTCACTCAGGATGAGTGCGGGATTGGTTTCATGATGTTTGAATGGAACTATTATTATTTCTAAAGGCAAGTCCAGAGTAAATTAGAAGAAGTCGGATCAGTTAGCAATGGTTGAATTGGCATAATGGTGGCAATGATCGGTCACTTCTGCTTGTTAAGTTATGCATGTGGTTTGTGGCGGTGCATACGAGGCTTGAAGTCCGCCGTAATTGATTTTATTTGTAGGCATTCGAGCATTATGGCATGTTATGCGTATTTATCCCGGAAGAGTTATGGTGGTTTAGACCACTACTTGAGGATTTGTATTTTCTGCGATTATGAGAATTCAGTCACGTGTTGCAATGGTTCTTCTGAGATGAGCTAAGTAAAAGGTTTCTATATGATGAAGTGTTTATTCTACTAGTGGTTCAGGAGTTATGATGAAATTATTATATTATCGCGTATTGGCATGTTAGGTGCAGAGAGCGGCATGAAATTTGAAAGTTTGTAACAACTCGGCCGATGGTTTTGAGAATTTATGTTTTGATCCCTATTAAATAATTTCCCCGTGTTTATTTCTACTATTACGATTTGCCAAGAAGATTCGTTTTGAGTTTCGGAATATTTTGGGACATTTATTCCCTAATTGAGAGCTTAAGCTTTAGAATTTGGACTGTAGTCGGAGCAGTATGAAGACGGCCTCGGAATAAAATTCCATCGATTCCATTAGCTCCATTGAGTGATTTCAGGCTTAGGGGCGTGTTCGAATTGTGTTTTGGAGGTTCGTAGCTTATTTAGTTGAATTTTTGAAGTTTCCGGACCAATAGTGAAATTTTGATATCGCGGTCAGAATTCGAATCCGAAAGTTGGAATAGCTCTGTAATGTTGAATGTGACTTATGTGAAAAATTTGCGGTCAATCGGACACGGTTTGGTCGGTTTCGGCATCGCTTGTAGAATTCTTGAGATTACAAGTTCATTAGGCTTGGATTGGAAGGTGATTCGTGGTTCTAGCATTGTTTGATGTGATTTGAGGGTTCGACTGAGTTTGTATGATGTTTTAGGATTGGCTGGTATGTTTGGTTGAGGTCCCGGGGGCCTCGGGTGAGTTTTGGATGCTTAATGGAAGTTGAATTTGGACTTAGGCTATTCTGAAGTTTGTTGCTTCTGGAATTTTTGCACATGTGGTGAGGAGCCCGTAGGTGTGGCCCGCAAAAGTGAGGAAAGAAGTCGTAGGTGCGGTTTTGGGCATAAAGGCCAGTGACCGCAGATGCGGCTCAAGGACCGTAGAAGCGGACCACATCTGCGGAGAAGGAAGCGCAGGTGCGGTGCTTAGGGAGTTAATGAAATTCCGGAGATGCGGAACCCAAGACGCAGGTGCGGCCCCATGAACCGCAAATGCGGTAATCGCTGGGCAGATATAGAAAATTTGAGGGTTTGAAATTTCATAACTCAAAAAAATCGAATTGGAGCTCGGTGGGAAACGATTTTATGAGGGGTTTTGAAGGAGAATCATTGGGTAACAAATTCTAACTCGATTTTGATCATAATACTATAATCTATTGTTGTTTTCCTCTTCTAATTAAGGAAGTTGAGGGTAAAAGTTTGAAAATGGGAGAAGAGTTCCCCAATTTAAAAGTCTGAGTATTGAGTAAGATTTTGGCATCGGATTTTGGTAATTTTTGTTCGAGTGTGTTCGTGAGTGAATGGGTGTTCATAATCCGTAACTTTTATCCGATTCCGAGACGTGGGTCTGGGGAGGATTATTGGGCATTTTTTCTATTTTCTTACCTTAGCTTCGATTCCTGAGTTGAAGGAGTAGAAGGATCAGTTATAGGAATTGCTTGATAATGGCTTTATTCGACCCAGTGTATCTTCTTGGGGGTTCTCCTATCTTGTTTGTGAAAAAAAGGATGGTTCTATGAGTATATGCAATGATTATCGCTAGTTGAACAAAGTTATAGTGAAGAACCGGTATCCTTTGCCTTGTATTGATGATCTGTTTGACCAGTTACAGGGTGCACGGGTGTTTTAAGATTAACTTGCATTCATGTTATCATCAGTTGAAGATTCGAGAGCCAGATATCCCGAAGACTGCTTTCAGGACTCGGTATGGTCATTACGAGTTCCTTGTTATGCCATTTTGGCTGACCAATGCCCCAACAGCCTTTATGCATTTGATGCACAGCGTGTTCCGTCAATATCTTGACTCGTTCACCATTGTCTTTATTAATGATATTCTGGAATACTCCCGGAGTCGGGAAGATCATGAGTAGCACTTGAGGACAGTGCTTCAGACTTTAAGAGAAAAGAAATTATATGCGAAGTTTTCGAAATGTGAGTTTTGGTTGGGGTCCGTGGCATTCTTGGGTCACGTGGTATCGAATGAAGGGATCAAGGTGGATCTGAAGAAGGTGGAAGCAGTGCAGAGTTGGCCCAGACCATCCTCAGCTACAGAGATCAATAGTTTTCTTGGATAGGCGGGTTATTACCATCGATTTTGTTTACTGTGAAAATGCTAACAACAATTAAATTTGTAAATGAGATTCTAAAAATATGTGATCTATTCTCGAGCTAGTTGTTAGAGCAGTTGCTGCTAATAATAAGGAGTTTGAAGATTAAATGCAAGCTAAAACAAGATAATAATCAAACCGAAGGGCCTGCTGCCCGGATATAGGTCCAGTCAATAAAGGACCTTGGGGTCGATGTCAGGATCGAGCTCGAGCTATCGGGGATAGTTGGGGATGGGATAACAGTTGAAGATATAATCAAATAAGGCTCTTCATGGACAATACCAAGGTATATGATGAAGAACGAGTAAGAACGCAATGAATATCGAGGTCGCCTCGGACCAGTGAGAACGAACAAGCTTAGAAAGAAAAGAGAGAGAGAAAGATATTATTGCACTTATGGAGAAAATGGAGCAACATCAGTCCGTTACAAGGTAGTGTGAGTCCCCTTTATATAGGAGGGGAACTCGGCTACAAGTACGTGGAGATTAATTACAAAGTATGGAGATAGGATGGCTTGACGCGATGCCTCATCATAAGTTCTGTATAGGCTAGCCCTGTCAGGCCTAGCCGCGTGCCTTGGGAGCTTCCCCCTTTGTCCTGGCTTCGATCTCCGTTTTCTCTAAGTCGAGCCTCGGCGAGCCCCTAGGTCGGGAACTCATTCATGGCCTCCCGTCCTCGGGGTCTTGAGGCATTTTTTCGAAGTGACTTGACAGCAAGAAATCAAGTCCTCTGATTTTGCCGCGTATAGATAGTCTCCGCATTTCCCATAAAGAAGTGATGGGAAATGATTCTGACTCCTCGAGCTCCTTACATGCAACTCCTGGCGCGAGCTTTGTGGCAACTGGGGCATCCACGGGCTCATTCATTTTCGACTTCATTCAACACACTCCTAATTCCCGCTCTCCCGAGTGAAGGTACTGCCATCGGTTCGTTTTTCCAAGGATGCATTAACTGCGTCCGCCGGTCAATCTTCCGAAGCCCCGACGACCGTGTCATAACCCCCTATAAATGGGGGTGTTTTGGTGTTGTCTTTCCTATCCCATTGCCTTTGTTGGCTTGCTTGCGTATTCCCTCTTACCATCTTCTTCTATCTTTGAATATTATGCTTGGGGTTCATGGCCTCAAGGCCGTTTTGGGGAGCTTCCTTAGACTATGTTGTGGCCTTCTGCAGGGGCTTCCCTTCGTCGAGTATAACTAAACCTATTAAATGGGTCGACCCGACCCGGACCCAAACCCATTGACTCTTGGCCCATGGGTCCTCAACTAGGCCGGTCCGATTCACTTTCTTATAGGGACCGGTACGGATTTGACCCATTAATCAAAATATGTTGACCCTACCCGGACCCGTAACTCATAATCCCTTAACTAGAGCCTTTATGGGCCGAATCCAATTTATTTAAAAAAAGTTAAAAACTAATAAACAATAAAAATTTCAAACTTTATACATATATACGAACTTGAAATTACTACATGTCCTTGAAACCCGTTAGAATAAAATGAAAGAAAAATCATACTTTGTTAAAATGAAGACTTGAGAAACATATGGAATTCGATTATTTCTATAACTAATAGTCTAAACCATATGGAATTCAACTATTTCGATAAGACGCCTCATAGTGTTTGGTACTATATTCTTTCTTCAATGTTTAGATTTATTATTTTAACCACTTGTCTGAATATATATATATATATATATATATATATGTGTGAGTTGGTCCGACCCGGTTGACCTGTGGGTCAGCTACCGGTTCCGGTTCAGTGGGTCAAAATATTATAGCCTGGCCCAGGCCCATTAAATTAATGGGTTGGTCCAGTTAGGGTTTCATGGGTCATGGGCCGATTAATGGGTCAATTTTAATAGGTTATGTGGGCCGATTCGTGGGTCGACCCAGCCTATTTGATAGGTCTAAGTATAACTATGTTGTCCTGCTACTGCTGTGGTCATCAACATGGTCCACTGTAGTTGTTGTTGTTGGCCTGAGGTGATGGCGGACGGGGAGCCGGTTTCCCCCTTATGTAGACAGTCATTAGGATTATTCATCGCTGCTCACTCTCCTACCCAGGCCTGGTGTGGTACTTCATCCCAAGGGTTTTTTCTTTCCCAAGGGATAAAGCGGCACTACCGGCTGTTGAGGCTGGGGCCCGCTGAATCTTCAACCTTTGGCTTCGGCGGGCCATGTCTCTTTTCTCTGCCTCCTCTGCGTCCCCTCCTTTTCCTCTTCTTCATCTTCTCCAACGGGAATCCCTTGGGGGATCGAACTGGGAACATAGAGGAGGTAGAGGTCGAAGGACTCACCCTCGAGGATGCGTGCTCGAGGGGACGGTGCTCGAGGATGTTGATATCGGAGATGGATCTTCAAGAGTGGACCGGTCCCTTGGGTTTCATCACATGTACATCCTTCCATTCCTCCTGTAGACCTTTGTAGGCTTTTGTAATTGTATGTAAGGACCCCTCGAGGGCTGTTGTACACGAATCTTTATGAATATGAATATATTCCATTGACTTTTGCTTTCAATTCTCGCTTTGTAATTGCATGTTCTCATGCCCTTCGAGGCCCTTTGAATGTCTTCTTTTATTTGTTGACCGCTAATATTTGACTTGGGTGCAAGCATTCTTTTCGATCCTCTGCTGATCGGCATGGCTCTATTTCGAACCCATCGTCGTTCCTCGGACCAATCCTGGATTGATCTGATAGGCCCGGGATGTTGTCGCCCTCCGAGTTGTATGGGGATAATACACCGAATTCCAATGCCTTCGGGGATGTTATCCTGAATGAAGGTCAGCTTCTTAAAATATATAGGATGAACTTCTGCTGAGGAGTTGCCCGTACTCGGGCGCTACCTCAAACCTTAGTGGAGCTTTCGTGATCGGAGCTTCTTGTATTTATTCCTCTTTTTTAGAAAAGGAATAATGAGACCAGATACTGCCTCGCATCGAGTAATGGCATTGAAAGCTTCCCAAGGTCCGACTTCTCTTTGGCGGGGATCCTCGGGGTAGAGCATTGTCTCGAGATTGGAGACAATACGGACAATTCCTCAAGTCTTGGCTTCTCGTTGAAGGATGCTTTCGGGATTGGGTATCACCCCATAATCTGTTCGAGGCTATAGGTTTCTCAGGGCTACTCCGGGCAGGCGAGTCGTCACTGCTTCTCGCATATATGTAGGGCAGCTTCAGCTTCTTCGCCAGACATCGCTATTTTAGATAGCTGCTCTTCCGCTTTAACATAGGGTTCTTCATTTCTGCAGGTGTAAAAAGTGTTGGTGCACGCCCTTGCTTTGATCTATTAGTTTTACCATAGTCATGGCAACCACCTCAGGGTCGGCCAGGTAGGGAGCGGGGAGTGCTGCTCCCGGCGCTCAGGAGCCGCGGGAGTTCCCTCTGAAGACGGTGTATTTGATAAGAGGGGAACATCTGGAGATGGTGGGAAAATACTGTGGATGGAGCGAGGGGATAGCACTGCAGGTGTTTCCCCCGGATGAGAGTATTATGGACTCTACCGATGGATTCTTGAGCGTATATCTATATCCTTTCGCATTTGGTCCCCTTGATTGGGTTGTGCTTGATTTTTGCTTGAAGTATCGGGTTACTTTAGCGCAGATACATCTGTCGTTTTGGTGGGTGGTGTTGATGATGAGGTTCTTTGCAGAGAAGGCTGGGCTTGAATTCACATTTAACCATCTCGTCAAGCTATACCGGCCCTTTCATCACCAGGGTCTGCTAACCCTGAGGTGCCGTTCGTCCACGCCTTTTGTAGTTGACGATGAACAGGATAGGGGTCGAGAGTGGGAAGGTTGGTTTATCCGGGTCTGGACGGTCGATATTATCCCCGTGGAGCTTTTTCCATTTCCGAAGGGTGGAATTACGCACGTGAGTGGAGCGTCTGGCGCTTTTTTAGATTTTGCCTATAGCGAAAATCAGTTGAGTAATAACGTTGTCTCCCTTGTTGCAGCAACTTCATGGACGTCGGGCGAAGTCCTTGACCTGCCCGGCTGGGTCCGGAGGCTAGTGACCTATTCGTCCTGCAATGAGCGTCGGTGGCGAGCTGTGTTCCGTGCCAGATGGGGAGCAAAATACCAAGGTATGTGTGCATGCTGCTTTCGCCTTGGCCTTTGTATATTAGAGGTAACATTTTCCCCTTTCATTTATATTGGATTCGCCTCTTGCAGATATCGGGCGGTTCCTTGGGATGAGGCAGTGATTTCCCGAAGAGGGGAAGGAGTCGTCGGCCTCCGAGCTGAGGGACGATGGCAATAAGAGGGATCAGTACCCGTGGTGTGATGGAGCTTTTAGTGGTGCTGATTGGGCCCATGTTTCTGAGGAGAGGGCATCGTCCGAGTCTGCTTCTCCCGGAGTTCCTGATTTCTGGTTGGCGGTTCCTTTGAGTGAACATACTGTGCCTGAGGTCAGTTCTTCTGGGGCCGAAGAGGCAGGATCAACAGGAGTGTGTTCCGACTTTGAAGAAGTCCGTCGGCTTCACTTCATGGTGAGTTTAGGCGCAGTCCCTCTGTATCACGTATCCTCCTTCCTTTATTGAACTTTCCTTGTGCAGGCCTATGACAGGCTTATGTCTGAGCTGCTCCGTCAAGGGGCCAGGCTTTAGAAAATTCTGGACGAGGTTGAGTCTCTTAAACTCCTTAGCGAGGAGAATGAGGTTGATTTGTAGCATTAGCGATATGAGGCGGACTGGAGCTCGAATTACAAGAGCTATTTGATGGAGCAGGTAATTTTCTGCAACTTGCTCCCTTTAGACTTTTGATGTTAACCCCTTTTCTGTTATATTAGCTGCAAAAAAGGACGGAGACCTTGAAGTACCTCAAAGGTGACGTCGACCGCGTCAGAACTTCCTGTGGTGAGCTGAGGGCTCAGGTGCAAGCTCAAGCTTTAGAGGAGGCAGGCGCCTCGGCCAAGGTCCCAGCCTTCGAAGCCCAACTCTGCTTGGCTCGTGATAATGCCAAAGTTCAAGCGGATATGATCGGGAAACTTGAATCTGATCTCTCGAAGATCAGGGCTGAGATAATTGATGCCCGGGCTGAAGCGGTGCTAAGCCGAACCAAGGCTAATCAGGAGATGGTGATTCATATGAAAGACGCTGCGGACTCCCAAGCCGAGCTGAAGCAAGCCCTCGACCGGGAGAAGAAGATCGAAGAATATGTTCATTGCAGATCCCGAAGAGAAGTGCTCGAGGAGATTGGTGTGAGGGGCTTCGTTCTCTCAGAGGAATTGGCTCGAGCAAGGGCGGACGAGCGTGACGCGCGGTCACTTCTTGCTGACGAGGCGGAGAGCGAACCCGGCAAGCTGTAGCCCTTTGGAGCGGAGCATAGATTTTTCCGTTTTGTCGCTTTGTTTCTGATATAAGTAGAGCATGTATGTAGATGGAGAGTGCGCCTTTTGTATGTAATATCATAGGAAACTTGAAGCTTTATTTATTATGCGTCTCTTTTTTGTTATTGCTCTTAACTAGGTAGGCTAGTTTCGGTGTTTTGGTGGGATCCTCGTAGGTCCAAAACTGATCGCACAGGCCCGGGGCTCTTAAATGCAATCCTTGTCGTGAGCAGGTGCTAGGGCCTCCGTGCTTTGCCCGGCTGTTTTAGGCTTAGTCTCTGAGTTAGGCTTCGACTCGAGCCTTCCTGCCCTTAAATCATCTATACCCATGCGGGCATGTAGTAATTTTTCCCATTTCTTGCCCTTGGGCATTTGCCGTTTCGGCTAATTTGGGTCCAGTCTTCGAGTCGCGTTACGATTCAAGCTTTAATTGACCCTCAACTTCTCTCTGCCTACATGGGTGGACAGCGATAGCCTTTTGTGCTTCGGGTCGAATCAACCTTACTGGTGGGTGGCCCAGAGGCTCACTCGACCGCAATAGTGGCATTTATGCCGTGCCCTTAAGCATATTGTAGTTTAGCCATTTCGGGTCCAATCTCCGAGTCGCATTGCGATTCGAGCTTCAATTGACCCTTAAGTTCTTTCCTACCTACATGGGCAGATGACGGTGGCGTTTTGTGCTTCAGGTCTAAGTGATCTTACAGGTGTGTGGCCCGAAGGCTCAGTCGGCTGGCGATGGTGGCATTTATGTCATGCCCTTAGGTATATTGTAGTTTAACCATTTCGGGTCCAGTCTCCGATTTGCGTTGCGATTCGAGCTTTAACTGACCCTTAAGTATTTTTCAGACCGGCGATAGTGCCTCTCACACTGTTTCGATCGTTGAGACCTTTCCATATATGGCTCGGAGGCTTGCATAGTTAACTGTTTTGGATCAAGTCTCCGAATCGGGTTACGATTCGAGCTCATTTTAATCTTCAAGTTGTCAATTTTTAGCTGGCGACAATGGCTCTTACACTATTTTTTCCCATGGGCTTTTTGTAGGCTTTGTTTTCCGCTCGTTAAGGTCTTTTTGAAAAAAATTTGCCTGACCCGTCGTCGGTTCCGGAGAACCTCGATTTCAAGTCATTATCGGTGATGTTTGAACACCTCGGAAGGTTCATAGCTCGTAGGCTGAGTAGGTCGAAGCCTTGTGATTTGGAGATGACATAGTCGAAGCTCTTTTTTGCCTGTTGAGGGAAGCCTATTTTAACCAGTTCTTTCTGAAGTATATTTGAAGCAGTGGATGTATCAGCCATTTTGACCGTAGTCATATGTGTTTGGCCGTAGACATTTTTGATTCTGAGTGACAGTTCAGGCGTCTACACCGAGGGTATGCCCTTTCGGGATTTACAAATGCGACGTATAGCCTGAACTTCAGAATTTTCATGCTTCTTGAGGTCTTACAGTTTGTCATGCTTGTTGAGGTCTTATAGTTTGTCATGCCTATTGAGGTCTTACAGTTTTTGTAGAATAGATATGGTTACGCCGAGTCTGCCCGCTAGGGGTCTTACAGTTTTGGGTTTTCCAACGCATGGCGATTGGCGATGATTGACAGTCTCCGAGTCATTGAATTTGTTTAAGCATGAAGACCTCTTTTCGTGAGCTCGGAGTTGCCTTGTAGGGGCTTTATGAGCCCGAAGTTCCGACCCTGGGGTCGTGCGAGTATTGAATTGCTAACGTTAAGTTTCCGAGTATCTCGGGACGTGTTTGGTAGAGAGGCCCCGATTAGTGATATACTTGAGATTTCCTTGCTTGGATAATAAGATGTTGAAAGGATATCCTTCTATTGCTTGGTGTAGACATACATTGTTTCATCGTCGTGAGCCCAACCCGCACGGGCGCGGCTTTTCGGACCATTCGATCTGGTACATAGTTCCCGATTGGGGTTTAGTCTGTCGTTTCCCGGTCTTCCCGAGGGGATGATTCCCTTAGAAGCAGATCATCGCTCTTCGTTGGACTGTAGAAAAAGGCATGTGACCGTATCGGGTCCTCCTCTAGGGGTACGTGGCTCCGCTAATAATCTTGCTGGCAAGTCCCTCTTTGGGTCGAAAGCCCGACTGAGGGGAGAGAGCATGGTGGACCTAGGGGTCTTCGGGTAGAGTTAGAACCTCAAAATATCCTGGCCAGCTATCTGCATACAGGTTAGTGAAAAAATAACAAGGGAATAAAGCAGTCCTTCTTCACCGCGGGACCCGTAGGCGACGTTTTGAGATTCGGTATCTTTCTACCCTTTCGAGGTGTGATCCCCGATACAGCCATCCGCTGTGTCTTATTAGGTTTGTCCAAAGATGTGTTTGCTTACCCTTTGATCCTTTCGAAGGTGGGAGCATTGGTATTGGCGATGCGTCATAAGGTGAAGAACTCCCTCTCGTTGCCTATTGCTTTCTGTCGACTTATATTAGTTCTGCCCCTTGCGAGGGGTTCCATAATTTTGGCGACACGGGGCCGACATTGTCTCCAGGTGGTGTGCCAGCGGTCGTCTGAATAAGATGTCTGTGCTTTGCGCCTCCTCTGATGATATAGAGCTCGACGTCCTGGCCTGAGCTCATACAGGCCATATTAAGAGGATGGTCTTTGTGGCAATTCGCCATTGGGAATTCGCCAGGGATCCGGGATGCCGGAATGATTTGGTCCGTTAGCCCGGACCGCCCTATTGACTTTGGTTCGACATCGTTGTTGTACATGATTGAACCACTTGAATTCACGAACACATGTTTTATTCGAAATAGATCAAATGAGGGAGAGGGTTACCAATGTGTAAGTATGAGGCCGAGGTGAGGCATCGATGCCTTTTTCCCCGTATGTAAGGGTGTCCTCCGAAGTACTTCCCTGGACCCATCTTTTCCTGGCGGCGAACATTTTCACTTTCCATTTTATGAGTCCGCGGAGGGTGTCACCACTCCTTCACTGCCGTGGTAATAAGTCGCAGCTTATTCACTTCATCCTTCCTGGTTGCCATCCTTCCTTGGCGCTGGACTCGAACTTGACCGCTCGATGGTACTCGACGATGATTTTCATTGAGTAACACAACCGTCGTCTTTCCGAGATGGGGGTCATTTTTGACCCCGTGGCCACGCGCGCCCTGCGGTTCCAGCGTTGGGTTGTGATTCTTTTGAAAGGGTCTTGGTCGAACGGGCCTGAGTCGCTCAACATCCCTGGTTTTGCTTATGGTGATCATGATGTTTGGTATAGCAATGTTGAAATCATACTCTGTTGGGCGGGGCTCCTCTGTCGGCTGTGCCTCGTCAGATTCGGTTCCACTGAAGGTTCCTCGAGGATGTGGCCCTTGAAATATCTCTTTACCATTGTGAGATAGGTTGCATCTTGTGGTGTTCCTCCTATTCGCGGCACATGGATGGTACCTCCATCTGTTTGGCGTCAGTTGCTTAGTTGGGAGCCTGCTTGGGTATACCAGGACCGTAGAGGTTCCCGAACGGTTGTCCGTGGCCCTGATTCGTGTCCAGTGCGGGTATGGGCATACAGCCTAGTCTTGGCTGGGTATTTGACTAAGCGTTATTTGAAAAGACCTGGAGTCGTCGGGCATGCCTTGTTTAAACTTCGGGCGAAGACCTGTGTTACCCAGTCATCCGAAACCGGGGACAATCTCACTCGTCCTATCGGTGAATGAGGCGTGACTTCCTGTGGTGTTTCATTCTCTTTTCACTCGGCCTCCGATGTGTCGGGCTCTTCTGTTACTGCTTTGATGGCATTGGCATGTGCTTCTGTGGAGGAATTCGCTGGGTTAAGCGAGTATGTGAGGTCGGGCTCTAGGCTGCGGTGCCACATCATGGTTTCTTTCGAGAGTGTTTCTCTGAACTTCTTCAACGATACGGGCTCAAACTTATCATCTTGAAGGTCGCTGCCTTTCTCCGCGCATGTGTAAGCGGTGGTGCGCTCGTCGGGGTCCGAGGTCCTATCGCTCCTAGGGAGTTCCGACGCTCCGAATTTCTTTGAAGATGGTTCCGGCACCGCTTCCCCTCGGGAGAACTATTTGAACCTCCACGAACCTGACGTGATCCTTTTGGATAGGTCCTCAAGCATTTTCACTATGGCGGGGTCAGCCACTGACCCATTATTGCTTGATTTTTTCGGGTACTTGCTCGGCGGGGGGAGCTGTCTCTGGTGCCGCTGCGCTAGGAGCTTTCGGATGCCTCTTTGGCTGGGCGATAGCCTACTACTGTGCCTGCAACATTTCAAAAATATCGTGAAGGCTAACTTCCTGTGTTTCCCAAGCCAGGATTTGTTGGGTTTCCTGTTGGTCGATATGTTGAATGCTCCTGTCTGTGTGAGAAGTTTCGTCAGCATGTTGTGCTTCCTGTGAGTCCACGTCCACTAGAATCAGTCCGGGCGCATTATCAGGATTCAGTGGTGGTGCTTCGACGACCGGGACAGCCATGACATCTTCCTCGTAATTCTCGTGGTTGTCGTTCTTGACTCCGTTTACCGAGCCGGACATTTTAACCTGAAATCAAAGGATCTTGGACAAGAAAAAGTGTGAAAGATAATGTGCATTTGTGCAATGAAACTAGCAAGAAAATAATCACTATTGTTTTTAGCCCCACGGTGGGCGCCAAACTGTTTACCGTGAAAATAGTAACAACCATTAAATTTGTAAATGGGATTCTAAAAATACGTGATCTATTCCCGAGCTAGTTGTTAGAGAAGTTGATGCTAATAATATGGAGTTTGAAGATTAAATGCAAGCTAAAACGAGATAATAATCAAACAAAAGGGCCTGCTGCTCGGATATAGGTCCGGTCAATGAAGGACCTCGGGGTCGATGTCAGGATCGAGCTCGAGCTATCGGGGATAGTCGGGGATGGGATAGCAGTTGAAGATATAATCAAACAAGGCTCTTTATGGCCAATACTAAGGTATATGATGAAGAACGCGATGAATATCGAGGTGGCCTCGGACCGGTAAGAACGAACAAGCTTAGAAAGAAAAGAGAGAGAGAGAGAGATATTATTGCACTTGTGGAGAAAATGGAGCAACATCAATCCATTACAAGGTAGTGTGAGTCCCCTTTTTATAGGAGGGGAACTCGGCTACAAGTACGTGGAGATTAATTACAAGGTATGGAGATGGGATGGCTTGACACGATGCCTCAACATAGGCTCTGTATAGGCCCGCCCTGTCAGGCCTAGCCGCGTGCCTTGGGAGCTTCCCTCATTGTCCTGGCTTCGATCTCCGTTTTCTCTAAGTCGGGCCTCGGCGAGCCCCCAGGTCGGGAACTCATTCATGTCCTCCCGTCCTCGGGGTCTTGAGGCGTTCTTCCGAAGTGACTTGACAACAAGAAATCAAGTCCTCTGATTTTGCCACGTACAGATAGTCTCTGCATTTCCCATAAAGAAGTGATGGGAAATGATTCTGACTCCTCGAGCTCCTTATGGTGACGTCATTCCGATGATGCAACTCCTGGCGCGGGCTTTGTGGCAACTGGGGCATCCACGGGCTCATTCATTTTCGACTTCATTCAATGCACTCCTGATTCCCAATCTCCCAGGTGAAGGTACTACCATCGGTTCATTTTTCCAAGGATGCATTAACTGCGTCCGTCGGTCAATCTTTCGAAGCCCCGATGACTGTGTCATAACCCCCTATAAATAGGGGTGTTTTGGTGTTGTCTTTCCTATCCTAGTGCCTTTGTTGGCTTGCTTTCCTATTCCCTCTTACCATCTTCTTCTATCTTTGAACATTATGCTTGGGGTTCATGGCCTCAAGGCCGTTTTGGGGAGCTTCCTTAGACTGTGTTGTGGCCTTCTGCAGGGGCTTCCCTTCGTCGAGTATAACTAAACCTGTTTTGATATTGCCTACAGGTTCGGGGTCTTATACTGTCCATTGTGATGCCTCGAGGATTAGCCTTGGAGCAGTAATGATGCACGATGGTAGGGTGATTGCCTACGCATCTAAACAATTGAAAGTACATGAGAAGAATTATCTTGTCCATGATCTCGAGTTAGCTGCTATTGTTTGCGCCTTGAAGATCTGGCATCATAATTTGTACGGTGTACCTTGTGAGATTTATATTGATCACCGAAGTTTGCAACATCTGTTCAAGCAGAAGGACCTAAATTTGCGCTAGAGGAGGTGGTTAGAGCTGCTGAAGGACTATGATATCACTATCTTGTATCACCCGGGCAAGGCCAATGTAGTGGCCGATGCGTTGAGTCGGGGGCGGAATGTTTGGGGAGTTTGGCTTATCTACCAACAGCGAAGATACCCATGGCGATGGATGTTCAAGCCTTAGCTAGCCAATTTGTGCGATTGGATCTTTCGGAGCCCAGTCGGGTTCTAGCTTGTGTGATTTCTTGGTCTTCCTTGTTGGATCGTATCAGAGAGCGTCAGTTTGGTGACCCTTATTTTCTTGCCCTCAGGGACAAGGTTCTGCATGGTGATGCCAGAGATGTGACCATTGGTGATGACGGGGTATTGAGGATGTAGGGTCGGATATATTTGCCCAATGTTGATGGGCTTCAGGAGATGATTCTAGAGGAGGCCCACAGTTTGTGGTATTCCATCCATCCAGGTGTCGCGAAGATATACTAGGATTTGCGACAGCACTATTGGTGGAGGCGGATAAAGAAAGACATAGTTGGGTTTGTAGCTCGGTGCCTCAATTGTTAGCAGGTAGAGATCGAGTGGTTTGCTTCAGCAGATAGAGATTCCAGAATAGAAGTGGGAGCTATCACCATCGACTTCGTAGTTGGACTCCCACAGACTTTGAGGAAGTTCGATGCCATTTGTGTGATTGTGGATCGGCTGACCAAGTCCGCGCATATAATTCTTGTGTGTACTACCTATTCTTCGGAGCGGTTGGCGGAGATTCATAGTCGGGAGATTGTTGGTCTGCATGGTATTCCAGTTTCTATCATTTCAGATAGAGGTACTCAGATCACATCACGGTTCTAGAGGGTCGTACAGTATGAGTTGGGTACTCGGGTGGAGTTGAGCACAACATTTCACCCCCAGACGGACGGACAGTCCGAGTACACTATTCAGATTCTTGAGGATATGCTCTGTGCGTGTGTGATGAAGTTTGGAGGGTATTGGTATCAGTTCTTGCCACTAGCGGAGTTTGCCTACAACAATAGTTATCAGTCCAACATTCAGATGGCATCATATGAGGTTTTGTATGGCGAGCGGTGTATATCCCCGGTGGGTTGGTTCGAGCCGGGCGAGGCTAGATTATTGGGCACAGACTTAGTTTAGGATTCCTTGGAGAAAGTTAAGGTGATTCAGGATAGACTCCGTACAGCCCAGTCCAGACAGAGGAGTTATACGGACCGGAAGGTTCGTGATGTTTCCTATGTGGTTGGAGAGCGGGTCATGCTTCGGGTTTTGCCTATGAAGGGCGTTATGAGATTTGGGAAGAAAGAAAAATTGAATCTAAGGTTTATTGGCCCTTTTGAGGTATTGTGACATGTTGGGGAGGTTACTTATGAGCTTGCCTTACCCTCCCAGGGTCCGGTATTTCATATTTTGATGCTCCGAAAGTATCACGGTGATCCGTCACACGTGTTGGATTTCAACTCAGTCCAGTTGGACAAGGATCTATCTTATGTTGAGGAGCCAGTGGCGATATTGGACAGGCAGTTTTGAAGGCTAAGGTCAAACAATATTGCATCAGTGAAGGATCAGTGGTGGGGTCAGCCGGTCGAGGAGGCGACTTGGGAGATCGAGCAGGATATGCGTAGCCATTACCCTCATCTTTTCACCACTTCAGGTATGTCTTTATGCTTATTCAAGGACGAACGAATGTCTTAAAAAGGGGAGGATGTAATGACCCGGCCGGTCGTTTTGAGAATTTACTCTCCGATCCCCTATTAAGTTCTTTCCCCATGTTTATTTCTACTATTATGATTTGCCAGGAAGATTCGTTTTGAGTTTTGGAATGTTTTGGGACATTTAGCCCCTAATTGAGAGTTTAAGATTTAGAATTTGGACCGTAGATGGAGCCGTGTGAAGACGGCCTTAGAATGGAATTCCGTCAATTCTGTTAGCTCCATTGAGTGATTTCGGGCTTAGGGGCGTGTTGGAATTGTGTTTTGGAGGTCCGTAGCTTATTTAAGCTTGAAATGCCGAAAGTTGAATTTTTGAAGTTTCTGGATCGATAGTGAAATTTTGATATCGGGGTCGGAATCCGATTCCAAAAGTTGGAATAGCTCCGTAGTGTTGAATGTGACTTGTGTGCAAAATTTGGGGTCAATCGGACATGGTTCTGTCAGTTTCGGCATCGGTTGTAGAATTCTTGAGATTTCAAGTTCATTAGGCTTAGATTGGAGGGTGATTCGTGGTTCTAGCTTTGTTTGATGTGATTTGAGGGTTCGACTGAGTTCGTATGATATTTTAGGATTGGTTGGTATGTTTGGTTGAGGTCTCGGGGGCCTCGGGTGAGTTTCGGATGCTTAACGGAAGTTGAATTTGGACTTAGGCTATTCTGAAGTTTGTTGCTTTTGGTATTTTCGCACCTGCGGTGAGGATCCCGCAGGTGCGGCCCATAGAAGCAAGGAAAGAGGTCGCCGGTGCTTTTTTGGGCTCAAAGGCCAGTGACCGCAGATGCGGCTCAAGGACCGCAAAAGCGGACCGCATCTACGGGGAAGGGAGCGCAGGTGTGGTGCGAAGGCAGTTAATAAAATTCTGCAAATGCTAAGCCCAAGACGTAGGTGTGGCCCCATGAACCGCAAATGCGGTAATCGCTAGGCAGATATAGAAAATTCGAGGGTTTGAAATTTCATAACACAAAAAATCGAATTGGAGCTCGGTGGAAGACGATTTTTCGATGGGTTTTGAAGGACAATCATTGGTAATGAATTCTAACCCGATTTTGATCATAGTACTATAATCTATTGTTGCTTTCCTCTTTTAATTAAGGAAATTGAGGGTAAAAGTTTGAAAATGGGAGAAGAGTTCCCCAATTTAAAAATTTGAGTTTTGAGTGAGATTTTGGCGTTGGATTTTGGTGATTTTTGTTCGAGTGTGTTCGTGAGTGAATGGGTGTTCATAATCCATAACTTTTACCCGATTCCGAGACGTAGGCCCGGGGAGGATATTTGGGTGTTTTGTTTTATTTTCTTACCTTAGCTTCGTTCCTTTGGCTAAATTTGTTATTTGTAGTTAAATTTGTCGTGTACGTGAGGTGACGAGTGCATACACATGCTAATTGTTGGAAAACCCCCGTTTTCATTAAGTAAATATCTGTGTTTCCTTTTTGTTGAACACTACTTGTATTTTAAAGCCTACTGTCTTGCTTAGGAAAGCATGCTTAAGTGATTTAGCTGTTCTATATGCTTAAACTGTTTACTTGAATTCTGTGCAGCATGTTTAGAATAGAAATCTCTGCCTTCTTGGTACGAACTTGAATAGAACTATAGATTCTTTTCTTGAGACTGTTGTGTGTTTACTTTGGGACTACGGGAAGATATCCTAGGAGATCCCTCTGCATGTTTACTTTGGGAATACGGATCAGTATTTCGGGAGATCCCCCTACACATTTATATTTGGGACTACAGGACGACATCCCGGGAGATTCCCTTGTGCTAGATATTTACATTGGGACTACGGATTGGTATTCCGGGAGATTCCCCTGCATATTTATGATTCGGACTATGGGACGATATCCCGGGAGATCCTCTGCACATTTACATTTGGGACTACGGGACGATATCCTGGGAAATCTCTGTTGCTATTAGGGCTGCTTATCGGGCGGATTGGGCGGTTATTTACTCTTAACAGTTTGGCTTATCGTTTATTGGCTTTTAAATGTATTAATCCGCTATCCACCCGATAAGATATCATGCGGATTGGTATCGATTTAGCTCTTATCGGGCGGTTATCGGGCAATTATCGGCGTAATTCAATCAAAGTAAAATAAAATTTAGTTTCTGCATATTTAAATAGGTGGTCGACGTACTAAGAGGGACGAAACAGAAGAGACACCGTGATGGGTAAATCATCTTTCTAGAATCTTATTTATGTTTATGCACATTGGCCTTAGTCCATGTGAAATATTTCCAATTGACCGTTGTTAAAATAAATGTTCGTCATGATTAGAATTCTAGGATGCCTTAAAACCCAGGCAAAGTTGATGAAGCAGTGGTGTAACTGGTGTTGTTATCTTGTTTCAGACAGCAAATTTTGTCTTTTATCACAGTTAGATGACTCCTTTTATTTGGCTTTCTTTTATTCTAATTCACTTTGATAAAGTACTGGAGGAAAAAGGGTTTTTGATTATTTAATATATATATATATATATATATATATATATATATATATATATATATATATATATATATATATGATAAAAATAAATTTTATATATATATATATATTTATATTCTTAACGGGTTAACGGATTATCCATTAAGAAAATTGAATAATACGCCCCCAAACCAATAAGCCATTAATAAAAAATTTAATTTGTTCCCCGTCCGTTAAACCGTTAACCCGATACCAATAAGCCATTAAGCTTCGGTTTCGGTTCGATTTTCGGTTTCGGTTCGGTTTTGAACACCCCTAGTTGCTATCTCTATATTCTGAGTTGTCTCTTTCTATGACTTTATTTTCATCGACTGTAGTGTCTTAATTATACTATCACACTTCATACTGCTGTATCTGTTATATATATATATAACCAGTAACACGGAAAATGGTCTGTTTTGAGCATTTGAAGTGGACGAACAATCAGCATACGTAATCGAGTTTCATGCCATCATGTCTTTCTGCCCAGCAGCGCTGAAAATCGCTTTCATGCATCTTGGGGGCCCTGACCTTCCTCGTCACTACTCGACTGAGGTTAGGTTTGGCACTTACTAGGTACCGTTGTGGTGTACTCATGCTTTTCCTGTACATGTTTTTTGTGTGTAGATCCAGGTTCTTCTGCTCAGCCATTCTATCAGTGAGGTGGGCAATTTCAAAGACTCGAGGTATATCTGCTACGTCCGTAGACCTAGAAGTTCCTCTCTATTCTCCCCTTTAGCTTTAGACTTCCTGTATTTACTTTCGAATTAGACATTCTGGAGTTAGAACACTATGTAGTTTTCTTCAGCTTGTGATTTCATGAGATTCTGGGTTTTGGGAGTCTTGATTCAGTTTGAGAGTGTGCATTGTATATGTCGAGTAGCATTTTAAACTCTTTTATTATGTTTTACCCGCAACTTGCTAGTTTCTTATTTCATTTTCCCCTTTCCGTAATTTGTTAGGCTTACCTAGTCGTAGAGACTAGGTGCCGTCACGACAGTTCATGGGGGGAGAACTTGGGTCGTGACAAAGTTGAAGATCATGATTGCGGTTCAGTGTTGACAACGATGTCACGAGCTCGAATGAGCAGGAAAGAATTCAGATGTTTTGAGTAAGCTGGTATTGTCTTCAGCGTCACCTGAGATCGGCGTCTTGTGTAAGAGTCTTTACATCCTAGTTGCGGATTCTTGATTTGCCTTACAACATTAGTGCGGCCAATAGGTATGGATGTGCAGACTTGTTACCTGGTGCGGAAGGTCGTGGGGGCATATCCCACAGGAAGATTGTATAAGTGTGGCATATAGTCACTTGATGGATTGAAGATTGAAACCAAGTATGAAGATTGTGGTAATATCGCCAATTCGAGAATTTATGCCTGGAGGGCGCTCGGTTCATTTAGTTGTGGACCGTGGAAGTTTGTTCCGGATATGATGGTTGTTGTTGTGTGTTATGGGAAAAATGGTTATTATTGACCCTTGAAAGGTTATTAACCTAGTACGGTGCGATTCAAATCGGATTGAGGTTCATGGATGGATCTAAATGTAAATGTGGGTTCTATATCGAGCCGGATGTGTTCATGTTAGCATAGTGCTCCTTATGGAGGAGTATTCGGGCGTTGGATGTTATTTCACCGTTGGCTATTTCATGTAAAACTATATTATGCAGTGTAAGTTGTGAAATGGTTTGATAAATTGCATACGCATTGAGGTTCCGCGTAGCAATAGTGTCGCGGGAGCAGGATGGTACTCGAGATTCAGATCATATATCACACCTTAGTTGTGCTTGAGTTTTGTAGCATATGGTGCTATCTGTCTCCCCGGGGATAGTATTATGCACTTACCGTGCTTGTGGTCGATATTCGACTATTCTATAGTAATGAACATTTTAGCTCCGTAATTATCTCCTTATATGATTTTATGTGTGGATCGGGTTGCACGCCGCAACGGTATCATGTGTGGATCGGGTTGCACGCCACAACAGTGTGATGTTGAATACAGTTTCCCCTATATCTATTCTTGTGTGTTTTGTTTCCCTTTTCTGAGGAAGGTTCACAACACCTTTTTGGTTTTCTAATTAGTTACGTGGGTTGAATAGTCCTTTCTAGAGTTCGTTTTCCTTATGTATCACATTCGAGTTGGTAGCTTGTTGGCATATTGTGTCATCACATGAGACTTTTGGCAATGTCTGGGGTGTCTTATTATCTGAGCAGCTTGTACTGGGTGAGACGAGATCTTGGACATGGGATCAGTGCGATCGAATTTATATAAAGTATATTAATGAGCAAATATAGTTATTTGGTTCATAATGAGGCAACGGATCTTGTCAAGAGGAGGAACTCAATGAATTATTGACTCGGCAGTTAGTTATCAATTTCTATACATCTTTTCCATCGTGGCGGTATTGCAAGAGTTGGGACAAGACTTATATATGCCATGAGGTGCATTGTGGGCATCGTATTCATGAAATTTTAGCAATTGTTATCAGAGGATGTTATTACAGTCATGTGAGTTATGTCGTGCATAGTGTAGTTTCAGCAAGGGTATGCAATCATGTATTAGTGCATCGCATAGAGATTGATACGGTGTTCGTATGATGAAAACAGGCCTGGTAGAGAATTTCGGATGTTGGAATTGGGCTCCAAGGCCCTTTTGGCTGAGTAAAAGGTAATATCTTCATATTGGCTCGAGCTAATGTGTTCAACTGAGTTGTGGAAGCACGGATTGGTGCATAAGGTATTAAATAGCGATTTCGGACAACTCCAGAGCAGTTTTAAGCATATTAGAGGACGAATGTATGTTTAAGTGGGAGAGAATGTAACGATCCGACCGGTCATTTTGAGCTCTATCATGTCGTTCAGCGGTTTGAGTCCATGCTTCACTTCAGGTATTATGACTTGTACGCGTGGCCGGAATTGAATTTTGGGAAGTTCAAAGTTGATTTGGAGAGAAAATTCTTATTTCGAAAGCTTTAAGTTGGAAGAATTGACTAAGATTGGATTTTTAAGTAAACGGCCTCGGAATTGGGATTTGAAGGTTCCATCAAATTAGTATGATGATTTTGGACTTGGGCGTATGTCCGGATTGGGTTTTAGATGATTCGGGAGCGTTTCGGCGCCTATTTTGGAAGTTGGCATTTTCGAAGAAATCTCATAAATTTGGGTTGAGGTGAATTTCAATGTAATTGATGTCCGTTTGGGATTCTGAGTCTGTAAATAGCTCCGTATAGTGATTCTGGCATTGGGAGCGCGTCCGAAAGCGGATTCGGAGGTCTATAAGTCATTTTGGAGTCGTTTAGCGAAAGATGAAAATTTGAAGGATTTTGAGAAGTTTGACCGGGGTTGGATCCTGATTTTGAAAGTTGGAGTAGGTCTATAATGTCAAATGTGACTTGTGTGCAAAATTTGAAGTCAATCGGGCATGATTTGATAGGTTTCGGCATCGAATGAAGAAGTTTGAAGTTGTAAAGTTCATAAAGCTTGAATTGGAGTGTGATTCACGATTTTATTGTTATTTGATGTGATTTGAGGCCTCAAGCAGCTCTGAATTATGTTTTGGAACTGGTTGGTGTGATTGGACGGGGTCCGGGGGCCTCGGGTGGATTCCGGGTGGTTAACAGATTGAAATTTGAATTTGAGGAAGAACTGAAGTAGCTGGGCATCTGGTATAAACGCAGCTATGTGGAGAGGGCCGTAGGTGCAAGCCCGCTAGTGCGGGAAAGGACTCGCAGAAGCAGATTTTGCTGGGGGAGGCGTGGACCGCAGATGCGGTCAAGTTCCGCAGAAGTGGGACTGCACCTGCACGCGAAGAGCTGCAGAAGCACTACTTGGACGCAGGTACGGGGATTGAAGGACTTGAAGGAGGGCCGCAAAAGCAGAACCGTAGAAGTGGTCAAGTGACCGCAGGTGCAAAAGTCGGGGCTGGACAGTGTCTTCTTTTAAACGAGGATTTGGCTCTATCTCACTTCATTTCGCTCATGGGAGCCGATTTTGGAGCACTTTTGGAGTGCCATCTTCATCAACCATAATGGGGTAAGTTCTTTCTTCACATTTTTGAGTTAAATACATGATTATATATGGATTTGAACGTGGAAATTAGTAGAAATTGTGGAAATTTGGTAGAAAACCTAGAATTTGGCATCTTTGAATTTTGACCACGATTTTGGACATGGAATTTGAAATAAATTATAAATTTGAGTTCGTGGTGTGATGGATAAAGTTTATTTTCGAAAATTTTCGGAATCCGGGCACGTGGGCTCGAGGGTGATTTTATCGACTTTTCGAACGGAGTTGGAAATTGTTGTAACTTGAATTGTTATGAGTATTTGAGTATATATTTATGGGTTTGCATAATTATTGACTAGTTTTGGAGCGTTGGACATCGGTTTGAGTCGTCGGAAGGGCTTGGGAGCCGGTTATGGAACTTCGGAGCGAGGTGAGTCTCCTTTCTAACCTTGTAAGAGGGAATTTACCCCATAGGTGAACTAAATCAATATGTGCTTCTATTTGTGGGGGCTACGTACGCACGAAATGACGAGAGTCCGTACTTAGCAACTATTATCCTTAAGCCCGGGTAGCCTAGGATATAAAAGCATGATATACTTGTGATATTTGTAACCTTATTGTCGATTTAAAATTTCTTAAATCATATCGAACTTGATAAATAAATTTTTAAAAAAATTAAACTTTATTTTCTTGACCGTTAAAAGAAGATTGACATTTTTTTTGGATAATTGCTCCTTGTTAAATTCTTGAGTGACTGTTTGATTGTGCTTTCCTTTTTGTGGAACGGGCCGAACGCCTCGGAGATTAAATAGATGCATCTATGATTCACGTGGTTCGACCCTCCGGCAGTGCACAGTTTAAATATTATGTTGGATCAGGTAGTACGACCTCGGCATGATTTGCGCATGCTTGTATTGCTTGCCTTGAAATTTATAAAAAATGATATTGCCTCCCTGGCCTAAGATAAATTGATAAATGATGAAAATGAATTTGGAAATCTCTTATTACCAAAAGGATTTTTTACTTGCTTCATGATTTCTTTGAGTTTACTGTCGTTTTTAATAAAATCCATGACTAATTATATTATCAGTACATTATTGTTGGCCATAGTAAGTGTCGGATTCGATCCTTCGTCACTACTTCTTCGAGGTTAGACTGGATACTTACTAGGTACGCGTTGTTTTCGTACTCATACTACACTTGCTGTACATTTTGTTGTACAAGCACATGTATATCTAGCGGCCTTGTAGGCGCAGCGGCGTGGTTGATACGGGGACTTAGGTGAGATGCATCTTATGTTACGATCCGCAGCTAGTAGAGTCTCCTTCCGAGTATTTATATTTTTTTTTCTCTGTACAAATTTGTATTCCGGACATATGCTGTATTTTATTTATTTTTCCTAGTTGATACTCATGCACTTGTGACACCTGGTTATGGGATAATTATGGATTATTCATTATTGAAATGGTTAAAGATATTATTGTTTATCCTAAAATTCCATCTTTTACTACTTAAATTGAAGAAAAATCATGATTTCAAAAATACTAAAACGAGAACTAAATTAAGTATTATGGTTGGTTTGCCTGATAGCGGTGTCTGGCGCCATCACGACCTTTGTTGGATTTTGGGTCGTGGTATTCAAAGTTTAAAACTAAAAATCTTAACTGGAGAATTAAGATGAACTATTCAGAAAAGTTTAAAACTTACTCTAAGGATTAAGGTCGAAAGATGAAGAGTAACTGCCGAGAGAATGAAGCCATAAGGTGGATTTATATACTTAGTGGATAAAATTATAATTTTGTTAAAATTTATTGGGCTATCGGTTAAACCGTTAATAGAATTGGGCAAACCGAGCCCCGAACTAATAACTCAATAGTCAAATAGCATTAAATCGTTATCGAAGTATTTACCCAATAATCCGATATCGATAACCCAATAATATTTTATCGGCTCGGGCTATCGATTATACCCGATATATGCCCAGTCCTAATTCCAATTCTTAAATTACATCCTTAAATTTTGAGTAATGGCAATACAAACCCGGCTTCAATTTGACATATAGTCCCACTTAGTACTTTTAAAATAATAAATTTCTCCAATACAAACGTTATTGTAACATGTATTCTTTAAAAAGTTAAATGAATCAAACTCATCATGTTATGGTAGATTTTTGTAAAATAACATAGTTAGTAGGATAATGACAAATATTTCGGAACTTTTAAAATGAAAATGGTCATTTAAATTGCAACAAAGAAAATAGTATAATCTTTATGTTCCACTATATGGGGTCTGTTTAATTGGTAGCACAAAGGGTCTTTTCATGACATTAGGATGCCTTAGATAACTGACCAGCCATTATAGATGGATAAATTAAAGAATACATAGAAAATAGATGATTAAGAAAATACAGAAATTTTAAAGAAGGATAAAGGAAGGATTGGCGAGTAGTGGGGCCACACGAGGAATTCTTATTGGGGCAAGCAACGTCATCAGTACAACCTCGTGAATTATCCTTCTTTGGTTAACATCACAGTTGTTTAAGGAGAAAATAATACTCCTATTTTAAATTCCTACTTGATGACCAAACGTCATTAAAAATCGTCAACTTTTAAGCATAATAATGAAGCTGTTAAGAATAGTTTGTACATTGAATGCTACATTGGATATTCATGTTGTGAATAACTTAAAGATTAAATCTCCTACTTTATGTCCATCATTTTTACTTTTTATGCTTATAAAAGGTCATGTAATTGCAATGGAAAGATACACCAAAGTAAAAGAAGAAAACACTTCTCCCTTCTTTCTATCTCTTCTTATTTATATTTTACTGCATTGCTTTTATTTTATAACATGTTATCAGCACGAAGCTCTAATTTTATTCTTAACTCCCGCTAAGTTGAGCCATATTTTATTAAGGTATGTATCATTATAATCATTTTATTTATGGCAGTACATATCATATGCTCACTGTTTGCAGATTACTTGTGCACTTGGGCAGAGGCGGACCCAGGATTTGAGCAAGACGGGGGCACCATTATATGCTACTCACCAGCGATAAAAAGAATAATATATATATATATATATATATATATATATATATATATATATATATATAGAGAGAGAGAGAGAGAGAGAGAGAGAGAGAGAGAGATTTCTTCGCAAAATGGGTACTATGGGAAGAGAAGGAATAAAATTAATTAAGTTGACTATTGTGTATTAGTACTAAACTACAAATGAAATAAAAAAAAAGTAATTTAAAAAAAAAGTAATTTGTTATTAAATATAAATTATATTGTATTCAAAGAATTAAAATATTAATAAAGTTGATTATATATATTAGTACTAAATTATAATTGAATTTAAAAAAAAAAGATAAAAGTAAAAGATAAAGCAATTTGCTATTAAATATAAATTACATTATACTCAAAGAATAAAAATAAAAGGAGGAGAAAAAAGCTAAATGGGGGTTTCGAACCAACGAAACCATCATAGTTGGGAATTAAAGGGCCCAAAGCAACAACTTCTCCCATCCTCCTCTTTGTTTTAGGGGGCACACTTAAAATATTTAAGGGGTCCCATATATATATTTATAAATATATATAATATGTAATACAGGATTTATGCCGAGACTAACGGGGTCACGTGACCCCTCAAGCCACCATGTAGGTCCGCCTCTGCGCTTGGGAATCTTAAATAGTTTAAGTACATTGCAGTGATAAAATAACTATTTTCTTCCGTGCTCAACTCTTAGAGGACCTCAAAGTCATCAAATTAGCTGTGCACTAATGTCATACTTATAATATTCATGGACTCCCTGGATCAAAACATATCTTTAAGGCATTTTGAAGAACTGTGAGAAATGAATTGACAAGCAATAATTTATATATATATATCAATAATATAAAGTGAAATGAAACAAGTATGTAATTTCTACTTTATGGCAAGAATAAAATGAAATAGTAGATTGTTAACATGATATAGCTCTATTTTCATTTATTTTACCTTAATCATTTTGTTTTCATTAATTGTTTATTATTATAATTATTTTTCTAACTTATTCATCTTTTATAATAGTTTTCACTATGTCAAATTTATCAAAACTTGAATTTGTGGCACTTGACATCACCGGGAAGAACTATTTATCATGGGTCCTTGATGCTGAAATTCACCTTGACGCTAAAGGTCTTGGAAATACTATTATACAAGGAAATAAAGCATCAAATCAGGATAAAGCGAAAGCCATGATTTTCCTTCGTCATCATCTACATGAAGGGTTAAAAACTGAATATTTAACCGTAAAAGATCAACTTGAATTATGGATTAATTTGAAGGATCGGTATGACCACCTAAAACTTACGGTTTTACCGAAAGCTCGGTATGAGTGGATACATTTAAGGTTGCAAGACTTTAAAACCGTAAGTGAGTATAATTCTACTATCTTTAAAGTAAGTTCTCTATTAAAATTATGTGGAGACACTATCACAAATGAGGACTTATTGGAAAAAATATTTTCTACTTTTCACGCTTCAAATGTGGTGCTACAACAATAATACCGCGAAAAAGGTTTTAAGAAATATTCTGAGTTAATCACATGCCTACTTGTGGCAGAGCAGAATAATACTCTATTAATGAAAAATCATGAAGTCCGTCCCACTGGGTCAACTCCATTTCCGGAAGTGAATGTTGTAGCAGCTTATGATAAGTTTGAAAGAAAACAAAATAATTACCGTGGTCGTGGACATGGTCGTAACCGTGGACGTGGCAGGGGGCGAAACAATGACTACAAATGATGAAAAGATTGAATATCTTTATATTACTACAATAATGTCCGGTAAGAAATATGTGCTTGAAATGTTACCTGCTCTTTCCTCCGGCTTATACTACACAAGTATTAGCAGGATTGAAACACATGCCATAGTAAACGAGAAGTTTACTAATCAAGATAATTTTATTATTTGGCATGACCGGTTGGGCCATCCTGGTTCTAATATGATGCGTAAAATAATTGAGAATTCACATGGACATGCAATGAAGAATCAGAAGATTCTTCAATTTAAGGAATTCTCTTGTGCTGCGTGTTCTCAAGGAAAATTAATTATTAGACCATCAACTATTAAAGTTAGGATGGAATCCCC
The DNA here is from genome assembly GCF_000393655.2 of Nicotiana sylvestris. Lineage (NCBI taxonomy): Eukaryota > Viridiplantae > Streptophyta > Magnoliopsida > Solanales > Solanaceae > Nicotiana > Nicotiana sylvestris. The sequence goes on from NC_091058.1 coordinate 99,367,600, forward strand.
TGCATTTCTGGAACGTATACAGGGTGATATATGTGGGCCCATTCACCCTCCATGTGGACCATTCAAATATTATATGGTTTTGGTAGATGCATCTACAAGATGGTCACATGTGTGCTTACTATCAACTCGCAATATGGCATTTGCGAGATTGTTGGCTCAAATAATAAAGCTAAGAGCACAATTTCCAGATTATGCAATTAAGACAATTCGTCTTGATAATGCTGGTGAGTTTACATCCCAAGCCTTTAATGATTATTGTATTTCAACTGGGATAACAATTGAGCATCCGGTTGCTCATGTTCATACACAAAATGGTCTAGCAGAATCATTGATCAAACGCCTCCAATTAATTGCTAGACCAATGCTTATGAGAATAAAACTTTTCATTTCAGTATGGGATCATGCTATTTTGAACGCAGCAGCACTTGTGCGGATAAGGCCCACGAGTTATCATAAAGTCTCCCCATTGCAATTGGCTTTTGGTCAGGAGCCAAATATATCCCATCTTAGGATCTTTGGTTGTGCGATATATGTTCCAATTGCTCCACCACAACGCACAAAGATGGGTCCTCAAAGAAGGTTAGGGATATATGTTGGATATGAATCTCCTTCTATTATAAAATATCTAAAGCCGATGACTGGAGATTTATTTACGGCAAGATTTTCTGATTCCCATTTTGATGAATCAATATATCCAACATTCGGGGGAGAAAATAAGCAGCTGAAAAAGAAGATAGATTAGAATGCATTATCATGGTCTCATTTAGATCCTTGAACAAATCAATGTGAACAAGAGGTTCAAAAGATTATTCATTTACAAAATATTGTAAATCAATTGCCAGATGCATTCACTGACCTACCAAGGGTGACTAAGTCACATATTCCAGCTACTAATGCTCCAATTCGAGTTGATATCCCGGCAAGACAATTAATAAAAGCAAATGAGTCTAAGCCATGCTTGAAACGTGGTAGACCAATCGGTTCTAAAGATAAAAATCCTTGAAGAAGAAAAGGAGCAAGTGATTAAAGTGAACATAACACAGAGGTAGTGGCTCAAGAAGAGCCCCAAGATGTAACAAATGATAAGACCTTAGAGGAGGTCCATGTACCTGAAAATAATGAGAATGAAGAGATATCAATAAGTTACGTCTCAACTGAAAAAAGATGGAACCGAAATAATATTGTTATTGATAACATTTTTGCTTATAATGTTGCTGTTAAAATAATGCAACAAGATAAGGATCTTGAACCAAAATCTGTCAATGAATGTAGACAGAGAAATGATTGGCCAAAACGTGAAGTTTTCCAGGCAGAGTTAACTTCACTTGGAAAACGTGAAGTCTTCGGATCCATAGTTTGAACACCTGAAAGCATAAAGCCAGTAGGGTATAAATGGGTTTTTGTCGAAAACGAAATGATAAAAATGAAGTCGTTAGATATAAAGCGCAACTTGTGGCACAAGGGTTTTCCCAAAGGCCTGGAATTGATTATATGGAGATATATTCCCCTATAGTGGATGCTATCACCTTCAGGTATCTCATAAATATGGTAGTGCAAGAAAAACTTGATATGCATCTAATGGATGTTGTTACAGCCTATTTGTATGGATCATTAGACAACGAAATTTTTATGAAAGTACCTGAGGGATTTAAAGTTCCAGAAGCATATAAAAGTTTTCGAGAAACTTGTTCAACAAAGCTTCATAAATCTTTATACGGATTGAAACAATCAGGTCGTATGTGGTACAATCACCTAAGTGAATACCTGTTGAAAGAAGGGTACAAGAATGATCCAATTTGTCCTTGTGTCTTTATAAAAAGGTCTGGATCTGAATTTGTTATAATCGTCGTATATGTTGATGATTTAAATATCATTGGAACTCCTGGGGAGCTTCCAAAAATAGTAGACTGTTTGAAGAAAGAATTTGAAATGAAAGATCTTGGAAAGATAAAATTTTGTCTTGGTCTACAAATTGAGTATATGAAAGATGAAATATTTGTCCATCAATCAACATACACCGAAAAGATTTTAAAGCGATTCTATATGGATAAAACACATCCATTGAGTACCCCAATGGTTGTGAGATCACTTGATATAAATAAAGATCCATTCCGACCTCATGAAAATGATGAAGAGCTTCTTGGTGCCGAAGTACCATATCTTAGTACAATTGGGGCGTTAATGTATCTTGCCAATAATTCTCGACCAGATATAGCTTTCTCAGTAAGTTGATTGGCAAGATTTAGTTCTTCGCCAACACAAAGACACTGGAATGGTATTAAACATATATTCAGTTACCTCCAAGGGACCATTGATATGGGTTTATTTTATTCAAATGAATCCAAGCCATCATTGATTGGTTATACAGATGCAAGATATATGTCTGATCCACACAAAGGTCGATCTCAGACAGGCTATTTATTTACAAGTGGAGGTACAACCATATCATGGCGTTCGACAAAACAAACTATGGTTGCTACTTCTTCAAATCATGTAGAGATAATAGTCATTTACGAAGCAAGTCGAGAATGCGTTTGGTTGAGATCTATAACTCAATACATTCAGCAAACATATGGTATTTCTTTGAAAGAGAATATTCCAACAATATTGTATGAAGACAATGCTACATGCATAACTCAATTGAAAGGAGGATATATCAAAGGAAATAGAACAAAACACATTTCACCGAAATTCTTTTTCACTCATGATCTTCAGAAGAATGGTGAAATAGATGTACAACAAGTTCGTTCAAGTGATAATTTATCTGATCTGTTCACTAAGGCATTACCAACCTCAATATTTGAAAAGATGATATATAAGATTGGAATGCGTCGTCTTCGAGACATTAAGTGATTTTTCATCAGGGGGAACAACTACACGCTGCACTCTTTTCCTTAACCAAGGTTTTGTCCCACTGGGTTTTCCTGGTAAGGTTTTTAATGAGGCAGCAAGCAATGTATATTATAAATAACTATGTACATCCCAATATTTTTTTTGTAAGTTCTTAATGAGGCACATTATCTTACATGGACATCCAAGGGAGTGTTATGAATAGTTTGTACAGTGGATGCTACATTGGATGTCCATGTTGTGAATAACTTAAAGATTAAATCTCTTACTTTATGTCCATCATCTTTACTTTTTATGCCTATAAAAGGCCATATAATTGCAATGAAAATATACACCAAAGTGAAAGAAGAAAATACTTCTCTCTTCTTTCTATCTCTTCTTATTTACATTTTACTGCATTACTTTTATTTTATAACAGAAACTTCTTTAATTACCAAGTTGATTAACCTTTATTTGCTCCCCTCCTGTTGTTTCTTTTCTTTATCCTTCAAATTATTGCGTAAAATTATAAAAAGGAAGAGACAAAACTAGGGCTGCTAAATGGGAGAAATTCAAAAATAGTCAGGTTTATAAGTGATCATTCAAAAATAGTCATAGTTTCAAAAGTAATCGAAATTTAATCACTTTTCATGTAAAGATAAATCTGAACGAAAACACTGTTCAAAATCCGAAAAATACTCTAGCATAATATACTGGAGCTCCAGCCATATTATTTTAAAGATATTTGGCAAAATTAATCATGGTTCAATTTGGGCTAAAAATCAGCCCAACTTTAAATATGATAAGATAGATTGAGTCAAGATGGACTGAGTTCAATAAATGAACGGTTCAATGACCAGCCCAACTTTGGACCGGTTGGACGGGTTAAATGAGTTTGGGCTAAAATTCTCACCCTTAAATAAACTGATTAATCCTCTTTCATGATCCTTTTCACTTTTCTCGTTTAGCATTTTAACTTTTGATTCCAATGCTCGACGACTCTTTTTCTTTGGTATTTCGGTCATCAATTTCTTGCTTAGGAAAGAATGCAAAGAAAGTTGATTAACTGCAGCAACATAAAACTTTGTAGAGCACCATCAAGAGGATATGATTCCAACATCCTTATTAGTTGGACTTGAACTTTTGGAATAGATATAATTTTAGTAGTGCACTCTTTTTCCTTTAATGAGTTTTACGCGATCATTTTCAAATTAAATTAATTGATCAGTAAGTTTGGAATATCAAATATTTATAATTAAAAAAAAGATCCAGCAGAGCTAATAGGAAAATAAAGAACTCATTTAGTTTCTTTTTTCCTGTCAGTAGCATTATTCTGGCTAAATTTTTCAAACCTTTTGAAATGTTCCCTATTATTTCAGCCAGCTTTAATATTAATCATCTAATGCTTTATAATAAGCAATGATGATTCCAGAAATTCTAACAAGAGATTAGAAAAGCAATTTGCACGGTGAGTGAATATACTTATTAGCTATCAAACTAATTCAACACACACCTCTAAGTTTAAAAAAATATTAATCTTTTCGAGACATATCAATAAGAAAAATGCATTATATAAAATAGGACGAAGGAAGTATATATATAAATACCTTTTACCCTATGTGTACTGTGTAACTTTTCCAAGAAGAGGATTATTGAATCCCTTCAATACACTCAGCTATGCCACTGATAATATTCCAAGCTAAGTTCACTAATTTTATATCGTGAAATTGACTCCGAAAGACATTCTTTGTCAGTAAAACGTTAGTTCGAATTTATTTTTAGGGGTTGGGGGAAGTTAGTAAACAGACTTCTAAGCAAGAAAAGGACGTTCAAAGGTAGTCGTTGTCCAAATCCTTGCGAATATTACTTAATTAAGAGAGGTTTAACCTAATTGGACACCTAATTACAGATGCATATTTAAACACATAAGCAAAGTGATGCATGCCTTGTATGGGTCTTTTCTCTCATCAGAAACAACAAATTTGACAGTGACAAAAAGATGGAAGTTTTTTTCGATTTATCAGTTGGGTTCCTATCTTTGTGGTCGATTTGACAATCTAACTTGTAGAGCACCTATCTTTTTCTCAGAAAGTGAAAACGGTCTAATAGCTCTTTGTTGCTCATAATTAAGCTTCTATTTTTTCTCCATAAGTTAATCTAATTAACCTTTATTTCTCTAATAACTGGTATTCTTAATTGCATTCCCTAAAAAAAGGCACAAAATGTGATTTTCAGAAATACAATGGAAAATAGAAATTCTATTATTTTCTTAATTTTGAGAAGACTCTGAGGTATAGATAAATTTAGACTTTCTTGGTTTGTTGAGATGCAATAAATTATACTCAATAAGATATTGAGAAACCACAATAATTTGTCCAAGATCGACAGGATCTTAACCTACAATTTAATTATTAAGCAATTTGCAGAAATAAAGAATCTATTCTCTACTTTATTACATGCCTGAGAAGGTGCATAACAAACTGTACAGAACATGGGAAGGTGTTGTTCAAAGGAAGAAGAAGCTTGTTATATTTCCTCAATTAGGTTTCAACTTGACAAATAAACATTTAAATAATGTATGAACAGTGGAATTGGGTTGTTCACTTATAAACTTTTATTTGATTCGTTAATTTATTTGTTTGCACGACTCCACCTTGACTGGCCTTGGAAGTTTAATTTAATTAACTCTATCGAATCAGCTCCTCATCCGTTAATTACATAAATTCCTACTATTCCATCCAAAACTGAAATATAATATTATCCAGATTATATAAAAAAAATATTCTATCTCTATTTTGGGTTGAGCAATATATATATGCCAGTTTTGTCAAAGAACTTGTTTAATTTTATTATGGTAAGGTTGAGTAAATGGGCTAACGTGACTCCATAGTTTCTTGGCGCAACACTGCTGTTACTGTATCTATTTGTGGTAAGCTTCTAACACGTCCTTGCTGTTGATGACCGATAATTGAGACAAAAGGGTTGTTGAAATAGGAAATTAAGGGCATAGAAAAATATATTTAGGATGATTGCAGGTTGTCATATTCGAAATTTCAATTTCTTGAAAAATAATTGCACGTATGGGTACTCCAACCTTTCTCCAAAAAAGTTGATAAACTGCTGGACTGAGAAGTCCAATTAATTGCAAAGCATGTTTCTTTAATTTCCTCATTAAGAACATTAACAGGAAATAGTTTTTTAATATCAATTTGTTTTTCGCCTAGAGACTAAAAGGGTTTGGTTTCTCATGAGGTATTTATCGTCGATTGGGATTAAAAATTGAATTTAAATTATATTTATTGACATTGTATATTTTTTTTACACTATATATATGTAGTTTAATATATGATAGCAAGTCAGTTATCATTTTGATGAAGTTATTAGTTACTGTAATATTTATTTAAAAATTTACGTATATGTACTTATTAATTCATATGGTTGTACAAATATTTTTCAAAAGTTAAAAAGTTGAATAATATTATTAGCTCTTTTTGAGCTGGTTTCAAATATGGGATGCTAAAGAATCCCAAATCTTCTGTAGTAATAGTTCATTAATGAGATGGTGGTCCTATCTTTTTCTTGTTTTTCCTTGGTAACCTCCTTTTCGTCAAAGTTGGGGCTTTATGTTTCTTGGCGCATTAAATTTGGCTCAATTTTTTATTTTGGCACTTTAATTTAGTCATATTCCATTTTGGCCCTTCAACTTCATTTCTTTTGTTCCACTTTAACACAAAAGCTGACTAGATTCCATGTGTGATTTGTCTCACCCTTGTAGAGGCGTGAAAGCCATTTTGTAAGCTAAATTTCATACTCCCAATGTAGAGGCGGATCCAGAATTTAAATCCTATGGATTCAATTTTAATGTTTTTAACATTGAACCCATTATATTTTTAAAGTTATGGGTTTATATCTATTTTTTTAAAAATTTTAATGAATTTTTACATACAATTTTTTACTCCGCGTCGAAAGTTATTGGTTCAATTGAACCCGTAGTTATTACTGAAAATATATATAAAAAAATATTTTTTTCCACGGGAGGGGGGCAGAAAAAACGAAAAAAATAATAATTTGAAATTACAAAAGAAAAATTGCGGGGGGTGGGGGGGCAATGGGGTGGGATAGCAACTGAGTATTTGTCCGCGCTGCATTTTTACCTGGGATAAAAAATTTTGTGTCAAAGTGGAACAAAAGTACCCATTATATTTTTAAATGTTATGGATTTATATCTATTTTGTTTTACAATTTTAATAAATTTTTACATACAAATTTTTACTTCGCTTAGAAAGTTATGAGTTTAGTTGAACCCGCAGTTATTACTGAAAATATATATAAAAAATATTTTTTCCCCAGGATGTGGGCAGAAAAAACGAAAAAAATAATAATTTGAAATTACAAAAAAAAGTAAAAAACAAATTGGGGGGGGTAGTGGGGTGGAGGTGGGGGTAGAAGCTGTGTTTGCACGCGCTGCATTTTTACCTAGGAGAAAATGTTTTGTGTCAAAATGGAACAAAAGAAATATGATTGAATGGAACAAGGCTGAATTAAAATGTCAAAATAAAAAATTGGACCAAGTTTAATGATATGTATATGTATTTGGCGGGCATGTTTCTTCTTATTTGAGACCAGTAAAAGGAGAAGTTGAAACTTTACTTTTGCTTCACATCTTTAAAGTCAAGATAAACGTCCTAATTTAGTCAAATTGCAAAGCAATCTTACTTTTGGTTGCACTCTCTAAATTATGGTTTTGTGTCCCATGGGGCTAATGAGTAGCTGGCTTCACTTTTTGTGTAAATTATAAAAGTAAAAGAATACTGGATATATTAAAGAGTAGAAAAATAAATTACAGTCAGCGTACAGCTTTCTTACATCATCAGGTAATATTGACCTGCTATAACAGGTTACCAATTTTTTCCTTTTCTTATACTTAAACCTGATTTTTTCTTATTCCTTTCTCTCTTCCCTTAAAACACGTTCTCTCAAATCTTTATTCCGTTTTCTCAATTCTTCAAAGTTGCATAGGAATCTTTGCATCACAATGTTTTATGTACATCACCATATTCGGTCTGCAATAATACAATGTGGATCGACTCATACACTTAATTAGAAATGAAATTTAATTCAGGCTACCGAATAGATTTTCCAAAATCTTTTTTTGTTTTTATTTCATAGTACTTGATTTTGGTTCATATTGTATGTGAAGAAGGGTGTACGTAGGTCGGGTTAGTTCGGAATTTTCAATTATCAAACCAAACCAATGATGTCGTGTTTTTAAATTTATAAACCAAATCAAACCAAACCGGTAAAGTCGGATTTTCCAATCTCAATTTTTTTCTCGGATTTTTTCATTTTTTTCGATTTTTCGGGGTTTTTTTCCTGGTAAAGTCTTCATAGCTCAAAATATGTAACTTGTGCTCCAAATATTTCTTTAGTCCTAGTAGGATACAACTATATAATATATTTTTCTAGAAAATAATACAATAATACGAGATGAATCATAGCATTGTACTAAAATATTCAATAACATATTACTAATTAATAAGCCATAATAAAAAATTAACATAATATAAAAATACTATATAGGTCATGCTAAAATAAGTATAGCTAATAAATACTACGATTAATTAATATACAACTAAGCACTAAAAAAACGGATAAACTAGGTTATGCATTTTCATTGTAAATCAATGTAAAATTAAAAAATAGATATTCAACAATATTGTCATTCCTACTATTGAAATGAATTTTCTTTATTAGCATTAATATTAATTTGAACTTTATTTGACTTGCTACTTTTATGGGCTATAAAATTTATTGGACCATTCAAGAATGTTAAGTCCAAACTTTAAATAATACATTTAAAGATAAAACTGTAAACAAGTCTAAGAAATATTTATAAATTATATTACAATAAATATTTATATGTATAAAATATTTTAAAAGTTGTTTAAATATAATGTCGGTTTGGTTTGATTTTGCTTTAATTTCTTTTTTAGTCAAATCAAATCATAATCGGTTTTTTCTTTCTTTTCGATTTAACTCAGATTATCGATTCGATGCGATTTATTGATTTTCTTTGTACACCCCCAATGTGAATTACTATTTTCACTTAAGAGCCACATCATTCAAAGGGAATATCAGCTAGTTTATTCGTATGTTTTCATGGGAGTGAATAGCAGTTAGCTCGTCAAATAAGACCAGCAGAAGAATTTTAAATCTAAACTGTGTCCATATATAAAATGTTTTTGCTTATATTAAATTACTTTATACGAAGAGTAGTAAGAAAATATGGTTATAATCTATAACTAATAAGGGGACGGATGGTGACGAATCTTTTTCTTTTTCTTCAAAAAAATTGTCAATGTCAAATGGATGTGTCCATCCATAAAACGTACGTTTTGATGGCTGAAGCTGGCTTCCATTGTATGCTAGGTCTTTTCGGCATAATTGAGGCAAACCAGCTAATCAATCGGACTCTAAGCGAGTAATTAAAACGTAATTAGAAAACATTTGACTTCCTTGTAGGCTGTAGCTTGACTAATTTAGCTATAGCTGGTCTCAATTTAAAAGCTAGTACGGTAGTACCATCTACTAGAATATAACTTTTAGGCCAATAAGAGGTACCATCATACTAAAGTGACGTACAATAAGAGGTAATTATCTATTTAATATATACTTAATTTGGAAAAACCTACTTAGATTATAAAGTAAATAACATTCCTATTTAATTTGCTTCAGTATAGTTGTTTTGTGATATCATACTGCTAGAAGACAAAAAGATGCTCTATCCCAAAGGCTGAGGAATCTTATTGTTCATACTAAACCTAGTAATTATATGAGTTTGGTTTGGCTGTTTGGATCGATAGAGACTCACTTCGGAACTACTTTTGACCTAAAATTGTGGTCACCGTCCAAATCAGTAGGAAGGCCCGCTTGGTGTCAAAGTACGCGTCGACCAGAACGTCGATTCCTATGTTATACTATACATACGTATTATATGAAACATTTGGAAAAAGAATCGAATGCTTATTAAAAAAATTCCACATCAACGCATATTAAGTCCAAATGCCCTACTAAATGTCCTTTAATTTGATGTTGGTCGGTCGGGATTTTGGGATGTTTATAGTTTTGTGAAGAGTACTTGGCAGTTGATGCAAATTGAAGGTTGAAGTTGAAGATCACTTTATGCCAGAAAAGTAAAAAAGAGAATTGCAAAGAAAGTTTTGGACTTTAAAAGGAGAAATTAAGAATAAAAATGAAAGGAGAAAATTGTAGATGACATGCAAATGGGAAAAAAAAAAAAAAAGAAATTTTACCTTCTATAGCAAACTATTACACTCTATTTATTATAAATCAAAATAATTTCAAAATATTATTACTTATAGATACCTTTTCTATTTTATAACAAAATATGTATTTATTTTATACCCTACTATTGAGGCGTGAAATACGTCGGTTATGTTCTTTCTCTCTCTCTTCCTTCTCTCTCTATCATCAAGATTCTCAATCCTCTCTCTTCTCCCTCAAATCTCTCTCCCTTTTCCATCAAGGCAGCCACAGTAGCAGCCATTTTTGGTGGCAATGGTGGACTTTCTGAAGTGAAGAGAATAGATCTAAAGCGAAGAGGGAGTAGGCGAACAGATCTGGCCACGACTATGGATTGAGCTTTTGGAAATCTGAAACAGAGTCGCCTGAGAAGATTTGAGGGCCGGTTTTTGTTCGTCTCCATTTTTATTTTTAATACAATGTATATAGTATTTTGCTTGGCCGTAAAATGCCATCCCCGGCAAACTTTCTTCTCTTCTTTGCTATTGAGTCACATACAATGATATAAATACATTGTATTCTGTGCAAATACACTCAAATACATTGTATTTTTGTAAAAATACATTATATTTTGTGCTTGTATTTATGTATTCCGATGGTCTGTATTTTTTTAATACACCCAAATATCACTGTTTTTGTGATTTTTTGTTGTTTGAATACAGTACTGAATACGGCGAATTAAATATAATGTATACAATCGAATTCAATAGAACAGTATACACCCTATTTCTTGATTTTTTTGTTGTTTGAATACAATTGAATTCAGTATAGTGAAATTGAATATAATTCAATATTGTGCTTTCCATTATTAAATACCCGTAATCACTATTAAACACCCGTAATTCAATATTGTGCTTTCCTCACTGTATTTATAAATACCACCGCGCGAACACATGGAATACATCATTAAACAATTGCAATCCCTATTTTTTAGGTGGATTACCTTATTGTATTTGTAAATACAGTCGCGCGAATACATGGAATACAACACACTACTGTCCCCAGACTCCACTTGTGGGATTATACTAGGTATATTGTTGATGTTATTATTGTTGTTGATTTCGTTGAGTTAAATTAGGAGTGATACACGCTAATTGATCCTCTTTCCGTTATTAAACAGCTGGACTTCTTAGTTATTAGGCGAATTCCACCACTGTGTTCATGAATACAATAGCGCGAATACAACGAATACAGTCCGGCAACAATGAAATATTAGCTATAAGAAGTAAATATGTATATGGTAGCTATAGGAAGTTAATAGCCACTAAACTATAGTGGTTTCTGAAAATTCCTATATATATATATATATATATAAAAAAAAAACAATAGTGGATCTCGAAGTAGCATAATATGAAGGGTTTGGAACCTAGCATATACTTCTTTCTTTAACTTATTATTTTCCCCCGCGAGAGCTTGCTAGTTTAATGCAAGGGATTCGGATTCTGTTTTATCTTTGTTGCATTTTCGCGGAGTAGACAAAGTGTAAAGAGTATATTTTCTTTTCGTTTTTGTTAACTTATCTTTCTTTGAAAGTTTAAACAGTTAATTAAGACACTTAATTATCTGTTTAGGATTTTAAATATTTAATTTCATGAGTAACTAATTTGAAGGGGTTTAATTTCCATGTCTTTCTTCCGTGTCTTTTTACTTTTTCCAATAACTAAGTGGCAGATCAGCTAAATCACATATTCTCATGATTAGTTATCACAGTGAGATAATCAATTATTTTCCTTACATTAATAATACTAAAAAAAGTTAAAGACGATGAATGCATTTAGTGTTCATCTGTATAACTTTGTTAAATTTTTATCTTGAAATTTAGAAGATAAAAGAAAAAGGAAAGAACTTCAAGAAACTTGTCATAACTTAAAAGTACCAATTTCATACTAGAGAAGTTCCCTAACGTGCTTACACTTACTATTACATGTTGACAAGTGATCAAAACCATACTCCCTTATGTGTCTTAACTTTACTTTGGAGTTATTTAAGAATATATAAAAAAAAACTTTTTATATCTTGTAATGCTAACATATTAAAAATATTCTTTGAATCATATGTCTTAATTAACATGCTATGTCATTTCTATAAGAAAAACATTAAAGACAAAATAAAAATAAAAAATTTACTAAATACGTAATGGTTACATTCTATTTAAATCAGACTAAAAATAAGAGAATAAATACAGTAAAGTTTACATGAAAGACAAACATTAGTTAGTGGAATTCCATGACTAGTCAAACAAGAGGAGCCGGTCCCATTTGTACCACGTGAGGAAATTGTAAAACGGGATCCAAACTTGTAGCACACAAAAAAGCCAAAGCACATCACTTCACAATTATGGAAACCATTAACCCTAAACCAAGTCATTATGACCCCAGTTCAAGGTGATGTTGATCCAAAAAATAGCCTCTACCCTTATCTTCTTAACATTATCACTTAATAATTTATTGATGGGAACATATGCAAAGCCATTTAATTTGCTTCTACATATCTTGAAATTCTCTATGATGTAATTAATGGAGCTTCTTCTTCCTGGCCGCCGATGAGCTTCATTATAGCCGCGCGTATTCTATTCACATCATTGTTTGCTGTCATGCCCAATTCATGACCCATCTGTTTAAAATTATGCAACAAAATATCAACAAGAGTTTAAAAGATTACACTGCAAGTGTATAATAATTTGATACAGAAAATTATTTACTTTATTTTCCAAATTGTCATATTAAGGCTTACTATATATAGATGATTATCTGTTGCTGCAGGTTTTTTTAACCCGTACAAAAGCTAACTTTTCACTATAAGAAATTTAAGGCAATTGGATTAATTGAAAGCTGAATGAACTACAGGGTTAATTTAGTACCTGAGCAATAATTGTTATGTGGGTGGTGGTGTGGGCAAAAGGCATGACACTGCTGCTAATGATAGAGAGTTTGAGCTTCTCTACTTGGCTGAATATTTCCTTTATTATTCCGGTTTGCTTTTTGCATCTAATCCTAACCAGAATATTTCCATCTGAAGCTCTAACTTCAATATCTGGTTGTGGTCGGTCTGTGCTAACGCTGGAGACGTTGTCTTCAGAAGATGAGGAGTAGTGGTCAGAAGTAGTGGAGGCCAGGTGAGGTCTCTTCACTGCAACCACTGGTTCCTCGTTACGTTTCTTGGCTTTCTCCTCGAGGGTTTTTACTTGTTCTTCAAGCTGTTTAATATGTTTGATCGCATCTCCAAGTACTGTTGCTTTGTCCAACTGTTAAGATTTAACAATCACCCAAAATAAATATCACTAGATCAAGACTTTTCACCACCTAGAAAGAGGAATAAATTTAAGTAGTGATTGACACAACAAGACCCAAAAAAGGATTTACCTTCTTGAGGTTAGGGATGAGGGTAGATAAAGCTATGAAGCGCTGAGTGAGGCGTTCTCTTCGCTTTCTTTCTGCCACAACGTGGTCTTGTGCCTGCAAACTTGTCCTATTGTAACTCTTCTTCTGAATAGTAATATCAGCAGCACCAAATCCCAAGGCCTGCATTAGATTTTGGCTATCACCAAAATCATCAGACGAGAAGTTTAGGGTAGTTCCAGATGGCAACTCAGTCTTGACTGAGGTGTAATTCAAATTTTCAAAATGGTTTTGGACAACAGTATTGGCTGATGGCGAGTTGAATTTGCAGGAAGAAAAGACGCTGGAGGAATTAAGAGGAGGAGAAAAAGATGTCATTTGTTGAGTTTCAGTTGCATAGCTGCAAAAGGGTGGCTTCACGTCCAGTATTCCAGCAGCAGTATGAGAAGGTTGAATATCATAGGACGTGCAAGAGGACGAGAAGGGCTTATTGAAAGGCAATTCGTCTAGTTGGGTCATCATTTGACAGTGATTGATCAATGCATGATCATCCGTACTCATCGCCTCCTGTATTAATCAATTTCAATGGAATTAATATCAATTAAAGAGGACTCTTTCAAGCAAATATGAGTATTTTTTGTAAAACTTAGTACTACTATATACATTAAAGTATGATTTTGTCTTACCATTTCAGCCCACCATTTAGCCGATGAAAAATCCATCTCGGGTTTAGATCTTTCCAATCTACACATAGATTCCAATCACAAACAAAATTTAGTTACATAGATATTTGGGGATACATATACAAAGGGATCAATCATATAGTCTCGTAATTGAAAAGCGGCGGCGGAAGCTTACCTTACTTAGAGCAAAAGGCTTTTCCAGTTTCAGCTGGTATCTGTCAGATCAAGTACAGAAAATTCTTGTGTCTTTACGTGTCTTTATACTTGATTGAATCAAAGAGTTGACTGCAAAAATAGGCAGAAAGAAAACAAAAGAGAAAAAAATGTGGGAATATCCCTCAATTATTATCTTCTCTCTATATCTGTATGTTGTTAAAGAAATGGGCAGAAGAAAAAGGTGAAATATCCCTCAATTATTATATTCTCTCTATCGTATGTTATTAAAGAAATGGGTCTAATTCAAACTAAAAAGTTAAATCAAAAGATGAGGATTATTCAAACGATACCGCACTAGCGATGTGGGACTCTTCAACACCATAGACATCCCATGTGGGACTCTTCAATGTATGTTTATTACTCCTTTGGGAAATACGTCCTTTGTACCTATATTACTTCTTTGGGAATATTTTCACTACTTAAAATAATAGACGTGTGAAAAGTTTCGAGGATGGAACCCTTTGTTTTTCTGTTTCGATCTCTATTTTTATTCCTCTGAGTCTCTGAGTTCTTGTTACTTAAGTGTATTTTTTACCATCCCCCTCCTCCCTCAGGTAGACCAGCTCCGTAAGGACTAAGGCTTCAATTTTGAAATCCATCTGAATCCGTGTCTTTTTCGTGTAGCACTTTTAATTGTTTTGTTGCTCCGAAAATATAGTTATCGATTTAACTTAATAGTGCAAAGAATTATTACATTATTTGTGCATTTTAATTAATATATTAGTATCTATAAACGTGCGTTGCACGTTAATAATGACACATGATAGTATAAATATTTATTTATATGAAGGAACAATAAATTTAATTAGTGAAAGAAATTTTATATATAATACTACAACAATCATCTAAATGCCGAAAAATATTATTAGATTAGCATAATATGTGAATTCAAAATGAAAGGATACCATCATAACTTACATAAATGATCAATTTTAGTCATGTTAAGTAGATAATTATGTATTGTAGTTTAAAGGTATCTAATGTGATGGTATGTTACCGAATACTTCTTTATAGATTGTGTTGTTTTGTATATGTTTCCTTCTAATGCTTTGGTTACTCTGTCATAATCAGAACTCTTGTTGTCGATATTGATATCTCTCTTGAAAGTGCAACATATAGTTATTCGTGCATGAAAATATATTGTGGTAAATATAGTTCAATATTTAGGATGTTTGTCCTTGTGCTTTATTTATTATAACTACAAAACATAAACATATTAAAATTTATTTTCACGCAAATTTAAAAGGATATTCTTTAGTTTCGGAAGACGAAAGTTGAATTAGGGGATAAACACATACTTAGAATTACGTTGATCAGTATCGTAAGTTCTGCATGTATGACGTTATTATCAAAACTTCTATATACCATATGTATACTATTACATAAGCTATTTAGTGGATCTAAGTTTTCAATAGCATGACAGGCAAATGTTTCTTCAGAATCGACATGTGTGCAATGGAAGATTAATTTTAACTTAGTCTATTATATATATGGTGACACTAACATAGGTAAGAAATAATGAACTTGACAACAAACATGTACGGTATAAGGCCATTTTGTGCTAAAGTATTTAAGTATTCTTCTTGGTAGTTATTGTTGGTATCATCTTCTGCTGAGTCAAAACTAAAAATATTTTATTTTTACCATAAAACTTAGCAATCAACCTTTTATTTAATTGACCAACATATTCATTTCTTCTAGCTAAGATAGCTCTTTAATTTATATCATATAGTTTGCACAAATTGCATTTTAATCTAATGCACTACTATTATCGTTCATGTTGATAACCAAGTGTTTTAGAAGAACCAAATCATCTTTTATTGGATGCTCTTCTTCGTTTCCGACACGAAGCAAGAAGTCATTGAATGTTGGATTTGTTTTTACTTTTATGTTTTTTATCATTTAAATATTTTTGTATGTGAGGTCTTAAGTATAATTTTGGCAAGCTAGCTTTTACAGTTTTTGTTTTGGTCAATTTTGGAATTACTGATCGTACTTGACAGAAATCACCTCCCAAACTATTATTTTTCTACCAAACGGTTTATCGATATCTAATATATCTCTAAAACTCTAGGCAATTGTTTCGATCGTTTGATGCTTAGCCAAAAGCGTTTCATTCCATATTATCACTTTTTTCCTTATAAATTTAGCACTATTACTCTGATTTGATATATTTGTGATGGTTATTTTAGTTATTTGAAAAGGTATATCAAATCTAAAATGAGTTGTACGACCTCATAATCAAACCGTTGCTTGTACACCACTTGTTCTTATTGCTAACAATATCATGCCTCTTGATATGACATTTGCAAGTAATGCATGACATAAGAATATTATTGTGATTCCACCGGAGGCATCTACAA
This sequence comes from Nicotiana sylvestris, assembly GCF_000393655.2. NCBI lineage: Eukaryota > Viridiplantae > Streptophyta > Magnoliopsida > Solanales > Solanaceae > Nicotiana > Nicotiana sylvestris. The sequence goes on from NC_091058.1 coordinate 99,384,352, forward strand.
AGGATAATCCTACTATACCAGAGTAGATTTTTTTATAATATCGTCTTGAAAGCTTATTCTTGTTCAGGATTTAGCTTTGATTGTGCTTTCTCAAACACTCATATGGCCTTCTTAATATTATACTATTTTCTTTACTTTGTGATCTATTTTTTTAATCTCTAACACTCTTTTTATGGAATAAATTTTTGTACGCTAAGATTTTTTTTTTAACTTGAAACATAATTTTACTTATATGATGAATTTAAAAAATAATTTAGTTGAATTCTCTTGCTAAATAATTAATTGAAAGATTTGATTATTTGGTTTTAACATAAAATACAATTTTTTTTCTGTTGATTTAGAATCGTAATATTAGTTCATATCATGTTTGAATATTTAACCGTGATTATAATTTTATTCACCATAAATTTTATTTTCAAAAAGTAAAAAGATCGATGACATTCCACTTTTAGATCTTTATGTTTGCAAAATCATTAGTGGTATTGGCTCTTACAAACCTTTTTCTTTCTTTTCTCACATATTTGTAATCTTAAATATTTTCTTAGTTGTTCTTTAATAATTGGGTATATTTTTCTATACTACACGAAAAATTAATAATAATAAAATATTATTTGAGTAGAAAAGTAATTCAAATATAATATAATAATATATTATCGTGGGGTTTATTTTCTCAATTTTAATGCTTTATGCAGTCCGTTTAGCATTAATTTTTTATTTTTGGTATTGAATATTATAGAGTGGTAATGTATTATCAATATGGAGAATTTTTATGAAATTGATTTTATTAAATCTTCCTACATAGTTTTAATAAGAATTCAATAGACAAGATTGTATTAATTTTAAAATTTTAAATATTAAAAAAATTAACATAAAATTTATTATAGTCCAAAAAAATAAGTTATTACAGCTATTAAATATTGTAAATCTGAATCAAGTCCTTTTAGCTTGCTTTAGAGTTCCAACAAAGACTCGTAAAGAACTTGAACTTGGTCGGAGGCTCGGAGCACCCCTAAAGTTCTATACTTCTATTTATCTCCGCTTAAATTCAAAGTACTACTTCTTTGTACTATGGATATTATACTTAAAAAAAATTAAAGAAGTGTACAAGAACGGCATATTATACATGAAAGAGAAAACAAAAAGAAGAATTCTAGCCGCAAGAAATAACTGAGTAATATGCTAATGGAAGATTGTAAGACCTAAACTGTATATTTTCCATCAAATCCCATATCCATCTCTCTAAAACTCTTTTTTTATAGATATTCTTTTTTTACTAAAGTAGGATTCTTATTAGTGCATGGTTGTGGTAGGAACGTCCCAAGCATTCCATATGTAAATAAAAAAAATACTAAAAATTATTCTTGATCAAATCTTATTCCTTCCCATATTCGGTAAAACGTTATATATATGTGCCTTTTCAAATCAGGGGCGCATTTATAGGTAAGTATACGTGGTACGTGAACTCATGGTCTTTTTGTCAAATTAAATATTTCATGTATATATTTTTTAGAATTGGTCTAATATTGATAATACATGTTATATAAATCCTAGATTTTCAAATCAATTAGGATTGTCAATATTACATGATTAGGAATAGAATGACTTACTTTCCCAACTTAAACAAAAGAGAATGTCTACCGATTTTTAATGTAATGACAAAAATTGTAATTCTAATTTTTATTGACATTGTCGGTCAATATTTTATTTTAAAAATTCGAGCATTTACAACAATGATCGAAAACAGTTTTTCTATCTCCAAGGTAGGAATAAGGTCTGCTTATGCACTACCCTATCTAGACCCTATACACTGTATCATAGATAAACAAAAACAACAAATGATGAAAATAAGCTATGTAATCGAAGATATGTATGCACAGACACATTATAACACACGAACATCAAAAAAATAAAGAAGACGTAATTCTAAACGACATTTACCCTCAAACCTTTAACCTACCTAACACTTCAGTGTTACCACGTGTGAATTTTTCTTCGTTTATAAAGAACCCATAACACGAAATTTTTTAAGAAGTTTGTCCTAAAAGTAATAGGATTACAATACTTAATATTTATACCCGAAAATAATTACATTAATAGGATTCCTAAAGGTAATCATATAGGATTCCTAACGTGATTCCTAACGTGTAATATTATGCCCTAAAACTAATAGGATTACAAGGTTAATGTCTAGAATTCCGATTATGTCCTTTTATTATGAGTTATTGTGCTTAATATTAAAAAGTTATTTTTATAATCTAACATTTTATTCATGCTTAAAACTAATAGGATTACAAGGCTAATGTCTAGAATTCCGATTATGTCCTTTTATTGTGAGTTATTGTGCTTAATATTAAAAGGTTATTTTTGTAATCTAACATTTTATTCATGCTTTTATAATATATATATATATATATATATCTTATTACTAATATCATTTATTACCTATATATAGTTATTTTTTAGCTAGGTAATCCGATCCTATAAAAATATAATCCTAAAACTTAAACTTTATACAGTTACTACCTTTACTCGATCTATCTTTTCTTGAGAAAAAATAACTTAACTCTTTGCGCAATCAAACAAATATTCTGTGTTAATTCTTCTTTTATCGAATGCGTCCAAAAAGGACTACTATTACATTAGCTAGCTCCTGAAGACAATACATATGCTGTAATGAAAAAATTGTACTAGTAAATATCGATCTGTTTAAGCCATATTTTAAGGTTAGGAATAATATTCCCAAAAGTAACTCCGGGCTTTTTTCTCACCCTTCATATAAATGTCAAAATTTCGAAAGGAACAAATTTATGAGGCAATATGTTATCCACCTCATCCAAGGGCGGACCTACGTTGGGATGGGGTCACCGGAACCCGTTAGTTTCGGCAAAAAGACTATATATATATTTTATATATGTTTATATATACATTGAGGACCCTTAATAACTTATGTGGCGCCCTAAATTTACTGGACAGAGGACTTATGTGACCCCCTAAATTTACAAAGTTTGGACAGAGGAGGTGGTTTGTAGACGTGCTTAAGTACCTTCGCTCTCTTGATGACCCAGATTTGAATTCGGGCTCCTATGATATTTGAATCTTGGGTCCGCCTCTGAGTCCTGATCTTCATGGTATAATGAAGAGAGAAATCCAACTTCTTCGAGAAGCCAAAGTATGACGTTATATTTTCAATCTGCTGCAATCTTACGGCCGGCCGGCTGATTTGAGAGTCTAGATGTTCTAAACAAACGTATATTTTAAGGAACTCCAGATTATTTAGTTTTTGCGCAAGTTGGTATAACAAGCTGAGCTTTTCAGGGAGACAAAAGACAGGAGAACCTTGGGCAGGATCTTTTCAAGATTGTCATCACCAACTACTGTACGTTGAACAGTGCGTACAGCATTTCTGTTGTTTATTTCTTATAAACTGGGACAAGTTTAACAAAATGTTTATGCTACATAAACTTGCTTATTGTGGCATCCAAAACCAAATTAAAAAGTTGATTAATATGCTAAAACTACCAGTCATAGGTTTCTCTCTAACAACATTCGGTGACGCTGGTATATCGCCACTGTAAGCGTATACTCTTACAATAAATGCTGATCGCGAGATTTCCTGTAATTGTTGTATTTAATATGTATAGCATCATCTTTAAATTTTATGTTATATCACTATAAGAAAAACACATACTTGTGAGGACAATGGATAGGTCTGTCACAATTTATGACCTACGGTCAGTGGCGGTTCAATGAAACTAGAGGCCTAAAGCCAACACATGGGAAGATGTGAGGAAATAGCATTAGTAATATGATAATCATGTCCTAAAATAGTGGTCTTAACAATTTTTCTTTCAAGGTTTTAAGTTTTCTTTTGAGTATTCTGCAATCTAATATTTTAAAATTTGAGTTAAATTATGCAAATATTCACATCAAGTAATAAAATATTTGATAACTAGAACCAATGTAGTGCATTGAAACAAAATGTCAATGTTTTGTTAACTTAAAAAAAAAATCTTACTAATATAAATAATTATAACTAATGAAAAAAGTTTTAGGGGGCTTTTGACTCTTAGGGGCCTAAAGCAAAAGCTTTAGTGGCTTTACCCTGGAGTCACCCATGCCTACAGTTTTACGCTGAAATTCACCAATTAATGTGAACGAAATTTGAAATGAAATTATGACAGTTTTATTCTTTCATCACAATTTTTTTATTGTCATGTACGCAATAACTGAGGATAGAGGGAGTTTTAACTCAGCCTTCTACTAAGAGTGTTGCAAATTTCCTTTCCTATCCCTTCTAGTTTAAGATGAAAAGAATATACTATACACTATAGGAGAGTCAAAGAATAGGCTGAGTTTCCGCTGTAGGATTGAGTGAGGTGACGAGAGCTAGCCAAGTCTCTAATCAGGGGCTCCATCTAAATGCCCCGTCCAAGCCAAGGAACTGACGCTCAAATTAGTCTCGATTATATTTATTCTTTCACATCAACTGCTATTGGCAGCTTGTATTAAGATTCTTACCGTTGAGAGAAAAATTGGAGCTGGAGATGAAGGAGAGCAAAAGAGAGAGAGAATATCGGTTGTGAGAGCAACTGACTTTCTGATATGTTCTTATTGAACAAAAGAAAATGAAAATGTACAATTTATTTTATTTCCTAACTCACTAACTTAACCCAATTCTAACTTGTGTCTAACTAACTATGGTTACAATTAATGTACTTCTATATGTACACAATGTATTACTACTACTAGGACTTAATATTTCTACATTCCCCCTCAAGTTGGGTGATGAAATACATTGATCATTCCCAACTTGCATACCATATCATTGTGTAACTGCTTCCCAAGGCCTATAGTCAATATGTCTGCCACCTGGATTTTGCTACACACATGTTCTGTCTTGATCAACCCACTTTGTATCCTTTCTCGTATAAAATGGCAATCTATCTATATGTGTTTAGTGCGTTCATGATACATAAGATTTGAAGCTATCTGCTTTGTTGCTTTGCTGTCATAAAATAAATCAATGGGCAGTTCAATCTTCATACCTAATTCCTGCAACAGTCCCTGTAGCCAAACAAGTTCTGCCACTGTAGTTGCTATACTCCTGTACTCAGTTTTAGCTGAGCTCCTTGTGACTGTACTATATTTTTTTGATATCTAGGAGATATCTCCCAGCTTAATACAATACTCTATCACAGACTTCATGGACACCACACATGATGCCTAGTATGCATCACAAAAGGTAGTGATCCTTCCAGATTTTCTGCTGCTCATCAGTAACCCCAATCCTGGTTGGTTTTTGTATATCTAACCACCCTTAAAGTTGTTTCATAATGCATCTCTGTTGGAGAATGCATGTATTGACTCAATGTTTGGACTGCAAAAGAAATATCTGGCCTAGTGATAGCCATATATAGCAACTTTCCCAACAGTCTTTGATATGGTCTTCTATCTTCTAATTCTGGACTTGTACCTTTATCAAGTTTAAACAACTTGTCATATTCAAGGCTGTTGAACTTCTGATTTTGTTCTAAAGGTGTTGCAAGTGGCTTTGCTCCCCTAGGCCACATTCCGAGATCAACTCTATGACATACTTTCTTTGATTCATAAGTATACCCTTAGATGATCTTGCAAATTCAAAACCTAAGAAATATCTCAATTCCCATAAGTCTTTCATTTTAAAGTTGTTGTTCAGAATGTTCTTAGCTTTTTCTATTAGATTGGTGTCATTGCCAGTGATTATCAAGCCGTCCACATATACTAGAATGATCACACGATTAGCATCTTGGCCTTTTGTGAACAAGGAATAATCTAGCTTACTCTGTGTGAAACCTGATTGTACTAAAGCGGTAGTAAGTTTAAGATTCCATTGCATGTTAGCTTGTTTCAACCCATATAAGGATTTGAGGAGCCTACACACTTTGTTCTCCCCCTAGCCATCATATCCTTGAGGTAAAGACATATAGACCTCTTCAAATAAGTCCGCCTGGAGAAAAGTATTGTAGACATCTATTTGGTAAAGAGGACAATCAAACTGAGCAGCTAGAGAAACAACACACCTGACAGTGACCATTTTGACCATTGGGGAGAAAGTGTCATGAAAGTCTAATCTCTCTTGTTGTGTAAAACCCTTGGCCACTAATCTAGCTTTACACTACCATCAGCTTTGTACTTCACCTTGTACACCCATTTACACCCAATAGGTGTCTTACCTATAGGTAGATCAACTACATCCCAGGTATGATTATCAATAAGGGCAGCAATTTCTAATTTTATAGCCTGAATCCAGTTAGGATCTTAGACAGCTTGGGTAAATGAAGTAGGTTCAGAAATAGCAGAGAATGTTACTAGATAAGTATGGTAAGAAGAGGAGATAGAGGAGTAGGATAAGGAGTTTGATAAAGGGTTTGGAGTAGTGGAAGAAGAGTGAACATAGTCTGTTAACCACAAAGGAGGTTTTGATGTCCTAGTGGATTTTCTTAGAGGAAGAGAAGGATCAATGGGAGGTACAGAGGGGGATGACAAGGAAGATGGAGGATAAATCGAGGTAGATGAGGGATGAGAAATATGAGAAGAAGGTAGGGATTCATTGATTGAGGGTGAAGAAATGACCTGATCACTAGGAGTAGGGATATATTCTACAATAGGAAAGACATCATCCACTAAGGAGGGTAAAACAGATGGCATAGAAAAACATGCATGTGGTTCAAGAAAAGTGGATTTAGGATGTTTGAAGGGAAACACCGACTCCTTAAAGGTGACATCCCTATTCACAAAGAAGGTGCTTGTTGCAATGTTGTACAGTTTGTACCCCTTTTTGAGTTTCTGAATAACCCATGAAAACTGTTGGGATGACTTTGGAAGAGAATTTATCAGAAAAATTGGGCTTGGTGGCATAACACAAGTAACCAAATACCTTCAGGTAGGTAAGTAGAGGTGGTATGCGATGGAATAACTCATAGGGTGACTTCCCTAAAAGAGATGGAGAGGGTAGTCTATTTATAAGAAAGGCTGTTGTGAGTACACACTCACCCCAGAACTTTAATGGAGCATAGTGTACCGACCTGCCAAATTTGCTACTGATTTTCCTGCCTAAGGGGCCACAAGCCGAGTCAAACCTGGCTGCCAAAAGCCAGAGAATCTTTGCACATGGAAGACACGGTCCCACGGTCTGCCAGGACAATCATGGCAGCAACTCTCTCTTCCAACAAGAACAAGTGTTGCACAGCTGGGTAAGACCACAATCTATCAGCACAATCAGGGGAGCCAATCTGGGCCAACAGGAATTAGTGCACAGCAGCTGGACGGGACCACTGGCAGAAAGTCTGCCAACACAATGATGGAAGTCACATGTGCCAGCAAAAAGTTGTGTCACACAACTGGACGGGTCCACTGCCAACAATACCCATCAGTGGACATTTTGTGTATAAATAGATATGCTTAGGCCTTGTTAGAAGGCATATCTCATATACTTAGCTTATACTTCCTTTTGTATATCAAGTAAATCAGAAAATTGGCCTTGGCCTCTAAACTCTCGTGTGTGTTTTACTTCATTATCTTTCCAGCCTTGTGTATTGAGCGCTTGCCATTCCTTAAGCATGAATTTGTGCTTATTTTGGGTTAGGACTGAAGCTAGCAGCAGCATAAGGGTTGTCTAGTTGTCCGCACATAGCTTACTGGAGTTAAGCCCATGACAAATTAGTATCAGAGCGAGGTTTACAAAATGGCAACGGATAGAGATAATGTTGATCTAGGCAACATTCGTGGAAGACACAAGTCACCAACAAAAAGGCAGAAACCGAAGAAAAGAGGGACAAGCAGGGCGCGAGATCCTGCCTTGGGCGTAAAAAGTGAGGGAATGACCTACGAGCCACCCCCACAATAGGTTAGCCAAGGCGAGGAAGGTGATGGTTCTTCCTCAGGTTGCCTAGACGTGCGGATGGACCTCATTGAGGCTGGTTTAGCTGCTCTAAACTAGCGTATTGAAGTTGTTGAAGGCAACATTTCTTCGCTTGAGTCCACTACCTTAGAGGATCTGGGAGACGTCAAGGAAGCTTTAGATCAACTAACCAAGGATCACAAGGAAGGACTGACCAACCTTGAGCTCAAGCTGACCGAGGCTGTATCAGGGTTGCATAGGGAAGTTGAAGTCCTGAAGCGACAACTGGAGGCATTAAGGCTTGCCAGTGGAACTGGTTCGGTGATGGTTCGAGAAACCAAAATCGAGGGCCCTAAACCCAAAGAGTTTAGAGGCGAGAGGAATGCTCAAGATGTTGAGAACTTCATTTGGAAGATGGAGGACTACTATGAACACCTCAATATCGTTGATGAGGCTGTGAAGATCCGGGAAGCAACCATGTACTTAACTGACACCGCCATACTTTGGTGGTGGAGGAAGAAGTCTGAGATGGAGAAAGGCACTTGATCCATCAACAATTGGGAGCAGTTCAAGTTCGAGCTGAAGCGACAATTTTATCCTCAAAACGTTGTCAATGAGGTTCGTCGGAAGTTGAGAGAGCTAAAGCAAACAACTTCCATTGGTGAGTATGTGAAGGAATTCACAAAGCTCATTCTACAGATTTCCAACATGACAAGTGATGACTTGTTATTTTACTTCATGGATGGCCTTCAAAACTGGGCCAAACAAGAGTTGCAGCAACGTCAAGTCAAAGACGTCGATGAAGCTATTGTTGTGGCGGAGTCCTTGAATAATTTTAGGACAGATGCCACCAAGGCAAAGTATGCAAAGAGCAAGCCCACGAAACCTGCCGGAGACCGTGGATATCATGATAAAGGCAAGCAAGTTGCTACAACCGGTCGTGATTTCAAAGGAGAAGGCAACTGTACTTCTCATTGGTGTGACAAATACAATGAAAGAAAGAAGGTATTTCCTTGCAATGGCTGCTATCTTTGCAAGGACCCTAGTCATGGCTACAAAGATTGCCCTTCTTTGGGCAAACTCAGTGCCTTAATTGCAGCTGAACGGAGGCAATCAGAACTAGTACGCAAGCAGGCGACGCTGCTGCTCAAGGGAGACAGGATATGGCTCATCTTGGCCACATGATGCTTAGTGCTATGATGGGCAAGGAGCCCAAATTAAGGCAGAAAGGATCACTGTTCGTGGATGCAAAATTGAACAGACAACCTGTTCGGATTATGGTGGACACCGGTGCGACGCACAACTTTGTGACTGAAGACAAGGCTAAGTCACTTGGCCTTGTTTTTAGTCCCAACAATTCTATGTTGAAAACAGTCAATGCCGACCTCACAAACGTGAATGGAGTTGCCCGTAATGTGCCGCTCAACTTGGGAGCTTGGCAGGGGAGTGCGAGTTTCTTTGTCACTCCCATGGATGTGTTTGATATTGTGTTGGGTTTGGACTATTGGGATGAAGTCCTAGCATGAATTTCCCCTAGTCTTAACCAAATTTATATTTGGGATCCAAGAGGTCCTTGTGTGGTACCTACTGTTTGAGTGCCACAAGTTGTGAACCAATTGTCCGCAATGCAGATTGTAAAAGGCTTCAAGAGAGGCGAACCCATATTTCTTGCTGCTGTAACAGAGATCGAAGAGGGCAAGGTTGACGAAGCCTTGCCTCCATGTGTGCAGCAGGTTCTCAATGAGAACAAGGATGTCATGCCAGAAGATCTTCCCAAACGTTTGCCACTACATAGGGAAGTTGATCATCAGATTGAGCTGATTCCGGGAGCAAAGCCACCTGCCATGGGTCCGTATCGCATGGCACCTCCAGAATTTGAGGAATTGAGAAAGCAACTGAAGGAGCTGCTCGACGCGGGACATGTTCATCCGTCAAAGACACCATTTGGAGCACCAGTCTTGTTCCAAAAGAAACAAGATGGGTCATTACGATTGTGCATAGACTATCGTGCTCTCAACAAAGTCACGGTAAAGAACAAATATCCAATCCCCTTGATAGCGGATCTATTTGATTGTCTTGGCCAAGCCAAAGTGTTTAGCAAGATGGATTTGAGGAAATCAAGTCCGGATAGCCGAAGGAGATGAACCAAAGACGACTTGTGTGACGCGCTATGGAGCTTTTGAATGGTTGGTAATGCCGTTTGGCTTAACCAATGGCCCCACTACTTTCTACACGTTGATGAACAAGCTGTTCCACCCCTTTTTAGATCAGTTTGTGGTCATCTATCTTGATGACATTGTAATTTATAGTAGCTGCATGGAGGAACATCTTGATCACCTCCGCAAAGTTTTCCAAGTTCTAAGGGAAAATGACTTGTTCGTGAAGAGGGAAAAGTGTTCTTGTGCCCAGCCCCAAGTTAAATTTTTGGGGCATACAATCAGTCAAGGACAGATTCGGATGAATAGCAACAAGGTCGCGATGATTAGATATTGGGAGGCCCCAACAAAAGTACCCGAGCTACGGTTCTTTCTTGGCCTTGCAAATTATTACCAGCGATTCATTTTTGGCTACTCAGCAATTGCGGCTCTGCTCACAGATTTGCTGAAGAAGGATCACTCTTGGGAATGGACTGATTTGTGTCAAGGAGCATTCGAGGGTCTCAAATCAGCAATTATGGAGGATCATGTCTTGGCTTTGCCCGACTTTTCTAAAGTCTTTGAGGTCCACACGGATGCATCTGATTTTGCTATTAGTGGCGTCCTAATGCAAGGGGGCCATCCAATAGCCTTCGAGAGCATAAAATTGAACAATGCTGAGCGTCGTTATACTGACCAAGAAAAGAAGATGACGACAGTGGTTCATTGCCTTAGAACCTGGCATCATTATTTGTTGGGAGCTTATTTTATTGTCAAAACGGATAACGTGGTGATAAGTTATTTCCAGTCCCAAAAGAAGTTGTCACCTAAACAAGCACGGTGGCAAGACTTCTTGGCGGAGTTTGATTATTCATTGGAGTATAAACTGGGGAAAACCAATGTTGTTGCCGACGCATTGAGTCGGAAGGCAGTGCTGGCACCAATTGTTAGCACAACCAACAGTGATATTTTTGATGCAATCAAGCAAGGAATGTAGCATGATCCGGTGGCGAAGCAACTCCTTGACTTGGCCAGCCAAGGCAAGACAAAGAAGTTTTGGGTTGAAGATGGGTTTTTTTACACTACCGGTAGGCGTATCTTTGTTCCTAGGTGGGGAAATCTTAGGCGCACATTGATCAAAGAGGGACACGACACTGTTTGGGTAGGACATCCAGGCCAAAAGCGCACCTTGCCGCTATTGGAGTCATCATATTATTGGCCACATATGAGGGATGATATTGACATTTACGTCCGAACATGTCTTGTGTGCCAACAAGACAAGGTTGAACACAATGTACCGGGAGGCTTACTTGAGCCATTACCGATGGCAGAAAAACCATGGGATAGTGTCACAATGGACTTTATTACGTGCTTGCCAAACTCAGAAGGCTTTGGCACAATTATGGTGGTGGTCGATCGATTCTCAAAGTACGCAACCTTTACTGCCACCACCGCTAATTGTAAAGCCAAAGAAGCAACACTTTTGTTCCTAAGGGATGTAGTAAAACACTGGGGCATCCCAAAACACATCATAAGCGATCGTGATCCTCGGTTCATCGGTGCCTTTTGGAGGGAGTAGTTCAACTTGTTGGGATCGGAGTTACATTTCTCCTCTAGTATTCATCCACAAACGGATGGCCAAACGGAGAGGATCAATGCGCTCTTGGAGCTTTATTTGAGGCACTATGTTAGTGCTAATCAAAAAGATTGGGCCAAGCTACTTGACATTGCCCAGTTTTCATACAACTTACAGCGTAGTGAATCAACCGGGAGGAGACCTTTCGAGCTTGCAACGGGACAGCAACCTAACACTCCCCAGTCGTTGCCCATGGGTGCAGAGTTAAGGAACTCAGGGGCATTTCATATGGCAAAAGCTTGGGAGGAGCAAGTGGATATGGCAAGATCTTATCTAGACAAAGTTGCCTGCAAAATGAAAAAGTTCAGTAATAGGAAAAAGTGTCAGGTGAACTACCGAATTGGGGATAAGGTGATGGTGAAACTCAATCCCCGGCAGTTCAAATCATTGAGGGGCCTCAATCAAAGCCTGATTCGGCGCTACGAAGGGCCATTCGAAATCACTGCCAAGGTTGGCAAGATTTCCTTTAAGCTGGACATGCTCATCATTTGAAGATTTATCCCGATTTCCATGCTAGCCAACTCAAGCCATACCATGAAGACAAGGATGACACGGAGCGGGGGCAGTCCAGCCGAGCTCAAATTTTCATCACCCCATCGGCCATTGACAAGAAAGTTGAGGCGATTATCGACCATCAATTGGTTTGAGGAAAAGGTTGGGGCAATTCAAGTGCCCAATTCCTCGTTCATTAGAAGGGACAATCACCCGAGGAGGCTTCATGGGAAAAGTACGAGGATCTTTGGCAGTTCAAAGATCAAGTCCATGATTACTTGAAACTTTGTGGCGCCGCGGTCGTTGCCATTTTAAGTGGGGGGGAGTGTGCACACCTGCCAAATAAGGGGCCACAAGCCGAGTTAAACCTGGCTGCCAAAAGCCAGGGAATCTTTGCACATGGAAGACACGGTCCCACGGCCCGTCAGGACAATCATGGCAGCCACTTTCTCTACCAACAAGAACAAGTGTTGCACAGTCGGGTAAGACCACAATCTGTCAACACAATCAGGGGAGTTAATCTGGGCCAACAGGAATTAGTGCACAGCAGTTGGACGGGGCCACTGGCAGAAAGTCTGCCAACACAATGATGGAAGTCAGATGTGCCAGCAGAAAGTTGTGACACACAGCTGGACAGGTCCACTGCCAACAATACCTATCAATGGACATTTTATGTATAAATAGATATGCTTAGGCCTTGTTAGAAGGTAGATCTCACATACTTAGCTTGTACTTTCTTTTGTATATCAAGTAAATCAGAAAATTGACCTTGGCCTCCAAGCTCTTGTGTGTGTTTTACTTCATTATCTTTCCAGCCTTGTGTATTGAGCGCTTTCTATTCCTTAATCACGAATTTGTGCTTATTTTGGGTTAGGACTGAAGCTAACAGCAGCATAAGGGCAGTCTAGTTGTCTGCACGTAGCTTACTGGAGTTAAGCCCGTAACAATAGGCTTGGAATCTAAGAGCTCTTGCCATTTCAAGCAAGTGCCTTTGCTTCCTTTCAGCCACCCCATTTTATTGTGGAGTGCTAACACAAGAGCTTTGATGAATTACCCCAGATGAGTTAAAGAGATTAAGACATTGAGAATTAAAGAATTCAAGGCCATTATCAGATCTAACAATTTTAATAGAGGCAGAGAATGAATTTTTAATCAAGGCAAAGAAGTTCTTGATCAAAACAATAGCATCACTTTTTTATCTCATCAAATAGACCCAAGTCATTCTAGAATAGTCATAAATAATGATAAGGAAAAATCTAAAACCATTATAGGTACAATGTCTATATGGACCCCATATATCCATGTGTACAAGTTCAAAATGAGATATAGTTTTTGACACCCTAGTAGGAAAATAAAATCTAGTTTGCCTTACTAAAGGACAAACATTACATAGATGACCCTTCAACATTGGAATTTTCTGGAGGACAGCAGCTGGTGCATTGTCACACCTCCTTTTTCCGCACCCGCGAGGGGGCGTAGGGAATTTTTTTCAATTAAAGGACAATCGAAACGGGATTCGTTTATTTGTTTCAGAGTCCCCACTTGGGAGATTTAGGGTGTCCCAAGTCACCAATTTTAATCCTGAATCGAGGAAAAGAATGACTCCATATTACAGTCTGCGTACCAGAAATCCGGATAAGGAATTCTGTTAACCCGGGAGAAGGTGTTAGGCATTCCCGAGTTCCGTGGTTCTAGCACGGTCGCTCAACTGTTATATTCGGCTTGATTATCTGATTTTATACAAATATGAACTTATGTGCAAAATTTTATCTTTTTACCGCTTTCTTACTTATTGTTATTATTTTACGAGAATTGCAACGTCGTGGAAACATATCTCGAACCACGTTACATCAATGCACCCGTAGTTGTTTGGCATATCTCGACTCGGTTGAGATTTGGATTTGGGTCACATAAATGTGCACCCGAGTTAAGGAAAATAAATTATTAAAGGCGCGCCTAAAGCAACTAGCGTCTTGTTATTTTGGGGAAGGCCGTAAAATTCGCTAAACGGCCTGTCCTCGAATTCTAAGTATTTTAATATATACATTTAGAGGGCCCCGCAGCTTGTGCATTTTTTGTTTGTCGAGGCTCGTCTCATTCATTATTTAAAAAAAAGAATTTGCAACGTCATGGAAATGCATCTCAGACCACGTCACAATCAATGTACCCGTGATTAGAGACACATTTCGATTTCGTTGAGATTTGGATTTGGGTCACATAAATGTGCACCCGAGTTTAAGGAGATAACATTATTAAATACGCGCCTAAAGCGACTAGCGCAGGGTTATTTTGAGAAAAGGCCGTGAAGTTCGCTAAGCGGCCGATCCCGAGTTCTAAGTAATTAACACATACATTTGTGAGGGCCCCGCAATCTATATATTTTACTAGGCGAGGCTCATCTCATTTATTTTAAATTTATTTTTTTTAAAAAGGAAAAGGATAAGGCTAAAAATAACTACATTTTTTGCTACTTTGCTAGGTCATGGGTTGTAAATTGGACTTATTTGATGAAACGAGTATTTTTCCGCGGAATTAAAATTGCTACTATAATTTCAACATTTACTACCACATGTATAAACAACTATTAAGACAAACTAAAATAATTAACACCTTTCCCCTATTATGACAAATATTTGGATAACAACACTCTAAACATGAAGAAGCCAAAATGTCAAATAACTACTTGAAGCAAACGAAACAAAGGAAAAAGACGTTCACGGCCAAATTTCAATACCATACGGAGTTAATTAACAAAAATAGCCATTCGCAAACATCATGTATATATGTCTCGCTCAATTCGCGCACTATCCGCATGAACTAGGATTGTATCCTAAAACATCACATATACATATTACTAACAGAAAATATGAGGTACACGGACAGAGATAACCTACTTGAGATTAACGTCTGATGCGTTGGACCTGCGACGAAACCTCGGACAACAACCTCGACGTACCGGACCTCGACGAACCAAAGACGACCTCAACGGACCTCACCCCGGACAGAACTTCTGGGCTACCTTTTCGAACGTTTTACGGTTAAGCTTCAACTGGGGTGTGTGTGTGTTTTTTCGGTCAGTCATGGCAAGGAGGGAGGGTCGTTCATGGCTGGACGTTGCAGGCAGTCATTTGGACGTGGGGGGTGCGACTGGATGGTCACCTTGGGCAGTGATGACGCAGCAGGAGCTGGGCTTCGTTTGTGGTCGACGAAGGGAGTTCGGACAGGAGGATGGTCGACTGCTGGTGGGTTGTTGACAGAGGTGGTGTTTGCTGGACTGCTTGGGCAGTGACGACGTGAGGGAGTGGGTAATGAAGGGTGAGGCAGCTGGAGGTGGAAGGGCCGTGGTGGTTTTGGGTAAGTTTGACGATGGTTTAGGGTGGTGTTTGGGTGGTGGTCTGTTTGGTGGTGGTTTGGCAGTGGTCGACGGGCTGGTGGGTTGTCGCTGTTGGTCGTGAGTGCTGGTGGGTTGTTGATGGTGGTTTTGGGGTAGGGTCCTTAGGGTTTTTCGTTCCTTCCTCTTCTTTGAGGAAGATGATGAATAGTGGTCGTCGGACTAGTTTGACGGAGTTTGGGAGGAGACGGGGTGGTCGTTTGGTGGTGGTTTGGGTTGGCGGGTTGTTGACGGAGGTGTTTGGACAGTGCCTGGTGATGGTCTCGTTTCCAGTAGGGTTTTTTCGTTCTTCTCCTTTTGGAGAAGATGAATGAATAGTGCCCCCTTCAAAATTTTCCAAGTCCCTTTCAAATTTTTCAAAGTCCACCCCTTTCCTTCTGTGTTTGCCCGTGTATTTGATACCCAATGCCAAGAAAAATGAGTCCCACGCGTGGTGGGGTTCAAGACTTGTGTCCCCCACACGTGGTGGGGTTCCCCGTGTGTCGTGTTCCGTCCGTGTTCCCCACGTGTGTCCCCCATGTGTGGTGGACTCGGATTATTATGGGCTAGGTCCGAAAATTAGGCCTAAAACCGGGTAGTTTGAACCCGAATATTATTCTTTTGCCCAGACCCGAGAATAAGAACACGACGTTGTTCGACTAATCCTATGTAAGCAAAATAACTACCAAAATAAGACTAATATTTAAAACAAAACTATATCTTTTTTAAATATTTTTTCAAGATTTAAAATAGCTACAAAATATTAATAAAACTATTTTTTTGTAATTTTCGTTTTTATATAAAGATAAAATATAAAGTAATATTTTTGTATTTTTCAAAAAATAAAATGACTATAAAACATTAATAGAACTATATTTTTTGGTAATTTTCGAAATTATGTAAAGTACAAAATAAGGTACTATTTTTTATATTTTTCAAGTTTATGAGAAATACATAAACTAAAAGTTTATATATATATTTTTGTAATTTTTCTTTTTGCAACGAAATAAAGCAAAAATAGCCAAAATAGGTATATTAGACCTAGATTACATATTTATGCTAAAAATGTAAAAATTCTCGGGGAGGGTCAAAAATCAGGTGTCTACAGCTGCCCCTCTTTGACTGGAAACACGAAGAGTTTTCCGACAAAGAACGACTAGACATGTTTTTGACCCGACCATTATTTGGAGGGACTACATTAAGGAAAGGAAGGGATTGTGACCGAGCCCTGGTATCTGAGCTGCCTACATATCCTTGGTTATACAGGAATCAGGCCACGTGTAGTTCGGAAATGAGAGATGGTAGAGTGTACCGAGGTGAAGAGCCGATCGAGGTGCCGTTCCGTTGAGGTTTCGGTCCGCGGTCCTGTCATTACATCAAAAATGAAAACTGAAAAAGACTAACTAAGCCTATCAGCTACTAGGTACAAGGATTCCTATCTTTAAGTTTTCTAAAACTTGAGCTTGAGTCTTGAATGGTGCTTCATACAGACTTTGGACTTGAACCTTGATACTTGCTAGTTGTAGGTGCTAGTTCACGAGCAGACCACATATGTTCTCTACTTCCATACTTTGGATTCCTTTTTCTTTTCTTTTTTTTCTTTTTTTTTCGTGACTAGCTTCTGTTGATCATCTCAGATTGTTGACTCGCATTCTTGAGGCGAGCTTCTGCCATTTACAACTTGGATTGAATGCTGGAGATTTCTGTTGTAGCCTTCTGCCTTCCAGTGGGTTACTGCTTTATCCTCTGTTCTACAGGCGGACTCCTGACTTCTTCAATCTTCGACATACAACAACCTCCACTCTACAGGCAGGCTCCTGACAACCAAAACAAACGAAAATTTCCTAACCCAGTTTGTACTGGGATGATTTGTGAGTCGTTAGCAAAATTGTAACTCACTTACCCTACTGATGCAATGATGAGAGTAAACTAAAGACTAGGCTAGGATGTGCATCTCCTATGAGTAAAACCAAAACTCTTGCTAGCAAATGTGTCTGCTAAAATAAAAACCTCAATGACTCAAACTAGAAAGTGCTTCTTCTATGGTTGAATCGGAATGAGCTAAACTAGGAAGTGCGTCTCCTAAGGGTGAAAACTTCAGTGACTAGAACTAGGAAGTGCGTCTCCTATGAATAAAATCTCGATTTAGGAAGTGCGTCTCCTAAAAAATTTGAAAGACCTTGATTAGGAAGTGCGTCTCCTACGGGTAAACTTCAAAAAAACTGGACTAGGAATTGTGTCTCCTATGGTCGAACTTAAAATGAATCAAACTAGGAAGTGCATCTCCTAAGGGTGAAATCTCAATTCCGGAAGTGCATCTCCTGAAATAAAATATAATCTGAAAAGCCAAACTAGGAAGTGCGTCTCCTAATAAAGAAAACTTAATTGAGGAAGTGCGTTTCCTATGCACGAAATTAAACTTAGGAAGTGCGTCTCCTAGGGGTAAAATAGTCTTAGGAAGTGCGTCTCCTATGGGTGAAACCTTAATTATTTTGAACTAGGAAGTGTGTCTCCTATGAATGAAAATAATTTAGGAAGTGCGTCTCCTATGCGTGAAATCTTAATTTAGGAAGTGTGTCTCCTATTGGGTAAAAGTAAACTTAGGAAGTGCGTCTCCTCTGGGGTAAAAGTAAACTTAAGGAAGTGCGTCTCCTATTGGTAAAATAAACTTAAGGAAGTGCGTCTCCTGTGAGTACAATAAACTTAGGAAGTGCGTCTCCTATTGGGAAAAAACTGTTCTTAGGAAGTGCGTCTCCTATTGGTAAAACTTACTTGGGAAGTGCGTCTCCTATTGGTGAAATTATTCTTAGGAAGTGCGTCTCCTCTTGGTGAAACTTATCTTAGGAAGTGCGTCTCCTATTGGTGAAACTTGCTTAGGAAGTGCGTCTCCTACTGGTGAAATTATTCTTAGGAAGTGCGTCTCCTATTGGTGAAACTAACTTAGGAAGTGCGTCTCCTATTGGTAAAATTATTCTTAGGAAGTGCGTCTCCTCTTGGTGAAACTTGCTTAGGATGTGCGTCTCCTCTTGGTGAAACTTATCTTAGGAAGTGCGTCTCCTATTGGTGAAACTTACTTAGGATGTGCGTCTCCTCTTGGTTAAATTAACTTAGGAAGTGCGTCTCCTATTGGTGAAACTAACTTAGGAAGTGTGTCTCCTATTGGTAAAATTATTCTTAGGAAGTGCGTCTCCTCTTGGTGAAACTTGCTTAGGATGTGCGTCTCCTCTTGGTGAAATTATCTTAGGAAGTGCGTCTCCTATTGGTGAAACTTACTTAGGATGTGCGTCTCCTCTTGGTTAAATTAACTTAGGAAGTGCGTCTCCTATTGGTGAAACTAACTTAGGAAGTGCGTCTCCTATTGGTAAAATTATTCTTAGGAAGTGCGTCTCCTCTTGGTGAAACTTGCTTAGGATGTGTGTCTCCTCTTGGTGAAATTAACTTAGGAAGTGCGTCTCCTACTGGTTTAACTATTCTTAGGAAGTGCGTCTCCTATTGGTGAAACTTACTTAGGATGTGCGTCTCCTACTGGTGAAACTTATCTTAGGAAGTGCGTCTCCTATTGGTGAAACTTACTTAGGATGTGCGTCTCCTCTTGGTGAATCTCATCTTAGGATGTGCGTCTCCTCTTGGTGAATCTTATCTTAGGAAGTGCGTCTCCTATTGGTGAAACTATTCTTAGGAAGTGCGTCTCCTACTGGTGAAACTTAACTTAGGAAGTGCGTCTCCTCTTGGTGAAACTTAATTTAGGAAGTGCGTCTCCTATTGGTGAAACTTAGCTTAGGAAGTGCGTCTCCTATTGGTGAAACTATTTTTAGGAAGTGCGTCTCCTACTGGTGAAACTTAACTTAGGAAGTGCGTCTCCTATGGATAAAAATAAATTTAGGAAGTGCTTCTCCTATTGGCAAAACTAGACTTAGGAAGTGCGTCTCCTATTGGTAAAGGCGTGGAATGTATTCCCTTGTTATACAGGTGGGCGCCTAATGGTAAAGACACGAAATGTATTCCCTTGTTATACAGGTGGGCGCCTAATATGTGAAATGAACAGACAAAAAAGTATTCCTCTCGTTATTCAGGTGGGCACCTGTCTCCAACAACAACTTTGAAAATAAAATCCTATTCGACGGAGGATGAAACCGACATATCCTATTTGAGGGCGGATGAACCCGGACTATCCTATTTGAGGGCGGATGAACCCAACATATCCTATTTGAGGGCGGATGAACCCGAACTATCCTATTCGAGGGCGGATGAACCCGAACTATCCTGTTCGAGGGCGGATGAACCCGACATATCCTATTCGAGGGCGGATGAACCCGGACTATCCTATTTGAGGGCGGATGAACCCGGACTATCCTATTTGAGGGCGGATGAGACCGACATATCCTGTTCGAGGGCGGATGAGCCCGACATATCCTGTTCGAGGGCGGATGAACCCGACATATCCTGTTCGAGGGCGGATGAACCTAGCATATCCTGTTTTGAGGGCGGATGAACCCAGCATATCCTATTTTGAGGGCGGATGAACCCAGCATATCCTGTTTTGAGGGCGGATGAACCCGACATATCCTATTTTGAGGGCGGATGAACCCAACATATCCTGTTTTGAGGGCGAATGAACCTAGCATATCCTATTTTGAGGGCGGATGAACCCAGCATATCTTGTTTTGAGGGCGGATGAACCTAGCATATCCTGTTTTGAGGGCGGATGAACCCAGCATATCCTGTTTTGAGGGCGGATGAACCCAGCATATCCTGTTTTGAGGGCGGATGAACCCAGCATATCCTGTTTTGAGGGCGGATGAACCCAGCATATCCTGTTTTGAGGGCGGATGAACCCAGCATATCCTGTTTTGAGGGCGGATGAACCCAACATATCCTGTTTTGAGGGCGGATGAACCCAGCATATCCTGTTTTGAGGGCGGATGAACCCAGCATATCCTGTTTTGAGGGCGGATGAACCCGACATATCCTGTTTCGAAGGCGGATGAACCCAGCATATCCTGTTTCGAGGGCGGATGAACCCAACATATCCTATTTGAAGGAGGATGAACCCGGACTATCCTATTTGAGGGAGGATGAACCCAACATATCCTATTTGAGGGCGGATGAACCCGAACTATCCTATTCGAGGGCGGATGAACCCGAACTATCCTGTTCGAGGGCGGATGAACCCGACATATCCTATTCGAGGGCGGATGAACCCGGACTATCCTATTTGAGGGCGGATGAACCCGGACTATCCTATTTGAGGGCGGATGAGACCGACATATCCTGTTCGAGGGCGGATGAGCCCGACATATCCTGTTCGAGGGCGGATGAACCCGACATATCCTGTTCGAGGGCGGATGAACCTAGCATATCCTGTTTTGAGGGCGGATGAACCCAGCATATCCTGTTTTGAGGGCGGATGAACCCAGCATATCCTGTTTTGAGGGCGGATGAACCCAGCATATCCTATTTTGAGGGCGGATGAACCTAGCATATCCCGTTTTGAGGGCGGATGAACCTAGCATATCCTGTTTTGAGGGCGGATGAACCCAGCATATCTTGTTTTGAGGGCGGATGAACCCAGCATATCCTGTTTTGAGGGCGGATGAACCCAGCATATCCTGTTTTGAGGGCGGATGAACCCAGCATATCCTATTTTGAGGGCGGATGAACCCAGCATATCCTGTTTTGAGGGCGGATGAACCCAGCATATCCTGTTTTGAGGGCGGATGAACCCAGCATATCCTGTTTTGAGGGCGGATGAACCCAGCATATCCTGTTTTGAGGGCGGATGAACCCAGCATATCCTGTTTTGAGGGCGGATGAACCCGACATATCCTGTTTCGAGGGCGGATGAACCCAGCATATCCTGTTTCGAGGGCGGATGAACCCAACATATCCTGTTTCGAGGGCGGATGAACCCAGCATATCCTATTTCGAGGGCGGATGAACCCAACATATCCTGTTTTGAGGGCGGATGAACCAAGCATATCCTGTTTTGAGGGCGGATGAACCCGACATATCTTGTTTCGAGGGCGGATGAACCCGACATATCCTGTTTCGAGGGCGGATGAACCCGACATATCCTATTCGAGGGTGGATGAACCCGACATATCCTATTCGAGGGCGGATGAACCCGACATATCCTATTCGAGGGCGGATGAACCCGAACTATCATTAAAACTTGAAAATTTCCTACCTCAAAACTTGTTGGGGATAACACTGCTGAGGAATTATTTACTTACCTGTCGGGGGATAAAATGTTATGAGCTAGGGATAACGCTGTTAGGGATAACACTGCTGGAGGATTTTCATTCCTTCAAAATTGGTGCTCCACCCTTCTGAAGCCTGCTGGGAGCGACACTGGCCGTTTGCCTTTCCAAACACAAGCTTCAGTCTTTTTTGTTCGGTCCGCTGGGGATTCAGCTTCCTTTATTAATACTTGGGGATAACACGAGTTCAAAGACCAGCTCCCTTGAGACTGGTGTTATCTTTCTTTTTCCCCAAATGGGTACCTGCCTTCAAGAAAATTTTCATAATGAGAAAATTTTCTGCCCCGGTGTGATGATTTTCTTTATGGCCTGTCTTTCCGCCATCAATAACGTTCATTTTCCCTGTTTCTAAATCAAAGAAAATTTTGTTAGTTTAAAAACATGGTAAGCGGTCATGCCACTCTTGTCGGGGATGGTTTCCTCTTTCTCCTTTCCCAGCATTATGCTATCAAAACTTGCTGGGGATGATATTAATTACTGACACTGTCCCATCCTTTTTATCAATCTCATCTTGATGAGGATACCTTTCTTGACACGGGTTCTGCGCCTGTTCCTTCCTGACCTATACCACTTGGGTGTACTAGTCAGATCCCGTCTTGTATAATTGGAAAGCTGATGGCCTATTTCGAAGTCATTTCCCACTGGTTCTGACCAAACAGACTCTACTGGGGAATGTTTCTATGAAAGGAGAGAGATAAACAAAAGGGGAACTGAATAAAAGACAAAGGAAAAAGATGACTCTTTGACAAAAGAAAACTATAAATAAAAACCTATCAAACGCAGACACCGACTCTAATGGTCATGACATGCACATGTGGCCTATCCTCCGCCATCAATCGTCTTTCAATATCTTCCATTGGCAATTCCTCATCTGATTCTCAATCCTATTCGACTTGTAGTGCCCGAAGGGTTTTCACTATCAAGTCTCTCTCATTTTTGGTTTTTCTCTCAGCTTTCATCGCCTTATGGTGCATGTGAATGTTTTCACCGATGAGACTATCTCATTTGTATCACTTTCCAGCTAGGGATTTGGAGTGTTGCCGGTATGACTCTTTCTGTTGGAGATTAGAGTCCTTTCTGTTGTGGAACAGAATGTTAGGTTCGTCGGTAAGACTCTTCATTTGTCTGACTTGGCATCTTTTGAAGACTGATCAGAAGGTCTTTCTTTGGACCGTAATGTGGGTTTTGGATAGGGCTAGAAAAAAGGGTATTAAAGGCTAAAAAAAATGCATTAATTTTGGGTTATTAGTTACAACCTTCGGAATTAGATTTATTTACAACGAACGCAACCTCTGCCCCAGTTTCTTGCTTGGGGATATCTTAATTGATTGATTTTTTTTCAAAACTATGACCGAGTCGTGAAGCGCCTACGTATCCTCTTTGAGGAATCAGGTCAAACGTAGTTCACAATTCCTCTTTTTCTTCTGACTTTCTTTTGTTTTTTTTTTGTTATCATTTTTCTTTTCTTTCTTCTCTTTCTTTCTTTTCTTTTGTTTACTTGCCGCCCTTGCGTTTTCTATTCGTTGCTACTAATTCCGAACGAAGGGTACGAAAGAAAAACAATAAGGCTCAAAAGGGGTTAACGAAGGATAAAATGTTTAGGTAGCAGAACAAAATGTCTTCGTCATTCCAGTCTTCAAAACATGCCCAGTGCAAACAACATAATTAAACAAAGATCTGCAGTCTCTTCTGATGGTGCTGGACTTTGACAATTATATTCAACATTTGCTTTTCGTTTGTCATTTCTAAACACCGTTGGACGACACTCTCACTTTCATTATTATGAACGACCCTCATGCCAATTTGACGAATCTTTGCTTTTAACGGTTTTCTTTGTATTTAACTTGCCCTAGTTCCATATGAATCGAGCTCTGAATAATCTCAAACCGTCCTTATTTTCTTTAAATGTTCTGATCACCTTTCCGGGATTTTATGATCAACTTTTAAGATTAGGCCCAAACTGTGTGCGCATGTCATATCACGAGAATCGGCACTAAACAAAAATGATAAAAGGACTAAACAAAAAGATGACTGGAAATAATAAAAGACCGGATTTGCTTTAGACTACCGGTGGAATGGTTCGAATAACATGACAAACAAAACAAACCAGAATAAAATCCTAAAACAAACTGGACAGAACTTAAACAAACCGCTATGACAAAGAAAAGAAAGTTTGATACAAGACAATATCCGGACTACAACCCTATGAATAATCCGGTCAACAGAAATAACAACAAAATAAACCACCACAAGCTTCTCTCTTGCTAACCAAGGAACGAAGCGTCCTCCCACTTTATCAAAACTGGCATCTTAGCCACTGAGCTTCGCATCAATACTGCCAAGACTATTACAAGCTTCAATATCATCAACCTCCGTCAACAAGTTCCCAATAGGATTCGAGTGCTTCTTTTATCTGGCCTGTTCCCCGCAGAGTGTGTATCATGAGGTGCAAGTAAAGGATTCTGAGTGTCATTGTCCGGCTTACCACAAACCAACCACCTTCTTTCTTTGTGATTCAAAACAAAACAGGTTAGAATGGACTCAGTCGGTCCCCATTACTAACAACATCTTTTTTTTTTCTTTCTTTTTTCTTCGATTTTTTTTCCGATTTTTTTTCTCTTTTTTTTTCATTTTTCTCTTTTTTCATTTTTTTTGTTGTGGTCGAATCTTATGGAGATTGCCTACGTATCACGACCCCGCATGAATCAGACCTTGCGTAGTTCGTGACCCAATAAAAGATAAACAATGCTAAACATTTTTTTTTTCAATTTTCATGTTAAAACAAACTGGATTTCAAAGGATTGAAGATGACCTACAAGCTGGAAAATCAAACAACCCACATATTCTAATAAAAAGATTTACAAACGGCCAGTTTCTTTCCCCGTTTTGACAAATGCAACCAAACGGTTATTTTTGCAAATGTGGCCCCTTCCAAATTTCACATGAATTTTGAGGCCGGGGAGGATTATTTTATGACACTTTACACACTTGTCCATTCTTTTACGAAAATAGCCTTTCGACAACTGAAAGATACTCTAAGGCTATTTCGACAAGAACGGTTTAAGACACTGCCGAAGCTGGCTCGGCTTATTTTGACTAAAAATCCAAACGGTATTCACCTGACCGCTGACTCTTTATTTTTTTTTTTCTTTTTCAAATTACAATAAAAACCTGGTGTTGCAAACACGGCCCTTCAGCGCCTCGGGTACGAAGATTTATAGGGCTCTGTGGGTCAACTAGACCAAAATCCTAAACATGACCCAAAAGGTGGTTGTTTATGCAAAGCTAGCCTTCCGGCGTCCCTTTCGGGAACATTCGGCTATTTATGACAAAACAACATCACCTGACTTATTTATGACTCTTTTTATCGTTTTTGAATTTAGAAAAGTCAATATTGCAAACTCGACCTTTCCTTGTCTCGGGGACGAGGATTTTTAAGACTGTGTGGGTCAACTGGACCAAACCTTAAAAATGACCCAAAGAGTGGATGTTTATGCAAGGTCAGCCTTCCGGCGTTCCTTTGGGAACGTTCGGCTATTTTTAACAAAACAGCATCACCCGACTTATTTACGACAAAATTAAAATTTTGACATATTTTTTATTTATTTATTTGTTTTTGGCAATTTTAGCAAAAGGTGGGGTTGGACCCGATGAGGGTTGCCTACGTATCTCACATCCGGTGAGAATCAAACCCGCGTAGTTCGGGCAAATAAACTATTTTTGAGAAGACCATTTTCTATTTTCTGTTTTTTTTTATTATTATTACTATTTTTTATTACAGCAAATAAACAAACTATTATTTTTCATTCATATTTTCCATTCATAATGAACAAACAAACTAAACGTAAAACATAAAACATTCATTCTTTTTTTTCAAAATTTCGGCAGAGTTTCACCACTTACTTGGACATTTGTTTTTTTTTTCTTTTAAAAATAAGTAGTTAGATCTCTACACTGTTATTTACTCATCTTTTTCACTATTTTCTAATTTGTGGAGAATGATGACAACATACAAAATCTTTTTGAATTTTCATGCTTTTTTCTATTTATTATTATTTTGTTATTATTTTCAAAAATGTGGCATGGGGGACATAGGGAATTCTAAGACTTCTTGGATTCCACAAATGTTTCCCATGTGCTTTTTCCCAAAAATGAAGCGTGGGGGACATGGGGAATTCCAAGACTTCTTGGATTCCACAAATGGTCTCCATGTGCTTTTCCCAAAAATGAAGCGTGGGGGACATGGGGAATTCCAAGACTTCTTGGATTCCACAAATGGTCCCCATGTGCTTTTCCCAAAAATGAAGCGTGGGGGACATGTGGAATACCAAGGCTTCTTGAATTCCACAATGTTCCCCATGTGCTTAATTAACATAATAGCATGCTTATCTAAAAAATCGTGCAACTTTCTTATTTAACGTGATCAGCATGATAAGGAGTGTCATTTGTCCGCAAATATCATTGGTCCGCCAAATGACTCATTCACCCTTGAATAAATACAACAGGTAGCACATAGGATGCCAAAAAATGGTCTATTATTTTCAGGTTGCTTGTCCTAGACGGACCCAACCCCTGTGTTGAGTCCCCTAAGTCAAATGCACATGATGCAAATAAACGTTCCTACTAGGGATCCGGCATGAAGCTGAGTTATTCTAGGTTCAAACATAGGTATTTGTTCTAGACTGTGTACCCGAGCGGACAACTCGAGTCGAGGAGGGGGCTACGTACCGGGGACCCGCGGGATCGTCAGGCTTTGTAACTTATCCAGCCTCTTTCTTATTTTAGGTATTGACACTAATAGAATAGGGAGTCTCGACCAGCGATCTTCTCCCCGGAGGTAAGAAGAGAAGGGTTTCGGCACAGTTTATATGTACAGTTCAAATAATATCAAAACGGTAAAAGCAGCATTTAGCACATTAGGCTCAAACATGTAAAAATCAGATAAAACCAAATATAACAATTTATCTAAGCTCGAATTTCTAACCTTGAACCAGTGGTTCTGGGTACAATCCCCAGCAGAGTCGCCAGAGCTGTCACACCTCCTTTTTCCGCACCCACGAGGGGGCGTAGGGAGTTTTTTCCAATTAAAGGACAATCGAAACAGGATTCAATTATTTGTTTCAGAGTCGCCACTTGGGAGATTTAGGGTGTCCCAAGTCACCAATTTTAATCCTGAATCGAGGAAAAGAATGACTCCATATTACAGTCTGCGTACCAGAAATCCGGATAAGGAATTCTGTTAACCCGGGAGAAGGTGTTAGGCATTCCCGAATTCCGTGGTTCTAGCACGGTCGCTCAACTGTTATATTCGGCTTGATTATCTGATTTTATACAAATATGAACTTATGTGCAAATTTTAACTTTTTACCGCTTTCATAATTGTTATTATTATTTTCTACAAGGAATTGCAACGTTGTGAAAATATATCCCGAACCGCGTTACAATCAATGTACCCGTGGTCGTCGACACATTTTGACTCTATTGAGATTTGGATTTGGGTCACATCAATGTGCACCCGTGTTTAAGAAGGTTAAATTATTAAAGGTGCGCCTAAAGCAACTAGCGTATTGTTATTTTGGGAAGGCCGTAAAATTCGCTAAACGGCCTGTCCTCGAATTCTAAGTATTTTAATATATACATTTAGAGGGCTCCGCAGCTTGTGCATTTTTGTTTGTCGAGGCTCGTCTCATTTATTATTTAAAAAAAAAGAATTTGCAACGTCATGGAAATGCATCTCAGACCACGTCACAATCAATGTACCCGTGATTAGAGACACATTTCGATTTCGTTGAGATTTGGATTTGGGTCACATAAATGTGCACCCGAGTTTAAGGAGATAACATTATTAAATACGCGCCTAAAGCGACTAGCGCAGGGTTATTTTGAGAAAAGGCCGTGAAGTTCGCTAAGCGGCCGATCCCGAGTTCTAAGTATTTAATACATATATTCTGTGAGGGCTCCGCAATCTGTACATTTTTTATTTGACGAAGCTCGTATCGTTTTTTTTATTTTTCTTTTATTTTTTTTAAAAAGGAAAAGGATAAGGCTAAAAATAACTACATTTTTTGCTACTTTGCTAGGTCATGGGTTGTAAATTGGACTTATTTGATGAAACGAGTATTTTTCCGCGGAATTAAAATTGCTACTATAATTTCAACATTTACTACCACATGTATAAACAACTATTAAGACAAACTAAAATAATTAACACATTTCCCCTATTATGACAAATATTTGGATAACAACACTCTAAACATGAAGAAGCCAAAATGTCAAATAACTACTTGAAGCAAACGAAACAAAGGAAAAAGACGTTCACGGCCAAATTTCAATACCATACGGAGTTAATTAAAAAAATAGCCATTCGCAAACATCATGTATATATGTCTCGCTCAATTCGCGCACTATCCGCATGAACTAGGATGGTATCCTAAAACATCACATATACATATTACTAACAGAAAATATGAGGTATACGGACAGAGATGACCTACTTGAGATTAAAGTCCGATGCGTTGGACCTGCGACGAAACCTCGGACAACAACCTCGACGTACCGGACCTCGACGAACCAAAGATGACCTCAACGGACCTCACCCCGGACAGAACTTCTGGGCTACCTTTTCTAACGTTTTACGGTTAAGCTTCAACTGGTGTGTGTGTGTGTGTTTTCGGTCAGTCATGGCAAGGAGGGAGGGTCGTTCATGGCTGGACGTTGCATGCAGTCGTTTGGAAGTGGGGGGTACGACTGGATGGTCACCTTGGGCAGTGACGACGCAGCAGGAGCTGGGCTTCGTTTGTGGTCGACGAAGGGAGTTCCGACAGGAGGATGGTCGACTGCTGGTGGGTTGTTGACGGAGGTGGTGTTTGCTGGACTGCTTGGGCAGTGACGACGTGAGGGAGTGGGTAATGACGAGTGAGGCAGCTGGAGGTGGAAGGGTCGTGGTGGTTTTGGGTAGGTTTGACGATGGTTTAGGGTGGTGTTTGGGTGGTGGTCTATTTGGTGGTGGTTTGGCAGTGGTCGACGGGCTGGTGGGTTGTCGCTGTTGGTCGTGAGTGCTGGTGGGTTGTTGATGGTGGTTTTGGGGTAGGGTCCTTAAGGTTTTTCGTTCCTTCCTCTTCTTTGAGGAAGATGATGAATAGTGGACGCCGGACTGGTTTGACGGAGTTTGGGAGGAGACGGGGTGGTCGTTTGGTGGTGGTTTGGGTTGGCGGGTTGTTGACGGAGGTATTTGGACGGTGCCTGGTGATGGTCTCGTTTCCAGTAGGGGTTTTTCGTTCTTCTCCTTTTGGAGAAGATGAATGAATAGTGCCCCCTTCAAAATTTTCCAAGTCCCTTTCAAATTTTTCAAAGTCCACCCCTTTCCTTCTGTGTTTGCCCATGTATTTGATACCCAATGCCAAGAAAAATGAGCCCCACGCATGGTGGGGTTCAAGACTTGTGTCCCCCACGCATGGTGGGGTTCCCAGTGTATCGTGTTCCGTCCGTGTTCCCCACGCGTGTCCCCCATGTGTGGTGGACTCGGATTATTATGGGCTAGGTCCGAAAATTAGGCCTAAAACCGGGTAGTTTGAACCCGAATATTATTCTTTTGCCCGGACCCGAGAATAAGAACACGACGTTGTTCGACTAATCCTATGTAAGCAAAATAACTACCAAAATAAGACTAATATTTAAAATAAAACTATATCTTTTTTAAATATTTTTTCAAGATTTAAAATAGCTACAAAATATTAATAAAACTATTTTTTTTGTAATTTTCGTTTTTATATAAAGATAAAATATAAAGTAATATTTTTGTATTTTTCAAAAATTAAAATGACTACAAAACATTAATAGAACTATATTTTTTGGTAATTTTCGAAATTATGTAAAGTACAAAATAAGGTACTATTTTTTGTATTTTTCAAGTTTATGAGAAATACATAAACTAAAAGTTTATATATATATTTTTGTAATTTTTTTTTTTGCAACGAAATAAAGCAAAAATAGCCAAAATAGGTATATTAGACCTAGATTACATATTTATGCTAAAAATGTGAAAATTCTCGGGGAGGGTCAAAAATCAGGTGTCTACATGCATGACCAAGCCTTTGATGCCATATTGAGAAGTAATCAGACTCACTAGAGGATAAGCAGTGATGTGAAGGAACAAGTGAAGTTGAAGGTATAGAAACTTGAACTGGTGAAGGTCTCTTAGCAGGTTGAAGTAAGTATAAACCATCCTTCTCCTTACCAATCCCTCTCACCTTTCCATTATAGAGGTCCTGGAAGATACAAAAATCAGGATAAAAACCAACACAACATTGTAGTTGTTTAGTTAGTTTTGAAATGGATAAGAAATTATACTTAAAAAAAGGTACATATAGCACATTAGTCAGTATATTGTGAAACAAAGACACTGGACCAATGTGTGTGATAGAAGTAGTTTGACTATTTGGTAAGTGAACTTGACTACAGTTTGGAAGTATTAGTTCTGAGTTGAGCAGATGATTTAGGCTAGAAATTATGTGATTTGTTGCCCTTGTATCTATCACCCAAGGAGTAGTATCACAGTCTGTAGTTGAACAACTATTAAAGAAAGAAGGTATACCTACCATGTTGATATTTGTCTCTTGTGGAGGTGGTGCCTTATTGATCAGTTACAGAATCTGTTGATATTGCTCCGAGGTAAAGATAGGCATAGTCATTCCATGAGCAAGAGTGGTGTAATTATCAGCATGATGTGAATTGTAGTTATGAGCAACAGAGTTGTTATCACAGTTTGCATTATTCACCATGAGAGCCTGTTGTCATTGCCAGTTTGTTGAAATCTATCAGAAGTTCTTCTCTTAGTGTTCTTAGAATTGGCAGGGTATCCAACCAGCTTATAGAAATTCTCCCTTTTGTGGCCTCTCATATGACAGTAATCACAGTAAAGTATATTTGCCTTTTTGAACTTATTCCCCTGTACAGAGAAAAGAATGGTGGGGTCATTCAAATCCAGTTGCTAGAGAATCTGAACACAATGATTTATCATATTTGATTGCATTCTCTGGCTTTCATCTAGCATGATTATATTATTATCTTGATTCAGGGAAGGACTAGGAACCGTCATCAAAATTTGATTGCGAGACTGTGAGTAAGTCTCATTTAACCCCATCAAAAATTGCATCAGCTTTTGTTGCTCTATGTGGTCTGCATGGGTCTTATCACTTCCAGGAAAAGGAACAAGAGACAGATATTCATCCCAAACATTCCTCAATTTTGAAAAATACTCAGAAACAGACGAAGTACCCTGGACCATTGTATAAATCTCTCTATGTAGTTGATATACTCTAGTGAGATTCCTCTTATCAAAACATTCTTTTAAATCCACCCAGACGTTATAAGCATTAGATGAGTATATCAATCCATTGGTTAATTCTCTCGAAACTGAATTTGTGATCCACGACAAGACAAAGGCATTACACATGTCCCACTCATGAACTAAATCTCCTCTATAATCTTCCCTTTTACAACTACCATCAATAAAATCTAATTTGTTCTTTACTACCAGTGCAACTTTCATAGAGTTACTCCAAGCAGTGTAATTTTCAATTCTAGTTAGTTGTTGAGGAATGAGAATACAACCTGGAGTGTCTGACGGGTGGAGAAATAAAGGATTCCTTGGATAAATATCAGTGAATCACTCTATGTGGTCCACTGTTGGTGTCGTCACCAGCGTTGACTTTTCGTCACTTCAACAAGAGAAGTAACAATTACTGCTCCGATTAACCTAGAACTCACCAAAAATTGATGATTTTGACTCGCAGATGTAGTAATCTCCCAAATCCATCAATGGCGGAAAATTAGGGTTTGTCTGCTACTGGTCTTCAATGGATTCAATCAATTGCTTGACATATCACTCTCAAATGCTCATTTACCAGCTCAATCACCACTGATCGGAAGCTTTGAGACCATGTTGAGAGAAAAATTGGAGCTTGAGATGAAGGAGAGCAAAAGAGAGAGAATGTCGGTCGTGAGAGCAACTAACTCTCTGATATTTTCTTATTGAACAAAAGAAAATGAAAATATACAATTTATATTATTTCCTAACTCACTAACTTAATCCAATACTAACTTCTGTCTAACTAATTAACTATGGTTACAATTAATGTACTTCTATATGTACACAATGTATTACTACTACTAGGACTTAATATTTCTACACTTACACTGAAATGACTTTGTTCTTTGTCTTTATATTACAATAAAAGAAGCTCCTCTCATACAAACGGTTGTTACGTCCTTTTCTTTCTCTTTTCTCTTTTAATTTCATTTATGGGGCCTAAATCATAAGTTTATTGATAGTACTATATGGTTTTGTCTAAATGGACTTTCTCTTAAGATCTAAATTATATTGCATAAACTACTAACCCTCCTAATATTGTACTTCCAAAGAAAAAGGAGAAAACGTCTTTGCTAATCCACTGCGCTTTTTCCTTTTCTTGGGTGTGTGTTAACCCACTCGCTTACTTACCTAAATAAATAATTTACCAAACTCATTACCTAATTAGGAGGTTGGTAATGTCTAAGTGACCACCTAGTGGTGTAGTAGGAGAGTGAAAAGGCAAAAGAGATTGGCGGGAACGAAGGAAGAAGGAAAAAACAGAAGACGGAACAGCAGGAACTAAGAAGTTCATCAGCTGGTTAAAGTGAGAGGGAATACATGTTGATTTGACGAATTGAAGATGAAACAAATGAAAAATCATATATACTCACAAAATTGCATCCCTTTTAAGGTAAATATTTACATCTTATTCGGTTAAAGTAGCTTATATGACAAATTGCGACAGGTTGCATGATATGATATAAGACTCTTTTTGGTGACATCTACAGGTTTGGTTTTTGTTTAAATTGAATTCTCGAATAATAGTTGTAAAAAAAAAAAATTGTTGGTATATGTCAAAAAATTGAGAGCATTGTAAAATATAAGTTTAGTACTCCTAACATATAAATTCCAAGGAAGATATCAGGAACCATTAAAGTTCGAAACTAACAATAATGACCCAAACAGAAGGAAGAACCAAGAAAAAAGGAGGGAAAAAAAGTAGTTGCAGCTACACTTTAGAGCGAGAAGACAAACATTTGCAATACAAGTTTTGAAAGAAATTGAATACTCAAATCTGAACTCTTGATTTTAATTCATCTCCACAAAAAAAAAAAAGAACGTTCCCCCAATTTCATTCATCAAAACCCTAACTCGAAAATTTTCGGATCTTCTTGAATATAGACAAAATCTGTCTTTAATTCAGTTTATTTTCATGAATTTGCGGTAAACCTCCATTGCCATTGATATAAAAAGAATAGTATGTGGGTTGAAACAAATTGGAACAAAAAATGGAGAAAAAAATATATAGATAGCAACAAAATTAATTTTAAAGAGTAAGAAATCTACCTGCAAGTTGAAGAGATTTGAGAAGACAGTAGAAAATCTGAGTAAGCTTGTAACTCCCTTGTATACGATATATTAGAAGAGAAGAAAAGCGAAGCGTACATGTGGGAGTAGCTTAAAAGCTACACGTAGTATTTGGGGAGCACATAAAAGGGCACGTATAGAACTGCTGGGAAATGACTGAATTACCCTCAAGCTTCTTTAAAAAGATTTGAAGCAGACATGTCGAAAGTCTAGCTTTTCTAAAGTATAGAAAAATTACAAGGAAGTGTATTGTTTATGTTCCACTTATTTAATTAGCTTGGCATAAGGGTCTTTTGGGGACACCACCCAGCTATGAAAGGATAAAGAAAGGATAGGAAAAAAGAATAGTTTAAGCAGAATATGACATAGGAAAATATTGGCGAATGGACTACGAGCGCACCTGTTAACATCATCAGACCCTTAGTTCAACCACGTGAATCGCCCTTCCTTGGTTAATACCATCCTAGTTCCAGGAGAAAACTCTATCTAAATACTTAAATTCTAATAATAATACACCCACTTTATGACAAGAACCAATCCAATTCATCAAAATTTCAACATGACAGCGACTCTTCATTTTAAGTAGACAACACATGCAAACCAGAGGTTATAAACAAAGCAAAGACGAAATCATATTAAATAATTCATTCATTTTGTTTTATTCCTGTCTATATCAGTACTATGGAAGATCATTGACAAAATGTTATTGGACGAATCGAAATTACTAAAAATGGCAAAACACCACACACTTGAGAAATGTTGTTAGATAAAATATGGTCGTTCATATCATAGTTGACCCCATTCATATGGGATCCTGAATAGTTCTAATGTACTTCTATGTACTTTTAAAGTACTATAACGTAATAACAACAATAACAAACTTAGTAATCCCGTAAGTAGGGTTTGGAGAGGATAGTATGTACGTAGATCTTATCCCAACCTTCAAGAAGACAAAGAAGTTGTTTTCGGAAGACCCTCGGCTTAGGAAAAATAAAAAGAAAGGTAGCATCAAGCACACCAATTAGAAAACCGAAGCAAAAATATTAAGATACAAAAACTAAAACTGAATATTGCAATCAAAAGCGATGCGAGGTCAGGGGCAGATGCAACTTAGAAGCACCAAGTTCAGCTGAACGGCTGAACCCACTACTTTCGATGCAGAGTGTAAATTTTTATATAAAACTCATTAAAATTACAATAAATAATAGATATGAACCCATAATTTTAAAAATATAATGAGCTCAATATAAAAAATCTTAAATGTTGAACCCATAAAACTTACATCATGTATCCGTCTTTGTGCAGAGCCTGAAACCTAAGCAGCAACTTTTTGGACTTAAAACACCTTTTTACAATTTAAAAAAAAAAGTTACTTTTCTACCTAAAATATGATATTATACTGTGTTTTACTTTAACGAAATTTTAGCCGCTAAAGTGAGGCATACGCAATATTATACTGCGTTTTGCCAAAAAAGGAAAGTCGAAAGTCGGACCCTTTGCGCCTTTTACTTTGAATCCTATCTTTTCTTAGCTTTTTGTTTTGTTTCTTTCCCACCCCCTTTCACTCTCTCTATCTAACTGTGAAGGAAATAGCTTAC
The DNA here is from genome assembly GCF_000393655.2 of Nicotiana sylvestris. Taxonomy (NCBI): domain Eukaryota; kingdom Viridiplantae; phylum Streptophyta; class Magnoliopsida; order Solanales; family Solanaceae; genus Nicotiana; species Nicotiana sylvestris. The sequence goes on from NC_091058.1 coordinate 99,419,162, forward strand.
CTTATTATAATCCGAAAACTCAGTGGTGGTCACCAAAAGCAATAATTATGAGAAGGAGATTGTGACTTTATGCATTTGTATTTAAGATAACTTATTATAATCCGAAAACTCAGTGGTGGTCACTATATGGGTTAAAATTAGATCAGAAAAATTCGGCACGCAGAGATATAAGGTTGAGGTCGGATAGTCATCAATAAGATCGAGGTCGGACAGTCATCAATAGTCGAGGTCGGACAATCACCAATAGTCGAGGTCGGACAGACCGAGGTCAGACAGTCTTCAATAGCCGAGGTTGGACAGTCACCAATAGCCGAGGTCGGACAGTCATCAATAGCCGAGATCGGACAGTCACCAATAGCTGAGGTCGGACAGTAATGAAATAGTTAGTTTGCTTTGGAATCCTCAAAAGGAATATTCTACTGAATATTCCCTCTAATTGTACTTTTTTAGGATTTTCCATGAATACGCCTTATAAATAGGAAGAGAGGACTTCCAAAAAGGAGGCTGGCTCTCTCTCCCTCTCCCTCACTCTAGAAAATATGTAAACATACATCTTTAAAGAAATTAGAGGATCTGTGATCCCAGATCTTCATCATATCTAAAAAGGGTCTTAAGGTTCTTGTATTTGTTATCATTCGTATTTATCAAATGAAAGAGGATCCGCTCTACTCAAGATTTGATGAATCTTTTCCTTTATTTACATTTTATTGCCATTTAATGTTACTTAATGCATCTTTCTTTATACTATTAAATCTGGCCATAATCACGGCCAATATTTATACTCGGCTATGTTTTTTGATTCATATTATTCATTCGGATCTAGAGTTAATTATCTTTAACTAGGATTTACCCTTTTATCTTTGATTGATTTGTTCAAAAAAAATTAATATCTTTTAAGTCAAACGGTCACCGGTCAAACTTAAAAAGTTTACTATTATTAGTAAACTAATCATATATACATATGCACTAAAAATCTTATTTTATGTATATCTTTAAAAAAAAAAAAAAAAAGCAATTGTCTTTCCTTATTAGACCTTCCATTCCTTAGAAAAGTGTGTATTTCCTGTAGTTGTATGAGTATCTTTTACTTATATATATATATACCTGATCTGTCCATTTTCCCCAATGGGCCAGCTCTGAACTTGTTACTGCTTCGTTTCAGAACGACTAACTTTAACTTTTTCCATTGAAGTTAACGGACAAAATTAGTACAGAGAAAAGGTAGGCTATTTCCTTCACAGTTAGATAGAGAGAGTGAAAGGGGGTGGGAAAGAAACAAAACAAAAAGCTAAGAAAAGATGAGTGCGGAATCAAAATGTGGTTTTTTTTACTCAAAATACGCAAATAAATATAAAAAAAAAAAGTTACCAAATTATATATAACGCCACAAATAGTGGCGCTATACAGTAACGTTAACTGCACCGTTACTGTATAGCGCCACTATTCGTGGCGTTATACTGACACACCTTACATAGCGCCATTAATAGTGGCGCTATACCCCTTATTACCTGACCCCACCAATAATTTCTGGGTTCAATAATTTAAATGCGTATAAAGCCACTTTTTGTGGCGCTATATACAAAAAAAAAAAAAAAACTCCGGCTAGCCATTTCCTATATAAACATCGTAGAATCGCCACAACTTCATTCAAAATTTTTTTTTAACTCTTGTTGGTTTCTATTGTTGTTAAATTCTCCAGCATTTTTTCATTATGTCTGAAGAACGTAAAATAAGAGTAATTATATTGGGGGGGCGAGGTTGTGATGGAGAATAACTCTGTGGGCTACAGTTTACCTGCTAAGTGTAATGTTAAATTGCCACTTTCAATGGAGTACGAAACATTGATATCGTTGTTATGCAAAAAAATGAGTGTGAGAAAACGTTCAGTGATACTCAAAGTAACCGGAAGATATCCGTATTCCGTTACGCCGCAAGGGGTTGCTTTTTACTCAGAGTTTAACATCGACGATGATGACACTTTGAGTGATTTCTTGAGGACTCCGGACGAATGCCGGGAATTTCTTGTAATCACAATGTTGGAGATGTACGTGAAGGTCGAAGACGTTCCAAAAAATGAGGTTGTGCGTAGTAGAGATAACCCCCAGTCATCGGGTGGTTATTCTGGATCAGTTTTTGCCGGACATGTTCCGGATGAAAGATTTTTTCTTGATTTAAATTTATCACCGTCGGCGAATGAGCAGCGAGAAAATAATTTATACCCTGCTTTCCATAATTCACAAGAAGAGTGGTAAACTTCAATTTTCATTTGTGTTAATTATGTATATTTTTGCGTATTGAATTAATTTTAACGCTCATTTATTTAATAGGGGGTACCGGCCGGATATGAATTTTACAAGTGGCCCATCCGGTAGTCATCACCTAACTGAAAACGTCCATCATGGAATGTCATCACATTACGACTTGTAAGTGAAAAGATATAACCATATATAAAGCATTTATTAATTTAGTAGCTTATATTTTTGTTGAAATGTGCACTGAAAACGAGCAAGTTGAACTACCCGTACTCACTCAATTGCCCGAAAATGACGTAGTACATCAGGATCTGGCAGATGAACAGAGTGAGGAAGAGAATAGTGATTACGATAACAATGCCGATGAATCGGGAGACGAGACACCATTTGCTCGTGAGGATGGTGATGAAGAGGACGAGGAGGAAGGACCCGATTTGAAGAGAGCCCCCATAGTCGAAAAGTGAACGAGTCTGAAGTGCCGTTTCATTCAAGGGAGATTCCTTATATTGATAAATTGCCAGCCGTGCCGGATGTGGAAGCTCTCACAAGGGATTTTGATGAAATCCGGACAGCAATGTGGGATGAGTCTAGACCAACGGTGCTTGCAAAGGGGATGCTTTTTCCTGATAAAGCACGCGTAAGCAGGGCTTGTAAAATGCACAATGTTAAAGAGTGTCGTGAGATGCAAGTATCGGAGTCAAGTCCGACGGTATACAAGGCTATTTGCCGCAGGTGGTTTTGGCCATGTAATTGGATGTTGCGTGCGTCGAAGAAGAAAACAGGTATGTGGAAAGTGGGTAAATACATTCCCACCCACACATGCGAAATGGACACTTTCAACGGGAATCACTTCAACTTGGATATTGACTTGATATCTCTTGTACTTATTCCGCACATCGAAGCGTCCATAAGGTATAAAATCAAAGAGTGCATTACAGCAGTCCACCAGGAATATGGCCACACAATTACTTAAAGAAAGGCATATCTTGGGCGCAAAAGAGCGTTTGAAATAGTCTATGGTAACTGGGATAAATCATTTGCAGATCTGCCTAGCTACATGGCTGCACTGCAGCACTTTAACCCCGGAACAATTATTGAATGGAAGCTCGAGCGGAGTCCGGGTAAACCAGAATATATATTCAATTACGTGTTCTGGGCGTTTAAGCCTGCAATTGATGGGTTTCCGTATTGCCAGCCCGTAATATCCATAGACAGAACTCATGTCTATGGAAAGTACGATATCAAGCTTGATAGCCGTGGCAGTGGATGCTAATGGACAGATATTTCCTCTAGCCTTTGCTATTTGTGCAAATGAAAGCACAGAGACGTGGACAATGTTTTTGAACCACTTGAAAGAGCACGTTGTCAAACATCGTTCAGGTATTTGTCTAATATCTTATCGGCACGGGGGTATATTAAGTTCTGTGGAGAACCTTCCTGCCTGGCAAGAACCTTATGCATACCATCGTTACTGTGTGAGGCACTTTAAGGCCAATTTCAAGAAGGCACATCCCAAAAAAGATCTACATGATTTGATGTGGATGGCATCAACAGACCACCAACAACATAAATTCCGGAGGCATATGGATTCTATCAGGCAAGAAGACGATGCAACATATCGTTGGTTAATGCGACATGATCCTGAAAAGTGGACGTTGCATGCAGATGGTGGCAGACGCTGGGGAATTCTTACTACAAACGTGTTAGAATCCTTCAACGGGTTATTAAAGTCGGCAAGAGGATTGCCCGTCACAGCCATGGTGTGTATGTCGTTCAAGCAGATGGCGGAGAGGTTTGTACAACGGTCTCTAGCTGCAACGGAATTGATGGAAAGGGGTGTTGAATTTATGCCAGTGCCTATGAAGAGATTAGAGAAATACAGACGGCGAGCACATTGGCATTCCTTTTTGCAATATGATAACGAACGAGGTATTTTTGAAGTTCGCACCGCTATCCATAATAATCGGGGTAATAATGTACATACTGTAAATGAATCCACAAGGTTATGCTCATGTGGGAAATGGTCAATCTACCACATGCCTTGTTCACATGCCATCAAGTGTTTTCAACGTGTTGGTTATGCGGAGACCAACTATATTGATCAACAATATAGTGTTTCCAAATACCTAAACACATATAGTGGTCAGTTGCAACCAGTGGGTTCTGAGCATTACTGGCCCCCAGAACCATTTAAAATGGTGTGTAACAAGTCCTATTTGCGTAAAAGACAGGTGCAGAAGAGAACGCGTATACGGAACCAAATGGATGTTAGTGATATCGTATATGCACGCAAATGTGGTATATGCTCGCAAACAGGCCACGACCGTAGAAAATGTCCTTTGGGTGGCAACAATAATCAAGCTCAGGGCGGGTGTTCTTCTATTGTACCTAACTACCCATGAGTTCATGTTGTAATAATTAGTTGTTATGTATACGATTTAAGTATTTATGAAATAATATTTTCTTGTTTGTTAATTATGATTTGTACTTTCCCTTTTTACCTATTTAAATAATAATTTAATATAATTATCGGTATATTTATTATGTGTGTTGTCTTGTCGCTATCACGATATTTAATACACAAAATATACATATGGCGTTATGTGTGTCTTGTCTTGTTGAACTGAAAAAGTTGAAAACATCATGATATGGCGCCATTAGATATGTGTGACCGGCTGACATAAAGTCGTCTTGTCAACATCATGATATGGCGTCATTAGATATGGCGCTATCTAATATAGCGCCATTAGATATGGCGCTATATGTGTGTTGTTTAGCCTATAAATAATGGGGTCATTGTAGTTATTTTGTGTGCTAAATATTTCCCCAAGAAATATTTCATTAAAAGTAAGTAAGGTTTTTATTATAAGCAAATATTTCACAAATGGCTCAACCTGGTCGTCCACCAATTTGCTTATGTGGAAAACCATGCATGATGGATTGTGGGTGGGAAGGTGCTAACGTTGGACGCCGCTATTGGTGCTGTATGAACAAGTTGTACAAGCAACCCGACGAACCTACTTGTGAATTTGATGAATGGGCTGAGGAACCATGTTATCAGGAAAGCTACAGGGATAGATTACAGGAATTTCATAATATGTTGTTATACCAGCATAGAATACAAAAGGAGGGAGATAGAATTATTACAGAAATGAGGGAGAAACTGAAGGAGGTGGAAGATAAAAAATGGAGAGCAGAATGGAATTGTGAAGCACACAAGGAACGCAACGAAAAATATAAACGGGAACTTGCGGAGGTGAAGGCGAGAGTGAAAGAGTTAGAAGAAGAAAAAGAACAAATGGAAGAACGATTTAAGTGGTTGGAGCGAAGAATAAATGACAACTGAGGATGGAGCATTGGCGTGTATGTGTTTAGTGTCATTTTCATATGTCATGTATTTTTATTATGTTGGTCTGTTATGTTTGTGTTTGTGTTGTAGTAATGTTTTCCTTGTTTGTTGTACTAAATTTTATTTTAATTTAAGTGGAAGTTAAGTTTAAGTTGTTGTGTTACTATACCAAATACTATAAAACGAAATGAGAACTAAAAAAAAGTAACTGTCATATTCGACTAAAATTGTTGTTAATGTATACAAAAATATTATTTACACCAAAAAAACATAAAAATGGAAGACCGAATCAAATAATAACACAAACCGTTAGTATGCGCAACACCTAGTTAAACAATAATTGGTAAGTTTAGTTAGATATTCACATGTGCATCCTCCAGAAAATCCAACACATCCCTACAGAAGGGGAGATTATGATGGCCATGATACTCTCGTGTAGGTCTACGACGCAATACCCACCTACAAGCTAGAGGGAGATCAGGAATATGTACATTAGTCGGTAGCTGTGGTAGAGGTGGCCGAAGTTGCAGAAATCGCTCCCACTCCCAAACCTAAAACACAAAGTTGACGTAAAGATTAACTAAAACTAGGTAGAATTGTAACTAAACGACAAATTATTTGAATAAGTTGTCACCTGTAGAAGTGGCAGAAAGCCAAAAACGTCTCTCTGTGTGCCCATGGATGCCCGACACATCTGCCTGTACAAAAAAGATAGGACAGCACCACCCCAGCTGTAGCTGACTGTATCATCGAAGTCCGCAATATGATGCAGAAAACGGAGGCTCACTAGGTTCCCCGAAAGTGTTCGGGAACAAGACCCCCCAAATAGAAGGAGCAACAACAGCCTCGTATATTGCTCCACATCCACCTCCGCTGAGTCGTCGGTGATAGTATCGTGGATCTGCACCAAGTGGTCTCTAATGGAGACCAACTACATACGACTGCTCCCAATTGCTACATCTGGGTCCTCGGACCTGAAGCCCGTGAGCCTGTGCAGCATATCCATATATGAAGCCCGGTTAAAATATCTCATATTTCCAGGCAGTAAAACTGGCAAGCCATCAGTGGACAGGCCATATAAAATCTCGACGTCCTGGAGTGCGATGGTGGCTTCGCCGATGGGCAGATGGAAAGTGTGCGTCTCCGGTCGCCACCGCTCAATCAACGCCGTGATCAAAATATAGTCGAGCTGTATCCGGCCAATGCTAATGATCCTATATAATCCCATCTCCTCCAGGTGATGGACCATAGGGGGATGTAGAACGCGGGGAGGAGTCAAAAACTCCCACAATAAATCCACTCTCCTGCCCCGAAAAGTCTGCGTAAGCAACTCTCCCCCAATATATGCTCGGATCTATGCTGGGGCTGTAGGGGTAGTAGCTCCAACGTCCGAGGGCCGGGATGTATAAGTGCATCCATGTCGTCAACTGCAAATTCATAATTTTTAATAACTATCATTAAAATTTATGTGTGTTTTTTATAATTTAAATTCATATTTTTTAACAACTTAATTGTAAAAATTATATATATACTTATGGGTTTCGTGCTAGATTTTCTGAGGCCCAGTGGTACCAAACTATCATTAATAATTTTATGTTTTTTTAATAAATTTTATTCATATTTTTTAATAACTTAATTGTAAAAATTATATATATATAATTATGGGTTTCGTGCTAGAATATAAGATAATTAAACAATTGCTACACAATACTACGCTACAAGGCTCTACATTTTACTACGCTAAAAGGGTCTACGTTTTATTACGCTAAAAAAGTCTACGTTTTACTACGCTAAAAAGGTCTACATTTTACTATGCTAAAAAATAATCTAAACTAAACGGCATAAAAACACATAAATATACATGAGGATATTAACAAACACATTTTTAGACTAATTTACATATTTTTATACAACACTAAAATTAAATCCGGATAAAATTTAACATGCTAGTTTCGGAAAAAATAAACACAAACCGAAATAGAACACATACAAATCAAGTAATATGCATTGTTATAAAAGTTTCAACTTAAAATAAATCGAAATACCTCGATTTAGAATTTTCGGAATGTAAATAGATCGAAATTTTGACTCCGGAAGAGTGAATCCACAATAACACGAAACTCTACTCGACAGTGGAACCACAAATATTAAACTTTTATGTGACGGGGGGACCCAATTTTTTTTTTATATATAAAAAATGGGGGCAGAATCGGTGGTGGTGGTGGTGGTGGGGGACCAGAAATGAGAAATGAGGGAGATGGAACGAAGGAGAAGAAGATGGAGGATTTGTATTAAGGGGTATAACGCCACTATTAATGGCGCTATGTGTTCAGGTAATAAGGGGTATAGCGCCACTATTAATGGCGCTATGTAAGGTGTATCAGTATAACGCCACAAATAGTGGCGCTATACAGTAACAGTGCAGTTAACGTTACTGTATAGTGCCACTATTTGTGGTGTTATATATAGTTTGGTAACTTTTTTTTTTTACACTTATTTGCGTATTTTGAGTAAAAAAAAACCACATTTTGGTTCCGCACTCAAGAAAAGATAGGATTCGAAGTAAAAGGCACAAAGAGTCTGACTTTCGACTTCCCTTTTTGGGCAAAACGGAGTATAATATTGCGTTATATGTAAAATGCAGTATTGTACTGTGCTTTATTTTAACGGCTAAAATTTCATTAAAATAAAATACATTATAATACTGTGTTTTAGGTAGAAAAGTAACTTTTTTTTTAAACTGTAGAAACATGTTTTGAATCCAAAAAGTTGCTATTTAGGTTTCGGACTCTCTCTGTGCAAGGTTAAATCCAAATTAAGTGGCTAGCCTGAATCTCAGGAAAGTTTAACAAATGTCACTTAACAAAAAAAGAAAATCTAAACTAGATGAGAAATAAGGGGCAGTTTTAACAGAACTTACTGATCTTTTGGCCTAGTGATTAATTTTATATTAGCAAGTGGCAATTTAGGATATAACATTGATGGTTTTCTGCTTCTTTTTTGAAAGCGTGTGTGGAGCACATGGCTGTGAAGTGTGAACAAAAGATGCAAGAAGTTTTCCACTAGTAACTTGTCGCCACATAAGTTGATATTGTTGACTAATATTTGCCATATTCACTGGATATTTCCCAATCTGTCCAAAGATTTTTGCGAAGCTGTCGCTCATTATTAAATTTGTGCAATTAACGGAAATGGTGTCTCGGATATGAGATTGTGGGAAAAAATATAGGGATATACTAGTATTATTTGTCAAATCTTCTCTTTTTTCACATAACTAATGATGGGTGAAAATTCAGACTTGACAGGTGTAACAACAGGGAAGTGACACGTGGGAGTCCGGCCCCATTGGAAGTCCGACCTCATAGTATCATAGTCGGTGGCCCTGACCAGGGATTCCGAGATCGTGATAACCGGTGCCTCGAAGCAACGGTGCTATCTCAAAATGATTAAGGCTTTCGTGGACAGATGGCCAGTGGCACCGGTACCAACGGTTCTTTTTCCTTTGACCCTAATTCCGGCGCCAGATGAGCATATTCTCAACAACCCTCTGACATCAGTCATCATCGAGCTTTATGTTGACCAGAGACGCCTTTTCAACCGTCCTTTTTGCACTGTCGAAGGTCTTACCATGAAAAGGTTCTTGCTTGTTTTATATAGTTAACTTCTCAATGAAGCTAAAGACCATGTCTATTACAACACAAGAAGTGATCTCTCTCTCGGTCTCTCTATGTATGATCCTTGGAAGAAAGTACATTAATCAATACACAATATGGATTATTCTATTTTGTTGATATCCCAAACGTTGTCTCGTTGTTCATTGCATTGTTCTTATCTTAAACTCTCATACGATTCATCGCACGGATCAAACTCGCTGGCTAAGGGTTTTGGATCATCTTCAATTGACTTGCCTTTTAACCCCTTCTTTATTTATCAAAACTATTTAACCAAAAAGTGGAATTTCGGTCAAAGCTTTAATTTAGAAGAATTCGGGTTATTGATAATCAATAAATGTATAAGAGAAAGTAATTTGGCTAGCAATAAGATAATTAGAAGAAGATAAAGTAAATCAATGTATTCAGATAGTCTTTCGTGTCTTTACAATTGACTCATTCTTTCCCTTTTATATCTATCTTGGAAATATACGTTTTGCCTTTGTCATAATAAGGCCGTTATAGACAATTAAAGACATTAAATGCTACGTTACATAATCATTGTATTTTAATACAGATTCTCTAATATTTTTAGTATTTAATGCTCATTAAATGTTGTATATGTACTTTCTTGTGCTGTCAGATTCATTCTCCTTGATTCTTGGACTTAAATAGGTACGGGCGTTGAATCTTTTGGGAATCCGCTCGTGCGTCCTCTTATGTCTCCGCTCGTATCTGTTGCAACTCGTGCCTCTTTGTCAATCATAACTCTTTGACCAGTCTACGTGTCCTGACACGTCATCTTCCAATCATTTTAATATATAAACTCAATTTTTCCCAATACATACTGTTAAAGCGTGTAAAAGATTTTTGCGATAAACAATTAGATTTGGAGAATTTAATGGCTTCGTGACGTTTCTAACATGCATTGGCTTTAACTTAGACAGTCGATTTTCAGCCAATTTTAATTTTTTGATAGTTCAGAATATTACAACCCAAAATGATTTTCAACTGTTTTGATAATTGAAGACATTCATTACCAGTAAAACGTCAGTTTCACATGGTCAAGGGATAAGTAAACCTTTAGACATTATGTGCTGGTTTGGTATAACAGATAAGGAATAATTAATCTCGGGATAAAATTTGAGATGAGTTTATCCTATGTTTGGTTGGGATAAAATTATGGTATAATTAATCCCGAAATTAGTTATTCCGGGATTATAGTATTTTTTTATTCCTATGGAAGGATAAAATAATTAATCCTAGGATAACTAATCCCGAATAATTAATCATGAAATAACTTGTTTCCCAACCAAACGACCCCTAAACAACTAAGGTATAAAACTTGAAGTGATTTATGTATGTAGTTGTTTAGCACTTACAAACATTACCTCTTGAAGGATGGGCATAAAGTATATAATTGGACAACAACTAGAACAAATGAGAGTTTAAATATAGAAGCAAATTGATGCTGTATTTGTCCATTATATCTCAAAATTAAAAACTAAAAAATGGAGAGTTATAATAATATACACCAATGAAATTCCAATCTGTCAAAGATACAGGGGATCTTAATTTTCCACTAAATTTAGGTGCAATTTGCAGAAATCAAGAATTTATTCTCCACTTCCCTGACTTAAGATAAGGTGTATGATAAACGCAGTACAAGGGGAAATGTTAGTCAAAGCTCTTATATTTTTTATCAACTAGGTTCAACTTAACACATAAAATATTAAGATTATGTACGAATAGTGGAAGTAGGTTGGAGACTTTATTCTTTAAATTAGTCATTGATTCGTTTGTGTGCACGACCACATTTGATATGGCCGGCGGAGGTTTAATTAACTCTTAACTTACCTTCTTCATTAATTTTTAGTTCCATAAACTCTACCCGATCTGGCCAAAATTAAATAAATTAGTGAATTATAGTAAGAAATTTATTCCCTGTGTTCCGGCGTCCCCATTTGGCTGGCATGTAGCTTAAAAATATTACATTGGTCAAACTTAATAGTGTCGTAGTGGTCAGAATGAAATAAATAAAATAGTTTTATGAGTTTTTTGACAGAGCAACTATCACTTAAATAATTTTTTGAAAATTATACAAAATAAAATTACAAATGAAATGATATCAAATAATTTAGGGTGCATTTATTAGAGAAATTTTCAGAAACTACTATGTTTTAGTGATTATTAGCTTGCTATAACTACCATTTACTAAATTATTTCCTATAGCTATGTTTTAACTTGTTATAGAGTGTAGTCGATGTATTTAAGCTAATGTATTCATGAATACAATAGGAAAAGTCGGCGGAAAAAAGGGAATTACAGCTAACGTATAGACTGTATTCATATGTATTCGCGAGCTGTATTTGTGAATACAGTAACAGAATTTGCAGAAAAAAAAGGTCTTCAGATGTTTAAAACGGTAAGTGAATCAATTAACGCAACAGTTATAGAAAAGATTCTCAACCGAAAAACACCCCAAAAACAGAGCAATCTTCAGAGATTTAATCCATCCTTTCTTTTTTTAGTGGTATCTTTACAAATAGATTTATATATTGAAATTATATAATTACATTGAATACATTTAGATACATAAAAAATACATTGAATACATGAAGTATAGCAGGCCATCTATAGTGCAAAAACATATGAATACATACTACAGATATATTTGAATGCATATATACATCTAAATACATAAATTATATTAATTAAAAAGACATATGAATACCTTCTACAATACATTGAATACATACTGCTGAATATATACTGCTGAACAAAACAGTGAAACAATGTGAAGCTTTGAAACATTGAATACAGTGAATATATTGAAAAAGTAGAAAAAGCTAAAGACAATGAATACAATGAAATACATGGAATACAACGAGATACATTGAAATACAATGAATAAAAAGGTAATAGACTCTTCAAGTTCCTCCACCCCAAACTCAGTCCCCAATCCACCGATATTCAGGCCGTCGCCATGTGGGGCGTCGCTACCGGTACCGGTGCCCTCTGAGTCGTCCAGGTAGTGAATTTCTCATTTTTGCTTTGAAATTTTTGAGTTCTGCACTTGTATTTCTCCATATCTTTGTTTCTCCTTTATCTTTTTTTTTTCCCCAGATCTTTGTTTCTCCTTTATCTTTTTTTTCCCCAGATCTTTGTTTCTACTTACCACAACTCTTTGGAGCAAAAAAAAGTTGAAAATTGAGAGAGACAATGGAGATGAATCAGTAGGGAATCGTTGATAGAGAGAATGGGGAAGAGAATGGCGCTGTGAAGGAGAGAAATTGGAGAGAGATCATGGAGAGAGAAGTTTACTTCCTATACGGTAACTTTGTGAGAGAAAAAAAAAAAAGAAAAAGGTGAGAGAAAAATAATACATGCGTATTTGTTGGCTTAAAGGTAGGAAGTGGCCATAAATAAATATTTTGCATAGGAGATAATTTTTTAAAAAGGTATTTATTTATAATAAATAAGGTATCAACTTTTGCTATATGAGGTAAAATTTCCTTTTTCAGATGAGATTTTTACACTCCTATACACTATATGAAACTATATTACTCTCCATACTCAAGTTTTACTATAATTACATTTTATATACCCAATTACCATTTATGTACATTTTAAGGGAATTAATGATAATAATTAGTGTCCTAAAATCACTCTAACGTATCTTCCACTCCCCTCACATTTCTCTCTCCACATCCCCCCCCCCATGTATCTTGCACTCACCTACGATTTTTTCTTCACAAAATTCAGAATCCCTCCTTTAACGCCCATTTCCTCTTTTCTTCCATAAGTATTCTAATTTTTTACTCTTTTCTTCAAAAAATCACCTCCATTAACGTCTGTACTTAGCTTGATTTTCAATGAAGAAGAAAATAGCTTCAAAGAACAGCCCTAAAAAAAGCAAAGGAGCCGATATTCTTATATTTGATTTGGGTGTTTTCTTAGAGAATTCACCCAAAAAATTATTTGTTTGAATTGGGTGTTGTTGCAAAGAATTGGGAATTCTCTCTACGTGTCTCTTTATCTCTCAATCCCTAATTTTAGTAATGTAAAGCAAAGGAAAAGAGAGCAGCAATTCCACCATTGGCAGCCATTAAAAAGTTTTGAAGCTTTGAATTCGAATTTGGATTTTGAAAAATTATTATTTGTTTGGATTGGGTATCGTTACAAATAATTGGGAATATAGTTTGGAGTTTATATCACAATTTTGAGGGTGTTTCGGTGAAAATTAGACTTGATTTTGGCTGAATTTCAGATTGAAACTCGAAGAAGAAAAAGAAGAAGAAGACATGATATACATTATATTTACGAAATTGTAGTAAAATTATAGAAAAATTGTATTCTGTTGTTTATATAAATTTTTTTATTTAACTATTGTATGAAAGTTGAAAAATATTGTATAAAAATTATATTTAAGTTATACGATATTGTAGTTGTATATAATTGAGTAAAAATAATGGGTGAAAATTGTAGATAAGTTGTATAATATATAATTAATTGTATTATATTTGTTTTTACTATGTATAACTCAGATACAAAATATACAAAAGACATATTGTACAAATTTTGTAAAATTTGTATTTAAGTTGTATGTTATTGTAGTTGTATTTAACTGAGTGGAAATAATGTGTATAGATAAGTTGTAGATAATTATTATTCATTGAAAGACATTTGCTAAAGAAGAATTTCGTGATGCTTAATTGTGTGAATATTAGAGTTAAATACCAAGAGCTGTTGTTATGTCAAATATAACCAGTTTCTCAAATTATACATGGAGAGGCAACTGGATTTTATCATCATACAACTATTTTAAACTTTCATACAATATTCAAATAAAAAAATATACATAACTACAACAAAATACAATTTTACTGCAACATTACTACAATTTCATAAGTACATTGTATGTCATGTCTCGTTCTTCTTCTTCTTCTTCTTCTTCTTCTTCTTCTTCTTCTTCTTCTTCTTCTTCTTCTTCTTCTTCTTCTTCTTCTTCTTCTTCTTCTTCGAGTTTCAATTTTAAATTCAGCCAAAACCAAGTCTAATCTTCACCAAACACCTTCAAAATTGAGATATAAACTCCAAACAATATTCTCAATTGTTTGCAACAATACTCAATCCAAACAAATAATGGTTTTTGAAAATCTAAATTTGAATTCAATAGGGACTGCATAGGCATTTGACAAAATTGCTGTATTTTTATGACTTGCTCTGTGTCCGCCAAGTGCTTGAAGCGAATCAAATTGTTTTTTGCATGTTTTGCACTCAAAGATTTTACGTCCCAATGATTGATTCCTTTTCATTATATCTACACAATTCGTCATTGTTAGTTTCTCTATTGATAGTACTGATTCTTCTTCTCTGCTTGTCTTTAACGCCATGACTTTTGAAACTTTTTGAAACTTAATTAGTCATGGTGAGAGAAAGTGATGAAGAAAGAAAGAAAAATTAACGTGAGAGGCGACAGTGAGGAGAGAGGAGAAGAGAGAAAAAAGGAAAAGGATGTAACTAAATCCCCTAATTTAAGGAACTAATAATGAATTGTATATAATTTGTAAGTAATTCTTGTTTAGAGTTGGTAATATACAAAATAAGACAATTATAGTAAATAAGTTTCAAATATTGTATAGAAAGAAAAAAAATCCCACTTTCTTAACTCAATTAAATCCTTGGACCTGTCATTAGTTTTGAGAGTATTGGATAGGGCTATTTGCACAAATAAGATCATTTAGTGTCACCATTTAAATTTTGATCTCATTAAAGAAAGTGTTGGAAAAATAAACTCGTGTCAACATTTTAAAGTACGTTGCTAGACTTTGAAGTACATTGCTAGAATTTTAAAGTACGCTGCCACAATTTGAAGCACGTTGCCACAATTTTGAAGCATGCTACCAAGAATTTCCGGTGCTTCAAAATTTTAGCGCGGGACTAATTTTTTTAAAATTTTCTTAATGAGACCAAAATATAAATAGTTGTTCTAAAAAGGTCCATCTTGTGCTGGATACGCTCTTTCGTGGCAGCTACGACAATTATATTGGACTTTGGCCCAAAAAAAACAAATCGTCTCGCCTCCTTTCCAAGATCCAATGCTTTCGAAAATTGGGCTGTTTGGGTTGTGATTGATAACCCAATATCTTTTATTAGCAATTTGCTGAATGTTTTCCTAATATGTCAGCTTTTATTAGCAATTTGCTCAATTTTCATGATTTGTGTTTTCTTGTAAAGAAAAACACCTCTTTGAGTGCCTTTTGATTGAGAACTTGATCCAACACGAGACTCAGATAATATGATTTTCAATACTATAAGCCTATTGGTCTAAATTATTTGGTCTTGAACATCATAATTTTCGTCTAATTTGATGGATTATTATATGCAGCGGAAGCAATCTCAGTATCAAAATCACGTGTAATCTAGATAACTAGTGTATACGGGGTTTCACGGGTTACCTCTTGAAGCGTGAACATATCTCTTCTATCACGTGAGCTTTCAGTTCCATAACTTCTCAATGGAATCTCCATCACCCGCACAATCGTGATCCTCGAACGTTCCACGATCTTCTACTGTGTTATCCAAATAATATCCGAAAATAGTAATTTCGTGTGGGCGAAATTTCTAGGAAAGTTTGGCTGAAATTTTTGGCCACCTTGTCCTCATCCCTCTAGGTGGAAAATCTTATGTCTTTATAGCACAAATTTTAAGGGTTAAAAACCTTTTCCAAAACCTGTTGGGTTTTCTTTTCCATTAGAAAAAAGATTCCTTTATTTCCTATTATTTAGGCACAACAGGGACCACAGAATTTAATTAACAAGGCTTCCAATTATGGAATTAATTTTTAATTTTTGAAATTAATATCCACCATAATTAATTACGAATTATTCCACTAAAAATTCATAATTGTACTCCTTATTCAATTTCGAAATTAATCCAATAAATCTTATTTAACTCCCCATGTTAAGATTCAGATACTAATCAATTAAATTAAATTACTGACGATTTAATTTATTGATTATTTCCTTTAGACTTTCGCTTAACTTATTTCATGTGTTGAATACAAAATTCACCGGTCGGGTTTACACATGAAAACTTATAACTTTCATAAAGGTGTATCATCAATCTCTAGACCGAGACATGGATTTCATCAACTAACTATTACTTCGCCAATGTACATTATTATCATCCAATTTACTAGGCATATTGACCTACGAAAGAATCTCGCCTTTTAATAAATCAAAATAATAATAATATACACAGCTAATAATAATTATATCAAGATTAAGAGTATAAGTACATTTAATGTCTAGAGAGTTTATTTTATTAAGTCAGTATAAAATACTTATCATTACTTGGTCCATTCAATACATACAAAATGTACTAGCACAAGAAGTTGGAATTAAACCATTCCCATAATCAAGATAATTATATTTAATCTTGTGCTACAATCATTCCTGATGGTTTGTCCAATTCCATCATTAGATTGTGAACTCAAACTTTATGCTTATAAGAACCGATAATTTAATCTTCCATGTATAAGCTAAACTCTATACACTAAATCATCTACTATATAAGCAAAAGACACAAACTAATATATGATCTATTTAAAACTTTACTAAAACTGAATAAACAATTGCTTCATGATAAATACTATATCTAAACCAAACCCATGGTTAATAGTATATATCCCAACAATCTCCCACTTAGACATTTAACCATGCCAATTATTAAAATATACTATATCCAAATGCATGGCTAATAGTATATGCCACAACAATCTCCCACTTAGACTCATAACCATGCATCTACTACTTTCTCAGGCATTATTTTATATGACTATTAAAAGTTTTTACCAAATAAGGTTTTGTTAAAGAATCTTGCCAAGTTATATTTGATGCAATATTTTTCCAGTAGTGCTTTGTCGTAACTATCTAGTTTGGTATTAAACTCCTCAGGGATCCTGTTACCGAAACTATCCCAAGAGTGTACACTGAACTATGATTTTCTTTAGCATTCTCCCACTACGACGAAGTACTACTAATATTACCTTCATTACCTTACAGCATTGAAATATTAGTGACTTCTTACTATAGTGTTCAATGTTCAAACATCACTCCCATTCAATAAAGGTATATCATATCTATTAACGTTCTCCCACTACTTAAATGCAATGGAACGTCAGTTCCGACGAGTGGGTTTTGATGTTATTGAACATCTTGTTATTTCTTTGCCCAGTTCCTGTAAAAATAGTTTACTTCTAGGAACATGTTTTATTAAACAGTCCTTATTTAGAAAAATGCATTTGTTTTAACAATTGGCTTATTTTCTTTACGATAATAAATAAAATTCCATTCGTTTTCTTGAATATTCGATAAACATGCACCTATCCATTCTTAATTCCAACTTACATATCCGCTTTCCCTTTCAGCACATATGCGAGACAATCCTATATCTGAACATGCACAGACTGAGTTTACATTCAGTCCACAGTTCTATAGATGTCCCAGGTACTAACTTAGAAGGAACTAAATTCATAATGTAATTTGTAGTTTCCAGGAAATATTCCAAAAACAAATAAGGCAAATCTGAATAACACGTCATTAATCTATCCATGTCCAAAAAAGACTTATTTCTTCTTTCTACTACACCAATCTATTATGGAGTTTACGGTGTAGTCAATTGAAATGTAATCCCTTATTCTGATATGTAACTAAAGAACTCTTTAGAGAGGTGCTCGCCACTACAATCAAATTGTAGTAATTTAATATATTTCCTTGGTGCTTCTCCGTTTCAAGTCTTAAAAACCTTGAATTACTTAATTCATTAAGACTTACGGTGTATCAAATAAATATATTAATATTTTGAGTAATCATTTATGAACGCCACAAAAATATTCAAAATTATCTCTTACCAGTATGTTCATTTTAACCATACAAATCAGAAGGAATTCATTCTTGCTTATCACTAGTTTTATTTCCTTTTGAAGGGAAACAACCTTTAGTCAAATTTCCTTCCAAACAGGATCTACAAGTTGGTAGTGCCTCTACTTTCAATGAATCTTAAGGTCCATACTTGACCAACTTGAAATCCTATCCAGATTAATATGACTTAGACAAAAGTGCACAGATAAGTTTTACTCAATTTTGAAGAACATATTCTCTTACGAGGTAGACTAATATTGTTCTGTTTAGGAGAAACATTAATATACAATAATGTGATGACCCAAAAGGTCATTACTTAATTTACAAGTGAATTCTATATTCTGAGGCCTTAAAAGCCTCCCTTTTATCTCAGCTCAATTTGCGTTCGCGGTCCGGATGTATATCCGGAACGCTTTTATGTGAAAATTTGATAAAAATGCTAATTTGACCTTTAAAATTAAATTTAAGTTGACTTCAGTCAATATTTTGGGTAAACGGACCCGGACACGTAATTTAACAGTCCTGGAGGATCCGTAGAAAAATATAGGACTTGGGCGTATGCCCGAAATTGAATTCCGAGGTCCCAAGCCCGAGAAATGAATTTTTGAAGAAAATTGTTTAACTGAAATTATAAGAGTTTTTGGAAATTTAAATGTGTTTGAATTTGATGGAATCGGGCCCGTATTTTGGTTTCAGAACCCGGTACAGGTCTTATATGGTATTTAAGTCGAGCCTGTAAAATTTGGTAAGAAACGAACTTGATATGACGTGAATCGGACCCTCGGTTGTTAAAATTTGAACTTAAGAGTTCTTGAGATTCTTCTTTGATTTTGATGCTAAATTCATTGTTAAAGGTGTTAATTTGGAGATTTGATCGCACGAGTAAGTCCATATGATATTTTTGAGTTAGTGTGCATGTTTGGTTTGGAGCCCCAAGGGCTCGGGTGAGTTTTGGATAGGCCACGGGATGTTTTTACACTTGGGAAAAGTTGCAGGTTTGCTGTTTCTGGTGTGCTGGTGTTTTGTTCTTTGTGTTTGCGAAAGGACTCTCGCGAACGTGAAGGGTAAGTTAGTCTGAAGGAAAATTCCTTCTATGCAAACGCGAAACACAGGTCGCGAACGTGAAGCCTTGGGGGGTGTTACCCTTCGCGAACGCGGACCTGCTATCGCGAATGCGGACTTGCTATCGCGAACGCGAAGGCCTTTTGGTCGGGGATTGGAGGAAGGGATTTTATTCTACGCGAACGCAGCCACTTGAACGTGAACGTGAAGGCCATCTGGGCCTGACCCATCGCGAACGCGATGAAGGCCTGCCCAGTCATTTTAAAATAGATTTCAAAACGAGCAGAACTCATTTTCTCCATATTTTCGAACTCCCAAGGCCTAGAGGCGATTTTCTTCACACAAATTCATCCCCAAAGTATTGGTAATCAAATCTAAACTTTACTCTTTCAATTACCCAATGTTTTTCATCACTTTTTAATGAAAAATCAAAAGTTTTCATGGTAGAAATTAGGAATTTGGGTAGAGTTAGAACTTTTTGAATAATTGGAATTTAGACCTCGTTTTGGGGTCGGAGTTCAAAACTAATTACATATTTAGGCTCGTGGATGAATGAGCGATATTTTGGTCCGAACCTCGAGTTTTGACCAAGCGGGCCCGGGTCAATTTTTGACTTTTTGGGAAGAATGATAGAAAACCTATAATTTAGCATTGAGGTTGAATTCTTTAGAATTTATTGATGTTGTTAAACTAATTTGGGCTAGATACGAGTAAATTGGAGGCCAATTCTAAAGGAAAAACGGTGTTTGAGGCTTGAGTTGACCGTGGAAGTTCGAGGTAAGTGTTTGGTCCAACCTTAGCTTTTGGGAATAGGTATTGTGCTTTATTTGCTATGTGCTAGTGTAGTGTACGACATATATGTGTGGTGACGAGTACCTATATATAGTTGTCAAGCATGCCCGTGAGTCTTAAATTGTAATCGTTGTGTTCTTAATGAGTACTACAAATGCCTAAGTTGTTGATTCTCCGTATTGGGCAAGAATTATGATTATTCTCGTGAGTATTTGTTTATTATTGAGTATTGGTTCCAGTTGAGGTTTCATTTGCGAAGTTAAATATTGATACAAGTTTGGTTATAGCTGATTCCCTTGCCGGGACGTATTTAATTCTTACTATTGGATCCCTTGCCGGGATGTGTTTATTCTCATTGTTGATTCCTTGCCGGGATATTGTTGTTCCTTATTGTTCCCTTGCTGGGATTCTTTTGTGATTGGTGTTGAATTGTATATTGGGATCGGGTTGCATGCTGCAACAATATTATATGGGATCGGTTTGAACGCAACATGGAGTAATAAGGGAGGAGAGGAGGGGCCGGGTTGCACGTCACAATAGTGATATATGATTGGATCGGGTTGCACACCACAACAGTGATATATGATTGGATCAGGTTACACGTCGCAACAGTGATATATGATCTGGATCGGGTTGCACACCGCATTAGTATTATATGATTTGGATCGGGTTGTGTGCCGCAACAATAAATAATAAAAGTTGATATTGATTTGTCACTGTTTCCTTATTCTTACTGAAGCTACTTTAAAATGTTCTTTATGTTTTTCTCCTGAGTTACTGTTGGTACTTGATATTTTCCCTTCCCATCTTTAACTGCTAGTTCCCGTTATTATTACTTACCATATATGCTTTAACTGTGCAGGTTTAGTTGGTAGTCTTGTCCTAGCCTCATCACTACTTCACCGAGGTTGGGCACGACACTTACCAGCACATGGGGTCGGTTGTGCTGATACTACACTTTGCACTGTGTGCAGATCTCGGTACCAGAGCTTTTGGACCTTAGAGCGGTTGTTGCCTTCAGTCCAGCGGAGACCCGAGTAGCCCTGCAGACGTCCGTAGGCCTTGGCATCCCCGTCTATCCTTATATACTGTTTTCATTTACTTAAGAGATAGATTGTATCTTTCTTTCCAAGAAACTGTTTGTAGTATTCGTAGATGGTCCATGATATTGTGACACCAGTTCTGGGTAGAGATGTATTTTTAATGTTTTGTACTAGTATTTGGCTAAGTTATCCGATTTCGTCTTCTCCATTTCTTTTATTACTATTTTTATTCTACTATCGATTCCATGTTAATTTAAAATTGTCAAAAGGTTAAGAAAAAGGATAATAAAATCTATAACGCTTGCTTGCCTAGCTTTCATGAGTAGGCGCCATCACGACTCCCGAGGGTGGGATGTCCGGGTCGTGACAAGTTGGTATCAAAGCTCTAGGTTGCTTAGGTCTCATAATTCACGGACAAGCTTGGTAGAGTCTGAGGGATCGGTAAGGAGACGTCTGTGCTTATCCCTAAAGACTACAAAGTTAGGAACAGTTTCACTTATATTCATCTCTGTCATGTAGTTTGTTTTCTCAATGCTAATTGAATTTCTACTCTGTTCTTTTGCAGATGGCGAGAACATGTGCTTCTTCATCCATTGACTAGCAGCCCGAGCCCCCAGCAGTAGTTCCCACGAGGGGCAGAGGATGAGGCCAAGGCCGTGTTAGGGACCGAGGTAGGGGCAGAGCTCAGTCCTGAGCAGCAGCACCAGCGGCGGAGCCTCAGGTAGAGTTTGATGATAAGGTTCCGGCCTAGACAATTCCGGTGGGCCTAGCTCAAATCCCAGAGGGGTTCATTGTTGCCCCAGTACTATAGGATGCTCTGGTCCGTCTAGTGGGCCTTATGGGGAGTGTCACCTGGGTAGGCTTACTTCCTGCAGCACTAGCTATCTCTCAAGCTGGGGGAGGAGCACAGACTCCCACTACCCGCACTCCGAAGCAGATGGCTCCCCAGTTTTAGACTCTAGTAGCTCAGCCAGTTGGAGCAGTTCAGCCGCGTGTAGTAGCTCAGACCAGTGATGGAGCAGCTATGTCTGCCAATGCTTTGTGGAGATTGGACAGGTTCACCAAGCTGTTCACTACTACATTTGGTGGTACATCTTTAGAGGATCCCCAGGATTATTTAGACAGTTGTCATGAGGTTCTTCGGAACATGGGGATAGTGGAGACCAATGAGGTCAACTTTGTTACTTTTCACCTATATGGTTCTGCCAAGACTTGGTGGAGGGATTATTGTTTGGCTAGGCCAGCTGGGTCGCCTACTTTGACTTGGGATTAGTTCTCTCAGCTATTTCTGGAGAAATTTCTTCCTATCACTCAGAGGGAGGACTATCAGAGGTAGTTTGAATATCTCTAGCAGGTTTCTATGACCGTCACTCAGTATGAGACCAGATTCATTGCTTTAACCCGTCATGCTCTTATCATACTTCCTATTGAGAGAGAGAGAGAGGGCGAGGAGGTTCATTAAGGGAATCGCTCAACCGATTCAATTGCAGATGGCTAAGGAGACTAGGAGCGAGATTTCTTTTTAGGATGCGGCTAATATGGCCAGGAGAGTTAGATAGTTCTATCACAGGGTAGTGGTCAGGGGTCTGACAAGAGGCCTTGTCATTCAGGAAGGTTCAGTGGTGCCTCATCTGGAGGTAGGGATTCTTTTGGTAGGGCCCATCCCCCCAGGCTGTTTCATTCAGCACTTCAAACTTCTCATGGTGCTTTAGGTGGACCTGGTTCTCATATGCAGTATTCTGATCAGCAGTCCTATGGTGCACCATCAGCTCCTATCAAAGAACCTCATATTTGGAGCTATTCTCATGGTCAGCCGGCCCGCTAGGGTCAGTCTCATTTCCCTCAGCCGCAACAGTCAATTGGATGCTTTGAGTGCAGTGAGTATGGTCATATATGGAGGGCTTGTCCGAGATTAGTGGGTGTTCAGTCACAACAGTAGGGTTACCGTGCTATAGTTCAGGAACCAGGTGTTCCACCGCCTGCTTAGCCAGCTAGGGGTGGGGGTAGAGGTTCTAAAGGTGGAGGTAGTGGTATTAGAGGTGGAGGTCAGACCGCTAGAGGTGGAGTCCAGCCAGCAGGAGGCCGTCCCAGGGATATAACTTAGAGTGGTGGGGCCCAATCCCGATGTTATGCTCTTCCAGCCAGGCCCGAGGTCGAGGCCTCCGATGCAGTTATCACAGGTACCGTTCTGGTATATAGTAGAGATGCTTCAGTTCTATTTGATAAAGGGTCTACATACTCCTATGTGTCATCTTATTTTGCCCCGTATATGGCCATGCCTAGTGATTCTTTGAGTGGTCCTGTATATGTGTCTACACTGGTAGGTGATTCTATTATGGTAGATCATGTCCATCGTTCATATATAGTTGAGATTGGGGGTTTTGAGACCCGAGTAGATCTGTTACTTTTGGATATGGTTGGTTTTGATGACATATTGGGGATGGACTGGTTATCACCCTACCACACTATCTGGGACTGTCATGCCAAGATTGTGACCTTAGCCTTGTCAGGTCCACCTCGTTTAGAGTGGCTGGTTATTCCACCCGTAGGGTTATCTCATATATAAAGGCTCAACGTATGGTTAAAAAGGGATGTTTGGCCTATTTGGCGTATGTTCGTGATTCTAGTACCGAGGTTCCTTCTATGGATTCTGTGCATGTTGTACGTGAGTTTCTAGAGGTATTTCCTGTAGACTTGCCGGGTATGCTGCCCGATAGGGATATTGACTTTTGGATTGATTTAGCTCCGGGCACTCAGCCTATTTCTATTACACCGTATCGTATGGCCCTGCCAAAGTTGAAAGAATTGAAAGAACAGTTGCAAGACTTGCTTGATAAGGGCTTCATTAGACCTAGGTCTCGCCTTGGGGTACGCCAGTATTTTTTGTTAAGAAGAAGGATGGATCGATGAGGATGTGTATAGATTAGCAGTAGTTGAACAAGGTCACAAGCAAGAATAAGTATCCATTGCTGAGGATTGATGATTTGTTTTATTAGCTTTAGGGTGCCAAGGTGTTTTCGAAGATGGATTTGAGATCTGGCTACCATCAGTTGAGGATTAGGACGTCTGATGTCCCTAAGACAGCTTTTCGCACTCGGTACATGCATTATGAGTTCTTAGTGATGTCATTTGGGTTGACAAATGCCCCAAAAAATTTCATGGACTTGATGAACCGAGTGTTCAAGCCTTATTTAGATTCCTTCATGATTGTCTTCATTGATGATATTTTGATCTATTCTCGCAGCCGGGAGGACCACGAGCAACACCTTCGAGTCGTTCTTCAGACTCTGAGGGATAGTCAGTTGTATGCCAAGTTTTCAAAGTGTGAGTTTTGGTTGAGTTCGGTTGCATTCTTGGGTCATGTTGTATCAACAAAGGTTATTTAAGCGGATCTAAGAAGATTGCGGCAGTCAAGGACTGGCCTAGACCCACATCAGCCACAGAGATTCGGAGTTTCTTAGGTTTGGCGGGTTATTACCGTCGGTTTATAGAGGGGTTTTCATCGATTGCAGCACCATTGACCAGGTTGACCCAAAAGGGTGCCCAATTTAGGTGGTCGGATGAGTGTGAGGCGAGCTTTCAGAAGCTCAAGACAACTTTGACTATGACGCCAGTGTTGGTTTTGCCCATAGGTTCAGGGCCATATACAATATATTGTTATGCATCACGTATTGGACTTGGTGTGGTGTTCATGTAGAATGGCAAGGTTATTGCATATGCTTCGCGACAGCTGAAGATCCACGAGAAGAATTATCCAGTTCATGATTTGGAGTTAGCAGCCATTGTTTACGCGCTGAAGATTTGGAGGCATTATTTGTATGGCATGTCATGTGAGGTGTTCACGGATCACAAGAGTTTACAATACTTGTTCAAGCAGAAGAAGCTAAATTTGAGCCAGAGGAGTTGGTTGGAGCTATTGAAAGACTATGATATCACCATCTTGTATCATCTGGGAAAGGCCAATGTGGTGGCCGATGCATTGATTAGGAAGTTAGCCAGTATGGGCAGCCTTGCGTATATTCAAGTCGGTGAGAGACTGCTTGCTTTGAATGTTCATGCTTTGGCCAATTAATTCATGAGGTTGGATGTTTCTGAGCCCAACCGTGTTATAGCTTGCACAGTCGCTCGTTCTTCATTATTTGAGTGTATCCGAGATCGGTAGTATAATGATCCTCATTTGCTTGTCCTTAGAGACACAGTGCGGCACAGAGGTGCCAAGCAGGTTACAGTTGGAGATGATGGATTTCTGAGGATGCAGGGTCATATTTGTGTGCCTAATATGGATAGGCTTCGTGAGTTGGTTCTAGAGGAGGCCCATAGTTCCCGATATTCTATTCATCCGGGCGCCACTAAGATGTATCAGGATTTGCGGCAGCATTATTGGTGTAAAAGGATGAAGAAGGACATTGTTTCCTATGTAGCTTGGTGTTTGAATTGTCAGCAGGTAAAGTACGAGCATCAGAGACCTGGTAGTTTGTTTCAGAAGATTGAGACTCCTGAGTGGAAGCTGGAGCGGATCACTATGGACTTCGTTGTTGGACTCCTACTGATTCAGAGGAAGTTCGATGCTGTATGGGTTATTGTTGATAGGCTGACCAAGTCAGCGTATTTCATTCCTATGACAGTCTCCTATTCTTCCGAGAGGTTAGCTGAGATCTATATTCGGGAGATTTTTTGTCTTCATGGTGTGCCCGTGTTTATCATTTTTGACTGAGGTACACAATTTACCTCACATTTCTAGAGAGCAGTTCAGTGTGAGTTGGGCACACGGGTCGAATTTAGTATATCATATCATCCCCAGACTAACGGACAGTCCGAGCATACTATTCAGATTTTGGAGGATATGCTCCGAGCTTGTGTTATGGACTTTGGAGGTTCGTGGGATCAGTTCTTGCCTTTAGCAGAGTTTGCCTACAACAACAGCTACCAGTCGAGCATTCAGATGGCTCCCTATGAGGCATTATATGGTAGGCGGTATCGGTCGCCAGTTGGATGGTTTGAGCCGGGAGAGGCTCGGTTGTTGGGTACAGACTGAGTTCAGGATGCCTTGGACAAGGTGAAGATCATTCAGGACAGGCTTCGTACATCTCAGTCCAGGCAGAAGAGTTATGCCGACCGCAAGGTTCTTGATGTGACATTTATGGTCGGAGAGTGGGTGTTGCTCTGGGTGTCGCCCATGAAGGGCGTGATGAGATTTGGGAAGAAGGGCAAGCTAAGACCTAGGTTCATTGGTCCTTTTGAGATTCTTGATCGAGTGAGAGAGGTGGCTTACAGATGTAATGACCCGACCGGTTATTTTGAGCTTTTGCACTTCGCTCGTCAGTTCTCGGGTATGACTAGCCCCGTGTAATGTATTATGACTTATGTAAATCGTTGGTTTTGGTTTTCAGGATAACTGGAATGAATTTTTGAGAAACTATCCTAGTTTGAAGTTTAAAATTCGAAAGGTTTGACCAAGATTTGAATTGTTAGTGTATGATCTCGGATTGGAATTTTTATGATTTGGTTAGCTTTATTAGGTGATTTGGGACTTAGGAGCGTGATCGGAATGCAAAAATGGAGGTCCGTGAAAGGTTTAGGCTTGAATTAGCGAAATTGGGATTTTGGCGTTCTCCGGTTGATAGGTGAGATTTTGATATAGGGGTTGGAATGGAATTCCGGAAGTTGGAGTAGGTCCGTGGTGGCATTTGTGACGTGTATGCAATATTTTAGATCATTCAGATGTGGTTTGATGGACTTTTTGATCGAAAGCATAATTTGAAAGATTTTAGAATCTTAGGCTTGATTTCGATGTGATTTGATTTTGTTTGAGGTGTTTTGAAGATTGGTACAAGTTTAAGTAGTGGTATATGATGTATTTGTGCTTTTGGTTGAGGTCCCGGGGGCCTCAGGATGATTTCGGATGGTTGTCGGAAAGTTTGGAGTTTGAGTTGTACTGCAGATTTTTGCTGTTCCTGTCATTTCCGCACCTGCGGATTGGGGACCGCTTGTGTGAGGTCCGCAGAAGCGGTTATTGAGCGCAGATGCACAGAAGTGGTCGCAAGTGCGGTTTGGTCCCCGCATCTGCGATGACCGCAGGTGCGGTCATGCAACCGCAGAAGCAGAAATTGCCTATTAATGAAATTCTACAGAAGCGGAGGATTTTGTGCAGATGCGGCCCTGCAAATGCGATAGTGTGACCGCAGATGCTGTTTTGCTGGGTCAGAACATATAAATTTCACCCTTCGCGATTTTGAGTGGGTTTTCACCATATTTCATTCGGGAGAAAGCTTTGGAGAGCTAATTGAAGAGGAAATTCAAGAGGATTTCGTGAAGGAAAGATTTTTGGACCCTAAACTTGTTTCTATGATGAATTTTAACATTGTAAGCTTGAAATCCATGGAAAATCAGTAGCAAAAATTGGTAATTAGGGCTTGTGATTTAAGAGACCTTTGAGTGGGGATTTGAGGGGCCATTTGAAGTCCGATTTTGATGTTCTTGATATGTATAGACTCGTGGGAGGATGTGGATTCTATTGATGTTAATTTTGCCGGATTCCAAGACGTGGACCCGGGGGCTAGATTTGAGCAATTTCGGGATTTTTGATGTAAATTGGATATTTTCGAGTGGGCTTTGTTCCCTTAGCATATTTTAATGGTTATGTACTAATTGTGGCTAGATTTGGAGCATCCGAAGGTCGATTCGTGAGGGCAAAGGCATTGCGGGCTAGAGTTTGGACCGGATCGAGGTGAGTAATGATTGTAAATGTTGTCCTGAGGGTATGAAACTCTGGATTGCACATCGTTGTGCTATATTGAGGTGACACACACGCTAGATGAAGAACGTGGGGTCGTGCACTGTTGGGAATTGTGACTTAGTCCATCTCGAATAGCTGTTTTACTGCGTATTTGATTGAAACTATTTGCTATCATCATGTTTGGGCTGAATGCCATATTTGGGCCTTGTGCCAACTATTTGAACCCTTAGGGGATTTTTACTGATATTTCTTTACTATTTTGACTTTATACTTGAACTCAGTCATGCTATATATCTACTATTTTCATAACTCAGCCATGTTTACTCTCCTTTAGCACTTAAATGATATTTTAAATGATATTTTGGGCTGAGCACCATGTTTTACTGTTGCCCGAGTGGCTTGTGAGATTCTGACTAAGTAAGGCCGAGGGCCTATGTTGTGAGGAAACACTGATTATGATTATGAGCCCGAGGGCCTGAGATTTGTACGCCATGAGGTGGCTTGTCGATATGAGGCTGAGAGCCTATGTGATTGTGCCACGAGATGACTTGATATTGCGCTTGGGCCGTAAGGGGCCCCTCCAAGAGTCTGCACACCCGTATTAAGCGCGGGTACCCATTGTGATATGAGATATAGCCCGAGCGGCTGGTATTGTTCCATGTATTTTTCGAGGGGCTGTTTCTGTTGGTTTTGTGCTCGAGGGGCTAATTCTATTGATATTGAGCCCGAGGGGTTTTTTCTTTATGCGTTTATCTTTTCTAGTTGCCTGTCATTTACTTGCTTAACTATTAAAAAGGCATTTTAAAGAAGCTTAAATTGAACTAAGGTGACGTTACATGTTTTCACGGTTTCATTGTTTTTACTAGCTTAATACTGCTTCTTTATGGCGTGTTGACGTGCCTTACGTGATTTCTTATTGCTCAATCTTCATTTATTATTGTTACTCATTGAGTCAGAGTATTCACATTACTCCCTGCACCTTGTGTGCAGATTCAGGTACTTTTGAACCCGGTAGCGGGTATTGGTTGCTCAGAGGCAGAGTCATCGGAGTTTAGCAAGGTAGCTACCCGGCGTTCGCAGCACTGCTTTTCTCCCTCTTGATTTCATTAGACTATATTTAGTATATCTTCAGACATTCTGTTGTATTTAGACCTTAGTAGATGCTCGTGACTTGTGACACCCCGATGTCGGGTTGTATCTATTTCTGCACTTGTTCTATTTCGCTACATTTATATTTGTTGGGGATTTATTCTTATAAATGACTTAAATTGACTTATTAAATTGTTAAAGATGAATTTGGGAGTTGTGTCAGCTGGCCTTGTCTTCAGGATAGGGGCCATCATGACCGGGTCCGGTTTGGGGTCGTGACAAGTTGGTATTAGAGCCTAGGTTACATAGGTCTCACGATTCATGAGCAGGTTTAGTAGAGTCTCGTGGATCGGTATCGAGACGTCTGTACTTATCCTCTGGAGGCTGCAGAACCTTTAGGAAAAACATCACATTCTTGAATTGTTATCGTGCGTCATGATTCAGCTTGAAATATAACTCTTTGAATCCCTTCGTATGCGCACATGAGCGCTTAGTATCAGATGTGCATCTATGGCTTGTGATTCCCTGATCGAGGGGCGAGATGTTATCTCTGTGTGTTGATGATGGGCCAGTCTGGAGGACTTGAGGCCGGGTCTTTGCCTATGGCTGGAGCACTGATGCGTTGATTGTGTAAGCACGTGCTTTTGGATTTGTATCGCCGATAGTGTCCTTATTAGTGTGAGTGACGACTAGAAAGTTGTGTGCTGAGCATGATGTAACTGCGAGATGTATTCATATGATTTGGAAGCGACAAGAAGGGTCTGCTGGAGGATAGAAGAACTATTGGGTGCTTGATTTCCATCTTGAATTGAGGTATAGCCCCGAGTTATGGGTGTGTGAAGAATCTTTTCATGTTTTCAAGTTGGGGGAGTGAAGTGTATTTCACGTTGTGTTATGAGTTCAGACTCAGGAAGATCAAGTGACTGCGTAGTGTCTATGGTGGTGGAAGGGTATAAAAAGATGTTAGTTGAGGCGAAGCAGGTGGGTTATCCCCTGCGGATTGTTCTGAAGTTTGCGTAATCCTTTATGTCGTTTGTTGGAAGATCTCTGTCACCAGGGAAATATATGTGTTGCAATTTGAATTTGAGTCACCTAAGAGAGTGGGTTTAACTATTACGAGAGTGAATGCGAGAGTAATAGAAGGTTAAAGTACTAGATGGTCCGTTTTTCACGAGCTTATGAAGGATTGAGTTTAATCTCACCAGGGTATTATGGTAGCAATAGAGTATATGCATAATGAGTTATTGTGTGTGTTTTGATCTATGGATTTGAGCCAAGTGGAGGAGTCGGCTATTGATTAGTTGATTGCACAATTATATGCTATGTTGGTTCCAGTTTGAGGCGTGCTGGTGAATCAGTTATGGCTTATGGAGATTGAGACCGAGGATGGCTCGAGTAAAGGAAAATTTTGACAAAGGTTATGTTATGCTTCATAGGTGTATGAGAATCATGGAGTGCCTTGAGTTGTTATTGGTAAAGGATGCTCGGTGCATAGAGTAGGAAATTGCTTGGTTTTGGGTGAGGTTACATCCTGCGGTGTCGGAGTGCTAATGAGGCACAGGTTGTTCGGTTCATTTGATCGGTCTATTGAGGTTTGAGTAGAGTGGATGACTCTAGAGAATGGTTCTAATGTGTTCAAGATTTACATGTAATAATTGGAGATTTTCAAGTTGAACTTTTGGCTAGAAACTGAGGTTTGCATTTGGAGGGTGTCAAGACTTGTGGTATTTCGATATCAATTAGGGAATTTTATATACATTAGCATCAGGAAGGTGAAGGTAATAGATTTAGATTCGCAGGAAGTCTCTTCAGAGTAAAGTATTTCTAATGTGGTGCTTTAGGGGATATTTAAGAGAGTATTCAACAAGTTATGAGCCTTAGACGGTGCGATTTTATGCTTGGGTATCGTGTGGTGAGTCTGGGTTGAGGAATTGTGGTGTTATAGCAAGAAGGCGTATCAAGTTGAAGGTAAATCAGAAGGGAACTTGGATAGATGGGAGAGCTTAGTAGTAGACCGGATCGGTATGGTAAGGATATGATTAGTTCCTTGGGTGTATACGGGGTAATGAGTTTCTACAGGTGTTTCGTGGCAATGCTCTTGGGTTTTAGTGGCCCGCGTAGCTTGGTTGAGTTAGAAGGATTTAGTCCTGACAGGTTTGGTTCTGTGCAAAAGGGAGTCGGAGAGTTCTTGATGATTTCTACCACGGTTTGGAGGTGTATATTTTCTACTAGCATGAGGAGCATGGGATGTATAATGATTTTCTTCCAAATGGGCTCAATAGAAAGTCCTTGGTTAGTTGAGTACATAGTTTCTTGTGGCTCGGAAGGGGTACAAAGTTCTCATGTTATCCTAGGATGGTATGGTATATGTGGTATGTTGTGGAGGATTAAGATTTGCGTGTGTAAGGTTACGGTTCAGTTCTGAAAGGAAGGTCAAAAAAAAAAATTTCTTAGGCAGCACGGGCAGTTTCAGATGATTAAGTAAATGGTATTACTAATTGGTGTGACTTGATGGGGGTATACATTTCAGAAAAAAGGCAATGTGATTGAGATTGATGATACTTCATTAGTATTGCGGCACTCTCTTGTTGGATTGATTGCTGATATTTGAGTTTGCTTGGTGGTATAGAAGAATTATAGGAGTACCTCTTATGGATGTTTGGGTATTAGAGGTTTGTTGCATATTCAGGTAGAGTTGGGATCAGATATGGTGATCAGTGTGCTATATGGATTTGGAGACTGGGAGTTCTCATAGACAGGTTAGGTTGTGGTTGTGAACTGCGTACATCGGTCTTGTGTGGTAACTAAACTATTGGGAGGTTTAGAGGCTCGAGTGGATCCTTGTTGCTTGGTATGTTAGGTTTTGGATGTGATATTGGGTATAGACTGGTTGTCTCCGTGTCGTGTTATTCTGGACTATTGCATTAAGGCGACGATGTTGGCTATGCCGGGAATGCCACAGATTGAGTGGTGAGGTTCAACGGATTATGTTCTTAGTAGAATGGTTTTATATTTCGAAGACCCAGCAGATGGCTGGGAAGGATTGTCTTTCTTATTTGGGATTTCGTGATGGATGCCAGTGCAGAGACTCCTACCATTGATTCAGTTTCGGTGGTGAGGGACTTTTCGGATGTGTTTCTTATAGCCGGGCATGTTGTCGGGCAAGGTTGTTGATTTCGATATTGATTTGATGCCGGGCACCGTATCGTATAGCACTGGCAGAGTTAAAGGAGCAACTTCAGGGTTTCCTTGATAAGGGGTTCATTGGCAGGCCAATGTGGATGTGTGTTCTAACTTGAGTCGGCTTGGTTGGCTCCGAGCTGTATTGCTGAGGGATGTGTTGATTCGATTGTTATTGAGCCTATTAATAATTTGGGGAGATCTATGAGTTACCTTTCCGTGTTGCGAGGCATTGGGATTTGTTGGTTATAGGCACATGTGGTGCGGTGTTATCGGGGTCTCTCAGTGGGATTCGAGCGGGAGGAGTATTGGATATTGCTCGACGGATGGCACGTCAGTTGTGTCTTTTCGGGTTGTGTGATGTTATGTCAATTGTTTCACCGTGGTTATGATGAATTTCCTTGGTTATAGACATCAAATTGCGCGTCGTTGTTGATTTTGAGCATAGTGACTTGAGGTGTTTCATGTGGACCAGTGTTTGGATAAGGTCACATATTAGAGCGAAGCTATGTGGAAGTATGATCCTGCGGGTTAGATTCATGTGTTTTGTTTTTATTATGTATGACGAGTTCTCAGCATTGTGTGAGGTAGTACTAGTGAGCTTGCGGTACATCTCTCTCATTTGAGTCATTCTTCATGATTTGAGTACGTTCGGATTGTTTCTTATCGGTGTGCGGATTGCACGAGTTGTGGCTTTAGATGGTATTGATGTGTCATGTCACCAGAGTAGTTGTGTTGGATTAGATGTGATCGTTGGGATCTAGAATAAATACAAACAGATTCGGTTTCAGCATGTTGGAAGGATAAAATCGAGGTTCGGCTCAGAAATTTGCTATGGTCTTTGCCAAAGGAGAAGTGGCTTCATGAATGGTTGATCTGAGAAATAGTTATGGCTTACTGCATGTTTCGTTTATCATTAGCAGTATATGAAAGTATTGGAATGAGACTCTAGTTGATAAGTGGTTTTCTATCTGTATTTGGTTGTTGTGTGCAGCTGCTGTGATTAGAAGTTATCGCTACAAGTTTTTGAGTTATGTGGTATAGCATGTAATTGCACTTGAGGTTGCAGGTATGGGTTATTACAGCTTGTTCGGGATTATTCAGAGTATATATGTGATATTTTGATCTTGTGGATGATTTTAGGAGTGGAAATGTGGTTCTAAGGTTTATGGGCTAGGTTGGATTGTGAAATTTCAGTTGCATGGTGTTATCGGGCCTATATGAGATAGGGTGACGTGGGATCACCCCTAGGTATGTGCATGGTAAGGTTATTCAGTGATTGGTTGGCCTTTGGAACAACTACGAACACGTTTTTCACGTTCGAGGACGAACGTATGTTTAAGTGGGGGAGGATGTAACGATCCGACCGGTCGTTTTGAGCTTTTGCACTTCGCTCGTCAGCATGACTATCTCCGTGTGATGTATTATGACTTATGTAAATTGTTGGTTTTGGTTTTCAGGATAACCGGAGTGAATTTTTGAGAATCTGTCTCAGTTTGAAGTTTAAAATTTGAAAGGTTTGACCAAGATTTGACTGGTTAGTATATGATCTCGGATTAGAATTTTTATGATTTGGTTAGCTCCATTAGGTGATTTGGGACTTAGGAGCATGATCGGAATGCATTTTGGAGGTCCGTGGAAGGTTTAGGATTGAATTGGCGAAATTGAGATTTTGGCGTTCTTCGGTTGATAGGTGAGATTTTGATATAGAGGTCGGAATGGAATTTCGGAAGTTGGAGTAGGTCCGTGGTGGCATTTGTGATGTGTGTGCAAAATTTCAAATCATTCGAACGTAGTTTGATGGACTTTTTGATCAAAAGCATAATTCGGAAGATTTTGGAAACTTAGGCTTGATTTCAATGTGATTTAATTGATTCGATGTTGTTTGAGGTGTTTTGAATATTGGTACAAGTTTGAGTAGTGGTATATGATGTATTTGTACTTTTGGTTAAGGTCCCGGGGGCCTCGGGGTGATTTCGGATGGTTGTCGGAAAGTTTGGAGTTTGAGTTGTGCTGCAAATTTTTGCTGTTCCTGTCATTTCCACACCTGCGGATAGGGGACCGCAGGTGCGAGATCTGCATAAGTGGTTATTTAGCGCAGGTGCGCAAAAGTGGTCGCAGGTGCGGTTTGGTCCCCGCATCTGCGATGACCGCAGGTGCGGTCAGGCAACCGCAGAAGCGAAAATTGCCTATTAATGAAATTCCACAAAAGTGGAGGATTTTGCGTAGATGCGATCCCGCAGATGCGATAGTGTGACCGCAAATGCGGTTTTGCTGGGTCAGAACATATAAATTTTACCCTTCACGATTTTGAGTGGGTTTTCACCATATTTCATTTGGGAGAATGCTTTGGAGAGATAATTGAATAGGGAACTCAAGAGGATTTCGTGGAGGAAAGATTTTTGGACCCTAAACTTGTTTCTATGATGAATTTTAACATTATAAGCTTGAAATCCACGGAAAATCAGTAGAAAAAATGGGTAATTAGGGCTTGAGATTTAAGAGACCTTTGAGTGGGGATTTGAGGGGCCATTTGAAGTCCGATTTTGATGTTCTTGATATGTATAGACTCGTGGGAGGATGATGATTCTATTAATGTTAATTTTATCGGATTCCGAGACGTGGGCCTGGGGGCGAGTTTGAGCAATTTCGGGATTTTTGATGTAAATTGGATATTTTCGAGTGGGCTTTGTTCCCTTAGCATATTTTAATGGTTATGTACTGATTGTGGCTAGATTTGGAGCATCCGGAGATCGATTCGTGAGGGCAAAGTCATTACGGGCTAGAGTTTGGATCGGATCGAGGTGAGTAATGATTGTAAATGTTATCCCGAGGGTATAAAACCCCGGATTGCACATCGTTGTGCTATATTGAGGTGACACACACGCTAGATGATGAGCGCGGGGTCGTGCACTATTGGAAATTGTGACTTAGTCCATCCTGAATGGCTGTTTTACCGCGTATTTGATTGAAACTATTTGCTATCATCATGTTTGGGCTGAATGCTATATTTGGGCCTTGTGCCAACTATTTGAACCCTTAGGGGATTTTTACTGATATTTCCTCACTGTTTTGAATTTATACTTGAACTCAGTCATGCTATATATCTACTGTTTTCATAACTTAGCCTATGTGATTATGCCACGAGATGGCTTGATATCGTGCTTGGGCCGTAAGGGGCCCCTCCAGGAGTCTGCACACCCCCAGTGAGTGCGGGTACCTATTGTGATATGAGATATAGCCCGAGGGGCTGGTATTGTTCCATGTGTTTGTCAATGGGCTGATTCTGTTGGTATTGTGCCCGATGGGCTGATTGTGTTGATATTGAGCCCGAGGGGCGGTTTCTTTACGTGTTTATCTTTTTTAGTTGCCTGTCATTTACTTGCTTAACTGTTAAAAAAGCATTTTAAAGAAGTTTAAATTTAACTAAGGTGACGTTACATGTTTTCATGGTTTCATTGTTTTTACTGGCTTAATACTGCTTCTTTATGGCCTGTTGATGTGCCTTACATGATTTCTTATTGCTCAGTCTTCATTTATTATTATTACTCATTGAGTCGGAGTACTCACATTAATCCCTGCACCTTGTGTGCAAATTCAAGTACTTCTGAACCCGGTAGCGGGTGTTGGTTGCTTAGAGGCAGAGTCATCGGAGTTTAGCAAGGTAGCTGCCCGGCGTTCGCAACACTGCTTTTCTCCCTCTTGATTTCATTAGACTATATTTAGTATATCTTCAAACATTCCGTTGTATTTAGACCTTAGTAGATGCTCATGACTTGTGACACCCCGATGTCGGGTTGTATCTACATCTGCACTTGTTCTATTTCGCTAAATTTATACTTCTTGGGGATTTATTCTTATAAATGACTTAAATTGACTTATTAAATTGTTAAAGATGAATTTGGGAGTTGTGTCGGCTGGCCTTGTCTTCACGAGAGGCGCCATCACTACCTGGTATGGTTTGGGGTCGTGACAACAGACCTTCGTTGCCCCCGAGTTTATCAGTTGTGCACCCAATGTTTCATGTGTCCATGCTTCAGAAGTATCACGACGATCCATCCCACGTGTTAGACTTCTGCACTGTCCAGTTGGACAAGGATCTAACCTATGAGGAGGAGCCGGTGGCCATTCTGAACTGGCAGCTTCGTCAGTTGAGATCGAAGAGCTACCCTTCTGTTCGTGTTCAGTGGAGAGGTCAGCCTGCCGAGGCAGCAACCTAGGAGTCTGAGTCCGATATGCGAAGCCGATATCCCCATCTTTTCCCCGACTCTGGTACTTCTTTTCTATGTCTGTTCGAGGACGAACACTTGTTTTAGCTTGATTTACAAGTGAATTCTATGCTTCGAGGCCTTAAAAGCCTCCCTTTTATCTCACCTTGATTTGCGTCCGCGGGCCGGGCATATATCCGGAACGCTTTTATGTGAAAATTTGATAAAAATGCTAATTTGGCCTTTAAAATTGAATTTAAGTTGACTTCGGTCAATATTTTGGGTAAATGGACCCCGACCCATAATTTGACAGTCCCGGAGGGTTCGTAGAAAAATATAGGACTTAGGCATTTGCCCGGAATTGAATTCCGAGGTCCCAATCCAGAGAAATGAATTTTTGAAGAAAATTGTTTAATTGAAATTATAAGAGTTTTTGGAAATCTAAATGTGTTTGAATTTGATGGTATCGGGCCCGTATTTTGGTTCTGGAGCCCAGTACAGGTCTTATATAGTATTTAAGTCGATCCTGTAAAATTTGGTAAGAAACGGACTATTTTGGTTCCGGAGCCCAGTACAGGTCTTATATAGTATTTAAGTCGATCCTGTAAAATTTGGTAAAAAACGGACTTGATATGACGTGAATCGGAACCTCAGTTGTTAAAATTTGAACTTAAGAGTTCTTGAGATTCTTCTTTGATTTTGAGGCTAAATTTGTTGTTAAAGGTGTTAATTTGGCGATTTGATCATACGAGTAAGTCCATATAATGTTTTTGAGTTAGTGTGCATGTTTGATTTGGAGCCCCGAGGGCTCGAGTGAGTTTTGGATAGGCCACGGGATGTTTTTACACTTAGGAAAAATTGCAGGTTTGTTGTTTCTGGTGTGCTGGTATTTTGTTCTTCGCGTTCTCAAAGGGACTCTTGCGAACGTGAAGGGTAAGTTAGTCTAAAGGAAAATTCCTTCTATGCGAATGTGAAATACAGGTCGCGAACGTGAAGCCTTGGGAGTGTTACCCTTCGCGAACGTGGACCTGCTATTGTGAACGCGAAGGCCTTTTGGCCGAGGACTGGGGGAAGGGATTTTGTTCTACGCAAACGCGGCCACTTGACCGCGAACGCAAAGGCCATCTAGGCCTGACGCATCGCGAACGCGATGAAGGCCGCCCAGTCATTTTAAAACAGATTTCAAAATGGACAGAACTCATTTTCTCCATATTTTCGAACTCCCAAGGCCTAGAGGAGATTTTCTTCACACAAGTTCATCTCCAAAGTGTTGGTAATCAATTCTAAATTTTACTCTTTGAATTACCCAATGTTTTTCATCACTTTTTAATCAAAAATCAAGAGTTTTCATGGTAGAAATTAGGAATTTGGGTAGAGTTAGGGCTTTTTGAATAATTAGAATTTAGACCTCATTTTGGGGTCGGATTTCGAAACTAATTGCATATTTGGGCTCGTGGGTGAATAGGTGATCGGATTTTGGTCCGAACCTCGAGTTTTGACCAAGTGGGCCCAGGGTCGATTTTTGACTTTTTTGGAAGAATGATAGAAAACCTATAATTTAGCATTGGAGTTGAATTCTTTAGCATTTATTGATGTTGTTAAACTAATTTGGGCTAGATACGAGTAAATTGGAGACAAATTTTAAAGGAAAAGCGGTGTTTGAGGCTTGAGTTGGCTGTGGAAGTTCGAGGTAAGTGTTTGGTCTAACCTTAGCTTGAGAGAATAGGTATTGTGCTTTATTTGCTATGTGCTAGTATATTGTACGACGTATAGGTGCGGGACGAGTACCTTTATGTCGTTGTCAAGCATGCCCGTGAGTCCTAAATTATAATCGTTGTATTCTTAATAAGTACTACAAATGCCTAAGTTGTTGATTCTCCGTGTTGGGCAAGAATTATGATTATTCTCGTAGTATTTGTTTATTGTTGAGTATTGGTTCCTGTTGAAGTTTCATTTGCGAAGTTAAATATTGGTACAAGTTTGGTTATAACTGATTCCCTTGCCGGGACGTATTTAATTCTTACTGTTGGATCCCTTGCCGGGATGTGTTTATTCTCATTGTTGATTCCCTTGCCGGGATATTGTTGTTCCTTATTGTTCCCTTGCCGGGATTCTTTTGTGATTGGTAATTGTATATTGGGATCGGGTTGCACACTGCAACAATATTATATGGGATTGGGTTGCACGCCGCAACAGTGATATATGATTGGATCGGGTTGCACGCCGCAACAGTGATATATGATTGGATCGGGTTGCACGCCGCAACAACGATATATGATCTGGATCGTGTTGCACGCCGCAACAATGTTATATGATTTGGATCGGGTTGCGTGCCGCAACAATAAATAATAAAAGTGGATATTGATTTGTTATTGTTTCCTTATTCTTACTGATACGAACTTTAAAACGTTCTTTATGTTTTTCTCCTGAGTTACTGTTGGTACTTGATATTTCCCCGCAGCTTGTTTCCCCTTCCCATCTTTAACTTCTAGTTCCTGTTATTATTACTTGTCATATATGCTTTAACTGCACAGGTTTAGTTGGTAGTCTTGTCCTAGCCTCGTCACTACTTCGCTGAGGTTAGGCTCGACACTTACCAGCATATGGGGTCGGTTGTGCTGATACTACACTCTGTACTGTGTGCAAATCTCGGTACCGGAGCTTTTGGACCTTAGAGTGGTTGCTGCCTTCAGTCCAACGGAGACTCGAGGTAGCCCTGCAGACGTCCGCAGGCCTTGGCGTCCCCTTCTATCCTTATATACTGTTTTCATTTACTTTAGAGACAGATTGTATCTTTCTTTCCAGACAACTGTTTGTAGTATTCGTAGATGGTCCGTGATATTGTGACACCAGTTCTGGGTAGAGATGTATTTTGAATGTTCCGTACTAGTATTTGGCTAAATTATCCGATTTCGTCTTCCGCATTTTTTTAATTATTTTTATTCCACTGTTGATTCCATGTTAATTTGAAATTGTCAAAAGGTTAAGAAAAAAGATAATAAAATCTATAACGCTCAGCTTGCCTAGCTTTCACGAGTAGGCGTCATCACGGCTCCCAAGGGTGGGAAGTCCAGGTCGTGACAAATAACAACGTCATGCATTCATGTACCACAAGAGATAAAATGTTTATCAAGCTCAATAACTCAAGAGATATTCGAAAAATAAAACCAAAAATTAATCACTTATTTTGCCCAGAAATCGGAGTTGAATTCCTTCCAACAAAAAGTACATATATTGCATCCTTTAAATTAATGTCTTATCACTAAAAGAAAATTTTAACAAGTAATACGACAAATTGCATAAAGTCATTGTGGAGTTGAGATAAAAACATTAAATAGATCATAATAAGTCAGAACATTGAATAGTAAAATTCAGACTGCATTTAATATTAATATACATACATGCATCTCGAATAATAAATTTTGATGGGAAAAGAATCATTCATGCAAAGTATATTATATAATGCAAGAATTATACAATCCAAAAATAAATAGAACCAACTCAGATGGAGAGTATACTATTATTTTCAGTCAATTGCATATAACTTTTAATACGAAAATTTTAAACACACTACACATATATGTCATGCATCTTGAATATCAATTTCGATGTGAAAAGAACTCATGCAACACACATATGTAATGCAAGATTATTCACTCCAATAA
Organism: Nicotiana sylvestris; assembly: GCF_000393655.2. Taxonomy (NCBI): domain Eukaryota; kingdom Viridiplantae; phylum Streptophyta; class Magnoliopsida; order Solanales; family Solanaceae; genus Nicotiana; species Nicotiana sylvestris. Next base: position 99,459,115 of record NC_091058.1, read on the forward strand.
TTAAAACAGACCCAAAATAAATGGAGAGTATACTGTTAATTTAAATCAAGTGAACATCATTTTTAAGAGCTCTAGTTCCATTGATCCAACATGTATACTCAAATGGAGAGTAAGTATATGATATCAATTACTAGTATTTCACCTAGTGAGCTTACAATAAATTTATCCGATATGGAGGAAGACCTAAAGTCAATGCGTAAATTTATTACTCACTTGAAATTAATACCACTTAATCATGATTGTATTTTAGTTACAAAATTAATTCAACACTTAAACTTAGATAGAGAGCTAATACAGGTTATCAATAACTAGTAACTATATCTAGTGAGTTCATAATAAATTTATCCGATATGGAGGAAGACCTAATGTCTACGCGTAAATTTATTATCTCACTATAAATAAAAAATGGAGACCACATGAGTTAATTCCTATCACCACTTTATCACATCCACGAACTTTTCTCTAAGGATTAATTTCCATAATTTAAAAAAATGCTCAATACCCCATTTAAACAGTCTTAAAACACTACAATTAACATTTTTATCGCATAGCAGTGAGTATTGTTCACTAGACTATTTCTGATAAAACTACCAAATTTCATATCAATCGGAGATCGTTAAAATCACAATCTCCAAAAATTATGACCAAATTTGAAAAATTACCATTTTAAGCATTTTTTAAGAATTTAAAATATGACCTATATTTTTTTATCATATACCAATTCATGTCAAATCAACATGTGTTATCATGTTCGAAATTAGACATAAATAAAATGATAGAAAGAATGACTTTTCGTATGTAAATTACGTTTTAATCCGCCAAACCTCCAAAAAACTCATCTAAACGATCCTAAATCATCAAAATACGATGTGATTCACTGCATATCAGTGAGTTCTTCTTAAATGATTGTTTTTGATGATACTAGTGAAATTCAGGTCATTCGGAGATCGTGAAATTCACGATCGCCAAAACTAGACCAAATTTGGATAAATTATTTTTGGCATATTAAGGATTAAATCCATGTGATTTGCATTCTTTGCTATATATCATACTAAGTTAAATCATCATGTTTCAGATTTAACACAAATATAGCCGATATATAAAGAATATTTTTATTTATTTATAACAAATTCAATTTAATAAACTGTTTGAAAACCCATCAAAACGACCTCAAAATACCAAAAACTAGCATGATTCACTGCATAGCAGTGAGTTTTCCTCACTAGATCATTTTCGATGAACCTACCAAGTTTCGGGTCAATTCGAGTTCATCAAATTCATGACCACCAGCCTGTAACCAAACTCGGAGAATAACTGTTTTAAGAAGTGTAACGACCCGACTGGTCATTTTAAGCATTTGTACTTTGCTTGGTAGTTTAGGGGCACAAGTAGCTCCATATGATTTATTAGGAATTATGTGCAAAATTTGGATTCATTCCGAGTTGATTTTATATGTTTTGGCGTGACTATTTGGAAGTCGAAAGTTTGAAAGTTCATTAAGTTTGATTTGAGGTGCATTTCGTCGTTTCGATATTGTTATGTGTGTTTTGAGGCCTCGAGTAGGACCATATTATGATATGGAACTTTTTGGTATGTTTAGATAGGGTCCCAAGGAGCCCAGGTAAGTTTCAGATAGGTTTGGATTGTGTTGTGCTCGCTTTTCTTATGTTTCGATGTCGTTTCTTCAAGCATAAATGGTACCACATTGAACCTCTAATTTCTGTTTTTACTGAAACATTAGATTCGTATCGTAATTACGGAGCCATAGCAAAAAAAAATCATCAAATTTGGACATCGTATGATGATTTTATGGTCATTTTACTAAGAATTGGGTTGTCAGATTTTTAGGATTAATTACAAAATTGCCACTGCTGTGTATTTAAAAATCTACACTATTTTTAAATATTGAAACCAACATATCTCCTTCAATATAAGGTCAAATAGAGTGATTCAAGATTCTAACTTGACTAGAATTTCACAAGGAATTCATTGGAGGTATCAAAAGTGATTTTCGAGATTTGTTGGTACATGAAACGAGGCAGAACAGTGTGAAATGATGGTTTTGTGCATTTAACATATTTTGAGTTGGGGAGCTCAGAATTGAGATATTTTTCGAGGCGTTTTTCAGTATATGAATTGGGATAAGTGTTCTCTACTCGGTTTTGGTTATATTTCATGAATCTATCTTCGATTTTAGCTTTTGGTTGATAAAAATTTTAAAGATGAAATTGGGGGTTTTGGCCTAAAGTTTCATAATATGAATTTTTGAGTTTTGAACACCGATTCGGAGTCGAATTTAAGTGAAACTAGCATGGTTGAACTCATAATTGAATGAGTTAACGGATTTTGTGAGTTTTGTCGGGTTCCTAGGTGCGGGCCCAGGTTGGGCTTTTGGCCGATTTTGGGGTTTTGATTAAAGATTCGACCTTTTTCGTTTGGGATTGGTTCCTTTAGCAGTGTTTGATGTATTTGAGTTGTTTTTTGTTAGTTTCAAGCCTTTCGAAGGTCGGAACGCGTGAGATGGTATTTTTGGATCATCGCTTGGCCTGCTCGGCATTGGTATTGGCTTGTTCGAGGTAAGTAACTCTTCTAAACTTAGTGCTGAGAGTATAAAACCCCACAATACATGTTATGTGATTGGTATTGAGGTGACGCACATTCTAGGTGACGGGAGTGTGGGCGTGCACCCTATGAATTGAGACTCTGTATAGTGGCCCTATTTTGTTGATATTTATGTTTTTACCATGTGATAAAGTAATTGAGCTGTCAATCATGCTAAACATCATGTTTAGACTTCATGCTGATATTGTTTGTACTCATAGTGGTTATTTCTGGTTGTCATCTCACTAATTTCCATTGCTGTTTTTGTACTCAGTCACATTCATACATTCATATCATATCTCAGTCTTAGTTGTTGTTATTGATACATCATATCATTGTTGTCGGGCTAGATTTATGACATTGTGTGCCAGTGAGTGAGACTAGAGAGATTGATGACTGAGTGATGTTGAGGGCTTGAGTGAGAGTGACATTTTTTTCGATCGGATTGCACGCCACAACATATTATATCTATTATAATTTATGGGATCGGGCTGCACGCCGCAGCGATATATTGATCATATTTATGTATATGGATTTGGCTGCATGCCGCATCGATATATTGATTATATATGTATATGGATCGGGCTGTACACCGCAACAATATATGGATCAGGTTGCACGCCACATAGATATAGCGCTTGGGCTGAAGGAGCCCCTCCGGAGTCTGTACACCCCTAGTGAGCGCAGTTGACTATATATATATATATAGATCGGGATACACGTCGCAACAATTATTACACAATGTTGAGTGATTTAGTGTGCTGCGTATTAAGCTTAGTAAGATAGGATGCGATTGGCTACTCTGAGAGTGTGAGTACATGTATCATCTCTAAAATATATGGCATCTACATGCATACATGATATACAGGCATAGAGATGCATTTTCCTCATGCTAGATAGTATCACGTCATTCATTACTTATTATACACATTGATATATGGGTATGGAGAGGTACTTTATACTTGTTATTTGAAAAAAAATGAGATATTTTATTTATTGTGGAAAGGATATTTGGAAAGATTACAGTTTTCAAACTTACTCGTACTTTTGGCATTTTCGGTAATAGATCTGGGATTTTCTTTCACAGAGATATTTGAAAAGCATGACCACTTTCTGGAATTTTGAACGATCTGAGTATTTATTTTTGAGATATCTTTTTTTTACTTGTACTATGTTATTATGAATTGTTGTGGAAATATTGGCATTTCACAAGATCCTATGTTAGCTCGTCACTGCTTTCAACCTAAGGTTAGGTCTGTTACTTACTCAGTACATGGGGTCGGTTGTGGTGATACTACACTTCTGCACATTGCTTGCAGATGTCGGTTGCTGTTGTTGTTGTACTCGATAGTTGCGGGACTTGAAGATGTACATGCGTCCCTGTTGTAGTTGCCTCCTATGTTCGGGGTAGCCGTAGCTTATAAAACTCTGTTTATGTACTTTTCAAACAGACTGTGTATTTGTTTCATTGTTGCTTTGTAAACTCTATTCGTAGAAGCTCTTGATTTGTACTACAAGTCCTTGGAAAATGTATAAAATTCCGTAAATTACTTTCATTAATTGTCTTATTAATATAATTGAAATTGGATAATTAATAGTTGGCTTACCTAGTGGGTTGGGTTAGGTGCCATCATGACAAGTGGATTTTGGGTCGTGACAAGTTGGTATCAGAGCCCTAGGTTCATAGGTTCTACAAGTCATGAGCAAGTGTCTAGTAGAGTCTTGCGGATCGGTATGATGACGTCCATATCTATTTTCGAGAGGCTACATGACATTTAGGATATACTTCCCATCTTTCTTTCCTTATCGTGCGGCATTGATTTAGCTTGAAGCGTATGTCTTTGAATTCCTTCCACGCATTCGTATGCGCATGTAAGCGCTCGATATCAGCTGTACATCGACGGCTTGTAATTCTATGGAAGAGGTGCGAGATGTAATTTTGGTATGCTGATGATGGGCCAGTCTGGAGGACTTGAGGCTGGGTTTTGACTGTGGTTTGAGCACAGAGGTGTTGATTATGTGAGCACATGCTTTTGGATTTATATGTCCGGCAGTGTCCCTATTCGTAGAATTTATGGCTAGATGGCTACATGATGAGTATGATGTGACTGCGAGATATGTTCACATGGTTGAATACAACAAGAAGGGTCTGTTTGGAGTATAAAAAGAAGTATTTGGTGCTTGATTTCCATCTTGATTTAATGTATAGTCCCGAGTTATGGGTGTGTTGAAGGATCTTTTCATGTTGATTAGTTGAGGAGTGAAGTACATTTCATGTCGTGATATGAGTTCAAACTCAGGAAGATTAAGTGATTGCGTAATGTTTATGACCATGGAAGGGTATAGAGAGAGGTCGGTTTGAGGCAAAGTAGGTGGGCTATCTCCTGCGGTGTATCCTAAGGTTTGTGTGATCCCTATGATTATTTGTTGGGAGTTCTCTTTTACCAACGAAAAATGTGTTGTAATTTGAGTTTGGATCGCTTATGAGAGTGGGCTTGACTATTACGAGGATGAATACGAGATTTGCAAATGATTTGAGGTATTATATGGTTTGTGTTGCATGAACTTACGGAGGATTTAGTTGAATCTCACTGCAATATTATGGATGTAATAAAGTATGGGCATTGGGAGTTATGGTATACTTTGATCTATGGCTTTGAGCCAAGTGGGGGAGTTCGCTATTGATAAGTTGATTTCACGGTTATGTGTTGTATTGGTTTCGATTTGAGGTATACTTATGAATGAGTTTGTTCTGCAGAGGGTGAGATCGAGGATGACTTGAGTAAAGGTAATTCTGGGTAAACTTTATGAGTATATGAGAATCACAGAACGATTTGAGTTGTTATTGATGAAGGATGTAATGTGTATAGAGCAGGAATTTATTTGATTGCATTAAGGTGGAGTTACTTCCTTGGGTGTTGGAGTGCTAATGGGGCACCGGTCGTTTGGTCCGTTTGGGCAATCTAATTGAGACTTGAGCAGAGTGGAAGACTCTCAAGAATGGTTCAAATGAATTCAAGATTTGAGCGTGGCAATTGGGAATCTTCAGGATGTGTATTTGGCTAGAAACTGAGATTCATATTGGAGGATGTTAGGACTTGTGGTGTTTCTATATCATTATGGATTCTACATATCAGTATCAGGAAGGCGAAGGTAATGGCTTTAGATTCGCAGAAGGTCTCTATAGAGTAGGTATCTCGGTTGTGGTACTTTTGGGGTGATTAAGAGAGCATTCAACGGCTTATGAGCCTTAGGGCGGTGTAGTTTATACTAGGGTCTCGCGTGGTGAGTCTTGGTTGAGGATTGTGGTATTATAGCAAGGAGAAATATCAATTTGAAGGTAATTCAGAAGGCACAAGGATAAATAGGACAGCTTGGTAGTAGGTTGGATCGACATAGTAATGGATGCGATAGGCTCTGTTTGGTAAGAGGTTTATTACTGGTATTGGGTTGTTCTGAGTAGCTAGTGTGATTAGAAGTTATCGCTATGAGTGTTTCAGTTATATGGTATATCATGTGATTTCATCTTGAGTTATGACTATTGCTTGATACAGCTTGTTCAGACTTATACAGTGTGTAGATGCGAGATTCTGATCTTATAGAAAATTTTGGATGTGGAAATTGGATTCAAAGGCTTATGGGCTAGGGTGGATTAAGAAATTTCAGTCATGTTATGTTATCAGATCTATATGGGATAGGGTGATGTGGGATCACCCCCGGATATGTGTATAGTGAGGTTACATGGCGATTTGATGGCTTTTGAAACAACTCTGGGCACGTTCGAGGACGAACGTATGTTTAAGTGGGGGAGAATGTAACGACCCGACTGGTCATTTTGAGCATTTGCACTTCGCTCGGTAGTTTGGGGGCACGAGTAGCTCCGTATGATATATTAGGAATTATGTGCAAAATTTGGATTCATTCCGAGTTGATTTGATATGTTTCGGCGTGACTTTTTGGAAGTCGAAAGTTCGAAAGTTCATTAAGTTTGATTTGAGGTGTATTTCATCATTCGATATTGTTATGTGTGTTTTGAGGTCTCGAATTGGACCGTATAATGATATGGAACTTTTTGGTATGTTTAGATGGGGTCCCGAAGGGCCCAGGTGAGTTTTGGATAGGTTTGGGTTGTGTTGCGCTCACTTTTCTTATATTTCGACGTTGTTTCTTCAAGCATAAATGGTACCACATTGAACAAATGAGCTCCAATTTTTGTTTTTATTGAAGCATTAGATCCGTATCGTAATTACGGAGCCATAGCAAAAGAATCGCCAAATTTGGACATCGTATGAGGATTTTATGGTTATTTTACTAAGAATTGTGTTACCAGATTTTTAGGATTAATTACGAAATTGCCACTGCTGCGTATTTAAAAATCTGCACTATTTCCAAATATTGAAACCAACATATCTCCTTCAATATAAGATCAAATGGAGTGATTCAAGAGCCAAACTTGACTAAAATTTCACAAGGAATTCATTAGAGGTATGAAAGTGAGTTTCGAGAACTTTTGGCATATGAAACGAGGCAGAACAGTATTAAAACGAGGGTTTTGTGCATTTAACATGTTTTGAGTTGGGGAGCTCGGAATTGGGCAATTTTTCGAGGCGCTTTTCCGCATATGAATTGGGGTAAGTGTTCCTTACTCGGTTTTTGTTATATTTCATGAATCTATCTTCGATTATAGCTTTTGGTTGATGAATTTTAAAGAAGAAATTGGGGGGTTTGGCCTAAAGTTTCATAATATGAATTTTTGAGTTTTGAACACCGATTCAGAGTCGGATTTGAGTGAAGCTAGTATGGTTGAACTCATAATTGAATGGGTTAACAGATTTTGTGAGTTTTGTCGGGTTCCTAGGTGCGGGCCAGGGTTGGGAGTTTTGGCCAATTTTGGGCTTTTGAATAAAGATTCAACCTTTTTCGATTGGGATTGGTTCCTTTAGCGCTGTTTGATGTATTTGAGTTGTTTTTGGTTAGTTTCGAGCCGTTCGGCGGTTGGAACGTGTGGGATGGTATTTTTGAAGCATCGCTTAGCCTGCTCGGCATTGGTATTGGCTCGTTCGAGGTAAGTAACTATTCGAAACTTAGTGTTGAGGGTATAAAACCCCACAATACGTGTTATGCGATTGATATTGAGGTGACGGGCGTGTGGGCGTGAACCCTATGAATTGGGACTCTATATAGTGGCCCTGTAAAGTGGCACTATTTTGTTAATATTTGTGTTTTCACCACGTGATAAAGTAATTGAGCTGTCAATCATGCTAAACATCATATTTAGACTTCTTGCTGATATTGTTTGTACTCATAGTGGTTATTTCTGGTTGTCATCTCACTAATTTCCATTGATATTTTTGTACTCAGTCACATTCATACATTCATATCATATCTCAGTCTCAGTTGTTGTTATTGATACATCATATCATTGTTGTCGGGCTAGATTCATGACATTGTGTGCCCGTGAGTGAGACTAGAGAGATTGATGACTGAGTGAGGCCGATGGCCTAAGTGAGAGTGACATTTTTTTGGATCGGACTGCACGCCACAACATATTATATCTATTATACTTTATGGGATCAGGCTGCACACCGCAGTGATATATTGATTATATTTATGTATATAGACTGGGCTGCACACAGCAGCGTTATATTGATTATATATGTATATGGACCGGGCTGCACGCCGCAGCGATATATGGATTGGGCTGCACGCTGCAAGGATATTGGATCGGGTTGCATGTTGCAGGGTTATAGCGCTTGGGCTGAAGGAGCCCCTCTGGAGTCTGTATTCCCCCAGTAAGCGCAGTCGACTATATATATATATAATTGGGCTGCACGCCGCAATGATTATTACACAGTGCTGAGTGATTTAGTGTGCTGCGTATTGAGCTTAGTAGGAGAGGATGCGAGGCAATTAGATTGGCTACTCCGAGAGTGTGAGTACATGTATCATCTCTGAAATATATGGCATTTACATGCATACATGACATACATGCATAGAGATGCATTTTTTCCTCATGCTAGATAGTATCACGTCATTCATTACTTATTATACACATTGATATGTGGGTATGGAGAGGCACTTTATACTTGTTATTTGGAAAAATGAGATAGTTTATTTATTGTGTAAAGGATATTTGGAAAAATTACAGTTTTCAAACTTACTCGTTCTTTTGGCATTTTTGGTAAGAGATTTGGGATTTTCTTTCACTAAGATATTTGAAAAGCATGACCATTTTCTGAAATTGTGAATAAGCTCAGTATTTTATTTTTGAGATATCTTTTTTTACTTGTATTATGTTATTATGAACTGTTGTAGAAATATTGGCATTTGACCCGATCCTATGTTAGCTCGTCACTGCTTTTAACTTAAGGTTAGGTTTGTTACATACTCAGTACATGGGGTCGGTTGAACTGATACTATACTTCCGCACATTGTGTGCAGATATCAGTAGCTATTGTTGTTGTACTTGATGGTTGCGGGACTTGAAGATGTACCGCCGTCCCTGTTGTAGCTGCCTCCTTTGTTTCGGGTAGCCTTTGCTTATAAAACTCTGTTTATGTACTTTTCAAACAGACTGTGTATTTGTTTCATTGTTGCTTTGTAATTGTGATTACCCAAAAGTTTATAACTTATTTTAGAAATAAATTCTGTGTTCCAAGGCCATAAAACTTCCCTTTGTCTCACCTCGATTTGCGTGCGCAGTCCGGACATGTATCCGAAAAGACATTATGTGGAAATCTGTTAAAAATGATAAATTTTTCTTTTAAAATGAATTTAAGTTGACTTCGGTCAATATTTTGGGTGAACGGACCCAGACCAGTGATTTGATGGTCCCGGAGGGTCATAGGAAAATATGGGACTTGGGCGTATGCCTAGAATTGAATTCTGAGGTCCCAAGCCCGAGAAATGAATTCTTGAAGAAAATTGTTTAAATGAATTTTTTTAGAGTTTTTGGGAATTTGAATGTATTTGAAATTCATGGTATCGGGACCGTATCTAGGTTTTGGAGCCCAGTACAGATCTTATATGGTGTTTAGATCGAGCCTGTAAAATTTGGTAAGAAACGGACTTGAAATCATGTGAATCGGACCCTCGGTTGTGGAATTTGAAACTTAGGTGTTCTTGAAATTTTTCTTTGATTTTGATGCTAAAATTTTTGCTTAAGATGTTAATTTGACGATTTGATCACACGAGTAAGTCCATATGATGTTTTTGAGCTAGTATGCATGTTTGGTTTAGAGCCCCGAGGGCTCGGGTCAGTTTTGTATTGGTTTCGGGATGTTTTTACACTTAGAAAAGTTGCAGGTTTTTAGTTTTGGTATTCTGGAGATTTGTTCTTCGCGTTCGCGGAAGGACTCTTACGAATGTGAAGGGTAAATCAGGCTGAAGGAAAATTCCTTCTACGTGAATGCGAGAACCAGGACGCGAACGCAAACCTTGGGGATGCTACCCTTCGCGAACGCGGACCTGCTATCGCGAACGCGAAGGCCTTTTGGCCGGGACAGGGGGAAAGGGATTTTTGTTCTACGCGAACGCGGCCACTGGCCTGCGAACGTGGAGGCTTGAGGGGATAAAGCTCTGCGAATGCGAGCCACTAAATGCGAACACGAAGGCAACTGGGCCTGACCCTTTGCGAACGTGACAGGCCCTTTGCGAACGCGAAGAAGGCCTGTCCAGTGAATTAAAAACAATAGCAAAATCGGGATTGAGTCCATAATTTCATATTTTCAAAACTAGAGAGCATTGAGGCTATTTTCAAAGAACAAGTTCTTCCTCAAAGCATTGGTATATGATTCTAAACCTTTTTCTTTTGATTTCCCATTTCATTTCATCAATCTTCATCCAAAAATTTAGTGTTTTTATGGTAAAAATTAGGAATTTGGGTAGAGTTAGGGCTTTTTGATTAATTGGGATTTAGACCTCGTTTTGGGGTCGGATTTCAAAACTAATTACATATTTAGGCTCGTGGGTGATCGGGTTTTGGTCCGAACCTCGAGTTTTGATTAAGCGGGCCCGGGGTCGATTTTTGACTTTTTGGAGAAAATGATAGAAAACCTATAATTAAGCATTGGGTATGAATTCTTTAGCATTTATTAATGTTGTTAAATTAATTTGGGCTAGATACAAGTAATTTGGAGGCGAATTCTAAAGGAAAAGATGTAATGACCCGACCGTTCTTTTTTGAGCTTTTGCACTTCGCTCGCCAGTTCTCGGGCTTGACTAGCCACGTGTGATGTATTATGACTTATTTAAATTATCGGTTTTGGTTTTCAGGGTAATCAGAATGAATTTGGAAGAAAAGTTCTCAGTTTGAAGCTTAAAATTTGAAAGGTTTGACTAAGTTTTGAGTGTTAGTATATGATCTCGGACAAGTATTTGAAATTTGAAAGGTTTGACCCGGCGTGCATCTGCTGTGCTTAAAAGTTATCGCTACAAGTGTTTGAGTTATGTGGTATATCATGTAATTGCACCTGAGGTTGAAGGTATGGGTTATTACAGTTTGTTCGAGCTTATTCAGAGTATGGATGTGAGATTTTGATCTAGATGATTTCAGAAGAGGAATGTGGTTTTAAGGTTAATGGGATATGTTGGATTGTGGAATTTCAGTTGCACTGTGTTATCAGACCTATATGAGATAGGGTGACGTGGGATCACCCCCGGGTATGTGCATGGTAATGTTTCACAGTGATTTGATGGTTTTCAGAACAACTCTGGGCATGTTCGAGGACAAACGTATGTTTAAGTGGGGGAAGATGTAACGACCTAATCGGTCGTTTTGAGCTTTTGTACTTAGCTCACTAGTTCTCAGGCATGACTAGCCCCATGTGATGTATTATAACTTATATAAATTATCGATTTTGGTTTTCAGGGTAATCGGAATGAATTTGGAAGAATAGTTCTCAGTTCGAAGCTTAAAATTTGAAAGGTTTGACCAAGTTTTGACTTGTCAGTATATGATCTCGGATTAGAATTTTTATGATTTGGTTAGTTCCGTTAGGTGATTTGGAACTTAGGACCGTGATCAGAATGTATTTTGGAGGTCCGTGGAAGGTTTAGGCTTGAGTTGGAGAAATTGGAATATTGGCATTTTCTGGTTGATAGGTGAGATTTTGATATAGGGCTCGGAATGGAATTCCGGAAGTTGGAGTAGGTCTGTGGTGTCATTTGTGACGTGTGTGCAAAATTTCAGGTCATTCGGAGTTGAATTGATAGGTTTCGACATCGTTTGTGGAATTTGAAAGTTCCTAAGTTCTTAAGCTTGAATCCGAAGTTGATTTGGTATTTTGGCGTTGTTTTGAGTGATTTGAAGGCTCGACTAAGTTTTAATGATGTTATGGGAGGTGTTGATATGTTTGGGTTGAGGTTCCGAGGGCCTCGAGTGTGTTTTGGGTGAGTTTTGAGCGAGTCCGTGCATTACCGGGGCTCAGGCATTAGTTATGGTGCTTAAATTTACAACTAGGGTGAAAGTTTTACCGCTGGGCGCGATGGTTTTGTTGCGGTCACAGAAAATGGTCCACGGCCCGCGGTCATGAAGTATCCGCAGGTCGTTGGTCCAACTTCGGAAGCCTATATCTTTTGTCTCCCTTGTCGGGATGTTATTATTTATGATATTGTCTCCCTTTCCGGGATGTTATTGTTTATGATATTGTCTCCCTTGCCGGGATGTTATTGTTTACGATATTGTCTTCCTTGCTGGGATGTTGTTGTTATACTTTTGTTTCATTGCCGAGATTCTTTTGTAATTGATGTTGATTTGTAAATGGGATCGGGTTGCACGCCTGCAACAAGATATATGAAATGGGAGCGGGTGGCATGCCGCCACAGAAATATTTGAAATGGGAGCGGGTTGCACGTCTGCAACGAGATATATGAAATGGGAGTGGGTTGCACGCCTGCAACAAGATATATGAAATGGGAGCGGGTTGCACGCCTGCAACGAGATATATGAAATGGGAACGGGTTGCACACCTGCAACGAGATATATGAAATTGGATTGGGTTGCACCCTGCAACAAGAAAGAAATGAAAGTGAATACTGTGTTTGTTTTCCTCATTATTGTTGGCAATTAAATTTTGGATTCTTTACATTCCTCTTTGGTATTTTGTTGTTATCTGATACTCCCCGTAGTATGCTTTTCCCTCCCCATCTTGAATTGTGAATATCTGCTTTTATTTTTCGCTGTATATGATTTAACTGCACAGGTTTATTTGGTAGTCTAGTCCTAGCCTCGTCATTACTTTGCCGAGGTTAGGCTAGGCACTTACCAGCACATGGGGTCGGTTGCGCTGATACTACACTCTGCATTGTGTGCAAATACTGGTACCGGAGCATTTGAACTGCAGTGAGGTTGCTGCCTTCAGTCCAACAGGCGATCCAAGATAGTCCTGCAGACGTCCGCGGGCCTTGACGTCTCCTTCTATCATTTCTTTCTGTTTTTATTTATTCAGAGACAGATTCGTGTATTTCTATTCAGACTTTATTTGTAGTATTCTTAGACAGTATGTGAAATTGTGACACCAAATTTTGGGTAGAGATGTATTTAGACTTCCGCAGTTTGTATTAAGTTAGATTATTGGATTTCGTCTTCCACATTATTATTGATATTATTATTTCCGTTGTTTTGATATGTTGTTTTGAAATTATAAGGAATTAAAGACTTGAAAAGGGTAAATAAATCGGAATAGTTGGCTTGCCTAGCTTTCAATAGTAGGCTCCATCACGACTCCCGAGGGTGAAAAATCCAGATCGTGACAGTAAGCTCCATTCGTAGAAGCTCATGATTTGTACTACCATTCCTTGGGAAATGTATAGAATTTCATAAATTACTTTCATTTAATTGTCTTGTTAATATAATTGAAATTGGATAATTAATAATTGGCTTATCTAGTGGGTTATGTTAGGTGCTATCACGACCAGTGGATTTTGGGTCGTGACGAGTAGTTTCATGAATTATAATCTGATATTGATTTCCATTCTCCTTATAATTATACTATGAGCTCAAGGCATATATTATATTCTTTCTATATCTAGGATACATAATATCCCCGTTTGCAATAAATTATCCTTTTATTAAATACACAAGAACCTAAGATATTATATTTTCTCCCGTTCGGTAAAAACCCAATATCTCTTCTCATGGGTGGAGTTAGTTTCACTAGTACCCAAAGATAAAACTCTTTTTCTAGTTAAGAACCTCCACCATTAATGTAGATTTCTCAAGGATAATTTTCACATGGTATATTAAACAGATTTCAATGACTCAAATAAATAGACCATTTTGCAGATCCTACTTATTAATCATAATGTTCAATCTATGAATAGACATAATTTCACATGTTCAAATTTACTAAGAATTTTTCATGAGTTTAAATTAACAAACCACTTCAGTGGTAACTATTTATTACTCATAAAATTCTCAATTTACAAGTGAATATATATGTAGCTCATAAAATTATTTTATGGTAAAATATAGACCATAGCTTAAAAGCCATACCAACAATATAAAACTCATACAAAATACCATCATATTTTACTTAATTAGAACCTCCAATTAGAGAATAATATTCTTCATCGAAAATCCAAAACTAGTAATCATGTAGCGCATGAAAACATAAACTAAAATTTGAGATTTTTTTTATGCACAAATATGCCAAACGCTCCAATCATTAGTAATCCAGGGTATCAAATAGAGGATTTCACTTTCTTACAAAATAATTATATCATCACACAGTATTAATTATACCCTGTAAGATTTAGTCAATAAAATCCTACACCTCTATTATTGAATTTAATACAACACATCTATTTGCTAATAGCCAATGTGTAAACCTATTATATGAACAATATTTAATCATGGGGACCATGGGGAGTCACCCCCACTACCATTGAATTAAAAATGAATTAAATTTATTAAGAAATAATTTTCAGAAAATAGAAAAACTCCAAAACACAGTCCATAACTAGTGTCTTTGTCACCACGTTGTTTCTGATAGACCCACCAAATTTCAGCTCAATGGAGTCTGTCAAGTTCGCTGACCTCCGAAAATACCGGCTATTCGGTCAAAATCAAGTTTTGCGTTTTTCTAGGGTTTACCCAAAAAAATCAGATAATCTCAATCAAATATCAATAAAAAATAAATATCTCATGATTACAAGAATAATCCAAAAATTTTGCACATTTAATTCACAAAACAACAGTGTAGTTTTTCAGAAAACCACATATACATGTAATTCAAATATGCACATAAACACGATATTCTTGTTTCATGAAAAACTTAGTTATCTAATTAGATGTGAGTGAGCTCTGATACCAATTGATGGATTATTATATGCAGCGGAAGCAATCCCAGTATCAAAATCATATGTAATCTAGACAACTAGTGTATACGGGGTTTCACGGGTTACCTCTTGAAGCGTGAACATATCTCTTCTATCACGTGAACCTTCAGTTTCATAACTTTTCAATGAAATCTCCATCAACCGCACAATTGTGATCCTCGAATGTTCCACGGTCTTCTACTGTGTTACCCAAATAATATCCGGAAATAGTAATTTTGTGTGGGCGAAATTTCTAGGAAAATTTGGCTGAAATTTTTCGCCACCTTGCACTCATCCCTCTAGGTTGAAAACCTTATGTCTTTATAGCATAAGTTTTAAGGGTAAACCCCTTTTTCAAAACCTGTTGGGTTTTCTTTTCAACTAGAAAAAAGATTTCTTTATTTCCTATTATTTAGGCACAACAGAGACCACAAAATTTAATTAACAAGGCTTCCAATTATGGAATTAATTTCTAATTTTCGAAATTAATATCCACCATAATTAATTACGAATTATTCCACTAAAAATTCGTAATTGCACTCCTTATTCAATTTCGAAATTCATCCATTAAATCTTATTTAACTCTCCATGTTAAGATTCAGATACTAATCAATTAAATTAAATTACTGACGATTTGATTTATTGATTATTTCCTTTAGACTTTCGCTTAACTTATTTCATGTGTCGGATACAAATCCACCGACCGGGTTTACACATGTAAACTTATAAGCTTTCATAAAGGTGTATCATCAATCTCTAAACCGAGACATGGATTCTATCAACTAACTATTACTTCGCCAATGTACATTATTATTATCCAATTTATCAGGCATATTGACCCACAAAAGAATCTTGCATTTTAATAAATCAAAATAATAATAATGTACACAACTAATAATAATTATATCAAGATTAAGAGTACAAGTACATTTAATGGCTAGAGAGTTTATTTTATTAAGTCAGTATAAAATACTTATCTCTACTTAGTCTGTTCAATACATAGAAAATATACTCCCACAAGAAGTTGGAATCAAACCATTCCCATAATCAAGATAATTATATTTAATCTTGTGCTACAACCATTCCTCATAGTTTGTCCAATTCCATCATTAGATTGTGAACTCAAACTTTATACTTATAAGAACCGATGATTTAATCTTCCGTGTATAAGCTAAACTCTATACACTAAATCATCTATTATATAAGCAAAGGATACATACTAATATATGATCTATTTAAAACTTTACTAAAACATAATAAACAATTGTTTAATAATAAATATTATATCTAAACCAAATCCATGGTTAATAGTATATATCCCAACAATCTCCCACTTAGACTTTTAACCATGACAACTATTAGAATATACTATATCCAAATACATGATTAATAGTATATGCCCAACATAATTGACTTATTTTGGAACTATTGGGATTTGGAAAAACAATTCGCAAAGAATTATTATAGGAGCTAGAACGATACGATTTGCTCTGGCCCAAGAGCAATCCAAGTTCCAAGTCGTCTATGAATTATGATGAATAAATATGAATGAAATTGTCGATCAGAAAAGTTGGAGTAACTAACATAAATTACTTTTTATATTTTCAAGTCATTTATGTCAAGCTTTTAACTATTCTACTTATTTAGAAGCGGGAGTTTCGGCTCTTCGTCGTCCTGCTTTCACGGTATAAAATCAACTGTAATCTAGATAACTAGTGTATACGGGGTTTAACGGGTTACCTCTCGAAGCGTGAACATATCTCTTCTATCACGTGAGCCTTCAGTTTCATAACTTCTCAATGGAATCTCCACCACCCTCGCAATCGTAATCCTCGAACGTTCCATGGTCTTCTACTGTGTTACCCAAATATTATTCGAAAATAGTAATTTTGTGTGTGCGAAATTTCTAGGAAAATTTGGCTGAAATTTTCGGCCACCTTGTCCTCATCCCTCTAGGTGGAAAACCTTATGTCTTTATAGCAAAAGTTTTAAGGTTAAAACCCTTTTCCAAAACCTGTTGGATTTTCTTTTCCACCAGAAAAAGGATTTCTTTATTTCCTATTATTTAGGCACAACAAGGACCATATAATTTAATTAACAAGGCTTCCAATTATGGAATTAATTTCTAATTTTCGAAATTAATATCCACCATAATTAATTATAAATTATTTCACTAAAAATTCGTAATTGCACTCCTTATTCAATTTCGAAATTAATCCATTAAATCTTATTTAACTCCCCATGTTAAGATTTAGATAGTAATCAATTAAATTAAATTACTGACGATTTAATTTATTGATTATTTCCTTTAGACTTTCGCTTAACTTATTTTATGTGTCGGATACAAAATCCACCGGTCGGGTTTATACATGAAAACTTATAAGCTTTCATAAAGATGTATCATCAATCTCTAAACCGAGACATGGATTCCATCAACTAACTATCACTTCGCCAATGCACATTATTATTATCCAATTTACCAAGCATATTGACCCACGAAAGAATCTCGCCTTTTAATAAATCAAAATAATAATAATATACACAGCTAATAATAATTATATCAAGATTAATAATATAAGTACATTTAATGGCTAGAGAATTTATTTTATTAAGTCAGTATAAAACATTTATCTCTAATTGGTCCGTTCAATACATACAAAATGTACTAGCACAAGAAATTGGAATAAAACCATTCCCATAATCAAGATAATTATATTTAATCTTGTGCTACCATTATTCCTGATGGTTTGTACAATTCCATCATTAGATATAATTATATGATCTATTTAAAACTTTACTAAAACTGAATAAATAATTGTTTCATAATAAATACTATATCTAAACCATATCCATGGTTAATAGTATATATCCCAACAATCTTCCACTTAGACTTTTAACCATGACAATTATTAGAATATACTATATCCAAATACATGGCTAATAGTATATGCCCTAACATAATTGACTATTTTGGAACTATTGGGATTTGCGAAAACAATTCGCAAAGAATTATTATAGGAACTAGAACGGTACGATTTGCTCTGGCCCAGGAGCAATCCTAGTTCCAAGTTGTCTATGAATTATGATGAATAAATATGAATGAAATTGCCGATTAGAAAAGTTGGAGTAACTGTCACGACCCTAAACCGGACCCGGTCGTGATGGCGCCTATCGTGAAATAAGGCCAACCGACACAAATCCCCAATATCAATCAAACAGTGATAATTTAATTTAAGTCATTAATTTGCTATAAATCCCAAATAAAGAGTGAAATAGAACAATTGCGGAAACAACACAACCCGACATTGGGGTGTCACCAGTCATGAGCATATAAACATCCATCTAAGAGTATGAAAAAGGACTACACAGTCTATTACAGAACTAGTACAAAGGAAAGTAAAGATAGGAGGGAAAAACACTGGGCTACGAACGTCGAGCAACTACCTAGTGAACTCCGAACAGCCTGCTGGAAGCAATCAGCCCTCGCTAGCGTGACCCAAGGCTCCTGAATCTGCACACAAGGTGCAGGGAGTAATATGAGTACGCCAACTCAGTAAGTAATAAAACTAAAGGCAGCTGAGCGATAAGAAAACATGTAAAACACAACAAAATGCTACAAAGAGGCAGTGTAAAACCAGAGCAAGGCAATAATCAGTAAAAACTCATAGAAACACCTTAGTTCACTAAAAACCTCTTCAAAACATCTTTTAGCAGTTAGACGAGTGAATGAAAAGCAGTGAGAAAACATAGACATATAAAATCAGCCCCTCGGGCAAAATACCAATAGAATCAGCCCCTCGGGCTATCTCATAATCACTTGTATCAGTCCTTCGGCCAATAACATGGAACAACATCAGCCCTTCGGGCTATATCACATCTCACACTGGGTGCCCGCGCTCATTGGGGATGTACAGACTCAGGGAGGGGCCCCTTACGGCCCAAGCGCAATAACAAGCCATCTCGTGGCATAATCAAATAAGCTCTCGGCCTCATATCAAGCCACCTCGTGGCATAACAACTCAGGCTCTTGATCTCATAATCATGAATCAGTACAATACTGCTGCGGCGCACAGCCCAATCCCATAATATCCTCACAATACAGGCCCTCGGCCTTACTCAGTCAGAACCTCACAAGCCACTCAGGCAATAGTAAAATATGATGCTCAGCCCAAAATATCATTTAAAATATCAAAAACAAGTAAAGATGGATGGGTTGTGAAAATAGTAGAATATAGCATGACTGAGTGCAATACGAAGTCAAAACAGTGAGGAATAGTAGTAAAAATCCCCTAAGATCCAAAACAGTTGGCACGAAGCCCAAATATGGCATTTAGCCCAAAACATGGTGATAACAAACAGTTTTCAATCAAATACGTGGTTAAACAGTCATACGGGATGAACTAAGTCAGAATCCCCAACGGTGCACGACCCCACACTCGTCATCTAGCATATGCTTCACCTTAAAGCAACACAACGAAGTGAAATCCGGGGTTTACCCTCAGGACAACATTTACAATCATTACTTACCTCTATCCGGTCCAATCTCTAGCCCGTGAAGCCCTTGCCTCTCGAATCGGCCTCCGAATGCTTCAAATCTAACCAAAATTAGTACATAACTATTAAAATATGCTAAGGGAACAAAGCCCACTCAAAAGTAATCAAATTACAATTATGAATCCCAAAATTTACCAAACCTGTCCCCGGGCCCAGGTCTCGGAATCCAACAAAATTTACATCAATGGAATCCTTATTACTCCACGAGTTCATTCATATCAAAAGTACCAAAATCCAACCACAAATGACCCCCCAAACTCTTAATCAAATGTCTCCAATCTTAAGCCCTAGTTTCTTAAATATTTACCCAAAAATTTCCATAAATTTCAAGCCTAATCAGTGAAATAACACCATAGGAACGAGTTTTATGTTCAAAAATGTTACCTCAATGAAGTTCCCTTGGATTCCCTCTTCAAAATCCCCCAAAAAGTTCCAAAATTGATTTAAAAATGGTGAAGAAAGGCTGAAATTCGCGAAGGATGAAATATATACTTTCTGACCCAGGATTCTTGCACCTGCGGTCCCTAGACCGCATCTGCGGTTTTCACTTAAAAATTCAAGTCCCGCATCTACGATAAAATACCCGCACCTACTCTATCGCAGGTGCGCTCACATAGCCGCTTCTGCGGTTCCAGATCCCTATGGCAAATTCCGCATCTGCGATCCTCTGGGCGCTTCTGCGAGCTCGCACATACGGTCCCCAAGCCGCAGGTGCGGTTATGACAGAAAACTCAGCTTCAACTGCAAATTCCCAACTCCTAACTTTCCGTCAACCATTCGAAATCACCCCGAGGCCTCCGGGACCTCAACCAAAAGCATGAACAAGTCATATACCACTATCCAAACTTATACCAATCTTCAAAACACCTCAAACAACATCGAATCAACCAAATAATATCGGATTTAAGTCTAAGGTTTCAAAAATCTTCCGAATTCCGCTTTTGATCAAAGAGTCTATCAAACCACGTCCGAATGACCTCAAATTTTGCACACACATCCCAAATGACACAATGGACCTACTCCAACTCCCAGAATTCCATTCCGACCCCTATATCAAAATGTCACCTATCAACCGAAAAACGTTAAAATTCCAAATTTTGCCAATTCCAGCCTAGATCTACTACAGATCTCCAAAACACGTTTAGATCACACTCCTAAGCCCCAAATCACCTCCCGAAGCTATCCGAACCATCAGAATCAACATCTGGTTGACTTTTCCAACTTAAGCTTACTCAAAAGAGACTAAGTGTCTCAAACCTTACCAAAACCTCTCCGAACCCGAGCCAACCAACCCGATAACATATAATACAACTGAACAAGAAAATAAGAAGCATAAATGGAGGAAACAGAGCGGTAACTCATGAAACAACCAGCCGGGTCGTTACATCCTCCTCCTCTTAAACAAACCTTCGTCCTCGAACTAGTCAAGAAACATACCTGAAGCCTCAAACAGGCAAGGATATATGCTCTGCATCTCCGCTCGGTGTCCCAGGTAGCCTTCTCCACGGGTTGACCTCTCCACTGCACTTTCACTGAACCTATATCCTTTGACCGCAACTTTCGAACCTGATGCTCCAAAATAGCCACTGGCTCCACATCATAAGTCAAATTACCATCTTACTGAATCGTTCTGAAATCTAAAACATGAGACGGATTGGCAATATACTTCCGGAGCATAGAAACATGAAATACCGGATGCACACTCGATAAGTTGGGTGGCAAAGCAAGCTCATAAGCCACCTCCCCAATCCTCCGAAGTACCTCAAAAGGCCCAATGAACCGAGGACTCAATTTACCTTTCTTCCCAAATCTCATAACACCTTTCATGGGCGAAACATTCAACAAAACCATCTCACCAACCATGTAGGACACATCCCGAACCATCCTGTCAGCATAACTCTTTTGTCTTGACTGCGCTGTACGAATCCTCTCCTGAATCACCTTTACCTTGTCTAAAGCATCCTGTACCAAGTCTGTACCCAATAGCCTAGCCTCACCCGGCTCAAACCGACCTACTGGAGATATACACTGCCTCCCATACAAAGCCTCATATGGAGCCATCTGAATACTAGACTGATAACTATTGTTATAAGCAAACTCTGCGAACGGTAGAAACTGATCCCATGACCCTTCGAAATCAATGACACAAGCACGTAACATGTCCTCCAATATCTGAATAGTGCGCTCGGAATGCCCGTCCATCTAAGGGTGAAAAGCTATGCTTAACTCAACCTGAGTATCCAACTCTTGCTGCACAGACCTCCAAAACTATGAAGTAAACGTAGTGCCCCTATCTGAAATGATGGAAACTGGGACGCCATGCAAACGAACAATCTCCCGGATATAGATATCTGCCAATCGCTCTGAAGAATAGGTAGTACACACAAGAATGAAGTGCGCGGACTTGGTCAGCCGATCTATAATCACCCAAATATCATCGAACTTCTTCAAAGTCCGTGGGAGCCCAACTACAAAGTCCATGGTGATCCTCTCCCACTTCCACTCTGGAATATCCATCTGCTGAAGCAAGCCACTCGGTCTCTAATGCTCATATTTCACCTGCTGTAAATTGAGACACCGAGCTACAAATCCCACAATGTCCTTCTTCATTCTCCTCCACCAATAATGATGTCTCAGATCCTGATACATCTTCACGGCACCCGAAAGAATGGAATATCGCAAGCTATGGGCCTCCTCCAGAATCAACTCCCGAAGCCCACCTACATTGGGCGCAGATATATGGCCTACATCCTCAATACCCCATCATCACCAATGGTCACATCTCTGGCATCATCGTGCTAAACTCTGTCCTTAAGGACAAGCAAATGAGGATCATCATACTGGCGCTCTCTGATGCGATCAAATAAGGAAGACCGAGAAATTACACAAGCCAATACCCGACTTGGCTCCGAAATATCCAACCTCACGAACCGATTGGCCAAGGCCTGAACATCAACTGTAAGAGGTCTCTCCCCAACTAGAATATATGCCAAACTCCCCATACTCATCGCCTTCCTACTCAAGGCATCGACCACCATATTTGCCTTCCCTAGATGGTACAAAATAGTGATATCATAGTCCTTTAGCAGCTCCAATCATCTCCGCTACCTCAAATTGAGGTCCTTCTGCTTGAACAAGTGTTGGAGGCTATGATGATCAGTAAACACCTCACAAGACACACCATACAAATAATGCCTCCAAACCTTCAACGCGTGAATAATGGCAGCCAACTCCAAATCATGAACATGGTAGTTCTTCTCATGGGGCTTCAACTAACGAGAAGCATAAGAAATAACTCTACCCTCATGCGTCAACATACACCCAATACCAACTCTGGAAGCATCACAATACATAATTATATGAACCTGAAGCTGATGGCAAAACTAACACTGGAGCTGTGGTCAGGGTAGTCTTGAGCTTCTGCAAGCTCTCCTCACACTCATCCAACCACCTGAATGGAGCACCCTTTTGAGTCAACTTGGTCAAGGGTGATACGATAGACGAGAATCCCTAAACAAACCGGCGGTGATAATTCGCCAAGCCAAGAAAACTGCGAGTCTCCGTGGCTGAGGACAGTCTGGGCCAACTCTGAACTGCCTCTATCTTCTTTGGATCAACCTGAATACCCTTACTGGACACCATGTGCCCCAAGAAAGCCACTGAACTGAGCCAAAACACACACTTGGAGAACTTTGCATAAAGCTTCTCCTCCCTCAATCTCTGCAACACAACTCTCAAATGCTCCGCTTGCTCCTCCTGACTATGCGAGTACACCAGAATATCATCAATGAAAACTATGACAAACGAGTCGAGATAAGGCCGAAACACACTGTTCATCAAATGCATGAATGCTGCTGGGGCATTGGTTAGCCCAAAAGACATCACTAAGAACTCATAATGACTATATCGGGTCCTGAAAGCTGTCTTAAGAATATCCGAGTCCCTGATCTTCAACTAGTGATAACCTGAACAGAGATCAATCTTGGAGAACACTCTCGCTCCCTGAAGCTGGTCAAACAAATCATCGATACAAGGAAAAGGATACTTGTTCTTGATTGTTACTTTGTTCAACAACCTATAATCAATGCACATCCTCAGCGTGCCATCCTTCTTCTTCACAAATAGAACAGGCGCACCCCAAGGCGACACACTAGGCCGAATAAACCCCTCATCGAGGAGTCCTTGAAGCTGCTCCTTTAACTCTTTCAATTCCGTTGGTTCTATACGATATGGTGGAATAGAAATAGGCTGAGGGCCCGGCACCAGATCAATACCAAAATCAATATCCCTGTTCGGCGGCATGCCCCACAGGTCTGCAGGAAACACATCGGGAAAATTCCTCACAATAGGAACAGAATCAATATTGGGAGTCTCTACACCGACATCCCTCACAAAGGCTAAGTAAGAAAGACAACCCTTCCCAACCATATGCTAGGCCTTCAAGAATGAAATTACCCTATTGGGAATATAATCAGTCGAACCTCGCCACTCAATCTATGGAACACCTGGCATAGCCAATGTCACTATCTTAGCATGATAATCCAAAATAGCACAACACAGAGATAACCAATACATGCCCAATATCACATCAAAGTCCACCATACAAAGCAATAACAGGTCCACTCAGGTCTCCAAACCCTTAGTAGTCACTACACATGACCAATACACACGGTCTACAATAACAGTATCACCCACTAGAGTAGATACATGAATAGATGAAATAAGAGACTCACATCACGTATCCAAATATCGAGAAAAGTGTGATGACACAAGAATAAGTGAAACCGGGATCAAACAATACAGAGGCATCTCTGTGGCAGACTGAGACAATACCTGTGATCATAGCATCTGAAGCAATAGCATCGGGTCTATCTGGGAGTGCATAGAAATGGGCATGACCGCCACCTGATCAACCTCCCCCTCTAGGGCGACCCCTAGCTGATTGACCTCCACCCCTAGCTGGGTGGTGGTGAAGTGTCTGGCATTGAAGACGATGGCTGACTCCTCTACTGAGATGAACCCCTAAGACGATGAGGACACATCCTCTACATATGACCCAACTCTCCACACTCATAGCAACTCCCTGGTGCTGGAGACGGGGGCTGAAAGGAACCACTAGCACCAGAATGACTAGCAGATGCACCTGACATAGAAGAGCCCTGAACTGACGGGGCACGGGACGAACTCTGGGCTGGAAGGGCACTGAGTGATGACTGGCTCTGATGAGAACTATGAGAACCATGACCCGATGACGCCCCATGATAACCTGGGCGAGCTGACTGAGCATGCCTGAATGGACGGCCTCTGCTGTGCTGAAACTAACTCCTAGAACCACAATAACTATCAGATCCCCGAGGCCTCTTGGCATCCCTCTCATCTCACTCCTGGCGATGAACTGACTAAATCTTGCGAGCAATGTGAACAACCTCCTCAAAAGTAGCACCGGACACCCTCTTCCTGGTCATGAGAATCCGAAGCTGATACGTGAGGCCATTAACGAACATCCTAATCCTCTCTCTCTCCGTAGGAACCATCCAAACAACATGACGAGCTAAATCTGAGAGCCTCATCTCATACTGCATCACAGTCAAATCTCCCTGACGCAACCACTCGAACTGCCTGCGCAACGCCTCTCTGCAAGACTATGGCACATACTTCTCCAAAAAGAGAATGGAGAACTGCTGCCAGGTGTGAGGTGCTGCACCAACAGGCCTACACCTCTCATAAGCCTTCCACCAAGTGTAGGCAGCTCCAAAAAATTGAAAAGTACTGAAAGCGACCCCGTTGGTTTCCAAAATACCCGTTGTACAAAGAATCCTCTGACACTTGTCCAAGAAACCCTGGGCATCCTTGCCCTCTGCACCACTGAAAGTCGGAGGCTGAAGTCCACAAACCTCTCCAACCTACGCTGCTCATCCTCTGGTATAGTAGGAGTTACATAGTCCTGAGCAGCTACAATTGGCTGGGCTGGAGGTACCCCTGGTGTCTGAAGTCCCTACACGACCTGCTCAGGTGTGCGAGCAGCAGGAGTCTGAGTACCTCCCCGGCCTGAGAAGTAGCTACAACTGTAGTAACTGAGACCGCCTGAGCTAGGCCAGTGCATACTGATAGAATCTGAGCCAGGGCCTCCTGAAGACGTGGAATCACAATGGGCACAGTTGGTGCTGCTGGAGCGTCCACAACTAGGACCTGATCATGAAGTAGGGCGGCTGGTAGATCTGTAGGTGCTGCCCTAGCTGCTGTGCGGGCTACACCCCTACCCCTACCACGGCCTCGACCGCATCCTCGGCCTCTAGTGGCCCCAACTTGTGGTACTGGTGGTCGTCCATCCTGACCAGTAGCACGTGTCCTCACCATCTGTGAGAGAATACAATAATAGAAGTTTAGTACTCGGATCAACAGATTTGCACGACAAGAATTTCAAGAATATGAAGATTTTCCTAAAGGTTCTGCAGCCTCCCGAGGATAAATACAGATGTCTCTGTACCGATCCGCGAGACTCTACTAAACCTGCTCATGACTCGTGAGACCTATTTAACCTAGGCTCTGATACCAACTTGTCACGACCTTAAACCGGACCCGGTCGTGATGGCGCCTATCGTGAAACAAGGACAGCCGACACAAATCTCTAATATCAATTAAACAGTTATAATAATTTAATTTAAGTCATTAATATGCTATAAATCCCAAATAAAGAGTGAAACAGAATAATTGCGGAAACAACACAGCCCAACATCGGGTTGTCATCAGTCATGAGCATCTAAACATCCGTCTATGAGTATGAAAAAGGACTACACAGTCTATTACAGAGCTAGTACAAAGAAAAGTAAAGATAGTAGGGAGAAGCATTGGGTTGCGAACGCCGAGCAGCTTCCTAGTAAACTTCGAATAGCTTGTTGGAAGCAATCAACCCTCGCTAGCATGACCAGAGGCTCCCGAATTTGCACACAAGGTGCAGGGAGTAATGTGAGTACGCCAGCTCAGTAAGTAATAAAAGTAAAGGTAGTTGAGCGATAAGAAAACACATAAAACACAGCAAAATGCTACAAAGAGGTAGTGTAAAACCAGAGCAAGGCAATAATCAGTAAAAACTCATAGAAACACCTTAGTTCAGTAAAAACCTCTTTAATACATCTTTGAGCAGTTAAACGAGTGAATGAAAAGCAGTAAGAAAAGATAGACACATAAAATCAGCCCCTCGAGAAAATACCAACAAAATCAGCCCCTCGGGCTATCTCACAATCTCTTGTATCAGCCCCTCAGGTTATATCACATCTCACACTGGGTACCCGTGCTCACTAGGGTGTACAGACTCCGGGAGGGGCCCCTTACGGCACAAGCGCAATAACAAGCCATCTCGTGGCATAATCAAACAGGCTCTCGGCCTCAAATCAAGCCACCATGTGGCGTAACAACTCAGTCCCTCGGCCTCATAATCATGAATCAGTACAATACCACTATGGCGCGCAACCCGATCCCATAATATCTTCACAATACAGGCCCTCGGCCCTACTTAGTCAGAACTTCACAAGTCACTCGGGCAATAGTAAAACATGATGCTCAATCCAAAATATCATTTAAAATATCAAAAAAAAGTAAATATGGTTGAGTTGTGAAAACGGTAGAATATAGCATGACTGAGTGCAAATATGAAGTCAAACAGTGAGGAATAGTAGTAAAAATCCCTTAAGGGTCCAAAACAATTACCACGAGGCCCAAATGTGGCATTTAGCCCAAAATATGATGATAGCAAACAGTTTTCAATCAAATATGTGGTTAAACAGTCATACGGGATGGGCTAATTCACAATCGCCAATAGTGCACGACCCCACGCTCGTCATCTAGCGTGTGCATCACCTCAAAGAAGCACAACGATGTGAAATTCGAGGTTTCATACCCTTAGGAAAGCATTTACAATCATTACTTACCTCTATCCGGTCCAAACTCTAGCCCGTGATGTCCTTGCCTTTCGAATCGGCCTCCCAATGCTCCAAATCTAACCAAAATCAGTACATAACCATTAAAATATGCCAAAGGAACAAAGCTCACTCGAAAGTAATCAAATTACAACATGAATCCCGAAATTTATCAAACCCGACCCCGGGCCCAGGTCTCGAAATCCAACAAAATTTACATCAATGGATTCCTTATCATTCCACGAGTTCATTCATATCAAAAGTACCAAAATCCAACCACAAATGACCCCTCAAATCCTTAATCAAAGGTCTCCAATCTCAAGCTCTAATTTCTTCAATATTTACCCACAAATTTCTATAAATTTCAAGCCTAACCAATGAAATAACACCATAGGAATGAGTTTTATGTTCAAAAATCTTACCTCAATGAAGTTCCCTTGGATTCCCTCTTCAAAATCCCCCAAAAAGCTCCAAAATCGATTTAAAAATGGTGAAGAAAGGCCGAAATTCACGAAGGATGAAATATATACTTTCTGACCCAGGCTTCTCACACATGAGGTCCCTACAAAGCATCTACCACATATGCGGTTTTCTCTTAAAAATCCAAGTTTCGTATCTGCGGCCAAAGCACCGCATCTGCGGTTTTCACTTAAAAATCCAAGTTCCGCATCTGCTATAAAACATCCGCACCTGCGCTATCGCAGGTGCGTTTGATCGGGGCCAACCCTACACTACTACAAAGTAGCGAGAGTGGTCGAAGTAGCTTTTACCCGAGATGGTGGGATCGAATTCCACAGGGAGCTAGAAATGGGAATTGGGTTCCTATCTAAACTAGAGATGCATAATTGCTCTTAATTACTCTTCCAAACATCATTGGATTTGATATTACTTCTAATTTTATGCTAATAAGATGCTAAATTAAGCTAAGAGTAAAATACTTGAAAGGTTGTCTAAATAGTTAAAGAGGCACTAGGGAAATGACTTTCTTCTAGGTGGATACTTGACGGGTTCTCGAGTCTAAGGCCAGGTTGTCATATTGGGGATTACGATATAACCAATGCATGAAACTTCTCACTCTCTAACTCTCGGTAGTTTGAGTGATTTTGCCCTAGTTGACTTTCTCAAGACCAATTGGGTATGATAATTTGTGCAAGCAATTGAGGTTCAAGTCGGGTAGTACTATCTCTAGATTTAACCCTTTAATTGGGGTATCAATCTCTTGAATACGCCCCAATTCCTTGTTGAACTAATTTTCCTTGACTCAAGTTCTCTTTCGCAAGAAGAACCCAAGTCAAATAGGTACAAATTAGTGTTTGCAACCACTAATTCAACATGGAAAACACAAATTAGTCCAAATATCAAACACCTACAGACATTCAAGCCTTAAAACTCAAGACCCATCAAATACCCACACTAGGGTTGAGCCACAACCCTAGCTAATGGGTCTAGCTACTCATAATAATAGAAGAAAACTGATAAATAGATGAAGAAAAACCCATAAAATTTAATTACAAGCTAATACTTGAAGATTCAATGATAAAACTACTCTAAAATTACTCAAAATGGTTAAGAACTACTGTTCACGAGAGCAGCTGAAAGCTAGAATTCAACTGATGACCTAAAAATGGGAAAAAAAAGTATTTATACTAGACCGAATTTTCTGGACAAAAATACCCCGACGGGGGTACCGCGGACCGTAAGAAATGGAGTGCGACCGCGGTGAGGCTTTTGGCTTCAAATATCTGCTCTTTGAACTTAGCCACCGCGGGCCGCATAAAATGCACCACAACCATGGTGGCTTTAGTTGCGGTCCGCAACAAAAGGACCGCGGACCGCATTGGTGTCAACCTCGAAATTCCCAACTCTCTGAATTCAAGCTTTGCGGACTGCACAATTTCAATTGCGGCCGCGGTGAGGCCATTGTGGTCTGTACTAAATGCTTTGAGGTTGCAATGCTTGAGTCTCCGAAATTGCAGCTCTTTGAATCTCCTTACTACGGACCGCACCAAATGGAATACGGCCACAGTGGACCTGTTGCACTGTGACTGGACTTGTTCTTGGTACTTGTGCATGTTTCACTCCTTTTTGAGCTGGTTTTGACTAATTTTCACCTTTTTGGCCAAACCCTGCAAACAAGTACAACATGTAAGCCTTTGGGACTATTTTGTACACATTTTTAATCAAAACTCAAGTAAGAAAGAGTGCAAAATGAACCATAATCCCTAGTTATCAACTCCCTCAAACTTAAGCTTTTGCTTGTCCTCAAGCAAACAAAATAAGACCCATCCCTTAAGTGTAAATCCAAGAAAATTCAGCTGACCTAAAGTGACCTCTTCTAGCATTAATTGGAACTAACAATTGCCCTCAATTCAAATGAATCATTAACAACATTCGACCTTCTAAACACCATGGATTTAGTGCGACACAAGAGCATCAAAAGTTGACTCAACCCATCAAAGAAACTCTTTCTACTACTTTGGTCATTGTGGAACCCAAACTCATACTCCTCAACTCTCCCTAAGCAAACCTCACTTTTAGATTGTAGCACTCAGAACGAGGATAGTGGAAACACACTCATATCTCTCAAAGAAAGGTCACAAGTCCGACTCTAAGTACCATAAGCTTGCCCCTTATATGAGTCACCACTAATGTAAGCTTCATTCAACTCATGATCATATAGGTCTTTTGTGGAGATATAGTGAAGGCTTTTGGTTCAGGGTAGGAAGTGTTTGGTCTAAGTAGGTTCCATCTTCCCTTTAGCACTTCAATTTGCTTTATTTTAGCACATATTCTCTTGACTTTTAAGTCATTTAACTTCTTTTTAAAGGGTTAGAGAGACACATTGTCACTCTTTTTTGTTCATTTCAAACCTTTTTTTCTTTCTCCACTTTCCACACCTTTCATCTCTTTACTTTTATTGAATCACTTCATTTTTTTTTCTACATTGATCATTCTTTTTGTCTTTTTGATTTTTCTTTCTTTTTCATTGCCTTTCCTTTTATTCATTTTGTACCTTTTTACTACTTTGTTGCATTCCTCTTCTCTTGCCCCAAACTTATGCTTTTGCCTTGTGCTAAGGAAAGATCGGGTGCCAAGAGAGGGTATTTTTAGAATGGGTAAAGGCTTGTATCGTGGTTTTCGAAAGAAAAAGGTCTATGGCTCAAAAGGGTTGACTAGGGATATTATCATTGGTAGGCTATGAAAGTGTTCAAGATATCATTCAGATCAAGGAGAGCCTATAATCATATCTCAAGTCAAATTACACATAGGATTTGGCCTAGACAAACATTCAGGGCAAGTTCTAGACTAATGGCTCGGGACTTGGACTTGTAGTTCAAATTCTCACCACACAAGCTATGGGATTGCTAAAGAGACAGAGTCGGGGACCCACAATAATCTTAGCTAAGATTTGAGCAATACAATGGTCCCGAAACACCACTTGTTGATTATCGTCCAACACAAGAGTCTCAAGGTCACGACTTTCACCATCTTATACACAACAATTTATTTTTGACCATAGGATCAAAGGTAAATGTGTTAGGCCCAAGTGAAGCTTTGCTTGAGGTACCCTTACCAGCTAGCTACTATTTACACTAAAAGCAAAAAGAAAATAGACTCAAACCCTTAAGAAGGTTGTCATGCCATCCATCATCGGGAAGAGCCACCCGGTTCACACAAATTGAACCGTGGCATTAGGAAAACCAAAGGCTTATTGCACGCAAAAACTCAAAACAAAAAGGTACGAAAATAAAATAAGAAGCTATGAAAGAAAAAATGCGGAAAGTAAAATGAATATATACAAGAGGGGATTTGGTCGAATATACATAAGGGAGAATGAATATATACATTAGAATGTAACTTTATATACAAACCCAAAAGTAAAAAGTACGAAAAGTGCAATAAAATGATAAAATTATGTACATACCAAAGGTAAAAAAAAACATAAAGAAAAAAGTAATGTCATATATATAGTCATCCAAATAGGGATACCCTCTCAAATGAAAGCTAGCATTATCCTCAATGCTAACTAACCAAAATAAGCACAAGAAAATATAGAGAGTAAGAAGAAACTCCCTATTGGTCCTCCGTCTGCATAGGATCCTAAGTCTGGGTCCCTAGGTCCTCGGTCTTCTCGGGAACCTGTGACTAGCTCCCTGTAATCTGTGTCTCCACTGGGACCTGGGCATGTATTGAGTCCTGGGCCTGTACTGTAATCTGAGGCTGGCTAGAGGAACCTCTCTACGGGTCCTCCAACTCTATAACACCATCATCAGTATGGGGAATCACCCTTTTCCTCTTGGATGGCCTCTCTGTCTCCTACTCTAGCTGGGGATGGGCAGTTGGAGCTGGGTCATGCAATAAAAGATCTAGAGGCATGTTATCAGCCTTCAACCTCGCTACCTCCACCCTTAAATCCTTCACCGACTCCTTTGAAACACGAGCCTTTCTCATTTTCTTTGCATCCTTAGCAAGCTCCTTCAATGCCTTTCCATGAGAATCAACAACATCCATGATCAATTTCTAGTTCTCTAGGAGCTTCTTCTGGTTCTCTAGAAGCTCCTTGAGAGTGTCCTCCACTAACTGTGGGATCTGAGGCTGAGGATGTGCGGACTGGGCTGCCACCGAAGTAGAAAGTACACATAGATTAGAAGTGGCTGTCTGCATCCAGTTGCTGATACTGGCAAGGGTCTGGCTCAAGCGGTGGGCAGTCAAAGGTTATGCTGCGGATGAGGGGATATCTGGAGCTCAAGAAGTGGAGGGTCCTGGGGCCATGTCTAGTGTGGCTGAATGAGGCTGAGTAGGAGCCACTACTACTACTGGCTCTTTAGACTGGCCAATTGAAGTTGTGGCTTTCCCCTTAGGGTCCTTGGGGTTGTCAGGACCCTTGGTGCTGTACCAGGAGAACAATTCCGTTGCTTTCACTCCACATCAAATCTCCTCTTCTCCACATCTAGATCCTCAAAGTACATGGTCAAGAAATTGGGGAAGGGGTAGGATCTATCACGTTTGTTTACCACCCATGTAATTACTCTGAACATCACATTCCCTATGTTGATCGGGTACCCCCCATGATCGATGCCACCAATATAGCTCGGGAGATAGGAAGAGAGTTGTCGTGAGTGGCGGGGTCTATCCTGTTACAAACAAATGTCTTCCACCCTTTTGCTTCAAAGTTCAAGGTTCTCCTCAGAATTTTTACTCTCGCTGTCAACCATGCTGGGGTGGTACCTGAGATTGCTAAGTACTCAGCTAGCCACGAACGGGAATCCTCCCCCAAAGATACCTTGTCTAAGTACAAGGTCTCATCTTCCTACAGGAATCCCAGGTAGTCATTTATCGTTTTGCCATCAAATTTTACTTTCAAGTTCCGCACCTTAGTCACTGTAGTGCCCTTTTTTTATGTTGGCAACAGTGGTGTAGAACTCCTTGACTAAGTGCTCATTGGCATCCTCCACATGGCCTATGAAGTAGTCCCAGCCTACACTCTCTCTCTTAACTGCCTCAACACATTAGGGTTGTGAGGCAAAAGGTCCCGTGTGATGAACTTCCGCTCAGGTATCAACTTCCCCGCGGGCCACCATTCTCTGAACTTGTGGTAGGCCACTTCAATCACGAATCTATCTTGCCATGCTTCCGGATTCCTGGTTCTCTCTACCCCTCCTACTTGGGGCTCACCCCCTCCTACTTCTTCTCCTTCTTCTTCTACGGGACCCTCACTAGATAGTGAAGCTGTAGGTGAGGTAGAATATTCATTGTCACTGCCTGCAACTGAGCCCTCAGATGACTCAGTAGATATATGCACTAATGCTTGGGCAGTAGGAGAGCCCGGAGGTGTATCCCTCAATCTGTTCCTCTCCGGCCAGGAACATATTCTGGCATGGAGTCTAAGTCAAACGCCTCCCGAGAGGGCACATACTCACTCCCCGAGTGGTCAATAGCTCTATCAGTAGCCCTTATGATCTTTCTGGTGTTTTTGATGGCTTGCCGGGCTTGCGAGGTCAATCTAATCATGCCTCGTCCCCTACCCCGAGAGGACTCTCCTTTCCCTGACTGTTTATCGCCTCTGCCTCGTGACTTCACCATTATCTGCAAGGAACATTCAGTTGAGCTTTGTTAGTATCAGTAGAATCAGTGAAACATTGCAGAATCATATTGCAGACAGTCAGAATTGTAGACCGCGGACTGCACAAAATGAAGTGCGGCCGCAAAAATGGTACAACGGACCGCACAAAATGCACCGCGATCCGCACTGAGTTGGGGATCAGCCTACCCACGCTTTGATTCTAGGCACCGCGGACCGCACAAAATGTGTTGCGATCCGCATTAAGGCATCGCAGACCACACAAAATCCATCGCGATAGCGGTCCTCAATTATCATCTTTCAGAAGTTTCACCACTGAAGTCTGCACAAAATAGCATTACGAACCGCACAGAAGCACCGCGGACCGCACAAAATCCACCGCGGTCCGCGGTAAGTTGTACCCAGCAACACCAACCTAGGGATTCAATTTTTCACATTTTTAATCCAAATTTTCACCTATGATTGATTCCCTAGGTGTTGAATCAGTGTTTTTAACTAATTAGTCCTAATTTAAACATGATTAAACAAACCTACGATATAGACTTGAAAGAAAACAGGAAGAAAAAAAAGAAAAAACTAAGAAAAATAAAAGTTAAAAGAAAATAACAAAGTTAAATAACTAAGACAAAATTAAAATTATCAAAAGTGAGATGCAATGTAGATTAATGAAATTTAGCAGTTGAATTCAAGAAAGTATGAGGGATAAACAGTGATTTTTTAGCTTTTGAGTGCAAAGGGTCAAAAAGTTTGAAATGAGGGCCTCAGGTCTTATTTATAGAAAAAGAAACTGGGGCCCATCTCACCTACCCACCGCGGACCGCACAAAATGGTACCGCAGTACAAAGAAACAAGTGGCACTGGGGAGATGTCAATTGCGGATCGCAAGAAATGCAATGCGGCCGTAGTGGTCCACCGCGGACTGCACAAAATGCAATACGGTCGCGGTGGTAAACTTCAGAGACTCCTCATTTTTGACCAAATAACTCTGCGATCCGCATTGAATTGTTGCCCCCGCAAAGAGGCCCTTGCGGTCTGCACAAAATGCATTGCGGCCGCAGTGCAAACTTCAGAGAGTGTGCATTTTTCTAACTTGGTCCTATAGTGCATCAAAATAATCCTACAACATCACACAACCAGTTAGTTCAAAAGAAAATCCTATACTACAAAGAAAATAAAAAAAAAACAAAAAAGAAAGACACATGTGTTTCCTCCCAAGAAACGCCTGATTTAACGTCGCGACACGACACAGGTTACAATCAAATCACTTTAGATGGAGCAGTACCACCACGTAGCTGTCATCAATCTTTCCCAGGTAGTGCTTGACCCTGTACCCATTAACTCTGAAAACCTCCCCATTTTTGTTCTTCAAGTCAAGTTCACCAAACGGAGTCACAAACACCACTTCAAAAGGTCCACTCCATTTTGACTTAAGCTTTCCCGGAAACAGACGTAACCGAGAATTGAACAAGAGAACCAAATCACCCACTTTGAACTCCTTGCCACGATTATATTTATCATGAAGGTGCTTTATTTTGTCCTTGTACAAGGATGAACTTGTCATGCCCCGAACCTGGGGAGGCGTGGCTGGCACCCGGTGCTGTGCTGGCCCGAGCGAACCATTTTGTAACTCATGATCGTTCGACTAAAACTAGAACATACATAGGTCGAGTTAGATGAACTCATTCCTTTTGTAACTATTATGGGCCCACATGAACACAACTCATAATGTACAACTATAAGTGGGCGTACACTGTATCAATGAACCGTTGTTCTTAGCACATGAATACATATGGGCCGTCAAGGCCTCTGATATACTGTAAAAAATGAACATCTGTCTACAAAGCCTCTAAGATTATTCGACATTAAATGGGACAGGGTACCAGCCTACCCATAAATCTGTAGCAAAACTCTATCACGGTGACTCATAGACTCGGGTGCACTCCGAATGAGGTAGAGTCTTACCGATCCTTCGTTGAATGCTAACCTCGTCTACTATGAGGGTTCGTCAAACTGATTATCTATACCTGCAGGCATGAATGCAACGTCCCCAACAAAAGGACGTCAGTACGAATAATGTACCGAGTATGTAAGGAACATAAATAAGTATATAAAAGGCATGGAAGAAAAATGGAGTAAATAACTCAACCTGTAAGGTTGGATAGCTCTGTAAATTAAAATCATGAAATATCTATAATGTCATGCATATGCGTATAAATGTCATGTAATGCATAGGTCCGTACGTACATAATATCATCAAGCCTCTGAGGGTATCCCATCATATCATCTCGGCCACTGTGGGCAAATCATCAATGTATACCAGCTGATCAGGTGGTGATGCGTATATAACGCCATAACCTTTCCCATATCCCATATACATATACATACATACATACATACATACATACATATATATATACATATATATATATACATACATACATATATATATACATACATATATATATATATATCTATATATATATACATGCGTATATAACGCCATAACATCATCACACCTATGAGGGCATCCCATCATATCATCTCGGCCACTGTGGGCAAATCATCAACGTATACCAGCTGATCGGGTGCTGATGCGTATATAACGCCGTAACCTTTTCCCATATCCCATCTACATATACATATATATATACGCGTATATAACGCCGTCTGAGTCATGAGTAAATGCACATGTAAATGAACGTAATGCATGAGAAGTACGTTAATAAAACTTCTCGGAATGTCATAAGACCATTATACCTTTGATTAATATCATGAAATAAACTTTTTTCAACTTACGTATTTTTCTGAGGCCCATGAACAAAAGATGTAATAATGAGAAAGATGGGAATTCAAGAACATAGGCACCTCTAATACTTCTATAAATAGAATCATTTATAAAAGTTATGCGTTTGCTCGTTTTATTTGTATCATTTAGATTATGCAAAAAAAAAAAGAGGGGATAACCTTAACATATCTAAACCATAGGGAGTTGGCTCATCACTTACGTTTTTATTGACTATTGTTTTTCTTCATTTGAGCACCGTGACTTTCAGTTGTGGAAAAATGTAACGAGAATACCTTTGGCTGCTAGAAGTTTGCCAATTAAGCTCAAGGTCGAGTAAAACTCCTATCACTTTGTACCATGTACTTCTACGAGAAACCACGCGCTAAGATTAGTATACTGCTCAGCAAAAACTGCAAATAATACTCGTGGAAACCACTAATACTTCAGTAATAAATTTAACATACTTGGTAATCTATAAAGCAAACATCCTTTGTACATAGCACACGTCTTATTTTCATTATGACAAACACACAATAATTCCAATTTAATGCAAGTAGATAGAATTTTACTAATAGTTTTCCATGCATCCGCCAAAAGAAATTAAGAAACAACACAGCTTGTTCAAAATATATCTTCAAGAAGCAAGTCTTACTCAAAATCTATTTAACTGAAGAGGAAAACCTATTTTATCAATAAGTAATAATTGATCCTTCAGTATTTCTACAATGTAACAGCTTCAATTTTATTTTGTTTTCCCTATATTTCCTGAATATCTCAATCTTGCTTTGAGAATTATTTTTCTATCAACAAAAAAAAAAAATGAATTTAGATTTTCAGGAAATACAAGGAAAGGTACATTGAGCATAGATATAAACACAATAAGACACTTGCCGTAGAGGGAATGAAAACTATAGCATAATCCTAACATGTTAGATCAATAAGTTGACATCTAAACTCCATTTCCTTATTATTTAGCCCCTTGTTATTTCTTATTCCATCTTTATTATATTTTTCTGCAAAAGCTTTTAGAAAGTATACTTGGAAATATTGAAGTTATTTAAACAGTATGTAACAGAATGATCTCTAGTTTTTTTTTACCACCTCTATTAAAAGCACTACTCCCTCAATTTCAATTTATATACCTTAATTTGACTAGTCATGGAGTTTAGAAAGAAAAGAAAACTTTAAAATATGCAATGACATTTAAAATCCACCTCCCTAAATTGTCTTCTCCGTAAAAAAAAAATGCTACATAAACTGGAATGGATGGCCTACATGAACGCGTCACTTAGAATTCCAAAATAGAAATTAACAACAATAAAGAAAACCAACAAAGAGTATATACTCAAACCATGTACTGCAGATCTCAAAGAATTTAAATCATCCATTCCATCTAAAATACGCACACAAAGACCTAACAAATACAACACTATATCCTATTGTTCCAGAAAATCGCTAAGTTTTTAAATAAAAGACAAGTAAAATGAATGGAAATAACAGATTCCTTACAATTGAGACAACAACAGGATTATTGACAACAAAATAGAAGTTTACTTGATACGTCAAATGGCAATTCAGATGTATGCCACGATTTTATAAAAATCCAAGAGTCATTTAGTTTAGGTTATAAGGCTTCCACGAGAAAGTAATCTTATCCAATAATTAATTAATTAAGTAATAATTCACTATTCGGTAATTAACTAATTACCCGCATATTTAAGAATTGTCTCAAATTGCTTAAAATTTTACTTATTTTTAATATACTTTATATACCTTACTTTTATGGTCATGTGGTATCATACAAAATAAATACATACACTATTATCTAAAATATCCATATAAAAATTACATATATATATATATATATATATATATTATCAACTTCTAATTTTTATAATCTCATAAACAGAGTATAAATTTTTCGTACGCTAAATTCTTACAATTGTAACAAGATAACCTTCTTTTCTTGTGAGAAAATTATTTCTATCTTTACAATAAAGAAAACCTCATAAACTTTCTCATATTATATATGTGTATAATTTAAAGCATATTTGAAAGTAGTAATATTAATAACTATATAAAATCGTATTTTTTCAAACTGTTTTACAAAAATATTCCACTCAAAATACCATATCAAATGTATATGATGGTATCAAGGTTGTTAAACTTACGGGGTGTAACAGAACTGGAGTAGGCATGGAATTGGAATTCATCAAGTTCATTAAGCTGCTCCACATGAACATTTACTGCCACATCCCATTCAATATTCAGCTTCCTCAAAGCCCATATGGCCTTGTGCTCTAACTCAACCGGTAGATGGAAAGTTTTCCCAAACACCAACCGATACGAAGACATAGCAATCGGAGTCTTGTAAGCAGTCTTATAAGCCCATAGAGTATCATCCAACTTCTTTGACCAATCGGTCCTATTTGCATTGACCGTCTTCGACAATATACTCTTGATTTCCCTCTTTGAGACTTCAACTTGGCCACTCGCCTGAGGATGATAAGGAGTAGAAACTTTGTGATTGACACCATACTTTGCAAGCAAAGTGTCAAAATCTCTATTACAAAATTGAGAACCCCCCCCCCCATCACTTAGGATTGCACAAGGAGTGCCAAACCTTGTAAAAATGCTCTTCTTGAGAGAACAACACTCCGGGCCTCATTGTTGGGTAAAGCCACGGCTTCAACCCACTTTGAAACATAGTCAACCGCCACAAGAATGTATGTGTTCCCACACGAGCTAACAAACGGGCCCATTAAATCAATGCCTCATACATCAAAAATATCAACTTCAAGAATGGTATTGAGAGGCATCTCATCTTTCTTCGAAATTCCACCCGCTCTTTAACATTCGTCGCACCTCTTCACAAGTTCACTTGCATCTTTGTACAAAATTGGCCAATAAAACCCTCAACTAAGAACTTTTGAAGCCGTCCTCGCCCCGCCATGATGGCCACTATAGGGAGAGGAATGACAAGCCTCTAAGATACTCAATTGCTCCTCCTCCGAGACACACCTTCGGATCACACCATCCGTGCAAATCTTGAACAAGTATGACTCATCCCAATGGAAATCCAAACTATCCCGTTTGAGCTTCTTCCTTTGGTTAGAAGAGAGCTCACACGGGATTATACCAGTCACAAGAAAATTAGCAACGTCCGCAAACCATGGCATACCATTCACCGACACCGAAAGGAGTTGCTCATCAGGAAATGAATCATTGATCTCTAGGCCATCACGAGGCCTCCCCTCCTCCTCCAAGAGGGACAGGTGGTCCGCCACTTGGTTTTCACTATCCTTCCGGTCCACAATCTCCAAATCAAACTATTGAAGTAACAAGACCCATCGCATCAGTCTAGCTTTGGAATCCTTCTTCGTCATCAAGTATCGGAGTGCGGCAAGATCGGTATGCACTATGACCTAGGCACCCATAGGATACGACCGAAATTTCTCCATTGCAAACACAATAGCCAAAAGCTCTTTCTCGATTACCGTGTAGTTCACTTGAGCATCATTCATTGTCTTGCTCGCATAGTACACTGGATGAAATATTTTGTTCACTCTTTGACCAAGACCACCCCAACCGCAACATCGCTCGCATCACACATGAGCTCAAAAGGCAAGCTCCAATTAGGTGCGGTAATAATAGGGGTGGTGGTCAACTTATGCTTGAAAAGTTCAAAGTCTTGCATACATCTCTCATCGAACACGAACTTGGCATCTTTTTCTAATAACTTGCATAAGGGATTCACTACATTCGAAAAGTCTTTGATAAATATCTGGTAGAACCCCGCATGCACAAGAAAACTTCTAACTCCCTTGACAAAGGTAGGGGAGGGAGCCTTGAAATCACATAAATTTTTGCTTTGTCCACCTCTATACCATGCTTTGAAATTTTATGCCCAAAAACTATGCCCTCCTCAACCATGAAGTGGCATTTCTCCCAATTAAGAACAAGATTGGTTTCTTCACAATGGGCCAACACTGTATCAAGATTTTTCAAACATTAATCAAATGAATCACCCACAACACTAAAGTCGTCCATGAACACCTCCAAAATATCTTCCACCATATCGGTGAAAATGGCCATCATACACCGTTGGAATATAGCCGGTG
This sequence comes from Nicotiana sylvestris, assembly GCF_000393655.2. Lineage (NCBI taxonomy): Eukaryota > Viridiplantae > Streptophyta > Magnoliopsida > Solanales > Solanaceae > Nicotiana > Nicotiana sylvestris. The sequence goes on from NC_091058.1 coordinate 99,499,492, forward strand.
CATTGCACAACCCAAAAGGCATCCTAGAAAAGGCAAAGGTGCCATATGGACAAGTGAATGTGGTCTTCTCCTAATCATCCGGAGCAATCAATATTTGGTTGTATCCAGAATATCCATCCAAGAAATAGTAGAAGGCACGCCCAACAAGTTGATCTAACATCTGATCAAGAAAAGGCAATGGAAAGTGATCCTTGCGGGTCACTTTATTCAACTTGCGGTAATCCATGCACACCCTCCACCCGGTGACAGTCCTGGTAGGAATCAACTCATTATGCGAATTTGCAACCACGGTCATGCCACCCTTCTTCGGCACACATTGCACGAGCGAAGTCCAAGAGCTATCAGAGATGGGGTACACAACCCCGACATCCAACCACTTGATCACCTCCTTTTTCACAACTTCTTGCATTGCCTCATTCAACCTCCTTTGATGTTTGTTTACCGTGAAAATGGTAACAATAATTAAATTTGTAAATAAGATTCTAAAAATACGTGATCTATTCCCGAGCTAGTTGTTAGAGCAGTTGATGCTAAGAATATGGAATTTAATGATAAAATGCAAGCTAAAATGAGGTAGTAATCAAACCGAGGGGCCTTCTACCCGGATATAGGTCGGGTCGATGGGGGACCTCGGGGTCGAGCTCGAGCTATCGGGGATAGTCGGAGATGGGATAACAGTTGAGGATATAATTAAACAAGGATCTTTATGGCCAATACTAAGTTATATGATAAAGAACAAGTAAGAAAGCGATGGATATCGAGGCGACCTCGGGCCAGTGAGAACGGACAAGTTAGAAAGAAAAGAGAGAGAGAGAGAGAGATATTATTGCACTTGTGGAGAAATAGAGCAACATCAGTCCATTACAAGGTAGTGTGAGTCCCCTTTATATAGGAGGGGAACTCGGTTACAAGCACATGGGCATTAATTACAAAGTATGGAGATGGGATGGCTTGACGCGATGCCTCAGCATAGGCTCTGGATAGGCCGGCCCTGTCAGACTTAGCCATGTACCTTGGGAGATTCCCCCTTTGTCCTGTCTTCGATCTCCATTTACTCTGAGTCGGGCCTCGACGAGCCCCGAGATCGGGAGCTCGGTCTTGGCCTCCCATCCTCGGGGTCTCGAGGCATTCTTCCAAAATGACTTGACAGCAAGAAATCAAGTCCTCTGATTTTGCCACGTACAATGTTCCAAGGAGGGCTTTGCATCATCTTCCAAAAAATCTTGTGCATACAGAATGCGGGGCTTATCCCCCGAATATCAACTAAGGTCCATCCATTTGCCTTTTTCTGCTTTTGAAGCACCGCCAATGTGGCATCAACCTGCATGTTAGTAAGACAAGAAGAAAGAATAACTGGCAAAGTTGAACTAGGGCCTAAGAACTCATACTTGAGGTGTGGAGGCAACGACTTCAACTCTAACACCGTAGGTTCCTTGATTGAAGGTTTTGTTGGTGGAGTCTTCCTATTCTCAAGATCCAAAGAGAGTTTCCTAGGCTCATAAGAGTAAGATCCCATTCCATGTAAAGCATTCACGCACTCCACTCGGCCCTCACCCTCATTTACATCAAGATTCAACAAAATTGCCTCCAGAGGGTCCTCCACATTGATCATTGCGCTAGTATCATCAACTATCACTGTCGTGACAAGGTCCATAAAAGAGCACACCTCAGAACCATTGGGTTGCTTCATTGACTTGCACACATGAAAGACCACTTTCTCATCACTCACCGGGAAGGTGAGTTCCCCTGCTTCCACATCAACTAAGGCCTTCCCAGTAGCAAGGAAAGGTCTTCCCAATATGATTGGAACTTCATAATCTACCTCACAATCCAAGATCACAAAATCAGCTGGCAAGATAAATTTGTCCACTCGGACAAGAACATCATCAATAATACTCAATGGTCTCTTCATAGTTCTATCCGCCATTTGCAATCTCATGGAAGTCGGCCTCGGTTGCCCAATACCCAAAGTCTTGAAAACTGAGTAGGGCATCAAGTTGATACTTGCCCCCAAATCACATAGAGCTTTTGCAAAGTCCGCACTCCCAATGGTGAAAGGAATGGTGAAAGCACCGGGATCTTATAGCTTTGGGGCCATTGAGTCACTATTGCACTAACTTGGTGGGTCATCTTGATAGTTTCACAATCCATAGATCTTTCTTTGTCACCAAGTTCTTCATGAACTTAGCATAGCATGGCATTTGTTCTAGAGCCTCCAACAAAGGCACATTAATGGATAAGCTCTTCATCATGTCAATAAACTTTTTAAACTGATTCTCATTTTCTGCTTCGCGAGCCTTTGAGGATAAGGTGGAGGTGGCCTTGGCAAAAGAGCCTTGGCTTTAGGCACAACCATTTCCGACATGTCTATTACATGTTCCCTAGACGGGTTCACGTCATTATGAGTCTCCACCTCGGTATCTTGAATGCCAATCCTCACTTCCTCATTCACGTTCTCATCAATCACATTTTCAACCACCAAAGGAGTCTCATCTTCTTACAACTCAACTTCATCACTCAAAATTTCTTTTTTCTTGGAGGCATTCATATCACCGCCTCTTCCACTTCTTGTAGTTACGGCCATAACATGATTGTTCCCACCCTTCAGGTTAACTACCGTATCACTTGGTAGAGCCCCCTTAGGGCGAGTATTCAAGGATTGAGAGATTTGGCCTAATTGAACCTCCAAGTTTCTGATTGAAGTATTGTGGGAAGCCAACTAAGCATCAGAGTCCTCATTATTCTTCATCATCTATTCAAACATCATTTCAATTCTCCCCATTTCATTGTTGGAAGAACACGGACCTTAGGATGGAAATGGGGGTGGATTGTTCGGTGTTGATACATTGGGGGCCTTTGAAAGCCTTGCCCTCGATTTCCCTGATTGCCATTTTTCCAACCTCCCTAATTATTGTTAGCACCCCAATTGTTGTTGTTGCCATTCCAATTACCCTGATTGTTCTGATTATTGTTCTAATTGCCCCAATTGGAATTTTGGTTGTTGTTCCCCCAATTACTATTCCGTTGTTGTTTTTGATTTCCCCAACTGCCTTGGGGTCTCCATTGTTGTTGGTTGGAAGAATTGCCCCTTTGGCCCTGATAATTGTTCACGTATTGCACTTCTTCATTCTGCCATCATAACCATTATCTTGGAATCCACCATAATCATTATCAAATTGATCCGAACTCCCTTGGTTTTGTTGACCTCTTTGTCTTCTTTTGTTCACTAGCATGTTGACACCCTCTATAGCATTTATTTGGCGCGGATTTTGAACCTGTTGTAACTGTGCCTTCGCTAGTTGGTTCATTGTTATTGTCAGCTCTACTATAGCCTGCCCATGGTCATGTATCTCTTTGTGCAAGTGAGTGACCGTGGGGTCACCCTGTGGCACATTGGCTCTACTTTTCCAAGCCGAGGACGTGTCAGCCATCTCTCAATGTTGGTACACTATGCACTGATTTGTTGTGTTAATGCCCCAGTAGAAAGTCTGTTGGATCATTGCCTCAGTCATATCATTGTTGGGATATTCCTTTACCATGGTTCTATATCGCTCCCAAATCTCATGTAATGGTTCGGTGGGATCCTGCTGAAAAGCTAAGATCTCATCTCTCAATGTTGCCATATGCCCCGGTGAGAAAAACTTTGCAATGAATTTATTCGCGAACTCATCCTAAGTAGTGATGGAATGGTTAGGAAGTCGTTCAAGCCAATCCAATTCCTTCCCCCTAAGTAAGAAAGGGAATAGTCTCAACCGAAGTGCATCCTCTAACACATTAGTTTGCTTGCTCCCCCAACAGGTATCCACGAAACCCTTGAGATGTTTGTAAGCATTCTGATTAGCAGCGCCCGTGAAATACCCACGCTGCTCCAACAATGTCAGCATCACATTTGTAATTTGAAAATTACCTGCCCGAATCCGGGGGACAATTGCACTAGCATAACCTTGGTTGGGAAGCACTCGAGGAACCACTCTTGGAGGTGGCGGGGGAGGGTTTGGAATACTATCATTGGCTTGGCGGCATCTCCTTTGTCCTTGAGGCACAATAGGAACGTCATCATCAATATTGTCATCTACCTTCTCCCCCGGTAGAAGATCTCCAAGAGGTGCATTATTTGCTGCCATTTTGTACCTGAAGTTGTGACACACACAAATTAGTAACACAGAAGGAAAGAAGAACAATACACAAAACTATTTAGATAGATAGCCAAAATCGTTAGCTCCCTGGCAACGGCGCCAAAAAGTGATCGGGGCCAACCCTGCACTACTACAAAGTAGCGAGAGTGGCCGAAGTAGCTTTTACCCGAGATGGTTGGGATCAAATTCCACAGGGAGCTAGAAATGGGAATTGAGTTCCTATCTAAACTAGAGATGCGTAATTGCTCTTAATTACTCTTCCAAACATCATTGGTTTTGATATTACTTCTAATTTTCTGCTAATAAGATGCTAAATTAAGCTAAGAGTAAAATACTTGAAAGGTTGTCTAAATATTTAAGGAGGCACTAGGGAAATGACTTTCTCCTAGGTGGATACTTGATGAGTTCTTGAGTCTAAGGCCAGGTTGTCACGTTGGGGATTACTATATAACCAATCCCCAAGACCAATTGACTTTATAGGTGGATACTCTATACCTCTCGGTAGTTTAAGTGATTTTGCCCTAGTTGACTTTCTCAAGACCAATTGGGTATGATAATTTGTGCAAGCAATTGAGGTTCAAGTCGGGTAGTACTATCTCTAGGTTTAACCCTTTACTTGGGGCTATCAATCTCTTGAATACGCCCCAATTCCTTGTTGGACTAATTTTCCTAGACTCAAGTTCTCTTTCTCAAGAAGAAACCAAGTCAAATAGGCACAAATTAGTGTTTGCAACTACTAATTCAACATGGAAAATACAAATTAGCCCAAATATCAATCACCCATAGACATTCAAGCCTTAAAACTCAAGACCCATCAAATACCCACACTAGGGTTGAGCCACAACCCTAGCTAATGAGTCTAGCTACTCATAATAATAGAAGAAAACTGATAAATAGATGAAGAAAAACCCATAAAATTTAATTACAAGCTAATACCTGAAGATTCAATGATAAAACTACTCTAAAATTACTCAAAATGGTTAAGAACTACTGTTCACGAGAGCAGCTGAAAGCTAGAATTCAACTGATGACCTAAAAATGGGAAAATAAAGTATTTATACTAGACCGAATTTTCTGGACAAAAATACCCCGACGGGGGTACCGCGGACCGTAAGAAATGGAGTGCGACCGCGGTGAGACTTTTGGCTTCAAATATCTGCTCTCTGAACTTAGCCACCGCGGACCGCATTGGTGTCAACCTCAAAATTCCCAACTCTCTGAATTCAAGCTTTGCGGACCGCACAATTTCAATTGCGGCCGCGGTGAGGCCATTGTGGTCTGCACTAAATGCTTTGCGGTTGCAATGCTTGAGTCTCCGAAATTGCAGCTCTTTGAATCTCCTTACTATGGACCGCACCAAATGGAATGCGGCCACAGTGGACCTGTTGCACTGTGACTGGACTTGTTCTTGGTACTTGTGCATGTTTCACTCTTTTTTGAGCTGGTTTTGACTAATTTTCACCTTTTTGGCCAAACCCTGCAAACAAGTACAACATGTAAGCCTTTGGGACTATTTTGTACACATTTTTAATCAAAACTCAAGTAAGAAGAAGTGCAAAATGAACCATAATCCCTTGTTATCAGTGCTCACATAGCCGCTTCTGCGGTTCCAGCTCCCCATGGTGCAGTTGTGACAGAAAACTTAGCTTCAGCTGCAAATTCCCAACTCCTAACTTTCCGTCAACCATCTGAAATCACCCCGAGGCCCCTGGGACCTCAACCAAAAGCACGAACGAGTCATATAACACTATCGAAACTTATACAATTCTTCAAAACACCTCAAACAATATCGAATCAAACAAATAATGTCGGATTCAAGCCTAAGGTTCCAAAAATCTTCCGAATTCCGCTTTTGATCAAGGGTCTATCAAACCACATCCGAATGACCTGAAATTTTGCATACACATCCCAAATTACACAACGGACCTACTTCAACTCCCGGAATTCCATTCCGACCACAATATCAAAATCTCACCTATCAACCGGAAATTGCCAAAATTCCAAATTTCGCCAATTCCAACCTAAATCTACTACAGACCTCCTAAACACATTTCGATCACACTCTTAAGCCCCAAATCACCTCCCGAAGCTATCCGAACCATCAAAATTCACATTCGAGCCCTTTTTCACATAAGTCAATATCCGGTTGACTTTTCCAATTTTAGCTTACTCAAAAGAAACTAAGTGTCTCAAACCTTCCCAAAACCTCTCCGAACCCGAGCCAACCAACCCAATAACACATAATACAACTAAAAAAGACAATAAGAAGTAGAAATGGAGGAAACAGAGCGGTAACTCATGAAACGACCGGCCGGGTCATTACATCCTTGCCCTTTTAAACAAACGTTCGTCCTCGAACGAGTCAAGAAACATACTTGAAGCCTCAAATAGGTGAGGATATCTTCTACGCATCTCCCGCTCGATCTCCCAGGTAGCCTCCTCCGTGGGCCTACCTCTCCGCTGCACTTTCACTGAAGCTATATCCTTTGATCTCAACTTTCGAACCTGACGCTCTAAAATAGCCACTGGCTCCACATCATAAGTCAAATCACCATCTAACTAAACCGCGCTGAAATCCAAAAGATGAGACGGATTGCCAATATACTTTCGGAGCATAGAAACATGAAATATCGGATGCGCACTCGATAAGCTGGGTGGCAAAGCAAGCTCATGAGCCACCTTCCTAATCCTCCGAAGTACCTCAAAAGGCCCAATGAACCGCGGACTCAATTACCTATCATACCAAATCACATAACACCCTTCATGGGAGAAACCTTCAACAAAACCTTCTCACCAACCATGTAGGACACATCTCGAACCTTCCTGTCAGCTTAACTCTTTTGTCTCGACTGCGCTGTACGAAGTCTCTCCTGAATCACCTTCACCGTGTCTAAAGCATCATGCACCAGTACCCAATAGCCTAGCCCCACCCGTCTCAAACCAACCATTGGAGATCTACACCGCCTCCCATACAAAGCCTCATATTGAGCCATCTGAATACTCGACTGATAACTGTTTTTATAAGCAAACTCTGTGAGCAGTAGAAACTGATCCCATGACCCTTCAAAATCAATGACACAAGTGCAAAACATGTCCTCCAATATCTAAATAGTGCTTTCGTACTGCCTGTCCGTTTGAGGGTGAAAAGCTGTGCTCAACTCAACCTAAGTACCCAACATTCGCTGCACAGACCTCCAAAACTATGCAGTAAACTGAGTGCCCCTATCTGAAATGATGGAAATTGGGATGCCATGCAAATGAACAATCTACCGGATATAGATCTCTACCAACCGCTCTGAAGAATAAGTAGTACACACAGGAATGAAGTGCACGAACTTGGTTAGTCGATCCACAATCACCCAAATAGCATCGAACTTCTTCAAAGTCCGTGGGAGCCCAACTACAAAGTCCATGGTGATCCGCTCCCACTTCCATTCTGGAATATCCATCTGCTGATGCAAGCCACCCAGTATCTGATGCTCATATTTCAACTGCTGGCAATTGAGACACCAAGCTACAAATCCCACAATGTCCTTCTTCATTCTCCTCCACCAATAATGCTTTCTCAAATCCTGATACATCTTCACGGCACCCAAAAGAATGGAATATCGCAAGCTATGGGCCTCCTCCGGAATCAACTCCCGAAGCCCACCTACATTGGGCGCACATATACGGCCTACATCCTCAATACCCCATCATCACCAATGGTCACATCTCTGGCATCATCATGCTAAACTCTATCCTTAAGGACAAGCAAATGAGGATCATCATACTGGCGCTCTCTGATGCGATCAAATAAGGAAGACCGAGAAATTACACAAGCCAATACCCGACTTGGCTCCGAAATATCCAACCTCACAATCCGATTGGCCAAGGCCTGAACATCAACTGTAAGAGGTCTCTCCCCAACTAGAATATATGCCAAACTTCCCATACTCACTGCCTTCCTACTCAAGGCATCGGCCACCACATTGGCCTTCCACGGATGGTACAAAATAGTGATATCATAGTCCTTTAGCAGCTCCAAGCAGCTCCACTGCCTCAAATTGAGGTCTTTATGCTTGAACAAGTGCTGGAGGCTACGATGATCAGTAAATACCTCACAAGACACACGACACAAATAATGCCTCCAAATCTTCAACGCGTGAACAATGGCAGCCAAATCCAAATCATGAATAGGGTAGTTCTTCTCACGGGGCTTCAATTGACAAGAAGCATAAGCAATAACTCTACCCTCCTGCATAAACACACACCCAATACAAACTCTCGAAGCATCACAATACACGGTATATGAGCCTGAAGCTGATGGCAAAACTAACATTGGAGCTGTGATCAAGGCAGTCTTGAGCTTCTGAAAGCTCTCCTCATACTCATCCGACCACCTGAATGGAGCACCCTTTTGAGTCAACTTTGTCAAGGATGATGCAATAGACGAGAATCCCTAAACAAATCGGCGGTAATAATCCACCAAGCCAAGAAAGCTGCGAATCTCTGTGGTTGAGGACGGTCTGGGCCAACTCTGAACCGCCTCTATCTTCGTTGGATCAACCTGAATACCCTCGCTGGACACCACGTGCCCCAAGAAAGCCACTGAACTGAGCCAAAACTCACACTTGGAGAACTTTGCATAAAGCTTCCCCTCCCTCAATCTCTGCAACACAACTCTCAAATGCTCCGCATGCTCCTCCTAATTACGCGAGTACACTAGAATATCATCAATTAAAACTAGGACAAACGAGTGGAGATAAGGTCGAAACACGCTGTTCATCAAATGCATGAATGTTGTCGGGGCATTGGTCAGCCCAAAAGACATCTAAGAACTTTTTATGACCATATCGGGTCCTGAAAGCTGTCTTAAGAATATCCAAGTCCCTAATCTTCAACTGGTGTAAATTGAACAGAAATCAATCTTGGAGAACACTCTCGCTCCCTGAAGCTGGTCAAACAAATCATAGATACGAGGAAAAGGATACTTGTTCTTGATTGTTACTTTGTTCAACTACCTGTAATCAATGCACATCCTCATCGTGTCATCCTTCTTCTTCACAAATAGAACAGGCTCACCCTATGGCGACACACTAGGCCGAATAAACCCCTTATCGAGGAGTTCCTGAAGCTTCTCCTTTAACTCCCTGGTTCCATACGATACGGTGGAATAGAAATAGGCTGAGTGCCCGGCACCAGATCAATACCAAAATCAATATCCCTATCCGGCGACATGTCAAACAAGTCTGCAGGAAACATATCGGAAAAATCCCTCACAATAGGAACAGAATCAATACTGCGAGTATGTGCATTGACATCCCTCACAAAGGCTAAGTAAGAAAGACAACCCTTCCCAACCATACGCTGGGCCTTCAATAAAGAAATTACCCTACTGGGAACATAATCAGTCGGACCTCGCCACTCAATCCATGGCACACCTGGCATAGCCAATGTCATTGTCTTAGCATGACAGTCCAAAATAGTACGACACAGAGATAACCAATCCATGCCTAATATCACATCAAAGTCCACCATACAAAGCAATAACAGATCCACTCGGGTCTCCAAACCCCCAATAGTCACCACACATGACCGGTACACATGGTCTACAACAAAAGTATCACCCACCGGAGTAGATACACAAATAGATGAAATAAGAGACTCACGGGGTGTATCCAAATAACGAGCAAAGTATGATGACACATAAGAATAAGTGGAACTTGGATCAAATAATATAGAGGCATCTCTGTGGCAGACTGAGACAATACCTGGGATCATAGCATCTGAAGTAATAACATCGGGTCTAGGTGGGAGTGCAAAGAAACGGGCATGACTACCACCTGATCGACCTCCCCCTCTAGGGCGACCCTTAGCTGACTGAGCTCTGCCTCTAGCTGGATGGGTGGGTGGTGGTGAAGTGACTGGCGCTGAAGCCGGTCGCTGACTCCTCTGCTAAGATGAACCCCCAAGATGATAAGGACACTACCTCCACATATGACCCAACTCTCCACACTCATATCCACTCCCTAAGGCTGGAGACGGGGACTAAAGGGAACCCCTAGCACCAGAATGACTATCAGATGCACCTGGCATAGAAGAGCCCTGAACTGACGGAGCATGGGACGAACTTTGGGCTGGAAGGGCACTGAGTGATGACTGGCCCTAATGAGAATTGTGATAACCATGATCCGATGACATCCCATGATAACCTGGGCGAGCTGACTGAGCATGCCTGAATGGACAGCCTCTGCCGTACTGAAACTGACCCCTCGAAGAAGCACCACCATAACTATCAGATTCTCGAGGCCTCTTTGCCTCCCTCTCATCTCGCTCATGGCGACGAACTGACTCAATCTCACGAGCAATGTCAACATCCTTCTCAAAGGTAGCACCAGTCACCCTCTCCCTAGTCATGAGAATTCGAAGCTGATACGTGAGGCCATCAATGAACCTCCTAATCATCTCTCTCTCTATAGTAACCATCAAAACAACATGACGAGCTAACTCCTAGAACCTCATCTCATACTGCGTCACAGTCATATCTCCCTGACGCAACCACTTGAACTGCCTGTACAGCTCCTCTCGACGAGACTGTGGCACATACTTCTCCAAAAAGAGAACAGAGAACTGCTGCCAGGTAAGGGGTGCTACACCAACAGGCCTACGCCTCTCATAAGACTTCCACCAAGTGAAGCCAGCTCAAGTAAACTAAAAAGTAGTGAAAGCAACCCCACTAGTCTCCAGAATACTCGTTGTACGAAGAATCCTCTGACATTTGTCCAAGAAACCCTGGCATCCTCGCCCTCTGCACCACTAAAAGTCGGAGGCTGAAGTCTACCAAACCTCTTCAACCTGCGTTGCTCGTCCTTTGGCATAGCAGGAGATACATAGTCTTAAGCAGCTGCAACCAGTTGGGCTGGAGGTGCCCCCGGTGTCTGAAGTCCCTGCACGACCTTCTCAAGTGTGCAAGCGGCGGGAGATTGAGTGCCTCCCCCGGCCGGAGAAGTAGTTGCGGCTGTAGTAACTGAGACCGCCTGAGCTAGGCCAGTGCATACTGATAGAATCTGAGCCAGGGCCTTCTGAAGACTTGGAATCACAATGAGCACAATTGGTGCTGCTGGAGCGTCCACAACTGGGACCTAATCATGAACTGGGCCGGTTGGTGGATCACCAGGTGTTGCCCTAGCTGCTGTGCAGGCTACACCCCTGCCCCTACCACGTCCTAAATCGCGTCCTCGGCCTCTAGTGGCCCCAACTGGTGGTACTGGTAGTCGTCCATCCTGACCGGTAGCACGTGTCCTCACCATATGTGAGAGAATAGAATAACAGAAGTTTAGTACTCGGATCAACAGAATCGAACGACAAGGATTTCAAGAATATGAAGTTTTTCCTAAAGGTTCTGCAGCCTCCCGAGGATAAATACAGACGTCTCTGTACCGATCCGCGAGACTCTACTAAACGTGCTCATAACTCATGAGACTTATGTAACCTAGGCCTTGATACCAACTTGTCACCACCCTAAACTGGACCTGATCGTAATATCGGCTATTGTGAAACAAGGCCAGTCGACACAAATCCCCAATATCAATTAAACAGTTATAATAATTTAATTTAAGTCATTAATATGCTATAAATCCCAAATAAAGAGTGAAATAGAACAATTGCGGAAACAACACAGCCCGACATCGGGGTATCACCAGTCATGAGCATCTAAACATCCGTCTAAGAGTATGAAAAAGGACTACACAGTCTATTACAGAGCTATTACAAAGGAAAGTAAAGATAGGAAGGAGAAGCACTGGGCTGCGAACGCCGAGCAGCTACCTAGTGAACTTCGAATAGCCTGCTGGAAGAATTCAGCCCTCGCTAGTGTGACCCAAGGCTCCCGAATCTGCACACATAGTGCAGGGAGTAATGTAAGTATGCCAACTCAGTAAGTAATAAAAGTAAAGGCAGCTGAGCGATAAGAAAACACGTAAAACACATCAAAATGCTATAAAGAAGAGGTGTAAAACTAGAGCAAGGCAATAATCAGTAAAAACTCGTAGAAACACCTTAGTTCAGTAAAAACCTCTTTAAAACATCTTTTAGCAGTTAAAGACTGAATGAGAAGTAGTGAGAAAAGATAGACACATAAAATCAGCCCCTCGGGCAAAATACCAACAGAATCAGCCCCTCGGGCTATCTCACAATCACTCGTATCAACCCCTTGGGCAATAACATGGAACAACATCAGCCCCTCGGGTTATATCACATCTCACACTAGGTATTCGCGCTCACTAGGGGTGTACAGACTCCGGGATAGGCCCCTTACGGCCCAAGCGCAATAACAAGCCATCTCGTGGCATAATCAAACAGGCTCTCGGCCTCATATCAAGCCACCTCATGGCATAACAACTCAGGTCCTCGGCCTCATAATCATGAATCAATACAATAAAACTGTAGCACGCAACCCGATCCCATAATATCCTCACAATACATGCCCTCGGCCTTTCTCAGCCAGAACCTCACAAGCCACTCGGGCAATAGTAAAACATGATGCTTAGCCCAAAATATCATTTAAAATATCAAAAACAAGAAAAGATGGATAAGTTGTGAAAACAGTAGAATATAGCATGACTGAGTTCAAATACGAAGTCAAAACAGTGAGGAATAGTAGTAAAAATCCTCTAAGGGTCCAAAACAATTGGCACGAGGCCCAAATATGGCATTTAGCTCAAAACATGATGATATCAAACAGTTTTCAATCATATACGCGATTGAACAGTCATACAGGATGGACTAAGTCACAATCCCCAACGGTGCGCGACCCCACGCTCGTCATCTAGCATGTGCATCACCTCAAAGCAGCACAACGATGTCAAATCCGGAGTTTCATACCCTTAGGACAGCATTTACAATCATTACTTACCTCTATCCAGTCTAAACTCTAGCCCGCGATGCCCTTGCCTCTCGAATTGGCCTCCGGATGCTCCAAATCTAACCAAAATCAGTACATAACCATTAAAATAATCTAAGGGAACAAACCCCCCACTCGAAAGTAATCAAATTACAACACGAATCCTAAAAGTTACCAAACCTGACCCCCGGGCCCACGTCTAGGAATCCAACAAAATTAACATCAATGGAATCCTTATCACTCCACAAGTTCATTCATATCATAAGTATCAAAATCCAACCACAAATGACCCATCAAACCCTTAATCAAAGGTCTCCAATCTCAAGCCCTAGTTTCTTCAATTTTTACCCACAAATTTCCATAAATTTCAAGCCTAATCAATGAAATAACACCATATGAACGAGTTTTATGTTAAAAAATCTTACCTCAATGAAGTTCCCTTGGATTCTCTCTTCAAATCCCCCCAAAAGCTCTATTATCGATTTAAAAATGGTGAAGAAAGGCTGAAATTTGCAAAGGATGAAATATATACTTTCTGACCCAGGCTTCTCGCACATGCGGTCCCTACACCGCATCTACGGCCAAAGGACAACATCTGCGGTTTTCACTTAAAAATCCAAGTTCCGCATCTGCGATAAAACACCCGCACCTGCTCTATCGCAGGTGCGCTCACATAGTCGCTTCTGCAGTTCCAACTCCCCATGGCCAATTCCGCATCTGCGACCCTCTGGGCACTTCTGCGAGCTCGCACCTGCGGTCCTTAAGCCGCAGGTGCGGTTATGACAGAAACCTCACCTTCAGCTGCAAATTCCCAACTCCTAACTTTCCATCAACCATCCGAAATCACCCCGAGGCCCCCGGAACCTCAACCAAAAGCACGAACAAGCCATATACCATTATCCAAACTTATACCAAACTTCAAATCACCTCAAACAACATTGAATCAACCAAATAACATCGGATTCAAGCCTAAGGTTCCAAAAATCTTCCGAATTCGGCTTTTGATCAAAGAGTCTATCAAACCATGTCCGAATGACCTGAAATTTTTCACACACATCCCTAATGACACAACAGACCTACTGCAACTCCCAAAATTCCATTCCGACCCCTATATCAAAATCTCACCTATTAACCTGAAAAGCCAAAATTCCAAATTTCGCCAATTCCAGCCTAAATCTACTATGGACCTCCAAAACACGTTTTGATCACACTCCTAAGCCCCAAATCACCTCTCGAACCTATCCGAACCATCGAAATTCACATTCAAGCCTTTTTTCACATAAGTCAACATCCGGTTGACTTTTCCAACTTTAGCTTACTCAAAAGAAACTAAGTGTCTCAAACCTTACCAAAACCTCTCCGAACCCGAGCCAACCAACCCGATAACACATAATACAACTGAACAAGGCAATAAGAAGCAGAAATGGAGGAAACGGAGTGGTAACTCATGAAACGTCCGGTCGGGCCGTTACATCCTCACCCTTTTAAACAAACGTTCGTCCTCGAACGAGTCAAGAAACATACTTGAAGCCTCAAATACATGAGGATATTTGCTCCGCATCTCCCGCTCGATCTCCCAGGTAGCCTCCTTCATGGGCCGACCTCTCCACTGTACTTTTACTGAAGCTATATCCTTTGACCTCAACTTTCGAACCTGACGCTCCAAAATAGCCACTGACTCCATATCATAAGTCAAATCACCATCTAACTGAACCGCGCTAAAATCCAAAATATAAGACGGTTTGCCAATATACTTTCGAAGCATAGAAACATGAAATACCAGATGCACACTCAATAAAGTCGGTGGCAAAGCAAGCTTATAAGCCACCTCCCCAATCCTCCGAAGTACCTCAAAAGGCCCAATGAACCAAGGACTCAATTTACCTTTCTTCCCAAATCTCATAACACCCTTCATGGGCGAAACCTTCAACAAAACCTTCTCACCAACTATGTAGGAAATATTCCGTACCTTCCTGTCAGCATAACTCTTTGTCTCGACTGCGCTGTATGAAGCCTCTCTTGAATCACCTTTACCTTGTCTAAAACATCCTGTACCAAGTCTGTACCCAATAGCCTAGCCTCACCCGACTCAAACCAACCCACTGGAGATCTACACCGCCTCCCATACAAAGCCTTATATGGATCCATCTGAATACTTGACTAATAACTGCTGTTATAAGCAAACTCTACGAGTAGTAGAAATTGATCCCAGGACCCTTCGAAATCAATGGCACAAGCGCGCAACATGTCCTCAATATTTGAATAGTGGGCTCGGAGTGCCCGTCCGTCTGAGGGTGAAAAGCTGTGCTCAACTCAATTTGAGTACCCAACTCTCACTGTAAAGACCTCCAAAACTGTGAAGTAAACTAAGTTCCCCTATCTGAAATGATGGAAACAAGGACGCCATGCAAACGAACAATCTCTCGGATATAGATCTCTGCCAACTTCTCTAAAGAATAGATAGTACACACAAGAATGAAGTGCGCAGACTTGGTTAGTCGATCCACGATCACCCAAATAGCATCGAACTTCTTCAAAGTCCGTGGGAGCCCAAATAAAAAGTCCATGGTGATCCGCTCCCACTTCCACTCTGGAATATCCATCTACTGAAGCAAGCCACCCAGTCTTTGATGCTCATATTTCACCTACTGGAAATTGAGACACCGAGGTACAAATCCCACAATGTCCTTCTTCATTCTCCTCTACTAATAGTGTTGTCTCAGATCCTGATACATCTTCGCGGCACCTGGATGAATGGAATATCGCGATCTATGGGCCTCCTCCAGAATCAACTCCCAAAGCCCACCTACATTGGGCACACAAATCCGGCCTGCATCCTCAACACCTCATCATCACCAATGGTCACATCTCTGGCATCAAGCAAATGAGAATCATCATACTGGCGCTCTCTAATGCGATCAAATAAGGAAGACCGAAAAATCAGACAAGCCAATACCCGACTGGGCTTCGAATATCTAACCTCACGAACCGATTGACCAAGACTTGAACATCAACTGCAATAGGTCTCTTCCCAACTAAAATATATGCCAAACTCCCCATACTCACCGCCTTCCTACTCAAGGCATCGACCACTATATTGGCCTTCCCTAGATGGTACAAAATAGAGATAACATAGTCCTTTAGCAGCTCCAACCATCTCTGTTGCCTCAAATTGAGGTCCTACTTCTTGAATAAGTGTTGGAGGCTACAATGATTAGTAAACACCTCACAAGACACACCATACAAATAATGCCCCCAAATCTTCAATACGTGAACAATGGCAGCCAACTCCAAATCATGAAGAGGGTAGTTCTTATCATGGGGCTTCAACTGACGAGAAGCATAAGAAATAACTCTACCCTCCTGCATCAACACACACCCAATACCAACTCTCTAACCATCACAATACATAGTATAAGAACCTGATGTTGATGACAAAACTAACACTGGAGTTGTGGTCAAGGCAGTCTTGAGCTTCTGAAAGCTCTTCTCACACTCATCCGACCACTTGAATGGAGCATCGTATTGAGTTAACTTGGTCAAGGGTGATGCGATAGACAAGAATCCCTGAACAAACAGGCGGTAATAATCCGCCAAGCCAAGAAAGCTGCGAATCTCTGTGGCTGAGGACGGTCTGGGACAACTTTGAACCGCCTCTATCTTCTTTGGATCAACCTGAATACCCTCGCTGGACACCACGTGCCCCAAGAAAGCTAAGGAAACTGAGCCAAAACTCACACTTGGAGAACTTTGCATAAAGCTTTTCCTCCCTCAATCTCTGCAACACAACTCTCAAATGCTCTACATGCTCTTCCTGACTACGCGAGTACACCAGAATATCATCAATGAAAACTATGACAAACGAGTCGAGATAAGGCCGAAACATGTTGTTCATCAAATGCATGAACGTTGCTGGGGCATTGGTCAGACCATAAGACATCACTAAGAACTCATAATGACTATATCAGGTCCTAAAAATTGTCTTAAGAATATTCGAGTCCCTGATCTTCAACTGGTGATAAACTAAATGGAGATCAATCTTGGAGAATACTCTCGCTCCCTGAAGCTGATCAAATAAATCATCGATACAAGGCAAAAGATACTTGTTCTTGATTGTTACTTTGTTCAACTACTTGTAATCAATGCACATCCTTATCGTGCCATCCTTCTTATTCACAAATAGAACAGGCTCACCCCAAGGCAACACACTAGGCCGAATAAACCCCTTTTCGAAGAGTCCCTAAAGCTGCTCCTTTAACTCTTTCAACTCTGCTAGTTCCATATGATATTGTGAAATAGAAATAGGTTGAGTGCCCGGCACCAGATCAATACCAAAATCAATATCCCTATCCGGCGGCATGCCCAGCAGGTTTACAGGAAACACATCGGGAAAATCCCTTACAACAAGAATAGAATCAATACTAGGAGTCTTTGCACCAACATCTCTCACAAAGGCTAAGTAAGAAAGACAACCCTTCCGAACCATACACTGGGCGTTCAAGAATGAAATCACCCTACTGGGAACATAATCAGTCGAACCTCGCCACTCAATCTGTAGCACACCTGGTAGAGCCAATGTCATTGTCTTAGCATGACAGTCCAAAAAAGCACGACACAGAGATAACCAATCCATGCCCAAAATCACATCAAAGTCCACTATACAAAGTAATAATAGGTCCACTCAGGTCTCCAGACCCCTAATAGTCACCACACATGACCGGTACATACGGTCTACAACAACAGTATCGCCCACCAGAGTAGATACATGAACAGATGAAACAAAAGACTCACGGGGCATATCCTAATAACGAGCAAAGTATGATGACAAATAAAAATAAGTGGAACCGGGATCAAATAATACAGAGGCATCTTTGTGACAGACTGAGACAATACCTGTGATCATAGCATCTTAAGCAATAGCATCGGGTCTAGCTGGGAGTGCATAGAAATGGGCCTGACTGCCACCTGATCAACCTCCCCCTCTAGGGCGACCCTTATCTAACTGACCTCCACCCCTAGCTGGGTAGGTGGGTGGTGGTGAAGTCACAGGCGCTGAAACCGGTGGCTGACTCCTCTACTAAGATGAACCCCTAAGACAATGAGGACACTGCCTCCACATATGACCCAACTCTCCACACTCATAGCAACTCTCTGGTGCTGAAGATGGGGACTGAAAGGAACCCCTAGCACCGGAATGACTAGCATATGCACCTGGCGTAGAAGAGCCCTGAACTGATGGAGCACGGGGCGAACTCTAGGCTGGAAGGGTACTGAGTGATGACTGTCCCTGATGAGAACTATAAGAACCATGACTCGATGACGCCCCATGATAACCTGTGCGAGCTGACTGACCATTCCTGAATGGACAGCCTCTTCCATGCTGAAACTGACCCCTCGAAGGAGCACCACCATAACTACCAGATCCCCGAGGCCTCTTGGCCTCCCTCTCATCTCGCTCCTGGAGACGAACTGACTCAATCTCGCGAGCAATGTTAACAACCTCCTCAAAAGTAGCACCAGACACACTCTCCCTGGTTATGAGAATTCGAAGCTAATACGTGAGGACATCAACGAACTTCCTAATCCTCACTCTCTCCGTAGTAACCATCCAAACAGCATGACGAGCTAACTCCGAGAACCTTATCTCATACTGCATCACAGTCATATCTCCCTGACGCAACCACTCGAACTGCCTGCGCAACTCCTCTCTATGAGACTATGGCACATACTTCTCCAAAAAGAGAACAGAGAACTACTGCTAGGTAAGGGGTGCTACACCAACAGGCCTACGCCTCTTATAAGCCTTCGACCAAGTGAAGGCAGCTCCAGAAAATTGAAAAGTAGTGAAAGCGACCCCGCTGGTCTCCAGAATACCTGCTATACAAAGAATCCTTTGACACTTATCCAAGAAACCCTGGGCATCCTTGCCCTCTACACCACTGAAAGTCGGAGGCTGAAGTCTACCAAACCTCTCCAACCAGCGCTGCTCGTCCTCTGGCATAGCAGGAGCTACATAGTCTTGAGCAGCTACAACCGACTGGGCTAGAGGTGCCCCCAGTGTCTGAAGTCCCTACACGACCTGCTCAGGTGTGCGAGCAGCGGGAGTTTGAGTGCCTCCCCCGGCCTGAGAAGTAGCTGCGGTTGTAGTAACTGAGACCACCTGAGCTAGGCCAGTGCATACTGATAGAATCTGAGCCAGAGCCTCCTGAAGACCTGGAATCACAATAGGCACAGCTAGTGTTGCTAGAGCGTCCACAACTGGGACCTGATCATGAACTGGGGTGGCTGGTGGATCTGCAAGTGTTGCCCTAGCTGCTGTGTGGACTACACCCCTGCCCCTATCACGGCCTCAACTGCATCCTCGGCCTCTAGTGGCCCCAACTGGTGGTACTGATGGTCGTCCATCCTGACAGGTAGCACATGTCCTCACCATCTGTGAGAGATTAGAATAATAGAAGTTTAGTACTCGGATCAACAAATTCGCACGACAAGGATTTCAAGAATATGAAGTTTTTCCTAAAGGTTCTGCAGCCTCCTGGGGATAAATACAGACGTCTCTGTACCGATCCGTGAGACTTTACTAAACCTGCTCATGACTCGTGAGACCTATGTAACCTAGTCTCTGATACCAACTTGTCACGACCCTAAACCAGACCTGGTCATGATGGCACCTATCGTGAAACAAGGCCAGTCGACACAAATCCCCAATATCAATTAAACAGTTATAATAATTTAATTTAAGTCATTAATATGCTATAAATCCCAAATAAAGAGTGAAATAGAATAATTGCAGAAACAACACATCCCGACATCGGGGTGTCACCAGTCATGAGAATCTAAACATCCATCTAAGAGTATAAAAATGACTACACAGTCTATGACAGAGCTAGTACAAAGGAAAGTAAATATAAGAGGGAGAAGCGCTGGGCTGCGAATGCCGAGCAACTCCCTAGTGAACTCCGAACAGCCTGCTAGAAGCAATCAACCCTCAATAGTGTGACCCGAGGCTCCTGAATCTGCACACAAGGTGCAAGGAGTAATGTGAGTAGGCCAGCTTAGTAAGTAATAAAAGTAAAGGCAACTGAGCGATAAGAAAACATGTAAAACACAGCAAAATGCTACAAGGAGGGAGTGTAAAACCAGAGCAAGGCAATAATCAGTAAAAACTCGTAGAAACACGTTCAGTAAAAACCTCTTTAAAACATCTTTTAGTGGTTAAACGAGTGAATGAAAAGCAGTGAAAAAAGATAGACATATAAAATCATCCCCTCGGGCAAAATATCAATAGAATCAGCCCATCGGGCTATCTCACAATCACTCGTATCAGCCCCTCGGGCAATAACATGGAACAACATCAGCCCATCGGGCTATATCACATCTCACACTAGGTACCCTCTCTTATTGGGGATGTATAGATTCTAGGAGGGTCCCCTTACGGCCCGAGCGCAATAACAAGCGATCTCGTGGCATAATCAAATAGGCTCTCGACCTCATATCAAGCCACCTCGTGGCAGAACAACTCAGGCCCTTGGCATCATAATCATGAATCAGTGCAATACCACTGCAGTGCGCAACCTGATCCCATAATATCCTCACAATACATGCCCTCGGCCTTATTCAGTCAGAAACTTAGAAGCCACTCGGGTATTAGTAAAACATGATACTCAGCCCAAAATATCATTTAAAATATCAAAACAAGTAAAGATGGCCGAGTTGTGAAAATAGTAGAATATATCATGACTCAGTGCAAATATGAAGTCAAAACAGTGAGCAATAGTAGTAAAAATCCTCTAAGGGTCCAAAACAGTTGACACGAGCCCCAAATATGGCATTTATGTAATGACCTGGTCGGTCGTTACAAGAATTTAAGCTTCGTTCGGCAGCGCACGGTCTTGAACAACTTCATAATATGAGTATCGACTTGCGTGCATGGTTGAATTCAGTTAATGGATGATTCAGAGTCAAATTGGAAGAAGGAATCTAGTTTTGGAAGTTTGAACGGTGAGAATTTGACTGGAATTGGACTTTTGAGTAAACGACCCTAGAATGAATTTTTGATGATTCCAACAGCTTCATATGGTGATTTTGGACTTAGGCTCACATCCGGATTCGTATTTCGAGATCCGTAGGGTAAATTGATGCATTTCGGAGAAAGTTGAAGTTTGGAAAACGGAGAAGTTTGACTCATAGTTGACTTTTGTGATATCGGGGTTAGAATGTGATTCCGAGAGTTGGAGCAGCTCCGTTATGTCATTTTGGACTTGTCTGCAAAATTTGGCGTTATTCCGAGTTGAATTGATAGGTTTCGGCATGAGATTTGATATTTGAAGATTTGGAAATTCATAAGTTTGATTTTTGGCTTGATTAGTTGTTTTGGTGTTGTTCTGTGTGATTTAAAAGCTTGAGCGAGTCCGTGTTAGGTTATATGACTTGTTTGTGTGAATAGACGGGGTCCCGGGAGCCTCGGGTGTGTTTCGGATGGGCTACAGGTCATTTTTCCCCATGTTTGAACTTTTGTTCTGCTATCTGGTATTTCCTTCTATGCGATCGCATAGGCATATCCGCGATCGCGTAGTACAATGTTAACCTACCATATTTTCCTTCTATGCGATCGCATTGATTCGTTCGCGATCGCATAGCACAAATTTGGACAACAACATTTTCCTTCTATGCGATTGCACTGATTTTTCCGTGATAGCATAGCACAAATTTGGACAGCAGCATTTTCCTTCTATGCGATTCATTGATTTGTTCGCGATAGCATAGCACAAATTTGGACAGCATCATTTTTCTTCTATGTGATTTCATTGATTTGCCCGCGATCGCATAGGACATTTTGGGCCAGTAGCTATTTTCTTCTATGCGATCACATCACTTCTCCCGCGATCGCAATGAACAAACACCTGGTCAGACAGAATATATTCCAAAATCGAAGGTTACACTATTTTCATCATATTTTGACTTCTAGAGCTCGGTTCTTAGCGATTTTTGGTGGGGTTTTCACGAAATTCGATTGGGTAAGTGTTCTTCAACTAGAATTAAATATATTCCATGAATTTGTCTTTATTTTTATCATTTAAATTGTGTTTTGGGTTGGGAAAAGAGTTGGTTTTTGAAGAAAAATTTCAAAATGAAAAATCATGATTTGAGGGACCAAATGGTATCGGAATTCGATAAATTTTGTATGGTTGAACTCATTTTGGAATGGGTGATTGGATTTTGTAAAATTTGATGGGTTCTGAGGTGCGGGCCCGGGGGTCGATTTTTATATTTTTGTACAGATTGAAACTTTATTATTCGGAATAGTTCCTTATTCGATTTATGTGTGTTTTGGAGTTGTTATAGTTGGATTTGAGCTGTCCGGAGGTCTTTTCACCCGAGAAGTCTATTTTAGAGTACCGAGTTGTCATCTTTGAGGTAAGTATCTTGCCTAACCTTGTGTGGGGGACTTCCCCTTAGGATTGTGTCTTCTATGTTGATTGTAATCCGTGTACGCGAGGTGACAAGTATGTACTCGGACTTAATTGTAGATAGTTGGCCTTTTAGGGTTCTTAGGTTCTTATATTCACTATGTATGGAGTTATTCTTGATATGACTGAGTTCGTGCTTATTAGTTTCGTCTCTACATGCTTAGTTGGAATTATTTGCTTTATGATTTACTCTTATTGCCTAATTGTCATCCTATTTGATTTACCGAAGCATTTCGTCTCTCTTATCATCATGTTACCTTTTCATAACTGCCTGTATTATTGAGGGTTATTGTCATCCCTCCTATAATTGCCTAGTCTTAAGTGCAGCTAAGATCACATTCCCTTAATTGAAATTATCGAATATTCTCGTAACTTCCCAACCTTAAACGGAGTTTAGATTACCTATATCTTTGTTGACTTGCTTTTATTTGGGACTACTAGACTCGTGTTGTCTTCCTTGTACTGATTTGTTTATTTTGGGATCGTCACTACATGTTAGTTTCCCCTTTCGTTGAACTGTTCCCTTTATGACTTTCTTTTTCTTACTGTGGCTATTCTTGTGAACTGGTTATACCGATTCCTTGCAATTTGAAGTTTTGAAGTGGATTCACTCGCTATATTTTGTATTACTGTCACTGTTGTTGTTGTGCTGATTGTGTTGGTGCACGAGGTCTCTACCATGCGGTTGTTGTTGAGGGGTTGCACGAGGTTTTTGCCATGCTATTGTTACTATTGATATATTGCACATGCGGCGTGACATGTATATATGCTTATATGTGGGTTGCGCATGTGACGAGACAAGGTGAGAAAATTATGATGCACGGGTAGCGAAACAAGGTGGGCACTTATTATATTATTATTTGCACACGTGGCGAGACAAGGTGGGCTATGTCAGGGATTGATTGTGAGGATTTGTGATGGCCTGGGGGTATTCTTGTTGTTTAATATTATGTTGTGGTACGCTTACCTGTATGAGCTTTACCTCGTGGAAGTTATGAGGAAACATCTTACATGTTGTCCGTTCTTTTCCTTACGCTTATTAGCTGGTAGGAACTATGTTAAAGCACTTGCACAAGCATACACGTAGTTGAACAATCCTATTGGACGTGAAGTCCTCCTGATTTTGCTGAGTATAGATGTACACCCTCATTTACTTATTATATATGTGAGAGTGGCCCTAGTTAACAAGTGAGTTGTCAGCATGACCATGGGGTTGATGGGGGCACAGGATGCCAAGTGTTAGATTTCAGGTACTGGGACTCGTGAGCTTTAATGGCCTGATGTGAACACTGTCGTAGGATCTGAGTTATTGCTTACCTTTACTGTATTGTGACTTTAGGATTTGGGTAGTGTTTTTGCTCGCTCTTCTATGTCATTATTCTTAGTATTTTCATTGTTACTTGATGTTTTCTTCCCTTATTGTGATTGTAGTATTGTTATCCATTTCGTGTAGTCTTTATATATACATCATGTCCCGTTGTTCCTATATTTGCACAATTTTATTAGACTGATAGGTGTCCTGACTGTTCCCCGCCACTACTCCACCGAGGTTAGTCTTGATACTTACTGGGCAACGCTGTGGAGTGCTCATGCTACTCTTCTGCATATTTTTGTTGTGCAGATCCAGGTACTTCCACTCAGTCTTATCATCCTTGAGGCGAGGCACTTCTGTAGAGACTGGGCTCCTTTCTATCTTTCTATAAAAAGTATAGCCCTTTAGTAATTTTCCTTTGTTTAGACATTTTCGGAGTTAGAGCTTCTTATGTATAGCTTGTGATTCATGAGATTCCGGGTTTTGAGAATTGTTGTTAGCTTCGAGAGTTGTTATTGTATGTGCCGAGCGGAACCTTAAACACTGTTTTATTTTACTATTTCGGTTTTTAATTATTTCTTCTGCAATTATTGTTTATATTCCACATTGTTAGGTTATCTAGTCGTAGAGACTAGGTGTCGTCACGATGGTTCACGGAGGGCGAACCGGGGACGTGACAATTTAGCCCAAAACATGATGATAGCAAACAGTTTTCAATCAAATACGCGGTTAAATAGTCATAAGGGATGGACTAAGTCATAATCCCCAACAGTGCACGACCCCACGCTCATCATCTAGCGTGTGTGTCACCTCAAAGCAGCACAACAATGTGAAATCCGGGATTTTCACTACTAAAATATTGGTCTATGGTAACGCATGGAATACCATTCCAATAGATAGTTAAATCGTTGCCATAAAGATATTGGAACGGTTTACAGACCGTTCCATCAGCCAGCGTGCCAATAGAGCAGGAACGACTCTTGCAACGGTTTGCATCTCCGTTGCTATAAAGACATCTATCGCAAGATTTTCCCTTCTTCTCTTGGAATGATTATTCTTACCAATTGGAACGGTTTAAAACCATTACTATATTGTATATGCAACGGTTCATAACTGTTACCATAGTATCTAATGCATCGGTTTTAACTACCTATTGAAATGGTTTATAAGACATTTTATAACGGTGTACCATACTTATTGCAATGGTTTACATTCTCTAATGGAATGTCCTTTGTGTCCTATTGCAACGGTTTTGGTAAGCTATTGTAACAGTTGAGTTATAGTCCCTTTTGTAAATAAATATTTATGTATAAAATAAATTATAATAACAGTAAAATTTAAATAAATCACAAAATGAAACTATTAATAATATAAATTTGTCCAACAAGCTAATAATATCCATAAAGAAAATGTTCTACCCTAAATTCATAAGTTTAATATATTTCAAGACAGTAAGTTTCAAAATGTTGATAACAAAAGATTCCTAGAACATTCATCTGTAGCAATTCAAAATTCATCTTAAGTAAGGTCTAGATCTTCACTGCCTTCATCTTCCATTTCTTGATCTACTTCACCTACAAAAGAGGATAAATAAAGTCATTACCCTTCAAGAGAATCTGGTCAAAGAATGCTCATAGCACCCATCATATCACCCAAATACATTGAATGCCTGGACTAAATATATGGAACCAAAAAAAAAAAGATTGGACGTACAAGATGATAGTCATGAGCCTAGCTCTTCTATAGATAAACACATTATGTAGACCCAAATTTGGACATTAAATGTGCATGCAAGATTCTAAAAAAGAACATATCAAATTTAATCCCATTATAGGATTTAAAAGGAAACGAAGTCAGTTTGCACAACTTTAGTTTTGTGACTGTGAGCACGTGATTTTTGTTTTACGCGACAATCACTCCAAAAGAAACAAAAAATAATAGCGATCGGTCTTGCTGTACAATTTTTGGATTTTTCACGTGGCATTTTGTTAATTATCTATGATTTTTGTCCATTTTTTATTATTATTAAAACAAAATACAAAAAATGTGTGTGTCATGTGCAGTTTGAACCGTAATTCGGTTATTAAATAGAAAAATCATAAATATGCATCTTTGTCCGTGATTGTTATTTTGTTTGATTTTACCTGCTTTAAATATTTTAATATATGTGTGCAAATAATTGTATTAAATGTTTAAGTAATAAATTTTAATTTGATTTACTTAGGTTTTGTTTTAAAATAAAAAATATAATAAAAAGAGAGTGCAGAATTGGGTTGAAATCAGTTTGGGCCTGTTTTCATTTTAATTCGAGGCCCAAAATCAAACCCAAAACCCCATGTGTACCCGGTCCACACCAGCTGACATCCAGAGCGTCCAAACGACGTCGTAGTGATCGATTCTGATCTAGGCCGTTGATCTCAGATTGATCAACGGCCAAGAATCACTTCCCCATAACCCATGATGAACCCGACCCATTCCACCCGGACTGACCTCAACCCGTTACACTTGAAACGACACCGTTTCCCGTTAGCTGAAGGATCCTGGCCCTTCGTCGTGTCTCATCCAACGGCCAGGATCCATTCACCCACTCCATATATAAGCTTCCATCGTACCCCACCCCCTATCCAAATACCCCTACCTTCCATCGTCCTCACCACAGTCCCCCAAACCCTAGCCGCCCCTGTACACCTTCACCATGAAAGCCGGCGACATGGACGCCGGTGACCCCCTCTTTGACACCATAGGACCACCTCATTATCCTGAGCATAGAGTTGTTATCCTTTTCCCTCGAATCAGTTCCTAGCTGCTCGAATCTTCATTTAAAGATTCGAGCAGAACCTCAACTTACACCGATGCACCCCAGTTTCATACCAGATAGTCCCCGGACCTCCCTCGTGACCAAACCATGCTTGGTTTGGTCCGAATCTAACCATGGAAGCCCAAGTCCCAAATCTACCATCTACGAACCCTAGAAACCCCAAGCCTGGTCCGTGTCCGTTTAAGCCAAGAGATTAGGGTCTAATGGACCTTAATCGAAGTGTTTCTCATTTGAGAAACACTTCGATTAAAGTCCGTTCAACCTTGAGAAGGGTCTGTTCAAACACAAGCTGATTTTTCTGATTTTTCCAAGGATTTTTAAGGTAAGCTTGTTTCTCTTTGTTTTTATTCATGTCATGTGTTTGTTAAAGGTCCGTTTGTATGGCCGAAATGTCTTGTTTAATTTGTGTTTCGGATTTTCATCAACTGTTGTTGTCCACCTTGCCCGGGCCCTTGCATTTGGTCAAGTCCTTCTTCATTCACTAATAATGTGTGTGTGGTTAAACTGTATAGTCAGTTGAATTCGAAATTGTTCGATTATTTAGTTCCCAAGGGCATTTTGTTTTGACATTGTAATTTGAATCGCATGTTTGATACTGTTAGATTTCTGATCATGGTCTTTGATTGTATATGTTATAATTAGTATAGTCGAGTCGACAAATGTCGTCAATTAATCTCAGTAGTTAGAATGTTAATAATTGAATCTGTTGCTTGCTGCAACTTTGTTTGAATCAAAGTAAGAATCAAGTATGGCTACTTATAGTTGCTGTATTTGAATCTGAAAATAAAAAGGTTAGATTGTTAGCTGCAATCTGAATTGGAGGGCATGTGCACTTGTGCACAACATGTGCATAAAGGCCATTTTTGGTTTAAAATAGTTTGACAGCATATGTTGTCAGATTACATTCTGCTGCCCATATTCTGCTTTAGTTCAGAAATAATAAACCTTACTCAAAAGGTAAGTCTGCCAGGGAATATCATGGGGGTGTGTTTTTATTTAAATAGTAAGTGGAAACTGAAAAGAAGACAGCACATGGGAGGGGTTTTTCTGATTGATAAACATGTTGTTAAAGGGTTGAGTTTTAGGCTTATAAGAGGGGGGGATACACATTGAGATAGACACACAGACACACAGAGGGAACTCAGATTGAACATTGAGAGCTGAGTTCTGAAAAACAGAAAACTGGAAAAGATTTCTTCTTGATAACTCAAGTAGATTTCGAAACTGAAAATTGGCACTGGATTTTGAAAAGAAAAGAGATAGTGAGAGGAAAAATAGAGGGGCTTATACAGACAGACATACGAGAAAGAAAAACATACAAAATCAGAAACTGTTTTCTTCCTGCTGTTTGTTCGACTCTTAGTTGGTTCAACCTGTTCAAATCAGTTCTGTTTTTCTCCCAAGTATCAGCTAAGTTTGTTGTTTGGTTCGTATTGGTTGTTTCTCTTGGAATTGGATTGTCTGAATTTTGATTCTACTCCCCTGCTTATTGCTGTCATTTTGCTGCCTCTTCCCTCGTCTATAATTGCATCTTGCACTGGAATTTGTCCTGCTGCTATTTATCTGTTACTGCTGCTGTTTCGTTTACACTGCTGCTCAACTGACTCCCCTGCTTTCTTCATTGTAAGCATCTCCTCAGGTACACATTTCGAATCTGTCTGATGTAACTGATGTCGCAATGAAAGTTGAATCGAAAGATCCGAAGGAATTATAATCATCTGTTGCTTCACTTACAAATTTTTATAAATGTTGTTAAGCTGTGTAAGTTTTAGTCTGTTAGTCTAATAGAGAATACATTAGTAAGTTTGTACTTAATTAAAGTTTATGCTGATCTGAAACTACGACATTTGACTCGTTTAGAAGTATACAGGATGTAAATACAATTCATGGAATGTGCAACTATTTAATACGATTGTTAAAATTAAACTCACTCTTTTAGCATGCTTTGAATAGGTAAGGGCGAATGGCTGTTAAATCTAGCCAAATATAATACAGTTTTGAAACACCCAATTTCGACTTCCTTAAGCAGTTTATAGGACGAGTTTTGAACATCATCGGTAACATCCTTTAATAAGGAATTCCATTAATCCTGTTTAAGCAAGTTAATTTAAATCCGACTTAAGGATGTTGTTCGGATTAAGTGTTGTATTTCGTCAATCTCGTATGTAACTTCTTTGTCCAATTGAAGCATTTTTCATAAGGTATGACGTTTCTTCATTTTATAAATAATTAATCAGAAATTGATAAGGATCCGGATTAGGCCAAAGCATATACTTGAATTAGCATATATCTTTCTTCTTCTATTTTTAGAGACAAACGCATTAGAAATGTAGTCACTTTAGGATATCCTTTCTAAAATGGAGACGAGCCTCGCCAAATAAAAATGCAAATTGCGGGGCCCTCGATAACTAACCATAATAAATATTTAGAATTCAGGACAGGCCGTTTAGTGAATTTCATGGCCTTCCCCAAAGATAATAACGCGTTAGACTCTTTAGGCGCGATTTAATTAAATTACATTCTTAAATTCGGGTGCGCATTTATGTGACCCAAATTCAAATCTCAACGGAGTCGAAATGTGTTAACAACTACGGGTGCATTGATTGTGACGTGGTTCGAGATGCATTTTCACGACGTTGCAATTCTATAAAAATAAATGATAATAATAAAAGCGGTTTAAACTTAATAAAAGCACATAAGTCACAACATGTATTTAAATCAGATATTTAGTCATTATAACAATTTAAGCGACCGTGCTAGAACCACGGGATTCGAGGGTGCCTAACACCTTCCCTCGGGTCAACAGAATTCCTTACTTAGAATTTCTGGTTCGCAGACTTCATTTGGAAAAGTCGAAAATTTCCTCGATTTGGGATTCAAGATAAACCGGTGACTTGGGACACCAAAAACCAAACCTTTCCCAAGTGGCGACTCTGAATTAAATAAATAATCCCATTTCGAATATTGTCACTTAAATTGGAAAAACTCCCCTCGCGCATTTACCCTTCGGGGCGGGGCGCGCAAAAAGGAGGTGTGACAGTGACCACTAGCTAATTCCTGATAACTAACTTGCATACATATCTGGTTATCAGCAATCCTTATACTAGACATAGAATTCCATGTACTCAACAAATTCTAACAATCCAACAAAGTAATGCCCTTCGGATGTTTCTCTCTTCTCATAAATAGGTTTCATTATTTCAGTTCTTATGCTTGCAAAACACCTCAAGATTGCATGCAGCCAAATGTTGTTGTGTTTGGTCTATTAAAGCTTCAGCTTGGTAGAACAAAACACTAAAATGATTATATGTATTACTTATTAGTGCATTTCATTTAGCTTTTGTCTCAAGGTCCCAAGCATATACATTCTGTACATGATAATTTTCTTTCCATGAATATTCAGGTGAAAATAGGTTCTTGGGATCTCGGAAAAGCTGAATGTCAAGGAAGTGTTTGAAATTCAGATAAGTTTAAATTAGTCCTCTATCCTACTACAAAATTAGAGAGGGATTCTGATAGTTGTCTCAATGAAAATCATGGGAAAGAAGTTACTGACCCTTTCCAGCAGTAGTTTAAAGAGGAATAAGCAAAATCCAAACTTACATTGTTAATTAAACCCAATTCATTAGCTAAATATTTTCTCAAATGGTCCAAATTTTAAAAAATATATATTCACACAAAGTGTAAGTAACGTCTTATTTGTGTGGTGATTGTGATGTTTAAAAAAGTACAACTTTGCCAACATAATGGCCTGATATATATAAACTTAATGGTCTTGGGTGTAAAAGTTGCCAACCAAGACATCATCTCGACTTAATGGTCTTGGGAATAAAAGTTGCAAACCAGTGAAGGGCAGCAGTAGTAGTTGCACTTATAAATATAACAAAAGATGTGCAGGTACAATTTGAGCAAAACGCACATACAAAATTCCATAAGGCATAGAAAAAGAGGCCCAACTTTTCATTTGTTCACTATGTAATCTAAGACTATCTTCTCCCTCATGCAACAACTTTACCAATTAGCACAGAATTATGCAGTGGCTATGCAACAACAAAGAGTCGGCAAGGCAACATAAAAGAATATGCATCATAGTAATGACACTAGCAAGGAAATAGAATTACGCAGCGACTAAGTGCTATAGGCAAAGTAAACAAATTACTAGACTAATCTGACTCTTCGAGAGAGAGAAAGAGAGCAGTGGTAGAAGAAGCGGCACAAGGAAGGAGGAGAAGAAGAAGAAATAGAAGAGGTATAACATTTGGTACGTACTGATTGTTACTACCAGTAGATGGTCGATTGATTAGCTGAATGGCAGCTTGTTGTGCAGAAGACGCTTCTACAGGTGAACGAGCACTGAACCTTAGCATCTTAGGATCAAGTCGCAATTCTGAGTTCAAACGCTGAAGTTGTGTGACGACGTTCATTACAATTTCTTGTTCCATAGCATCCTTTTGCGAGTTAAGATTTTCCTTCATTCTTTGTTACTCCCTCAATATGGCTATTAGGACTAAACTAAAACAATTCACAGACCCATCCTTCTCTATCCCTTCCACTGTCTAGTGGCAACAGTAACCCAATGGTTAGGAAAAATCATGAAATGCTTAACTGACTCAAATGATCCATGACTTTAGCATGATTCCTGAGATAATTTGTGTTAATTAAAACTTTTTCAGTCCACATTAAATTCTTCTCTGTCATACAATTTCTAATCAAACTTAACAGGCTTCGAAATCTACTTACTATTGCGGAGGAGTCATTATTAGAAAGCTTAAGTATGACTCAGTGCTGCTATACTAACCCAATTTTAATTAAAACATCGTGAGTTAAAATTTTAATATGTTCAGAGAGTTGTCATCTTATTATCAAAACGACATCGGGTAAATTACACCAAACAACAATTGTGCATCTTTTAAAAAAATTTAAAGCTTAAGTATGACTCAGTGCTGCTATACTAACCCAATTCGTCTCACATTACACACTCGGTTATCTTGCAAGTGGTTAACCCTCTCCTTTCTGTAGAAGTCAGAACTTGGAACTCAGAAGGCAAGAGTTATAACGAGAACTTAGTTTTATATATAGAACCAAACTACACTAGCTAATCTATAATAATGAGAACTTAGTTTTAAACGACACTAGCTAATCTACTGAGACTATATCTAATTTTTTTATGTTACATAATCCTTATCTCATTCTCAAAAGCCTAAGCTACTAGAAAAATCTGACGAACTTATGAAAAAATAGAACAGGAGCAAAAGGGCCACTTTCAAATTCCATAAAATGGTATATTTTGGCCCTCTACTAATTCTGGTTTAATAATTGGCTCTCTCCGCATGGCGAATAATAAATACAGACTCAAGATCTGATGGATTAAAATACTCCACAAGATTAGTCGAATTCTATATTAGTTTCAAACACAAGCATCAAACTATTAGAAAGACAAGATTATTCTTAAATCATAGCCATAGAGATAAATTTGCAACCAAAAAAGCCTTATAAAACAGAAATTTTACATGAATAAAGATAACTAAGAAAATCAATAAAAACCAAAACCCCAAGTTCCAGTAATTTTAAAGTCCCAATAAATACGTTTTCATGCTTGTGTCATGTAGATTTGAATCTCCATTCAATCACACTACATCGCTCAATTACTCCTAAAAATAAAAATATAAATCAGTGAATCGAGTAAAAAGTAACATTAAAACTGAAATTTTAATTCAAAATCACAACTAGCGAATGTGGTTATCCCAAATATACATTAAAAAGAGTTTAATAAAACTTACAATTATATATCCCACAACTATCAGTTGCAATTCCTTCCTCGCTAATGATATATGCAAGTTATGGCTCAACTATTGAAATATTAGAAAAGGTATAAAAGAAGATCATGCAAATCAGAAATTTGCGAGAGTCGAGTGAAAACCTTGAATTAGGGTTCAGTGAGAACAAGAAGTGGCAATCGAGCTTAATCGAGAAAAACCCTAGAATTTTGGGACTATTTGAAAACATGGAGCTTGGATTAATTGAATTGTTATTGTTTCTGGTGGAGGAGATAAAGTTTATAGGTGAAGGAAAAAAAAAATTTAGGTTCTGCTGGTTGACGAAGGTTGATGGGGATATAGTGGTAGAGACGATGGAGGTTGTACAGAGGTATGGTTTTGGCCTTCGGTGATGGGTACGCTCAAAGGGGAAAGAGGGTAAGGAATTAGGAGAACAAATGGGTTATTTCATGAAATAATATTAATTAATAAAAAACAATGTAAAAATTAGGGGTTGTAGCACGGGTTTATGAAAATTGAGGGGTCAAAATTTTAGGAGGTAAATCACAACTGTTCCCATTAAATTTTTTTCAAGATCTGTTCCGATAGATACATTTATTGGAACGGTTAAAATAAACGTTGCAAAAAATAAAACACTATGGGAACGGTTGTTATGTAATTGCAACGGTTTTATAGCTAAAGTGTGCTGGTATCACCCATGTCATATTGCAATGGTTTCAAACCGTTCCAATAACCAATCTATAGGAACGGTTTTTGAACAGTTGCAAAAACATCCGTTGCCATAAACCCATTTTCTAGTAGTGTTGATACCCTCAGGACAACATTTAAAATCATTACTTACCTCTATTCGGTCCAAACTCTAGCCCGCGATGCCCTTGCCTCTCGAATCGGCCCCCGAATGCTCCAAATCTAACCAATATCAGTACATAACCATTAAAATATGCTAAAGGAACAAAGCTCACTCGAAAGCAATCAAATTACAACACGAATCCCGAAATTTACCAAACCCGACCCCAGGACCCACATCTTGGAATCCAACAAAATTTACATCAATGGAATCCTTATCACTCCACGAGTTCATTCATATCAAAAGTACAAAAATCCAACCACAAATGACCCGTCAAACCCCTTAATCAAAAGTCTCCAATCTCAAGCCCTAGTTTCTTCAATATTTACCCACAAATTTTCAAAAATTTCAAGCCTAATCAATGAAATAACACCATAGGAACGAGTTTTATGATCAAAAATATTACCTCAATGAAGTTCCCTTGGATTCCCTCTTCGAAATCCCCCAAAAAGCTCCAAAATCGATTTAAAAATGGTGAAGAAATGCTGAAATTTGCGAAGGATAAAATATATACTTTCTGACCCAGGCTTCTCGCACCTGCTGTCCCTATACCGCATCTGCGGCCAAAGCACCACATCTGCGGTTTTCACTTAAAAATCAAAGTTTCGCATCTGCGATAAAACACCCGTACCTGCGCTATTGCAGGTGCGCTCACATAGCCGCTTCTGCGGTTCCAGCTCCCCATGGCTAATTACGCATCTGCGACCCTCTGGGCGCTTCTGTGAGCTCGCACATGCGGTCCCCAAGCCGTAGGTGCGGTTATGACAGAAAACTCAGCTTCAGCTGCAAATTCCAAACTCCTAACTTTCCATCAACCATCCGAAATCACCCTAAGGCCCCCATGACCTCAACCAAAAGCACAAACAAGTCATATACCACTATCCAAATTTATACCAATCTCAAAACACCTCTAACAACATCGAATCAACCAAATAACATCGGATTCAAGCTTAAGGTTCCAAAAATCTTCCAAATTCCGCTTTTGATCAAAGAGTCTATCAAACCACGACCGAATGACCTAAAATTTTGCACACACATCCCAAATGACACAATGGACCTATTGCAACTCCCAGAATTCCATTACGACCCCTATATCAAAATCTCACCTATCAACCGGAGAACGCCAAAATTCCAAATTTCGCCAATTCCAGCCTAAATCTACTACAAACCTGCAAAACACATTTCGATCAAACTCCTAAGTCCCAAATCACCTCCTGAAGCTATCCAAACCATCAGAATTCACATTCGGTCCCTTTTTCACATAAGTCAACATCCTGTTGACTTTTCCAACTTAAGCTTACTAAAAGAGACTAAGTGTCTCAAACCTTACCAAAACCTCTCCGAACCCTAGCCAACCAACCCTATAACACATAATACAGCTGAACAAGACAATAAAAAGCAAAAATGGGGAAAACAGAGCGGTAACTCATGAAACGGTCGGCCGGGTTGTTACAGTAACTAACATAAATTAGTTTTTATATTTTCAAGTCATTTATGTCAAGCTTTTAACTATTCTACTTATTTAGAAGCGAGAGTTTGGGCTCTTTGTCATCCTGCTTTTACAGTGTAAAATCACATGTAATCTAGACAGTTAGTGTATACGTGGTTTTACGAGTTACCTCTTGAAGCGTGAACATATCTCTTCTATCACGTGAGCCTTTAGTTACAAAACTTCTCAATGGAATCTCCATCGCCCGCACAATCGTGATCCTCGAACGTTCCACGGTCTTCTACTGTGTTACCCAAATAATATCCGGAAATAGTAATTTCGTGTGGGCGAAATTTCTAGGAAAGTTTGGCTGACATTTTCGGCCACCTTGTCCTCATCCCTCTAGGTGGAAAACCTTATGTCTTTATAGCACAAGTTTTAAGGGTTAAACCCCTTTTCCAAAACCTGTTGAATTTTCTTTTCCACCAGAAAAAGGATTTCTTTATTTTCTATTATTTAGGCACAGCAGGGACCGCATAATTTAATTAACAAGGCTTCCAATTATGAAATTAATTTCTAATTTTTGAAATTAATATCCACCATAATTAATTACAAATTATTCCACCAAAAAATCGTAATTGCACTCCTTATTCAATTTCAAAATTAATCCATTAAATCTTAGTTAACTCCCCATGTTAAGATACAGATACTAGTCAATTAAATTAAATTACTGAAGATTTAATTTATTGATTATTTCCTTTAGACTTTCGCTTAACTTATTTCATGTGTAGGATACAAAATCCACAGGCTGGGTTTACACATGAAAACTTATAAGATTTCATAAAGGTGTATCATCAATCTCTAAACCGAGACATGGATTCCATCAACTAACTATTACTTCGCCAATGTACATTATTATTATCCAATTTACTAGGCTATTGACCCACGAAAGAATCTCGCCTTTTAATAAATTAAAATAATAATAATGTACACAACTAATAATAATTATATCAAGATTAAGAGTATAAGTACATTTAATGGCTAGAGAGTTTATTTTATTAAGTCAGTATAAAACAGTTATCTCTACTTGGTTCATTCAATACATACAAAATGTACTAGCACAAGAAGTTGAAATTAAACCATTCCCATAATCTAGATAATTATATTTAATCTTGTGCTACAATCATTCTTGATGGTTTGTCCAATTCCATCATTAGATTGTGAAAAAACTTTATACTTATAAGAACCGATGATTTAATCTTCCTTGTATAAGCTAAACTCTATACACTAAATCATCTACTATATAAGCAAAGGATACATACTAATATATGATGTATTTAAAATTTTATTAAAACTGAATAAATAATTATTTCATAATAAATATTATATCTAAACCAAACACATGGTTAATAGTATATATCCCAACAATCTCTCACTTAGACTTTTAACCATGACAATTATTAGAATATACAATATCCAAATGCATGGTTAATAGTATATGCCCCAACATAATTGACTTATTTTGGAACTATCGGAATTTGCGAAAACAATTTGCAAAGAATTATTGTAGGAACTAGAACGGTACGATTTGCTCTGGCCCAGGAGCAATCCTAGTTCCATGTCGTCTATGAATTATGATGAATAAATATGAATGAAATTGTCGATCAGAAAAGTTGGAGTAACTAACATAAATTACTTTTTATATTTTCAAGTCATTTATGTCAAGCTTTTAACTATTTTACTTATTTAGAAGCGGAAGTTGGGGCTCATTGTCGTCCTGCTTTCACGGTGTAATTACATTTATGCCCTTAGTTTTTTTATTGAGCACATTTCCTTAGCCCCATTTACGTAATTTACTTGTTCTTGGACGACAAGCTCTCCCTGTCTCTCTCCGTTTTTGTGACGAGGTCGAAGACGATGTAAGAGACATCAATCAGCAACAGATCAGCTCGTGCAAGCTTAGTGACGTCAAATTTTTCTTCTCTAAAGTGCTATCAAGTTCTTATCTGCTTCTGTTGTTGCTAGTTGTACCCCTTAACAGAGGGAAAGCTTGGAAACATAGGATGATTACCCTTAAATGCAAGGTTAAAGAATGGTGCTTAGAATTAACTTTATGGTCTTAAGTTGTCAATTTATCCGTGTTATTCTAGGCCCATTTATCTAAATTTCATAAGCGGTGACCGAACAGCCCTAATTTGCGTTTTCACTTCCAATCGATTATCCTATGACTATTCGGTAATTCGTTGCTCTCTTTCGGTTTGCAACAATGACTCATGAATGAGGATCTCAGAAGGTAACTCTTTAGTCAGGTTGTTAATTTTTTGTTTCTTTCCAGATTATTCTAAATTGTTGTTTCATGTATTTGATGTTTTCGTCCAAAGTTATAACCTTCGACTAATGGCTGCAGTTTAATAGGATGGGTTTGACTGATTTAATGGGTGTTCCAGCCAATTGCTAAGTACTACTGAGGATCTAACTAAGTAATTGTAGTCTATAATTCAGGTTCTTCGCTTTTTTTTTCTTGAATGGTTGGCGAAATCCTCAATTTTGTTCCTAGAAAGATCTTTGCTAATTTTTGAATTTATATTGTATTTTTTATTATGTGTATATTATATGCCATGGAGTCTAAGAGCTTTTTGAGAAAACTAAAATCACTCGACAAAATTTGTTGATGGGGGTGGATGTCAGTTTCCTTTAAAAGGGTGCAGGTTGGTATCTAACATTTGTACCTAGCAGCTGGGTGCTAGTGTTTTCCACGTGGAAAACTAGAAAATGCAATTTTTTGATACTTTGATTCTAATGTGTGTTGATATTGTGATTTTAATAAATTAATAAATGCTACTCTATGGTGTTGTGTTAAATAATGTGGGACTTCCTCGAAAAACTTAGTATTACCCAAATTCCTTAGGAAGTGATATTCGTCACTTTGCTCTCTATTGCCAATCCTTATGTTCGATTTACATAATCGATTTAACTTAAAAGCAGTGGAAGTTGCAATAACTATATTTATGATAAGTTGGATATTGATATAGGCGTTTCTATAACTTCCTATTTAGGCCCTAGGAAGAAGATGTGGTGTTAGCATGTCGCAGGTTTCTAAGAAATGTCAGTGTGAAAGACGATGCTCTCTTGAAGTTAGTAATGAGTGTGTTAATTTTATTTGCATGTTCATTTGGCCTTCATAACCCCATAACAGTAAGACAATTGATTTTGGATTGAAAAATTCAGAGTTTTAGTTTATCTTACCATTTTAGCCAGTGAGACAACATTCTCTTCGTTTGAGGTGTTTAATACAACCTTGTTTGTTATTATATGTTATGAACCAGTGGTGTTCTAATGTAATTATGAGAAAATGTCTACCTTATATTGTGCTTTAGTTTTTAGTTCTCTGTAGTATATATGAAATCATTGAGACTTTATTTCCTTTTTAACTTGTCATAAATAACTTATTATCTACTCTAAGTACATATATTGCTAGGTTGAAGCAGGTAAAAGCGTGCTTCTTTGTTGATTGTCATATGAAAATTAGTCAACTCTAAAGTACTATTCTTGTATTCTTTTGGTCATCATCAATAAACTAAAGCTGACTTCTAAGTAAATAATAAGTTCAGCAGAAAAAAGTTGATCATTTACTGAAACTCTCATTTATTGTGCTTATAAGCACACTAAACTGAATAAACTAAATAGGATTCTGCTAGGTTCTTCATTATAACTTCTCTGTGTTTATGACGTTAAGAAACCTATATGTTTTCTTGAAAAGAGAATATGCATGCCATTATAGTGAAAGAGTTGATACTAAAGTAAAAGGTCAAAAACTCTTAATCTTACTGAATTAGGTGAAGATTACATATCATGTTTGGAAGAGTTTATAGTAAGGTATGAATTACAAGCATATTTCCTTTTTAATAATAAATAGTCAAAGAGTATTTGATTAGAATACATTAATTGTAAAGTATTCTAGAAATACTCATTATGGATATAGTGGGAGAAGTAAGCTTCTTGCTATTTTTAATCATCGACCATAACGCATTCAATGATTCAAATGTGTGTGTACGATTTCTAAAAAGGTTTTTAATTTTTCATTTCAAATATAAACTAATAAAATTTCAAAGTAAGATCATATTTTGTCAAGATTTTTCACGTGAGAGAGAGGGCGTGAGAGAAGTTGTAGGTTATTTTTCTTTGGAACTGTATTAGGACAGTTCACGATTGGTTGTATAACATGTGCAGTTTGTGTAAATTCTGTTGAATGTATCCTTAAATTGTTTCCAGGAGTAAGAAAGGCAGTAGTTGCTTTGGCTACATCACTAGGAAAGGTTGAATACGGTCCATCCATAATCAGTAAGGACAATACAGTGTATGTAGTTGAAGATGCTGGTTTTGAGGCTTCCATAGTACAGAACAGTGAGCACGACAAGATCATACTCGAAGTGGTTGGAATATCTGCTAAGACGGATACACGATTGTAAATAGGCATTGTTTCCAAGTTGCATGGTATGGAATTTTAATAGGATATCAAGAGAATTAAAAATTGTCTTTGATCATGCGGCTCTTGGCTCAAGATCCTTAGTTGATGGTATTGAGGGAGGAAGTGGTGGAAAGTTTAAGTTGCTCTTTAAGATTCCTTACACAAGAATGCTTCTGGAAATCTGGAAGAATCCTCAAGCTTTCTTAGGCTATTCACAACAAGCTTGTCTCTCAGTGTGAGCTACCCTTTTAGCTATTGTTCTTGTACTGCAATACTCTCTTTGTTTTTAACTCTTTCCTTTAGTGTCTTCCTATCCCTGGCCCCTCTCCTCCAGATGGTGCAGAAAAGTTAAGAGCATGATCTATTGGAGACTTCTAACTAATAAACTTTGTCTCCTTACAATGCAAATTAAGTTAAGAGCATGATCTACTAGCAAACCAATAACTTTTCCCAAAGTACCTACTTTCTTCGAGGAAAAGAGTAACTCTTATTTTTTTGAATACAGAAACTTACTATTGTAGTTACTTCAGTTTATTTGTAGAATCTGGAAAGTTGTTACTTATATTGCATTATGCATCATTTAATTTAATTAACTTGTAGTTTTCTCCGAAAGAACTAGAAAATAAAAGAAGAAACCAACCAATATCAAACATATATTTGAATTATTTTTTTAACCGTTAGCACTAGAGTGAAATTTGGAAAATTTATACCAAATTCTAATCTTGTTAAATTTATTTGATATGCTGTGAATCCGCTTGAAAGAAAGGGGTACGTGCCTTCGGCAACACAGACACAGTTGGTGCGTGGCTATCATGACCAACTCGTGTCGTAAGGTATCGGATTAAGTTCCGTAACGTTTTACCCGCTTCTGTTGTGCTCTTAAACCTACATTACAAGTAGATTTCCAATTTGGTCAAGTAGAGATTTTGATCAAACGTAAGTAAAGCAGGAGATGTTTGATCGGGATTATAATAACAAAATTATGATAAGAGAAATAAATAATATCATAATTATTTAGTGGATATATTTTTATTGATAAATGTTTGATTCATTCGATTAAAAATGAATATACGATATATAACATAAAATATGCGTTTGATTTTACACCAAATAAGTTGGGTTAAATAAATATTTTAACCTTGAATTTTAAAGGACTTTGAGCAAAGAGCCTTGGGAAGGGCATCTTTGTTATTTTGGTACTTATCCCGGGATTAGTAACTTCGAAATTGTTATCTCATTCTCAATGTGAAATAAAAATAATACAACAAGTGTGGTATAACTAATCAAGGAATCTCAAAATTCAACCAAACGCTAGATAAGATAATCCCGTATTTTAACCTTGAACTATCTCATCAACTAAACGGCCCTCAAGTATTTTTCTACCATGAGTAAGGAGCATGATTGCCAAACACCCAACTCAACTCCATTGTATTTATTAAAAAGATTCCACCATCTCACATAAAGCAAGCCTTGGAGTAAATGCGCCAAATTCACTGGGGGGAGATGGAACCATGAAAAGACACCAATGAGTAGTAGAGGTTATTTCTTTATATCAGTTCACATTGTTCACTAGCTCAATAAAAGGTTTCAATAGCTTTACCAATCTAAACAACACAAAGCATCATAGTAGATTAAAGATGGCACAAAATTCCATGGCATGTTTGGTACAAGAGAAGAGTTTATTTTATTTAATTTTGCATGATGAAAAGACCTCAGACCAACAATAACAAAGACAACAACTGACCAATAACACTTCATAAACTTCTTTTCTGTGGCCTAAAATCGAGTCCGAAACTGAAATGATGGCCTTTTTGGGCATAAAACACCTATATACAGTTTTAAAAAAAGTTATATTTCTAAATAAAATATAGTATTATAATGTATTTTATATTAACGGAAATTTAGCCGTTAAAGTTAAATGCAGTATAATACTGTATTTTCTTAAAAAAATATTTTTTTTAAGGGAATCGCAGTATAATACTGTGTTTTAGGAAAATGCAGTATTATACTGCGTTTCCCTATAAAATTGGGCCCACCAATATAAGAGTTCTGCAGGACTGCAGAGAATATTTGTTTTTTAGTGTAAAACGTATTATAATACTACATTTTACACTGAAACGTAGTATTATATTGCGTTTTACACTAAAATTTGGACCCACCAATAAGTGTTCTGCGGATAACTGACATAACAATAATTCAAATACATAAAACATGGTATTATACTGCGTTTTACATTTAAAAAAAATTCTGCACCCTAAGCTCGGACTTGCCTTATTTAAAGGCATTTGGTTTTTATGAAAATCCATTCAAAACTTTCTTTCAAACTTCCGTTCATACTTCTCTTTTTTTCTTATCAAGCATTTTTTTTATAATGTCTGAAGACCAAAAATAAGGGTTTCATTATATTGGGGGGGGGGGGGGGAGGGGGCTGTAATGGAGAATAACTCTGTGAGGTACAACTCACCTCCACAGTGTCATATTAAATTACCGCTTACAATGGAGTACGATAAATTGGTATCGTTGTTACATAAAAAAATGAGTGTGAGGAAACGTTCGGTGAACCTTAAAGTAACTGGTAGATTTCTGTATTCAGTGACTCCACAGGGTTTTGCTTATTATTTTGAGTTTAACATCGAAGATGATGAAACTCTTAGAGATTTTTTGCGAATTCCGGATGAATACAGGGAATTTATTGTAATAAAATTGTTGGAAATATACGTCAAGGTTGAAGACGTTCCTAATAATGAGGGTGTGCATAGTAGGGATAACCCCCAGTCATCGGGTGGTTATTCTGGAGCAGTTTTTGCCGGACAGATTGCTGATGAAAGAACTTGCCTTGATTTAAACTTGTCACCACCGGCGAATGAGCAACCACAAAATAATTTTTCGACTTTATATAATCCACAAGACAACAGGTAAACTTCAATTTTCTACACTTTAGCGATGTTTATTTTATGTTTTAATTGAATTTGTATTAACACTCATATTTTTCATAGGGGGTACCGTCCAGATATGAATTTTACAAGTTATGACCCTGCCCCTAGTTGGAATATGCATAGTTCTGGCGTATTGGACCACGGTGGTCCATTCGGGAGTCATCACCGACAAGAAAATATCCATCATGGAACGTCAACACAGTACGACTTGTAAGTAAAGTGAGCTATATGTAAAGTATTTATCTAGTTGGGTAGCTTATCATTTTGTTCTTTTTGTGCAGTGAAAACAAGCAACTTGATGTTCCTGACCTCACACAGTTGCTCATAGACGACGTACTGACTCGTGATTTGGCAGATGCGCAGAGTCAGGAAGATGATAGTGATTATGACAACAAAGCCGATGAGTCTGGAGATGACACACCCTTCCATGATGATGATGATTACGAGGAGGAAATGGATGCGGAAACTGAGCTGACGAGGGAGCATGCTCCTCCATCTCCCGTTAGACCAAGAGTGTACGAGTCTCACGTGCCCTTTCATGAGCGAAATATTCCCTACCTTGATAATTTGCCAAGTATGTCGGACGTGGATGCCCTCACAAGGGATGATGATGAATTTCGGTCAGCGATGTGGGATGAGTCTAGACCAGCGGTGCTTGCAAAAGGCATGTATTTCCCTGATAAAGCTCGTCTATTCAAG
Organism: Nicotiana sylvestris; assembly: GCF_000393655.2. Lineage (NCBI taxonomy): Eukaryota > Viridiplantae > Streptophyta > Magnoliopsida > Solanales > Solanaceae > Nicotiana > Nicotiana sylvestris. The sequence continues at coordinate 99,542,268 of NC_091058.1, forward strand.
GCTGTAAAAATCTACAACGTAAGAGAGTGCCGTGAGATGACGGTAAGGGAGTCAACTACGGAGGTATACAAGGCTGTATGTCGTAGAGACTTTATGGGTTGTCACTAGATGTTGCGTGCCAACAAGAAGAAATTAGGTTTATGGAAAATGGGTAAATTTATTAGCACCCACAGATATGAAATGGACACATTCAATGAGAATCACTACAATCTGGATGTAGACTTGATTTCTCTTGTTTTGATTCCATATTTGGAAGTGTCCATTAGGTTTAAGATTAAAAAGTGTATTACAGCCGTCCACCAGGAGTATGGTTGTGCTATAACCAAAAGAAAGGCATATCTCGGTCGCAAGCGTGTCTTTGAACTTATTTATGGCGACTGGGATAAGTCTTTTTCATCTATGCCCAGGTATATGGCCGCACTGCAACACTTTAACCCCGGGACTGTTGTTGAATGGAGGCGTGAGCAGAGTCCGGACAGACCCGAATATATTTTCAACTATGTGTTCTGGTTATTTAAACCATCAATTGATGGTTTTGTGCATTGTCGTCCTGTAATTTCCATAGATGGTACTCATGTCTATGGAAAGTATGATATTAAGCTTTTGATTGCAGTTGCAGTAGATGCCAACAGACAAATATTTCCACTAGCTTTTGCCATTTGTGCCAACGAAAGTGAAGAGGCGTGGATGCTTTTTTTGAACCACTTGAAGCAGCACGTTGTCAAACAGCGTTCAGGTATTTGTCTAATATCTGATCGACATGGTGGTATTTTAAGTTCTGTACGGCACTTGCCTCAATGGCAGAACCCTATGCATACCACTGCTACTGTGTGAGGCACCTGAAGGCCAATTTCCAGAAGAAATATCCTGAGAAGCCCTTGCATGATTTAATGTGGATGGCTGCAACTGAGCACCAGGAGTGCAAATTCATGAGGCGCATGGAAGCGATCAGGCAGTTAGATCCACGAGCCTATACTTGGCTGATGGGACATGAGCTTTACATGTGGACATTGCATGTTGATGGCGACAGACGATGGGGAGCCCTGACTGCAAATGTGTCGGAGTCATTCAACGGCTTGTTGAAGTCTGCCCGTGGATTGCCTGTCACTGCCATGGTCCGCATGACATTCAAATAGAGTGCGGAGAGGTTTGTTGAAAGACATGGAGCTGCATCGGCATTGATGGACAGGGGTGTTCAATTTATGCCAATACCGATGAGAAGATTTGAAAGGTACAGGAGGCGAGCATATTGGCATTCATTTTACAGTACGATCACAACCGGGGTGTTTTTGAAGTTAAGACCGCTATCTGCGGACACCGAGGGAATAATCTACAGACGGTGAATGAAGCCAGCAGGTTGTGTTCATGTGGGAAATGGACCATCTACCACATCCCTTGCGTGCATGCCTTGAAATGCTTTCAATAAGTTGGTTTAGGGGCACCCAACTATATTGATAGGCAATATAGTGTTACTGCATACGTAGACACGTATAGTGGGTAGTTGCAGCCATTAGGTGTTGAGCATTATTGGTCGTCGGAACCTTTTAAGATGGTGTGTAACAAGGACTATTTGCGCAAGCTGCAAGTGCAAAAGAGAACGCATATAAGGAACCAAATGGATGTTGGTGACACCATTTATGCGCGTAAATGTGGCATATGCTCGCAAACAGGACACGACCGTCGTAAATGTCCTTCAGGTGGTGTGCGTGGCGCTGGTAATCCATCTTCTGATGCAAGTTCATCGAATGTACCCAACTATCAAGAATACATCTAGTCTTTTGTTTTCGTATTATTTTTTGTAATACGTGTCTGTACTTGTGTATGTTGCAATATCTATCAAATAAAATTATGTTCTACAATCTTGTTACATCTTATTTTTTAACATGACCTTTTGAATTGGGATGCTGATATGGTTGTTCAAATATTAAACTTATTGGTGTTAGTAAAGAAGACCAATCTAAAAATAAAAATAAAAATTTAAAATCAAAACATCCTTTATTATCCTTCTTAAAATTTAATATGTAAGGCGTGGTATAATACATCTTATTTTATGAGTTGTTTTGTCATTCTGAAAAAGCCAAAACGATTGCGAAAAAGCTGTTTCATTTTAGAAAAACTTTAATATGTAAAGCATGGTACAATACTACGTTTTATTAGTTGTCTTGTCGTTCTGAAAATAGCTGAAACGACTGCGAAAAAGCCATTCATTTCAGAAAAACTTTAATATATAAAGCATGTATAATACTACGTTTTATGTGAAATCTTGCCTATAAATAACGGCGCATTCTGGTTATTTTCTGCGCTTAACAACAACCTATAGCAAATATTTTCATAAAACCAAAGTTTCTCTTTAAGAAATGTCTCAACAACCCCTTTATGTCCCAAGGTGCGACTGCGGAAACAAAAGCATGATGTACGATTATTGGGAAGAAGCTGGACAGTGCTACTGGGCGTGTATGAACAAGCTTTATAGACAACCCGATGTACCTACATGCAATTTTGAGGTATGGATTGATGAACCATGTGAGCAGGAATACTACAAAGACAAGTTGTATCATCTTCATAATGTGTGTACGAGGAAGTGGGACAGAGAGCGCCAATCCAAGCAAGAAATTGCGGAGTTGAAGGCGAAACTCAAGGAGGTGGAAGAAGAGAAAAAAAAGCTAGAAGACCAGCTCAAGTGGTTGGAGCAGAGAATACTAGGCGGTCGTGATTAAACAATGGCATGTATGTGTTGAGCGTAGTAGTGCATCTTTATGTTTCCCTTGTCAAGTGTTTTCATTAGTTGTACTGTTTGTGTTGTGTTAGGTTTGCTATGTTTGTGTTTGTGTTGTACTGTTAAAATAAAATTGTTGTTCAACCGCAGTTAAAATAAAATTATTGTTAAAATAGAATTGTTGCCATTATTTACACAAAGTACAAACAAAAGTAAATCAATGAGTCCCGCAGCCTGTGTGTTTTAGTGCTGTTGCTGGCCTGAGTCGCATCCCATGTCACCCGGGTACACTATCGGGATCATCATCATCAAGTCACCTCTTTATGTGAGGATGCGCAGCAGCATCGATAGTACAACTGGCAGGATCGGTAGAAGAGGCCGTCGGGCCGTCAGCAACCTACAAAACAAGTACTAAGCTTAGCATGTAAAAATATATATTAGTATTGTATGTGTTAAGTCAAAAACATTTTCTCACCATGGTCTCGTCGGCCTCCTAAGTATATGCATCCGTGGTGTCCTCATCAACGCATACAGTGGCCTCCGTGATGGGCTGGGACGAAGCCTTAATAAGAAAATTAAAAATTAATTTATGGCAAATCATTAAGGAAAAGAAAACAAAATGAAATTTTACAGTAATACAAACATACCTGCGCCTGTGGTAGATCCGCATCAACCGTCGGGGATGAGGCATAACTCAACCTATGCCTGCCATCCCCGTCCCAGGTCGGCCGATCCTCAGCTGCGGTAGATGGGCCTGAAAAGAACTGGTCTATATCTCTGTCGAATGTACCCGTGATCAACAATGTAGCTGACGGGGTGACCTCCGATGCTGGTAGAGATAGCTAAAGGATGTACGATGGCATGCTGCTGGAAGGCTCATCTAGCTGAGGGAAATAACCTAGCTGATCATCTCCAAGATCCTCATCATATGCCTCAACAGGTGGGTCGACAAGTGCCTCAACTCCCCCTTGCTGGGGACCACCTCCTCGCCGTCCCCCGTGACCCCGTGGTGCACCCCTGCCTCGTGTGACAGCTCTACTCCGATGGTACTCCTCTGGCGCCGCATACTCAGCCTCGTGATCCAACCTCGCGCCATCTCTCGCTTGATACAGGGTCCGACGAGCCAGCTCTTCTACCCACCGGCCATACTCAACGACTGCAGCATTGTCGCATGCTGCTGCATCTCCTGTCCCAACTGGTAGAACATGTGATGCCAATAGCCCGCGGAATATTTAAAATACTAATTAAATAACGCTATAACAAAATTATAAGATATTAATAAGCCACAAAAATATACCAGTGCCTCGTGCCTCCCGGCGTATGGTCTGTACCGATCGCCAAGTATATGAATGGGGTTCCCGATCATCAGTCGGGTGTGACGGCGGTACCATGAAGTATACAACTCAATAGTGTCCTCCTGGATATGTGAAGGTGGTAGCGGAATACGGTACTCTCGCTGGTCCCAAATATGGACCTGCTGCTCTAGCCATCCTACAAATTCATCATCCACCCTGGTACGGTCATCCCGCTGATAATGTGTAGGGACCCATGCAGGCTCCCCCGGTATAGTCTGGGGATGGTGAAACTGGCGAAGTACATGCTATGTAGCATGATGCTCCACCACATCGAAGAAGATCATCGGGACGGAAGTGCTCCAAAGCAGTCGGTCGACTGAGCAATAATCGAGCAGCTGAGCTAGCAACTCATCGCTGTATGGCGTCCAGATGAACTATCAAATAATAACATAAAAGTGAGTATGCGCAACACAAGTGAATTTATAACAAGTAAGTTTAGTTACATATTTACCTGTCTGGCCACCAGCATATCTAACACATCCCTGACAAGGGGGAGATTATGATGAGCATCAGTCCCTCGGTAGTTCCCACGCCGGAGAAGCCACCTCGTAGCTAGAGGGAGAGACGGAGGTGCTACACCCGGCTCTAGTGGTGGTAGAGGTGGCCGCAACGGTAGGATCCGCTGCCAGACCCAAACCTAAGATAAAAGGTTGACATAAAATTTAAGAGTCATTTTGACTATATAGAATTCAGAGTAATGAACAGAGTATTCGAAAATGTTGTCACCTGTAGAAGCGGCAGAAAACCATATATGTCCACCTGGGTGCCCATGCTCACCCGGCACATACTCCTGTACAGGTATGATAGAACAGCAGCACCCCAACTGTACTGGGGTAACTCATCTAGCTACTGCAGATGATGGAGAAAGCGCATACGCACGAGATTTTTCGAAGGGTTTGGGAACAAGACACCCCCAAAAAGAAGAAACAACGCCAATCTCATGTACCGGTTAATATGGATATCCTCTATCTCGCCAGTAATATCGGGGTGCAATACCTTCATATGCTCTCTGATAGCTGTCACAGAAATGCGACTGCCCCCTCTAAGTGCAGCCTCACCCTGTGGTCTGAAACCAGTATACTGCCCCAGCAAATCCAAATACTGGGGACGCGTCATAGCTCTCATATACCGGGGCAGTGCAACGACCAGTCCATCTACATGCATCCCATACAAAATTTAAACATCCTAAAGCGTGATGATGGCCTCTCCAGTGAGCAAGTGAAAAATGTGCGTCTCCGGTCGCCACCGCTATATCAACGCCGTGATGAGAGACCAGTCAAGCTGCATCCGCCCAATCTCAAAAATCCTAAGGAAGCCCGTAGCACGCAGGCGATGGACTACACGGGCATGGAAAACTCTCTCCCTCAAAAAGTCTCACAAGTCGTCCGGTTTCCTGGCACGGAGAGTCTGATCCAATAGATGTCCCTCTCATACATAGAAGGACCTATGCTCACCCTGTAACACTAATACCTGATCCGCCGCTGGTCCAGGATGCATAGGCGGCAAGTTCATGTCGTCTACTGTAATTTAAACAATATTAATTGTGTATTTGTGTTATAATAAATTAAATAATTAATTTTAAAATTGGACAGAGTAATTATCTATGGGTTCCAGGCTCGATATTTGAGGCCCAGTAGCACCAAGTTATCCTTAATTATTATGTGTGTCAATTTCAACATTTTTAGAATTTTGTTAGTTTTATAAACAAAATAATTAATTTTAAAATTGGGCAGAGTAATTATCTATGGGTTCCAGGCTCGATATTTGAGGCCCAGTAGCACCAAACTATCATTAATTATTATGTGTGTCAATTTCAACATTTTTAGAATTTTGTTAGTCTTATAAATAAAATAATTAATTATTTAATTGGATAGTGTAATTATCTATGGGTTTCAGGCTCGATATTTGAGTTAATTTGACAACATATATTAATTTGTTAGTTTTGTAAGTTTATTTTATAAATTAAATAATTAATTTTGTAAAGTGTAATTGGATAATTAATTTTACTACGCTAAAAGGCTATATATTTTACTACGCTATAAGGCTCTATATTTTACTACGCTAAAAACCTCTATATTTTACTACGCTAAAAGGCCACTATTCTTTAAGTAAATAAATAATCTAAACTAAATAAAAACAACAAACATATAAACATAACATTCACAAAATTACATATAAAACAGTAAAAGATATTTGTGAACAATTTCATTAACAATAAAAATTATTTATCAAGTTTTAACTATTTTTTGTCCCAAGGCTAATAATTCAATCCGGGTAAAAATAACATACAAATTTAATCGCAAACATAACACAAATCAACGTAGAAACACATTCAATAAAACAAATATGCATATGCTCTACGAGTTTCGACATAAACTAAATCGAAATACTTCGATTTAAGTTTTTTGAAATATCGGAAATTCGAAATTTTGACCCCGAAAGAAGGAATCCAAAGCTTGGGTTGTATGCGGGACCTACGCTCTTCACTTTTTGTGTGATGGGTGGGGCACAAGAATTTTTTTTTTAATCGCGAGGGGCGGGGGGAGGGAGGACCAGCAGTGGTGGGGTTGGGTATTTTTAAAAATGGAGTCTGTGGTGGAGTTGAGGAAGAAAAAGGACTGCCCTATATTTTATTATAGGGAAACGCAGTATAATACTGCATTTTCCTTAAACGCAGTATTATAATGCGTTTTTCTATAAAAATAATTAATTTTTTAATAAAATGCAGTATAATACTGCGTTTAACTTTAACGGCTAACTTTCCGTTAAAGTAAAAGGCAGTATCATACTGCATTTTATGTAAAAATATAACTTTTTTTAACTGTATAAATGTATTTTGTGTCAAAAAATAAGTCATTTCAGTTTTGGGCACCCTAAAACCTCAGATAATTTGACAACTGAAAGACAAACAATGACTGACTCAATAACAAAGACAACAATTGACCAAATGAAAGATTCGATAACTGGTGACTAAACTCTCCTCTAAACACTAGTACCAAATTCAAGGACTTCAATTTCCACAGCCACGTTTATTAATGATGAGTTCCCGAACTCTCCCCCACTTCATATTCAGGGACAATATTTAAATCAAACTTGAGTCGCTCGGCTTGAATGTGATTTTTTGCTGCTTCATTAATTTTGTCCAACCGTAGCTTCATTTCCACCAGCTTCTCCAACCTCTCTTTATCGGGCGGTATTTCAACGCCAGGGTACATTACCTTATACCTTAATTCCCGACTTTTTCCCTTCTCGTTCTCATCTTGTTTATATTTGCAGAGATCATCAAATGCCTCAAAGACACTTGATTTTCCTTCATCAGTATTCTGTTGTTTCCATTCACGAAATTTTCCTATTATTTTTTCAACACTAGTGGAGGTATAGGAACATGGTTTTCCACTTGGTGAAAAGAACAGAACACCAACATCTGCTCCCGTCACAGTGGAAAACTCCTCCGCTTTCCTGAACAAGCCCGCTTTCCTTTTTGAGAAGGTAACATAGCGTGCTTCTTTTGACTCGACATACTTCATTCAATCTTTTGCCTACCCCTACTCGTCCTCCTTACCATTTCAAAAAGCAAATATAGAAGAATATTAAGAAGATGACTGAATAAGCCTGAGCAATTTCGAGAGAAACGCCTATATGATTTATAGTTGGTGTGTGGGTTTCTCTGTCACATGTATTGTCAATTTGATTAGATGTAATTCATATATTCGGATTACAGAGAATCCAAGTCCAAAATTGTGTTCCCATTATACAGCTGAGACTGCAAAAGCTGAACTGATCCTCAAGATAATGAAAAATATTGATCTATTTATTACATAATTAATGTTAATGCTATACTTACTATGAATAAAAAATATGCCAAGAAATTTCTTTTTAAGTTTGTTAATGTTACTTCATATTCAATTTTAAGTCATGTTGGCAATTTTATGGCAAGTAATTAAACACTAAATCAACAGGATGCATATATTACAACTTACATAACATTGTGCTCCCTAGCAACAGACCTCTATATTTATTTATTCTATTCAAAATACAAAAGGTATGATTTAACACCTGATCCAATTCAATACTAATCTTTAGATTGACAACGCCTGGTGGCTTAACCAATTATTCTTAGTTCTAAGCATGTGCCAAATATCAATGCAGAATGCTCCTCATTCATCTCAGACAAGGAAAACTATTTTGTCCATCAAAGGGCATGCAGAAAATACTATTGTATTTTGGAACTTCTAGAAACAAATTCTTCAATAGATAACTTAAGCGCAGAAGAACTGTGAAGAAAAAACTTTAGAGCTCACAAGCCTCAATTTCAAAACATGAACTCTTCATCGTTGCATACAAACAAAATTTTCTTTATTTACATTCAAGAGTTAAATGAGTAATAAATAATGCACTTATACGACTGGAAATACCCAAATTGTCGACATCTAGGAAAATTTTGACAAAACTGCCTTACTGATAACAAGCGGTTGAAAATTTTTCAGTCGAAAAAACTAGAAATTTTTGAAAAAATACATAGCCGCTCTCGCGGAGGTCTTACAAGTCTATGTGTCGAAACGCATGATTCCCCTTTTTACGAAGATATAAAAGCTTTTCTGTGGTGATGTCAGAATTTGCAACGAAGGCCCTTAGATAGGACTTCATCTTTGAATAAAGGAGATTTTTCTTTATAGTAGAGCTCATTACGATCATCATAACCTAACTCCAAGGCTATTACGGGCTCACTAAAGTGAAGATTATTTAGCAGCGTAAGCAAGTCACTCTTAACCTTATAGTGAACCTGCACGGCAAAAGTTCTCAGACAATTAAGAGATCTCCACACCTTATATATAGCCTGCCAATCTTTTCACCAACTAATGTGAGACTTTATTCGTACACCCAATATATAACAACCAAAACAAGAACATCATGGTTATCATTAGGGGTGTCAATGGTTCGGTTCAGACGGTTATTGTAAATTTTGTATCATACCAATTTTTTGGTTATTCTATTATGTATAACATAAATTAGACTTTTCGAAACCGTCCCAATCATATCGGTTTCTCTTCGACATTGGTACGGTTCGGCTAATTTTCGGCATTTTTTTTATATGTTATGTAAAAGTCACTAGTAGAAGTAGAATGAAATAATATACATACTTTTATAGGACCTAGCAAAACTCTCTAGACATTTTTACATTTTAAAGGGTGATGAATTAAGAAAATATGAAAGATGACTAGAGTATAGATCCATCAACTACTCTACAACAATGTAAAAGAAATTAAACAAACTAATATAAAGAAAATATAAATCACTCGAGTGGAAAGGTATTAACCAAGCTGAGACTGAGACTCAAGAATAAAGTCTATAGAAGATTAAATATTCAAAAAAAAATAATACTAAATCATAAGAAAGAAAACATAATAAATACATTGTAGTTTGCTACTCATAACCGCTACAATACCTTGTGTCTTACTAGTGAAGATGCTGGAAATAATTTAGTTTCAATGGGAGTAGCATAATAGGTTTGAGAATTATGATTTTGAGTTTATTACTTTTTGTCTTGTAATTGTTTTCATAATTCCAAGACACAAGAAAAATTTAATATTTTATTATTTTTAAACATAATATATAAATATAGTTTTCACATATAAATTTATTCGGTACGGTTCGGCATTTTTTCGGTTTATTTTTGTAAAATAAAAAACCTACCCTAATTATCGGTATGGTTATAGATTTATATAAAAGCCTACGGTTTTATTAAAAGAAATCTAAAAATCGGTTCAACATGGTACGGTTTGATCGATTTAATCAGTTTTTAAATATCCATTGACACCCCTAATTATCATAGATAACGGACTTGGGTGAGTAAATTAAACAGCATGAATGTAGAAGTAGGGGGCAGAGGAAAGAAACTGATAACTGGATAAAGATTGTATGCCTATTCATTTTGTCTAAATCTTTTCAATATCCAAGGACATAATCATTCAAAAGATGCCATAAATTAAACCAGGAAAAGTTTTAGCAGTGATAAAATACATGTACATAGTTAAGATATCCTTTCACAAATACCGGGACAATGCTAAATCAGCACATATACTGAAATAAAGAAAAGGCAATAAGAAAAACTACTAATGATCTATCACACATACTCTCTCCTCTCAGTCAGTACTTTTCTCCTTCACTACCCTCTTCACCCTGCCCATACTCAGCACCCACCTCCTCATAATCTTTCTCAAGTGCAGCAAGATCCTCACGTGCTTCAGAAAATTGACCCTCCATACCTCCACCAACATACCAATGAACAAAGGCTTTCTTAGCATACATTAGATCGAACTTGTGGTCGATTCTTGAGAAAACCTCTACAACACTGGTGGAATTGGATATCATACACATTGCTCTCTGTACCTTGGCCAAATCGCCTACGGGAACAACAGTTGGAGTCTGGTAATTGATACCACACTTCAAGCCTGTGGGACACCAATCAACAAACTGAATGCTCCACTAATTGGTTTTAATAATGTATACATCAGCATTCACGTCCTTGGGTACTACATGTCCGCGATACATCAGGCAACATGCCATGTGTTGAATATGACAATATCCCACATCGGTTGGGAAGTAAATTTGGTGGGAATTTTTTCCTATAAAAGGAGGCCTAATGTTTAGGATTTAAACACACCTCTCATTTGCCTTCTTATCTTCTTAAGGCATTTGTATCTTCTCTCTTTAGTATTATTTCACTTGTATTTTTGGAGTGGAATAAAATATTGGTTGTGTCCGAGGAGTAGGCAAAATTAGCCGAACCTCGTAAATTCTGGTGTTCCTTTTATTGTTGCTTTATTGTCTTATTTATTATTTGGTGGCTGTCATAATTTTTGGTATAGTAGTTGTGACTTATTCACACTATATACATTTGGCTTCCGCAACAATTGGTATCAGAGCCAAGGTACTGTCTAAGTATGCTCTGTGGTTGCAGCATAGTCTGATCTTCCACATCAGAAAAGATTTATCTTGGTAACTGAGTCAAGGTTCTGTCTGAGTATGCTCTGTGGTTGCAGCTTAGTCTGATCTTCCACACCAGAAAGGAAATAATCTTGATTTGTGTCGTCAGCTATTAAATAATATTTGTGTCAAAGATGGGAGACAATAAACAAGAAGAATCTACATCAAGTGTCAACAATACGTCATCATTGGCATCTTCGCTTATGACAAGAATTGTGTCAAATGCGAAATTTGCGGTCGAAATATTTGACGGGTCCGGACATTTTGGGATGTGGCAAGGCGAGGTTCTAGATGTCCTTTTTCAACAAGGGCTAGATCTGGCCATTGAAGAAAAGAAACCAGATGTTATTGGAGAAGAAGATTGGAGAATTATCAACCGTGTTGTAAATTATGGAAAGCACTGGAGGATAAATTTTTGAAGAAAAATAGTCAAAATAAATTGTACATGAAGAAGAGATTGTTTCACTTCACCTATGTTCCTGGTACCACGATGAATGAACATATCACCAGTTTCAATAAGTTGGTCACAGATTTGCAAAATATGGATACAACTTATGATGATGGTGACTTGGCCTTGATGTTGTTGGCGTCACTTCCTGATGAGTACGAGCACCTTGAAACTACTCTACTCCATGGAAATGACGAAGTTTCTCTCAGAGAAGTTTGTTCGGCTTTGTACAGCTATGAACAAAGAAAGCGAGAAAAACAGAAGGGCGGAGAAGGAGAAGCACTATTTGTGAGGGGTCGTCCTCAAAATCAAACGAGGACAAAGAAGGGAAGATCCAAGTCAAGATCCAGACCCAGCAAAGATGAATGTGCCTTTTGTCGAGAAAAAGGGCACTGGAAGAAAGACTGTCCGAAGTTGAAGAATAAGGCCAAACATAACAATGGAAAGGCCATTATGGATTCAAATGTAGCTGATTGTGATGATTCAGACTTCTCATTAGTTACAACAGAGTCATCAACATCATCAGACATATGGTTGATGGACTCGGCTTGTAGCTATCATATGTGTCCCAACAGGGACTGGTTCATGGAATTTCAAGAAGGAGAATATGGAGTCATCCACACAGCGGATAACAGCCCTCTTACCTCATATGGCATTGGTTCAATACGATTAAGGAACCATGATGGAATGATCAGAACATTGATAGATGTTCGATATGTACCGGATTTGAAGAAGAATCTCATCTCTGTGGGAGCCCTAGAATCAAAAGGGTTCAAAATCATTGCAGAAAATGGAGTGATGAGAGTATGCTCCGGTGCACTAGTGGTAATGAAGGCTAATCGGAAGAATAATAATATGTACCGCTATCGTGGCAGTACAGTTATTGGGACAGCGACAGTGACATCCAGTGACGACAAAGAGGCAGAAGCAACCAAGCTATGGCACATGCGCTTGGGACATGCTGGAGGAAAATCCTTGAAAACTCTATCAGATCAAGGATTGTTAAAAGGAGTAAAGGCTTGCAACTTGGAGTTTTGTGAGCATTGTGTCAAAGGGAAACAGACAAGGGTTAAATTTGGTACAGCGATCCATAATACTAAAGGCATTTTGGATTATGTACACTCTGATGTTTGGGGTCCTTCCAAAACACCTTCATTGGGTGGGAAGCACTATTTTGTAACCTTTGTTGATGATTTTTCCCGAAGAGTATGGGTGTATACAATGAAGAGCAAAGATGAAGTGTTGGGAATTTTTCTCAAATGGAAGACGATGGTGGAGAATCAAACAGGCAAGAGGATCAAGTGTATTCGCACAGACAATGGAGGTGAATACAAAAATGATCATTTCAATAAGGTCTGTGAAAATGATGGCATCGTCCGACACTTCACTGTTAGACATACACCACAACAGAATGGAGTGGCAGAACGTATGAACCGGACCTTGCTGGAGAAGGTACGGTGTATGTTGTCCAATGCTGGCTTGGGCAAAGAATTTTGGGCTGAGGCAGTTACATATGCATGCCACCTCATTAATCGCTTACCATCTGCTGCTGTTGATGGCAAGACACCATTTGAAAAATGGTACGGAAAGCCTGCTGTAGATTATGACTCTTTGCACGTGTTTGGCTCAACTGCATATTATCATGTGACAGAGTCAAAATTGGATCCAAGGGCAAAGAAGGCTATTTTTATGGGAATTACTTCTGGAGTCAAAGGATATCGCTTATGGTGTCCTATGACAAAGAAAGTAATATTCAGCAGGGATGTTACCTTTGATGAATCTGCTATGGTAAATAAGGTAACAGAAGATACCAAACAAAATAAAGGTGCTTCTAAGCAGGTGGAGTTTGAGGGAAAATTTATTTTTCCTACACAAGAAGCAGAGGAGGAAACAAATGAAGATTACCCTCTGGAAGGAGAGCCAGTAGAGGAGATTCCAACTCAGGAACCTCAACAACAACTTGAATCAATAGCAACCAGCAGGCCAAAAAGAACAATAACGAAACCTGTTCGTCTCATAGAGACAGTTGCTTGTGCAACCTCAATTGTAGCTGATGATGTTCCTACCACTTATAAAGACGCAGTCCAAAGTTCAGAAGAAGATAAGTGGAGGATTGCCATGAATGATGAAATACAGTCCCTTCATCAGAATCATACATGGAGATTGGCCAATCTCCCGAAGGGAAAGAAAGCAATTGGGTGCAAATGGGTATTTGCAAAGAAGGAAGGATTTCCTAACCAAGTAGATGTTCGCTACAAAGCAAGATTGGTGGCCAAAGGATATGCTCAAAAGGAGGGAATTGATTACAATGAAGTGTTTTCTCCAGTTGTAAAACATTCCTCCATTAGAATTATGTTGGCTTTGGTAGCACAATTGGATTTGGAACTAGTTCAGATGGATGTAAAAACTGTGTTTTTACATGGAAACTTGGAGGAGGAAATCTACATGACTCAGCCAGAAGGATTCAAAGTTGTTGGAAAAGAAAATATGGTGTGCAAACTTGAAAAATTGTTGTACGGATTGAAACAATCTTCTAGACAATGGTACAAGTGATTTGACGAGTTTATGTTGCGGCAAGGGTACAAGAGGAGCAAATACGATCATTGTGTGTATTTGCGCAAGCTTAAAGATGGTTCCTTTATATATCTTCTCCTATATGTTGATGATATGTTGATAGCTTCCAAGAATTCGGAAGAAATTGATAAGTTGAAGATTCAACTGAAGAAGGAGTTTGAGATGAAGGATCTGGGTGAGGCAAAGAAAATTCTTGGCATGGAGATAATAAGAGATAGACGTTCAAAGAAACTCTGTTTATCTCAGAAAGAATATTTGAAAAGAGTACTACAACGTTTTGGCATAGATGAAAAGACTAAGCCAGTTAGTACTCCACTTGCTCCCCATTTTAAGCTAAGTACTACTATGTCGCCAAATGATGAAGCTGAACAGGAGTATATGTCAAGGGTACCATATGCAAATGTTGTTGGTAGCTTGATGTATGCAATGGTCTGTACGAGACCTGACATTTCACAAGCTGTTGGAGTTATTAGCAGATATATGCATAATCCAGGAAAGGAGCACTGGCAAGCTGTGAAGTGGATTCTACGGTATATTCACAATATTGTAGATGTTGGGTTAGTTTTTGAGCAGGAAGACAATCAGTCTGTAGTTGGATATTGTGACTCAGATTTTGCGGGTGATCGGGACAAACGAAGATCAACTACTGGTTATGTGTTTACTTTTGCAAAGGCACCAGTTAGTTGGAAGTCTACTTTACAGTCAACAGTTGTTTTGTCTACAACAGAGGCAGAGTATATGGCTATTACAGAGGCTGTGAAGGAGGCAATTTGGCTTCAAGGATTGCTAAAGGAGCTTGGTGTTGAACAAAAAGGTATCACAATTTTTTGTGATAGTCAAAGTGCTATTCAATTAGCGAAGAACCAAGTTTATCATGCAAGGACGAAGCACATTGATGTTCGGTATCATTTTGTACGAGAAATCATAGAAGAAGGTGGAGTCACGATGAAGAAAATTCATACTACAGAGAATCCTGCTGATATGCTGACAAAAGTGGTGACTGCGGTCAAGTTTCAACATTGTTTGGATTTGATCAACATTGTTGAACACTGAAGATTGAAGATGAAGACACAACCAAAATTTGTTATTGAGAGAGAATTGAAGATGTGGAATTTTGCCAAGGTGGAGATTTGTTGAATATGACAATATCCCACATCGGTTGGGAAGTAAACTTGGTGGGAATTTTTTCCTATAAAAGGAGGCCTAATGTTTAGGATTTAACCACACCTCTCATTTGTCTTCTTATCTTCTTAAGGCATTTGTATCTTCTCTCTTTAATATTATTTCACTTGTATTTTTGGAGTGAAATAAAATATTGGTTGTGTCCGAGAAGTAAGCAAAATTAGCCCAACCTCGTAAATTCTGGTGTTCCTTTTATTGTTGCGTTATTATCTTATTTATTATTTGGTGGCTGTCATAATTTTTGGTATAGTAGTTGTGACTTATTCACAATATATACATTTGGCTTCCGCAAAACCATGTACTTGCCACGACGTGGATCACACTGGCCATCATAGAAGCTGGTTCAAAAGCAGTAGTGGTGATTTCTGCCACGGAATGTTGTTCGTGGTGAGCTTTCTCAGCTGATATAACCGGGGCATAAGATGAAAGCATGAAATGAATTGTATGGGACCAGGTTAGTCTGAAATTCATTCACATCAACATTCAAAGCTCCATCAAACCGTAAAGAAGCAGTCGGGGATGAAATCACCTGTTAAAAAAACAACAAGATAGAAAATTCACTTCATTTATATGATATTCGGCTAATCCAGTCCCAAAACACTCATAACATGGTATGGTCTATCCTTACACCTTATATGATTATTTTTCTTATAAATTTCCAATGTGGAATCCTATATAAGAGAAACAGAATGAGAAAGGGCCAATACCTGAGAGACGAGTCGGTTCAAGTTGGTGTAGGTGGGGCCGTTCAATGTCAAGGGAGCAACGACAAATGTCCTAAATTGCCTCATTATCAAGCAAGACAGAAACATCTGTGTGTTCAAGGAGGGAGTGGGTTGAGAGAACACTATTGTATGGCTCAATTCCTTGTTGTTATTGCTTCCGCATTTACTTCTCAAATTCTTACTCTAATTTGGATTCCCGACCTAATTGTTATCACAAGTCAAATCCCAAGTCATTACTTTTTGTGAAGAAATTTTTAACACACAACAAATTCCCTCGGACATTAATAAAACTTATTTATGTCTAATACCTAAAATGCAACAACCTTCATTAATCACTCAATACAGACCAATCAGTCATTGTAACAACCTTTATAAATTAATCACTAAAATAATTGTCAAACGCATCAAACCTTTCCTAATCAATATTATTAGTCCTGAGCAATCAACTTTCTTACCTTATAAAAGAGCCTCAGACAATACCATAATAGTGCAAAAAATTATGCATCAGTTTAGAAAAAAAACAAGGAACCCGGACAGCTTTCTTGCTAAAATTGAACTTAGAAAAGGCTTTTAATAAGCTTGAGTGGGGTTTTATACATGACACGCTTCAATATTTTCAATTACCTCCAAAGCTTATAAAGCTCATAATGTCATGCATCACTACCACTTCAATTTCCATTTTAATTAATGGCCAACCAACTCCTTTTTTTCTCCTTCAAGAGGCATTCGTCAAGGAGATCCGCTATCTCCTTACATCTTTATCCTCTGCATGGAAATGCTATCCAGAAAAATCCACATAGATGTAGATATCTACAATGACACCCTATTAAGTTATCCAGACATGGACCACCTCTATCACATCTGCTCTTTGTAGATGATATTACCATAACCTCTAAATTGACTACTAAGAGCATAAACTCAATTATAGACACTCTAAATCTTTTTACTAGACTGTCAGGGCTAACTATTAATTATACAAAATCCAAAATATTCTTCTCAAAGAACACTTCTAAGGAAGCTCGAGACAGTGTTACTCAAGTTTCCATATGAAGGAGGGCATAACCTTTGGAAAATATCTTGGATAACCTATTTTCACCACAAAACAAACCCCATCCCACTTCTAATACTTAATAGATAATTTTAGAAATAAATTAGCAGGATGGAAAACGAACTTCCTATCGATGGCAGGACGCACTACTTTAATAAAAGCTACACTCAATTGTCTGCCTAATAATGTTATGCAATTAATCAAAATACCTCATAGTGTCATTAACAAGCTCAAACGATATCAAAAAAACTTTTTGTGAGGCACTACTCCTCAGAAATGCAAATTACACCTTATTAAATGGGAAATAGTCCAATTACCAAAGGAAAATGGTAGTTTGGGTATACAAAACCTCAAAGATAAAAATTATGTATTATTGGGCTCCCTAGCTTGGAGACTTTTTCAATCACCTTCCTCACACTGGGCTAGAGTAATCCTTTCCAAATACTTAACAATTACTAATTCAAAAAATATGTCCTCCAACTGGAAAGCAATCAATCATGGTTGTTCCTCATGTCAATTCGGCATAAAGTGGCATCCCATTAATGAAAAATACATTAGTTTCTGGAATGATCCTTGGCTAGACACTAACTTAACTCTAAGAAAAATAATTGAAGGTCCCCTAGCCCAGAATGATCAATCTTCATCACTTTTCCATTATATAACAGGGAACTACATAAATACACAAAAAATATACTTTGAGCTACCAACGACTATAAAGGAGTTAATTACCCATCACTACGTACCTACCATCACAAACCCTAACACATATAACCATATTTATTGGGGAATCACATCCAGTGGCCTCTTCACAGTTAAATCACTCTATCACATATTACACTCTTACGAACCAACCACATCCTTCCATTGGTTATGGAAACTACACTTATCCCACAAAATCAAATATTTCATATGGCTTATGAGCCATCATCGACTGCCCACATCCAGTCATCTCCATAATATACATATTACCCAACATGCACAATGCCCCATTTGCCATCTACATGAGGAATCCATAACCCATCTATTCTTCCAATGCCACCATGCAAAAATACTTTGGCAACGCTTAGATATTAACTTATCCAATGCAAACTTAGATAGATTGCATGACAATACTTCATACAAAATATCTCAATTTATTCTACGAACAACTACTCATAGCACTCAAATCTCTCCTCAGATCTTAATTCCTTACACTCTTTGGAATTTATGGAAAACTAGGAATCGTACTCTCTTTGAAGGAAAATATATACAACCAGACCACAATCAAATCATAAGCTAAGCTGCAGATTTTTTTTATATAGGCATGAATAATCCTAACACCATCTCACAAAATTACACATGCACGTTAAATGGAACCCTCCTAATAATGGCTCATTTAAACTTAATTCGGGTGGTGCATGTAGCCTATCACATCAAAAACATGATTTTGGTGGAGTGATTCGAGACTCCACAGGTAGATGGTTACTAGGATACATGGGTTCCAGACCTATGGGAAATACAATCTACATGGAACTTACGGCCTTACAGGAAGGGCTACGATTTGCCCTACAACATAATTTCACACCATTGGAGGTCAATGTGGATTCAACAGAGATAATCTCATTCCTTCATTCACACAATTCACATTACTCATCTTTGATTGATGAATGCAAATATCTCCTACACCTTCTGGGTAGTCCTTTGGTGACACATGTATACAGGGAGCAGAATCAAATGGCAGATCAAATGGCCAAACAAGGGGCAACTCTCTCCATGCAAACCACAACTACTGAATTTTTGGAAGCACCTCATTTGGTCTTGCACAAGTACCTTGATGATCAACATGGAAGACTGCACTAACGTTCCACAACTGCAAACAACACGTTGGAACACACATCATTTTGTTTATATGAACTTGGCAACTCCGCTAGAAGTTAGCATTAGTGCACAATGATATTTTTGTAACTCTGTACCACAGCTCGCTCCTTGTACTACTCCTTAATATATAATATATACATCTTTGATTGACCAAAAATAAAATAGCTATTATACACTCTAACTTGTAAAAACTGGGCCTACACATGTAAAATAACCTTTAAATAGGCGCTAAAACAATACGCATCCGCCATAAATATTTTTTAAAGATCTGTAAGCACGTAATTTTTGACCCGCGCAAATTTTAAAGTTAGTTTTAGTATTTTAATATTTTAAAAATATTTACTTGACTTTATTTTAATATAATTTTAATCTTTTTACTTTTAGTCCTAAGACATAAAAAAAATATAAAATAGTTTTATTTATCGTGTTTATCGCTTTTCTATATTTTTATCTTTAGTTTAAGATCAATTAGTATATTTTTATTCATGGTATCTTAATTTTATCATAACTTTAGCCTATTTTCTTTACTTTTTACTTTATTGTTATAACATTTAAAAATACAAAAAAAAGTAGTTTCATTTTAAAATTTTGTTTATTTACTTAACTAAGTTTAATTAATATTTTGGTAGGATTTTTGAGTTTGTCTTTGTCCAACAAGAAAATTTGTAGGCCCAAAGGTGTGAATCCATTTCTTTTAACTTAAACCCAATTATTCTTAGCCCATTCTTCCCAACCCATTAGCCCATTTATGTGCAAGATTTAATCCTAGCCATCTCTTTCCTTCTAATCCAATGACCATCATCCCTTCCCACCTTCATAAAAATACCCAATTATACAAACCCTAGCCTTCATCTTGGACCCCATCGTTCTTTTTTTTCCAGCAAAAAAATGACCCCTTTTATTTTGAGCAACCAGCAGCAGCGGCAGAACTTGGAGGACATCCATGGCTGCTTGCTTCTTCTTCTTCAACTAGAGAAGACTACAAGAGAAACCCCATCAGCGCCCGTCTCCTTCTTCATCCTAGCCATCGATTCGCTCGATTTTGGCTTAAAGGTCTTTTATCATTTTCAAGTGTCGAAGAAAATTTCCTAACTCCTTTTGAGGTTCCTCTCGTTTCCTTCTCTTTATAATATGTGCTATTATTTTTCATGTGCTATGCTAATTGCATGATGATGGCGTAATGTTCTCGGTTGATATAAGTTTAGTTAAATTGCTCATTTTAATTAATTACTGTGAATAGAGCATAATTTATGATAAGTGAATCAACTCATTAACTATTGGTTTAAGTTGGATTAATGGGCAGTGGATTGGTAAACTCTGGAAAAGAAATAATGGCCAAGAATAGTGAAATGGATATGGGATCTAGAGTTGGAAGTTAAAAGTAACAGAATTGAGATTTTAGTACTACATTTGTTACTTTATTTCATTCTATTATCCGCTAGTGGTATGTTTAGACTGGCAACACTTGGGTAGGCAAGCCTTAGGATTTTATAGTTTTGAGGCGAGAGGTCGTTCCCTTAGTTAAATTTATCCGGGGAATGCCCCGTTGACTTTGTATATATTTTTATCCAGGGTATGCCCCGAAGTGAATGTAAATGGAGGCCAAAAGTAGAAACTTGTAGTATTTTATTTTATTTTCATTTTTCTTTTTTTTTTTAGGTGGGGACAACCTCGAGCTTCTTTTGTGTTTATTTTCCATTTTTTTGTGATTTCGCCTCAATTCGAACATTTTAAAAGCCAACTAGATCGAGTACGCAACCGTGACCTTCACGGGACTCGGGGAGTGCTTAACACCTTCTCCCCGAGTCAAATGAACTCTCTTACTCAAATCTCTAGTGTAGACTTAGTTTTAGAGTTCAAAGTGTTTTGAAAGGAAAAGTATTACTTTTGGAAAAACGGTGACCTGACACACCGAAATCAAATGTCAGGTGGCGACTCTGAGTTAATCCTTTTGAACACACAATTTTGTCACTTTTCAAATTGAAAACCGTTTTCTCTTTTACTAAATCTTTTATTATTTTTAGAGGGTTTAGCGAGGTTTGTTAAAAAAGGGGTGTGACATCTCTGGCGACTCTGCTAGGGAATCTTGCAGGTTCGAGCTAGTACTTGATTTTGTTGGCTTTTAGAATATTTTGGTTGAGGTTTTTATGCTTTGTCATTAGCTTTACTTAATTTTTATTATGTTTTTATATCTTGTTATTTGCTAGTTGTTTACGTGTTTACAGTTTTTGCTTTACGTGTTTACTGCTTTATAACTGTCATCATATGCATTACCTAGTCACTTCTTTCTGCAACAAGTCTCGGAGCACGCGTCGCGTGCACGAACTCTTTGTTGAGTCACCCTTGATTTAGGAGGGGGAGCCGTTGGATGTATGGAGTGGGTGGAAAGCTTGAGCAGCCACCATCGACCATACGCTCCCCCGAATTGCCTTGTTAGTGAACCCCAAACTTAGGTCAGTCTTTAGGTCATTTTTATTTGCATCATGTCATTTAGACCTAGTAGGGCTCGGTCCCAGGTACCATGTCCCTTTGTAGGAAGCCTGTCCAAATTTTGTCAAAATGGGCTCGTGGCCCAAAATGACATTTAATCATCCTATGTGCTAAATGTTGCATCTGTAAGGGTAAAAAGGTCATTTGGCGGACCGGTGCTTGGGAAAGAAGGGTGAAAATGAAGAAAGTAGGGCCCACTCACATTTTTTCATAGTTTTCCAAAAATCAAAATGAAAATGAAAAATCCAAAAAAAAGATTTTACACTTTTCCATTATTTTCCCAAAAAAAAATTGAAAATAGAAAATCCAAAAAGATTTTACATTTTCCAAAAATTCAAAATTCAAAAAAAGAAAATCCAAAAAGATTTTACATTTTCCATCATTTTCCCAAAAATTCAAAAAAGGGAGAAAAATAAAAATCCAAAAAAATTATATTTTTCAATTTTCATCAAAAATACAAAAAAAAAATGATTTTTCCAAATTAGTTGTATTTTTTTAAAGGCTTACTCCCATGTTTAATCTTCCCGCACTACGCGAACCTGATTCTCATCTTTTGAGACGTGATACGTAGGAAACCCATATAGAGTCCGGTCTTCCTAGTAGGTCTTATGTTCTTGGCTTCCGGGGTCGTAGCCAAATCTTGCATGTATAGCCATATTTGGCCACATTGGCCGTTTTTTGCAAAAATAGAAGTATTTTCTCAAAGTAGTTTGTTATCTCTTGTCTTAGGATCTTGAGTCTACAATAAAGTGTCCTCTTAATTCTAAGATTCATTCCTGTCAAATTTGCATGTCTAGCCACTTTTGGCTACATCGGCCATTCTTGCAAAATAGGGTTATTTTCGCAAGAGTGGCTCAATTACCCATGTCTTGGGATCTTGAGTTTATAACTCAGTGTCAAATCACTTTAAGTTCCATCCATGTTGTGTTTGCGTCCCTAGCCATATCGGCCATTTTTGCAAAAAAGGTCCATTTCCACAAAGTAATTTTTAAGACCATGATTGTCGGGATATTAGAGTCATGTAAGCTTTAAATGGAGTATTTCTCATGCATTAGGGGTCAACTTTGTCAAGTTTGCGCTAATAGCCACTTTCATCCACTTAGGCCATTTTGCAAATATAGCCAAGTTGTGTCCGCATTTGTCCACTAGGAAATGTGGTGGGGTCACGTAGTGTCCCGAGTCGCTAACCATGTTTGCTTCATTCAGGTATGGACCCGCTGATTCGATCCAAAGTGTTGATGGTAGTAAAGATTCCTAGGAAGTTGATCAAGTGGTGGAAAATGTTTTCATCGTTAGAGCAACATGAGTTAATGCAAAAATTGGGCACCCTAACTTCCCTTCTTGATATCACACCCCGCCCAGACTTAGTGGAGGCGATGCTGACTTATTGGGATCCGCAAAATTTGATTTTCAGATTTGGAGAGTGTGAGATGACTCCTACCTTAGCGGAAATGTCTGGTCTCACTCGTTTAAGCTATATAGGCAAGGACATGATACTTCCCCGAGACCACTCTAGGACAAGATTTCTCAGCGACCTGGGCCTGAAAGATAATAAGCATTTAAAATGTCTCGAGCAGTCCTGGATATCCTTGGATTATTTGTTTGCTAGATTCGGACCACAAGATAGTTTTGACGTCTTTTGGGATGAGTTCTACACAACCAAGGCAAAGTGGCAAAGATGTCACCTCGAAGCTTTCAGCCTTGCTTTGTTGGGATTATTGGTTTTTCCATTAGATGAGAGGCACATTAGCACCCGTCTTCAGTCAATGGTAATGACACTATTTCATGAGAAGCAACGCAAAACCGTTACCGCTGTGCCGATGATCTTAGCAGAGTTGTACCGAGCCCTGAGTGAGGTTATGGGAGGTGTCAGATATTTTGAGGGAAGTAACCTTTTGCTACAGATGTGGATGATGGAGCATTTGCACACCGCTTCCTTACTTTGTCCCATCGACCATGCCTTGAGGGATCGGGTGGTATGCATCGAACGTAGGATGAAATCTCCTAAGTTTACGTACCCAGTAGGCGTCACGGCTTGGATTGAGTCCCTTGGTTTGAGGACAAATGGGAATGTTTTGTGGGCTTACCTTTGGATGATATCTTGGTAGAGTGCCTCATGCAGCCTTTCCTGATGCTGATAGGACTCAAGTGTGTTAGGTCGTACACTCCCGTTAGGGTAATGCGGCAATTGGTCAGAAGACAAGAGGAGCCTCCGCCTTTGAATCTTCGGAGGTACATCATAAATTTTAGCAAAAAGGCGGCTGATGAAATCAAGTATGTGCAATACTGGAACAATGCAAAGAGGATGAAGAAAAATACAATAGTAGAGGACGTTGGCAGGCCCGAGTGTACTCAGGAGTACTTGATTTGGTTACAGTCCATCCCGCCAGGGTTCAACACCTCATTGCCAGCACAACTTAGGGGTCGGGTAGTTCAGACAGATGATTTTGAGGAGGCATCGGACCAAGATCCCTGGAATAAGCTTGAGTTGATAAAGTCTCAGTTAGCGGGATTGGCAGCAAACGTGGAGCAGCATAGCCAATATTTGTTTAGGGTCGGCCTTCAGGATGCGGGGGCACACGCCAGGGCCGTTATTCCCAGCATCAGTGTTTCTTTACGAGGCATGTTACAGAGTTTGAGCATGATGGACAGCCCAGGACCATCCCGGTCAGGACAGTCGCATTCAGGAGCAGCTTGAGGAGTCATTCTATTTAGGTGTTTTGAGATTGTCTTATGTTGTCTTTTACTTTCCTGTCTTGTCTAGAAGTACCGAGTCCTTTAGGTAGTGTCAGAGTCTGTCGTAGTGTAGTTGAGTCTGTCATGTCTTTCATTATCATATTTCCCTTTGTATTTTAATATCGAAAAGTTTTAAATGAAAAATCCCAAAAAGATTTTGTTTTCAGTTTATTTTCCACCCCTTCTCCAGAACTACGCTTGGTCTGATTCATGAGGGACATGATACGTAGGCAATCTACATCGGGTTCGATCAAAGCATTTTTGGTTCAAAATAAAAAGAGAAAGAAAAAAAAAGAGTGATAAGAGGTGTTGGAAAAGAAAGAGAAGGAAGGATTGAAATGAGCAAATCGGGATGATGCCATATGACCCTGCGACCCTCAAAGCCATTTTAGAACCGTTAATTGTTGCTAGGTGCATTGAACGTAATGTGATATTATTATTTGATAAATGCTCTAACGCTAATATGGTGGTTTTGTGTTGTTGTCCTCTGTTATCTCTATTAAGTTTCAGGAAGGTGGTTAGTTTGTTGGCATCCTGGCAAGTCATCCATACAACACCCGATCAAATCGTCAAACAGTCATGGCTAGCAAGGAAACAGACACTGGAGTTGTAGACCCACCAAGGGAGATTGTTGAGTCGAAATCGGAACTACAAGAGGAGGTCCGGAGGTTGAAACATCAGATGCAGAAATGTATCAAGCCTGGATTAAGGGACACCCTCGTTCCCTACCAACTACACAGAAAACCATGCTTCCATTCCACCACTCTCTCAATCCCAGATGCCCAATACCATTGATCTTTCCCTACAACATGCACCTGGCTTTACCCTTACCACAACTACCCCGACACTTCAGCCCAAACTATTCATGCTCCGCTAGCCAAAACAACCTCGTACCCTGCTCCGACATCTGCTCCTATTTTTGTACCCCCTCCACAAGCTACCCTCCACCAATCCTCTAGTGAGCCCGCATTCCCCGCTACAGATGCCCACTACTATGCACCGAAGCCCACCTTCAAAGTCCCAGATCCTTACTCTTACACTCCCAAATTTGAGCCTTATGTTGAAACTGACAAACCACCCAAGAACGCAGAGCAAGAAGAGATGTTTAGGAAGGTACAGATTCTGGAGCAATCATTGAGAAATATGCAAGGGTTCGGAAACCAAGTGAGTGTGGCCTATAAGGATTTGTGTTTGTTCCCCGATGTCCAATTGCCTACCGGGTTCAAGATGCCCAAGTTTGACTTGTATGACGGACATGGGGATCCTGTAGCTCATCTGAGAGGTTATTGCAGTAAAATGAGAGGTGCCAGGGGAAAAGACAAATTACTGATGGCATACTTCAGCCAAAGTCTGAGTGGGGCAGCTTTAGAATGGTACACCCGCCAGGACGCCAGCAGGTGGTACACCTAGGATGATATGGCTCAAGCCTTTGCCCGGCACTTTCAGTACAATATAGACATTGTTCCAGACCGCCTATCTCTGACCAAGGTGGAAAATAAATCTAGTGAAAGCTTTAGAGAATATGGGTTCCGATGGAGGGAGCAAGCTGCACGAGTCAATCCTCCAATGGAAAAGGACGAGATGGTTAAATACTTTATTCAAGCCCTGGAGCCCACTTACTATGGCCATTTGATCTCAGCCATTGGTAAGTCTTTCAATGATGTGGTGAAGATGGGAGAAATAGTGGAAGAGGGGCTCAAGTCGAGTAAGATCATGAGCTATTCTGCTATAAAAGCAACTACCCAGGCAATCCAGAGTGGTACTAGAAGTTTGCTAGGCAAGAAGAAGAAGGAAGATGTCTCTATGGTTGTCTCCAGATCAAGTCATGGCCAGAGGGGTTCACCTCATCAATACACACATCCTCGACCCCGACCTCAAGCCTACGCCCAAGCTCCATATAATCCACCTCAACATTACTTTTCCCCGCAAAACCCTCAATACTCAGCTAGGCCATCCCAATACCTTGTTCACCACGCACAGTCATATGCTCAACCCCCTTCTTACCCGCAATGGCATGCTCCAGCTCCGTAGAATATCTACCCAGTTCCACAAAATACCTATCCACCCCCACAACCCTATCAAACCACTGATTCAAATTTTCGATCAAGACCAGAGTATAGGAGAGAGAGGCAGCATCAGAAACAAACTTTTACCCCGCTTGGAGAGTCCTATGCTAGTCTATTTCAAAGGTTAATGCAGTTGGACGTCTTGAGGCCGATTGAGTCAAAGATACCAAATTCCCTTCCAAAGAACCTCGATTATTCCCTAAGATGCGCCTATTGTTCTTATGCTCTAGGGCATGACATAGAGAAGTGTTGACATTTGAAACGGGCAATCTAGGAGCTCATTGATACAAACCAAATTGTAGTCCAAAGCCCAGATGCGCCAAATATCAACCAAAACCCTTTGCCAGCCCATGCAGAGACGCACATGATTGAAATAGTTCACAAGGATGGGGAGCCCAAGAAGTCTTCTAAGTCCGTCATGATGATTCGGGCCAGTGAAAGCAATTTGGTTAAAGCTCTAAACTCTACCAAAGCAACGCCCTTGACAGTTGAAGGGATGACAGAAAAGCCGAGCTCACTCAATTCGAAACCACCAGTGTTGGTCGTGAAAGGGCTATCGAAAGATATCGGGGCAAGTCTGGAAAGTTCAAAAGTGGTAGTACCAGGGATTCCAAGTAAGCCTGTCATAGTTGTGAAGAGGGCTCCTACTATCATCATTAAACTAGTAACCCAACTGCCAGTGGTGGATTCCAAGACTGTTCCATGGAATTATAAACAAGTGATAGTGATATATAAAGGAAAAGAAATATAGGAAGAAGTTAATGAAACTGGAGGATTGACTCGTTCTGGGAGATGTTTCACCCCAGAAGAATTAAGGAAAGCCAAGCCATTCAAGGATAGCCCAATGCTAGTAAAGAAATCAGTCACTGACGAAGAGGCTGAGGAGTTCCTGAAAAAGATGAAAGTGCAGGATTATTCCATTGTGGAGTAGTTAAGGAAAACACCAGCTCAGATTTCTCTTTTGTCTTTGTTGATACATTCAGATGAACATCGCAAGGTCTTGATGAAGATTTTGAATGAGACACATGTTCCTGATAAGATCATAGTGAACCACTTGGAAAAGATAGCTGACAAGATCTTCGAAGCAAATAGGATCACTTTCTCGGACAATGAACTTCCTATGGAGGGTATAGAACACAACCGAGCTCTTTATCTCATAGTGAAGTGTGAAGATTCTGTTGTCTCAAGGGTTTTGGTTGATAATGGCTCTAGTGCGAATATTTGTCCCCTGTCTACTCTGCAAAAACTGAAGATTGGCACCGAAAGAATCCACTTGAACAGTGTGTGTGTTTGAGGCTTTGATGGGGGAGGTAAAGATTCTGTTGGAGATATAATGCTCGAATTGTCGATAGGGACTGTTGAGTTTACCATGGAATTCCAAGTGTTAGATGTGGCTGTCTCCTACAATCTGTTGTTAGGCAGGCCCTGGATACATGCTGCTAAGGCGGTCCCATCTTCTCTGCACCAAATGGTGAAGTTTGAATGGGACAGACAGGAAATAGTTGTGCACAGTGACGAGGACTTGTCAGCTTGTAATGATACAATCGTTTCGTTCATCGAAGCTGAAGATGATAAGGGACCTTGGGTCTATTAGACTTTCGAAACAGTGTCTGTTGAGAAAATTCCTGAAGGAAAATGCATTCTGGGTCCTAAGTTATCCTCCGCGTCCGTCATGGTTGCGAATGAAATGTTGAAGAATGGTTTTATGTCGGGCAAGGGTTTGGGCTCATCTCTGCAGGGTATTGTGCATCTAGTGCGCCCCAGTGGGAATCCTGGTACATTTGGTTTGGGATTCATGCCCATAGAGAAGGACATGAAAAGGGTTAAAAATCTGAAACAGAAGGTATGGTCGCTCCCCAAGCCCTTCCCACACATCTCTAAGTCTTTTGTCAAGCCAGGGACCGAAAAACCTCCAACCTCCTCAATCCCAAAACCTGTGGTCAATGTTGATGAAGAGCTGATGAAGAGGTTCCAGAGTCTGTTCAAAGAGGTCAATATGGTAGAAGTTGGTGAAGGCTCTAGTAAAGTAGATGTGCAGCTCGTTGGCCCAAACATGAAACTTAGCAATTGGGTAGCTACTCCTCTCCCCACCAGGAAGGAGTTTTGCTAGTTTGCTTTGTTTTCTTTTCTGTTATCTGGGTTATTCCAGGGTTGTAATCCAAATTTTTAGTTTTTGCTTGTTTTGATGTTCAAACCCTTCTATCCTTTTATTTTCAATGAAATGCAATTTTCCGTTTCTCGTTAATCTTAATAGTGTTTTATTTTGTTCTTTTTTCTTTTGTAAAGTTCTTTTTATGCTGGTTGCAGTGACATGACATGCATGAAGAGTTTTCAGCCGGGTCTTAAAAGCCAATCTAATTCTGAAATAACAATCCAAGAAGTAGAATATGATGATGAAATAGAATATTATGAAGAAGCAGCATTTGAGCAAATCAGTAAAGAGCTAAAACAATTTGAAGAAAAACCAAAGCCTAATTTGAGTGAGACCGAAGCAATTAATTTAGGGGACCAGGATGATGTTAGGGAAACCAAGATAAGTGTGCATTTAGAACCGCAAGTTAAGGAGGAAATAATCAAAATATTGTTTGAGTACAAAGATGTCTTTGCATGGTCATATGATGATATGCCGGGCCTGAGCACTGATCTGGTAGTTCATAAATTGCCAACTAATCCAGCATTCCCTCATGTCAAGCAAAAGTTGCGAAAGTTCAAGACTGATATGAGTGTGAAGATCAAAGAAGAAATCACAAAGCAGCTTACTGCAAAGGTCATTCGAGTCACTCGATATCCCACTTCGTTAGCTAATGTTGTACCAGTACCAAAGAAGGATGGTAAGACCAGGGTCTGTGTTGATTACCGTGATCTTAACAAAGCAAGCCCAAAGGATGATTTTCCATTACCGAACATTCACATTCTGATCGATAATTGTGTCAAATATGAGATTGGGTCTTTTGTGGATTGTTACGCGGGATATCACCAGATCTTGATGGATGAGGAAGATGCAGAAAAGACAGCATTCATCACGCCATGGGGAACATACTATTATCGTGTAATGCCATTTGGTTTGAAGAATACTGGGGCAACTTACATGAGGGCAATGACCACCATATTTCATAATATGATATATAGGGAGATTGAGGTTTATGTAGATGATGTGATCATAAAGTCAAAGAAGCAGTCTGACTATGTCAAGGACCTAAGGAAGTTTTTCCAAAGGCTCTGCAGGTACAACCTCAAGCTCAATCCAGCGAAATGTGCATTTGGTGTCCCGTTTGGGAAACTACTAGGATTCGTGGTCAGTCGACGCGGTATTGAGTTAGACCCGTCGAAGATCAAAGCCATCCAAGAGTTACCACCGCCAAAGAACAAAACAGAGGTGGTGAGTTTGCTTGGAAGGTTAAATTACATCAGCAGGTTCATTGCTCAGCTCACGATAACCTGTGAGCCCATCTTTAAGCTGCTGAAGAAGAATGTTGCGGTCAAGTGGACTGACGAATATCTAGAAGCATTTGATAAGATTAAGAGGTACCTGTCGAATCCACCTGTGCTGGTCCCACCAGAGCTTGGAAGACCTTTAATTCTCTATTTTACAGTCTTGGATAATTCTTTTGGCTGTGTATTGGGTTAACATGACATCACGGGAAAGAAGGAGCAAGCAATCTATTACCTCAGTAAGAAGTTCACTCCCTTTGAGGTTAAGTACACTCTGCTTGAGAGGACATGTTGCGCCCTGACTTGGGTGGCGCAAAAGTTGAAGCATTATTTATCTTCCTACACTATTTACCTCATTTCTTGCATGGATCCTCTAAAGTATATCTTTCAGAAGCCTATGCCCACAGGAAGACTTTCAAAGTGGCAGATTCTACTTACAGAGTTTGACATCATCTATGTGACTCAGATCACGATGAAAGCCCAAGCCTTGGCCGACCACTTGGCTGAGAATCCGGTGGATGATGAATATGATCCACTAAAGACTTATTTTCCTGATGAAGAGGTCATGTGTGTTGACGAGGTTGACCATGATGAAAAGCCAGGTTGGAAACTCTTCTTTGGTAGAGTTGCTAACATGAAAGGGGTCGGAATAGGGGCTGTACTTATCTCTGAAACAGGGCAACACTACCCTGTAACAGCCCAGCTTCGATTTTATTGCACCAACAACATGGCTGAGTACGAAGCATGCATTCTGGGTTTGAGGTTAGCTATAGAAATGGGAGTCCAGGAAATACTTATTCTGGGAGATTCAGATTTGTTGGTTCACTAGATTCAAGGAGAATGGGAGACTCGAGATTTGAAGCTCATACCGTACTGACAATGCTTGCATGATCTTTGTCAACAATTCAGGTCGGTTGAATTTAGACATATTCCCAGGATTCATAATGAGATTGTTGATGCCTTGGCTACTCTGGCGTCAATGTTACATCATCCGGACAAGGCTTATATCGACCCCGTGCATATCCAAGTTCATGATCAACATGCTTATTGTAATGTGGTGGAAGAGGAA
This sequence comes from Nicotiana sylvestris, assembly GCF_000393655.2. Classification (NCBI taxonomy): domain Eukaryota; kingdom Viridiplantae; phylum Streptophyta; class Magnoliopsida; order Solanales; family Solanaceae; genus Nicotiana; species Nicotiana sylvestris. The sequence goes on from NC_091058.1 coordinate 99,572,953, forward strand.
ATTGATGGCGAACCTTGGTTCCACGATATCAAGTAATACATCAGGTCGGGGGTATATCCAGTACATGCTACAGGTGACCAAAAGAGAACCATTCGACGTCTGACTAGTGGATTTTTCTTGAGTGGGGGAATCTTGTACAAGAGGATTTCGGATTTAGGGCTGCTGAGGTGCATAGATGCTAATGAAGCTTCAACTATCATGGCCGAAGTGCATTCTGGAGTTTGTGGGCCGCATATGAACGAGTATGTTTTGGCAAAGAAGATACTTCAAGCAGGTTATTATTGGCTCACCATGGAACGAGATTGTATCAGTTTTGTTCGCAAGTGTCATCAAGTACACGGTAATTTGATTCATTCTCCCCCATCTGAGTTACACACAATGTTTACACCTTGGCCCTTTGTTGCTTGGGGCATGGATGTTATTGGACCAGTTGAGCAGGTAGCGTCAAATGGGCATAGGTTTATTCTGGTGGCCATTGATTGCTTTACCAAATGGGTCGAAGCTGTAACTTTCAAGTCCGTGACCAAGAAGGCAGTAGTGGATTTTTTGTCATTCAAATATCATTTGTTGGTTCGAAATTCCCAAGGTGATCATCACAGACAATGCTGCTAATCTCAACAGTCATTTGATGAAAGAGGTATGCCAACAGTTCAAGATCATGCATCGTAACTCCACCCCGTATCGCCCCAAGGAAAATGGAGCTGTTGAGGCTGCTACAAGAACATAAAGAAGATACTTCGTAAGATGGTTCAAGGTTCTAGGCAATGGCATGAAAAGTTGTCTTTTGCCTTACTGAGTTATCGCACTACTGTTCGCACTTCAGTAGGTGCAATTCCTTATCTGCTGGTATATGGAACTGAGGCAATTATACCTGCAGAAGTTGAGATTTCATAACTTCGGATCGTTACAGAAGCTGAAATTGATGATGATGAGTGGGTCAAAACTCGGCTAGAGCAGTTGAGTTTGATTGATGAGAAAAGATTGGCTGCAGTATGTCATGGTCAATTGTATCAGAAGAGAATGACAAGAGCATACAACAAAAAGGTGTGTCCTCAAAAATTTGAAGTGGGCCAGATGGTATTGAAACGCATCCTTCCTCATCAGGTGGAAGCCAAAGGCAAGTTCGCCCCAAACTGGCAGGGGCCATTCGTTGTGACACGAGTGTTGCCCAATGGTGCTTTGTATTTAACAGACATATAAGGCAAATGTGTAGATATGACTATCAATTCTGATGCAGTTAAGAAGTACTATGTATGATTTCTTTGCTTACCTTCAGTTGTATTTTGTACTTGGCATGTTCAAAGTTGAGATGACGAGGGCATTTTGTTTTGTTACCCAAACACTTTCATCCTTTGTTACCCCTTTTCAGCTTTATTTATTTTCTTTCATACCCCTCTTTTGGAATCAGTAACAGAATTAGAGAACGAAAAAAATGATGATGAATGAATGAATGAAAATAAGAAGAATGAAAAAGAAAGAAAAAAAAGAGAAAAGAAAAAAAGAAAAAGAAAGAAATAAGGAAAAAAAGAAAAAAAAAAGAAAAAAGAAAGAAGAAAAAAAAGAAAAGAAAAAAGGAAAAAAAAAGAGGAAAAAAAGAAAAAAGAAAAGGAAAGAAAAGCAACAAAAACAAACAACTTCCTTTTGAACTACGTTCGACCTGATTCCTTTTAAGGATACGTAGGCAGCCTCACGGTTCGGTCCCATCAAAATAAAAATTAAAACTCCCCGGACCCAAAGAAACTGGGGCAAAAGTTTTGGTTTTGAAAAGATCTGACGCCAAAAGTTGTAATTTTGACCCCTTTTCATCTTAAGTTAGTTTGAGCCTTCATGCCACCCTTTCTTTCTAACCCTGTCCAAAAGCCTACATTACAGTCCAAAGAAAGACCTTCCGATCAATCTTTGAGGATGCCAGGTCAAGCGAGATAGAGGTATGATTTACATCATGGGTAACACTTTGTTTACGGGCGCAAGAGAGAAAATTTAAAATGAGAGAGTCTTATTGGTGAAAACCCTCACGGGCACCGTAAGGCGATGGTGAGTTGAGAGAAAATATAAAATGAGAGAGTCTTATTGGGGAAAACCCTCGCGGGCACCGTAAGGCGATGGTGACTTGAGAGATGAACAAATGAGAGAGGCTTGTAGGTGAAAACCCTTCGGGACACTGCAAGTCGAATGAGGCTTGTGACTTCACAGGGGAATTGGATCAGTGAAAGCCCGGTTTTTGAAGTATGAAGACATGATATAAACTGAAAATATGATTGGTTGGGCAGATTAGGCTAATCAGTCCGAAATGCATGTCATGATCATTGGAGCTGGCTGCTTCCCTCAGATAAGTATTCTTTTTCTCATTCTTCTTCACATAGTCATCTGTGTTCAAAATTTTCATTTGTTCCTTTTGTCAAAAATCATTTTCACCTTGCTTTTTGAGTCTATCTTTATGAGTCTCTTTCGAATTAGTCCTTGTTGAACAAGCAGGAAAGGATTTCAAAGCCTACTACTAGCTTCTAAATTGCACAAAGCGGAGTCCGGCCAGGCACATCACAATTGACTTGATTTAGAATAAGCAATATGGTGATAACTGAGGTTCAGGCAATCAAGTGAACCTTGAATTTTGAGAAAATACAAGGATTCAACAACTTTCAAAATGAAAACACAATGCAACAAGTGAGTGTGAGAGATTCAGGTCATGCAGAGGTTTTGTGGTACAGTTCCAATCAAAAGGTCAAACAACTTCTTGCTAGCCCGAAGCAGCTAATCAGAATGAAGCATGGCAGTGGCGGAAGCAGACACTCAGCAAGGATGCCACAAACTAACCACCACGTTTTCAAACTAACAAGCTTTTATTTATCTAAAACAGGGGCAAGAAAAATTTAAATCCACAGGGACCTCCTATGAAAAGGCATGGTTCAGGGAGCAAGAAATTATGTTCAGAATCCTCAAAGATGATAGCATGGCTCAGGTAAGTTCATTCTCAGTTTTCAGGACCCTCCTGGATAATGAGATTTAATTTTAAATTCTCAGGACCCTCCTGGATAATAGAATTTAATTTTAAATTCTCAGGACCCTCCTGGATAATGAGATTTAGTTTTTAAATTTTCAAGATCCTCCTGGATAATGGGATTTAGTTTTAAATTCTCAGGACCCTCCTGGATAATGGGATTTAGTTTTTAAATTTTCAGGATCCTCCTGGATAATGGTATTTAATTTTAAATTTTCAGGACCCTCCTGGATAATGAGATTTAGTTTTTAAATTTTCAGGACCTTCCTGGATAATGAGATTTAGTTTTTAAATTCTCAGGACCCTCCTGGATAATAAGATTTAATTTTTAAATTTTCAGGATCCTCCTGGATAATGGGATTTAATTTAAAATTTTCAGGACCCTCCTAGATAATGGGATTTAGTTTTTAAATTTTCAGGACCCTCCTTGATAATGAGATTTAATTTAAACTTTTCAGGACCCTCCTGGATAATGGGATTTAGTTTTTAAATTTTCAGGACCCTCTTGGATAATGAGTGTAAGCACGTGATTTTTGACCCTCCCCGAGAATTTTCACATTTTTAGCGTGAATATGTGAAATTGGGTCTAGTATAGCTATTTTAGCTATTTTTACTTTATTTCGTTGCAAAAAGAAAAATTTCAAAAATATATATATATAAATCTTAGTTTATGTATCTCTCATAAACTTGAAAAATACAAAAATTGCACTTTATTTTGTACTTTATATAATTTCGAAAATTACAAAAAAAATATAGTTTTATTAATATTCTATAGTCATTTTTAACTTTGAAAAATACAAAAATATTATCTCATATTTTATCTTAATATTTAAAAACGAAAATTACAAAAAATATAGTTTTATTAATATTTTGTAGCTATTTTAAATCTTGAAAAAATATTCAAAAAGATATAGTTTTGTTTAAATACTAGTCTTATTTTTGGTAGTTATTTTGCTTACATAGGACTAGTTAAGCAACGTATTCCTATTTCTCGGGTCCGGGCAAAAGAATAATATTCGGGTTCAAACTACCCGGTTTTAGGCCTAATTTTCGGACCTAGCCCATAATAAACCGTGTCCAGGACACGTGGGGAACCCCACCACGCGTGGGGGACATATGCCTCGAACCCCACCACGCGTGGGGCTCATTTTCATGGGCATTGCATTACAAAAACACGGACAGAATTTGAAAAGAGAGGGGGGACCAACGAAAAGGGACTTGGGAAATTTTAAAAGGAGGAAAAAGCCAACAAAAAGGAGGACTTTTTTGGGAAAAGTTGAAAAACGGGGACTTTGGAAAATTGAAGGGAAAAACTACTGTTCCTCTTTCTTCTTCAAAAGAGAAGAAAGAAAGAAACCTACAGAGAAAAAAAAAAAGAAAAAACCTACTGGGACCAACGAAAAGGACTTGGGAGACTTTTGGAAATTTTTTGAAAGAGGGGCACTGTTCATTTTTCTTCTTCCTGAAGAAGAAGAAGAAGAAGCCCTAGCAGCTCCTCCATCAACACCAAGCACGACCACCACAAAACCATCACCAAACACCACCCCGTCATCCTCCTCTCCGCCTCAACACCACCACCATGCTGCCCGCAACCCCACCGTCCAAACGCCATAACCAACGACCCCAAAACCCTCGCGTCCAAAACCTCCGGTAAACCACCATTAACGACCCCTACTGTCGCAGCAAGGACGACCACCTACAAACCATCACCTTCCCCAGCTTCCCTCACGTCCGAACCAGTCGCACCACCACACCCCATCATCCAAACGACCACTCCTCCAGTCCGTCGACCTCCATAACTTGCTGCCCAGTTCCGTCGACCACGACCACTCCTCATCGTCGGCCACTGTTCCTGCTTCTTCTTCCTGAAGAAAGTAGAACAAAAACCCTACGCCCACACGTCCGAACCCACCAGCTCCTCACCACAACCCAACACCACGACCAACAGTTTTCCCCCGTCGTCAAGTCCGCCATTTTCAGTCCGCCATTTTCAGTCCAAGGTCATCAACCTCCAAGCAGTCGTAACTGCGTTTCGCGAGCAGTTGTGGGTCGCTGCGATCCCGCCTTGCCGAGTTTTCTGTTTTCCGTCGAGGTTCGGTACGTCGAGGTTGTTGTCCGAGATTTCGTCGTAGGTCCAACGCACCGGACGTCGATCGCAAGTAGGTATCCCTGCCCGTGTCCCTCATGTTTTATGTTAGTAATATATACATGTGTTTGTTGAAATACAATCCTAGTTCATGCGAATAGTATGCAAATGAGCGAGACATATTCATATGATGTTTGTAAATCACTATTTCTTGTTAATTAACTCCGTATGATATTGAAATTTGGTCGTGAATGCATTTCCTTTGTTTCGTCATGTTTAGTAGTTATTCGGCATTTTGTTTCTTCACGCTCAGATTATTGTTATCTAAATGTTTGTCTTAATAGTTGTTTGTACGTGTAGTAGTAATGTTAAAATCATAGTAGTAATCTAATCCCGCGGAAAGATATTCGTTTCATCAAATAAGTTTAACCTACAACCCATGGCCTCGCGAAGTAGCAAAGAAATGTAGTCATTTTAGCCTTGTCCTTTTTTTAAAAAAAATAAATAAATAAATAATAAAAAAAAATAAAATGAGACGAGCCTCGCCAAATAAAACGGATAAATTGCGGGAGCCCTCGCAAAATATATGTATTAAATACTTAGATTCCGGGACGGGCCGTTTAGTAAATTTCACGGCCCTACCCCAAAATAATAATGCGCTAGTTGCTTTAGGCGCGCCTTTAATAATGTTATCTCCCTAAACTCGGGTGCACATTTATGTGACCCAAATCCAAATCTCAACGGAGTCGAAATATGTCTCTAGTCACGGGCGCATTGATTGTGGCGTGGCCCGAGATGCATTTCCATGACGTTGCAAATTCTTTAAAAAATAAGAATGAGATGAGCCTCGCCGAATAAAAATACAAATTGCGGGGCCCTCAGTAAATACTTGTTTAAAATTACTTAGAATTCAGGAGGGTCGTTTAGCGAATTTCGCGGCCTCCGCAAAAAATAATAACGCGATAGTCTCTTTAGGCGCGTGTTTAATAATTTACTTTCTTAAGCTCGGGTGTGCATTTCATGCGACCCAAATCCAAATCTCAAAACATCAAATAAAATGCGTTCCGGATTGTGGGTGCATTTCATGTGACGCAGTCCAAAGACGTGTTTTAAGCGATGTTCACATTCTCCTAAAAACAATAATAGTAAAGCGGTTAAAAGATAAATTTGCACATAAGTTCATAGTGTATTAAAAATCAGATAAATAAGCCAAATATAACAGTTGAGCGACCGTGCTAGAACCACGGAACTCGGGAATGCCTAACACCTTCTCCCGGGTTAACAGAATTCCTTATCTAGATTTCTGGTACGCAGACTGTAATATAGAGTCATTATTTTCCTCGATTTGGGATTAAAATTGGTGACTTGGGACACCGTAAATCTCCCAAGTGGCGACTCTGAAATAAACAAACAAATCCCGTTTCGATTGTCCTTTAATTGGAAAAAAACTCCCCTGCGCCCCTCGGGCGCGGAAAAAGGAGGTGTGACAATGAGATTTAGTTTTTAAATTCTCAGGACCCTCCTGGATAATGGGATTTAGTTTTTAAAGTTTTAGGACTCTCCTGGACAATGAGATTTAGTTTTTAAATTCTCAGGACCCTCCTGGATAATGAGATTTAATTTAAAATTTTCAGGACCCTCCTGGATAATAGGATTTAGTTTTTAAATTTTCAGGACCCTCCTTGATAATGGGATTTAGTTTTTAAATTTTCAGGACCCTCCTGGATAATGAGATTTAGTTTTTAAAGTCTCAGGACCCTCCTAGATAATGAGATTTAATTTTTAAATTTTCAGGACCCTCAGACAATGGAATTTAGTTTTTAAATTCTCAGGACCCTCCTGGATAATGGGATTTAATTTAAAATTTTCAGGACCCTCCTGGATAATGGGATTTAGTTTTTAAAATTTTTAGGACCCTCCTAGATAATGAGATTTAATATTAAAATTTTCAGGACCCTCCTGGACAATGAGATTTTGTTTTAAATTCTCAGGACCCTCCTAGATAATGGGATTTAGTTTTTAAAATTCTCAGGACCTTCCTGGATAATGTGATTTAGTTTTTAAATTTTCAGGACCCTCATGGATAATGGGATTTAGTTTTTAAATTTTCAGGACCCTCCTAGATAATGGGATTTAGTTTTAAATTCTCAAGACCCTCCTGGATAATGGGATTTAGTTTTTAAAATTTCATGAGCCTCCTGGATAATAGAATTTAGTTTTTAAATTCTCAGGACCTCCTGGATAATGTGATTTAATTTAAAACTTTCAGGACCCTCCTGGATAATGAGATTTAATTTTAAATTATAGCGTAACTTCTCCCTTTAGAAAATATAATTTAGCTTTAAAGTTATCACTCTTAAGATGAGATTTAATTCGAAGTTTTCAGGGCCCTCCTGGATAATGGGATTTAGCTTTTAAATTCTTAGAGCTCTGTAGGTAACATGATCCGATTAACAATCATAAATATGCCCAGATCCCAAACTGGGGTAGAAAATTTCTTTTGTTTTGACTGTTTTGGCAATCAGGCGCCCACCTGGATAACAAGGGAACATAGTTTCAAGTTTTAGCAATCAGGCGCCCACCTGGATAACGAGGGAATACAATTCAAGTTTTTGGTAGTCAAGCGCCTACCTGGATAACGAGGGAATACAGTTCAAGTTGTTGGTAATCAGGCACCCACCTGGATAACGAGGGAATACAATTCAAGTTTTTGGTAGTCAGGCGCCCACCTGGATAACGAGGGAATACAGTTCAAGTTGTTGGTAATCAGGCACCCACCTGGATAACGAGGAAATACAGTTCAAGTTGTTGGTAATCAGGCGCCCACCTGGAGAACAAGAGAATTCATTTCAAACTTACTTCAATTCACAAATTTAAGAAGCATCAGGAGCCCGCCTGAAGAACAGGGTCCACTTTTCAGTCTCATGTTGAAGATCAAATAGAGATTCAAGGAAGATTCAATACAAGAAGTAGATAGGATCTTGTATTTTTCTTTCACTTTGCTGTAATTTTTCCTTTAATTTTTGATGTAATGGCAGGAACCGCGGACCGGAACCTCGACGGCACTTCACTCGACTCTCCACCTCGGTACTCCATCATCCTTCTCACTTCTGAACTACACGTGGCCTGATTCCTTTATAGCCAAGGATATGTAGGCAGCTCAGATACCAGGGCTCGGTCACAATCTTTTTAGCCACCTTTATTTTCTTTTGAATAAGCGTCGGGTCATAAATCGATTACGTTGCTTATTGTTCTTTGCTCCGAAAACTCTTCGTGTTTCCAAGCAAAGAGGGGCAACTGTAAGCACGTAATTTTTGACCTGCGCAAATTTTAAAGTTAGTTTTAGTATTTTAATATTTTAAAAATATTTACTTGACTTTATTTTAATATAATTTTAATCTTTTTACTTTTAGTCCTAAGACATAAAAAACATAAAATAGTTTATTTATCGTGTTTATCGCTTTTTTATATTTTTATCTTTAGTTTAAGATCAATTAGTATATTTTTATTCATGGTATCTTAATTTTATCATGACATTAGCCTATTTTCTTTACTTTTTACTTTATTATTATAACATTTAAAAATACAAAAAAAGTAGTTTCATTTTAAAAATTTGTTTATTTACTTAACTAAGTTTAATTAATATTTTGGTAGAATTTTTGAGTTTGTCTTTGTCCAACAAGAAAATTTGTAGGCCCAAAGGTTGTGAGTCCATTTCTTTTAACTTAAACCCAATTATTCTTAGCCCATTCTTCCCAACCCATTAGCTCATTTATGTGCAAGATTTAATCCTAGCCATCTATTTCCTTCTAATCCAATGTCCATCATCCCTTCCCACCTTCATATAAAAATACCCAATTATAGAAACCATAGCCTTCATCTTGGACCCCATCGTTCTTTTTTTTTTCCAGCAAAAAAACGACCCCTTTTATTTTGAGCAACCAGCAGCAGCGGCAGAACTTGGAGGACATCCATGGCTGCTTGCTTCTTCTTCTTCTTCAACTAGACAAGACTACAAGAGAAACTCCATCAATGCCCGTCTCCTTCTTCAACCTTAGAACACGACCAAGACCTAACCCAATGACCCTAACTCCTCCAGCACCAGCAGTCGTTCCTCATCGAACCAGCCGGAATCAACCAGCCATCGCCCGCCAATCTCTCCAAAACCTCGTCGGAAAAGATGGCCTCCATCCCCTGAACCTCTAAGTCCACCCTAAGACTCCTTCCTCTCCAGAAATCGGATAGCAGAGAATAGCCAGATTCCAGACTTCGCTTTCCAAAAATGAAATTTGTTTGAGGTAGTTCGAAGTCCGATTGGAGTTCCGTTCAGTCGTACGTCAAGGTTACTGTCCGAGTTCCTATTGTTGTTTTCATCTTGTTCGTGATGCGATTCGCTCGATTTTGGCTTAAAGGTTTTGTACCATTTTCAAGTGTCGAAGAAAATTTCCTAACTCCTTTTGAGGTTCCTCTCGTTTCCTTCTTTTTATTGTGTGTGCTATTATTTTTCATGTGCTATGCTAATTGCATGATGATGGCGTAATGTTCTCGGTTGATATAAGTTTAGTCAAATTATTCATTTTAATTAATTACTGTGAATAGAGTATAATTTATGATAAGTGAATCAACTCATGAACTATTGGTTTAAGTTGGATTAATGGGCAGTGGATTGGTAAACTCTGGAAAAGAAATATTGGCCAAGAATAGTGAAATGAATATGGGATCTAGAGTTGGAAGTTAAAAGTAACAGAATTGAGATTTTAGTAGTACATTTGTTACATTATTTCATTCTATTATCCGCTAGTGGTATGTTTAGACCGGCAACACTTGGGTAGGGAAGCCTTAGGATTTTGTAGTTTTGAAGCGAGAGGTCATTCCCTTAGTTAAATTTATCTGGGGAATGCCCCATTGACTTTGTATATATTTTTATCCGGGGTATGCCCCAAAGTGAATGTAAATGGAGGCCAAAAGTAGAAACTTGTAGTATTTTATTTTATTTTCATTTTCTTTTTTTTATTTTAGGTGGGGACGATCTCGAGCCTCTTTTGTGTTTATTTTCCATTTTTTGTTATTTCGCCTCAATTCGAACATTTTAAAAGCCAACTAGATCGAGTACGCAACCGTGATCTTCACGGGATTCGGGGAGTGCCTAACACCTTCTCCCCGAGTCAAATGAATCCTCTTACCCAAATCTCTGGTGTAGACTTAGTTTTAGAGTTCAAAGTGTTTTGAAAGGAAAAGTATTACTTTTGGAAAAAACAGTGACCTGACACACCGAAATCAAATGTTAGGTGGCGACTCTGAGTTAATCCTTTTGAACACACAATTTTATCACTTTCCAAATTGAAAACCTTTTTCAAGCTTTTACTAAATCTTTTATTATTTTAAGAGAGTTTAGCGAGGTTTGTTAAAAAAGGGGTGTGACAAGATCTTTCCAAACATAATTCGAGTTCTCTTCGCAAATTTTCCACCTATTTTTTCACAAATTTTACAAACTAATAATTATTGGCACAAATTAACTTATATATTTAACAATTTATAATTATTGTCATAAATTAATCAAGCCAGTATAATTAATAATCGGCAGCTAGCATTGAGCAAATAATAGTTTGAACTTAGGCCAAAAGTAGATTTTTACAAATGTTTAATTCTAACTAAGTGACTTTTTTAAAAATATTTGTTTGAGACATTGTTACAAAAATATTTCAACTTTTTGAAAATTTTCAAAATCAAATTTTGAAATTTTCAAGAGCTCAAAATTTCCCTTTTGCATATTTCTGTTTTTTGGAAAGGGATTTTTTCTTTCCTATACATATTTAAAACTTTATTACCAAATTTATTCTAATTTTATATATTACCTACTCTAAACAAGGATTACTTACAAACTATATACAATCTATTATTAGGGCATTACATTAGGGTATTTAGTTATATTTTTTTCCTATTTTCTCTCCACTCCTCTTTTAATAAAACTCCTTCCAGTTGTTTAACATCCCCACCACCTTGTACATTTGATGCCGAACATATTGAGTCTTGAGAAATTGTGATGAAGATTATAATTTTGTTGCAACTCAAATGGTTTTATTTTTATTTTATCAAAAGGCGGTGGTTTTAGTGATGTCTTTGCCAAAATCATGACAGAGTTGGGCAAAACTCCCCTATTAGTTTTTAGAGACTGACATGCCAATCTCTACTATACTTTATTATCTATAGAAGTAGTAGTAATATGAGAGTAAACTATCTCTTCAAAGAAACTAATTGGTGGGGGGGGGGGGGATCAAATTGAATCTATGAGGCCTTTAGTTGTCTACATCTGAAAGAAGCCATCTCCATTCTATCTAGCTGAAGCAATCCTCTAACCATCCTTGGCAGAAGCTCGTAAGTGAGCATGTTGATGTAGCTCCATAAGTCAAATTAAATTTAATTGCCTCCAAACTTAAGATTCAATTTTGTATTAGTATTTCTAACAAGAATCTAAGCTATCTAGTTAATTTCTCACACAAAATTCAAATCTCACATAAAACTTAGTTTTTCCAAAGTGCGATGATGGCCCTTTTAATGTGAAACTCGAAATTTCTCCACCCAATCATTCAGGTCCTATCAATATTCAAGTTTTTCAGTTCAAACAAATATGAATTAGTGCACATAAGGCGATTTGGAATTAATTATCTACCTTTCTTTCCTTAGTAAATAAATTGAGAAAAGAACAATGTAGGGTACATCAACATACAGATAAAGAACAAATTTGATACAAATTTAATTCAAATCTGAACATCTAGAACAACATACATAGTAAAAGAAAATTCATACAACAAATTATATAGTAAACAACTTTCTTACATTATTTCTACATGGTTAAATACAACTACAACATCATATAACTTAAATATAATTTTTATACAATATGTCTTTTGTATATGATTTCTATATATTTTGTAAGTGGTGTGTTCTTCTTCCTCTCTGAAGTTCCAATCAAAATTTCCTCTCTTAATATAATTTTGATACATAACAACAACTTTATGTAAAAAGATAGTATTTTTAACTTAACTACAAATTTCATACAATGATTCATACATTACATAACTATTTTTCAAACTTTCATATATATATATATATATATATATATATATATATATATAACTACAACAGAATACAATTTACATACAATTATACTATAACTTTACTATAATTTTGTAAGTATATTGTTGTCACGACCCGGATTCCCACTATCAGGATCGTGATGGAGCCTAACATTTCACTTGCTAGGCAAGACAACGTTAGAACAGTTTATCCATTTTTAACAATGTAAATTAAATAAAGAGAAGAACTGAAAAAGATTGGAGAAATCCAAAGTAAAATGCGGAAGCTAAAACAACCAAACATCTACTAAAATCCCTGAACCCTGTATCACAAGTGCACGAGCTACTAGAATAGTACATACAAGGGTCTGAAATAACATAAAGTTGTCCGAAAGAAAGTACACAACTAAATAAAAAAGAGAAGGGGACTCCAGGAGCTGGGGGCAATGAGCAGTTGTACCTCAAATTTCCACAAACAGTCCGACTCGAGTTCGCTAATAACCGCCGTTGGGACGACTCCAAAATCTGCATAAGAAATACAGAGTGTAGTATGCGTACAATTGACCCCATGTACTTTGTATGTCCCAAGCCTAACCTCGACGAAGTAATGACGAGGCTAAGGCAAGTGACCTACACTACAACCTGTACGCGGTATATAATAAAGACAGAAATGGAAATACGGAATAACATAAAATAGTCAACTGAAAATAATAGCTACAGCCTCAAGAAATAATCCAATGTCATTCAGAATTACCAATTCTTAGAGTTACAAATGAAAATACCGAAAACCAACACAGCTGAAGGAATAAAAACACATAGGTTGTTTCGGCGCGCAACCCGATCCCACCGTACAACACAAATCCTTCATTATTTTACCATAATAACATCAATAACAGTATCAATCCGATCTCACCATATATCAATATCAGTATCATATATTCACCCTTATTTCACTATATCAATCCACCCTTATTCCACCTGTTGCAGCGTGCAACCCGATCCTACCGTACAGTACAAATTCACCCTTATTCTATCAATCCACCCTTATTTCATCTGTTGCAGTGTGCAACCCGATCCTACCATATCAGTACCAAATACTCAATGTGCACAATCAAATTAACAATTCAAACCACGAAAACCTTTACGAACAATAATACCAAACTGAACCTAAAAGGGAAACCTTATACACATAGGAATCTATATGAGTAATACTACACAGCGAGACCAGTTCAGAAATTGACAATTAGAAGATGCAAGTAAGTCGGTTTAAGCAAATAGCAGGGAATCATGAAACTATGAAGAGATCTAACATCATTAACAGGAGAGGACATTGATTAACAGGTAGCAAATAAGCATGAAAAGCATTTAGGGCATATAACATTTAAGATAGGGAAGGAGATAATTAAAGAATGGAGGAAAATCAGGGAAAACAAGTAATTCGGCGACGTATAAGCACTCGTCACCTCGCATATATGGCGCTCACATGAAATTCACATAGCACATAGTTCGAGAGTTCCCAATTCCCTCAAGTCAAGGTTAGACTCAATACTTACCTTGCTCCAAAGATCACTCAAAGCTCAACCACAACTTTGCCTTTCAAACAAGCCTCCGAACCAACAATATCTAGCAAATTACCAACTAAATAATTCAAAATAAGCCTTATGAATTACCCATGATTGCAAAAGATTCAATTTAGGTCATTATTGTCACGACCCAATTTCTCCTTCCGCGAGTTATCGTGACGACACCTAGTCTCTAAGATTAGGTAAGCCTAATACTTTGTGGAAATTAAATAAAAGCATGAACATTAACTACTAACAATAACAAATATCTAATAAGCAATTGAATGCCAGTCAGCATATACAATTATCACCTATGAAATGTACCAAACAATTTTCCAAAACCCGGAATGCCGTAAGTCACAAGATATTAGGAAGTCTTAATTATTCTATACATTATCTCTACAGAAAGAAGGAAAAAATGAACCTAGGGGGATAGAAGGGGACTTCAATGATCTGCGGGCGCTGGCAGATGTACCTTGAAGTCTCCAATAAGCAGCAACGATTGCAACTAGTGATGAGGCTAGTAAGATGAACCTAGATCTGCACACAAAAAACATGTGCAGGAAAGGGCATGAGTACACCACAACAGTACCCAGTAAGGGCCAAGCCTAACTTCGGTCGAGTAGTAACAAGATTAGATCAGGGCCCTACTGGTATAAATATAATGAAATAAGACAGAATGAAATATCGGAGTAAAAATAAATATGGAAATCTAATAGAGATAGAATCAATGAAAGAGAACAGCTCATAATATAGTGATAACAATAGGGGATCTTCCGAGATACCGTCTTGTAGTCCCAAACGTAAATGTGCAGTGGGATCTCCCGGAATACCGTTCTGTAGTCCCAAAGTAAATATGCAGAACAGGGGATCTCCCGGAATACCGTTCAATAGTCCCAAAGTAAATATGCAATATAGGGGGATCTCCCAGAACTCCTTTCCGTAGTCCCAAAGTAAATATGCAGTACATAGGGATCTCTCTGAATACCGTTCCATAGTCCCAAAGTAAATATGCAGTTCAAACAATAGGAAGAACAGTTACAGTAAGAGAACCTACAGTTTAGACTAAGTGCAAGTCAAGGAAGGCAGGAAACTTCACTAAACATGCTGCACGGCATTTAAATAGCAGTTAAAATACGTCGGCATGCTATTCTAACCTAAACAGGATAGTAACATATGCTAGTATAGTTCAAATAAGGAGAAAAACAGGTTATGACTTAGTGAGAAAAAAATGGAGATTTACAACAAATAGCATGTGTACATACTTGTCACCTCACGTACGCGGCGCTCACATATCAAACAATATCAAATCCTGAGGGGAGTTCCCCCACAAAGGTTAGGCAAGTCACTTACCTCGAACGAAGCTCAAATCAATCTATCATAATGCTCTTTCCACGAATATCCGGCTCTGGATGACCCAAATCTAGACAAATAAATTACATTACATAAATATAGCTACAAAAAACTAATCTAACTAATAAAATCAAAGCTAAGGCAAGAAATTGGAAATATCACCCAAAAAGCCTCCCCGGGCCTACGTCTCAGAATCGTGTAAAAGTTATCAAATTTGAATACTCATTCACTCACGATTTCACTCGTACAGAAATTATCCAAATCCAATGTGTAAATCACAATCAAAACTCAGAAATTCAATTGGGGAACTTTTCCCCAATTTTCCCAACTTTTCACAAATCCGAAATTAAATGGAGAAAACAACTTTAGATTAATGACATACAACTAAAAACGAGTTAGGAATCGTTACCCCAAAGCTCTCTCTGAAAATCCCTCAAAGAATCACCAATTTGCGAGCTCCCAAGTCCAAAAATGGAGAATGAATTCAAAGCCTTGAAGCTCTCTCTTTTCCGCCCAGCGAACTCGTTTCTCTGAGCCTTCAACCGCATCTACAGTCCCGCACCTGGGGAAAATCCATTGCAGGTGCGAAAATCACTTAAGTCCTCAAAGGACCGTATCTGTAATAAGGTGGCCGCACCTGCGCGTGCGCACCTGTGGAAAGTCCCCCGCTTCTGCGGTCCTTGACCGCTTCTGCGAACACCCTAGCGCATCTGCAGGCATCGCATATACGAAAATATCCTCGCACCTGTGATCCCAGCCTGGGCTGTCCAAATCCGCTTCTGCGCATGTTTTTTTGCATTTGCGAGCCCGTACCTACGGTCTCCCCACCGCAGGTGCGAAAACACCAGATGCCTGAAACTTCAGCAATAGCCTAAGTCATAATTTCAACCCGTTGAGCATCCCAAACACACCTGAGGCCCCCGGGACCTCACCCAAACATATTAACCAATCCTAAAACACCATATAAACTTAGTCGATCCCTCAAATCATATCAAACAACGCTAAAAACACATATCACCCTCCAATCCAAACATAATGAACTTGAAACTTCAAAATTCGACAACCGATGCCGAAACCAACCAAACCACAATCGTTTGACCTTACATTTTGCACACAAGTCATATTTAACCCTATAGACCTGTTCCAACTTCCAAAATCGGATTCCGACCCTGATATAAAAAATTTCACTACCGGCCCAAACTCTAAAAATTTGACTTTCGCCATTTCAAGCCTAAATGAGCTACGGGCCTCCAAAATACAACTCGGACATGACCCTAAACCCAAAATCACCAAACAGAGCTAATGGAACCGTCGAAACTCCATTCCGGAGTCGTTCTTCCACAGTTTCGACTACGGTCTAAATTCTAAGGCTTAAACTCCCATTTAGGGACTAAGTGTCCCAAAACACTCTAGAAACCAAAACGAAACCTCCTAGCAAGTCACAACAGCAGAAATAGATACGGGGGAAACAGTTAATAGGGGATCGGGGCACTAACTCTCAAAATGACTGGCCGGGTCATTACATCCTCCCTATCTTAAAACAATCGTTCATCCTCGAACGAGCATAGAGACATACCTGAAGTGGTGAAAAGATGAGGATAACGGCTGTACATATCCTTCTTGGTCTCCCAAGTCACCTCCTCGACCGGCTGACCCTGCCACTGAACCTTAACTGATGCAATGTTCTTTGACCTCAGCTTTCGAACCTGCCTATCCAAAATAGCCACTAGCTCCTCAACATAAGATAGATCCTTGTCCAACTGGACTGAGCTGAAATCCAACGCATGAGATGGATCATCATGATTACCTCCAAAGAATTGAAACATAAAATATTGGATGAACTCCTACTAGGATGGGAGGTAAGACAAGCTCATAAGCAACCTCCCCAAGTTGCCACAACACTTCAAAGGGATCCTGAACCAAGTCTGTATCCAATAACCTGGCCTCGAACTGCTCGAACCAACCCATTAAGGATCGACATCGCCTACCATACAAAGCCTCATACGGTGCTATATGAATTTTAGACTGATAACTATTGTTATTACATGTCACAGTCATCGGTTCATTAGGAAAAGTAATAATAATGCTTTAGAAAAAAAATGTGAAAGATAATAATGAATAATAAATAGCAATGCATTGATTAAATTTTGAAAATATCCAAAACAAGGGACTCAGTGGGCCCGGGATGGTGTGGCAGTCCGATTCCTGAGAACATCTCCCTTCTCCACAGTATGAATGGTGAGGCCTTCTTCCTTCTCCTCCTCAATTATTGCACTGCAATCCATATCCTTCTCAACTGCATTAACATTTTCAATGTGGTGAAGTTTTCCCTCCTAGCCTTCTTCTGTTCTCGATAACCGGGATAGTTTGACTGGTGGAAATAGGATTACTTCCATCTCCCTGAATGATCACCTCCTAATGGTTCCATTTGAACTTCACGGCCTGGTGTAGTGTGGAAGCCACAGCCCCAGTGGCATATATCCAAGGTCGACCCAATAGAAGATTGTATGTAGCTGATATGTCAAGCACTTAGAATTCAACATCGAACCAAGTTGGCCCCATCTGCAAGCAAAGGTTAATCTCCCCAATCGTGGCCCTTTGAGACCCATCAAAGGCTTTAGCGTTCATACTTCCTGCTTGTATCTCATGGAAATCTTTGCCCAATCTTTTCAGAGGAGTCAATGGGAAAATATTGAGGCTTGAACCCCATCTATTAAGACCATGGCAATGAATTTCTCTTGAAATTGCACCAAGATATGCAATGCCCGATTGTGACTTAACCCTTCAGGCGGTAATTTATCCTCATGGAAGGTGATCTTATGACTCTCTAGCACTTGCCCTACCATGTTGGCCATTTCTTCACAAGTGATATTGTTGGGCACATAAGCTTTTTTAACACCTTCATCAAAGCATTCGTGTGCGCCTCTGAATTTTGTAATAGTGAAGGGATGGAGATCTGTGTAGGTGGAGCTACCTCTACCTCAAATGGAACCGATGTGATTACCTCAACTTCGACCGTCGGCTATATCTGTACCACAATAGGATTGTGACTGCGGGTTTAAAGTCATTGCCTTCTCGAATAAGCCTGATTGACCCCTCAGGATCCATTCTTCATCCATCTCAATCACATGGACCTATCACCCCGATGATCCGAGAGAGGATTGTTGTGGACGTTGGGCTTAGCTTCCTTTGCCTGTATGACCTTGTTATCAATCAGTGTTTGGATTTTATCTTTCAATATTTAGCACTCATCAACGGTGTGCCCCTTCATACCGGAATGGTATGCACATGTCTTGTTTGGGTTGATCCATGGAGATAAGTTCTCCATTGCCACAACAGGAATAGGGGTGACATAACCAGCGGCCTTCAATCTTTCGTACAGCTGGTCAATAGGTTCAGAAATAGCGGTGTATTGTTTGGGTGGCTTATGGTCAAAATTAGGTCGGGGTTTCTAGTAATTTGGAGGAGTTGGAGGTGAATGATAGTAGGTTGGCTGGGTGTTATAACTGTGATAGGCGATGGCAGGTTGAGAATATCTGGAAGATAAGGGTTGGTATGTGGGTGGAGGTGATTGGTATGTGAACGAAGATTTTGGGCCTTGGGCTACCATTACTGCCCCCATTTCTTTCTTCTTTAATATGCCACCTTGTAATAATTTGTTTGTGGCCTGCAGTGCCTCGAAATTTGTCACCATCCCGCTTTTTATACCCTCGTCAATCCTTTCTCCGAGTTTGATGATATCGGATAACTTGTGATTCTCAATGACCATCAGCCTTTCATAATACTGTGGGTCCTATGCCCTGACAAAGAACTTGTTCATTTGTTCTTCTTCTAGTGCTGGTCTGACCTTGGCTACTTCTGACCTCCACCGAGTAACATACTCGCGGAAAGTCTCAGCTGGCTTCTTCGTTAGGTTCTGGATGTAGAAGACATCCAATGCATTCTCCGTATTGAACCTGAACCGGTCCATAAATTCTGATGCCATGCTCACCCAATTGGCCCACTTTTTAGGGTTCTGGCTTATATACCAGGACAGGGCATCTCTGGTAAGACTTCTCATGAAGATCTTCATTCGGATCCTTTCATCTTTTCCAACCCCCACGAGCTTGTCATAGTAAGTTCTCAAATGAACCTTGGGATCACCTGTTTCGTCAAACATTTCGAACTTGGGAGGTTTGTAACCCTCTAGCAGTTCCACGTCTGGTTGTATGCACAGATCCTTATAATTCAGACCTTCTATCCCTTTACCTCATTCGACACCCTGAACTTGACTTGTCAATTTCTTGAGTTCCTCGGCCATGTTCTTGATGAGCAGGTCATTTTCAGCAGATTCTGGTGTATAGGAGATTGGTTGAGTAGAGTGAGGTACGGTTTCCACGTATATAGGTTTGTTTTGGTGAGCGCTAAGGATTTGGGTGTAGTGGTGGTCATTGGTTTAGTTTTGAGGATCGGGAATAGGTTGTGGTGTGTTCTGAGGAGTGTGATAGATAGTGATTTGTGGGTACTGGATTGATGATGGTGTTGTGGTGGAGTTGGTATTGGTAAAGGATTGGGATTTTGAGATAGAGTTCCATATTGATGTGGTGCGGGAGGATTTTGTGGATGCTGGTTTGATGTATTTTGGGGAGGTGCTAGGTTTTTGGTATTTTGTTGGTTGATGTCGAGGATGTTCAGGGTGAGGAAGAGGTTTGCTAAGTTGCGTACCTACTCAAGTTCTCCCTGTAACTCCAGTATCTTTTACCGCAAAACCAATTCATTTGGTGTCGGAGTACTTCGATCGTCTGAAGTTTCTGCATTCTCAGCATTTTCCTTTCGAATACCACTTAAGTCATCCATCTTAGCTTTTCCTTTGCTTTTTGTATTACTTGGAGGAGGAGGAGGTGGAGGGCTTCTAGATCTGGTGTGATATGCTGATGATGCCAGTATGTGCGAACCAACCATAGGGGATGGGAATAATAAAGAATAAAGTCAAAAGGTAAACAAGTCATTAAGGGTTCTGAAAAGTTTGCAGTATTTAAACACATATTGCGGGAATGTAAATTCATGTCCTAATTTAGGAGCCTCATTGTGCCCGAGGTAGGCCTAGCGACAAATGGATTTGGAGAATTTCGGTGCCAATAATTGCCTCATTTCAATAATGTAAAGATAGACAACCCAAAACGACACTAAATAAGATAAGTCACTAATGACACTTGGCCTTATTACATTTGAAAAGCAAGTAAACCTAATCTACTTGGTCCCAGAAGGACCTTCTCCAGGCTGGATGCTCTTGTTGATCAGATATCCCAGTTTGCACAGGTTCAGCAGTAAGAATGCTTTTGCCAAATGTCCTCTTTCATTTCCCTCAGCGTTCTGACAATCGGTGACTCTCTTTCTCATTTTCCCTTCCAATTCCATCATAATGTACTCCAGATGTTCCAGCCTTTCACTGGATTTAACAGCACTCTCTTTCCACTCATTGATCATCTCCATATCGGCCTTATGTTACTCCATATGCTCGGCTTCAGACTTGCGAACTATTTTGCGCAATTTATTATACTTCACATGTGCTTTGGCAACTTCATCTATGACCCTATTTCCCGGATCAACTCTTGGCTCGAAGATTACCCCTATGTTATCATCCAACTTTGAGGGGTAGAAGTACGCATGATCAGCGTGATATCGATCTGGCTCGATGGTATCCTTTTCCATAATAATCTTCAAGTGCCACATGTGTTGTACTTCATAACCCTGAGAGGAGCATAAAGGTATATGCCCCTTAACCCGATCAGTACCAAGTGGGGAACATCCCTAGATCTAATGATGAACTCGTCGGTAGGGAACCACTCGAACATCCATTAAACCTGATCCTTGGTCAAATTGTTGAAAAATTGCACCCATTCTACAGTATTCCGTGGTTGAGCAAACCTGTTTGGGATATAGGTCATCTTCTTGGGGTGATGGAAGGCTATGTGATCATTCCACGGCCTTCGCGGAAACTCTTGGCGATATTGACCCCTTTGGAGATGTTCTAACAACCAAACTTGCAACAACAAATTGCAACCCTCGAAGTATCTGTATCCCTTCTGACAGCGCTCCAAGGCCCGGTACATATCTGCAATGATCATAGGGACAATGGTATATGTCTGCCCCTCGATCCCTTCCATCAAAGTTTTGGCCACCATGGCCAGTCTGGTGTGGATTATGTCCCTTTAGATCGGGAACACTAGCATGCCCAAGAAACACAAGACCCTGCAGTGAATCCACCCCAAGGAGGTGATGGAGAATTCATCATCGAAAATACAGTAAGACCTGTTGTGACCGTATCTTTCATAGAGGAAGTCGAAGGGTATGTAGGAGTTTTTTAGGAACTCCAAGTCATCATTCTTCTTTAACCCCATCATCTTAAGAAACCCCTAGTGGTGCGATTTTCAGGTGCCAATAAACCAGGGCTATCCCAAGGTAGCCCAGCAAATCCCCCTATTTCTTTCATGAAAGGGGTCATTTCTATGTCTCCAAAGCGGAACATAGCCCTCTCTTAGCAGCCTTGATCAATATTTTGTTCGGCTGAAGATCCAACAAAGAAGGCAAGTTTCCTAAGACCCTTTTCACATGATTTTTGTCATTTGACGGAAGATCCCTCCACCAATCTAGCTATGGTGATGGTATGTTACTGACTATGCCGAACCTGGGGATTTTGTGCCTCATTTTCTGCAAAACGAAATATAGTTAGGCCCTTTCCCCCCTCCAGGTTCGTTTATTTATACAACAATGATTAGTACATTGGCACTTATTTCTCCAAAATTAATGCATACAGTCATGGTTGCGTCCGTTGGGATTATGGAAAACCCGATAGACTTTTGGATGAGGCTTGTCTTAAAGGGTTATTATGTGGACAACATATTAACCCGGCTAGGTTTGACCATGATGCATGCACAATTAATTAGAGTAAGCTTGCTATAGAGGTCTAGACTAGGACCCTCAAGCGGACAACTTGAGGGGGAAAGGCATAGAACCGTCGATTGCACCGTTGATCGACTAGTTTTACTGCAAATACACCTTTCCACATTTAGTGCGTAACATATATAGGAAGAGCGCAAATACTCATCAAGCGTTTCTATAGGATTGATTACGCATGAGTGGAATATGATGTTGAGCATGATTTATGCAACAATAAATAGCATGTTGTCAAGTATTTGCATGTTAATAGGATAAACACGGTATTTGAATAATTGAAAGACAGTTAAGAAAGAAAACAATGAGACAAGTCAGTTTCAAGAAATAAAGGAAACCATAAATAAATGCTTGAGAAATAAGCAATTAAATCCAAGTAAGGGGGAAAGGGAAATGTTGTATCAACAAAATAAAGCATGCTTAAGACTAATTCACAAAAATAAGTTCGTTATGCTTAAGACTGCCGCGCCCCCTTTTTCCTCGCGGTGTCTGAGTTTCGACATTCATTAGGAACAACTCATTTCCTTTTGGGAATTGGGTATGGAATTTGAAGAGTCGCCACCTAACGGATTTAAGGTGTGTTAGGGCACCTAAAGCAAGTAACTCATAAAACAGGTTTGCATTACCAGAGATTAGGTAAGGGCTCGAAATAACCTTGAGGGGAAGGTGTTAGGAACTCCTCGAGGTCCACAACGGTGGGTCCTGGGCGAACTCAAATTGGTGAATTAGTCTTAAGCAAACAAAGTAATTTAGACAAACAAACATTTTGTTTAAAACAAGGGGTAAAGGGGGTCCTAGGTTTCTTAGCCTATAAGATCACTTCTCTGCAATTCTTAGTAATTGTCCCCAAGTTGGGGTGCTACATATAGCAATAACGCACATGTCATCATATCTTTTACTACCCAATTACCCTCCCCTTAATGGTTATATAAGCGATTCTAATTTAAACGTACCATATGCGTGCATTACCCGTCCCTTACTTATAGTCCTAGAGGTGTTTAGGACTTCAAGTAAAGGTGGATCCTTCTTATAGTGCTTAAAAGGATAAAATATAAGCGACAAACAAAAACAAATAGGACTGTCAGATAAAGGAACATTTAAAGGCTCATATTTACCTCCACAAATAAGCAACCAATTGCAAGTCTCAAACAGTAGTATTTCAGACACTTTTAAAGTCCTATAGTAGGATATCTAGGTGAGAATAAAGCAGAACATATGCAGTGCTTTATTAAGTGAAGCTGATAACATCCTAGGAAGCTCAAATCTATTCAAGGACAAAGGTGAAGCTTTGGAATCTCAAAGAGAGCCTTTAACAAGATCTCAAGCTAAAAAGCTGCAAAAAGTCATTGGACTTCAGGAGCGATCAAAGAAGTTGTTAGTTGAGAGGATGAACTTAAGGATAATGTATATGAGTTATCTAGGTGTTATAATTATTTTATGACCCAAATTCATATCCAATAAGAGGTGGATTAGATCCCAAGAAACATCCTCTGAAGAAGGTCCAAATCAGGCCACTGTTGAACCAATTTAGCACCTAAAATGTGTCCAAACTTGCAGCCTATGAAGTCCTACATAAATCCACGTTGTTATAGAATAAAAAAGACTTGCTTGATGTCCAAGAATGGTACAATAGTCGTTCTAGATGTTGAGTGCAAGTTGGTGCCAAATTGCTTGCAAATTTCCTTCAAGATTTCCAAGATTCTATCCAAGATTTGTTTGAGACTTATTCCCATATATTTTAGGACTATATTTATTGCTTTCCTAGTTAGTTAAGGTTATGTTTCCTTTTCCTAAGATTTTTGGTATTACTTTCCAAGAATGACTTGGTTTTTGCTTCCTAGTATTTTTCTTTTTCTAAGGTAGTTGGACTTGTTGTCCAAAGTAGTTTAGGACTTTATTTCCTTTTTTTAGCCTTAATTTCGTGACCCCCTCCTACCTATATAAGGGGCATCTTCTTTATTTTTAGACTCAAATTATTCAGATTATTATCAATAAAAATTGTGAGATTTTTCTTGCACTCTTGTGTGTGGCTACTCTTAGATTTATTCTTCAACCTTCAAGACTCAGCTTAAGGTGGTAAGATTAAACTATTTCGAAATCTTAGATCACTTCTAGGTATTCAAGAAAGGTGATATGTTTAGGCTTATTATGTTTCTTGTTATTCTAAAGGGTCGGGTTTCACAATCTATCTCTTATTTTTTAATTCTCTACCAAAGGAGATTAGTTCTTTGTTAGCTAATTATTGTTGTTAGGATTCAATTTCAAGAATAGACTTCTTGAATTCAAGAAACCATTTCTTGAATTCAATCTATCTTTAATTTTCCGTCTTTTTTCATTTCTTTATTTTCTTTTAGCTTCCACACATTTCTTGATTTTCTTTAGTAATTATTGAATCCCCTATCGTGTTGTTATCAAGTGGTATCAGAGCATAGACTAATCAAGATTTTAATCTTGATAATCTTGGGAGTTCTTAAGCAACAACAAAAAAAACCCCAAAAAAAACGAAAATTAGCCCCCAAAAAGGTGTTATTGCTCATTATTATTTTTAGAATTCAAGTATTATTTGGTTTCCAAGTCAAGAAAAGAAACAAGAAGAGGGGATCCGTGTTCTTGAAGATTAAGAAAACTTCTTTCCTTATTCTTGTGGGTTTTGGGTTTCCTAAAATTCTTTCTTTTTTTTTTCTACTAACCAATTCCTATTCTTCCTAGGTTTGGTCATTCTCTTTTCTTTCTTTTTCTAACTCCATATTCTTATCACTAAGGGTTGTGACTAGGTAGGTTTATTAATAAATCTAAAGATTAACGACCAAGAGTTGAATTGAGTGGAAAAAGGCAAGAGAGGTGAGAATATTAGAAGGAAAAAACAATATTTGAGGAGACATAATTCTTCTAATCTTTGTTAAAGATGTTTCAAACAGGTAGTTATTGTGAAAGGAGGCGAGTTATGACTCAACAACTTGAAAAGTCGAACTTACAGTATATCGAATGGAAGGAAGACAATGGTAAAATTATTTTTCAAACAAGAGCTAAAGTGATGTCTGCATTTGTGCCCTTAGAATTGACAAAGAGTTTGGCTATAACTCAATTAGCACTTATATGGTTGAGAAATTGAACTTGCCTTATGTTGAGCATATTGAACCCTACATGTTTGGAGGAGTAAAGGTAGATAAAAGAGTGTTATTACTATTATCTATTGGAAGGTATGAGGATACAATCTAGTGTGATGTGATTCCCATGAATAATTATCATGTCTTGTTGGGAAAGCCATGGTATGTTTATAGAAGAGCTTCATATAACATGTGAAAAAATAGATACTCTTTTGAGATTAATGGTAAGAAACTCATTCTTGGACCTTTGACTCCCTCACAAATTTGTGAATATGAAAAGACAGTTAAAGAAAATATGGAAAAATATGAGAGAGAAAAAAATGAGAGGAGTAAGGGAGTGCATGTCGACATCCCAAGAGATGAAAAAGGAGAGGTTGTGTTGAGTGAAGAGAATGGGATGTCAAGTGAGAAAAAGAGTGAGCTTGAGGGAAAAGAAAAGAGGAAAGGCAATGAGATAACAAAAGTATGTGAGGTAGAGAGAGAAAAATATGAGGGTTTGAGTGGAAAAAAAGTAGAAAACTTTAGTGAGAGAAAAGAGGCTAAGGGTGAGGAAAAAGTTAGTCTTGAGATAAAAGCCAAAGAGAGTGTAAGTAAAAAAACATGTTCTTTACTTCCTAACCCATTAACTCTTTCTTGTTTTAGTTCTTGTGTTTTTGTGCAGCCACATGTTGAAAGACCTTCTAAAAGAATAGGTGAGGCGCAAGAGATAGTGGTAAATGATCCCATTGGATTTCAACATGAATTAGGCGAAATTATATCTTGTTGGATGGTGGAAGATAAAAGCTTGATTAATTTATTTGTTGTTGAACCTTTTGACTATTTTGATCCTTATTTACAGGTTTATGACATGGAGTTGCCTAAATGCATTGCTAAGTTGGAGCCATTGCATAAAAGAATACAAGGTGAAGATGTTCCATTGGTAAATAAGTCCAAGTATGGTATGTATAATTGGTTTATTCGAATTCTTAGCCTTTCTAGGACACCTAAGGTATTTTTGGAGGTAATGAACTATACTCTAATTTTTTATGTTAGTGACTTATAATTTTTGTGGATGATGATATTTTGATGCATATCAAGTCATTAACTGTAATATCTAAGTTCAAGTGCAAGAGTAATTTGCTTCCTTTTGAAATTGAGTATGACATAGATGATTATGCATTCCAACTTGGTGGAAAGAGGCATGAAATTTATGAGAAGAGACTTGCTAATGAGTTAAATATTCTGTATTCTCTTATTCAAGTGCCTAATGAGTTTTCATGTGATAAATTGCTAGAATGTAAGTTTTGTTATTTGATGGGAAATCATTCCTCTAGTCATGTTGATTATGAACCTGTAAAAGTGATTGCTTCTAGTAAAGAGGATATGCATGATTATTATGACATTAGTTATCAAATACTCTTTCATGAACCTATCTATGACTCTTTCTATGACGGTTTGAGCAATTATGTAGAATCCATTGATATTGCGAATATTATTGGGGAAAGTTATAATCATGAGCTTGAATATATTGAAATTTTTATTTTGGAATTTTTGGGTTCTTCTAACCTTCTTGTGAATTTATGTGCTTCTTTAAATAGCTTATATGTAGAAGAATCCATGAAACTTATAATTGATACTTGGCTATATTATAAAAGTGTCTTATTTGATACATGTGGTAGAGATACTAGTTTTAAATGCACGCGTGATCAATCTTTTGTAATTTCATTGTCATGCACATTTTTTTACTATCTTAAGAGAGGTTTTTATGGGACAAATCTAAGTAGACATAAATTTTATTGGGATGATGATGTCAATATGCTTTATAAAAGAGTATTTACACCTATTAGGCTTAATTGGGCTAAGTGGACACATGGTAACTATCTTGTTTTATTTTTACCATTTTTTCAGATTAGAGGATGCCATTTACCAGTGCCTGTCTTCGTTTTCTTGCAAGGTCGAAATTCAAGGACGAATTTTCTTCAAGAAGAGGGGAATGATAGCATCCTAGGAAGCTCAAATCTATTCAAGGACAAGGGTGAAGCTTTGGAATCTCAAAGAGGGCCTTTAACAAGATCTCAAGCTCAAACGCTACAAAACAAGGTCATTGGACTTCAGGAGCAATCAAAGAAGTTGTTAGTTGAGAGGAAGAGCTTAAGGATAAAGTATATGAGTTATCAGGTGTTATAATTATTTTATGGACCAAATTCATGTCCAATAAGAGGTGGATTAGATCCCAAGAAACATCCTCTGAAGAAGGTCCAAATCAGGCCACTGTTGAACCAATTTAGCACCTAAAATGTGTCCAAATTTGCAGCCCATGAAGTCCTACATAAAGCCACGTTGTTATAGCATAAAAAGGACTTACTTGATGTCCAAGAATGGTACAATAGTCGTGATAGATGTTGAGTGCAAGTTGGTACCAAATTGCTTGCAAATTTCCTTCAAGATTTCCAAGATTCTATCCAAGACTGGTTTTAGACTTATTCCCATATATTTTAGGACTATATTTATTGCTTTCCTAGTTAGTTAAGGTAATGTTTCCTTTTCCTAAGATTTTTGGTATTACTTTCCAAGAATGACTTGGTTTTTGCTTCCTAGTATTTTTCTTTTCTTAAGGTAGTTGGACTTGTTGTCCAAAGTAGTTTAGGACTTTATTTCCTTGTTTTTTTAGCCTTAATTTCGTGACCCCCTCCTACCTATATAAGGGGTATCTTCTTTATTTTTAGACTCAGATTATTCAGATTATTAACAATAAAAATTGTGAGATTTTTCTTGCACTCTTATGTGTGACTACTCTTGGATTTATTCTTCAACCTCCAAGACTCAACTAAAGGTGGTAAGATTAAACTCTTTCGAAATATTAGATAACTTCTTGGTATTCAAGAAAAGTGATAAGTTTAGGCTTATTGTTGTTCTTGTTATTCTAAAGGGTCGGGTTTCACAATCTATCTCTTGTTTTTTAATTCTCTACCAAAGACAATTAGTTCTTTGTTAGCTAATTATTGTTGTTAGGATTCAATTTCAAGAATAGACTTCTTGAATTCAAGAAACCATTTCTTGAATTCAATCTATCTTTAATGTTCCGCCCTTTTTCGTTTCTTTATTTTCTTTTAGCTTCCACACGTTTCTTTTTTTTCTTTAGTAATTCTTGAATACCCTATCGTGTTGTTATTAGAAGCAGAAGGTACTTAGTCAGTTGCCTACTGATTTTAGGACTACCTAAATCTGGGCAGTAAACAAAGCATAGTTTTATAATTTCAAGGTTTTAATCACCCTACAGGCTTGCCTAGGCGTGAATCAGAGATGTCCTATGAACATGGTATCTAAATGCAGAAATTGGTTTTAAAACCTTTTTTTCATGAAGAAAACTTATTTAAACCTTGTTGGCCTGCAAAGACTGATTTTAAGCTTGCAGGCATGGTGTCTAATAAAAGAACGTCGCAGTAACCTATAGGCATGGTATCTAAAATGCAGGACTGATTTTAAATTCATAGGCATAGTATCTAAATGTACATAAGCAAACAAATATCGCAGCAACCTATAGGCATAGTATCTAGAATGCAGGACTAATTTTAAACCCTATAGGCATAGTATCTGAATGTACATAAGCAAACAAACATCGCAGTAACCTATACGCATGGTATCTAGAATGCAGGACTAATTTTAAACCCTATAGGCATAGTATCTGAATGTACAAAACCAAACAAATATTGTAACAACCTATAGGCATGGTATCTAGAATATAGGACTGATTTTAAACCCTATAGGCATAGTATCTGAATGTACATAAGCAAACAAACATCGCAGCAACCTATAGGCATGACATCTACCCTTTCCCGACAAAAATATATATAAGAATCCCTCCCAGTTTTACTAATATCCCCAATATCTGTTTACAAAGAAATTATTATTACAAACCAACATAAATAATGAATTATAGAGGTGAAACTACTAAAACTATAGGGAGCCTGAACAGGCCCAAACAGTAAACCTGAAAAGTCAGGCCTTCAACCAAGTAGGAACATGCTCATACTCTCATAGTGCACCCAATGGTATCCTGGTGTGTCACAGTTCCTAAGGGCCTCAGGGGCCCCGGGCAATGCTCACACCAGAAAACTTTTCAAAGCAACCCTTTTGTGAGCAAGTTTGGAAAGCCAGCCCCAGTGTGTCAAAGTTCAGAGGAGTCTCATAGACTCCTAGGCAATGTTCACACTGGAGGGGCAGGACCCTAGGTATTTTAAGAGTAGGAGTTGCAAACAGGAGATAGTTTTAAGAAAATAGTTGTGGATTCTTAGGAAGTAAGGATCAGACAGGGTCATTCAACTCTTGTAACTCAAACAAAGGTTCCAATAATCAAACAGTATACAGAAACAGGATCACTTAAAGTTTCAACTTAGTTTACTAGCTGTTACTAGGTGAGCAAACACTAAACAAACTAGGATCAATTAGATAGTCACATATAAATGGTTAGCAGGGATTGGGAGCAATATTGGTCAGAAGTCTGTGAGAGGTGAACATTTTAGAAATAAGATAGAAAGAACATGCTAGTGGAGAAGTAAACAGACATAGGTCTAATTTAGATATGAGCAAGCATGCAGACTTGCTGAAAGCATAAGCACATAGGTTTAGCAAAAACAGAAGTAAACAGGACACTCATAGGTTTAATCAAACAGAAGTAGACATGCTATTACAGTAAGCACATAGGTTAAACATAAGTAGACATGCTATTGCAGTAAACACATAGGTTTGATTAAACAGAAGAAAGACATGCTGATTATAAGGAAACACATAGGTCAAATTGAATAGCAGGAAACATATAGTCTAATTGAATAGCAGTAAACATGCTGATTAGGAACAATAAACATGAAGCACAGGGATCTAATGAGATAAAGTAGACATGCTGATAACAGGGCACAAAGTTAAATTGAATAGCAGTAAACATGCTGAGTAGGGAAACACATAGGTTTAATTGAATGGCAGTAGTGGAAGCATACCAGTTAAGAGATAGCAATAGAAGAGTGAAGCAAACAGGGTCCAAAGGTCTAGCCTGGGCTTCCAGCCGGCTAGACAATGTAACACCAAATAGCAAAAGATTGTGATAGAGGAAGAGAGAAAGAACTTTGTGTACTTTTCTATATCTCTGTGTGTGTGTTAAAGAAAAAGAATGAGGCCTATATAACATTCAGTAGAGTAGAGTAAATAAAGTAAAGCAGTTTGAAGGTTTGCAAATAAGGCAAAAAAAACAGTCAGTCCATCAATTAGGTATGACAGTCAGTCCAAATAAGGTAGGTAATAAATTAGAGTCAGAACACCAAACTTCGCCTAGTAGCAAGGATAATTAGTCACACAAATAAGGTAAATAGGTAAATTAGTGATCATCCGGGGTTGGTAAAACAATCAATTCCCCTAAATTAAGCTTAGTAGGAACAACTAAGGCAAGTAACACCAATTAGGGGTCTCAGAATAAGGAAAGCAAACGAAAATACAGTAAATAATCATCTCAGCAAAACAAAACCCTAGACAGTTGGTTAACCATTCAACTATTCAAAAAAGAATGGGCAAAACAATGAATTGATCAAACAAACTAAAGACTGAACATAGTTATGCAAGAATCAGTGGAGGAGATGATCAAACACATAGGAACCCTTTAGAAAAGCTTTTGCGAAAATAGACGAAGTGAAACCCTAATTCTGGGAAACTTTAAGAACGATCAACAGTAGGAAAAATAGAAGGAAAATGACATAGAGAAAACAAGAGATTTTTAAAAGAAAACTACTGATAAACTCAGAATCACTCAAGATCTACTAAGATCTGGACAGATTCGCATTTAAAAAGGTTAGGGTTTTGAGAAAAAGGGGCGGGGTACAAAAAATCTGGTTTTGAACCAAAGATTCGAACCATAAACACACCATAATAGAACTCACAAGCAGAGATGACAGTAGACAGACTCTTAAATGGTTTCGAACAAAATCTGGGTTGGATCTCTTACAGATCCCTTTATGAAATAACAAAATCGAACAACCAGAAGAAGTAAGAGGCCAGTAGGGGCGTCAAATCACCAGGGAATCCCATGGAATGGGTAAGAATCGAAAGGTTTGGGGGAGAATTTAGGTGACGGTGCTAGGGTTAGGGTTTGTCTCAGAGAGAACAGAAGAAGAGGGGGATTCAAAGGCGGCTGGGTGTGAGAAATGATTAGTGTTAGGGGGTCATTTGAGTTAAAAAGGAAAGGGTGAACGGGGGTCGTTGATCTTAGAGATCAACGGCTAAGATTAGAGGGGTTTGGGGCCGTTTAGAGGTCTTTTGGTTTGGGATGGGGTGATTTGGGCATGGGTTTAATTAAATTGGATTGGGGGTTCGATTTTGGGTATAAGTTAGGGGCTCTTTGTTAAATACCAATTTTTACTAAATAATATAATTTTAAAAATAGCTAATTAAATGATAAAAAATAATTTTCATGCATGAAGGTGATTTAAAATAATTACTTAGTATTATAAAAATATAAAAAGTCATTTTCTATATGGATAATGTAGTTATACATATGTATAGACTATTATCGAAAAAAATGCAATTAAATTCAAAAATGCAAATGTAGTTGTAAAAAAAATGCAATTAAAATATTTGAGCACTTATATGAGCCTAAATGATGAATTTAGATAATTAAATCATCATAAACTAATACAAGGGATGGTTATTGAATATTTATATAATTAAAAATGCAGAAATAAATTGATTCAAGGCCTTTAAAAATTATAAAAAATTGTAAAACACTTGTGCATGTTTGTAAATGCATGTACCATATTTTGAAAGTATTTATGCATATCAAAAAATATATGAGGGATAAATTGGATATCAACAGATGTGCTTAACTCCATTCGAGTACCCAACTCCTGTTGTATGGCTCTCTAGAACCGTAATGTAAACTGTGTACCCCGATCAGAGATGATAGATACCAGCACGCCATGAAGTATGACAATTTCACGGATATAAACTCGAGCCAGATGCTCGGAAGAATAGATAGTCATCACAATAAGGAAATGAGCTCACTTGGTCAGTCTATCTACAATCACCCAAACTGCATCAAACTTCCGCTGAGTCCGTGGGAGTCCAACAATGAAATCCATAGTGATTCGCTCCTACTTCCACTCTGAAATCTCTAACTTCTGTAGCAATCCACCCAGCCACTAATGCTCATACTTCACCTACTGGCAATTTAGGCACCGAGCAACATACTCCACTATGTCCTTCTTCATCCTCCTCCACCAGTAATGCTGCCTCAAGTCCTGGTACATCTTCGCGATACCCGGATGAATAGATTACCGCGAGCTATGAGCCTCTTGAAGAATAAACTCACGCAACCCATCTACATTAGGTACACATAGTATGCCCTGCATCCTCAATGCACCATCATCCCCAATAGTGACCTCCTTAGCATCACCGTGTTGGACCGTGTCTCTAAGGACAAGTAGATGGGGGTTATCATACTGACGCTCCCTGGTACGATCATAAAGAAAAGACCGAGAGACCACATAAGACAATACTCGACTAGGCTCGAAAATATCCAATCTCACAAACTGGCTGGCTAAGGCCTGAATATCCAACGCCATGGGTCTCTCTACTGCTGGTAGATAAGCTAAGCTCCCCAAACTCTCTGCCGGTGACTTAAAGCATCGGCCACTATATTGGCCTTCTTAGGGTGGTACAAAATGGTGATATCATAATCCTTAAGCAGCTCTAACCACCTCCTCTAACACAAATTAAGATCCTTCTGCTTGAACAGATGCTGCAAACTCCGATGACCAGTGTAGATCTCACAAGGGACACCGTACAAATAATGCCTCCAAATCTTCAAGGCATGGACAATAGCAGCTAACTCAAGGTCGTGGACATGATAGTTCTTCTCATGCACCTTCATCTATCTGGATGAGTAGGCAATCACCCTACAGTCCTGCGTCAACACTGCGCCGAGGCCAACTCGCGACACATCACAATAAATTGTATAAGACCCCGAACTTGAAGGCAATGCCAATACTGAGGCTATAGTTAAAGCTATCTTAAGCTTCTGAAAGCTCTCCTCACACCCCTATATCCATCTAAACGGAGCACCCTTCTGGGTCAGCCTGGTCATATGAACTGCAATACACGAGAACCCATCAACAAATCAATGGTAATCTCCCGCCAAACCTAGGAAGCTCCGGATCTCTGTAGCTGAAGATGGTCTGGACCAACTTTGCACTGCTTCCACTTTCTTCGGATCCACCTTTATCCCTTCACTTGATACCATATGACCCAAGAATTCCACGGAATCTAACCAAAACTCACATTTAGAGAACTTTCCATATAACTTCTTTTCTCTCAAGGTCTGAAGCACTGTCCTCGGGTGCTGCTCATGTTCTTCTCGACTCCAGGAGTATACTAGAATGTCGTCAATAAAGACAATGATGAATGAGTCAAGATAAGGCCGAAATACATTGTGCATCAAATGCATAAATGTTGTTGGGGCGTTGGTCAGCCCAAATGACATCACAAGGAACTCGTAATGACCAAACCGAGTCCTGCAAGCGGTCATCGAGATATCTGGCTCCCGAATCTTCAACTAATGATAACCTGAATGCAAGTCAATCTTGGAAATACTCGGGCACCCTGTAATTGATCAAATAGGTCATCAATACGAGGCAAAGGATACCAGTTCTTCACTGTAACTTTGTTCAACTGACGATAATCAATGCACATACGCATAGAACCAACCTTTTCCTTCACAAACAAGACAGGAGCACCCCAAGATGACACACTAGGCTAAATGAAGCCCTTATCAAGCAATTCCTGCAACTGTTTCTTCAACTCTTTTAACTCAGAAGGGGCTATACGATAAGAAGGAATAGATATGGGCTGAGTGTCCGGCAACAAATCAATACCAAAATCAATATCTCTGCCGGGTGGCATGCCCGGAAGATCAGCTAGAAATATATCAGGGAAATCCCTCACTACTGGGACTGACTCAATTGTAGGGGTACCAATACTGACATCTCTCACATAAGCTAGAAACGCGTCACACCCCTTCTCAACCATTCGTTAAGCTTTAAGAAATGAAATAACTCTACTGGGAGTGTAATCTAAGGTACCTCTCCACTCTAATCGTGGTAAACCTGGAACAGCCAGCGTCACGATCTTGGCGTGATAATCAAGAATAGCATAATAGGGCGACAACCAGTCCATGCCCAAGATAACATCAAAATCTACTATGCTAAGCAATAATAAATTGGCTTTGGTCTCAAAACCACTAAGAGTAATCAAACATGACCGATACACGCGGTCCACAATAAGAGAATCTCCCACAGGAGTAGACACATAAACAGGATAACTCAAAGAATCCCGAGATACGCCCAAATGTGGGGCAAAATAGGATGACACATAAGAATAAGTGGAGAGTGGATTGAATAGAACTGATGCATATCTATGACAGACCGAAACAATACCTATAATAATTGAATCGGAAGCAACAACCTTTGTACGAGTAGGAAGGGCATAGTATCTGGCATGGCCTCCCCCTCTAGGGCGACCTCTACCTCCCCGACCTCCACCTTGGGCTGGCTGAGTAGGTGGGGTGGCAGCTGGTGCTGTAATCATAGCTTGAGGGCCTGGTGGAACACGCTGTGGCTGAGAAGTCTATGGAGGTTCACCCCTCCTAAGTCTGGGGAAATCCTTCACCATATGGAGAGTGACGCCACACTCAAAAAACAAGCTCTGGGAAGACGTGGCGGCTGTGACTGGCTCATGTCAGGTTTGTTGGAGTGACCACTTATAGCACCTCGTGTAAGAGGTATACTAGATACTGGAGGTGCATAATAAGGCTCCTGAGATCTAGGAGGAGCTGGAATACCACTGGCAGTTAGAAGAGATAAATGAACGGGGCGACTCACATAACCCCTACCATGACAAACTGTAGTTGGGGCACGGGCACCAGAATAATGGCCCGACTCTCGAGACCTCTTGGCCTCTCTCTCTCTTCCCTATCCCGAGAAAGTATGCCCTCTACTCTCCTAGCAATACTCACTACCTATTGATACGAGATATCCATCTCTAACTCTCGGGCCATGCTAGTACTGATGCTGGGAATGAGTCCCTCAATAAACCGACGGACCCTCCTCGAACTATAGAAATCAAGGCTGGTGCATGTCTAGAAAAGTCACTAAAACAGACTGCATACTCTGAAAGCGTCATAGCACCCTGGCATAACTGCTCAAACTCCGTTCGCCATGCGTCCCTAAGGCTCAGAGGGACATACTCTCTCAAAAACATGTTCGAGAACTGAGACAATGTAAGGGAAGCTGCCTCAGCTGGACTGTCCAACTCATAAGTATGCCACCACTGATATGATGTTCCTTGAAACTAAAAGGTAGTGAAAGAAACCCCATTCGACTCTGCCATGCCCATAGTGTGAGGATACGGTGGCACTCCTCCAGAAATCCCTGGGCATCCACTAGCACTAGACCACTGAATGTAGAAGGGTCATACTTCTTGTACCTTACAAGCCTACGATGTTCCTCCTCTGAAGTTGCTGCCCTACCCTCGGGTTGAACTGGGGCTATAGGTGGTACCGTTATAACCTCTAGAATCCGATCAATGTGGACTCGCTGCTCTAGGGTGTGGGCAGCGAGAGTGTGTGCTCCTCCCCCGATCTGAGATGTGGCTGCAGTAAGGGGAATCAACCCTGCCTGAGCTAGAGTGTTGTACATGCTCATGAACTATACAAGGGTCTCTAGAAGAGCTGGAGTAGTAGTAGGCATATCAGGTGCCTATGCTCCGACTGGAGCTACTGGTGGCTCCTCGGTAGCAGCTCACTCGGGTGCTCTGTGTACCATGTGTGCCTCATCGACCTCTACCCCGGCCTCAGGCGGCTCTAGTAGGGGTGCGGGTGCCTGGTCCTCTCCGGTAGCATGTGTACTCATCATCTGTGAGAGAACAGAAGACAGAAGTTTAGAATTTCAAAGTCAATAATCTCGCACGACTAGGAATTCAAACGAAGTGGAATTTTCCTAATAGTTCCATAGCCCCTCGAAGATAAGTACAAACATTTCTGTACCGATCTGCGAGACTCTAATAAACTGGCTTGTGACTCACGACTCTTATGAACCTAGAGCTCTAATACAAACTTGTCACGACCCAATTTTTCCCTCTGTGAGTTGTCGTGGTGGCACCTAGTCTCTATGACTAGGTAAGTGTAACACTTTGCGGAAATGAAATAAAAGTATGAACATTAACTACTATCAGTAACAAATATCTAATAAGCAACTAAATGCCACTCGGCATATACAATTATCACCTTTGAAATGTACCAAACAATTTCCCAAAACTCGGAATACGGTAAGTCACAAGTTACTAGGAAGTCTTAACTGTTCTATACATCATCTCTACAGAAAAAAGGAAAAATATGAACAGAGGGGGATAAAGGGGGACACCGAGGATCTGCGGACGCAGGTAGATGTACCTTCAAGTCTCCAATAAGCAGCATTGACTGCAACTAGTGATGAGGCTGGTCAGATGAACCTGGATCTGCACACAAAAAACATGTGCAGGAAAGGGCATGAGTACACCACAATGGTACCCAGCAATTTTCAAGCCTAACCTCGGTCGAGTAGTAACGAGATCAGGTCAGGACCCTACTGGTATAAATATAATGAAATAAGACAGAATGAAATAAGGCAGTAAAAATAAATACGGAAATCTAACAAAAATAGAATCAATGAAAGAAAATAGCTCATAATATAGTGATAACAATAGGGGATCTCCCGTGATACCATCTCGTACTCCTAAACGTAAATGTACAGGGGGATCTCACGGGATACCATTCCGTACACCCAAAGTAAATATGCAGAATTGGGAGGTCTCCTGGAATATCGTTCTGTGTCAAAAAGTAAATATGTAGTACATGGGGATCTCCCGGAATACCGTTCCGTAGTCCTAAAGTAAATATGCAATACATGAGGATCTCCTGGAATATCGTTCCGTAGTCCCAAAGTAAATATATAGCTCAAACAACAGGAATAACAGTTACAGCTAGAGAACCTAAAGTTTAGACTAAGTGCAAGTCATGGAAGGCAGGAAATTTTACTAAACTTGTTGCACTGAGTTCAAATAGGCAGTTAAAACACGTGGGCATGCTATTCTAACCTAAACAGGATAGTTACATATGCTAGTGTAGTTCAAACTCGAACCAAACTCAAATCAATCCGTTACAATGCTCTTTCCACAAATCCGGTTCCAGATGGTCCAAATCTGGCCAAATCAATTACAAAACATAAATATAGCTACAGGAAACTAATCTAACAAATCAAAATTAAAGCCAAGGCAAGAAATTGGAAAAATCTCCCAAAAACCCTTCGCGGGCCCACATCTCAAAATCGGGTAAAAGTTACCAAATATGAACACCCATTCACTCACGAGTTCACTCGTACCAAAATTATCCAAATCCAATGTCTAAATCCCAATCAAAACTCAGAAATTCGATTGGGGAACTTTTCCCCCATTTTCCCAACTTTTCAATCGAAATCCAAAATTAAATGGAGCAAACAACTTTAGATTAATGAAATACAACTAAAAACGAGTTAGGAATCATTACCCCACAACTCTCTCTGAAAATCCCTCAAAGAATCGCCAATTTTCTAGTTCCCAAGTCCAAAAATGGAGAATGAATTCAAACCCTCAAAATCTCTTTTTTCTGCCCAACGAACTCGCTTCTGCGAGCCTTCAAATGCATCTGCGGTCCCGCACCTACAGGAAATCCATCGCTAGTGGGAAAATCACTTAAGTCCTCAAAGGGACGCATCTACAATAAGGTGGTTGCACCTGCGTGTGCACACTTGCAGAAAGTCCCCCCCCTTTTGCGGTCCTTAACCGCTTCTGCGAATACCCTAGCGCATCTGCAGGCATTGGAGATGCGGAAATCTCCTCGCACCTATGATCCCAGCCTGGTCTGTCCAAATCCGCTTCTACGCTTGTTTTCCGCATTTGCGAGCCCGCACCTACGGTCTTCCCACCGCAGGTGCGAAAACACCAGATGCCTGAAACTTCAGCAATGGCCTAAGTCCAAATTTCAACCCGTTGAGTATCCGAAACACACCCGAGGCCCCCAGGACCTCAACCAATCCTAAAACACCATAAGAACTTAATCGAGCCCTCAAATCACATCAAACAACGCTAAAAACACAAATCACCCTCCAATCCAAACTTAATGAACTTGAAACTTCCAAATTCGACAACCGATGCTGAAACCAACCAAACTACGTCCGTTTAAACCCAAAATTTGCACACAAGTAATATTCAACCCTACAGATCTGTTCCAACTTCCAAAATTGGATTCTGACCCCAAAATCAAAAATTCCACTTCCAGCCCAAACTCCAAAAATTCGACTTTCGCCGTTTCAAGCCGAAATGAGCTACGGACCTCCAAAATACAAACCGAACATGCCCCTAACCCCAAAATCACCTAATGGAACTAACAGAATTGACAGAACTCCATTCCGTAGTCGTCTTCACATAGTTCCGACAACGGTCCAAATTCTAAGGCTTAAACTCCCATTTAGGGACTAAGTGTCCCAAAACACTCCAAAATCCAAAACGAAAGCTCCCGGCAAGTCACAGTAGCAGAAATAGATATGGGGGAAGCAGTTAACAGGGGATTGGGGCTCTAACTCTCAAAACGACTGGCTAGATTGTTATAATTATTGAAAAAGTCAACAAAAGTCAACAAAAGTCAACTTCCGCACCCGCTTGGTCCAAACCCGAAATTCGGACAAAATCCGATTATCCATTCACCTCTGAGCCCGGTTATGTAATTTGTTTGGAAATCTGACCTTAATTTGAGGTCTAAATTTCAATTTTACAAAAATCCCTAATTCTACCCAAACCCCCAATTTCCACCATGAAAACACTAGATTTTTGGTTGAAACTTATGAAATATAATGGAAGATTGAAATAAAATAGGTTAGAATCACTTACCAATGAATTGGGGAAGAAAGGGTCTGGGAAAAATCACCTCTAGGGCTCTAGATTTGAAAATTTGAAGAATGAGAGAAAAATCCTATCAAGATTAGATTTTACCCAGTTGTAAATGTCGCAATTGCGAACCCCGCAAATGCGAACCCCGCAAATGCGAGAGACGCTTCACAATTGTGAAGTCTCAACAATCCTGCTGCCTTTGCAAATGTGAACTTGAGGTGATCGCAATTGCGACACCAGTTTTTGCAAATGCGAAAAATCCACCCCAACCCACTTTTCGCAAATGTGGTGGTTTCTTCTACCTCAAAATTGCGTAGTCTGCAGACCTGATGCACTTGCAGTTCATTTAAGCTCAAAAACACTCCGTAGCCTATCCGAAACTCACCCAAGCCCTCAGGTCTCCAAACCAAACATACATGCAAGTCCAGAAACATCATACGAACTTGTTCACACGATCAAATCACCAAAATAACACCTAAAACTACGAATTGGACTCCAAATCAAATGAAATTCTCAAGAAAAGCTCATGAACTTCTATTTTAACCACTGGGCATCTGAATCACATCAAACCAACTCTGTTTCTCACCAAATTTGACAGACAAGTCATAAATATAGTAATGGACCTATACCGGACTCTGAAACTAAAATACAGACCCGATATCGACAAAACCAAATATTAGTAAATTCTTAAAATTATTATCCTTTCAAACTTTCAATTTCCAATAAAAATTAATAACACGAGCTAGGGACCTCTGAATTCGATTCCGGGAATACGCCAGGTCCACCAACATGCAAATTTAGGTACTGCAGAAGTTACCTTGAATGTTGATACTTTTTTCATAACTATCTTTCTAAATTTTAACATGACCCTTTATGAACCATACTTAACCGAAGCACTAAAAACCCAAGTCCAAATCCTAGGAGCCCCACAAGCCAAAGATTCTATCCAAGCCACTCTTCATCACCAAATAGCATGGCAGGTCCAAAATGATTCCAAGGATCTCTGCCTTGCCGGAGAAGAAAATGCTTTACTCTTGGACATTGATGCTACCCAAGGAAATACCATGTGCACCCAAATACCCAGACAAATTTCCAGAGATGAACTAGTTAAAATTCTTCCTAATTCCTGGATCACAAATTGTGAAAAGTTAAGGGAACCAGAAGAATCTCTGCAATCTGGTGAGCCAACTTTTACCAAAAGAAATGACAAAACCCATGAGTTTTGACCATTCCCATCTCAAAAAACCCCAATAAAAC
Organism: Nicotiana sylvestris; assembly: GCF_000393655.2. Classification (NCBI taxonomy): domain Eukaryota; kingdom Viridiplantae; phylum Streptophyta; class Magnoliopsida; order Solanales; family Solanaceae; genus Nicotiana; species Nicotiana sylvestris. Next base: position 99,613,299 of record NC_091058.1, read on the forward strand.
CATTTTTTCTTGCCAAATGATTCAACCAAAAGATACAGACCCTGATCCTGAAAGTGAACCCTTTTGGAATATACAAACTATTATAGAAGAACATGACTGGTGTCAACATTTTGACAAAGAAGGAAAAAGAGTTTGGTGGTTCAAATGCCCCTTTAGGGGACACTGCCATTAGGATCTTGGTTGCGACTGCTAAGACTGTTTGGAAAACCCAATTGGAGAATATGATGAACACTACCTGCGTCATTGGGAAAGATTTGGCCTCAATGATACCAAACCAAAATCCAAGAAAAAAAGGGAAAACCACTGACAAGCAATTTCGAGCCAAATATGAAAACAAAGATCCTTCAATTGGCTCATTAAGTCGTCCAGGTAAATATGAATTTCTTGTCAGTTACAAACCCCAAGAATGGCCAAAATTACCAGAAAAATTCACTCCAAGCTGGGAAGATAGTGAAACCACAGCCAAACCTAAATTACCATCATCCCATACCCTAGAATCCAAAAAGCCACTTGAACGTAAAACTTAACCAACTCAAAAAACCACAAATTCCACACAACCACAGATATTCATGCTAAGTCCTTCAAGCTCCAGTCATACTCAAGATTTTCCTTCACTTCAACCTTTTGAAAAAGAGGGTACAAGCCATGCTCCAAAAATCCCCAAGAAAAATATAGTTCTACCTACTGGAGAAAAACCCCTGACAAGTGATATCGAGGCAACAATGAACTGACAATCAGAAAATTCCATTTGCCAAAATAAAGTATTGAACAACATTGGCAACACCGTAAAGAACGTGGCCCATACACAAAACAAAATGATGAGAAAAGTGAAAACAATTTAGAAAAAGGTGGAGCAGACATCGTCTCACCATGCTGGACTAATCAAAGCCTTGGAACTAAGGTTGACATATATACAATATGAGATGTGTCCACCAGGATCTTCACTTTTCTAATTCCTCCAACAATAATAAAAGTAGACGATTTCCTTCATAGAACAAATTTAACTTTTGAGAAATGACCATTTTGAGTCACAAAAGACCCCAGTTTTCCCCTCAAAATCTACCTTCTTCCCTATGCCGCCATAAGCATATTACCCGCCTTAATTGGACTACACCTTTTCTACTTTTCCAACTACCTCACAAAATCCTATTTTTTTCACCCAACCCTCAAAAGAAGAACATGATTTCGATATTGCAAAAATGGTTAGGGAAAGAAAAGATGGTCTTACGGCCCAAAAACAAACCAAGAAAAGGCAAGATCATGGTAAAAGTTTAAAAGGGTCCAACCCCGAAAATCTGATGATTTTTTATCAAAAGGCTCCAGACCTCTATGTCTCCCAACCAAGAAACATGTCATAAGGCGATACCACATGGTCGGAATCTCTAAATTCATCAGACGATGAAACAATGGAAGATAGCTCTTAATCAAGTAATGAATCCACAACAAACTCTTACAAAGATGACGATCCCCCAATATTTATATACCAGCCAAGAGACCCAAAAATATCTGAAGTAGATGAGGAACAAGAAGGCATTACAGATGAACCAATCCCAAAAGGAAGATATGAGCCCATGGCATCAAAACCAGTTGGAACTGGTTTCTACACTTTCACCTTAGATGACGTCAAGGTTTCAAAATGGCCTCAAAGGATCCAAGACTTCTATATTTGGATGGTGACCAAAAATTTGGTGGAACGAGAAAAGTATATCATCCTATCAGAACTCACTTCACGGTTCTTAGGAATCCTCAGAGATTGGTGGAACTCACTTGGGATTCATGAAAAAAATACTTTTCTTACTTCCCAGGACTTTACCTTCAACAACAAAATCCTACATGAAGTTTTTTGTGGAGATACTGGACAAAGATATACTTCGAGATTAGTGGAGACATCAATCTGAAGCAAGCCTTTGCCTCTATCCTTCCAAAGTTATTGGCAAGCTGAACCATGACCATCATTGAAAAAAAGTTTCAGGCCATAACAATCCCACAAGTTCGCTGTATCAGGCAAGCTATTTTCGTCGCATTGGTTGACATTTGTACGAAGCTCTCTACCCTAAAACAAATTATCCAACACAATCCAGCGCTTAAAAAGCATGACGCAATCTGATGTAATCACCGGATCAGGATGTTCCTGCCACACATCTAGGCGATGGAGAGGATTCAGGAGGTTCATATGGCCAAGAATTCCATATAGGAAATAAAGATCCGGGAGGCGCAAAAAATATTTCAGACAAAGGAGGCCAGGAAATTTTCACAAAAAGAACATATGCTTTATTTGCCACAAGATTGGACATTTCGCAAGAAATTGTCCTCAATCGAGGAAATCTGTCAAACTCTTGCAAGAAATTGAAGATTACACTGGCATACATCTCAAAAAAGAAGAAGACCTCGAGTCTATATTCTCTATGGACGATGAACCCATTGAAGACACCTTATTCACTCTTGATATATACGAAGATCATGGTGATGACCACTATCAAATTTCTGAACCAGCAGCTAAAGCTATAACGACCCAAATTATCCCTCTGTGAACCGTCGTGACGGCACATAGTCTTTACGACTAGGTAAGCCTAACATTTGCGGAAAGATGAAATGAAAACATAAAAGCTAACAACTAACAGGGAATTTTAAATAAGAAATTAAGATGTCGCTCAGCATATACAATAATCACTCTCGAAATGTACATAAACTCTCCCAAAACTCGAACATCGTAAGTCACAAACTACAGAAAGAAAACAGTATTTCTATACTCCAGAGTCCTACAAAAGGAAATACAAGAAGTGTTTGACATGGGGAGGAGTAGAAAGGGACTCCGAGGTCTGCGGACGCAGCAGATATACATTGAAGTCTCTAAATCTGTCTCGCCATACTAATAATGTGGCTAATAAGTGGTACCTAGATCTTCACACGAAAAACATGTGCAGGGAAGGGCATGAATACACTACAACGGTACCCAGTAAGTGCCAAGCCTAACCTCGGCCGAGCAGTGACGAGATCAGGTCACGGCCCTAGTGGTATATATATAATAAAATAAGACAGAATGAAATATCCCAGTAAAAATAAATACTAAAATTTAACAAGAATATAATCATAGAAAGGCAACAGCTAAGATCATAGAGATAACAACAGGGGATCTCTTGAGATACCGTCTCGTAGTCCCAAATGTAAATGTGCAGGGAGATCTCCTGGAATACCGTTTCGTAGTCCCAAAGTAAATATGCAATGCAGGGGGATCTCCCAGAATATTGTTCCGTAGTCCCAAAGTAAATATTCAGTACAGAGGGATCTCTCGGAATACTGTTCCATAGTCCCAAAGTAAATATGCAACTCAAATAATAGAAACACAACTACAACACGGAATCCTACAGTTTAGACTAAGTGCAGGTCAAGGAAGAAGCAGGAAATTCACTAAGCATGCTGCACAGAGTTCAAATAAACAATTAAGACACATAGACATACTGTTCTAAACTAAACAGGATAATTACATATGCTAGTATAGCTCAGTTAAAAGGAAAACATGTATTTTACTTAATGAAAATAGGGTTTGCAACAATAGCCCGTCTATGCACTCGTTACCTCACATACACGGCGCACATATATCAAAAATAGTACCAGATCCTAAGGGGAGTTTGTATACGGCGAAATCATAGGGTCCAATTTCTCGTCATTAAGACATTTCAGAAAATCACCTCGAGACCTCGAGGTTGCAAGACTGTGGTCGAATTCCCTCCCTCGAGGTTCGTTGATGCCCGACCTAACGACAATGTTAGCCGCGGTCACGATGGGAATAGGGAGTTCCCTAGGCATGCAGCTAGTACTGGCAGAGCCTGGTGCCATCTAGTTATCCCATCCCCCTATATTTGTAATTAATACTTTTGTACTATGTTGGGATTCTCCTCCTATATATTTGTAAGGACTCTGTTGCTCCAGCTGCTCCATAAAAAATATACAAGAACTTTCTCTTTTCCCTCTAACATACTCTCTTGATATTGTTGCTTTCATTTATTGTCTTCATACTTGTTCTTCATTTATTGCTTATCATTGGCCATAAAGAGCCTCCCTCAATTATCCCATAACTGCTATCCCTACCCCGATTGCTCTCAATAGCTCGTAGCTAAGCCCTGAGATCGACCTCGAGGCCCGGAATTGACAGCCTCAAGCCCCAAGTAGCTAGCCTATCGGTTTGATTATAGCTCTCTCCTTAACTCCATTTCGTATTTAAATCTCATATACTTAACATCAACTGCTTAACAAACTAGCATAAAAATAGATCACGTATTTTTAGAGTCCCATCAACAAATTTAATTATTATTACCATTTTCACGGTAAACAGTTTGGCGCCCACCATGGGGCTAAAAATAATAGTGATTATTTTCTTGCTGGTTTCGTCACTCAACGCAAGTTATCTTTCACACTTTTTCTTGTCCAAGATCTTTGATTTCAGGTCAATATGTCTAACTCGGTGAATGGAGGCGAAAACAACAATCTCGTGGAACACGGGAAGAATGGTAAGGATGTCTGGGTGTTGGCGTGCTACCACAAAACCCTGGGAATGTGCCTGAACCAATCCCCATGGATGCGGTCTCGCGCGACGCCCAACGCATCAATATAAGCTTGCATACTGACAGGAGCGTGCGTTAGGGAGATCCACCAGAAGCTCAGAAAACCTCGACCAGGGAAGAACGTGAGGTTAGCCTTCACGTTATTTTTGAAATGTTGCAGGCACAACAGCTAGCTATTGCTCAGGTGCAAAGTCACTAGAAAACTCTCAGCACGGTAGCACCGGGGAGAGCTCCCCCAGCTGAACAGGTACCTAAGAGATCAAGCAATAACGAGTCGATGACCAATCCCGCCATCGTAAAAATGCTTGAGGACCTCACTAGGAGGATCGATTCGGGCGAGAGGATGATATAAGCCAACGACAAAAGGGTTGAAACCTATAACTCCAAGGTCGACCAAATTCCGAGCGCACCCCCGGTCCTGAAAGGTTTGAATTTGAAGAAGTTCATACAAAGGTTGTTCCTCGAGGAAGCAGCCCCGAAACCCATCCCAAAGAAGTTTAGAATGCTATAACTCCCGAAGTACAACGGGACCTCAGACCCCAACGAACACGTTACTGCCTACACCTGTGCGGTAAAAGGCAACGACATAAAGGACGACGAAATCGAGTCTGTCTAGTTAAAGAAGTTCGGGAAAACACTCTCGAAGGGGTCCATGATGTGGTATCACAACCTAGCTCCCAACTCCATAGACTCATTTGCCATGCTAGCAGATTCCTTCATAAAGGCACATGTCGGTACTATCAAAGTCGCACCGAGAAATCTGACGTGTTCAAGATCAAGAAAAGGGAAAATGAAATGCTGCATGAGTTCGTGTCTCGCTTCCAAATAGAACGAATGGAACTACCGTCGGTCTCTGATGACTGGGCGGCGCAAGCCTTCACTCAAGGCTTGAATGAATGAAGCTCGGTGGCTTCGAGACAGCTGAAAGAGAATCTGATCAAATATCCCGTCGTGACCTAGTCGGACGTCCATAACCGATAACAGTCAAACATCAGGGTCGAGAATGACCAGCCGAGAGCCCCATCGGGCTCAGTATATCCAAGAAGGCTCTTGGCAAAAGAGCCAAATCCAAACAAAGAAAGATACCAACCATACACCAAAGACAGAAGGAACGCTCCGAGGCGCAACCCACCTCACAACAATCGAAGGATAGACCGAGGACAAAATCCTCGGAGACTCATCAGCAGAGCCGGATTTGATAGGAACGTGGGGCCAACAGAGGTGCCTCGCTTATTAGAATACAACTTCAATGTTGATGTATCGGACATCGTGTTCGCCATCAGCAAGATCAGAGGTGCCAGATGGCCCAGACCTGTACAATCGGATCCTTCGCAAAGAAACTACAATTTAGTATGTGAATTTCACAACACACACAGGCATAGGACCGAAAATTGCCGGCAACTCCGGGAGTAAGTGGTCCTCTATTGGCCAAACGGTCGAACGAACAGTGCCTATATAGTCGGTCCACCGATAACGAAACTATGTATACTTGTGTCAAGCAATCAAAGGATATCTTTTGTCAAAGCATCTCATACTCCAAAGGAAACTCAGCATTTTCGCTAAAACGATTCCTCCATCAAAGACGTCCCGAATACTCAGAGACTAGCGTCGACAATTCGATACCTGCATAACCTTAGGGTCAGAACTCCAAACTCATAAGCCCTCAATGAGGCAGCATGAAAAGCACGAAACATCTCCAAGACCAAAAGTGCCCCGAACACTTGGGGACTGGCACCGATATCTCCAAAAGCGCACGACCTTAAGGTCGGGATCTCCAAAATCCTAAGCCCTCGACGAGGCAATACAAAGTTTGCTAATAATGGCTCCCGAGTCAAGAAACCCTCGATGACTCAGGGACTGCCGTCAAGCGCCATCTCCATCGACTTATCAAGATCCGAGGCTGTACGACCCCGAGCGGGAAAACTCGGTCTAGTAAGACCTATACAAGGCAGCAACTATATCTGTAAGACCTCAAGCAAGGCATGAACCACACTTGTACCAAGCGACAAAACTGTAAGACCTCAACGACATGAAAAAACTGTAAGACCTCAATGGCATGAAAAACCTGTAAAACCTCAACGGCATGAAAAACCTATAAGACCTCAATGACATGAAAAACTTGTAAGACCTTACTAAAGGCATAAACCCGATCTCAAAGTTTCGGCTATATATCGAACTTGCAAGACCCCTAAAAAGGCATACCCTCGATATAGATGCCGAAACTATTTCACTCGGGACTCAAAGGCTCCGGCCAAACACAAATGATTTCGGTCATATGGCTGTACCAACCGAACTAATGTGACTCGGGGACGCCCGACCGTCGCTACAAGGCGTAAGAGCCATTGTCGCCAACCCACACAGGCCTTCAATTACTCTGAATCTACTTTGAAAAGAATCGATTAAACAGGCTACCCTCGTCATAGGCAAAAGAGCTTCGACCATGTTGGCTCCAAATCACAGGCTTCGAGTTACTCAACCTCCGAGCCAAACCTCCCGAGGTGCTCAAACATCGCCGCAAGTTACTTGAAATTGAGGTTCTTCCCGAACCGACGAGTCAGGCAAAAATTACTTCAAAAGTCCTTAACGAGAGGAAAATAAAGCCTACATAAAAGGTCTCATCGACCAAGCGTGTAAGAGCCATTGTCGCCAGCCTAATGAGCCTCATAGCCGCACACACGAAAGGCCACTTCGTCCCAAGGCATAAGAGCCATTGTCGCCAGCCCACACAATTTGGAAAACTTGAGGGTCGATTGAGCTCGAGTCGAAACCCGACTCGGAGACTGAACCCAAAATAGTTAACTATATATGCCTAAGGGCAAAGCGTACCAACTTACATTAAAAGGCCACTTCGGTCCGAGGCGTAAGAGCCATTGTCGCTAGCCCACGCAAACGAAAAAGCCTGAGGGTCAAATGAGCTTGAGTCGAAACCCGACTCGGAGACTAAGCCCGAAACGGTTGAACAAAATCATAAGAGCTCAAACGCGAGCTTATACTAAAGGTCGCACCGACCTAGAGCGTAAGAGCACCCTGTGCCAGTCTAATAAGCCCCAGGGTCGTATCATCGAATATAAAGACTCCTGCTAACTAAAGAGATCGGATTGATATGGCTAAAATCTTGGCAAATAGAAACCCAGACGATACAAAATTGCGAGGTTCCCCTCTTATACATACAGGTAATAGGATACAAGCTCCGTTTACAACATACTATGAAAGCTATACACACAAGAACAAGAAGAAAGCAAACGCCTCCCTTGGAGACTATGGCCCAATGGCCCCATCCTTGCCATTTTCGGCATTGAACAAAAGGAACTTGGCATCATACTCCTCCGCCTTGGCTTGCTCGATCTCTTCCGAAAGATTGAAACCCCTAGCGTGAACTTCCTCGATAGCTTCCCTCCGAGATTTGCACTTTGTGTACACTTTACTACTGCTTGCTCGACCAATAGTTCTCCTTAGCTCAGCTCTAGCCGTGGTAGCACTCTTCAAATGGGCCGCTGCCTTCTGATCCGCCCTAGTGCTGCTCATCACAGCCTCGGCCCAGGTATTCACCACATCGGCTTTCGCCTTCGAAAGCTCAAACTCGAGCCTTGCGATCATGTTTGCCCGTGTAGAATCACTTGCACGAGCGGTCCGGCTTTGCATTTCTAGGGTGGAAACTTTAGCAAAAGCACTCTCCTTGGCCGCAACTTGGGCATCTACATGGGTTTGCAGCTCATCGAACTCACGTTTGACCCTGCCAACTTCGCCCCAGAATTACTCCAGCTCCTCCATTTTGCTCTCCAACTGAAATATCAAAATGTTAACCTCCGAAAGCGAGAGAAGGAGCATATGTCAACATGAAATACATGGTACCTGTCTCTCGAGGCAGCTCTCGCGACTCCGGCTTTGATCCGCCTCACACCGCAAGGATACTAGCTCGCCTTCTTTTTTCACAAAAAAAGCTTAAGGGATTTCTTACTATCTGAAGTTCTCTGCAATCGAGCCTCATAATGAAGTAGCTCAGATTTGAGCCTATCAAAGGCCTATGAAAGAAAATTCAATGAGAAAGGAAGGGTGTGAAACCAGAATATTCCTATGCCGGTTACCAAACTTACCATAATGCCAAGCCGCTGGGACCAAAGGCTAAGCCAATGTCTGATGGCTTAGTATCCTCCGAAGTGCCTTTGTCAAAAAAAGAAGGCACCACGTTCCCCTCGCTCTTAGAAGCACCATCAGTAGAAACAGGGAATGTTCTCTCGAGAACGGAAGCCTCTGAAACCAAATGATTGGTCGGATCGCCTCTCTTGATTCGGTGAGAAGGACTCGCCCCGCTGCAAGCCTCCTCACACCCCGGAGATTCTTTTTGTTTATCATCGACCCTCGACCTCGAGGTTGTCAGTCTCTCCTCCTCTCCTAGAGATCACGGTCTCAATTCAGAAGAATCTCCGGCACCTACGGTAACTAAGTTAGTACGTTGAAAAGAAAAACACCATTTTGGGGAAACAAGCCACCAGGCGCTTACCATGATGCTTTGCCTCCCACCTCCCTTTGGACAGGTCTCGCCACCTGCGCCTATCTCAAGTCAAGCAGACTGCTAGCTAACGAGATCACCCGGCCAAATAAGGGACCTCGTTCGGCAACCAGGGAGTCGCTACAGAAACGAAATAGAAAAATGTCATTATGGAGCCCGCCTCCAGTCAAAACAATGAAAAAAACAAGTGCGGCACTTACGCGTGAAGTTCCATTTCTCAGGAAAGGGCAGAAACTCTCCAGGAATGATATCGATCGTTCGAGCTCGAATGAACCGGTTCATCCATCCACGATCCTCATCCTCTACGATGTTAACGACAGGAGCCCGGGTGGATCGATGTTGCAGAATAATCAAACCTCAATAGCGCAGTGGCCGATATAATCTCACGAGATGACTGAGGGTAAACTCAATCCCGACCTTATTGGCAAAATATCTTATCGTCTGCACTATCTTCCAAAAGAATGGGTGAGCTTGCACCAAGGTAACCCGATATCTCCTACAGAACTCAAGTACGACCTGGTCGGGGGGACCCGATGCAAAAGTATAAGTGTACACGCTCAAAAATCCCTTGACATAGGTCATAATGCTCTCCTAGAAAGAAGGCACTTGCAATACCACGCCTTCCCCCCATCCACAATCTTTTCTGATCATCTCGAGATTTTCCTCTCTCACTGATAAGATAAACCTCGACGCATGCTCCCGATGTCCTGGAACAGCAGGGGGTCTCCCCAACATTATGTCTTTTCTCGAGGAAAGGCACCTCGAGGCCCGCTCACCGGGCACCGGCGGTGTACTACCAACCGAATGCGGAACGTAAGCAGAACTTCCTTCTCCTTGGTGGGTAGATGTCAATGTATCAGTCACGTCTATGATGAAATGAGGAGGCGGAATATGAATTTGAGCAAAGATTTTGAGTAGGAACAACGGGAGAACCAGAACAGAGCGCTAGGTCCTATGGTTACTCAAAGCAGCGGAATCTCCAATTGAGAGGCAAATGAATGAATATATTGGGGCAAGGCAGCGGTTGCTCGCCTACCCAGAGGGCCAATTAATTCTAGCCGCATTGACATCACCTTTTTTCTAGGGAAATGTACTAACAGGACCACCCCGGGGTCCCTTCAACAGATTGCTCGAATGCTACCATCCCACGATATTCGAGAAGCAATGAGGCTTCGAGGGCTCTTCGCTATTACTAGCACCGGCCCTAAAGAAGTTGCTGATCAAACTTCGGAACAGGACCCGATTTAGGGGTCCCGGTCGCTCCGAATACGGTTTTCAAAAAGCTAACGCCAAGAGTCGAAGGTCAATTCCGCTCGAGCAGCAAGGTAAAAAAGAATAAAAAGACAGAGAGAAGAAAAACCTTTTCTTTTCATTACCAAAAATATATTTACAAGGGACGTCTTTACAAGACTCACTCCCCCGGAAACACATGCACAAAAAGAAAAAGGAAAAAAAGCAAAAGTGCCACGAGGCCTACTCTTCATCGCCACTATCCTCCGAACCATCTCCGAGATCCTCGTCTGGGGCGATCAAAAGTGCCAACTTTCTCCCCAGCCACCGGGCCTCCTCAATTTCAATTGATAGATTGATGCCTCCAGCCTTGATCTCCTCCAATGTTTTTCTCCTAGCCTCTGCCCTGGAATGTTCGATGGCCCGTGATCACGCCCAACTATGCTTTATAAAAAGGACTAAGCAGACGTTGCAAATATAATCTGAGTATTTAGCCTAGAGTTGAACCCACAAGGAATTAACCTATCAATTACTCTTGTTAGACTTACTAAATTTTACGGAATCACTTCCCAAACGTTTTGAATAACAATTGAGGATATTTCTACTAACTAGAACTGACTGCAATTAAGTAACTAAAGACTAACTATGATTAAGTTGTAAACAATTAAGAGAAGGATCTAAGGTTATGATTTCCCTTATTGATGGAATCCCTTCCTGTTATATTTCATACAGATTTGACTAATCATCTCTATCCATCATGAGCACTCTTACTACCGTAAATCTCTCCCGAGTAATTATGAAAATTTACTAGACGCACTCTCCCGAGTTATGCTAGTTGGCCTTGATTTCATCTCACTTTAGATCATACCCAAGGCTTCGTTTTCCCTAATCCCGCCTTTAAACTCTCGGTTATTGATCCCTCATATACTTTGGGAGTGGTGATGTTCAATAATTACCTAAATATGCACTCTCTCCCGAGTAATACATACTAAATAGGCACAACTAATTGAGGATCCTATCAATTAACTACAACAAAAATGTAGTTGAACAAATAGAGATTAAACTGGGCAAACTATATTAATATAACAAGAAGTTCATCCTCAACAGGTTCTATCAAAATCCTAGACTACGGAATTAGCTACTCATAGCAAAGCAAGATAAAACTACAAAAGTATTCATAATGTGCAATTGAAATAACAAAGAGAACATTGAAAAACTCTAATGGTTGATTGCTCTTCTCACACTTGTTCTTGCCTCCAAATCAGTCTAAAAACAAGCTTTTCCTTAGATTGGGCGAGTTTGTTGAGTTTATAAAGGGTTGGGATAAGTTTCCCCCGATTTGCACTTTAGACCCAAAATTTCTGGGTAGTTACACAATCGACCGCGGCCGCGGCACGACCGCGATGAAACGCAACTATTCTGCCTCACTTTCTTGGCCTACCGCGGTCCAGCCGCGGTCGCGGTGGCATCTTGCCCAGTCCTCCTTTGCCTCTTTCTTGCTTATTTTCGCTTGGATTCACATGGATAGACTACTTCAGTGCAACTTTCTTGCCTCAAGAGAGGACTCCTTCCTAGCCACGCAATGCCCCTAAACAACTCTCCTACTCTCAGTCAGAGGTCCAGACTTACCTTCCTTTCATAAATCATGTGCCTACTCACTACAAAAGAGACTTATATCGATTAAAAACCACACATTGAGAATTCGAATCCAATATTTCACTCACCCTCAGAACAAATTCTTATGCCACAAACAACACACCATAGGCTAGCTCGTAGTGTAATACTCGACTAATCGAGCTCATTCGGTCTAGAATCAAATAGGACTTAATTTGGTTGTAATCTTGGTTGCGGGACGGGTATGATACATCTGGGTATAGTGACTATACCTCCCTAAGCACTCCACTACATTGTGTACGTTTAAGCTCTTCACTTTATCACACCTTCCTTCCCCTATTACATTATTGTGTTAACCTCTTATTTTTTTTCTTAAGCACACCTTTCTTTTAATAGCTGCCACCACTTTGAGGCTTCTCTTTTCTTTTTTTTTCCTCTGGTGGCCTCTAATATTGTTTATCCACCAGTGCACTTTTTTTTTCTTTTTGTCCCCTTAATTCCACTTAACAGCCCAACCAACCACCCCACACTTATATTTTTCCATATCCGTTACACTTTGAGTGCTTCTAAGAGGTGATAGGGTTCTACAAGATAGGCTATTTAAAGTCGGGTTAGGCTTGTAATGTGGTTGCCAAGAAAAATAGGCTTACAGGCTCAACGGGGTTGACTAGGGTATACACAGTTAGGTGGGAACAAGCATACATAGAAGGGTTAAGTAAGGAAATGCCTATATCACTTTCCAAACCAAACAGGGCTACCATTTCGCTTTGCACACACACAGGGCAAGTTCTAGGCATTGAATGTTAACACAAAATACAGAAAACCTCACTCACACACGGCACATGACTCAATTCAGTTAGGATCATCAGACACTTTGTTCTAAGTACTTGAGCCATTCAGGAACACACAATTTAAGGCCTTCTTTGAGTCAACTAAAGAGCCTAAGTGTCACACTAAAGCAGTCTTTATTCAAGGTACCATAGAGTTAAGGGTCCCTATTTCTATTTTTGCTTTTCGCCCAAGACTTCCTAAACCAAAAAAGAAAAACTAACTACACCCGGTTCAAATAGAAACCCTTGAAAAAGAACCGTGGTTTAAAAAAACCAAGGGGGAGTTGATACACTACCTAATCAAACGAAAATCTTTTTTTTTCTTTTTTTGTTCGACTTATATCCCTCAAGAGACCTGTCGAGAGGTGTTCGTCTTCGGGACAAGTCGAAGTTAACTAACATAAACCAACAATACCAAACAAACAAAAAAATACCATACAAAGTTATACAATTTTACAACAACAACCATCCCCCACCCCACACTTAAAGCTTTGGCATGTTCACATGTCAACGAATATAAAGCAGAGTAAGGTAAGGGGACTTCCTTAATGCTCAATCCTGATCAGATACGGTGCTAGGATAGAGGTGACATGCTCGTCCTAGTGCCCGAAGCCAGCCCATGATCTTTTCTCTGACTTGGCATGTTGAGTAGTCAAATTGTCAACTCTAGTGCCCAGGTCAGTGACCGAAGTGCGGAGGCCAGCCATATCTTGCTCCAGGGCTGTCATGCGGGTACTTTGGCGGGCTTGTGATGGGCCTGCTTCATCATCTCACGACGGTGGTGGGGTAGCAGCATCCTCATCAGACTCATCATCATCATTAACCATCACTACCGACTCTCTCCCAACTGTGATTTTGCTACCCCGGAATGGGGCTTTCAATGGAAATTTCCCATCTACCCTGGGAGTTTTAGGAACTCGTGCAGCACAGCACAGCTTGGTAACCAGAGAGGGGAAGTAAAACCCTTTGAGTACTTCTGGGGAGCGAATGAACATCTTATCATGAAGGAGCTTGGCGACATCAAAATCTTGGTGGGTCATAAAACATTAGATAGCTACTGCTCGTGGCCCATTGACATCAGTAGTGTTGCTGGAGGGTAGCAAATGGCTGTTGATAATTTTGAGCCAGCACTTAGCCTCCCAATTGAGAGACTGTGAGTTTAATATGATCTGGTGCTTTATCCATATATGCTCTCTGTTAGGCACACATATTGCTTCAAGAATCGACGCCCACCAGATAGTTGTGCGATGCTAAGCAATGTAAGTATCTCTATCCCCAGTGAATATTGGCAGCCGGTACACTCGGAAGATGGCCTCAAGGGATGCATTTACCCGGGTGTTTCATACTGTGACCACCCCATTTTTATGCTCCGGGCAGTTAGCGTAGAACTCCCTAACCATCAATACATTCGCCTCCTCCGGTTCATCAAAGAAGATGTCCAGCTGACACCTCTTCAACTCTACAAAGATATTTGGGCATTCCACTTGCAAGGCTTGCCTGTCAATATGTACTTTAGGTAACAATTTCTTGGATGCCTTGGCATTATACCTGTCCTCGGCTGGTTTGGAAACAAACCTAGCGTAGTCAAACTGTTCCGTACTAGCTTGACCCCGAGCTCTAGAAGAACGGCCCGGTCCACTAGCGGAGGACCATGTGGTACGTCTCTTCCTGGATTGATGCTGCCAAAAACAGAGCCTCCTATTAGTGAGGGTTTGAGTTGTGTGAACCCTGGGTAGTCACTCAGACTTCACCACTACCGTGGTCACATTAGCCATTACAACTTCATTGGGGCAATTTCACAAACACCTTGTGAGTAAGGTTCTATCCTAACACACCTAGCCCCATGGAAATATCAATTCATCCCCCAAATCAACTATTCTTACTTCACCATTCCACCCCACCACAATTAGTTTTACACACCAAGTCACACACTTCTCTACAACATTGTGCACACACTTCTCTACAACATTGTGCACATAACCCACTACAAAGCAGAAAAGAAAATCAAAAGAAAAAATCTACTATAAATACTATACAATTAAGGCATTGAACTTGCAAAATACTAAAAAAAATAATACAAGAGAAGAGAGAAAGAAGCTTGCCATACCTAGTTCGAGTAGAGGGTGAGAGGAATGGAGGTTGTGGAAGAGAGAGGGTAAAGTGGGTGATGTGTGTGTGTGGAATTATGAGAGAGATGAAGAAGAAGAAGAAGAAGAAGAAGAAGAAGAAGAAGAAGAACAAGAAGAAGAAAGGGGAAGGGGCGTTGATTTAGGTTTTAGAGAGAGAGGAGATGGGGAAAATTAAGGGGGCGGGTGTTTTAGGTTTATTAAGGGGGGGGGAATTTAGAAAAGAAAAGAAAATAAAAAAATTAAATATAACTTACCTGGGCGACCGAAAAAGCGCAAATCACCATGGTCGACCGCGGTCCCACCGCGGCTACAGTGATTGAATGAACAAGAGACAAAATATTTGCGTTTTGCCGCAGTCCCACCACGCTCGCGGTGGATGACGCAATCCTGAGACAGAATACTCTTCATTTACCGTGGTCGCAGTCACGAGGAATTTTTTTTATTTTTTTATAAGGAAGTTACAAAAGAAAAGAAAAACAACAATATTCATGGGTTGCCTCCCACGCAGCGCCTGGTTTAACGTCGCGGCACGACGTAGATAAGCGCATTTAAGGTTCGCTCGACCTCTGAGGTTCAGTCAGGTGGATCTCTGTCACTTCCTTTGGTTCATTCATGCCCGCATATAGTTTCAATCTCTACCCACTGACTCTAAATGTATGAGAGTCTTTCTCTGATGCAATCTCTACAGCCCTTGAAGGGAATACTTCGACCACTCGAAATGGTCCAGACCATCGTGACTTAAGCTTACCCGGAAATAGCCTTAATCTTGAGTTATAGAGCAGTACCATGTCCCTGGGGTTCAAATTTCGCTCCACAATATTCTTGTCGTGCAACCTCTTCATTTTTTCCTTGTACAACCTTGTGCTCTCAAAAGCAAGATATCTGAACTCGTCAAGCTCATGCAATTCTGTGATTCTCGTTGTGCCCGCAGCCTCGATGTCTAGATTCAGCTGTTTCAGTGCCCACCAAGCTCTATGTTCAAGTTCCACTAGCAAGTGGCAGGCCTTTCCAAACACCAACTTATATGGTGACACCAATCGGTGTTTTAAAAGCAGTTCTATAGGCCCAGAGTGCATCATTTAGCTTTTTCGCCCAATCAGTTCTTATGGCGTTCACAGTCTTGGTTAGCACACTTTTTATCTCTCTGTTTGACACTTCAACCTGTCCATTGGTCTGAGGATGATATGGAGTTGCCACCTTGTGGCGCACATCATACTTCGCTAGCAACTTCTCGAACGCTCGATTGCAGAAGTGAGTGCCTCCGTCACTGATAATAGCTCTCGGGGTCCCAAAATGGGTGAATATATTCTTCTTCAAAAATCCCACCACCACTCTTGCATCATTAGTGGGAAATGTTGCAGCTTCTACCCATTTGGACATGTAATCTACAGCAACAAGTATGTACTTATTGCCAAAGGAGCTGACGAAGGGGCCCATGAAGCCAATCCCCCAGACATCGAACACTTCAACCTCTTGAATTGGGTTCATAGGCATCTCATGGCGACGGGAAATGTTCCCGGTTTACTGACATTCATTACAGCCCTTCACCCATTGATGTGCATCCTTAAACATTATTGGCCAGAAGAAACCGGCCTCTAGCACTTTTGCGGCCTTCCTAACTCCTCCAAAATGCCCTCCATACGTTGTTGCGTGACATGCCTGCAAAACAAAATATTGTTCTATCTCAGGAACACACCTCCGGATCATATTGTCAACACATATTCGAAACAGGTAAGGTTCATCCCAATAATACATGCGGCAGTCACGATAAAACTTTTTCTTTTGTATAGAGAAAGGTCATAGGGAACTATACTGCTTGCCAGGTAATTTGCAAAGTCTGCATACCATGGCACTTCCTCAAGGTTTGTAGCGAGCTGCTGCTCGTCTAGAAAGGTTTCCAGAATATCCTCAACCTCAACTGAGTTTTCAGCTCCCTCAAGTCTTGATAGATGATCAGCGACTTGGTTTTTTGTGCCCTTACGGTCACGAATTTCGGGGTCAAACTCTTGCGGTAATAACACCCAATGAATCAGGCGCGGTTTAGACTCCTTCTTCTCAATCAAGTACCTGAGAGCTGCATGATCAGTATATACAATTACCTTAGAGCCAATCAGGTATGATCTAAATTTGTAGAATGCAAACACCACAACCAGCATCTCCTTTTCAGTCACAGTATAGTTCAGCTGGGCTCCACTCAGCGTTCTACTGGCATTGTAGATTGAGTGCATTAGCTTGTCTTTCCTCTGTCCCAGCACTGCCCCCACTATATAGTCACTGGTATCACACATAAGTTTGAATGGTTGCTCCTAGTCGGGGGCAACAATGATGGGTGTTATGACTAGCCTCTTTTTCAACTCCTCGAATGCTACCCTACAATCATCAAAAAACAAGAAGGGGTGATCTTTTTCTAACAACTTACAGAGAGGGTTGGCAATTTTTGAGAAGTCTCTTATGAATCTCCGGTAGAAACTGGCATGCCCGAGGAAACTCCTGATTGCCTTTACTGAAGTGGGAGGTGGCAACTTTGCTATCATGTCAACTTTAGCACGGTCCACTTCGATTCCCTTGCTTGATACCTGGTGTCCCAAGACTATGCCATATTGTACCATGAAATGGCACTTCTCCCAATTAAGTACCAGGTTAGTTTCAATATATCTTTTCAGCACACGGGTTAGATTTATAAGGCACTCGTTGAATGAGTTTCCCACCACTAAGAAATCATCCATGAATACATCTATTATGTCTTCGACCATGTTAGTGAATATGGGCATCATGCACCTTTGGAATGTGGCGGGTGCATTGCATAGGCCAAAGGGCATCCTCCGAAAAGCATAAATGTCATATGGGAAAGTGAAAGAGGTCTTCTCTCTGTCCTCTAGTGCAATGGAGATTTGATTGTACCCTGAGTACCCATCCAGAAAATAGAAGTGAGACCTCTCTGGCAATCTGTCTAGCATCTGATCACTGAAGGGAAGTGGGAAGTGGTCTTTTCGGGTGGCCAGATTTAATTTTCTGTAGTCCATGCAAATTCTTCAATCTATGATAGTTCTTGTAGAGATCAGCTCATTGTTACCATTTTTTATCACCGTCATGCCACCCTTCTTAGGAACACATTGCACCGGGCTAACCCAGTTGCTGTCAGAGATTGGGAAAATGATTCCTGCATCCAACCACTTAATCACTTCTTTCTTTACCACTTCCTTCATGTTGGGGTTCAGCCTTCTTTGGTGCTCCCTGGAAGGTTTGTGTCCCTCTTCCAGCCAAATTATATGCATACAATATGCCGGGTTGATCCTCTTAATGTCTGCCATGGTCCACCTAATGGCAGTCTTGCACTCCTTGAGTACCTGCAAAAGTTGTTGTGCATGCACATCTAACAAACTAGATGAGATAATAACAGGTAATGTGCAGTTAGGTCCTAGGAACGCATACCTGAGATGGGCGGGCAGTGGCTTCAATTCCAACATTGGTGGTTCTTCTATGGATGGCTTGGCTGGAGGATTTTCTCTGTTTTCTAAGTGCAGGAGCTCAAATTCAAGAGTTCTATCCCAAAACCCTCTGCCCTCTAAAGCCAACACCCATTCTGCCAGTTCTTCCCCATTCACCTCATCTAAATTTACCAGACATGCAGCAAGAGGGTCCTCAATAGTCAACATTTCATCATCAGCTTCTACGATTACATCCACGGCATCAATAAGAGAGCAATTGGCGAATTCACTCGGTTGCCTCATAGATTTCTGCACATTGAATGTTATCTCCTCATCGTTCAACCTCATCTTGAGCTCCCCAGTTTTACAATCAATGAGAGCTCTCCTAGTGGCCAAGAATAGCCTTCCCAATATTATTGGAATTTTTTCATCCACCTTTCAATCTAGAATCACAAAATCTGCAGGGAACACAAATTTCCCTACCTGAATCAACACATCATCCAAGATACCAGAGGGTTTTTTCACGGTCCTGTCCGCCAGCTGCAACAACATAGAAGTGGGTCTAACTCTTCCAATCCCCAACCTCTTATAGATCGCCAGGGGCATAAGATTTATGCTAGCCCCCAAATCACAAAGTGCTTTGGCGAAAGCAAAGTTACCAATAGTGCAGGGAATTATGAAACTCACTGGGTCAGACAGCTTCTCAGCAATTGGTCTAGTCACCACCACACTACAGGTCTGAGTAAGAGTCACTATGGCCAAGTCTTGGAAATCGAATTTTCGGGACATCAAGTCCTTCATCACTTTTTCATAACCAGGTATCTCCTTCAAAGCATCAATCAATAGAATATTTACCTAGATTTGTTTCAGCATCTCCAAGAATTTCTTGTATTGTTCTTCTTTTTTGTACTAGCCAGCCTCTGTGGGAATGGTGCGGGGGGTCTCTTCTTCCTAATGATTTGGTTATTTTCTTTGTTAGCTACCACCTCAACTACTGGTTCCTAGGCTGTCTCAGCTACTTTCTCAGCCTCAATCTGTGTGTTATGTTCTTCCTGGGCAGGTTGTACTGTCACCTCTGTCAGTTTCGTTGACTCATCTAGCTCAATGGGCACGGGTATAAGTGTCTCAGCTTGTTTGCCTTCTCGAGCCCTATCTTGCTTCAAGTCTAAGTCTCTGTCATTACGTAGACTCACTGCCATCAGCTATTTTGGGCCTTGATCTTTTGGATTTACATGTGTGTCTGTAGGTAATGTCCCAAGAGGACGATTATTCAATAACATCGAAATCTGGCCCATCTACACTTCAATATTCTTAATAGCTGACTCATGTGCGTCTACTTTTTCACTCATTTTTGCATTTGACCCAATAACCTATTGCATCATTGCCTCGAGTCTAGAAAACCCATCTTCCTATCTTCCACCATGCTGTTGCTGAGGAGGATGATAACCCTGCTGCTGATTTTGATTATTATATCCCTGTGGCCTTTGGTAAGTCGCCATATTATTGTGAGGTCTCATACCTCCCATGTTTCTATTGTTGAGCTGTGACTGGACTGGCGTATACTGCTGATTTTGTTGGCCCCAATTTTGACCACCCTATCTCTGGCCTCCATAGTTAGACACATAATTCATGTCCTCAAGGTAGTGATAATGATCACTTTCTGCATTCCACTGGTTACCAATTGGCTGACTAATGCAAGATGTGCATAAGCCCCCATTGGTAGTATCTACAATGTGTACCTGTTGCTTCTGCCCTGACTCTTCCACCTTTTTGGTGAGTATACTCATATGTGTCATTAATGTGGCCATGTTTTCAGCAAAAGTGTTGGATGGATCTAAGGGCACTGAGTGATCCACTGGAGTGATCGGTGCATTCCTGGTTGTCCACCCCAAATTCTGTGCCATCTTGTCAAGAAAACTCTGGCTTTCTATCCATGTTTTGCTCAAAAATGCTCCACCAGCTGAAGCATCAACATTATCCTTCACACCATCTTCCAAACCCATGTAAAACCGCTGCCCCAACATCTGATCTGGAATACCGTGGTGCGGACATATAACCAACATCCCTTTGAATCGTTCTCATGTTTCTTGCAGTGTCTCCATTGGTTTTTGTTTGAAACTCAAAATTTCATCAATTTGTTGAGCAGTCTTGTTGGGTGGATGAAACTTGTTCACAAATTGCTTGGCTAACTCCTCCCATGTCGTTATGGAATTAATGGGGAGTAAGTTTAGCCAGGTCTGGGCAGCTCCTGTTACTGAGAATGGAAACAACAACAACAACAAATTTATTGCTTCTTGAGTTACATTGGGTTGCCTTTGAGTTTTGCAGATTGACAGGAAATTCTTCAAGTGTTGTTGAGGATCTTCGATTTGTGACCCCGAAAATAGTCCCTTGTTTTGCAACAAGTGCAACATGTTGTTCGTGATTTGAAACTATTCAGCATGTATCTGCGGGACTAAAATCGTTGTGGCCAAGTTCTCTAATGTGGGTTGTGCCCAGTCATATAGAGCAGCCTCTGGCACAAGAGGTGCCACTGGAGCTAATAGCAGAGCTGGGTCTACCACGTTATCCCTCATGTCTGGTTCGAATTTTCAGTTGTTTGTTGTTGTTTGTTTTTCTAGTTGGCCCGATTCAAGGCCTTCAAAACTTTCTCAGGATCTAATAATGCTTCAAATACTTCACCGGTTCTCGATGAATTTCCAGGCATGCACCTATACAACCAAGTCAACAGACGTTAAAATTTCAATGTATAGACTGGATATAGAGAAAACTGACTACACTAAGAATTTTTGTATTTCTTTCAACTGTAATTGATAACATCGTTAATTCTCTGGCAATGACGCCAAAATTTGATCACGCCCAACTATGCCTTATTAAAAGGACTAAGTGGACGTTGCAAATATAATCTGAGTATTTAGCCCAGAGTCGAACCCACAAGGAATTAACCTATCAATTACTCTTGTTAAACTCACTAAATTCTAGGGAATCACTTCCAAACGTTTTGAATAACAATTAAGGATATTTCTACTAACTATAACTGACTGCAATTAAGTAACTAAAGACTAACTATGATTAAGTTGTAAATAATTAAGAGAAGGATCTAAGGCTGTGATTTCCCCTATTAATGAAATCTCTTCCTGTTATGTTTCATAAAGATTTGACTAATTATCTCTATCGATCATGAGCACTTTTACTACCGTAAATCTCTCCCGAGTGATTACAACAATTTACTAGATGCACTCTCTCGAGTTACGCTAGTTGGCCTTGATTTCATCTCACTTTAGATCACACCTAAGGCTTTGTTATCCCTAATCCCACCTTTAAACCCTCGGTTATTGATCCCTCATATTGCTTTGGGAGTGGTGATGTTCAACAATTACCTAAATATGCACTCTCTCCCGAGTAATACATACTAAATAGGCACAGCAAATTAAGGATCCTATTAATTAACTACAACAAAAACGTAGTTGAACAAATAGAGATTAAACTAGGCAACTATATTAATATAACAAGAAGTTCATCCTCAACAGGTTCCATCAAAACCCTAGACTAAGGAATTAGCTACTCATAGCAAAGCAAGATAAAAATACAAAAGTATTCATAATGTGCAATTGAAATAACAAAGAGAAGATTGAAAAACTCTAATGGTTGATTGCTCTTCTCACACTTGTTCGTTCCTCCAAATCAGTCTAAAAACAAGCTTTTCCTTAGCTTGGGCGAGTTTGTTGAGTTTATAAAGGGTTGGCATAAGTTTCCCCTGATTTACACTTTAGTCCCAAAATTTCTGGGCAGTTACACAGTCGACCGCGACCGCGGAAGAACGCAGTGCGGCCGCGATGAAACGCAACTATTCTGCCTCACTTTCTTGGCCTACCGCGGTCCAACCGCGGTCGCGGTGGCATCTTGCCCAGTCCTCCTTTGCCTCTTTCTTGCTTATTTTCGCTTGGGTTCTTCTTGATTGGTGTTTTCTCCATATTATTGACTCCAAAACACTCTATAGTATCTTCCTAACTTGAATTAGTCCATGCGAAGCAAAAGAACACTAATTAGAGTATTTCGTTATCATTTAGCCTTTAAAACAACAATAAAGTATGGTACATTTAGAGTGTAAATAGCGTCTATATAGCCTACTATCAGCCCGAGTCAGTTTCTGCTCCACCTTTATCGATATGTCACGAGCTATTTGATGTGTTGTGGCCGCGTCCTTCAGGTAAGTGGCTACATTTCTTTCGATCTCGGACTTGGCTACAACCAGCTCAGCTAGCTCCTTTCGAGCATCCTTCAGAAGATCACGGGTCGATGCCAACTCCGAGGTCACTGCCTCATTTTGTTTCCTCAGCCCGAGGACCTCCATATTCAGTCGCCTAATTTGCGAGTCGTTTTGCTCGACCTACAAAAAGAAAAGTAAACCAGTCAGTATCAAATTATGGGAATGAAGGAGTGACTCATGCATAACAAAATACCTGCTTGACTAGGGCACTTTTTTCTCGGAGTGCTCCCTCAAAAGTAACCCGGAGTTCGCCTAACTCTTTCTCCTTCTGGACAGAACGAGCCTTCGACTCTCGCAGTCTTGAGGACGGCTTGTCAAGCTCCTTCTCATGGCCCGAAAGCTCCTCGTTAAGCCTGAAGAGGGCATGATCATACATCTTCTTGCACTACAGCAAAACAGAAGAGTTAGAAGAATGAAGAAAGATGCCCAAGGCTAAAAGGAATATACTTAAAACAGCTATCACCTACTATATGAACCTCTCGGTCACGTTGATAGAGCCGGGAGCGTCAAGGTCGACGTTTCCGCTAACATTGTCAAAGATATTGCCAGACGTGCCTCCCCCCTTGATAGGACCCCCGACTTTGACGGCGTTCGCATCTTGAGCATCCCTTAGCTCCCTTGATGATAAATGGGAGCCGAAAATGAAATCGCCTATGTCACCAATGTCCACGATGGGCAGTTCTTGCTCCTGAATAGCTCCGAGTCCAGATCCTTCGGGACCAGCAACAATGGTCCCCCTACCAGAAACTGCACCATGCCCGGCCACAGGACCGGGAACCACGATAGCATCCTCCTCGAGGGTCTCCGCCGCACAGGGTTGACCTAAGTTAGCCGTCCCTAATTCAGCAGCTTCCGGTCGGAGTATCTGCGGAACTCCCGTGTCCGGCCTTGGCCTCTCCTCCAAACGGTATCCATTCTCATCCCATTTTGGTCCCCAGCAATGAGGCTTGCCTCGAAAGCAGAAGTTGAGGTCCCAATGGCGGTTCTAGGCCTGTATGGATTGGGTTTCTTCGTCACAGAAGGGTCGGCAGTCTCCTTGCCTTTCCTTTTATTACCCTCGACAGGCTTCGAAACCTTCGTCCTGCCTCCAAGGAGTGGTCTCATTAGCACATTCTCGCCAAGGCCTGCATAAGCATAGCGGCAACAGCTTATCAGCATAAGAAAGTACATGAAAGAAAGTAGGGTTAAGACGTAGGTGGCAAGAGAAACTTTACCATGGTTCTTGGCCAACCACAATGTCTTGGCCAGGTCGGTCCAAGATCGGGCAAGATACAGAAACTTGTTATCCAATAGCCCAATCCACCCCAGCAGATCCGGGACCGCTTCAGGATACCAAGTGGCAGCTGCAGAGAACAAAAAGAGGTCATCTTTTTTGGAAGAAAGGAAAGAGGGTCACGAAACATGTCCGAAGGGGAAAACGCTTAAGCTGCATGTTCCACCTCTCCGGGAAAGGTATCCTCCTGGCTGGAATGATGTCCGAGGTTTTAACCCGGATGAACCTGCTCATCCATCCCCGATCTTTCTCCTCGTTGGTGCTCGAGAAAAATGACTTCTTGGATCGATGACAAAGCCTAATCAAGCCTCGATAGAACCGGGGGCTGTACATCCTGATCAAGTGATTCAGGATAAAGGTCTCGCCCCCAACCTGGTCGGTGAAATAATGGAGCATCAAGACTATCCTCCAAAAGAAGGGATAGATTTGAACCAAGTGTCACCTGATATTTATCGCAAAAGTCGAGAATGACCGGGTCTATCTCCGGGGAGAGGGGATCCAAAAGGCTCAACCGGACTCAAAGTAAAGGGATAAGTATACACGTAGAGGAAACCGTCTTTGTAATCCGTTATGTTCTTATCCGGGCCAAGAATCTCCACCTCTACCACCTTCTTCCATCGGAAGTCCTTTTTTACCGTCCTCATATCGGTCACGACACTGACGTAATGGGATACGTGTTTGCATCAGCCCGGTGTAGCAGGGGGGTTTATAGATCGTATAATCTTTCGATATGTTAAGATCGGGGGGAGTACATTGTCCCATAGTGGGTATCACTTTTGTTTTCTCCTTAGACGACCAAGATGAATAGGCGACTTCGTTCCGCCGAGGAACTGTCCTGGAAATTCTAGCCATTGCGATGGTAAAAGTTTCTTTAAAAGAGTAAGAAGGAAGAATGTAAAAGGAGATGGGTCTGGATTCGCGAATTGGAAGGTGTTGGGAAAATAAGGATTATCAAAGGGTTGATATATTTATAGGAGCCATATGAGCAGCGGAACGGATGAGCCAATAGCGATTCGTGAGTTTCTCGATAGTCCCATTTGACGGCGACCCCCGCACGGTTTTTTGGGTATGGCATTTAATGCTCTGGTAGACTGACGTCATGGCAATGATGTCCTCGGAATGGAGGTTCAAAATCGTTTCATATTACTTCGTTCTATGAAACGTGGAAACTATCTGTATACGGTGAAATCAGAGGGTCCAATTTCTCGTCATTAAGGCATTTCAGGAAATCACCTCGAGACCTCGAGGTTGCAAGACTGTGGTCGAGTTCCCTCCCTCGAG
Source organism: Nicotiana sylvestris (assembly GCF_000393655.2). Lineage (NCBI taxonomy): Eukaryota > Viridiplantae > Streptophyta > Magnoliopsida > Solanales > Solanaceae > Nicotiana > Nicotiana sylvestris. The sequence continues at coordinate 99,638,426 of NC_091058.1, forward strand.
GTTTGTTGACGCCCGACCTAATGATAATGTTGGTCGCGGTCATGATGGGAATGGGGAGTTCCCTAGGCGTGCAGCTAGTACTGGCAGAGCCTGGTGCCATCTAGTTGTCCCATCCCCCTATTTTTGTAATTAATGTTTTTGTACTATGTTGGGATTCCCCTCCTATATAAAGGGGGTCTTTGACATTTTGTAAGGACTCTAGTGCTCCAGCTGCTTCATAAAAAATATACAAGAAATTTCTCTTTTCCCTCTAACATACTCTCTTGATATTGTTGCTTTCATTTATTGTCTTCATACTTGTTCTTCATTTATTGCTTATCATTGGCCATAAAGAGCCTCCCTCAATTATCCCATAACTGTTATCCCTACCCCGATTACTCTCAATAGCTCATATCCAAGCCCTGAGATCGACCTCAAGGCCCAGAATAGACAAGCCTCAGGCCCCGAGTAGCTAGCCTATCGGTTTGATTATAGCTCTCTCTTTAACTCCATTTCATCTTTAAATCTCAGATACAACTGCTTAACAAACTATCATAAAAATAGATCATGTATTTTTAGAGTCTCATCAACAAATTTAATTGTTATTACCATTTTCACGATAAACAGAGTTCCCCCATACAAGGTTAGGCAAGCCACTTAACTCGATCAAGCTCAATCAATCAGTCACAATGCCTTTCCCGCGAATATCTGGCTCCAAGTGGCCCAAATGTAGCCAAAATCAATTACATAACATAAATATAACTACAAGGAGCTAATTTAGCTAATGAAGTAAAACCTAAAGCAAGAAATTGAAAAATCGCCCAAAAAGCCTTCCCGAGCCCACATCTCGGAATCGGGTAAAAGTCACCAAATATGAATACTCATTCACTCACAAGTCTAACCATACAAGAATTACTCAAATCTGACCCCAAATCGACTTCCAAAACTTGAAATTTTAGACTATGAAGTTTCTACCATTTTTTCCTAATTTACCAACTCAAATCCGTAATTACATGATGAAATCAACAATGGATTAATGGAATACAACCAAAAGAGAGTTAGGAATCATTACCCAATAACTTTCTCTGAAAATCCTTCAAATTATCTCCTTAATCCGAGCTCTCAAGTCCCAAAATTGAAAATGGGATAAAACCCTCGAAATCCTCTCTTTTCTGCCCAGCGAACTCGCTTCTGCGAAGCTTCAACCGCACCTGTGGAAAATCCATCGCAGGTCGAAAATCACTTATGAGGGTTGGGTCCGCATCTACGGCAAAGGGCGCTGCACCTGCGTGCGCGCGCTACGGAGCACTGTCCGCTTCTACGGTCCTTCTCTGCGCCTGTGATTCGTTAGGCGCATCTGCGGGCATCAAAAATGCAGTACTTCCCTCGCACCTGTGATCCTTGGTCGAGCCTCCAAACACTACATCTGCGCCCTTCACTCCGCACGTACGAGTCCGCACCTACGATCTCCCCACCGCAGATGCGAAAACACCAAAAACTAACAACTTTAGAAATGCTAAGTCCAATATTTCATCCGTTAAGCAACCGAAACATACCCAAGGCCCACGGGACCTCATCCAAACATTTCAAACAATCCTAAAACATCATACAAACTTAGTCGAGCCCTAAAATCACATTAAACAACGCTAAATTCACAAATTACACTCCAATTCAAACTTAAAGAACTTGAAACTTCAAATTTCTATAATCGATGCCGAAACCTATCAAACCAAGTCCGAATGACCCCAAATTTTGCACAAAAATCATAATCAACATTATGGACCTAATCAAACTTTTGGAATTGAATTCTGACCCCGATATCAAAAATTCCACTACCGGTCCAAATCTCCAAAAAATTGACTTTCACCATTTCATGTCTAAATGAGCTACAGACCTCAAAAACACAATACGGACATGCCCCTAAGCCCAAAATCACCCAACAAATCTAATGGAATCGACGGAACTCCATTTCAAAGTCGTCTTCACACAGTTTTGACTACGGTCCAAATCTTAAGACTTAAGCTTCCGTTTAGGGACTAAGTGTCCCAAAACACTCCAAAAACCAAAACGAAACCTCCCGGCAAGTCACATAAGCAAGAAAGATATAGGGAAAGAAGTTAATAGGGGATCGGGGCTATAACTCTCAAAATGACCCACCGGATCGTTATAAAGGCCCAATAAGCGATCAACGCTCTCATAGTCATCCCTAAAGTGGAACTCAAGGTTTATTCATCCAAATAGGATAAACCAAGTCGAGTCATTGCTTTCATTGACACTAGAGCTACTTGTTCACTCATGAATCCTGCTATTCTCCAGAAAGATCAATGGGTGCCGCACTTTAAGGATTTCAACACTGCATCAAATGGAATCTTGACTACTACCGTCATCACAAAGCACCCGGTCACAATTGAGTTCTTTCCAGGATTGAAGTACAGAACCAAGCTGATAGGGTCCGATGTACTAAGGAAAGATCTTATTGTTGGATGCGATATTTTTAGACAACTAAAAGATCAACTCCATATCAGGGCTAATGGAATAACCTTTAAGAAGCAGTTTAAACCATATTCTGAAATTCCAAGGCTATTCCAAATGACCAATGACAAATAAATCAAAGATATTGAAAAAAATCTCACTGGCATTCATGTGCTGAATCCCACAAGGATTTTATGAAGAAAGAGATAAGCCCATTATGGATGAATGAAGAGTTTTTTTATCAAGCTCCCTTTCAAGAAGAATGAAAACATCAATCCAACAAAATTCAGTCATTCAGGCATGAATCGAAATCATCTTCAGCTTGCAAAGAAAGATTGTGAAGAACTTTTGGAATTTGATCTAACAGTGTCATCAGATTCACAATGGGCATGCGAAGCATTTTATGTCAACAAAAGAGCTGAGCAAACAAGAGGAAAACTCAGGTTATCCATTAACTACCAGCCACTTAACAACTTCCTCCAAGATGATAAATTCTCTATCCCTAATAAACTCACTCTTTTCTCTCACTTAGCCAAGGCCAAATGTTTTTCCAATTTTGATCTTAAATCTAGATTTTGGCAATTAGGAATCCACCCCGAAGAAAGAGCCAAAACGGGATTTTGTATCCCTGATAATCACTTCCAATAGAAAGTCATGCCCTTCGGATTAAAAACGACACCCTCCTTGTTCCAAAAAGTCATGATGAAAATATTCCAGCCCATCCTCCATAGCTCTTTAGTTTGCATTGATGACATCCTGTTATTCAGTGATACATTGGAGGAACATGTCAACTTGCTTCGTCAATTTGAGGCATTGGTAACACAGTATGGGATCATGCTTTAAACAAAAAGGATGGTTCTTGCTCAAAAGAAGATTGATTTTCTCGGAATGCATTTTGTCCAAGGTGCATATAGTCCAGGACCATATATATGCCAGGAACTACTCCAATTTTAAGATACCGACCTCACAACAAAGCAAATCCACAGTTCTTGGGTGTAGCAAATTATGTAAGAGATTTTATTCCAAATATCTCTACATACATTTCTCCAATCATAGAGATGCTCAAGAAAAATGCTCCATCATGGGAAAAGAAACAAGATGAAGCAGTCAGATAAATAAAGGAGATATGTAAAAATGTCAAGTCCCTTTACATCCCTTCAAAAGGCAAGAAGATACTGCAAACTGATGCCAGCAATAAATATTAGAGTGTCGTTCTATTTGAAAAAAAAGATAGCCAGAGAAAAATATGTTGATATGCCAGCGGAAAGTTTAAAAAAGTCGAGCAACATTATCACTCCACTTTCAAGGAAATTCTTGCAGTAAAAATGGAATCAAGAAATTCAATTTTTCCTTATTCATACAGAATTTCTGATAGAGATGGATATGAAGGCCTTCCAAAGATGATCCAGATAAATGCAAAAATTATTCCCAATCCTCAGATTCTCAGATGGGCTCAATGGTTCTCTCCATATAAGTTTCAAGTCAAACACCTAAAAGGAAAGGATAATATTCTCGTAGATTTTCTATCTCGACCGGAAGAATTCTCAAAATGATTTTCCCCAGTGAAGATGATGTCAAAGCAAAAGTTAATCAGCCATATCTTCATGTTTTCAAATGTACCAGGAACAAGTCATTAAAGCCAACGAATCATCCACCGGAGTTGTTCCACATCATGGATCCCTTTGATCCATCAATTTTAATGGAAAGAAGAACTTATTATGAGCTCCAAGTTTTCCGGCAACATGGAGGATCAATTCTTAAGCCTTATATGGTTAATCCAGATTATCCATTCTGCCATATATTCATAGCACAAGCCAAGGATTTTCTACAAGAACTATTATAGTTTTCCTAGTACCTATAACATCAGTATTATATGTTCATGGAATTCAAATGCAACGTCTTCAAGGATTTTGATAATATTGAACCAGCTCTTAAAGTACTTTTACTATGGTTCAAGCCTAGAAGATATTGGATAAAATATTTCAATGATTCCTACACAATAAAGGTATTCATGTTCCATAGGCCAGTGAAGATTATTAATGGAAAAGTCCAGGCGCAAGTAGAGGCATCATTCTGGTGGAAATTTCCCGTGTCCATTTTATTCATGGAAGAAGAATATAGTGAAGCACAAAAAATTATCTTCTAGCAAAACAGGTGCATCCGGAGAGAGATATGACCAAAAGATTGGGTAAGTTGGAATTATACTAGCACTTATCCTCACTAGGAAAGGGTTTGGAAAGCAGCAAAGGAATATCAAAACCCATACATAGTCATCCAAGAAAAATATCACTCACGACATCTCTAGATTAAGGTTGCGAATTACATCTCTCAATCCAAAGGAGAAAGAACACAGCGAAAAAGGACCATCAAGTTCCAGGCATGACTACACAAGATCTTTAAAAAGATGCCTAGAAGACAAACCCTGAGGATCAATGAAAAATCATTATCTAAATCCCTGCTAATCTCACCATGATCCCACATTACCTACCAAAAAACCCTAAAAAATCATATACCCATGCCAAGCCAAATTCCCACATCTTTCCATACTATCCGGGCCCCATTTCCACATGCTTCGAGACATGCAATACCCTACTTTCACATGTCGTCACATGCTCCCGCATACTTTCACATGCTATACCGTGTATATTTCACCTTTTTCACATGTTTTCATGAGCTTTTGAGTTGCTTTGCCTAAGGTCCTTCACATGACAAAAGGGACCCACTTGTAGATAGGTTTTCCATGTAAGATAGATTTATTTTATAATATAAGTTTGTCTTGTAATAACCTCCTAGTCCTATATAAAGGAGGCCATGTAGTAGTTGTAAGATCATCTTGTAACCTTTGTAAATCTTTGTGATATATTACATATGAGTTCTTTCTAAACTTCCCTCTTGTTTCTTTCGAATGGATGGAAAGGCCGGTCCATGTATGAAAATAGAGTAAGAATACTCTAATAAAGTTAGCTTATTGTAGTACGAAAGTTTTCTGAGTTATAACAGCTAAAGTTAGTTATAGTACAAAAGTTTTCTGAGTTGTGTAGCTTGGAAAGTCGTCCCCTATGCGTTGTTGAAGACATCCCCTTTGTAGGAAAACTTTTGCGACTATAAGCAAATTAACTGTTTGTGTAGCTTGGCAAGCTGTCCCTTATGGGTTGTTGAAGCCAGCCCCTTTGTAGGGAAACTTTCGTATCTATGATTTAGTTTGTTTTCTTTGAGTCTCTTGCTCTGTTCCTTATACTTTGGTACCTATATTATAAAATAAACCTATCTTACATGGCAAACATATCTACAAGTGGGTCCCTTTTGGCATGTGAAGGACCTTAGGTAAAGCAACTAAAAAGCTCCTGAAACATGTGAAAGAGGTGAAATATACATGGTATAGCATGTGAAAATATGCGGGATCATGTGACAGCATGTGAAAGTAGGGTATTTCATGTGACGAAGCATGTGGAAGAATGTGAAAGCAAGTGGAAGTGGGCCGGATAGTGTGGAATGATGTAGAAATTTGTATTGGCATAGGTAGATGATTTTTTAGGGTGTTTTGGTAGGTAATGTAGGATTACAGTAGGATTAGCAGGGATTTAGATAATTATCTTCCATTGATTTTCTAGGTTTGTCTTCTAGGCATCTTTTCAAAGACCAAGTGTAGTAACGTCTGGAACTTGACGATCCTTCTTCGCTGTGTTCTTTCTCCTTTAGATTGAGAGATGTAATTCGCAACCTAATCTGGAGATGGCGTGAGTGATTTTTTCTCGGATGACCTCGTATGGGGTTTGATATTCCTTTGTTGCTTCCTGTACCCTTTCCCAGTGCGGATGAGTGCTGGTATAGTTCTAGCTTGCCCAATCTTTTGGCCATATCTCTCTCGGGATGCACCTGTTTTGCTGGAAGATAATTCTTTTTGCTTCACTATATTGTTCTTCCATGGATAAAATAGACACGAGAAATTTCCACCAGAATGATGCCCCTGCTTGCGCCTGGACTTTTCTATTAATATTCTTCACTGGCCTATGGAACATGAATACCTTTGTTGTGTAGAAATCGTTGAACATTTTATCCAATATCTTCTAGGCTTTAACGATAGTAAAATTACTTTGAGAGTTGGTTCATATTATCAAAATCCTTGAAGACGTTGCATTTGAATTCCATGAAAATATAATACTGATGGCATAGGTACCAAAAAAACCACAATAGTTCCTCTGGGAAATCCTTGGCTTGTGCTATGAATATATGGCAGAATGGATATTCTGGATTGATCCCATAAGGCTTAAGAATGGATCCTTCATGTTGTCGAAGAACTTGGAGCTTATAATAAGTTCTTATTTCTATTAAAATTGATGGATCAAAGGGATCCATGAGGTTGAACAACTCCGGTGGATGATCCGTTGGTTTCAATGAACTTGTTCTTGGTACATTTGAAAACATGAAGATGTGGCTGATTAACTTTTGCTTTGACATCATCTTCGCTGGAGAAAATCTCTTTGAGAATTCTTCTGGTCTAGACAAAAAATCTACGATAATATTATCCTTTCCTTTCAGGTGCTTGACTTGAAACTTGTATGGAGAGAACCATTGAGCCTATCTGAGAATCTGAGGATTGGGAATAATTTTTGCATTTATCTGGATCATCTTTGGGAAGGCCTTCATATCCATCTCTATCAGAAATTATGTATGAATAAGGAAAAAATTAAATTTTTTGATTCCATTCTTTACTGCAAGAATTTCCTTGAAAGTGGAGTGATAATGTTGCCCGACATCTTTGAACTTTCCGTTGGGATATCCGCATATTTTCCTCTTGCCATATTTTTCTTCAAATAGAACGACACTCCAATATTCATTGCTGGTATCAGTTTGTAGTATCTTCTTGCCTTCTGAAGGGATGTAGAGGAACTTGACATTTTTAGATATCTCCTCTTTTTTCTAACTGGTTCATCTTGTTTCTTTTCCCATGATGGATAATTTTTCTTGAGCATCTCTGTGAGCGGAGAAATGTATATAGAGATATTTGGGATGAAATCTCTTACATAATTTACTACACCCAAGAACTATTGGATCTGCTTTGTTGTGAGGTTGGTATCTGGAAATTAGAGTAGTTCCTGGCATATATGTGGTCCTGGACTGTATGCACCTTGGACAAAATGCATTCCGAGAAAATCAATCTCCTTTTGAGCAAGAACCATCCTTTTTACTGAAAACATGATCCAATGTTGTGTTACCAATGCCTCAAATTGACGAAGCAAGTTGACATGTTCCTCCAACTATCACTGAATAACAGGATGTCATCAATATAAACTAAAGAGGTATGGAGGATGGGCTGGAATATTTTTATCATGGTTTTTGGAATAAGGGAGGTGCGGTTTTTAATTCGAAGGGCATGACTTTCCATTGGAAGTGATGATCAGGGATGCAAATCCCGTTTTGGCTCTTTCTTCATGGTGGATTCCCAATTGCCTAAATCTAGATTTAAGATCAAACTTGAAAAAATATTTGGCCTTGGCTAAGTGGGAGAAAAGAGTGAGTTTATTTGGGATAGGGAATTTATCATCTTGGAGGAAGTGGTTAAGTGGTTGGTAGTTAGTGACTAACCTGAGTTTTCCTCTTGTTTGCTCAAGTTTTTGTTGACATAAAATACTTCACATGCCCATTGCGAGTCTGATAGCTCTATTTGATCAAATTCCAAAAGTTCTTTGCATTCTTTCCTTGCAAGCTGAAGATTATCTGGATTCATGCCTGAATGACTGCTTTTGTTAGATTGATGTTTTCATTCTTCTTGAATGGGAGCTTGATAAAAAAAACTCTTCATTCATTCATAACGGGCTTTTCTCTTTTTTCATAAAATCCTTGTGCGATTCAGCACATGAATGCTCAATGAGATTTTGTTCAATCTCTTTGATTTGTTCGTCATTGGTGATTTGGAATAGCCTTGGAATTTCAGAATAAGGTTTAAATTGTTTCATAAAGGTTATTCCATTAGCCCTGATATAGAGTTGATCTTTTTGTTGTCTAAAAAGGTCGAATCCAACAATAAGATCTTTCCCTGGTACATCGGGCCCTATCAGCTTGGTTATGTACTTCAATCCTGGAAATAACTCAATTGTGACCGGGTGCTTTGTAATGACGGTGGTAGTCAAGATTCCATTTGATGCAGTGTTGAAATCCTTAAAGTGCGGCACTCATTGATCTTCCGGGAGAACAACAGGATTCATGAGTGAACAAGTAGCTCCAGTGTCAATGACAACAATGACTCGAGTTGGTTTATCCCATTTGGATGAATAAACCTTGAGTTCCACTTGAGGGATGACTATGAGAGCGTTGATCTCTTCCTGGGCTTTAGCTGCTGGTTCTAAAATTTGATAGTGGTCATCACCATGATCTTCGTATATATCAAGAGAGAATAAGGTGTCTTCAGTGGGTTCATCATCCATAGAGAATATGGACTCGAGGTCTTCTTCTTTTTCGAGATGTATGCTAGTGTAATTTTCAATTTCTTGCAAGAGTTTGACAGATTTCCTCGATTGAGGACAATTTCTTGTGATATGTCCAATTTTGTGGCAAATAAAGCATCTGTTGTTTTGTGAAAATTTCATGGCCTTCTTCGTCTGAAATATTTTGTGCGCCTCCTGGATCTTGATTTCCCGTCTGGAATTCTTGGCCATCTAAACCTCCTAAATCTTCTTCGTCGCCTAGATGTGTGGCAGGAACATCCTGATCCGGTGATCAGATCAGATTTGCGGCATGCTTTGTCACGCATTGGATTGTGTTGGATAATTTGTTTTAGGGCATAACGCTTCGTACAAATGTCATCCAATGCGACGAAAATAGCTTGCCTAATGTAGCCAACTTGTGGGATTGTTATAGACTGAAACTTTTCTTCAATAATGGTCATGGTTCGTCTTGCCAACAACTTTGGAAGGGAAGAGACAAAGGCTTACTTCATATTGATGTCTCCACCGATCTCGAAGTATTTCTTCGCCATTTTTTGAAAATGCTTGTCAATGTCATTTCTGTCGAATGACACACACTTCATCTCAAAGAGTTGTCTTCGTATCTTTTCTTGTCTTTGTCTAGTATCTCCACAGAAAACTTCATGTAGGATTTTGATGTTGAAGGCAAAGTCCTGGGAAGTAAGAAAAGTATTTTTATCTTGAATCCCAATTGAGTTCCACTAATCTCTAAGGATTCCTGAGAACCGTGAAGTGAGTTCTGACAGGATGATATACTTTTCTTGTTCCACGAAATTTTTGGTCACCATCCAAGTACAGAATTCTTGGATCCTTTGAGGCCATTTTGAAACCTTGACGTCATCTAAAGTGAAAGTGTGGAAACCAGTTCCAACTGGTTTTGACGCAATGGGTTCATATCTTCTTTCTGGGATTGGTTCATCTGTCATGCATTCTTGTTCATCATCTACTTCAGATATTTCTGGCTTTTTGGCTGGTTTACAAATATTGGGGGATCGTCATCTTCGGAAGAGTTCATAGTGGATTCATTATTTAATTGAGAGCTATCTTCCATTGTTTCATCATTTGATAAATTTAGGCATTCTGACCATGTGGTATCTCCTTCTGACATGTTTCTTGGTTGGGAGACATAGAGGTCTGGAGCCTTCTGATAAGAAATCATCAGATTTTCGGAGTTGGACCCTTTTGAACTTTCACCATGATCTCGCCTTTTCTTTGTTTGTTTTTGTGCTGCAAGAGCATCTTTTCTTTCCCAAACCATTTTTGCAATGTCAAAATCATGTTCTTCTTTTAAGGATTAGGTAAAGAAATAGGATTTTGTGAGGTAGTTGGAAAAATAGAAAAGGTGTAGTCCAATTTTGGTGGAGAATATGCTTGTGGCGACATAGGGAAGAAGGTAGGTTTTGAGGGGAAAACTGGGGTCTTTTGTGACTCAAAGTGGTTATTTTTCAAAAGTTGAATTTCTTCTCTGATGAAAATCGTCTCCTTTTGTTGTTGTTGGAAGAATTGGAAAATTGAAGTTCCTGGCGAATAAATCCCATATAGTAAATTTGCCAACCTTAGTTCAAAGGCTTTGATTAGTCCTGCATGATGAGACGATGTCTGCTCCACCTTTTTCTCAATTATTTTCACTTTGCTCATCATTTTGTTTTGTGTATGGGCCACGTTCTTTATGGTGTTGCCAATATTGTTCAGCACTTTATTTTGGCAGTTGGAATTTTCTGATTGCCAGCTCATTGTTGCTTCGATGTCACTTGTTGGGAGGTTTTTCTCCAGTAGGTAGCATTATTTTTTTCTTGGGGATTTTAGGAGCATGGCTTATACCCTCTTTTTCAAAAGGTTAAAGCGAAGAAAAATCTTGGATATGACTGGAGCTTGAAGGGCTTAGCATGAATATATGTGGTAATGTAGAATTTGGGTTTTTTTTTGAGTTGGTAAAGTTTTAGGTTTAGGTGGCTTTTTGGACTCTAGGGTATGAGGTGATGGTGGTTTGGGTTTGGGTCTGATTTCACTATCTTCCCAGCTTTGAGTGAATTTTTCTGGTAATTTTGGCCATTCCTATGGTTTGTAACTGACGAGAAATTCATATTTACTTGGACGGCTTAATGAGCCAATTGAAGGATCTTTGTTTTTATATTTGGCTCGAAATTGCTTGTTAGTGGTTTTCCCTTTTTTCTTGGATTTTGGTTTGGTCTCGTTAGGGCCAAATCTTTCTCAATGACGCAGGTGGTGTTCATCATATTTTCCAATTGGGTCTTCCAAACAGTCTTGGCAGTCGCAACCAAGATCCCAAGGGCAGTGTCCCGTAAAGGGGCATTTGAACAACCAAATTCTTTTTCCTTCTTAATTAAAATATTGACACTAGTCATGTGTCAATATTTTGGTTGGATCATTAAAATATTCCCATAAGGGTTCACTTTCAGGATCAGGGTCTGTATCTTTGGGTTAGATCATTTGGCAAGAAAGGATAGTTTTATTAGATTTTTTGAGATGGGAATGGTCAAAGCTTATGGAAACGATTTTGTCATTTCTTTTGGTAAAAGTTAGCTCACCAGATTGCAGAGATTCTTCTGGTTCCCGTAACTTTTCATAATTTGTGATCCAGGAATCAGGAAGAATTTTAACTAGTTCATCTCTGGAAATTTGTCTGGGTATTTGGGTTCACATGGTGTTTCCTTTGGTAGCATCAATATTCAAGAGTAAAGCATTTTCTCCTCTAGGAAGGCAGAGATCCATGGCATGATTTTTTGTACCCGCCATGCCATTTGGTGATGAAGAGTGGCTTGGATAGAATTTTTTGCTTGTGGAGCTCCTTGGATTTGGACTTGGATTTTTAGTGCTTCGGTTAAGTATGGGTCATAAATGTTAAATTTGGAAATATAGTTATGGAGACAGTCCCAACATTCAAGGTAACTTCTGTAGTACCTAAATTTACATGTTGGTACTCCAAGTATCTTGTATCTAGAAGAGAAAGTCGAGCTACAACATGTTGACCTTTTCTTCTGTGATATGTTAAAAGCGATTCGGATAGCACTAAAATAGATATGGGTAAAACCATGATCTCTCCATTGTCTAGGAAAATCTTCTAAGATTTGAAGGGTGATAAATTGTTCCTCTCGTGTTGCAAGAATAGGATGTTGGTCAAGTTTTGAGGCAGCAATATATTCTTTGATTCCTTTTGGTATGTGTTGGACTAGGGAATGGATTTGGGTCCAACGATACGGACCCACCGGGACTGTCAAAATATGGATCCGGGTCCATTTGCTCAAAACGTTGATCGAAGTCAACTCAAAATGGATTTTTGAAGCAAAAATTTATATTTTATCAATTTTTAACATAAAAACTTTCCAAAAAATACCCGGACTGTACACGTAAATTGAGAAACGCTAAAATGAGGTATTTGAGGCTTCGAAACACAGGATTAGGTTCTAAAACATAAGGTGGCCTATCAGGTCATCACAATTGTATGTCATGTATTCTTCTATCAAGTCTAATCTTCACGAAACACCCTCAAAATTGAGATATAAACTCCAAACAATATTCTCAATTGTTTACAACAACACCCAATCCAAATAAATAATGATTGAAAACCCAAATTCGAATTCAAAGCTTTAAAGATTTTTAATGGTTGTCAATGGTGGAGAGTCAAACACCTTCAAAATTTATTGATTGACAATTTAAATTTTAACACCAATTGTGCAACATGAAATGAAATTGCTAAGTTAAAAGTTTATAATAAAACGATTGAAATCCATTTAAACTATATACAACATGAAAGGATAAAAAATAGAGAACATTTTAGGAAGAAAAAATAGGGAAAGAACAGAGAATGAGAGATTGAGAGACGGAAAGAGACGGAGAGAGAGAACGCAGGAGAGAGATGGGACAGAGAACAAGGATAAGAAATAATTAATTCCTTATTCAATTCCTAATATAAAGGAATACTTATTTAAAACTAATTTGTATATAATTGATAAATTGTATATGACCATATAATTAAATTAAAACTTGATTAGGGAGGATAATAAAGTTTTAAATATTGTATATGAAGGTAAAAATCTCTTTTGGAAATTCTCAAGCAAACGCTACCTTAAACTTGGTCAACAGTCCAAGTGGGCTACAAACCCGGCCCTTAAAAGATCTTGACACGCGCGAGAACGGAAAGTGTGCGAATTTGGTGTTTAACAAGGGCAAGGGCAGTAGTCTACACAGAGACGGAAAGTTCAATCCACCAGCACAGAGAACAAGAGAAATCCCTAAATGGCGACGGCGATGTTCAGATCTAGTATTCGCTCCGCCCTCCGCAGCGGCGCTCCTCGTGTAACTCCGGCTTCCAAGAGAACCTTCTCTTCTCACTCATCCGTTGAGGAAGAGGCCCGTATGTAGTCTCATTCATTTTTAATTTGAATTAGGTTTTATTCGTTCATACTTGCATTGAATCCGATCTTTAATTTTCAATATACAGCTTTTTCTTCTTTCTGGATGCGCTTTCATATGCTATTGTTTATTCACTTTGTCTAGATCTTATGCTCCGTGTATGCTGTATTTACATGTTTTATTGGAATGTAATTAAGTGAAATTGACTTATAGCCCGTTTGGCCCAGCTGCAAAAATTGCTTTTTTTGAGAAGTGCTTTTTTCAGAATTGCTTTTCTCAAAAGTACTTTTGGCGAGAACAGTTTGTGTTTGACTAATTAGTTTGAAAAGCGCTTCTAAGCAGCAATTAGTGTTTGGCCAAAAAGGCAAGATGTTGGAATAAAATTTGCCTGAGCTGAATTAGTAAAGAAGACTTTTATAGCTTATCCCGACTAGTTTGGGATTGAGGCTCAATTGATTGATTTGTTGTGTTTAAAGTGCTATATTTACATGTTTTATTGGAATGTAATTAAAGTGAAATTGAATTAGAGTTACATTCTGTAGAAAAGACAAGTTACTTGGAATAAAATTGGCCTGAGCATAATTAATATAGAAGATATGTATAGCTGATCCTAACTAGTTTGTGATTAGTCCTAGTTGCTTGATTCGTTGTGCTTAAAGTGATTAACTTGGATGTGTATCTTTCATATGATGTGGCCAGGTGAAGCCTCTAAGTGGGAGAAAATTACTTATGTTGGAATAGTTTCCTGCTCTATTCTTGCTGCGATTTGTCTGTCAAAGGGTCACCCTCACTCTGATGAGCCTCCTGTAAGCATTTTCTTTTACTTTATTTAATGTCAGGAATCTGAACTTTTTGTGTTCAACAGTATGTTCCTCTGTCTATCTTTCAATTTTAGGTGCCGACCTTAGGCTAAAATTAGAAAGTCATATTGGCGTTATCAGAGGGATTTTCACTTCTTCCCTTCGAGTAGTGGAAAAAATCCTCTTAATGGCCTAGAAACAATGAATTCACCACATAAGTGCAATGTGTAGAAATATATCACATATTCAGTGAGCCGTCAGCCTTAAAAGGTTTAAGCAGCTGGAAAATTGCCAACACTTACGAATGCAAGGAAGATATTTAAGTTCTTTTTGTATTAATTCAAAAAGAGAGTTGTGACAGAACATTATAAATCCATAATGGAGGTTTTGGTTGGTTTTCATCGAAAATATATACAACTATGAATAAGATGACATAAGTTCTCTCTATTCTGAAATCTCTCAGTTATTCCTCTTCTATGCTTGAGAAACTCTAATAATTTAAGAAGGTAGTTAACAATACTATTTGAAGCAAGATATCAATGCCCTAAAAATAGTGGATAAAGCGCAATAGGGTTGGCGGGGGGAGTAGGAGACAGTAAGTAGGGAGGTGCAGTTAAAGAGGAGGTTGAATGCCTTCTTTAAGAAAGACAAAATGCGGGAATATGGTTTTAATTTCATATTGTTAAATTTTCATTATTTGTTGATAGATCCAATGTAAAGAAAGGGTAGAATGTACTTATCAGGAAAAAAGAAAAGAAATGGTAGAATGTTATTCCAGCAATTCTATGTTATGTGACAATTTGACTTGTGTTATATAAGTCGTAGTTGAATAAAATATTAAAATAGTAGTTGAGAAGTTAAATTGATATGAGCGGAGTAGCTTCTTCATTTTTTTCTCTTATTTAAATGGTTTGCGGGATTTCTGTTATAGAAGGGACTTTTGAACAGTTGAGTCATAGTATAGAGACACTTGCTGCAAGTGGCCTCCTGAAAAGCAAATATCTAACTTTTATTCCCGACAAGGTTTACTCCTGTTATGCATGTTTTGGTGATTTATTTGGGGTTGCACAGAGGGAAGTGGCTTGATGAGATTAAAAGGATAGTTACAGGAGTAAAGTGTCTCGATCTGTTAACTTCACGATGACAATGTGGAAAACCGTTCTATTGTCATATGCTTTTGAATTCAAGTGTGTAATATGTTATTTCCCTCATCCTGTGTGACTTAATATTACAACTTCAATTATACCGTTGCTTATTCCGCTCGCAGGCTTACTCATATCTGCACATTCGCAACAAGGAGTTTCCATGGGGTAATTATGTAACATAAGTCATTTTTTCATTTTGCTTCTCGATAATTTCATGTTACGGGCTCTTACTTTATGGATTAACTTATTTAAACGTGATGGTTTAAAAAAATTAAGTTGGCGTTTGGACCATATTTGGTTGAAGTTGAAAGAGTATTTGGATGTTGTTATGTTTGGATATGCATTTCATCTGGAAAAAAAGTTGACGTTTTGTGAATGAAAATCAATATTTCACTTGAAATGCTCAAACATGTTTTTCAATATTTCACCAGAATTTTAAATAGTGAAGTTCAAAATTTGCAATTACTGATTGTCAAACAATTATTTGCAAATACTGAACTAAAGAAAGATTTGGATCATGTGCCTCCAAGTAGTCTTTTACAATTACACTAATTAAAGCTAGAATTTGTCTCAATCTCACATAAAGTTTTAGAAGATAGTGCATTATATGAACAATTCAAAAATGTAGGACAAAATTTGCTTGGCCCTTGAAACTAGGTACAATATATGCATTTTGCTCTTCAAGATTTTACCTATGTGATTGCTCTCTTGATCCCTAGTCCCTTTTGGAATTGCATAAATTGATTATGTCATATGTTGAACTAATTACATATTGTTGGCACCATCCCCAGATAATGAAATGACTGGATTTTTCTTCTAGTTGCATCTGTTGCAAATAGGAAACTGTGATCTGAAATCAAGAATGTCATGTTCTGCTGCATATCTATTCCTGTTTTGGTTGATCAATCCAAGCTCTGAATTGCCTGTGCTACAGGCCTTGTTTTCAATTTAAACATGATTTCACGTATTCTCATTATTTTAATAATTAATTCAGTGCTTATAGCATGTTATTATACAGTTTCTGTGGTATACATCTCTCTGAGGATGTAATATCCATGTTTGCCATATTTTGTGTTTGCATTTAGATCTTCCGTCTGGCTACACAATGTTTTAATACCATACTTTCTCTCTGGCCTTTGGTGAATGCAGGTCCAGATGGGCTTTTTGAGGTCAAGCACCACTGAAACTGCGTGGTTTCTCTGTGAAGGCGTTAAAATAATTCCTGTCCATCCGCGAGGATGATCACATTTGTTGAATTTTCATTAGATGTCTACTTTTGGTTCTTTGCTTATAAGAAACCTTTGCCTTTTCTTTGACATATTTCCATCTTTTGCTGTATACTTACAATGTGCTTTAAAGAATAAGAATTCAGGATAATTATTCGTTTCGATATGGTTGCTCTTAAATGTCCCATTATTAGAGGGAATTATAATTAGGTTGGAGCTGAATTTCTACTAATTTGCATTCTGAATGCCTTGATGCATGACCTTCATTTACTGGATATTATTGACATAGGAGGGTGCGTGTCTGGTGATTCATGGTTTTTGTAAATCTTCTAAGATATGATTGAAGTGTATCTTTCGAGTGATGGAGGTTGGTTATTTAGCTCGAGTAAGCGTGCTGATATATGTGATATAATTTGGTATTCGCGACAATGACCCTCGCCGAACTTTTGGTATACATATAGTTTAAGAGCTGAAAGATAACGGTAAACAGGTCTTCTTCGAACGCTTAAAGGACTGTATTGATGACTTTGCTGCTAGTGCCGGTATCTTTCCCTTGGCAATTCATTGTTTCTACTTCACAACCTTCAAATTGTTTACCAAACTTAAGTACTTTATGCACGGAAAAGGTCCAGATATGCCAATAAATTGTACGAAATTGTACACATTCGCCCATTGTTAAAAGATGGACTCAATCCTGCTTTTACCGTGTATAAGTTGGATCACATATGTCTTATTTTTAAAAACCTCACTAATAAAATATTTAGTACCAGATTTTGACACGTGTCACAATCCGGAGAACATTACATCTATACCTTGATTTTAAATAATAAACCAACCGGACCCATCACTCTTACTTTGTTAAACCGTCCCGACCCGCTATTCTTTTTTAATAAATTCCAATTTTATTTTATTAACCCACTATCTCACCTAGCTTTCTTCTCCCGATTTCTCCTCTCATCATAGATGCTCCATTAGGGGTTTTTCCCAAATCGTTGACCCAATTTCAGCATTACTTAGGGCTTAGTCTTTGATTTCCAACAACTTTGGTCTTTTATTTCTTTTCTTCGTTCGTGAAATGCCGCAAACATTGAGCTCTTCTAACCGGAGTGTAAGGAATTGTCTCTGTGGAAATGTTGTGCTCCATCTCACTTCGTGGACGCCTGAAAATCCTGGGAGACGTTTCTTTAAGTGCTATAAACGTGATGTAAGTTATTGTTTTCTTTTAAATTTTAAATTTTGTGTTTATAGGTTTTTTGTTTTTTGTTTGAATTAACCAAATTTAGTTGTTATGTTGCAGCCAATATCATGCGCCTATTGGGAATGGGATGATGACAAATTTCATCCAAGAGCCACTATTGTCATCAACAAATTGAAAAGGGAAAAGGATACTCTTGTTGGTGAAAATGATTACTTAAAAAAAAGCTAATTTTTTTAGAGAGAAACCATGTATTTGAAGGAAAAAGTTGTTGATGTTTCAGCTTGAAACTAAATTGTTGGAGGATATAGTTGTTGATTTGGAGGCATCTTCTGTTTTGATAATCTTCCTTCCTCAACTGAAAATGATGGGAGATATGCAAAGAAGAGAGAAAATATATTTGTTATGTTATTGTTCATCCTTGTTGGGTTTATTGTTGGTTATGTATTACATAATTAAGTTATGTAGCTTTTGAATATTAGATGGAATGTAATCATATTTTGTGACGAATGAATGGAATGTAATGACTTTATGTAATTTTTTCTTGTGTAATGATTTGATCTTTATGTAATGAGTTTGCAACAATCTAGATGAAATGTTTAACCAAAAATGATGGTTTGAACTAATAATGTACAACTTAGAATGAGTTTCAACAAAACTAGTTCACTTGTTAACAACGTGTAAATGCAATCTGATCAAATATGCCCTTCAACTAAACGATTCTGATCAAATATGCCCTTCAACTAAATGATTTTGATCAAATATGCCCTCCATACATATAAGTTCTTTCGGAATCTATACAATAAAACCACAAACATACACATGCTTGCTTACTGAAACCATTTCAAGTCAAGCAAAATCCAACAGCTACAAACCAACAGCGAGAACAACAACCAGAACAACATTAACAATATTCATTTGCATAAAACTATTTCAAGTCAAATAGAAAAGGTTTGAATTCACCAAAAACCAATAGCCAGAATTTTATACATAATGTAAGTTCTTAACTAAAAAGCATCTATCCCAAAGGTCTGAAATTACCAAAAACCAACAGCCAGAATTTCATCCATAATGTAAGTTTTTAACAAAAAGACATCTACCCCAAAAAGGTTTCTAAACTTGCTAAACTTCACAATTTGATGTCATCTTCAATTTTTTTTTTGCTTCATCTTGAATCTGCTTGAGTGTGACAGTTGGTTTTCCCTTCCAAATTGCCTTAGCTGGTGAGTAAGGCAAATTTGATGGCATTGTCACTTCATCTGCATCTTCACAAAATTGAATTCTTCTTGTTCCTATTGGTGGCCTTACATGCAGCTTTCTAACTGCAAGTCTTATTTCTGATTCAACAATAATCATTGGCCTCAGAGGTGGATCTTCATCAGTACCAATAACAGGACCATAGCCTTGTGATAAACCATTTGCGGCATAAGAGGATTCTTGTGTCTGTTATGTTGCAGGTTCACTATCCAAGTCCATTCCTTCATCTTTAGAAGCAGCAGATGCAAGTGAAAAATCTGGAGCTGAGGTCTAACTTGAACCACCTTTTAGGTGTTTCCTTTTCCTTTATTTTGAAGTGTCTGCATTAGTTTCTCCTGGCACCCAAAAAAAATTATTCGAAGTTGTGACAAATCATAAAAGCCAAATCAGAATTCTTTACCTTGAAACAGCCCCTAACATTGTGGTTTTTCCCACAACAATTGCTACATGTCATCACAACTCCCTTTCTTGAGTAACTCCACTCTTCAACCCTTTTCCTT
The DNA here is from genome assembly GCF_000393655.2 of Nicotiana sylvestris. Classification (NCBI taxonomy): domain Eukaryota; kingdom Viridiplantae; phylum Streptophyta; class Magnoliopsida; order Solanales; family Solanaceae; genus Nicotiana; species Nicotiana sylvestris. The sequence continues at coordinate 99,657,838 of NC_091058.1, forward strand.
GCTTCATCTGATTCCCTGGTTCTCTTTTCTCTAGGTCTTCCCGCATTCTTGGAAACATCAGGAGGTTCCCTTGTCTGAGATGGTTTTACTTTCCAAAAAACTTTCCCCCTACTTTCCATGATTAGATTGTCTAAGTTCTTGGCCCTAGGCCTCAAGTTTCTTATAATCATCAATAAAACTGCCCTCTAACTTCTTAAGTGCCAAATTCTTGGCCCTTTTAAGCTTAGATATTGACATATTTAATTCAAACTCAGTCTCTAAATCATCTTTCATTTCCTTCAGGCTATACTGATAATTATATTGTACTTTTCTCTTTAATAGGTGTGCTAAAGTATTCTGATGGGCTCTAGAATTTTTGAAGCAAGGATCACATGTATGGACATCTTTTCATGTCTTCATTTGATAGCTATCACTATTGCCATCCTGTGAGATATAACATCTAAATGAACAACCAGTAGCACACTTATAGCTAGCCCTAGTTGAATCAGTTTTTGATCACCTGCAACTCTATTCTACTAGCCAATGCATAGAGGTTGAATATTCTTCTAGCTTCTTCAATATCCTTAAATGTTATACCTAAATCCAACTCCTTAAAATGTTCTAACCTATCATTTACAGCCCTTTTTTTCTTCTAGACTAATAGCTTTAAGTTCTGAATAGTCATATTTAGAACCTTTTGAATCATCAAAACTACCACCACCCAAACTACTTTCACATTTAGAAGCTGCATCAATGTCTACAAAATATTCTCTTTATGATGAATAATATTTGGGCAAACACCATAGCATCAAACTCATCCACAACAAAAAAGTTAATGACATTGAACTCTTTAGAGAATAAGTACTGAAGAGTCCTCACACCATCATCATCAGTTACCAGGTAGTACCTCCCGAAGGTCCAGTCACTAAAAGTTGCTCGACTGAGCTAAATCCTAAATTTTTGATAAATTCTTCACACAAACTTTTATAGTTGACAAGGCAAGAATCATAACCAGCTAAAGTATACACATGCTTCTGATCATATACTATTTCATGTGAAAATACCCAATTACCTCCATAGTGAAATACCAGGTCCACTTTAGCAATCATCTTCAGTTTGTATCATATGCAAAGGTATAAAAAGATGGACAAGTGAGGGTCCACAACAGTAAATAGAAAGCCATAATCATGACACACGTAAAAAAAACCTAAAAATAAACGGCTTCAATGCAGGACCACAATCAGACAACAAAATCATCAATTACAACACATTATTTACTTTATTTTATTCTTTAGTAGGATAAAGTACAATATAGATATCAATAAACAACAACCCTATTATAAGACAAGAAACCCTAACCCCACATATAAAATACAAACAAACAAACCCTAACCCACAAATAGAAGAAAAAACAAGACAAAAAGATAACATACCTTGAAAAAGCATACAACCTTTGAATTTTCTCTGAAAAGGAAACCCTAGAGGTCCAGCTTTGTAGTGTGGTCGGCTGAGGAGAAATTGAGAGAAGAAATCAAGGTGAGAGAGTGAGTTAATAAAATAAAATAGAGATTTATTAAAATAGAATATCGGGTCGGTTTAATAAAATAAGAGTGATGGTCGAGTTGATTTATTATTTAAATCAGGGTATAGATGGAATGCACCATATTATGACACGTGTCAAAATTCGGTGCTAAATATTTTATTAGTGAGGTCTGTTAAAAAAGGCATATGTGACCCAACTAGCCATAAACGGCAAGGGCAAGATTGAATCCACTTTTTAGCGACGGGCAAATATGTACAATTTCGTATAGTTTACTGGCAAAATTTGGACCTTTAGAAACTTATTTAAGTATATTGAGATCACAATCTCCAAAATATTTTTCAATAATATTTCTCCATTATAAGATTGTCTTTCTTATAACATAGGATTGTATCCCTCCATAAGCGTTTTTATGAAACACAACTTACGCGATTTAACTTCACAACATTGGAATAAAAAAAACTCAGTTGTTTATAAAATAAATATTAGTAACTGAATATGCCATTTTAGATATATAAACAAATGATTTATTAAAAAAAATTTGTTTAAGTATGTTCAAATTACAATCTCGACAATATTTTGATTTTAAGATCGTCTTTCATATAACATAGGCTATTATATCTATTCTTAAGCATTTTTTTTTTGAAACACAACTTAGGCGATGCACTTTATTATATAAAAATAGACAATATATATAGTTTACCATCGAAACTTAGGATCAAATCCATGTGACACACTTTCTGAGCACGATTAACCTTTTACACACCCAACTTATTTCAAAGTGTATTTAAGACAAACCATATTTGCTATGTGGTCTACGCGTGTGAACCAAATAAATAAGACCTTGAACCCTTTAAATTTTTTTCCCAAATCCTCGTTTATATACTTTCCTTTTTAAAAAAAAATTATTGGTCCCCACTAGTGGTGGCAAAATGATTCAAAGAAAATAGTTAACCACCCATATTATCCACTAAAAAATGGGTTGGATAATGAACTTTTTAAAAACGGGTCAAATATGGATAAGAACCATATTATCCATTTAGAAAATAGATAACCAATGAGTAACCAATGAGTCTAATTTTTACATTTGTAAAGCCTCAAATTGGGGGTTCCTCAAGTTAAGGAGACTAAGAATTCTCCCAAAAGTGACATATACAAGAAGTCATGGATAATATGGGTTCCGCCGGTTAACCTTTTTTTATCCGTATTAAATATAGGTCGGATCGGATAATTGATCTGTTTTTTCATTGCCCGTTTTTAACTTGAACCATATCCGACCCGATCCGCCCGTTTACCACTCCTAGTTCCCACAAACCCACCCCTTCCTTCTCCTTTTTTTCTTCCTCATACCCCTAACCCTAAAAATAGGGACAAAATAAAAAGCTATGGGGAGTTAAAGCATCCAACTAACCTAAAAGGTTTTTACTACTAAAAGAGAAGCATCTATAAAATACTCTTTTCTGTATTATTTTTAAAATTTTCAATTCCAGAAAAGATTAAAATACTGTGAAAACGTATATTACTCTTCTCTGTGAGTAATGCTTTTCTCTCAAAAATTTGGGGAAACGTGTGATAAATCTTAAGAACCAAAACGAAGAAAAATACAGTTATTGTTTTTGACAAAGGTCCTTTGAGATTTGACCTGGGGTTATCGTTTACCTCTCTGGTTTTTTCTCAAGGGTGAACAATGGAGAAGTTTCAATTTACTTTTTATGTCTTCCGTTCTTTGTCTATGGTTTGTTATGGGAGGTATCATTGCAAAAGTGCATATGTGTGAAGCTTAGAAGGTGGTTATGGCTCTTTTTTTCAGTGGTCTCCGGCGACGGCTGAGGGCAAAAGAAGATGGGATTTTAAATTAGGGGTTGTAACAACAAATTTTCGCGTTAGAGAAAAATAAATAATCAAGACTGAAAAATTGCGTAACAAATGTAGTATTTGATTTCAATAAATGAAAGTGTTATAATATCTATGGTATTCCTCTGATTCTTCAAGAATGTAAAGTATCTTAATGAACTTGACTTTGATTTGATTCAAGGGCTCGTAGAACATGGTCTTGAATCTCCTTCTTGAACTTGAATTTGGGTTTGATCACAAACAAGTACTTTGATCTTGAACGCCTTGGTATTTGATTTGACTTTGTTCTTGAACTTGTAGCTTGAGTACTTGAACTTGTAGCTTGTAGATAAATTTGTGGTGTTTGATCCACGAGCTCTCTGCTTGCCTTTTGTTATCACTTCTGGTGTCTTCTAGCTTTACGAAGACCTCTATTTATAGTTGTTGATGTGGTTCTGCGATTTGATTGGTCCGTTTGAACTGACCAGTACCATCCAGACACTTGGCATGATTTAATTAGCTCATTTATTTAACTTGGATTGCCACATTTCTTGACACATGTCATGATTTCATTGGCTCATTTACTTGTCTTGGATTGCCACATCACTTGACACATGACATGATTTTGTTGGCTCGTTCTTTTGACTTGGATTGCCACATCACTTGACACGTGGTATGAGCCTGAGCTTTAAGATGGGCTAATAGCCATTTGGACCTTGGGCTAATGAAGTGGGCTTATCATTTAATTTGTAGTCCAATTAAATATACTAGCCCAACACTTATATTTTGAATTTAAATAATTAACCCAATTACTAGCCACAATATTTGTTTGGACTAATGTCTTGAATATGATTCGAATAATTTGTAATTTAAAATCCAACTAAATTTAATACTTACAAATGTCCTCTGCTTCAAGGCTTATCGTGGCGTGAACTTTGCAGATTAGGCTTGAAGTAACGAGTAATTTGTTTTTTTGTTTTGTTTACACGTTGATTGATCAAGCGCGTGAGGCAATCATTGCCTTATTTAGGAATTACGTAAGAATTTGTGTTTGACACAAATTTAATACTCCAAAATGGCCTCCTTATCTAGCATCCCTTCTTAAAACAAAAATAAGAAGTCATCTGAGTCCCCCTTTTTTTTAATATAGCAAAATTCCATGATTATAGGAAATACTTGCATCATTCCACGTGAGTTTATGCTTCTGCAAATTTTATTTGAGCTAGATTGTAAACCCATATCTAAGAATTTGAATTATGGATAGAGTTTCTGCTCAATATTATCCGGGAGATTATCTCCTAATCAAATTAGGATCCTTGATATGTTTATCATTTGAGATCAAGTAGAATCAGATAAAAATATCCATCTCCATCTAGGACTCTATGTCTTACTCAATTTCCATCTCTATAAATATGGAAGCATAACACCGTTTTTTACTGTGCAATTTCAAAAGAGCATAAGAGTCCCTTTTTTCTTCTTTAGAAGGCGATCCTTTTTTGTTTCTATTACGGCTAAGAGGTACATGTAAGACTTAGTGCTTCCCTCTATGATAAGAAAAAGAAATGCCATTTGTCCTCAGAATTATCTTTGTTGAATGCTTGGCTTGTTTCTCTTTGTATATTTCCACTTTAGATAGGCTCTTTATTTAATTTTTTGAAAAGCTTGGTGTTGACCATCATCATTCCATGGATATATATATGTAAGATTTCAATGCCATAGAAATTTGCATGTTCTGATCTTAAAGTGTCAACATACAAAGTACTGTAATTTCTAACTATTTGAGACGGTAGAAATCACAGTGAGATTGTATCCTCATATTTATGTGTTAGAGTGATAATGACTATTATATTCAATGACCTCAAACGTATGCATTAATCTTGATGTATCCTCTGGATAATTAAGTCATGTTATATTTGGCTGTATATCAACACATAAATCGCCAAATACTTGCACCACCCGCCAAGCAAGATAAAATATATCATGGGAGCTAATTTTTTTCCGAGGGTCATGGTCCTTAATTCTTTATTCTAATGTTTTTGATTCCCTTTTTTGGCAAAGACATCACTTCATACGAGGCAGAGGCTATACTTCGTACGAGGTGAAAGTTTTCAACGTCCGAGGCAAAGACTTTATTTTATTTAAAACTTGACTTTCTTTGGCTACGACAAAGACCATTATATCGTTTGAGCTGAAAATTTTATTTTATATGAGGCAAAGAACATTACATCATGTTGGCCGAAAAATTTATTTTATTTGAAAATTTAACTTTCTTTATCTGTGGCAAAGATCATTACATTATTTAAGTCAAAAATTTTATTTTTATCTGAGTCATAGACCATTACACCATCTAAGCCAAATATTTTACTTTTATCTGAGGTGAAGACCATTACACCATCTGAGCCAAAGATTTATTTTATCTGAAGCGAAGACCATTACACCGTCTAAGCTAAAGACTTCACTTTATTTGAAAATTTGACTTTCTTTTATTTGTGGCAAAGACCATTACACCATCTAAGCCAAAGATTTTACTTTTATCTGAAACGAAGACCATTACACCTTCTAAGCTAATGGCTTCATCTTGTTTGAAGATTTAACTTCATTTTATCTGAGGCATAGACCATTATACCGTCTGGGCCAAAGATTTATTTTGTCTGAAGCGAAGACCATTACACCGTCTAAGCTAATGACTTCATATTGTTTAAAGATTTAACTTCATTTTATCTGAGGCATAGACCATTACACCGTCTGGGTCAAAGATTTATTTTGTCTGAAGCGAAGACCATTACACCGTCTAAGCTAATGACTTCATCTTATTTGAAGATTTAACTTCATTTTATCTGAGGCATCCATTACACCGTCTGGGCTAAAGATTTATTTTGTCTGAAGCGAAGACAATTACACCGTCTGACTTAAAGACTTTACTTTTTATCTAAGGCAAAGACCATTACTCCGTATGAGCCAAAGATTTATTTTGCAAAGGCGAAGACAGCCATCCAAGCTGAAGACTTTACTTTGTCCGATGCTAAGACCATTATACCGTCTGAGCTGAAGACTATACTTTGTCCTAGACGAAGACCAGCAAAGTCCATTATACAGTCTAACTTGAAGATTTTACTTCACCACTAAAAGATTTGACCTTTCAGCGCAAAGGAATGAAAACTCGTCCTCATTTCGAGATATATGAATCAGAGATTATATGAAGCATGATTTATCTTTTTTCAAAAAGCTGTCCACCAAGAATATCTCTTCAACTTCAATCTTCACAGGTAATTTTATGATCTCCTTTATACAGATACGTTTCTCCTTTTTTTTTGCAGGTAGAAGAAGAAATCAATTCCAAAGATACTACTTTAGTAAAGATAACCTCATAGTCAAAGAATCTTTTTTTTACATTTCAACTTAAAGACATGGCAGACTTTAAGGCTTCTACTTGAAAACTTGACAGATTTGAAGACTTCGACTTGAAGACTTAGTAGATTTGAAGACTTTAACTTGATGATTCGATTTGAAGGTTAAAGTATAAGAGTTAAACTTGAAGTAGCCACTTTGAAGAATTCAACTCGAAGACGTGGCAGACTTGGATAGTTGAAGACTTAGCGGACTAGAAGAATTTAACTCAACTTCAACTTGAAGATTTAGCATGCAGAGACTTCAAATCAATGATATAGAAAATATGAAGAATTCAACTTGGCGACTTGGAAAACTTGAAGAATTCAGCTAAAAGACATGACGGTCTTGAAAACTTTGCAGCCTACTAAAGACTATAATTGTCTTGAAGATAACAATCTCGGTGAAGAGGATCAAGTCATTCTGCAGTTTATAACAAGTGAGCTTCTTTGTTTTTAATACTTTATGGATTTGATGACTTGGCACACTTGAATACTGCAACTTTAAGACCTAGCGGGCTTGAATACTTCAAATTGATGATGTAATAGACTTGACAAAATTAACTTGGCTTAGAATTGGAGCCTTCAACTTGAATATTTAGCCTCTTATTAAAGAAACTACAATAATTCCATCAAAGACCTCAATTTGACATGGAGGGCTTGCCCCTATTGACCCATTAAGATAAGACAAAGAGTTCAACAAAAGAATACATGTACACCTAATTTTCAAGTGTCAATCAAGTGAATTATATTCCATCATACCTCATTTGAATAATGTTTTGGGTAATTTATATTTTTGAACTCATATGATTGAACTTAGAATGAAACTTTAAGCTGCCTACGTACCTCGGTGAAGAGGATCAAGTCATTCCGCAGATCGAAATGGGTGAGTTCTTTTTATGTCCTAACTTTTGCCTAGGCTGCCTCTTTCGAGGTTTTTAACCTAGCAGATCCTTTTTTTATGGGCTGAGCACAGTTTATACTCTTGCGGGCCAGGAGTAACATGCAGTTTATGCTCGTGCGTTAAGGAACGTATTTGTTTTCTTCAAGGATAGTATCTCTTCATGAATTTCCCATTGATGGGGCCAATCCGCAAACCTTCCGAGTCAACTATCTTGTAAGCGCCACTTGAGTATACCTCTTGTACGATATATGGTCCATCCCACTTAGCAGAGAATTTGCCCCCAGATCGACGAGAGGTAATAATAGGCCTTTTGACCACAAGAACTTGGTCACCCACTTGGAAAGATCTAAGGCGTCCAATTCTTCAAGTCATAACCAAGCATTTTCTTCATTAGTGAGTCCTTCTTGAATGGAAAGCCACAATGATGGGATTTGACGCTCAAGTGGAAGGACTGCTTCAACTCCATAAACAAGCGAATAAGGAGTCGCTTGCGTTGGTGTGCGATATGTGGTCCTATATGCCCAAAGAGCTTCTTCCATTCTCTCATGACAATCTCTCTTAGACTTAGAAACAACTTTTTTCAACAAGTTACAGAGTGTCTTGTCCATTGGCAGCCGCATAATATATGGAGGAATTGCGTTGCTTGAAGCCAAAAGATCACATATTTTATTCATCAACTTGTTATCAAATGGCTTACCATTGTCTATCAATATATATCGAGGAATGCCAAAATGTCAACATATTGACTCGGATGAAGTAACACATTTTGATCACTAATTTGGAATCTCCAAAAACTTGTAATTGCAACTGTTTGATATCTATAGACATTTCAAGCCCACGTATGAGCGCTTGATATTCAGCAACATTATTGGAGTACCGTTGTGTCAGAGTGAAAGAATAGGGCAAAATTTTTCCTTGAGAAGTGATAAACACTATTCCAGCGCCAGCCCCTTCACAATGTGCAGCGCTATCAAAATACATCTTCCAAGGAGGCTGAATTTCTATGACCATTACATATTCATCAGGCAATTCATCAGACAACTCCCAATCATCTGGAATCGGATGGTCAGCTAGGAAGTCTGCTAATGCTTGTCCTTTTACTACCTTTTGAGGAACATACAAAATTTCAAATTGTTGAAATTGGAGGTACCATCTCGCTAATCGATCACTTAGGACTGGTTTAGATATGACAAACTTGATAGGGTTCGCTCTTGAGACGATTCGCACAACGTGAGCATGGAATTAATGCTTCAGCTTCTGAATAGAGAAGACAAGTGCCAAACATAACTTCTCAATAGGCGAATACTTGATCTCATTTGGCGTCATCATCCTACTCAAGTAATAAAACACATTTTCTTTGCCTTCATTGTTTGTTTGAGTGAGAAACGCTCCTACTGATCTTTCCTATGCTGAAATGTACAATATTAATGGCTTTCCAGGTATGGGGGCTACCAGTATTGGAGATTTCATCAAATAAGACTTAATGCTTTCAAAAGCATTTCTGCAAGCTTGGTCCCATTCAAAAGGAACCCCTTTCTTCATGAGGCGAGTAAATGGTTGGCATCTTCCAGCCAGATTCGAAATAAATCTCCTAAGATATGCCAACTTACCCTAAAAGCTTTTTAATTCATGAATATCTTTAGGCTCGGGCATTTTCAAGATAGCATCCACCTTAGCTTGATCAATTTCGATACCTCGATGTCGAACAATAAAACCGAGGAACTTCCTAGAAGTAACTCCAAAAGCGCGCTTCAACGGGTTCATTCTGAGTTGGTATCTCCAAAGCCGTTCAAATACCATCCTCAAATCTTGCAAGTGATCATCCTTCTTCCTTGACTTTACCACCAAGTCGTCAACATAACATTCCACGTTTTTATAAAGCATGTCATAAAAAATATTTTGCATGGCATGTTGATATGTAGCACCGACATTCTTCAAACCGAAAGGCATTACCTTGTAGCAGTATATTCCTTTAGGGGTGCGAAAGGTAGTAAGTTCTTCGTCCTTCGGTGCCATGAGAATTTGATTATATCCAGATGAACCATCCATGAAAGACATCGCCTCGTATACAGTTATTGCATCAATCATGAGCTCATGGATAGGAAGAGGAAATTCATCTTTAGGACAAGCGTTATTTAGGTCCCTAAAGTCAACACAAACTCGGATTTGGCCATTCTTCTTTCTTACAGGGACGATGCTTGAAATCCATGTAGGATATTTAACTTCACGAACAAAACCAGCCTCAATAAGTTTGTTAACTTTGGTTTCAATCAAGGGAACCAGTTCAGGTCTGAAGCAACGTTGTGCTTGCTTTACAGGACGAGCACTTCGTTTGACAGCAAGATGATGAACAACCACCTTGGGGTCTAAACCTGACATTTCTTTGTAGCTCCAAGCAAATACGTCTTTGAACTCCTTAAGTAGCTCAATATATTTTCTCTCTTCATCACCAGTTAGAGAGGCACTTATATATGTGGGCTTTGGATCTTCAACTACTCCGAGATTGACTTCTTTTAGTGCATCAACCGTTGTCTTCACTCCTTCTTCAAGCTCTGGTGGTGCATCTTTAGCGTCTTCATCCTTTTGAGGATCACCATTATTGAAAGATATATGACTACATGAATATCAAGGCACTTTTCCTCGACTTCCGTATAAGATGAAGCATTTTGTTCATCATGAATGGTGATATGATATGATGACCCCACACTTTCTTCATCTTCCTCAAGTTCTTTAGTGTGTATTATAGTAGGAGCCTTTGCTTTGAGGGCCTCTTCACATGAAACTACAAGTTTGGTCTCTCACCTCATTCTAAAAGGAATCAGACTGGGACAACGTGTGGTCAAAATCTCCTTTTTAGCAAAGATAGGTGCTCCAATCCTTCTATCACTTCCATGACGCTTGTTTTCCTTCTTCAGTGGTCCCAACCTATCAAAGACTTAGGTCTTTGGCTTTGTAAGTCGATCAAACATATAAGGCTTCTTATTAAGCATCGTAAACACTTCTTTAGCAGTAATGTAGTTACAACTTGCCCTTTTAATGGAGATACGGATTGGCGGGGGTTGTTTGTAACCCAATCCTTCACGTGATTGCTTCAGTGGGTACCTTTTCTCCATCATCATCTTTTGAGTAGGGTTTGAAGCTTTAGGCGGGAGCTTTCCCAACTTGGATGGTTCGTTGGGATCATATCCAGCTTTTGCCAACAACTTGTAGGCGTTTGGGTCAAAGCCCTCATTTGTGTGCTTTGCAGGAAGTGCTAGATTTAGAAGCGAATTGTGGTTTGATGATTTGACAAACCCTTCAAGCAACTTTGTAGATGACTTAATTGCATCAATTCATTTGATAAGAAAGGTCAAGTCTCCTAACACCTTACCTTGTAGTTCAGAAGATGGATCTTCGACCTTTCTTGCCTTTGGGACATAGCGAAGAACAAGAGTCACTTTCTTACTTGAAGATGCCTCATTCAACTTGTTCCTATCATGAAACACCTGCTCTTTCTCAACTGTAATATTTTCCTTGCTAGTTGTTGCATCAACCTTCTTTGCAACACTTTTGGTCAATATCACATCATCAACCTTAACCTCCTTTGAGACGTAATTCTTTAAGCAGAATTTTGCATCGGCAAAGTATGATTCAGCCTCGGTAAAGGGATTATCATCAGCAATTATCTTTTTTTCGACCCCATCTTCGCAGTATTTCAAGCGCTGATGGTAGGTAGATGAAACCACTTTGTTCTCATGTAACCATGGCCTTCCTAACAAGATATTATATGAGGTTTTTGCAACAATCACGTGCATCCATGCACTCGAATGCAAATCTCCCATATTTATTTCCAATTTGATAGACTCTATAGCTCTTTGCCCCCTTGATTGGACCCTTGAATCATCAAACGACTTTCACATAGTTCATTCATCGGTATGCCAAGCTCTTTGATAGTACGAATTGGGAGAATATTGACACATCATCGATCAAGATTCTACTGATTCTCTATTCTCGCACAAAGCGAACCATAAATAGGGGGCGATTATGGTGTGTTTCACCAAGCAAAAGATCATCAATAGTAAATGTGATTTTTGCATCACAAACTTCCACTTCTTCAAAATTCCCAATGAGTTTTTCAAGCAAGGGAGGTGGCATCAATGATGGATCCTCCTTCTTTGTCTCTTCTTCATCTATCTTACAACATGAGGTCTTGATATATTCACAGGAAGCTCGTGGGTGGGTGTAACCAACTTGGCAGGAATTCCTCCAGTGTCACTGGACGACATAGCCTTTAATAGTGATTCTCCGCCATTTTTGCTTTCTTCCAGTTCTTCTTTATCATTTTCCTCTTGGGTCTTTTCACCATTTTTACCCTAGTCAACTGCTTATTTGACTCCCTTTGTGAATTTGTCGTGCAGCGTCTCTGCCGAGTCACAAGAATCCAACTGTTGCACCCTATATTTTCGTACATGAAAATACCCCATAAATAAATTAATGAGTGCCCGGAAGTGAGATGTCACGTCCCGCAGTATTACATTACGACGATGTTGCACCCTATAATGTTGTACGTTAAATTGTCATAAGGTAATTGACATCAGTCCAAGAAAAAGATTATTTGGGGATTATAAGGATTATGCTATTTCACAACTGATTAGTAAATTCATGAAGGTGAAAGGGGAAGAAAGTCTAACAAAATGAATTTTGTCAAAGTTTTGCATTTTGGGATAAAATACGGTCCGAGCTAAAATTACTTGGCATTTATGGACTAGTACCATGCAAGATACCATATCACCACGGTAGTATAACATATAAAGTATATATGAAGTATTTTAGTAATAAATAGAATTTTAAGTAATTTTGGGTAATTGGTTAATTACCGGGTAACGAGACATTACTCGGTTAACTAATAAGTGGATAAAAATTTATAATTATCTCCAAAACAAAGCGTGACAGCCACATGGATATACCTATAATGACTCTTGCATTTAAGTGAAAAGGTGTCACATTAGTACACAACAAGTTTTATATTCTTTAAAGCCTTCTAACGTGCAAGCATATAGGTATTCATTTTAGAATTCTTGAAAGCCTTCTGAAAGTAGGTTAATTTGTTTAAGAATTTGATTGATCTCTTTACTTTGAAAGCAAAGTCTTTTTGTTTGCTAAGAAAAGTGAAATCTAGCTATTGCATTTTTGGGTGTTTATAAAAAGATGGCAACTTGTGGTAGTATGTTGTTCATGATTTTGGGAAGTCCAGTAGTGTCAAAGTTTTCAAAAAAAAAGAATGGTGTGAATCAGTTCGTTCGAAACTGTTTTATTCCACGCCTCAGAGGAATTCTAGTTATAGTATTAGGTGTATGTACGAGATCAGTAGATATAACATCGCATTTCAAAGTGACTGCATATGTGAGTTACAATGGTCGGAGATGTAACGTGAAATTTTGCTATTCTAAAGGAGTACGGTGCAATCTTTTCCAAGAGTATTATACGGAGTTTTCCTTATTCCAGGTATGTTAAGGATATCCCTTCTTTCTTTTGGCATTATCCATACGATATGAACGAAACGTGCAAATGCACAAACTCCATAAGCGACTCTACTCATAGAAGTAATAGAAATATCTATGCTCTTTAATTCCCATGTGTCATAATATTTTATCATCTATTCATGGATCTCAGAAAAATACGAAAGTTGAAAAGATGTTACTTTATGATATTTCTCAAGAGGCAAAGTGGTCTTATGACATTCCGAATGATTTTATTGATGTACTTTTCATGCATTGCATTCATGTGCATTGACCCATGACCAGATGGCGTTGTATACGCGTATATATGTAAATATATTTATATGGGATATGGGAAAAGGTTACGGCGTTATATACGCACCCCCACCTGATCAGCTGGTATATGATGATGATGTTGCCCACAGTGACCGAAATATGATTCAAACGGCGTTATATACGCATATATATGTAAATATGATTCAAACGGCGTTATATACGCATATATGTATATATGTATATGGGATATGGGAAAGGTTATGGCGTTATATACGCACTACCACCTGATCAGCTGGTATACGATGATGATTTTGCCCGCAGTGGCCGATATGATATGATGAGATGCCCTCAGAGGCTGATGATGTTATGAAACATGTATCTATGCATGACATGACATTCATACGCATACGCATGATGCTAAAAGTAATTTATGATTTACAAAGTTATTCAGACTTACAGGTTGAGTCATGTACTCTATATGTCTTCCATGTCTCTTATGTATTTATTTATGTGCCTTACATACTCAGTACATTATTCGTACTGACTTCCCTTTTGCCTAGGACGCTGCGTTTCATGCCCGCAGGTCCCGATAGACAGGTCGAGAGCCCTCCATATAGGCTATCAGCTCAGCGGAAGATGTTGGTGCGCTCCAATTGCTTCGGAGTTGCTTGTTTGGTTAGTATGAGTTAGACGTATATTGTTTGGTATGGCGGGACTCTGTCTCGACCTTTATGATATTTATGTTTCTTAGAGGCTTGTAGACATATATCGTGTATGTGAAAGATTGTACGGCCTTGTCGGCCTATGTTTTGAGTTTATAAATGATTATGTTGGCCTATTAGGCCCGTATGTCACGTGTATATGATGATGTAATAAGAAAGATGCATTACGTTGGTATTCGGTTGAGTAAGGTACCGGGTGCCCGTTGCGGCCCATCAGTTTGGGTCGTGACACCAACCTTCATCATTAGTTTGATCATCACGTGATTCACCTTTCTCTTGATATTTTTCCTCTACTATTAGTTTATACGCCATAGGGAGAAGCAATGGTTTGCTTACATCGATAGGTTTAAAGTCACCAAATTTAATCATATTTGGTGATGATGCAATTTGGATGTCATCATATTCATGTACTTTGACAAAATTGCAAAGGACAATGGGATCAAGTGAACCAAAAATGAAAGAGACTTGATTCGAACTGTCTTTCTCATCCTCAAGCAAGATTTTTCCTTCAGCGGCCAAGTCCATGACTTTCTCCTTGAGGACAAATCACTTTTCAATAGGGTGGCTAATCAACCGATGGTACTTGCAATAATTTGGATCATTAGTCTTTCCAGCTTCGTCTGGCCTCTTCATTTTGGGTAACTCAATGAGTTTCAACTCAAGGAGTTCTTCAAAAATTGCTGGGACATCGGAGTCCAAGAATGGATATTCTTTCGCTTGCATTTCCTTCAGAGTTAACTTTCGGCCAACTTTATCCTGTAAGGACGTTGTCTTCACACTTTGATTCTTACTCACTTTTGTAGTGACCTTTAATGGTGAGACATTAACATTCATTGATTCCTTGCTCTCAGACTTTGGCAAAAACTTGCCTCCTTTCTTTATTTCTTATTTATCCTTCGCTTTGCGAGGTTCATACACAGGTGGCCCTTGATTTCCACTTGAAGACATACTTAGCTCCATATTATGAGCACGTGTAGCAAATTCGTCAAAAAACTTAGGCTTGATACTGTTGATCACTGCAAACTCGATGCTACACTAAGGTAGGAAGAGCGGGTCACAATAGCTTTTACCCGATATGAATGTCGGGATCGAATTCCTCAGGGAGATAGTAGTGGAGTTGGATTGTTTGTCTATCCTAGAGGTGTGTTTGTACTCCTAATGTCACTTCAAACATTTTTGGGTTTTCAAATTATAACTATTGTTGTAAAACTATTGATTAACACTAAATTATGCTACGAGAATATTGCTAAGTTGTATCTAATGGGAAGAAGGGCACTAGGGTCATGACACTACCTAGGTGGCTAATTGACGGGTAGATGTTACTAAGGTTCGATTGACATAATTAGGGCTTATGCTATAACCGTTGCACAATTTTACCCACTCTCACACCTCTCGGTAGAGAAAGTGACTTTGCCCAATTGACTCTCTCGAGACCAAATGGGTAGGCAAATTAGACCAAGCAACTAGGGTTCAAGTAGGGTAATTACTCTCTCGAGGTTTAACCCGTTAATTGGGACTATCATTTCTCATGAGTCCATCCCCATTCCTTGTTGGGTCAATTTTGGGGTTATAGACTCTCTTTCTCAAGAAGAGTTAAACCCACAAAGCTTGAATCAGTGTTTGCAACCACCAATCCTAGATTAAAACATAAAATCAACCCAAATAGCAAACACCCATAGTCAATCTAACACTAGATGGCAACACCCATCAATTACCCATACTAGGGTTGTGCCACAACCCTAACTAATGGATTTAGCTACTCTTTCTAGATAAAGAAATTGAAGAAATAGATGAAGAACTAAGAATATTAATTAATTGCTAAAATTAAATTACAAGAATCTATCGTAAATGTAAAGCAAAAGTGCCAAAAATGGCTACAAAATATGTTCTCACGAGCGCAACTTTCCACTGATATATCTCTTTCCCTAAAAAATGGTAAAATATTCTATTTATACTTGGCTGGAAAAACTGGACAAAAATACCCCTACGGGGTCAGTGCGGGCCACATTAAATGGACCGCGGCCGCACTGGGCTCACTCCTGCTTCTCTGAACTTGGACTCCGCGGATCGCGTAGAACGGACCGCGACCGCGGAGGGAGCTGGCGCGGTCCGCGCAACCACGACCGCGGACCGCATGGCACTAGCTTTGCAAACTCAATCTCTCTGAACCTTATGACCGCGGACCGCACAAAAGAGTAGTGCGGCCGCGGAGCCTTCACTGCGGACCGTGAGATGTGTACCGCGGCCACGCTTCTTTTAGTCCTGATTCACCAACTCTCTGAACCACCTAGTGCGACCGCATTCCACTTTGCGCGGTCCGCACTAGGCCTTCTTTTCTTAATATTTCTTGGTCTTTAATACTTGAGCAGGTTTCACTTCTTTTTGAGCCGATCTTTGACATTTCGTCACTTTGTCGATTAAACCTGCGATCAAGCACAACTTGTGAGCCTTTTAGGACTATTTTGTAACAATATATGATCAAAGCATAGGCAAGTAGGGGCATAAAATATGTTAAAATCCTAACTTATCAACTCTCCCAAACTTAAACCTTTGCTTGTCCTCAAGCAATCAAAATAAGACCCACCCCTTAAAGGAAAATCCAAGTAATTCCAGTTGTTCTAAAGTAACCTCAACAAGCATCAATTGGGACTAACAATTGCCCTCAATACGAATGGATCATTAACACAAATCAAACTTTGAAAAACTATGGATCAAGTGTGACACAAGAGCATTAAGAATTGACCCATTACATCAAAGAACTCTCTCAATTACTTTAGTCGTTGTGGACCCCAAACTCACACATCCTCAACTCTCCTAAAGCAAACCTCACCTTTTTAGAGTATAAGCACGCAAACCAAGGTTAATGGGAAGTCACTCGTCTCTCTCAAGGAAAGGTCACAAGTCCGGTTCTAAGTACCATATGCTTGACCCTCATGTAAGTATCCACTAATGCGAGCGTCATCCAACTCAAGATCATATAGGGATTTTATGGAGTCAATGTGAAGGCGTTTGGTTCAGGATAGGAAAAGTTGTTGGTCTATATGGGTTCCATCTTCCCTTAAGTACTTCTTTTGATTCATTCTGGCATAATTCTCTTTGACTCTTTGAGTATTCCACTTCTTTTCAAGGGGTTAGAGAGACACATTGTCACTCTTTCTTATGAAATTCAAAGCATTTCTCCTTTTTCTACTTTTTTCCACACCTTTTTCACTATTGTTTTTCTTGAATCCCATTTTATTCTTTGCACATTGGGTTTTCTTTTAGTCTTTTTCTTTTCTTTCTTTTTCATCGCCTTCCTTTCCTTTTGCTTTTGTTCCTTTTACCCCTTTGTTTTCTTTCTTGTCTCTCCCCCCAAACTTAGACTTTTGCCATTACTTAAGGGAAGATTTGGGTGCCAAGAGAGGGTATAATTTAGAACGGGTATAGGCTTGTAGCATTGGTTCTTGAAAGAAAAAGGTTTAAGGCTCAAAAGGGTTAGCTAAGGATTATATTATTGGTAGGCTATGGAATTGTTCGACTATTGTTTGGATCAAGGAGAGCCTATAATCACTTCTCAAATCGAATTTCACTCAAAATTTCGCCTCAACAAACATTCAGGCAAGTTCTAGACCATTGGCTCGGGACTTGGACTCACAATTCGATTTCTCACCATACACACTCAAGGATTGCTAAAGACATAGAGTCGGGGGCCCACAACAACCTTAGATGCGATTGAGCACACAATAGTCCTGAAAGACCACATGATATTTGTTTGGTCAAAACAAGAGTCTCAAGGTCACTACTTTTACCATCCTAAACACAACCACTTGTCTTTGACCATGGGATCAAAGGTAAATGTGTTAGGCCCAAGTGAAGCTTTGCTTGAAGCACCCTTAACTATAAACTACTAAAAATGAGGGGAAAATAAAAAACGGACTCAAACCCTTAAGAAGGTTGTCACGCCATCCATCATCGGGAAAAGCCACCCGGTTCGCACAATACTCCACCCTTGGAAAGAACCGTGGCATTAAGAAAACCAAGGGTTTATTGAAAGCGCCAAAACCGAAACAAAAAGGCTGCGAGCCTATCTACTAAGCTAAGAATGAAAAATTTGTACGAAAATAGAAAATAGAATGAATATTTACAATAGGGGATTAGGATATACAACGGGAGATGAATATATATACAAAAAATGTAACTTTACATACAGACCAAAGAGAAGATAAAAAGTGCGATAAAAGTAACTAAATGTAAAGTTATATACAGACCAAATAAAAAAAATCAACAGAAACATAAACTAAGTCAACTAATATATACAACCATCTAGATAAAAAGTAGGGCGCAACCCCACAAATAAAAGCTGGCATTGTCCCTAATGCCAACTAAACAAATAAGCATCAAAAAAATCAAGAGGAAAGGATATAGGAGCTCCCTAAGCCTCGTCTGTCTTCATGGGAACATGAATGGTCCCCTGGTCCTCTGTATGTACGGGAACCTTGGACTGGTCTCGGTCTCCTGCTGCTCAGCTGCTGGGACTGGGGCTTAGACCTGTACGGGCTAAATATCAGGAACATCCTGTGGCTGACTGGAGGAAGCCTCCGATTGGGGCAGAAGCAGTCGGCTTGTAATTTTTGTCCTTGGGGTTGTGTGACCCCTTCAAACTGTACCATGAGAACGGAGCCACAAGTTTGACCTTTACGTCAAAAGGTCTCTTCTCCACCTTCAGGTCCCGAAAATACATAGTGAGGGTGTTGGGAAAAGGATAGTTCTGGTCATGCTCAACCCCCACTGCAGAAATGATGCGGGACATCACATTGCCCATGTTGATAGGATATCCTGCCATAATAGAAGCAACAAGAACAGCTCGAGCAAGTGGAATAGTCTGATCATGGGTAGTGGGGTCGAGCCGACTGCATACAAAAGTCAACCACCCTCTAGCCTCAAAGTTGAAATTTCTCTAAAGTATTTTGGCCCCTGCTTGCAACCACTCTGGAACCGTACCTGGGATTGCCAGGTAGGAAGCTAACCACGGACGAACCTCCTCGCCCATTGCCAACTTTTCATTGTAAAGGGACTCATCTTCATCATCGAACCCCAGGTATTCATTTAGTGCCTTCCCGGTAAATATCACATTTTTGTTTCTCACTTGGTCACCTTAGTGCCCTTCAAGATGTGGGCCATATTGCTATAGAACTCCTTGACCATATGCTCATTCGCCTTCACACAATTATCTTTAAAGAACTTCCAACCCACTCGAGCCTGAAGCTGTCTATGTACATTGGGGTGTAGGGGTAGGAGGTCTTTGTCAATGAAACTCCTCTCAAGAATCAATTTCTGCCGGCCACCATTCCCTAAACTTGTGGAACGCCACCTGGCTGACGAATCTATCCTCCCAAATAGTGGGATTCCTAGTCCGGTCAACACCCCCAATCTGTGGAACACCATCCCCCGGTAACTCCCCATCTCCCTCATCACCTCTAGCACCCTCTCCAGATATTGATGTTGTGGGAGAGGTAGAGCATTCATCCCCACTACCTGCCGCTGAGCCCTCAGACGACCCAGAAGAAATGTTGATTGAGGCTCGAGCATCGGGGGAAGATGGGGGAGTGTCTCTATGTATGGCGTTCTTCGGATATGGGATGTATAAAGGGACTGAATCTGAGGAGATCTCCCGGGAGGGCTCGTACTCACTCCCCGAGGTGTCAAGGGCTCTATCAGCCGCTTTGATTACTTTCATCATGTCCTTTATGTTTTGTCTAGCCTGGGGAGTGAGTTTTACCATCAATTGCTTTCCTCCCTGGGAGGAATTACCTCGGCCGGGTTGTTTGGCACCTTTACCTCGCCGTTTGACCATTATCTGCAAGCATACACATCTAACATAGTTAGTATCAGCACAGGCAGTGAAACAAGTCTTGAAATTGAATTGCAGGCAGCAAGTTAAATGTTGCAGAAACAGTTGCAGAACATGGCACCGCGGCCCGCACAAACAGGAGTGCGGACGCACTAGGGGCACCGCGGTCCGCGGTCCACATTAGGACAAGGCCCTGGACAACATCTCTCTGATTCTCCCCACTGCGGCCCACACAAAAAGTAGTGCAGCCGCATTGGGGCACCGCGGACCGCATAAAAGCGACTGCGGTCTGCACTGATGTAAGGACTGTAACACCACCTCTCTGAATCCAACCACCGCGGCCCGCACAAAGTAGCACCGTGGCCGCGGTGGGCTAGCACGGACCGCATAAAGTGCAATGCGGCCGCGCTGGGCATAGGTTCAATTCAATCACATGGGCACCGCGGTCCAAACAAAATGGTAATGCGGACCGCACAAAGGCGACCGCGGGCCGCGGAGAGTACTTTGAATAGGCACTAAGTTAGGGTTTAAGTTTTTGCTATTTTTGTTTAAGTTTTCCACCTAACTTGTCCCTACTCATTTTACCCAGTTCACAAAGGTCTCTAAACACACAATATCCAACCATTACACTTTCCGAGGCTAACAAATGAAATAAAAATGAGAAGAAGAATAGACTCTAGCTACTGGGCATGAAAAACAAAACGAAATTATAATATAAAACAAAGAAAGATGATGAAATGTCACCAGATTGTGATGATGAGATGCAATTAATCAGGCTAAACAAGAATTACTATCAGAAGAGAGAGTGGACAGTAGCTTTTAGGGGTCTGAGTGTTAAAATTTGAAAAGTGTAAGCTGTGACCCTTGGGCTCTATTTACAGAAAAACAGTGGGACCCAACCTTACCTACCAGCGTGGCTGCACAAAACCGACCGCGGACCGTGCTGGGTTTATTTAGAATGAAGCTTGAGCAGGCAACCTCCGCGGTCCGCACAAAATAGACCGCGACCACAGAGGTCCACCGCGGTCCGCACTAAATGGAATGCGGCCGCGGTGACAAACTTCAGAGAGTACCACTTTTCACCATCACCAGTGCGGACCGCACAAAAGCAACCGCGGTCGCACTGGCAATCTTCAGAGATTGTTCAACTCTTCTTCTTTTTTTCAAACTATTTTGCACTGCATCAACTCAATCCCTACAACATCTCACAATCAGTTAGCTCAAAAATCAAACCTACACTACTAAGAAAACACAGAAAACAACAAAAAGGAAAAGATATGGGTTTCCTCCTACACGGTGCTTGATTTAACGTCGCGGCACGACGCATGTTAACAACACCTTACTTTAGATGGAGAAGTGCCACCACGTGGCTATCATAAAATTTCCCAAGATAATGCTTGACCCGATGTCCATTGACTCTGAATAATTCACCATTCTTGTTCCTTAGATCAAGAGCACCAAATGGGGTCACAAACATAACTTCAAACGGCCCACTCCACTTTGACTTGAGCTTACCCGGAAATAGACGTAACCGAAAATTGAACAAGAGTACCATATCTCCAATCTTGAACTCCTTTCCCTGACCATATTTGTCATAAAGGTACTTCATTTTATCCTTGTACAAGGACGAGATGGAGTAGGCATGGAATCTAAACTCATCAAGCTCATTAAGTTGTTCAACCCGCAGATTTGCCGCAACATCCCATTTTAAGTTCAACTTCCTCAAAGCCCATATGGCCTTGTGCTCTAATTCCACCAGAAGATGACAAGCTTTCCCAAACACCAACCGATACGGTGACATACCAATCGGAGTTTTATAAGCCGTCCGATAAGCCCAAAGAGCGTCATCCAACTTTTTCGACCAATCGGTCCTATTAGCATTGATAGTTTTAGACAAGATACTCTTAATTTCTCTGTTGGAGACTTCCACTTGGCCACTAGCTTGAGGATGATAGGGGTCGAAACCTTATGATTGACATCGTACTTAGAAAGCAACGTGTCGAAAGCCTTGTTGCAAAAGTGGGACCCCTCATCACTGATGATAGCACGAGGAGTGCCGAACCTTGTGAAGATACTCTTTTTCAAAAATGCCACAACACTACATGCTTCATTGTTGGGCAAAGCCACGGCTTCAACCCATTTTGAGACATATTCCACCACCACGAGAATGTAAGTGTTCCCATAAGAGCTCACAAAAGGACCCATGAAATCAATGCCCCAAACATAAAAAATATCCACTTCGAGAATTGTATTGAGGTCCATCTCATCCCTTTTAGAAATTCTGCCGGCTCTTTGGCACTCATCACATCTCTTCACCAAATCGCCCGCATCTTTAAACAAGGTAGACCAGTAAAATCCACAACTAAGCACTTTAGAAACCGTTCTCACCCCGCCATGATGGCCACCATAGGGAGAGGAATGGCAAGTCTCGAAAATACCTAATTGTTCCTCCTCCGGGACACATCGTCGAATCACACCATCCATGCAAATCTTGAACAAGTATGGCTCATCCCAATAGAAATCCAAACTATCCCGCTTGAGCTACTTCCTTTGGTTAGAAGAGAGCTCACACGAGATTATTCCGATCACAAGGTAATTGGCAACATCGGCAAAACCATGGCACATCCTTCATTGACACCGCAAGGAGTTGTTCGTCGGGAAATGAATCATTGATCTCAAGGCCGTCACAAGGCCTCCCCTCCTCCTTCAGACGGGACAAGTGGTCCGCCACTTGATTCTCACTACCCTTTCGGTCAATAATTTCTAGATCAATCTCTTGAAGAAGTAACACCCATCTCATCAATCTCGCCTTGGAGTCTTTCTTGGTCATCAAATACCTAAGAGCGGCGTGATCGGTGTGCACTATAACTTTGGCCCCCACAAGGTAAGGTCGAAACTTTTCCATAGCAAACACAATAGCCAACAATTCTTTCGCGGTGACTGTATAGTTTCTTTGAGCCTCATTCATGGTCTTGCTTGCATAGTACACTGGATGAAACATCTTGTTGATTCTTTGGCCCAAGACAGCCCCAACCGCAACGTCACTAGCATCACACATGAGCTCAAAAGGCAAGCTCCAATTTGGTGCGGTAATGATGGGGGTAGAAGTCAACTTGAGCTTAAGAAGCTCGAATGCGTGCATACAACTCTCATTAACAAGAACTTTGCATCTTTCTCTAGCAACTTGCACAACGGATGTACCACTTTAGAAAAATCTTTTATGAACCTCCGGTAGAAACCTGCGTGCCCAAGGAAACTCCTCACCCTTTTGACAGAAGCAGGGGGAGGAAACCTCGAAATAAACTTAATCTTGGCCTTATCAACTTCAATTCCTCGCTTCGAGATCTTGTGACCCAACACTATACCTTTTTCTACCATAAAATGGCATTTTTCCCAATTGAGAACAAGGTTGGTGTCTTCACATCGGGCCAACACTCTATCCAAGTTTACCAAGCACTCCTTAAAAGAATCCCCAACCACGCTGAAATCATCCATGAAGACCTCCAAGATATCCTCTACCATGTCGGTGAACATAGCCATCATGCAACGTTGGAAGGTCGCCGGAGCATTACACAATCCAAATGGCATTCTAGAGAAGGAGAATGTGCCATAAGGACAAGTAAAGGTGGTCTTCTCTTGGTCCTCCGGGGCAATTAGAATTTGATTGTACCCCGAGTAACCATCCAGAAAACAATAGAAAGCCCAGCCCGCAAGACGATCAAGCATTTGGTCAAAGAATGGCAATGGGAAATGATCTTTTCTAGTCACCTTGTTCAGCTTCCGGTAATCCATACAAACTCTCCACCCGGTGACCGTTCTAGTGGGAATGATCTCATTGTTGTCATTGGTCACCGCGGTCATACCACCCTTCTTCGGCACACATTGCACCGGAGAGATCCACGAACTGTCAGAAATAGGATAAACTACCCCTGCATCTAGCCACTTGATAACCTCTTTCTTCACTACCTCTTGCATCGCCTAATTTAGTCTTCTTTGATGCTCCAAGGAAGGCTTTGCATCCTCCTCCAAGATGATTTTGTGCATGCAAAATGCGGGGCTTATTCCCCGAATATCAGCTAGAGTCCATCCGATGGCTCTTTTCCGCTTTTGAAGAACTGCCAAGGTGGCCTCAACCTGCATGTTAGTAAGGCAAGAAGAAAGAATAACCGGTAAAGTAGAATTTGTACCCAAGAATTCATACCTGAGGTGTAGAGGAAGTGGCTTCAACTCCAACACCGGTGGCTCCTCAATCGTTGGCTTTGTTTGTGGAGTTTTGCGATTTTCAAGATCCAAAGATAGCCTCCTAGGCTCATATGAATATGAACCCATACCATGCAATTCACTCACGCACTCCACTCTACTAGTATAATCATTGACATCCATATTAATAAGCACAGCATCAAGGGGATCTTCAACATGGATCATGGAACTTGTGTCATCCACTATCACAGCTGTGACAATGTCTACAAATAAACACACCTCCGTGCTATTAGGTTGTCTCATTGATTTGCAAACATGGAATACCACCTTTTCATTCCCCACTCAGAAAGTCAACTCACCCGCTTCAACATCAACCAATGCCTTCCCCGTATCTAGGAAAGGCCTACCAAGAATAATCGGCACTTCAAAGTCCACGTCACAATCCAATATGACAAAGTCGGCCGGCAGTATAAACTTATCCACCTGGACAAGTACATCATCGATTATGCCCATAGGTCGCTTTATCGATCGATCCGCCATTTGAAGTCTCATTGAAGTGGGTCGAGGTTGTCTAATTCCCAAAAGTCTTGAAGACCGAGTACGACATCAAATTTATGCTAGCCCCCAAGTCACAAAGGGCCTTGGCAAAATTTGCACTTCCGATAGTACAAGGGATAGTAAAAGCTCCGGGATCCTCAAGCTTGGGTGCCATTGAATGCACTATGGCACTCACTTGATGAGTCATTTTAATTGTTTCACACTCCATCGACCTCTTCTTTGTTACCAAATCTTTCATGAACTTAGCGTACCCCGGCATTTGCTCAAGCGCCTACACCAAAGGCACATTGATTGTGAGGCTCTTCATCATGTCAATGAACTTTTTGAATTGATTGTCACTCTTTTGCTTTGGTAACCGTTGAGGATAAGGTGGAGGTGGCCTAAGCAAAGGTGCCTTGGCCTTTTGTACAACCAGCGGGGGCATGTCAATCACGTGTTCCCTAGACGGGTTCACGGCATCTTGAGTCTCTACCTCGGCTTCATCATCAATATCAATCCGCACATCATTATTCACATTTTGATTAACCACATCATCAACAATCAAAGGTACATCATCATCCCGCAATTCAATATCTTCTTCCATAATTTGCTTTTGCTTTGAGGCATTCACATCGCCGCCTCTCCTACTTCTTGATGTAACCGCCATCACATGATTATTATTCCCACCCTTCGAGTTCACTACCATATCACTTGGTAGCACACCCTTGGGATGAGTATTCAACGTTTGAGAGATTTGGCCTAATTGCACCTCCAAGTTCCGGATAGATGTATTATGAGAAGCTAATTGGGCATCAGAATCTTGGTTCTTTTTCATCATTTGCTCGAACATTCTTTCAATTCGCCCCATATCACTCCCGGAAGAATTAGTACCTTGAGAAGGAAAGGGGGGTGGATTGTTCGGTTGTTGGTACATGGGGGACCTTTGAAAGCCTTGCCCCCGGTTGCCTTGGTTCCCGCTATTGTTCCACCCTCCTTGATTGTTGTTGTTGGCCTAATTATTGTTATTACCATTCCAATTCCCTTGGTTGCTTTGATTACCCCAATTGTTGTTTTGGTTGTTACTATTCCAATTGTCACCACCTTGTTGTTGATTGTTGTTATTCCAATTACCTCCGCCTTATTGTTGATTGCCCCAATTTCTTTGAGGACACCATTGTTGATTCGAAGAGTTTCCTCTATTACCTTGGTAGTTATTGACATATTGGACCTCTTTGCTTTGGTCATCATAGCACTCATTTGAATAACCACCACCATCATTGTTGTTGTCATATTGTTCACAATTACCTTGAGGATGTTACCCTCTTTGCCTCCTTTTCAACATAGAAACACCTTCCATTGCATTGACTTGGTGCGGGTTTTGGACTTGTTGCAATTGCACCTTTGCCAATTGATTCATAGTTGTTGTAAGCTCGGCAATAGCTTGGACATGATCGTGCAATTCCTTGTGCAAATAGATGACCGCAGGGTCACCTTGGGGCACATTTGCTCCGCTTTGCCATGCCGAAGAGGTGTCGGCCATTTCATCAAGTACATCACATGCCTCTTGGTAAGAAAGTTTCATAAAGTTCCCTCCGGCCAATTGGTTCACAATGCATTGATTCATGGTGATGATGCCCCGATAAAAGGTTTGTTGAATCATAGCCTCGGTCATGTCGTTATTAGGGCACTCTTTCACCATTATTCTATATCTTTCCCACATCTCGCGCAAAGGTTCCGTTGGCTCTTGCTTGAAGGCTAGAATTTCATCCCGAAGAGCTGCCATATGACTTGGAGAAAAAAACTTGGCAATAAATTTATCCGCCAATTCATCCCATGTTGTAATTGAATGATTAGGGAGCCTTTCTAACCAATCCAATGCTTTACCTCGAAGAGAGAACGGGAAAAACCTCAATCTCAACGCATCCTCGGACACGTTTGTCTACTTACTACCCTAGCATGTATCCACGAACCCCTTCAAGTGCTTGTAGGCATTTTGATCGAAGGCGCCCGTGAAATACCCTCTTTGCTCGAGCAAGGTCAACATAACATTTGTGATTTGAAAGTTCCCCGCCCAGATTTAGGGAGGCACAATAGCACTTGCGTATCCTTGATCTGGTAAAACTCCGGGAGCCACTCTCGGTGGTTGCGGAGAAGGGTCTGGAATATTATTGTTCTCATTTGCATTTATATTGGCATTTAGGCCCCTCCGTGGAACTTGAGGTAAGACCTCTTCTTGTTCTAGATCCTCTACCTCCTCCCCAGCTATCACATTGCCGAGAGGGTCATTTGCATTAAGAGCCATTTGTACCTGATTGATCGACACAAACAAAATTAGTAAAAAAGAAGGAAAGAGAAGCAAAACACAAAACTAAATAAACAGATAGTCAACACCGTAGCTCCACAACAATGGCGCCAAAAAGTGATCACTGCCAACTCGACGCTACACTAAGGTAGGAAGAGCGGGTCGCAATAGCGTTTACCCGATATGAAGGTCGGGATCGAATTCCTCAGGGAGCTAGTAGTGAAGTTGGATTGTCTGTCTATCCCAGAGGTGTGGTTGTACTCCTAATGTCACTTCAAACATTTTTGGGTTTTCAAATTATAACTATTTTTGTAAAATTATTTATTAACACTAAATTATGCTACGAAAATATTGCTAAGTTGTATCTAATGGGAAGAAGGGCACTAGGGTCGTGACACTACCTAGGTGGCTAATTGACGGGTAGATGTTACTAAGATTCGATTGACATAATTAGGGCTTATGCTATAACCGTTGCATAATTTTACCCACTCTCACACCTCTCGGTAGAGAAAGTGACTTTTACCAATTGACTCTCTCGAGACCAAATGGGTAGGCAAATTAGACCAAGCAACTAGGGTTCAAGTAGGGTAATTACTCTCTCGAAGTTTAACCCGTTAATTAGGACTATCATTTCTCATGAGTCCATCCCAATTCCTTGTTGGGTCAATTTTGGGGTTATAGACTCTCTTTCTTAAGAAGAGTTAAACCCACAAAGGTTGAATCAGTGTTTGCAACCACCAATCCTAGATTAAAACATAAAATCAACCCAAATAGCAAACACCCATAGTCAATCTAACACTAGATGACAACACCCATCAATTACCCGCACTAGGGTTGAGCCACAACCCTAACTAATGGGTTTAGCTACTCTTGCTAGATAAAGAAATTGAAGAAATAGATGAAGAACTAAGCATATTAATTAATTGCTAAAATTAAATTACAAGAATGTATCGTAAATGTAAAGCAAAAGTGCCAAAAATGGCTACAAAATATGTTATCACGAGCGCAGCTTTCCACTGATGTATCTCCTTCCCTAAAAAATGGTAAAATGTTCTATTTATACTAGGCTGGAAAAATTGGATAAAAATACCCCTGCAGGGTCAGTGCGGGCTGCATTAAATGGACCGTGGCCACACTGGGCTCACTCCTGCTTCTCTGAACTTGGACTATACGAACCGCGTAGAATGGACCGCGACCGCGGAGGGAGCTGGCGTGGTCCGCACAACCACGACTGTGGATCGCATGGCACTAGCTTTGCAAACTCAATCTCTCTGAACCTCATGACCGTGGACAACACAAAAGAGTAGTGCGGCTACGGAGCCTTCACCGCGGACCACGAGATATGTACTGCGGCCGCGCTTCTTCTAGTCCTGATTCACCAACTCTCTGAACCACCCAGTGGGGCCGCATTCCACTTTGCGCGGTCCGCACTAGGCCTTCTTTTCTTAATATTTCTTGGTCTTTGATACTTGAGCAGGTTTCACTTCTTTTTGAGCCGATCTTTGACATTTCGTCACTTTGTCGATCAAACCTGCGATCAAGAACAACTTGTGAGCCTTTTAGGACTATTTTGTAATAATATATGATCAAAGCATAGGCAAGTAGGGGCATAAAACATGTTAAAATCCTAACTTATCAACTGTCACGACCCAAACCGATGGGCCGCGACGGGCACCCGGTACCTTACTCAACCGAGTACCAACGTAACGTATCTTTCTTATAACATCATCATATACACATGACATACGGGCCTAATAGGCCAACATGATCCTTTATAAACTCAAAACATAGGCTGACAAGGCCGTACAATCTTTTATGTACACGATATATATCTACAAGCCTCTAAGACTACATAAATGTCATAAAGGTTGGGACAGAGTGCCGCCATACCAAACAATACACGTCTGAACCATACTAACCAAACGAGCAACTTCGAAATAA
The DNA here is from genome assembly GCF_000393655.2 of Nicotiana sylvestris. Taxonomy (NCBI): domain Eukaryota; kingdom Viridiplantae; phylum Streptophyta; class Magnoliopsida; order Solanales; family Solanaceae; genus Nicotiana; species Nicotiana sylvestris. The sequence continues at coordinate 99,686,765 of NC_091058.1, forward strand.
ATGGAGAGCACCAACATCTTCCGCTGAGCTGATAGCCTGCTTGGAAGGCTCTCGACCTGTCTATGGAGACCTACGGGCATGAAACACAGCGTCCCCAGGCAAAAGGGACGTTAGTACGAATAATGTAGCGAGTATGTAAGGCACATAAATAAATACATTAGAGACATGGAAGATATATATAGTACATGACTCAACCTGTAAGTCTGAATAACTTTGTAAATAATAAATTACTTTTAGCATCATGCATATGCATATGAATGTCATGTCGTGCATAGGTACATGTTTCATAACATCATCAGCCTCTGAGGGCATCCCATTATATCATATCGTCCATTGTGGGCAAAATCATCATCGTATACCAGCTGATCAGGTGGTGGTGTGTATATAATACCATAACCTCTTTCCATATCCCATATACATATACATATATATATATATACACGTATATAACGCCATTTGAATCATATTTCAGCCACTGCGGACAACATCATCATCATATACCAGCTGATTAGGTGGTGGTGTGTATATAACGTCGTAACTTTTTCCCATATCCCATATATTTACATATATACACTCATATAATGCCATCTGGTCATGGGCCAATGCATATATATGTAATGCATGAAAAACATGTAATAATCTCAATATTCCTTCCGGATAAATTTTTCCAACTGCGTATTATTCTGAGACCCATGAACAGAAGATAATGATAATTCTCATGGGGAATCAAAAATATAGACACCCCTACTATTTTTATGAATAGAGTAATTTATAGAAACTGTGTATTTGCTCGTTTCTTCAGCATAGTTTGGACCATGCCAAAATAAAGAAGGGAGGACCTTAATATACATGGAGTAGGAAAAACTGCGTATAATATTCTCGTAGGAGAATTTGATTGCAAAAAGTCTTGTTGCTAACGTCTTGTAGGCTTCAACAGTAACGTTTCTAATATGCTGTTGGTCTTTGTTTACTTTGGTAGAAGAAGAAATTCTGTTGTAGACTTGTCTTCAACAGAAATGGTGCCTTTAGGTGTTGGTTCTTCAATAGGTAGTGGAATTAAAATATCAAATGATTTTTTTGGTAGAAGAGTTGGTCTTTATTTTTCAAGACAAGAAAGTGACTTTTTTAAAACTTGAAAATTCTAAAACCCCTTTTTTTTGTCAATATACTAATATGTATACAAGTGTAAAAGGTGGGATGTCTTGACACAAGTTTATTAGGTTGCTACATATCCAAATGACTAAGGAGTCATTGTTTGGAAAGTGGCATGGCTGCCACGGTTTTTTTGGGGGTTAATTTTGTTACTTTATCCACTTATTAGTTAGCCGGGTAATATTTCGTTATCCGATAATTAATCTATTACCCACATAATTTAAAAATTATCACAAATTACTTAAAAAATTACTCACTTTTCACATACCTTATATGCCTTACTATTATGATCATGTGGTACCTTGTATGGTACTAGTCCATAAATACCGAGTATTTTAGCTTGAGCCGTATTTTATCCTAAAATACCAAATTTCAACAAAATTCATTTTCTTCGACTGGCTTCCCCTCTTACCTTCACGAATTTATTCATCACTTACAATCCTTATAATCTCCAAATAATCTTTTCCTTGAACTGATGTCAATTACCTTATGACAAATTCAACATAAAATACTGTAGGGTGCAACATCGTCGTAACTTATTACTGCGAAGCGTAGCATCACTATAATGTATTACTGCTGGGTATAACACTGTCGTAATATTTTACTGCAGGACGTAATACCATCATAATATATTACTGCAGAGGGTAACACCATCGTAACATATTACTGCAGAGCATAACATCGTTGTAATATAATACTGCGGGACATAATATTGCGAGGCGTAACATTATTCCCCCTTTTGGAACATTCATCCTCGAATGTTGACTGATGCATTTATCATTTTCATAACTTATATCTTCCGAATACTTTAGAACTTCCCTTGCCATCTAGGCGACCGTTATATGAGTAAATCCAAAGTCCAGGGCATTCCTCCCTTAGACCTCCTTCTCACACCACAACTTATAGTCGGAATCCTTCCAATCTCGTAACTGTTGCTAACTTTCATCATGCTGCCTGTACGATTTTCACCTTGTAAGTGTGTCCAATCTCTAGGCTTCATATGTAGCACTTGATAAGATGTCCCTTTGGGCAACTATGAGTATACTGAAGTTCTTCGCTCGGTACTTTGTTGAATTCATGAATATTGCTATATCTTATCGCATAGGTCCGTTTAGCCATCCGTATGAATTTACTGCGATAACACTTACTTTAATTTATCGTTGCTGAGGTCTGCTACCAAATCCTAGCTTACTCTCGTTGCTTATTCCATATGTATAAATTATGACGGCCTAATCTCATCTCATACTTTGTGACTTTTGTCCATCCATTGTTGATTCACCTCAATATTGATCTACAACTTACAACAGATAACTTGAAACTTCTTACGAAATACTTTTCCCATAGGGCTTACGTTCCCTTAGGGTATATTCGAAGTGATTCCCATAATCATATTTCATAGTGTCTCGATGTGATTCACCTTATGGGGGTATCTTAATTTTGTGCCGCCAGCGAAATCTTTTCTCCTTCTCTTTTTTTTTCTTTTTCAAATCATTATTCAAACAAAGGCCCAAACGTCATTCTTTGTCTGTCACAATTATATCCTCATTTTATTACCATGTCAGCATTTCATTCCTTCTAAATGCTATTAATCTTAGACTCCTTTGAGTTCATTAAGGCTATAGTGAGCTTTGTATAACATAGAGAATCCATTAGCTCCCTTGTTTTCATGGGCCTATTCCTGAGGACTAATCCATTCTCGTCACCTTCTCACTCGCCTTTTGTCGTTCTTACATCCTGTCATAAAATTTGTTGATTTACTATACTTTAGCTTGCGACCTATACATATCTATTTATACTACTCGTAATCTTCCTTCAACTTTCTTGAATTTCCTTGTGTTATATTAGAACATCAAGCGAGACATCGCATCGTCTCTAACTCTTCTTTACTTTCTTAACTAGACCTCTCGATACCTAGAAATCACTGACTAGAAGATATGCCACTGACGATGTCGCTATCATTCCTGGATATCGAATCCTCGTACTTCTAGCCTTCTATCCCAAGTATGGAATATCCTCAACCTTCTGCTTTTGAGTATCTCGTACATTGTTCACATTTACTTTACTTTCCTTAAAGCCTCACATCACATCTTCTATCTCTTTTGTACCCCTGATTTTAAGGGAGATCCTGCAATGTTCTCGATCACGATGGTTCTATTTTTCTGGGTCCAATAATCAAACTTCTGATTTATTTGGGTGATGTAATTTTTTTAGTTTCCTCTTCCTTCTGATCAGCCTTTACGTAGGCTTAAGCTATCTTCCGATCTGTGGCTCATCGTATCAGTTATTACCTTAGCCTTTCATGGGTGTTATGGAATATCCATGGTCCAGTTTTCTAATAATTCAATCCTTTGTATAGGCCCTGGGCTCAATTCTTTCTTTTAACTTATATCGGAGTCTTCTATGGCTGTATGATTATCAACAAATATGCTGTCTAGATAATGCTCCAAATTCTTGAGTGTATCCATAACGTAGTAACTCAGGATCATTTATCGAATAATTCCTTTCGTTCATTCTCAACATTCTTTAAATGTGTGCAATTACTTTTCCTGGTCTTTTTGTCCCTTGTTGCGTCCATATTTAGCTTATCTTAGTGGCCACACTTGCCAGAGTTTTCACACAACTCATATGATCTCGAATATTAGTTTTAATTCTTACTTCCCGTTCATTAGCCCGATAGGTGCCACTTTCCTTTGGAATGCTTACAATGTTGTTGCGAGATTGTTGTTACATGACCATTTCCTCTTTAGGTCGTTGTGCTTAGGTTGAAGCCTTCTTTCTTATCTCCTCAGCTAGTCTTTCGTTATAGTACTTAGGGAGGACCCTTGACTCTCGTAAAGCTGTGAGCTTATTATACCGTATTCCCGATAGAATTTTTGATGTTCGTGCTCAGTTGTAATTATCCTTAGTTACTTACCTCTATACTCATCTGCTCGTACGGCTACATCTGAACTAAAGTTTTGACTATTTTTCCAGTGGAACTATCTTTATTTCCGTAACACTCATACGGTACCTTTAACTACCCCAACTCCTATTTGAATATTTCTCAAGTATTACAATGTCATAACTGTAGGGCTAAATTCACTATATTGGATTTTACTATCTTTATCTTGCACGACCTGCTGTCTTGTTCTGTATCCTCTTGACTAGCCATAACTAGGCTCTTTCTGAATCAACTACTAACTACTCGTTGGCCCATCCTCATGTCAATATTCCACGAAATCTTTCTTGGGTTATTTCCTTGGTCTTAACTTACGTCTCGCACTGGCTCCTTAATTATCAATAACATCTCGGGTAGGAGCCCTTACTTCTTCTCCTTGACGTCGCATTTGCACAATGTTCTAGAATCGTAGCATATCTGTAGCATTTGGATAAGTGCAATCTCATCCCTTTCTTATTTTTATCGCATTCTTCCTTTTATCATTCCATATTCCCCCCTTTAGGGGAGTACTAAAAGTTGGAGCTACGACGACCTGCCTATAGATGTTTCACCTTTTCATCTTTGAGATCCTTTCACATCATCGATAACTCTTACTCGCATTGCAGTAATACTTCCGTACCAAGCATAGCAAAATCCCTTACTCACGAGGGTGAAATTTAGTATATCTGGCACATACAGTCCCTTAAGCTGAACTTTGATCACATTGCTTGCTGTACGGAAGCGTCTTCCTGAATGATCATTCTCTGAGTTTCTCATGAATCTTCTTTTGTCGTACATTCCATTATTAGTGGAACAAAATCTGAAGTTCTTATGATGGCGACTATCACCAGTCACTCAGTCCCTAATTCATGTTTAGTTTATTTTGTTTACCAATCCATACTGGTTCTATTACTCTGGGGTCTAACTTTTCCTCTTGGTAATCACGCTGGAGTTGCGAATTTATTTCTCAAAATGAGTACATGATTGTATGGCCTATACTCTTTTGTTTTCCTAAGGCCTGTCACTTCTCGTTTTTTCATTCACTTGACTATAGATTTTGTAACATTGTCATCTTTTGATCTACCGTTGTCATCCATATATCACATCTTACTCATAATGCTTCATTAACTCTTTTCTTATTTCCCACTAACATTTATGCCTATCACTTTATTCTGAAAACTTGAACAATACATTCTTTTGCTCTTAGCTTCCCTTTGCTCCATCCAATGGCTCTTTGGGTTGCTCAACATCCTTGCTCTACTAGGGATGAGAGCCACACTTAAGGTAATATTTATCCCATCTAGGCTTTCAGTGCCTATCTTCTGAATGCTAGTATTCACATCTAATCATAATATTCTAGGGTGAACCATCTGGGTGTCTTACAAGAAGATCTATTAGCACATTTGTAATACCCTTCGGAAATGGCACATTTACCAATTTTGGTTACTCTTACCCCAGCCGGATCTTGATATCCCATCCTTCTCTTAACTATACATGTTTTCCTCCACAGGGCATAACTGAAATGGGTGTGACCAATTGTACATACCTCTGTTACTGTTAAATATAACTCAAGAAGCTTATGTTCCTCTGCCTCAATTATAAACGTTGTTAACCTTCATTAACTGAGCGCCTCGTACCCTTCTTCATCTTGCTTCTTTTGCTTGTTGAAACTTGTATTTATCTTCTTAATCTCTCATTGTCTTTCACCATAAAGGTGGGTAGGCATTCTTGTCTTAAGGCTCCTTATCAAGAGGCTTACATCTTTCAGTATGCACATGATCTGCTGAAGACCTCACATTTACTTATCATAAGAATGATACTAAGTCGAGTTCCTCTAATTCAACACTTCCACAGCTATATCTCTTATTGATTATCTTTCTAAACGTAGGCATCGTCTTATTACGAATGAAAATAGAAGCTCGGGACTTGAATTCTTATAAGTGAGCTCTACCACACGATCTAGAGTAAGAAGAAAGAGTGACAATCTTAAATTCCCTATAGCCTCCTACTTATAAGTGTGGTGCACGACACACCCATAAATAAGATTCTACTAGACACGGCTTGTAGACATCCCTAGGAAAGAACTGCTCTGATACCACTTTTATCATGACCTAAATCGAAGGGCCGCGACGGACACCCGGTACCTTACTCAACCGAGTACCAATGTAACATATCTTTCTTATAACATCATCATATACACATGACATACAGGCCTAATAGGCCAAATGATCCTTTAGAAACTCAAAACATAGGCCGACAAGGCCGTACAATCTTTTATGTACACAACATATGTCTACAAGCCTCTAAGAATACATAAATGTCATAAAGGCCAGGACAGAGTCCCGCCATACCAAACAATACACGTTTGAATCATACTAACCAAATGAGCAACTCCGAAGCAAATGGAGCGCACCAACATGTTCCAATGAGCTAATAGCCTACTTGGAGGGCTCTCGACCTGTCTATCGGGACCTGCGGGCATGAAATGCAATGTCGGTAGGCAAAAAGGACGTCAGTACGAATAATGTACCGAGTATGTAAGGCACATAAATAAATACATAAGAGACATGGAAGACATATAGAGTACATGACTCAACATGTAAGTCTGAATAACTTTGTAAATCATAAATTACTTTTAGCGTCATGCATATGCGTATGAATGTCATGTCATATATAGGTACATGTTTCATAACATCATCAGCCTTTGAGGGCATCCCATCATATCATATCGGCCATTATGGGCAAAATCATTATTGTATACCAGCTGATCAGATGGTGGTGCGTATATAACGCCATAACCTCTTCCCATATCCCATATACATATACATACATATATATGCGTATATAACACCGTTTGAATCATATTTCAGCCATTGTGGGCAACATCATCATCATATAACAGCTGATTAGATGATGGTGCGTATATAACGCCGTAACCTTTTCCCATATCCCATATACATATATTTACATATATACGCGTATATAACACCATCTGGTCATGGGTCAATGCACATGTATGAAATGCATGAAAAACACATAATAATCTCAATATTTCTTCCGGATAAATTTTTTTCAACTGCATATTATTCTGAGACCCATGAACAGAAGATAATGATAATTCTCCTGAGGAATCAAGAATATAGACATCTCTACTATTTCTATGAATAGAGTAATTTATAGAAACTGTATATTTGCTCGTTTCTTCAATATAGTTTTGACCATGCCAAAAGAAAGAAGGGAGGGCCTTAACATACCTGGAGTAGGGAAAACTGCGTATAATATTCTCGTAGGAAAATTTGATTGCAAAAAGTCTTGTTGCTAACGTCTTGTAGGCTTCAACGGTAACGTTTCTAACGTGCTGTTGGTCTTTGTTTACTTTGGTAGAAGAAGAAATTCTTACGTTGTAGACTTTTCTTCAACAGAAATGGTGCCTTTAGGTGTTGGTTCTTCAATAGGTAGTGGAATTAAAATATCAAATGATTTTTTTGGTAGAAGAGTTGGTCTTTATTTTTCAAGACAAGAAAGTGACGTTTTAAAGCTTTAAAATGCTAAAACCCCCTTTTTATGTCAATATACTAATATGTATACAAGTGTAAAAGGTGGGGTGTCTTGACACAAGTTTATTAGGTTGTCACATATGCAAATGACTAAGTAGTCATTGTTTGGAAAGTGGCATGGATGCCACGTTTTTTTTGGGGTTAATTTTGTTCTTTATCCACTTATTAGTTAACCGGGGTAATATTTCGTTACCCGGTAATTAATCTATTACCCGCATAATTTAAAAATTATCACAAATTACTTAAAAAATTACTCACTTTTCACATACCTTATATGCCTTACTATTATGGTCATATGGTACCTTGTATGGTATTAGTTCATAAATACCGAGTATTTTAGCTTGAGCCGTATTTTATCCTAAAATACCAAATTTTAACAAAATTCATTTTCTTCGACTTGCTTCCCCTCTCACCTTCACGAATTTATTTATCACTTACAAATCCTTATAATCTCCAAATAATATTTTCCTTGGACTGATGCCAATTACCTTACGACAAATTCAACGTAAAATACTACAGGGTGCAACATCGTCGTAACTTATTACTACGAAGCATAACATCACCGTAATGTATTACTGTTGGGTATAACACTGTTGTAATATTTTACTGCAGGATGTAACACCATCGTAATATATTACTGCAGAGGGTAACACCATCGTAACATATTACTGCAGAGCATAACATCGTCGTAATATAATACTGCGGGATGTAATATTGACGTAATATTGCGGGGCGTAACAGATACCCTGTAGGATGTAGCGAAGTCCCCAATGCATTCCTTGGATACACATTTCTATTCCAGAAGCTTCACTAAGTCTGTCTTTGCAGTTAAGGCTTGCATTCCTCCATCGATTGATGAAATCAACAACTGGTTCATCTTTATACTGACGTGTGTTTGTGAGTTCAACCATGACTACGGTTCGCCTTGTGCTATAGAAGTGGTTGAGAAATTCATGTTCAAGTTGCTCCCAGCTATCAATGAAACCAGCCTCGAGATTAGTGTACCAATCAAAAGCATTTCCTTTTAAAGAACGGACAAACTGCTTCACAAGATAATCTCCATAGGTTCCAGCGTTATTACAAGTTTCAACGAAGTGTGCAATGTGTTGCTTTGGATTTCCTTTACCATCAAATTATTAAAACTTTAGGGGTTGATAACTTGCAGGCATTTTCAAACTACCAATTCTCGCAGTGTATCGCTTTGCATATACGAGAGAAGACTTGGCAGCAACATCGTACTTATCTTTGATGGTTCCCATAAAGAAGTCTTTCAATTAGTCAATGGGAATAACCCCGTAAGATGAAATCTGAAATTCTTTAGGAGCCGTTGTCTGCCTTGCAGAAGAGTCTCCCTTATTTTGCATTATTGGGAGCTTTCCAGGTGCATGACTTGAATCTCCCTCCATCATGCTTTCAACTGTATCTGTTAGATTGACAATTTGATTATCTTGATCTTGCATATGCTTCGTTAACCCTTCAATTGCCTTTGTTAAATTTGCAAGTTGTTCTTCAACAGTTGAGGTATTAGTCACCATTGCTTGGATAACCATCGTGGATGGTGGAGCAAAGCACAGATTTTCTCTTACACCATACTTTGAGTGGAACAACTCACGTGGAGTGCTTGGAGCAGATCCAGTGATCAAGACATCATCATCGCCCTGTGTGATGAGATCCTTAGATCTAGAAGGGCTAAGTAGAGCCAATGTCTTTTCAATAATTTCAACAATGTTTGCTCATTCTTCCAATTCAATTGGAAAGGATCTTTCCCCCTCTGAGGATTGAAAATCAAAGATAGGAACCGACGCAGACGATATTTGAAATACTTTTTGTCCTAGCCAATTTGCTTTGTTCCTAGTGACAGGTCCTACACTTTCCATAGTAGCATCCAACAAGTTTTCCACATCAGAAGAAAACTTGGAATCCATAGCCTTAGCAGTAGTGAGTTTGAAGTTGATCTTCTAAGGAGCCATTTCTGTGTTCTTGAAATTTGGTAATTTGAAGAGATGAGAGGTAGAGATTGTCTCACTGGGCGTGCCAGAAATTTGTAACAACAAATTTTCGCGTCGAGAAAAATAAATAATCAAGACTGGAAAATTGCGTAACAAATGTAGTATTTGATTTCAATAACTAAAAGTGTTACAATCTCTATGGTATTCCTCTGATTCTTCAAGAATGTAAAGTATCTTAATGAACTTGACTTTGATTTGATTCAAGGGCTTGTAAAGCTTGGTCTTGAATCTCCTTCTTGAACTTGAACTTGAACTTGGGTTTGATCATGAACAAGTAATTTGATCTTGAACGCCTTGGTATTTGATTTGGCTTCGTTCTTGATCTTGAACTTGAACTTGTAGCTTGAGTGTTTGAACTTGTAGCTTGTAGAGAAATCTGCGGTGTTTGATCCATGAGCTCTCTGCTTGCCTCTTGTTATCACTTCTGGTATCTTCTAGCTTTATGAAGACCTCTATTTATTGTTGCAGGGAGTGATGTGGCTCTGCGATTTGATTGGTCCGTTTGAACTGACCAGTACCATCCAGGCACTTGGCATGATTTAATTGGCTCATTTATTTGACTTGAATTGCCACATTTCTTGACACATGTCATGATTTCATTGGCTCATTTACTTGTTTTGGATTGCCACATCACTTGACACATGGCATGATTTTGTTGGCTCGTTCTTTTGACTTGGATTGCCACATCACTTGACATGTGGCATGAGCCTGGGCTTTAAGATGGGCTAATAGCCATTTGGACCTTGGGCTAATGAAGTGGGCTTATCATTTAATTTGTAGTCCAATTAAATGTACTAGCCCAACACTTATATTTTGAATTTAAATAATTAACCCAATTTACTAGCCACAATATTTGTTTGGACTAGTGTCTTGAATTTAATATGATTCGAATAATTTGTAATTTAAAATCCAACTAAATTTATATGCTTACAGGGGTATAAGAGTAATTTTACCTATAAAAATATAAAAGAGAAACTTATTGTTAATAATACCAAATATTAGTAACCGAGTAGGCGATATTCAAATTTAAATTTCAGTATCCATTTACTATTTTTTTTTCCTTCCTCTGCAAGGCGTTAATATCGGGAAGAAAAATACCTGAAAAATATAAAATTGCCTCAATAAAAGGAAAAAACAGTGCACAACTGGTAGAAGTTCACTATTGAGTTGTCATTCATCAAAGGACACATGACTATTGTCTCAAAGTACAAAGAATGTTGGCTGGTGTAAGCACATGATTTTTGCCCTATATGAGAAATACTTCCAGAAAATGCAAAATAAAATGATTTTCCTTGGTGTGCAATTTTGAGTATTTTTGTGATATTTTTGGATAATTATTTGTATTTGTCTGTGTTTGCTTATTTGTTAAATTAATAAAAAATATAAAAATATGTCGCATTTTGCATGTAGGATTTCATTCTACAATTGTTAGTAATTAAATTAGTTTTACAAAAATTAAAATTACAAAAAATAGGCATCTTTTGCATTTTTAGCATTTAATGTCCAAATGAACAATTTTATGCTTAATTATTACTTAATTGTGCGTTAATTGTTATTGGGAGTTAATTTGCGATTTTATAACTTAATTTAGTTCTTAATAATAATTTAAGTATTTTTATAATTTAGTTTTAGAAAATAAAAGAAGAAAAGATAACAAAAATACAAATAAAAATCGGATTGGGCCACTTCTTCAATTTTCAACCCCAGGCCCAAACAATTGTCCACGACCCAGTCCACTTCACACGGGTCGACCCGGTCCGCCCCATTAACCCAATACCCAACCCCTTTCTTCATTTTTTGGTGTAAACACAAAAACAAAAAATAACAAAACCAAAAACCCTAAAACACTAACTCATCCGCCTCCTCTCTTCATCCTCTCAAAACTCCAAGCTCACAACCATGGCTGCCCTCACCTAACTCTTCGCCTACTCAGAAAAACCAACGTCACCACCATCCACGTCGACCTCCCCGTCTGCTTCGCCGTTGTTTCGCCGGAAAACCCTCGGCCAAAATGGAAGGAAAACCCATCGCCATGGATGCCATGTTTTGTGTGTTTGCTACTGCTTCATTTTCTTCAGCCTGCTCCAGCAGTGTCACTGCTGTTTGCTCAGTCGTCTCTAAGCTTTGCCATCGTCGTCCATGGCGGCACTGCCTTCCCGCCATTGACGCTGCCCGACTAGTCGAGCTTTCTGCTTGCTCGCCGTTTGCGTTGTCATCAACCAAGCAGGCTGCTTCAGGCTTTGCTTCAGGCTTTGCCATCGTCGTCCATGGTGGCTGCCTTCATCTTCTTCGCAACATCCAGTCTGCACTGCCCCGTCCCCAGCTGTCGCGTCTTTGTTTCACTACTGCCCGTCCAGTCGAGCAAGCATCGACGACTCGGGGTGCTGCTGCCTTCTGCTTCGTTTTCAAACGATGCCAAACGACCATCTCCTTTGGTCATTCGTTCGTTCGTCGTTGAGTTCGTTGTTGAGTCCAGGCAGATTTATTCCCATTTGAGGTTTGTCGAAACAGTCCATACAATCGAATTCGTCGTTGTTCATCTCCGGTTAGTAGATTTTCGAGTTTTATTTTTTGCCTGTATTTTGTTTTGATATTTTCAAATCTAAAATCGGCAAATGTTTGTTTTGTTTATCGTTTGAATTAATTTTTAGTTCATGTTCATGTGTTGTTTGTTAAATTAATTTTTCAGATTCCAAATGAAAGATTAATTACTTGTTTTTCATGTTTATTTCATGTTCGTATTATTGTTGAAGTGAATATTTGTTAGTTTAATATTTGTTAGATTCAAATTGAAATTTAATTAATTATTTCTTCAATTTGTTTCATGTGTTATGTATTTTCCAGAAAATATTAATGTTGTTTGAATCGTTAGAAGCCGTCATGTTTGTTGCTTAAAAACAGATTTAATTCATGTTCATCTTTGTTTGAAGTTCATGTTTAAATCCAGTGATTTAATGTGAGTTTATGTTTGTCTTTGATTTGTTAATTTAGTATTTTGTTGTTTGTATTGTTGTGTTCTTGCTCATACATTCATGGTCTAAATTAACTAGGATTGGTTCCCGATATGGTTAATTCATTCCATTAATTTTGAGTTGTGTTGTTCATGGTGTTCATATAATTGTTGTTGAAGATTGTTGAGAAATTGGTCATCTTGATCATATTTTGGTCAAGTTATGATTAATTGAGTGTTTAGAGCTGATGGGGGTAATTTGGTAAATTGCATTGCATTCGGGGGTAGATTTGTAATTGCAATAAGGTCGGAGGGGTAGTTTGGTAATTGAACATTATTTTGATTCTTTATGTTAAGCATGGGGGACAAATATAATGGGGTGGGGTTTTTGATGTACTTGTTTAATATAATGGGGGACAAGACAAAACATAATGGGGAGGAATCTTGTACTTGTTTAATGTAGGCATGGGGGACATATTGTAATGGGTTGGTAATGTGGCATTTATTTAATGTAGGCATGGGGGACAAAGTTTTAAAATAAAGAAGACATTTGATAGTGGGACAAAGCATGCCATTGGGGGAATAATTTGGGGGTTGGGAATTGAAGACTTGTCTTGCTATATATAGAGTGATTCTTGACATTAAAAGGAGAGATTTTTTGGGGGGAGAGAAAAAAGAGTTGAATATTATTGAGAGGATTTTTAGAGAGAGTTGACAGATCCTTTTTACACTTGAGAGTTGACATACTTTTATACTGGGAGAGAGTTTGTGATAGTAAAAGAGAAAGACAATTTGAACTTTCACTCGAACAATTCTGTTTGCTTTTCTTCGAGTGTCATTCAAAAGTCAGAAACTACTGCATCTCGTATCTTTTCTCTCTTCTGCTTTGACTGCGATTGTACTTTTGCACTGCTGAGTTTTCAATCTGTTACTGGGTTATTCTACTGGTTTTTACTGGTTTTGCGGTGTTGCTGAACCTGCTGTTGCCGCGTTATTACTGTCGCTGACTCCTACTTCTTTTGTTCTTGTACTGCTGTTTCTAGGTACACATTTGTACAATCTCGGCTTGAAGCAAAAAATGAAATATTAATCAGGCTTTGTTCCTGTTGAATCCGAACTGTTTAGATTTGTTGTTTGAATATAATTTTCCTTTCTTTATATAAAAATGTAGTCGATTTATTAATAAGTAATGGATTGCATATGTATAACTTCTTCATCTAATAATGTTAGTTGAATTAATCTGTTTTTGATATTATTGTGTATCTATCTCATGCTCTAGTATTAGTAAATAATAGAATGTAGAATTAAAGCAGTTTTTCCTTGTACAAACGCGATCGCAATTTTCCGTTCACATTAGTCGTAACTTAATAAATAAGTTACGTTTTTCAGCATGTAAATAATTAAGAAATTTTCTTTTATTTTAGAGATGAACTTAATAGAAAATATAGTCACTGTAGGTTTATCCTTTTAAATAAAAATGAGACGAGCCTCGACAAACAAAAATGCACAAGCTGCGGGGCCCTCTAAATGTATATATTAAAATACTTAGAATTCGGGACAGGCCGTTTAGCGAATTTTACGGCCTTCCCAAAATAACAATACGCTAGTTGCTTTAGGCGCACCTTTAATAATTTAACCTTCTTAAACACGGGTGCACATTGATGTGACCCAAATCCGAATCTCAACGGAGTCAAAATGTGTCGACGACCACGGGTGCATTGATTGTGACGTGGTTCGAGATGCATTTTCACGACGTTGCAATTCTATAAAAATAAATGATAATAATAAAAGCGGTTTAAACTTAATAAAAGCACGTAAGTCATAACATATATTTAAATCAGATATTTAGCCATTATAACAATTTAAGCGACCGTGCTAGAACCACGGGATTCGAGGGTGCCTAACACCTTCCCTCGGGTCAACAGAATTCCTTACTTAGAATTTCTGGTTCGCAGACTTCATTTGGAAAAGTCGAATATTTTCCTCGATTTGGGATTCAAGATAAACCGGTGACTTGGGACACCAAAAGCCAAACCTTTCCCAAGTGGCGACTCTGAATTAAATAAATAATCCCATTTCGAATATTGTCACTTAAATTGGAAAAACTCCCTCGCATTTTTACCCTTCGGGGCGGGGCGCGCAAAAAGGAGGTGTGACAGCTCTGGCGACTCTGCTGGGGAAACGAACCCAGAATCTCTGGTTCAGGGTTCAAGAATTCGAGCTTAGAATAATTGTTATATTTGGCTTTATTATCTGATCTTTATTACATGTTTTTGCATAACGTGCTAAATGTTGTCTTTTATCGCTTTGATATTATCTGAACTGTATATAAACTGTGCCGAAACCCTTCTCTTCTTACCTCCGGGGAGAAGCTCGCTGGTCGAGACTCTCTATTCTGTTTGTGTCAATACCTGAAATAAGAAAGAGGTCGGACAAGTTACAAAGTCGGACGATCTCGCGGGTCCCCGGTACGTAGCCCCCTCCTCGACTCGAGTTGTCCGCTCGGGTACACAATCTAGAACAAATACCCAGGTTACGAACCTAGAATAACTTGACTTCATGTCGGATCCCTAGTAGGAATGCTTATTTGCATCATGTTGCATTTGACTTAGGGGACTCAACACAGGGGTTGGGTCCGTCTAGGATTAGCAACCTGAAATGAAAAGACCATCCTGTTGCATCCTATTTGTTTCCGTGCATTTATTTGTCTCGGACATGCATGCTGCCTGACTTTGGAGTATTTGAAAAATAAACAAAAAAAATAACAGTGTATAGGGCTAATTTTCTACTTTGAAAAATAGCAATGCCCAATTACTGTCAAAACTCTGCCGAAATTTTACGATAATAAAAGGGAAAATGTTTTGTTTTCAGTAATTTGCTTTACTAAGAAAAAGAAAAACAAAAAGATAGAAAAGTAGTCTTTTATTTTTGGAAAGTTGTTTGTTGAAAAGGAAAGAATTTTGTTCTAAAATAATTCGGTTAATTTGACCGAACTACGCGGGTCTGATTCTCACCGGATGTGAGATATGTAGGCAAACCTCATCGGTTTCGGCCCCAATTTTCAAAAATAAAAAAAAATATATTTTCCTTTAGTTCTTTCTTTATAAATCTTTCTTTAGAAAATACAAAAAAAAAAAAAATATAGAAGTTTTCTTTAAACTCAAATAAAAAATAGTCTCCTTCTTTCTGAAGTCTTTCATGTGAAATAATGAAATAAGAATTAAAAATCAGCAATAAAAATCCAAAAAAATACTCTTTGCTTTTTAGTCTCTCTTTTGTAAAATGTTCAAAAAAAATAGTTGAAAAATTGAATTCCAAAATATTAGGACTTTTCTTTAGAAGTGCTTTTGTAAATAAATAAAACTCAGAAATTCCACATGATTTTCTTAAAAGTCCCTCTTTCAAAATTTAAGAGGCAACATCATAAATCAAAAAATATACATTCTTTCTTCCGTAGAAAAGGTGAAACAAATGGAAAAAAAAAATCAACCAAACACATTTTCTTTTTTGTTTTAAAAAAAAAATATAAAAAAAAGACAAAAAAAATTCCCAAAGTTCAAGTCAAAAGCAAATAAATTTTTTAGAAGTCTTTCTTTAAAAAATAAAACAAAAATCAAAATAAAAAAAATTCTTTCTTCTTTTAAAAGCATTTCTTTCAAAAATTCCAAAAAAGGGTTAGTTTAGTTACTCCATTTTCGATGCCCGAACTACGCGGGTTTGATTCTCACCGGATGTGAGATACGTAGGCAACCCTCATCGGGTCCAACCCCACCTTTTGCTAAAATAGCCAAAAATCAATAAATAAATAAAAACGTGTCAAATTTTAAATTTTGCCATAAATAAGTTGGGTGGTGTCCAACCTTCCCTTTTGCTAAAAATAGCCAAAAATATATGTCAAATTTTAAATCTGTCATAAATAAGTCAGGTGATGTTGTTTTGTCATAAATAGCCGAATGTTCCCGAAAGGGACGCCGGAAGGCTGACTTTGCATAAACAGCCACCTTTGGGTCATTTTTTAAGGTTTGGTCCAGTTGACCCACACAGCCTTAAAATCTTCGTCACCGAGGCGTTGAAAGGCCGTGTTGGCAATATTGAGTTTTCTAATTTGAAAAACGATAAAAAGAGTCATAAATAAGTCAGGTGATGCTGTTTTGTCATAAATAGCCGAATGTTCCCGAAAGGGACGCCGGAAGGCTGACTTTGCATAAACAGCCACCTTTGGGTCTTGTTTAGTATTTTTTATCCAGTTGACCCACACAGCCTTAAAAACCTTCGCCCCGAGGCGCTGAAGGGCCGTGTTTGCAACGCCATGTTTTTATTGTAATTTGAAAAAAAAACAAAAAAAAACAAGAGGGAGCGGTCGGGTGAATACCGTTTGAATTTTGTCATAATAAGCCGAGCCAGCTTCGGTCGCGTCTTAAACCGTTCTTGCCGAAGTAGCCTTAGAGTATCTTTCAGTTGTCGAAAGGTTATTTTCGTAAAAGAACGGACAAGTTTGTAAAATGATCCTCCCCGGCCTCAAAATTCATGTGAAATTTGGAAGGGGCCACGTTTGCAAAAAATAACCGTTCGGTTGCATTTTGTGAGTGTTGAAACCCAATTTTTTATTATGAAGAAAAAAAATGTTTCATTGCTTTTACCTTTCATTCGGCCCGAACTACGCAAGATCTGATTCATGCGGGGTCATGATACGTAGGCAATCTCCATCGGATTCGATCATAGCTATAAAATAAATTGAAAAAAAAACTGAAAGAATAGAAAAAAGAAAATCGAGTGAAAAAGAAAATAGAAAAAAAGAAAAAGAAAAAAAAAGAGTGCAAAAAAAATAAAAGAGCGGCAAAAACAAGATCAAGAGTGGTTAAAGAGAGGTAGGAATAAAAGAAAAGAGGTACATAGTGAAGAAGGCTAGTTTAAGGCCGGGTTGAAACATGCAACCCGTTCAAACACATGGTAGAAGCGTTTAACTGTTTAGGTGCATTGCATCCCAACGTGCGATT
Source organism: Nicotiana sylvestris (assembly GCF_000393655.2). NCBI lineage: Eukaryota > Viridiplantae > Streptophyta > Magnoliopsida > Solanales > Solanaceae > Nicotiana > Nicotiana sylvestris. The sequence continues at coordinate 99,704,347 of NC_091058.1, forward strand.
TCCTATATGATTAAATGCCTCAAAACTAACAAGGTTGTGTGTGTGAGTAATCAGCCAGGTTCTGTTCAGGTGATTGGTTTTGTTGGTATGCGGTGATGAACATGCAGCCCTGCACGCGGCCACAACATTATACACAAAACTGAGCTCCACCTCCCAGAAACGCCCATCCTTACCAAGCTCCATATAATCCCCCAATCAAATGTTCATCAGTACAATCCTCACCCAAGAGAGTCTTTCAAAAGGAATCAGTTCACCTCTATTGGTGAATCATACTCAGGCTTGTTCCAAAAGCTAGTCAGGCGAAGTCTGTTGCAGCCAGTGGCCCCAAATCGGCCAAACACCGAGTCCCCCTCCCCGCATCGAGCTGATACTAGATGTGAATGCCACTCTGGAGCAGTGGGGCACGGTACAAAGGACTGTTGGTCATTGGACCCTCAAAATAGCAGTTGAGGACTTGATTGAAGCTGAAAGAATCGTTCACCGGGACGAAAAGGTTCCTAACATAATGAACATTCCCCTGCCTACTCTCACAAATGGGCCAATAAATGGAATGATCTGTGAAGCTGAGGAATTTGATCCGGTACTGAAGGCTATTGCAGCCATTGCCGAGACAGAAGAAAGGCCAAAAAACGATTGTCAAGCCTGAAAGTTCCCCATCAGATGGGAGTCTCGGTAGCCAGTCTTGCTATCCTTTCTGCATCTGGATTATCTTAGGGTGTGATCCGGATGTTTTACTTTATTGTCTTACTTTCCAATGTAAACCCTTCTATCTTCAAAAATTAAAAAAAAAACAAAAACAAAAACAAAAAAAAAAGAAAATCAAATGAAATTGATATTTCATTTTCCCGGAATGTCTCTTTTCTTAAATCTTGTAAATTTTCTCATTCTCTTTTTAGTTTCTGTTAAATGCAGATTTCAATAATATGACATGCTTGCGGACTTCATGCCCGGATCTTAAAACTCTGTCAGACCTCGAAATAATGAATCAAGAATTGGGTCGCAATGAAGAATAGCTTAAGGAAACAAGACAAAGAGTTGGAACAACTCAAGGAAAATTGACTCCCGAAATTGGAAAGGTCCATACATTACAACAAGAGTACTGCCAAAAAGAGTGTGTTGTACTCGGGACACATCGAAGGAAATGTCCTTGAAATAACTGTCAATGCAAATGCAGTCAAAAGGTACTATGTTGGATCCTTTATATAATAAAATCTTGTCCGTTTGAGATGACGAAGGCTTTCATTCTCGCTACCCAAACACTATCAACCCTTTGCAAAACCCATTTGAGCTGGTTACTCTTCTTTGATTACCCTCTTTGGAACCTGAAAATATTATTGAAAATAAAATGAAAAAGAAAAATGGAAAAAGAAGAAGAAAGAATTGGAAAAATAAGAAAATATATATACAAAAAAAAAATCCAAAAACAAAAGTGGCCTGAACTACGTTTGACTTGATTCCGAAAGGATACGTAGGCAACCTCTCCTTGGGGTTCAGTCACACCAAAACAAAAATACAAAAAGTCCCCCAAAAGTGAAACTGGGGCAGAAGTTATAATGGTTCGGCAATGATCCCGCCCAAAAGGTTCTAAAGTTGTAGTTCAATCCAAATTCCTTTTACCCCAAACCTTGTTCAAGTCCTTCTGATCAATCGGCAAAGCGGTTCAAAATAGGAGGATGGATTTATTTGGGTCTGATACAACAAAATGAGGAAATAAAATGAGAGAGTCTTGCTGGTGAAAACCCACACGGGCACCGTAAGGCGACGCTAAGCAGAGAAAATCAAAATGAGAAGTCTTGTTTAGTAAACACCCACCCGGGCACTATAAGGAGATGGTAAGAAACGAAATGAAAATGCCAGCTCGTGAAAACCCACAAAGGGCGCCCATGACCGAAAATGAGATCCTCACAACCACTGTCATCATCAGAGTCCTAGCAAGGTTCCTCGGTATTCAAGGCAAAGTTGTGATAAATTTTTGGGAGTCAGACGGTTTACACAGATCAGGCATCCAGTCCAAAAGGCATGTCATGTTCATTGAAGTCCGCATGTACTCCGGATAAGTCCTTCTCTCCTTTCCCCGAAAGGGACACTTCTAGTTTTAAACTCATTCTCCATTCAATTATTTGTTTCTCTTTGAATCCCTTTTGGTCTAACACTGTTCCAAAACCAAGACAAAGAAAGGATGGCAAGACTGATTTACAGGGCTTTCGTTGGATACACGCTAATGTGCAAAGGGCACCCAGCCTCAGCAGGGGGCATCAAGACGACCTCGACTGGTCATGGCAGCCTATAAAGGCAATTGAAGTTGAAAGGTTTGGGTTTCACATGGTTAATCGCCTCCACGAAGTTAAAAAAAAAAAAGAAATCCCCACAAAGCCTCCCCTTGTAAAAATTCTCCAGCAAGCTTGCCCCAACAAATCCCCAGCAAGTCCGTTCTGTACAAATCCCCACAGAGTCTCCCCTTGTACAATCCCCCACAGAGTCTCCCCAATATAAAAAAAATCCCTGTTGGAATTTCCCCAGCACATCCCCAGCGAGTCCCTTTGTAAAAATTCCCCAACAAGCTTACCCCAACAAATCCTAGAAAGCCCGCTTTGAAACAAATCCCCAGCATGCCCCGTTGTACAAAAATCCACACAAAGAATCCACTTTGTAAATATTCCCCCCACAGAGCTTCCTTTTGTACAAATCCCCACAGAGTATCCCCAATAATATCCCCGTTGAGAATCTCCAAGCAAGATGGGACACAAAAAAAAAAGAAAAAAAAAAGAGCCTTACGAGGCAAATCATCACTGAATCTGGAAATACAAAGCCTGAGTAGTCAAAAGAGTTTCGCCATTTGAATCCAATCAACGGCGGGACTTCGCGACAGAAATAAGGACGCAACAAAGCAACAGGAACGATCAAGGTCACCAAACCGACCGTCATTTCCGAACTAACAATTGTTCTTTGTTTGAAAAGTTGAAACAGGTATAATCCAAGACAACCATGCAAGAAGCAGGTGTCGCCCAAAGAAGAAGGTACATGGGTACAAGAAATATTTTGACAATAAGGAATTCACTCAAAAGGTAAGTTTCCGCGAGACTCCCTTTTATCTTCTACTAAAACAAGAAAATCCAAAAAAAAAGAGGCTAGCTAGCATTCTCGAACTTTACCCCCCAACCAGTCAGCATTAGGGTTTTAAACCCTAAACTTAACTTTTCTCTTTCAGTCAGCATTAGGGTTTTAAACCCTAAACTGAACTTTTCCATTTAGTCAGCATCAGGGTTTTAAACCCTGAACTGAACTCTTTCATTCAGTCAACATTAGGGTTTTAAACCCCTAGACTGAACTTTTTCCATTCAGTCAGCATTAGGGTTTTAAACCCTAAACTGAACTTTTTCTTTTAATCAGCATTAGGGTTTTAAACCCTAAACTGAACTTTTCCATTCAGTCAGCATTAGGGTTTTAAACCCTAAACTGAACTTTTCCATTCAGTCAGCATTAGGGTTTTAAACCCTAAACTGGACTTTTCCATTCAGTTGGCATTAGGGTTTTAAACCCTAAACTGAACTTTTCCTTTAGTTAGCATTAGGGTTTTAAACCCTAAACTGAACTCTTTCCTTTAGTTAGCATTAGGGTTTTAAACCCTAAACTGAACTTTTTCCTTTAGTCAGCATTAGGGTTTTAAACCCTAAACTGAACTCTTTCATTTAGTCAGCATTAGGGTTTTAAACCCTAAACTGAACTTTTCCTTTAGTCAGCATTAGGGTTTTAAACCCTAAACTGAACTTTTTCATTCAGTCAGCATTAGGGTTTTAAACTCTAAACTGAACTCTTTCCTTTAGTCAGCATTAGGGTATTAAACCCTAAACTGAACCTTTCCCTTAGTCAGCATTAGGGTTTTAAACCCTAAACTGAACTTTTCCTTCCAGTCAGTCAGCATTAGGGTTTTAAACCCTAAACTGACCTTTTTCCTTTAATCAGCATTAGGGTTTTAAACCCTAAACTGACCTTTTTCCTTTAATCAGCATTAGGGTTTTAAACCCTAAGCTGAACTTTTCCATTCAGCCAGCATTAGGGTTTTAAACCCTAAACTGAGCTTTTCCATGCAGTCAGCATTAGGGTTTTAAACCCTAAACTGACCTTTTTCCTTTAATCAGCATTAGGGTTTTAAACCCTAACTGAACTTTTTTCCATTCAGCCAGCATTAGGGTTTTAAACCCTAAACTGAGCTTTTCCAGGCAATCAGCATTAGGGTTTTAAACCCTAAACTGAATTTTTCCTTTAGTCAGCATTAGGGTTTTAAACCCTAAACTGAACTTTTTTCCATTCAGCCAGCATTAAGGTTTTAAACCCTAAACTGAGCTTTTCCATGCAATCAGCATTAGGGTTTTAAACCCTAAACTGAATTTTTCCTTTAGTCAGCATTAGGGTTTTAAACCCTAAACTGAACTTTTTTCCATTCAGCCAACATTAGGGTTTTAAACCCTAAACTGAGCTTTTCCATGCAATCAGCATTAGGGTTTTAAACCCTAAACTGAATTTTTCCTTTAGTCAGCATTAGGGTTTTAAACCCTAAACTGAACTTTTTTCCATTCAGCCAGCATTAGGGTTTTAAACCCTAAACTGAGCTTTTCCATGCAATCAACATTAGGGTTTTAAACCCTAAACTGAATTTTTCCTTTAGTCAGCATTAGGGTTTTAAACCCTAAACTGAACTTTTTTCCATTCAGCCAGCATTAGGGTTTTAAACCCTAAACTGAGCTTTTCCATGCAATCAGCATTAGGGTTTTAAACCCTAAACTGAATTTTCCCTTCAGTCAGCATTAGGGTTTTAAACCCTAAACTGAACTTTTCCTTTAGTCAGCATTAGGGTTTTAAACCCTAAACTGAATTTTTCCTTTAGTCAGCATTAGGGTTTTAAACCCTAAACTGAACTTTTTTCCATTCAGCCAGCATTAGGGTTTTAAACCCTAAACTGAGCTTTTCCATGCAATCAGCATTAGGGTTTTAAACCCTAAACTGAACTTTTTTCCATTCAGCCAGCATTAGGGTTTTAAACCCTAAACTGAGCTTTTCCATGCAATCAGCATTAGGGTTTTAAACCCTAAACTGAATTTTTCCTTTAGTCAGCATTAGGGTTTTAAACCCTAAACTGAACTTTTCCTTTAGTCAGCATTAGGGTTTTAAACCCTAAACTGAACTTTTCCTTTAGTCAGCATTAGGGTTTTAAACCCTAAACTGAACTTTTTTCCATTCAGCCAGCATTAGGGTTTTAAACCCTAAACTGAGCTTTTCCATGCAATCAGCATTAGGGTTTTAAACCCTAAACTGAACTTTTTTCCATTCAGCCAGCATTAGGGTTTTAAACCCTAAACTGAGCTTTTCCATGCAATCAACATTAGGGTTTTAAACCCTAAACTGAACTTTTTCCTTTCAGCCAGCATTAGGGTTTTAAACCCTAAACTGAGCTTTTCCATGCAATCAGCATTAGGGTTTTAAACCCTAAACTGAGCTTTTCCATGCAATCAGCATTAGGGTTTTAAACCCTAAACTGAATTTTTCCTTTAGTCAGCATTAGAGTTTTAAACCCTAAACTGAACTTTTTTCCATTCAGCCAGCATTAGGGTTTTAAACCCTAAACTGAGCTTTTCCATGCAATCAGCATTAGGGTTTTAAACCCTAAACTGAACTCTTTTCCTTTCAGCCAGCATTAGGGTTTTAAACCCTAAACTGAGCTTTTCCATGCAATCAGCATTAAGGTTTTAAACCCTAAACTGAATTTTTCCTTTAGTCAGCATTTGGGTTTTAAACCCTAAACTGAACTTTTTTCCATTCAGCCAGCATTAGGGTTTTAAACCCTAAATTGAGCTTTTCCATTCAATCAGCATTAGGGTTTTAAACCCTAAACTGAATTTTTCCTTTAGTCAGCATTAGGCTTTTAAGTCCTAAACTGAACTTTTTTACATTCAGCCAGCATTAGGGTTTTAAACCCTAAACTGAGCTTTTCCATGCAATCAGCATTAGGGTTTTAAACCCTAAACTGAACTCTTTTCCTTTCAGCCAACATTAGGGTTTTAAACCCTAAACTGAGCTTTTCCATGCAATCAGCATTAGGGTTTTAAACCCTAAACTGAATTTTTCCTTTAGTCAGCATTAGGGTTTTAAACCCTAAACTGAAGTTTTTTCCATTCAGCCAACATTAGGGTTTTAAACCCTAAACTGAGCTTTTCCATGCAATCAGCATTAGGGTTTAAAACCCTAAACTGAACTCTTTTCCTTTCAGCCAGCATTAGGGTTTTAAACCCTAAACTGAGCTTTTCCATGCAATCAGCATTAGGGTTTTAAACCCTAAACTGAACTCTCTTCCTTTCAGTCAGCATTAGGGTTTTAAACCCTAAACTGAACTTTTTTCTACTCAGCTAGCATTAGGGTTTTAAACCCTAAACTGAGCTTTTCCATACAATTAGCATTAGGGTTTTAAAACCATAAACTGAACTCTCTTCCTTTCAGTCAACATTAGGGTTTTAAACCCTAAACTGAACTTTTTTCCACTCAGCCAGCATTAGGGTTTTAAACCCTAAACCGAGCTTTTCCATTTAGTCAGCATTAGGGTTTTAAACCGTAAACTGAACTTTTTTCCTTTAGTCAGCATTAGGGTTTTAAACCCTAAACTGAACTTTTCCTTTAGTCAGCATTAGGGCCCCAACCCTAAACTGAACTTTTCCCCAGTTGGTCAGTATTAGAGTTTCAACTCTAAAACTGAATTTCTCCCCAGCTAGTCGGTATTAGGGCTCCAACCCTGAACTAAGCATTCATATCTTCTTTCATCAATTTTATGAACTTCTTGGCGAATAATTCACGAAATTTTCCTAGTAAAACTGGGGCAAAAACTTTCGTTCATTTGTTTTTCCCGCAGGTCTAACCTCGAGCCACACGGATCGAAATAACCCACGAGATGAGTCTCAACTCAGAATCTAAGAAGAAAAAGACAAAAAGAAGATGTCCCGAGATATTCGGAAAGGCGAGAGGCGGATCGTTCAAAGGTTTGATCAAGGTCCCGAGTTCTACCAACCCCGTCCTATTCAGTATCGCAGAAATAAATAGGCACCTACAACTTGCAAGCATCAAGATTCAGATCGGAGTCTACAAGCAGAATCAGCTAAGACCCAAGATCAAGTCGCAAAAGAATCATAGATAGGAATCTTGTAACTAGCAGTTGACATGCATATAAGTGTTTAGTTCAGTTTCAATTTTTCTTTGGTTGTAATAAGGCGGTCAGTAAAGCAGCGGTGACAACAGCAACAGCAGTAACAACAAGCATTGCAATCCCATGGTAGTCCCAGCTACCCAAAGTTTCCCGAACTACATTAACCTGATTCCCCTTTAGCCAGGGATATGTAGGAAACCTTTGAAGCAGAGGTTCGGTTAAATCTTTTTCAAAAAAAAATGCTTCACACGGAGTACTCGGATAGGCAAAAATCGCTCACTTTATCTTTGCGCGAAAACCCTTCGTGTCTTCGGGCAAAGAGGGGCAGCTGTAAGCACGTGATTTTTGCCCTATATGAGAAATACTCCCAGAAAATGCAAAATAAAATGATTTTCCTTGGTGTGCAATTTTGAGTATTTTTGTGATATTTTTGGATAATTATTTGTATTTGTCTGTGTTTGCTTATTTGTTAAATTAATAAAAAATATAAAAATATGTCGCATTTTGCATGTAGGATTTCATTCTACAATTGTTAGTAATTAAATTAGTTTTACAAAAATTAAAATTACAAAAAATAGGCATCTTTTGCATTTTTAGCATTTAATGTCCAAATGAACAATTTTATGCTTAATTATTACTTAATTGTGCGTTAATTGTTATTGGGAGTTAATTTGCGATTTTATAACTTAATTTAGTTCTTAATAATAATTTAAGTATTTTTATAATTTAGTTTTAGAAAATAAAAGAAGAAAAGATAACAAAAATACAAATAAAAATCGGATTGGGCCACTTCTTCAATTTTCAACCCCAGGCCCAAACAATTGTCCACGACCCAGTCCACTTCACACGGGTCGACCCGGTCCGCCCCATTAACCCAATACCCAACCCCTTTCATCATTTTTTGGTCTAAACACAAAAACAAAAAATAATAAAACCAAAAACCCTAAAACACTAACTCATCCGCCTCCTCTCTTCATCCTCTCAAAACTCCAAGCTCACAACCATGGCTGCCCTCACCTAACTCTTCGTCTACTCAGAACAACCAACGTCACCACCATCCACGTCGACCTCCCCGTCTGCTTCGCCGTTGTTTCGCCGGAAAACCCTCGGCCAAAATGGAAGGAAAACCCATCGCCATGGATGCCATGTTTTGTGTGTTTGCTACTGCTTCATTTTCTTCAGCCTGCTCCAGCAGTGTCACTGCTGTTTGCTCAGTCGTCTCTGAGCTTTGCCATCGTCGTCCATGGCAGCACTGCCTTCCCGCCATTGACGCTGCCCGACTAGTCGAGCTTTCTGCTTGCTCGCCGTTTGCGTTGTCATCAACCAAGCAGGCTGCTTCAGGCTTTGCTTCAGGCTTTGCCATCGTCGTCCATGGTGGCTGCCTTCATCTTCTTCGCAACATCCAGTCTGCACTGCCCCGTTCCCAGCTGTCGCGTCTTTGTTTCACTACTGCCCGTCCAGTCGAGCAAGCATCGACGACTCGGGGTGCTGCTGCCTTCTGCTTCGTTTTCAAATGATGCCAAACGACCATCTCCTTTGGTCATTCGTTCGTTCGTCGTTGAGTTCGTTGTTGAGTCCGGGCAGATTTATTCCCATTTGAGGTTTGTCGAAATAGTCCATACAATCGAATTCGTCGTTGTTCATCTCCGGTTAGTAGATTTTCGAGTTTTATTTTTTGCCCGTATTTTGTTTTGATATTTTTGAATCTAAAATCGGCAAATGTTTGTTTTGTTTATCGTTTGAATTAATTTTTAGTTCATGTTCATGTGTTGTTTGTTAAATTAATTTTTCAGATTCCAAATGAAAGATTAATTACTTGTTTTTCATGTTTATTTCATGTTCGTATTATTGTTGAAGTGAATATTTGTTAGTTTAATGTTTGTTAGATTCAAATTGAAATTTAATTAATTATTTCTTCAATTTGTTTCATGTGTTATGTATTTTCCAGAAAATATTAATGTTGTTTGAATCGTTAGAATCCGTCATGTTTGTTGCTTAAAAACAGATTTAATTCATGTTCATCTTTGTTTGAAGTTCATGTTTAAATCCAGTGATTTAATGTGAGTTTATGTTTGTCTTTGATTTGTTAATTTAGTATTTTGTTGTTTGTATTGTTGTGTTCTTGCTCATACATTCATGGTCTAAATTAACTAGGATTGGTTCCCGATATGGTTAATTCATTCCATTAATTTTGAGTTGTGTTGTTCATGGTGTTCATATAATTGTTGTTGAAGATTGTTGAGAAATTGGTCATCTTGATCATATTTTGGTCAAGTTATGATTAATTGAGTGTTTAGAGCTGATGGGGGTAATTTGGTAAATTGCATTGCATTCGGGGGTAGATTTGTAATTGCAATAAGGTCGGAGGGGTAGTTTGGTAATTGAACATTATTTTGATTCTTTATGTTAAGCATGGGGGACAAATATAATGGGGTGGGGTTTTTGATGTACTTGTTTAATATAATGGGGAACAAGACAAAACATAATGGGGAGGAATCTTGCACTTGTTTAATGTAGGCATGGGGGACATATTGTAATGGGTTGGTAATGTGACATTTATTTAATGTAGGCATGGGGGACAAAGTTTTAAAATAAAGAAGACATTTGATAGTGGGACAAAGCATGCCATTGGGGGAATAATTTAAGGGTTGGGAATTGAAGACTTGTCTTGCTATATATAGAGTGATTCTTGACATTAAAAGGAGAGATTTTTTGGGGGGAGAGAAAAAAGAGTTGAATATTATTGAGAGGATTTTTAGAGAGAGTTGACAGATCCTTTTTACACTTGAGAGTTGACATACTTTTATACTGGGAGAGAGTTTGTGATAGTAAAAGAGAAAGACAATTTGAACTTTCACTCGAACAATTCTGTTTGCTTTTCTTCGAGTGTCATTCAAAAGTCAGAAACTACTGCATCTCGTATCTTTTCTCTCTTCTGCTTTGACTGCGATTGTACTTTTGCACTGCTGAGTTTTCAATCTGTTACTGGGTTATTCTACTGGTTTTTACTGGTTTTGCGGTGTTGCTGAACCTGCTGTTGCCGCGTTATTACTGTCGCTGACTCCTACTTCTTTTGTTCTTGTACTGCTGTTTCCAGGTACACATTTGTACAATCTCGGCTTGAAGCAAAAAATGAAATATTAATCAGGCTTTGTTCCTGTTGAATCCGAACTGTTTAGATTTGTTGTTTGAATATAATTTTCCTTTCTTTATATAAAAATGTAGTCGATTTATTAATAAGTAATGGATTGCATATGTATAACTTCTTCATCTAATAATGTTAGTTGAATTAATCTGTTTTTGATATTATTGTGTATCTATCTCATGCTCTAGTATTAGTAAATAATAGAATGTAGAATTAAAGCAGTTTTTCCTTGTACAAACGCGATCGCAATTTTCCGTTCACATTAGTCGTAACTTAATAAATAAGTTACGTTTTTCAGCATGTAAATAATTAAGAAATTTTCTTTTATTTTAGAGATGAACTTAATAGAAAATATAGTCACTGTAGGTTTATCCTTTTAAATAAAAATGAGACGAGCCTCGACAAACAAAAATGCACAAGCTGCGGGGCCCTCTAAATGTATATATTAAAATACTTAGAATTCGGGACAGGCCGTTTAGCGAATTTTACGGCCTTCCCAAAATAACAATACGCTAGTTGCTTTAGGCGCACCTTTAATAATTTAACCTTCTTAAACACGGGTGCACATTGATGTGACCCAAATCCGAATCTCAACGGAGTCAAAATGTGTCGACGACCACGGGTGCATTGATTGTGACGTGGTTCGAGATGCATTTTCACGACGTTGCAATTCTATAAAAATAAATGATAATAATAAAAGCGGTTTAAACTTAATAAAAGCACGTAAGTCATAACATATATTTAAATCAGATATTTAGCCATTATAACAATTTAAGCGACCGTGCTAGAACCACGGGATTCGAGGGTGCCTAACACCTTCCCTCGGGTCAACAGAATTCCTTACTTAGAATTTCTGGTTCGCAGACTTCATTTGGAAAAGTCGAATATTTTCCTCGATTTGGGATTCAAGATAAACCGGTGACTTGGGACACCAAAAGCCAAACCTTTCCCAAGTGGCGACTCTGAATTAAATAAATAATCCCATTTCGAATATTGTCACTTAAATTGGAAAAACTCCCTCGCATTTTTACCCTTCGGGGCGGGGCGCGCAAAAAGGAGGTGTGACAGCTCTGGCGACTCTGCTGGGGAAACGAACCCATAATCTCTGGTTCAGGGTTCAAGAATTCGAGCTTAGAATAATTGTTATATTTGGCTTTATTATCTGATCTTTATTACATGTTTTTGCATAACGTGCTAAATGTTGTCTTTTACCGCTTTGATATTATCTGAACTGTATATAAACTGTGCCGAAACCCTTCTCTTCTTACCTCCGGGGAGAAGCTCGCTGGTCGAGACTCCCTATTCTGTTAGTGTCAATACCTGAAATAAGAAAGAGGTCGGACAAGTTACAAAGCCGGACGATCTCGCGGGTCCCCGGTACGTAGCCCCCTCCTCGACTCGAGTTGTCCGCTCGGGTACACAATCTAGAACAAATACCCAGGTTACGAACCTAGAATAACTTGACTTCATGTCGGATCCCTAGTAGGAACGCTTATTTGCATCATGTTGCATTTGACTTAGGGGACTCAACACAGGGGTTGGGTCCGTCTAGGATTAGCAACCTGAAATGAAAAGACCATCCTGTTGCATCCTATTTGTTTCCGTGCATTTATTTCTCTCGGACATGCATGCTGCCTGACTTTGGAGTATTTGAAAAATAAACAAAAAAAAATAACAGTGTATAGGGCTAATTTTCTACTTTGAAAAATAGCAATGCCCAATTATTGTCAAAACTCTGCTGAAATATTACGATAATAAAAGGGAAAATGTTTTGTTTTCAGTAATTTGCTTTACTAAGAAAAAGAAAAACAAAAAGATAGAAAAGTAGTCTTTTATTTTTGGAAAGTTGTTTGTTGAAAAGGAAAGAATTTTGTTCTAAAATAATTCGGTTAATTTGACCGAACTACGCGGGTCTGATTCTCACCGGATGTGAGATATGTAGGCAAACCTCATCGGTTTCGGCCCCAATTTTCAAAAATCAAAAAAAATATATTTTCCTTTAGTTCTTTCTTTATAAATCTTTCTTTAGAAAATACAAAAAAAAAGAAATAAAAAATAATATAGAAGTTTTCTTTAAACTCAAATAAAAAATAGTCTCCTTCTTTCTGAAGTCTTTCATGTGAAATAATGAAATAAGAATTAAAAATCAGCAATAAAAATCCAAAAAAAATACTCTTTGCTTTTTAGTCTCTCTTTTGTAAAATGTTCAAAAAAAAAATAGTTGAAAAATTGAATTCCAAAATATTAGGACTTTTCTTTAGAAGTGCTTTTGTAAATAAATAAAACTCAGAAATTCCACATCATTTTCTTAAAAGTCCCTCTTTCAAAATTTAAGAGGCAACATCATAAATCAAAAAATATACATTCTTTCTTCCGTAGAAAAGGTGAAACAAATGGAAAAAAAAATCAATCAAACACATTTTCTTTTTGTGTTTTAAACAAAAAAATATAAAAAAAAAAGACAAAAAAAATTCCCAAAGTTCAAGTCAAAAGCAAATAAATTTTTTAGAAGTCTTTCTTTAAAAAATAAAACAAAAATCAAAATAAAAAAAAATTCTTTCTTCTTTTAAAAGCATTTCTTTCAAAAATTCCAAAAAAGGGTTAGTTTAGTTACTCCATTTTTGATGCCCGAACTACGCGGGTTTGATTCTCACCGGATGTGAGATACATAGGCAACCCTCATCGGGTCCAACCCCACCTTTTGCTAAAATAGCCAAAAGTCAATAAATAAATAAAAACGTGTCAAATTTTAAATTTTGCCATAAATAAGTTGGGTGGTGTTCAACCTTCCCTTTTGCTAAAAATAGCCAAAAACATATGTCAAATTTTAAATCTGTTATAAATAAGTCAGGTGATGTTGTTTTGTCATAAATAGCCGAATGTTCCCGAAAGGGACGCCGGAAGGCTGACTTTGCATAAACAACCACCTTTGGGTCATTTTTTAAGGTTTGGTCCAGTTGACTCACACAGCCTTAAAATCTTCGTCACCGAGGCGTTGAAAGGCCGTGTTGGCAATATTGAGTTTTCTAATTTGAAAAATGATAAAAAGAGTCATAAATAAGTCAGGTGATGCTGTTTTGTCATAAATAGCCGAATGTTCCCGAAAGGGACACCGGAAGGCTGACTTTGCATAAACAACCACATTTGGGTCTTGTTTAGTATTTTTGTCCAGTTGACCCACACAGCCTTAAAAATCTTCGCCCCGAGGCGCTGAAGGGCCGTGTTTGCAACGCCAGGTTTTTATTGTAATTTGAAAAAAAAAACAAAAAAAAGCAAGAGGGAGCGGTCGGGTGAATACCGTTTGAATTTTGTCATAATGAGCCGAGCCAGCTTCGGTCGCGTCTTAAACCGTTCTTGCCGAAGTAGCCTTAGAGTATCTTTCAGTTGTCGAAAGGTTATTTTCGTAAAAGAACGGACAAGTTTGTAAAATGATCCTCCCCGGCCTCAAAATTCATGTGAAATTTGGAAGGGGCCACGTTTGCAAAAAATAACCGTTCGGTTGCATTTTGTGAGTGTTGAAACCCAATTTTTTATTATGAAGAAAAAAAATGTTTCATTGCTTTTACCTTTCATTCGGCCCGAACTACGCAAGATCTGATTCATGCGGGGTCATGATACGTAGGCAATCTCCATCGGATTCGATCATAGCTATAAAATAAATTGAAAAAAAAAACTGAAAGAAAAGAAAAAAGAAAATCGAGTGAAAAAGAAAATAGAAAAAAAAAAAGAAAAAAAAAGAGTGCAAAAAAAATAAAAGAGCGGCAAAAACAAGATCAAGAGTGGTTAAAGAGAGGTAGGAATAAAAGAAAAGAGGTACATAGTGAAGAAGGCTAGTTTAAGGCCGGGTTGAAACATGCAACCCGTTCAAACACATGGTAGAAGCGTTTAACTGTTTAGGTGCATTGCATCCCAACGTGCGATTTCCTATATGATTAAATGCCTCAAAACTAACAAGGTTGTGTGTGTGAGTAATCAGCCAGGTTCTGTTCAGGTGATTGGTTTTGTTGGTATGCGGTGATGAACATGCAGCCCTGCACGCGGCCACAACATTATACACAAAACTGAGCTCCACCTCCCAGAAACGCCCATCCTTACCAAGCTCCATATAATCCCCCAATCAAATGTTCATCAGTACAATCCTCACCCAAGAGAGTCTTTCAAAAGGAATCAGTTCACCTCTATTGGTGAATCATACTCAGGCTTGTTCCAAAAGCTAGTCAGGCGAAGTCTGCTGCAGCCAGTGGCCCCAAATCGGCCAAACACCGAGTCCCCCCTCCCCGCATCGAGCTGATACTAGATGTGAATGCCACTCTGGAGCAGTGGGGCACGGTACAAAGGACTGTTGGTCATTGGACCCTCAAAATAGCAGTTGAGGACTTGATTGAAGCTGAAAGAATCGTTCACCGGGACGAAAAGGTTCCTAACATAATGAACATTCCCCTGCCTACTCTCACAAATGGGCCAATAGATGGAATGATCTGTGAAGCTGAGGAATTTGATCCGGCACTGAAGGCTATTGCAGCCATTGCTGAGACAGAAGAAAGGCCAAAAAACGATTGTCAAGCCTGAAAGTTCCCCATCAGACGGGAGTCTCGGTAGCCAGTCTTGCTATCCTTTCTGCATCTGGATTATCTCAGGGTGTGATCCGGATGTTTTACTTTATTGTCTTACTTTCTAATGTAAACCCTTCTATCTTCAAAAATTAAAAAAAAAACAAAAAAAAACAAAAAAAAAGAAAAGAAAATCAAATGAAATTGATATTTCATTTTCCCGGAATGTCTCTTTTCTTAAATCTTGTCAATTTTCTCATTCTCTTTTTAGTTTCTGTTAAATGCAGATTTCAATAATATGACATGCTTGCGGACTTCATGACCGGATCTTAAAACTCTGTCAGACCTCGAAATAATGAATCAAGAATTGGGTCGCAATGAAGAATAGCTTAAGGAAACAAGACAAAGAGTTGGAACAACTCAAGGAAAATTGACTCCCGAAATTGGAAAGGTCCATACATTACAACAAGAGTACTGCCAAAAAGAGTGTGTTGTACTCGGGACACATCGAAGGAAATGTCCTTGAAATAACTGTCAATGCAAATGCAGTCAAAAGGTACTATGTTGGATCCTTTATATAATAAAATCTTGTCCGTTTGAGATGACGAAGGCTTTCATTCTCGCTACCCAAACACTATCAACCCTTTGCAAAACCCATTTGAGCTGGTTACTCTTCTTTGATTACCCTCTTTGGAACCTGAAAATATTATTGAAAATAAAATGAAAAAGAAAAATGAAAAAGAAGAAGAAAGAATTGGAAAAATAAGAAAATATATATACAAAAAAAAATCCAAAAACAAAAGTGGCCTGAACTACGTTTGACTTGATTCCGAAAGGATACGTAGGCAACCTCTCCTTGGGGTTCAGTCACACCAAAACAAAAATACAAGAAGTCCCCCAAAAGTGAAACTGGGGCAGAAGTTATAATGGTTCGGCAATGATCCCGCCCAAAAGGTTCTAAAGTTGTAGTTCAATCCAAATTCCTTTTACCCCAAACCTTGTTCAACTCCTTCTGATCAATCGGCAAAGCGGTTCAAAATGGGAGGATGGATTTATTTGGGTCTGATACAACAAAATGAGGAAATAAAATGAGAGAGTCTTGCTGGTGAAAACCCACACGGGCACCGTAAGGCGACGCTAAGCAGAGAAAATCAAAATGAGAAGTCTTGTTTAGTGAACACCCACCCGGGCACTATAAGGAGATGGTAAGAAACGAAATGAAAATGCCAGCTCGTGAAAACCCACAAAGGGCGCCCATGACCGAAAATGAGATCCTCACAACCACCGTCATCATCAGAGTCCTAGCAAGGTTCCTCGGTATTCAAGGCAAAGTTGTGATAAATTTTTGGGAGTCAGACGGTTTACACAGATCAGGCATCCAGTCCAAAAGGCATGTCATGTTCATTGAAGTCCGCATGTACTCCGGATAAGTCCTTCTCTCCTTTCCCCGAAAGGGACACTTCTAGTTTTAAACTCATTCTCCATTCAATTATTTGTTTCTCTTTGAATCCCTTTTGGTCTAACACTGTTCCAAAACCAAGACAAAGAAAGGATGGCAAGACTGATTTACAGGGCTTTCGTTGGATACACGCTAATGTGCAAAGGGCACCCAGCCTCAGCAGGGGGCATCAAGACGACCTCGACTGGTCATGGCAGCCTATAAAGGCAATTGAAGTTGAAAGGTTTGGGTTTCACATGGTTAATCGCCTCCACGAAGGAAATCCCCACAAAAGAAATCCCCACAAAGCCTCCCCTTGTAAAAATTCTCCAGCAAGCTTGCCCCAACAAATCCCCAGCAAGTCCGTTCTGTACAAATCCCCACAGAGTCTCCCCTTGTACAATCCCCCACAGAGTCTCCCCAATATAAAAAAAAATCCCTGTTGGAATTTCCCCAGCACATCCCCAGCGAGTCCCTTTGTAAAAATTCCCCAACAAGCTTACCCCAACAAATCCTAGAAAGCCCGCTTTGAAACAAATCCCCAGCATGCCCCGTTGTACAAAAATCCACACAAAGAATCCACTTTGTAAATATTCCCCCCACAGAGCTTCCTTTTGTACAAATCCCCACAGAGTATCCCCAATAAAATCCCCGTTGAGAATCTCCAAGGAAGATGGGACACAAAAAAAAAGAGAAAAAAAAGAGCCTTACGAGGCAAATCATCACAGAATCTGGAAATACAAAGCCTGAGTAGTCAAAAGAGTTTCGCCATTTGAATCCAATCAACGGCGGGACTTCGCAATTGAAATAAGGACACAACAAAGCAACAGGAACGATCAATGTCACCAAACCGACCGTCATTTCCGAACTAACAATTGTTCTTTGTTTGAAAAGTTGAAACAGGTATAATCCAAGACAACCGTGCAAGAAGCAGGTGTCACCCAAAGAAGAAGGTACATGGGTACAAGAAATATTTTGACAATAAGGAATTCACTCGAAAGGTAAGTTTCCGCGAGACTCCCCTTTATCTTCTACTAAAACAAGAAAATCCAAAAAAAGAGAGGCTAGCTAGCATTCTCGAACTTTACCCCCCAACCAGTCAGCATTAGGGTTTTAAACCCTAAACTTAACTTTTCCCTTTCAGTCAGCATTAGGGTTTTAAACCCTAAACTGAACTTTTCCATTTAGTCAGCATCAGGGTTTTAAACCCTAAACTGAACTCTTTCATTCAGTCAACATTAGGGTTTTAAACCCTAGACTGAACTTTTTCCTTTAATCAGCATTAGGGTTTTAACCCTAAACTGAACTTTTTCCTTTAATCAGCATTAGGGTTTTAAACCCTAAACTGAACTTTTCCATTCAGTCAGCATTAGGGTTTTAAACCCTAAACTGAACTTTTCCATTCAGTCAGCATTAGGGTTTTAAACCCTAAACTGAACTTTTCCTTTAGTCAGCATTAGGGTTTTAAACCCTAAACTGAACTCTTTCCTTTAGTCAGCATTAGGGTTTTAAACCCTTAAACTGAACTTTTTCCTTTAGTCAGCATTAGGGTTTTAAACCCTAAACTGAACTCTTTCATTTAGTCAGCATTAGGGTTTTAAACCCTAAACTGAACTTTTCCTTTAGTCAGCATTAGGGTTTTAAACCCTAAGCTGAACTTTTCCATTCAGTCAGCATTAGGGTTTTAAACCTTAAACTGAACTCTTTCCTTTAGTCAGCATTAGGGTTTTAAACCCTAAACTGAACCTTTCCCTTAGTCAGCATTAGGGTTTTAAAGCCTAATCTGAACTTTTCCTTCCAGTCAGTCAGCATTAGGGTTTTAAACCCTAAACTGACCTTTTTCCTTTAATCAGCATTAGGGTTTTAAACCCTAAACTGACCTTTTTCCTTTAATCGGCATTAGGGTTTTAAACCCTAAGCTGAACTTTTCCATTCAGCCAGCATTAGGGTTTTAAACCCTAAACTGAGCTTTTCCATTCAGTCAGCATTAGGGTTTTAAACCCTAAATTGACCTTTTTCCTTTAATCAGCATTAGGGTTTTAAACCCTAACTGAACTTTTTTCCATTCAGCCAGCATTAGGGTTTTAAACCCTAAACTGAGCTTTTCCATGCAATCAGCATTAGGGTTTTAAACCCTAAACTGAATTTTTCCTTTAGTCAGCATTAGGGTTTTAAACCCTAAACTGAACTTTTTTCCATTCAGCCAGCATTAGGGTTTTAAACCCTAAACTGAGCTTTTCCATTCAGTCACTGCTGTTTGCTCAGTCGTCTCTGAGCTTTGCCATCGTCGTCCATGGCGGCACTGCCTTCCCGCCATTGACGCTGCCCGACTAGTCGAGCTTTCTGCTTGCTCGCCGTTTGCGTTGTCATCAACCAAGCAGGCTGCTTCAGGCTTTGCTTCAGGCTTTGCCATCGTCGTCCATGGTGGCTGCCTTCATCATCTTCGCAACATCCAGTCTGCACTGCCCCGTCCCCAGCTGTCGCGTCTTTGTTTCACTACTGCCCGTCCAGTCGAGCAAGCATCGACGACTCGGGGTGCTGCTGCCTTCTGCTTCGTTTTCAAACGATGCCAAACGACCATCTCCTTTGGTCATTCGTTCGTTCGTCGTTGAGTTCGTTGTCGAGTCCGGGCAGATTTATTCCCATTTGAGGTTTGTCGAAATAGTCAATACAATCGAATTCGTCGTTGTTCATCTCCGGTTAGTAGATTTTCGAGTTTTATTTTTTGCCCGTATTTTGTTTTGATATTTTCGAATCTAAAATCGGCAAATGTTTGTTTTGTTTATCGTTTGAATTAATTTTTAGTTCATGTTCATGTGTTGTTTGTTAAATTAATTTTTCAGATTCCAAATGAAAGATTAATTACTTGTTTTTCATGTTTATTTCATGTTCGTATTATTGTTGAAGTGAATATTTGTTAGTTTAATGTTTGTTAGATTCAAATTGAAATTTAATTAATTATTTCTTCAATTTGTTTCATGTGTTATGTATTTTCCAGAAAATATTAATGTTGTTTGAATCGTTAGAATCCGTCATGTTTGTTGCTAAAAAACAGATTTAATTCATGTTCATCTTTGTTTGAAGTTCATGTTTAAATTCAGTGATTTAATGTGAGTTTATGTTTGTCTTTGATTTGTTAATTTAGTATTTTGTTGTTTGTATTGTTGTGTTCTTGCTCATACATTCATGGTCTAAATTAACTAGGATTGGTTCCCGATATGGTTAATTCATTCCATTAATTTTGAGTTGTGTTGTTCATGGTGTTCATATAATTGTTGTTGAAGATTGTTGAGAAATTGGTCATCTTGATCATATTTTGGTCAAGTTATGATTAATTGAGTGTTTAGAGCTGATGGGGGTAATTTGGTAAATTGCATTGCATTCGGGGGTAGATTTGTAATTGCAATAAGGTCGGAGGGGTAGTTTGGTAATTGAACATTATTTTGATTCTTTATGTTAAGCATGGGGGACAAATATAATGGGGTGGGGTTTTTGATGTACTTGTTTAATATAATGGGGGACAAGACAAAACATAATGGGGAGGAATCTTGCACTTGTTTAATGTAGGCATGGGGGACATATTGTAATGGGTTGGTAATGTGACATTTATTTAATGTAGGCATGGGGGACAAAGTTTTAAAATAAAGAAGACATTTGATAGTGGGACAAAGCATGCCATTGGGGGAATAATTTGGGGGTTGGGAATTGAAGACTTGTCTTGCTATATATAGAGTGATTCTTGACATTAAAAGGAGAGATTTTTTGGGGGGGGAGAAAAAAGAGTTGAATATTATTGAGAGGATTTTTAGAGAGAGTTGACAGATTCTTTTTACACTTGAGAGTTGACATACTTTTATACTGGGAGAGAGTTTGTGATAATAAAAGAGAAAGACAATTTGAACTTTCACTCGAACAATTCTGTTTGCTTTTCTTCGAGTGTCATTCAAAAGTCAGAAACTACTGCATCTCGTATCTTTTCTCTCTTCTGCTTTGACTGCGATTGTACTTTTGCACTGCTGAGTTTTCAATCTGTTACTGGGTTATTCTACTGGTTTTTACTGGTTTTGCGGTGTTGCTGAACCTGCTGTTGCCGCGTTATTACTGTCGCTGACTCCTACTTCTTTTGTTCTTGTACTGCTGTTTCCAGGTACACATTTGTACAATCTCGGCTTGAAGCAAAAAATGAAATATTAATCAGGCTTTGTTCCTGTTGAATCTGAACTGTTTAGATTTGTTGTTTGAATATAATTTTCCTTTCTTTATATAAAAATGTAGTCGATTTATTAATAAGTAATGGATTGCATATATATAACTTCTTCATCTAATAATGTTAGTTGAATTAATCTGTTTTTGATATTATTGTGTATCTATCTCATGCTCTAGTATTAGTAAATAATAGAATGTAGAATTAAAGCAGTTTTTCCTTGTACAAACGCGATCGCAATTTTCCGTTCACATTAGTCGTAACTTAATAAATAAGTTACGTTTTTCAGCATGTAAATAATTAAGAAATTTTCTTTTATTTTAGAGATGAACTTAATAGAAAATATAGTCACTGTAGGTTTATCCTTTTAAATAAAAATGAGACGAGCCTCGACAAACAAAAATGCACAAGCTGCGGGGCCCTCTAAATGTATATATTAAAATACTTAGAATTCGGGACAGGCCGTTTAGCGAATTTTACGGCCTTCCCAAAATAACAATACGCTAGTTGCTTTAGGCGCACCTTTAATAATTTAACCTTCTTAAACACGGGTGCACATTGATGTGACCCAAATCCGAATCTCAACGGAGTCAAAATGTGTCGACGACCACGGGTGCATTGATTGTGACGTGGTTCGAGATGCATTTTCACGACGTTGCAATTCTATAAAAATAAATGATAATAATAAAAGCGGTTTAAACTTAATAAAAGCACGTAAGTCATAACATATATTTAAATCAAATATTTAGCCATTATAACAATTTAAGCGACCGTGCTAGAACCACGGGATTCGAGGGTGCCTAACACCTTCCCTCGGGTCAACAGAATTCCTTACTTAGAATTTCTGGTTCGCAGACTTCATTTGGAAAAGTCGAATATTTTCCTCGATTTGGGATTCAAGATAAACCGGTGACTTGGGACACCAAAAGCCAAACCTTTCCCAAGTGGCGACTCTGAATTAAATAAATAATCCCATTTCGAATATTGTCACTTAAATTGGAAAAACTCCCTCGCATTTTTACCCTTCGGGGCGGGGCGCGCAAAAAGGAGGTGTGACAGCTGGTATTTTAAAGTGAAGCCTCAAATAGCTTATACACAGGCTTGTTCAAGCTTATTGATATACAAACTGCGACACTAATTCAAAAACTGCTTATGAATAGTGCTGTATCTTTTAAGCACGTCCACGGCAATCTCATGCCACAAACATCTAGTTAAGCAATCAAGTCCACGACCAGGGGATTAGGAATTTGGGATTTGACTATAGCAAAGTCACATAAACTGGAGGTGCTCTCATTTTAGGTAGCACCTCTTCTCCGATAGTGTTTCAGGACCTATGCCACAAGTAGGTATAATTACTTTTGTAGAAGCTAAGCAAACCGAAAAAGTAGAGAACATAGCATGTCCAAATTAGAAAATAATGAAAATGATCCACTCACATTTTTACATGAAAGGCAGTAGTCTCTGAAAATGTTAAAGCAAACAGTTTCTAAGCTTGATCTTATTCACCCTATCAGGCGTATTACCAGCATCAACAACCAAAACATTTCTGATAATCCCACAAGTGGGATTTGGGGATGGTAGTATATATGCGAACCTTACCCCTACCTTGAGAAGGTAGAGAGATTATTTCTGATAGACCTCGGCTCAAGGACCATCATCAACCAAAACATAAAATCGACAAATAAGCAATCTTTGTGATCGTCGTTTCAATATAACATTACAAATAGGCGATTATCAAATTACGACATAAGCGGTCACCAAATGTAAATGGGAGATTACTGGCGAGTTCATTAAAAAGCTAATAAGAGTCAAAATTTCTAGAAAATGCAATAAACCATTATCAATGATCAAAATTGATAAATCAGATGCTTTTGGCAGTATGCTCTAAAGATGGACTCTTATCATTAACAATGGAACATTGCAAGATTCAGACATGCAGATACACGCTTATGCGATAGAGATAACCAATTCACAAAGTTCTGGCGCAACATCGAACTTTATATTTGTTACATAATGGGCTCTTCAGCATTGACCAGCAAGCAACCCAAGTTATCTTACTTTCACATTTGCCTTAGAATTTAAAATAAGGCAACAAAAGAAAAGAATGTAGAATAAAACCTTGAACAAAGAAATTATAAGAGGTATCTATGTTACTCTGCTGCAGCTTCTTCATGGCTGTTCCCCTCGGTTCCTGTCTGTGGCAATGTACCCAGATCCGTACGAGCCTCTGTCTCTTCTTGAGGAATTGCAGAATTTGTTGACTCGACTTGGCTTTGCTGGCTATCATCAGAATTCCCATTTGAGCTGGAAGTATCAGTCGATTTGTTTTGATCTGTGTCTGTCTCGTCATTGTCATTTGAGGGATTGATTTTATTCTCAGAGCCAGGATCTGAATTAGCATCTGATTTCTGGTTTGCCTCATTTTGGTCGCTCCCACTTCCTGTTGATTTCTCAGTTGCCCCAGCTGTAACAGAATTGCCATTTTGGTCAACTGATACAACAGATTCAGAGCTGTTTGAACTTGTTACTGATTCTTCATTTGCCGAGGTGTTTGAATCACTTTTCTCAGACTGCTGCTCATTTGAAATGTTCTGTGTGCCATCTCCAACAGAAGCAGCCTCATTGGCTAAGTTCTTCTCATTCTCCTGCTGCTTTTTATTGGCTTCATTGGTTCCTTCTGCAGAATTGGAGTCTTCACCAGCGTTGTTCTCATTTTGTGTGGTACCAGAGGCAGAACTGTTATTGTCCTGCTGCTGTGCTTCATTGGTTTCTGCTGCAGAATTGGAGTCGTCACTAGAGTTGTTCTCATTTCCTGCTGCAGGATTTGAGTTATCGCTAGCGTTGTTCTCATTTTGGGTATGAGAGGCAGAGTTCTCATTTCCTTGTTGATGTTCATTGGCTTCATTGGTTCCAGCTGCAGCATTGGAGTTATCACTACTGTTGTTCTCATTTTGATTGGTCTCAGAGGCAGCATTGCCAGTTTCTGTCTGCTGGCTAGTGGCTTCATTGTTTCCTGCCACGGGATTTGAATTGTCCTCGGTGTTGCTTCCATTACTCGCTTCTCCAGCAGCATTCGCATCTGCAGAACTACTTTGTTCAATCATCTTATTTTCTCCAGCATCTGCCTCCGACTTCTTCAGACTTTCATCACTTCCCTCGTTCTTGTTTTTATTGTCCTGCAACTCATCTTCTCCCTTCTTGGATTGCTCCTCATTGTTCAAGGCTACATTACCATCTCCTTCTGTTCCTGTCATGTTTTCAGAATCTGAAGTCTCTTTGACCAATGAACTCTCTTCCTTGCCATTTTCTACTGTTGCAGCCTCATTAGTCCTATCGCTTTCATCATGAACCTTATCTTCTCCTAATGAGCCAGATTCTTCATTTTTGTTTTGGTTCTCTTCCTTCTCTTTGTTGACTTCATCGTTCTCTCTACTATCTCCCTCATTCTTCTCTTCTTTGCTCTCATCATATCCTTTTACTTTTTCCTCATTACTTTCCTCCGACTCTGCTGACTTCTTTTCGCTTTCATTTTCAACTGCTTCTTCGCTTTGATTCTTAGAGATCTCTTCACCTCCACTCTCTTCACTTTCTACCTTCTCTTCCTTCACATCAGTTTCTGCATCAATGTTTCCCTCAGTTTCCTTCTCTTTACCATCGTCACTTTCACTTTCCTTGTCATTGTTTTCTTTTACATCTTTGTCTTCCTTTTCTATTTCCTGGTCCTTATTTTCTTCACCCTCAACGCCACTTAGCTTTCCCTGGTCTTTCTCCCTATCTTCTTCTCTAGATTCACTGTTGTTGGTGTTCATGTCAGTGGCTTCCTCATTACTATCACCTTTGCCCTCTTCAGTATTCTCTTTGCTTTTTGGTTCAGCATTGTCTTCTCTTCTCGCTTCCTTCTCCTGGATTTTCTCCGTCCCTGCATCCTCATCCACTGAATCCCCTTTCTGCTCAGTATCCTGTGCTGATTTTTCTAGATCAAGATCATGCTCGTCCACTTTGGTGTCGTCGTTGAAACTTTTACCCTCTTCTTCCTCTGTCACCTCCTTCAGCTTCTCATCGTCAATTTCTTCTTCCCTCTCTTGAGGTTGGAGATCCTTCCTTCCTAACCTGATAACATCATTCTCACTCTGTACCTTCTCCGAAACACTTGTATTTTGTTCATAAGATGCTTTCTTGGTACGTGAGTGCTGGACTTGGTAAAGCAGCCAGATACAAACACCTACAAGTACACATATCTGAACGGCATGCTTCACCTTGAATCCTTTATTTCTCTGGTTTCTACGTGGTGAATACTTGAACATGATGATGATCTTTTTC
The DNA here is from genome assembly GCF_000393655.2 of Nicotiana sylvestris. NCBI lineage: Eukaryota > Viridiplantae > Streptophyta > Magnoliopsida > Solanales > Solanaceae > Nicotiana > Nicotiana sylvestris. The sequence continues at coordinate 99,729,193 of NC_091058.1, forward strand.
CGAATCCAATTACCACAACTTCAAAAAAGATCCAAAAATAAAAGGTAATTTAAGGGCTCGAGCCAGAGCAAGAATCCATGAAATCTAGAGAAAAAATTCTCTTGATAAAAATACTGACCTATCAAGAGAATAACACTAAAGATGGGTACATCTAAAGAAAACAAAACAGCGACACTGGTTAACAGAGACCAAGAGTTTAGATAAATTTGCAGACACTATTAATCTGTTAGACAATCCAATATAATCAACTCAGTTAAAACTACGGAATTGGTTATTTTTGCTGGATCTGACTTGCTACTTATTTACTTCATCCAGATCTAAACATGTTCAGAGTAGCTAAAACATTCATTTTTCGATGAAGTGAAAAAAAAAAAAACAGGTTTTTATCATCTATTCAACTCCAAAGAAAACCTCAACAATCAGACCCAAACAAAACCTCTCCAAGTACAATTCATAGAAATGTTGACGTGTTACATTATGTAAAATCAAGTTATGATTTTACATATTGAAGGCAAACCAGCATGAAATTTTTAAAGACAAAAGGCTGGCAAAAACATACAATTGAAACTGCAGCCATTAAAGAACACTCAGAAATACACGCCCACATTGTTCTCAAAAGATGTGAATTTGTATATAAGCACGGAACAGTCGTGAATAAATACCCTTACCAACAAGTCAAAAAAACATAAATTAGAAATCTTTCCACAATACTAAAAGAGAAAGAGCATACCTGATATGCAGTAATAGAAGCGAGTCTCAGCGTCTGGATTCAAGATCCCTATTGTAAATAAGCAAAAGTAGGTAACTTTATAGGCAAATTTGGTCAAATGATTAGAATGGAAGAAAAGGTACAAAGTTTCAATAAGATCCTTAAACCACAAACTTAGTAATAATAACAATACTATAATTGTATTACCGGAACCCCATAAACAATATTGTTGAAAAAGCCAAAGAGAAATGGTTTAAGTGTTTTATGGGTAGCCAGTAGTTTTTGTAGAGGTTGAATCACGAACTATCAGAAGAGGTGAAGACGTGACCCCTGAAACTTAAATGCTTCTTTTTTCCTTTTAGGTTCAGATCAAGATCCAGTTTTTCTCACTTTATTACGTATTTAGAGGGTTTTTGGCTAAGTTTATAAGCTGGTCAAACTTATTTTTTGGCTTTATCTACGCGTTTGTTAAAATTAAAAGTGCTTATAATTTAAGTGCTTATAAGCTAAAAATAAGCCAAAAGCCGTAAGTTATTCTCCACAACTTATCAAAGCACTTTAGGTTTGACAAAAATATTTACTATTCTATCCCTAAAATATTTTTTTTTAAAACAAAACTCTTTGTATACCCAGTTCTTCAACTGCTTATTATTAATAATCAACTTCAGCACTTAAAAGTGCTTTTCATCACTTAATACTTATCGACTACTCTAAATCAGCTAAGTCAAACGGACTCTTAAAAACCACACATATTCCCCTCGTTTTATATAATTTAAACAACTGTTGCGTTTACACTGGCATCTCTCATCTCCTTAACACTCCCTTTCCCACAAGCCTAAAATTGTCAACACACAAATTGACACTAATACGACGCCATTACAGAAGATAACGACGTCGTTGCAATCGACCAAAGGGTTAATGAGTTAATGTACAGTGGAGAAACTGCCACGTGTGACCGAATAACGAAGGCAGTTTTCGTCGGTGATTCGGTGACCTTTTTTTTTTATAAATAATAAATATATACAGTATTTAGTATGTTAAACAAAAAACTGAGTCAGAAACCGGTGAGTTGAAATGATGTTCTCGAAATTTCTAACCACCGCGCTACAGCGTAATATCCTTAAACCCTGCGGCGGCCACGGCCGTCTCCGCCCGTTTTCCACGGTGGCAGCGGCGGTTGTGGAACCGTACGAGGAAGAAACTACGGGCATCACGATGAAAGGTGTGAAAATCTCCGGTAGACCTCTGTACTTGGATATGCAAGCAACTTCTCCTATTGATCCTAGGGTTCTCGACGCTATGCTGCCTTACCATCTCTCCCGTTTCGGAAATCCCCATTCCCGAACTCACCTTTACGGCTGGGAATCAGATCAGGCCGTTGAGGCAGCCCGAGCCCAAGTTTCAGCCCTAATTAATGCTTCTCCCAAGGAGATAATTTTCACCTCCGGTGCTACTGAGTCCAATAATATTTCAGTTAAGGGGGTTTTACATTTTTATAGGGATAAGAAGAGACATGTTATTACTACTCAAACGGAGCATAAATGCGTGCTTGATTCTTGCCGTCACTTACAGCAAGAGGGCTTTGATGTAACTTACCTTCCAGTTGAGTCCGATGGACTTGTGGACCTAGAAAAGCTTCGGGCTGCTATACGGCCTGATACGGGTTTGGTATCAGTTATGATGGTGAATAATGAAATAGGTGTGATTCAGCCTATGGAGGAAATTGGAAAAATTTGCAAAGAATTTAGTGTTCCTTTTCATACTGATGCTGCACAAGCGTTGGGGAAGATTCCAATTGATGTGGAGAAGATGAATATAAGTTTGATGTCGTTAAGTGGGCATAAAATTTATGGGCCGAAAGGTGTTGGAGCTTTGTATATTAGGCGTAGGCCGAGGATTAGGGTTGAGCCACAGATGAATGGGGGTGGACAAGAGAGAGGGATTAGGAGTGGGACAGTGCCTACTCCGTTGGTGGTAGGGTTTGGGGCAGCTTGTGAGCTTGCAATGAAGGAGATGGAATATGATGGCCAGAGGATTAAGGGTTTGCAAGAGAGGTTGCTGAATGGGATAAGGTCTAAGATTGATGGGGTTGTTGTTAATGGAAGTGTTGAAAGGCGATATGCCGGGAATTTGAACTTATCTTTTGCATATGTGGAAGGTGAGAGTTTGTTGATGGGTTTGAAGGAAGTTGCTGTATCAAGTGGAAGTGCATGTACCAGTGCAAGTTTGGAGCCCTCCTATGTGTTGAGGGCGTTGGGAGTTGAAGAAGACATGGCCCATACATCGATTCGATATGGAATTGGGAGGTTTACTACTGAGCAAGAGATTGATCGTGCGATGGATCTTACGGTCAAACAGGTTGAGAAGTTGAGGGAAATGAGCCCGCTTTATGAAATGGTTAAAGAGGGGATTGATATAAAGAGTATCCAGTGGGCGCAGCATTAGTTTGATTGCTGATTGATTGGAATTGGGACGATAACTGCCACTACATGGGGATGTGGAATGAAGTTGACGGTCCAGGTTCTGCTTCAGAATATCTAGTACATGTCCCTGAATTTCAAGGCTATTGTTATGAGCTAAGTTTCTTCAATAAGATGTTTACTGTCATCTACTCTAAGTTGGCACTGTAATTGTGCATGATATAGTGGTAGAGTTGTGCTTTAGTGACAGAGCATAGCATCTATTCTAGTATAAATGATGGGTTGTTTCTGCCCTTTGTTTAAGTTTTGCTCGCGACCATTGAAAAGCTTATACTATGATTTAGACCAATTTGTGTTTGCATGATTATTTCAGCAAAGTTTATGGTGTTTCTGATTGTTTTAGGAAATAATTTACATTGTTTTACTGCATTCGACAATTCTGCACTGGCCTATACTTTACATGTCAGGGTATAAAAAGATTGGATAATTGCCAAAGATTGGATGATTGCCTGTGATATAGCAGAGACTTTAATCATCTCATCGCCATCGGTGGTTTAAATTCAACAAAGTTATGTGCTATGTGGAGGAATATCAAGGGACACAGAATGAATGTTGCTTGTACCCTTTGATTATGTTGGTTTGGATATTATGGTGGCCTTGCCTTGTGTCCTTCGTTGCTGTTTGCTTGAGGCCATCTTTGTTTAAGATGCTTTGCTTCTGGTTAGTTTTTGCAAATAACTGAAACTCGTGAAATTATGACAAATTAATCTGAGGGATTCACGTTTGAAGATTTCGAGATTTGATGTCATGGCAGTGAAACATCTCAATTAGGTGTCAACATTTGCCTTATTAATGCTTTCATCTAGTGAATTTGTGTGTGTTCCTGCTATTTCAAATCATGATTGAAGTTTGATTTCTGCTAGTTCTAGTTGCTTCCTTATGTTATTATATCTTCATGTTGTATTTCTCAATGAAATCCTCCCTCTACCAGCATCTACCATTTGCCCTTGTACTGAGGCTAGTTGTTGGTGAGCTTGTAAATGTAGTCTTACATTGTAAGGTAAAAGTGGATCTTCATTAATGCATTGCCATTATTGTTAGTTGATGTAACATTGGTGGTCATTACTGGTCAAGGCTGCTAAATGGATTTATGGTGTTGGTTGTATCGATATCATGCTGGGGAGCGCCCTTGTGAAGAAAGAGATGTTTGCTGGCTTTTAATAAGCTTAATCTTGGTGCATGCAAGGTTGTTGATCTTTTTAAGGCATTTATGTTTTAAATTAAGAATAGCCAGATCCTGCGCTAGAAATCTTGAAAACCTCATCACGTTTTGCTCTTCAAATGTTATTCCTTGAATTCCAATTGTATGTAAACTGTAATGGGGGAGTGCTCTCAGCATAGGTCTACGGTAGATTAAGCTTTGTGGATCACGGGAGATCTCCCAGATACATGGCTTACATATTTGGCTCAACATTAAATAGAAGGTTTCAAAGGAGAATTGGTGATTAAGTAATCGAGTCGAAACTAGGAAAAGAAACACAAATAGAGGAATAAGCTTCAAATCTGAGCATAGGTGAGAATATGCTGGGCGAGTTTTCTCGATCCCTCTAAGTCAAGGTGAACAGGATTTACTGACTGCTGGGCGAGTTTTCTCGATCTAAGTCTTGGTGAATAGGATTATCGGCACGTGCTGGTTGAAGGTCATTCATTAAGTGAACTAGTCGAGGTGTACAAGTTGGTGTCGGTAATCCTTTATCCAAAGAAAAAAGGGGCTCTTGATGCCATCAATTATGGGCCCTCTGTATGCTGTATGCTGTATGCTGCATGCTGCATTCTGTAAAGAACTGTAGATCCCGTCACCTGAGAAGTATTTTGGAGGCCTTCTGGCCTCACAGCTGCTACCAATGAGGGTTCACAAGGCTGCTGGAAGGAAGAAGACAGATGATGTCTCTGTCTGCCGGTTGGTAGTGAGAGTATATAACAAACCTACCTTTCTGCATAACCAATTCACGTTAGTGAAGCAGTTGGATGCATAAGGGAAGTGCACATCTGTGAGACCTTAGTCGGGATGCATGGGTGAGTCAACCTACGATCACGGAAGAGCATGGTAGATGACTATCTAAAATACAATAGGGACAGCCTGTTTTTGGCTGTTCATTTGGTATCTTGAAGAAAGAATAGGCTTAAGTAATGTAATAGGGGTCGGGTCAATAATAGCTATGCTATTGCCTAATACTTATTTAAGGCCTCCGCCCAATCCGGAATGCACATTTTTTCCGGGTCATCTTCAATTGATGTTTTCTTAACCTTTCGAAGACCTTACGTGAATTTTTGATGTGGTTGGTTTTTTCTTTTGAAAAGACTACCAAATCGTCCACATAAGGCTCGCATATGTTATGTAGGAGGTCACTGATAGTTTGTCATCGCTAGATCAACCGCCAGTTTCTTAGGTTAAAAGGAAAAAAAGAGATATCCTTGCCTAACTTGCCTATCATTGAGGGGTTGGTTACTTGTTGGCAAATAGATTCTTCGAGCTATCTCTAGTCCTTTGAAGTGTCAACAAGCTATGGTATGCTTCTGGCCACTAATATTTTGTGTCTGTTTTCAATTGGAACTCAAGTATTCTATCCTACACCCTTGTTTCTGTATTCTTCGAGCGTAGCAGCGTAGGTGATGAATAGTAATATACTATCTAAGAAGTGAATGACTCAAGAATGTATGAAGAGTACTATGCTATGCGTGACAAGTTAATGTTACCTTCATTAATATATCTGGAATTAGGGGTCATTTTCGAGCTGAGACTTTCACGAAAGATTGCTTTGTTTCCACTCTTTCCAAAAGTACATTGGTTAAAGGTGAGTCGATTTTGTCCGTCATTTGAAGAGTAGGTGAAGGTTTTGATGATTTGATTGCTTCCTGTAAAAAGCCTATAGAGCAAAAATGCTTTGGGTTGCAGCTTTTCATGTCTGTTTGGGCAAGAAAACTTTGAAAAGATAAAATAAAAATGGAATAGCATTTATCATTCTTAGGATGGACTTGATCATGTTACAGGACAGGTTATTCAAGAATTTCTACATTGATAACCGGTCATAATAGACTTACTTTTCTTTTTATTTGGATTATCATCATTAGTCGACGCTTGTTATGAATAAATGTTGTTGAATTTTTCTTCCCTTCCATGTTGATTAACCTGGCTCTTTACATTGTGAGGATTAATTACCTCTAATTTGGACTTTTGGAAGATGGAAATAATATGTTACTCTTCAATACTTTCTGGACATGTGATCGAATTCGTCATATGTTTGTATGTTTGTGCTTATGATTTTCCTTTGGAAACAATATGCTCTGTCACAGTAGAACATCCACGGGAATCTGCCAACTTAGCATGGCAAATCCGTCTAATGTACGACTGTCCGGAGGACGCTGCCATCCATGTGGCTTATTAGCTACGCGTAGGGGTGTACGTAGGTCGAGTTGGTTCGGATTTTGTAATTACCAAACCAAACCAATTGTGTCGGGTTATTAAATTTAAAGACCAAATCAAACCAATAAAACTCGGATTTTTCAATCTTGGGTTATTCGGGTTTTTTCGGGGTTTTTTCCCGGTAAAATCTTCGTAGCACAAAACATATAACTTGTTCTCAAAATATTTCTTTAATCCTAGTAAGATCCAACTATATAAGGTATTTTTCAAGAAAATAATACAAAATATAAGATGTGTCATGGCATTATCCTAAAATATTCAACAATAAAAATACAATAAAATTATGTAATATAAATATTGCTAACTAAAAAGCCATAATAAAAATAAACATAATCTAAAAGTACTAAGTCATGCTAAAATAAGTAGACTAATAAGGGCGTATTAGTTACATGACTTAACGCTAAAGAAAAATAAAAATAAGTTATGCATTTTTATCTAAATTATTGCAAAATAAAAATAAATATTCAATACATTGTTGTTCATAGTATTAAATTGAATGTCTTTTGTTAGCATTAGTATTGATTTAATTTTGGTTTGGGCTTTTGTTAGCATTATTTAAGTTACTAATATTAATGGCTATAAAACTTATTAGAACATTCAAAAGTTCTAAGTCCAACTTTGAAATAATACCTTAAAAGATAAAATTATGCAAAAGTTTAAAACATATTTATAAATTAGATCACAATAAGTATATTTATATATTAAATATATCTAAAATTTCTATATATGCAATGTTGGGTTGTTTGGTTTCGGTTTGACTTTCTTTAGTTAAAACCAAACCAAACCAATTATGGTCGGGTTTTTTTTTCAATACCAAACCAAATCAAATTAAATCATAGTCGGATTTTTTTTCCAGTTCGACTCGAATTATCGGGTTGGTGCGGTTTGTCGGTTTCCTTTGTACACCCCTAAGCTACGGTATTGAATTCAATCGTTTCCACACAAACATTGGATGTATATGTGAAAAGGCAAAATACAAAATTTAATAATATTGTGTTTTGAGTACAATAGGTTTGTGCTAACTAATTTAAAAGTTAAATTCATCAAGTTCAAGTCTTGGATTGGCCTTTAATGCCATCTTCCGTTAGCTTAGTAACACTTACAGAGGATCTTTTGTAATAAAATAAAAGGTGAGGTAAACCATAGTTAGAGCGAAAGGCAAATGCTCTTTCTGCTGTAGCACCTGCAGAGGGGTGTGCAATTAAGCAGCTAACATATTCTTCCCACATTAGCATAAGCAAGTGTAATCACGTTCCTTTGAAGGAAAACTATAGTTTGAGCGAATTCAATTACTTGGCTAGACTAACAGGTAAAGTAATTATATAATGAATCGTAATTACATTCAAATTAGTTTCTTTTAGGCTTCCCTGACTCACCTTGAAGAAGTAATGCCTTCCTGACACTAGGATCATTTTCATACAAGAAAGCTCACCAACCTTTCAAGTACTTCCAAAATATGCAGGAAGCTTAATAATCATGATGAAAGTGGTGTTGTTGAACATGTAGCGAATTTGACAGCCAATGGAAGACGATATAGTGCACCACCATGTGAAGTTGTGTTGCCGCTTTGCGGCGAAACTAATATATGATGATGATCAGCCAACACGTTTGTCTCAGTACATACAAAAATTTTCACTGGATTCAGGCAGGAATATGTTCCTGAATTGATTGAAGCCAGGGAAGGGGTACACTCTTAGGACTAAACTGAGGCGGAGCCATGATTTCAACTTTACGGATTCTAAATTTTAGAACGATAATTTCATACGTTAATGATTAGGTTTTAAATTTAATACACATTCTAAATAAATTTCTTAACACAAATACATTTTTTTGAATAAAAGCTTTAGGCGGAGGTAGACTCATATTCGGCCTTCTAGCTCTGCTATTGGGAATAAGGCTTTATTAGGGTAAAGCAAAAATATAAAGGAAAAACTACATAAACCACATAGACTGTCAGTCAATGAATATTTTCAATCAAAACTAGCCCAAAATAAAATATTTACCAAAAAGAGTTCAAATGTCATTTTGTAACACATCTATTTTGCTAAAACACAAAGATAGTTTAAACTTCTTGAGACTTAAATAATTTGCAATATTCCAATTCCTTTAAATTAAAATTCGGATACTCGAGCGCCTTAACTTGTTTTAGAAGTCATTATTAAACGTTAGTTTGTTGGATTGGGTCGAAGGATTAAACTGAAAACGCCATGGACAACTATTGAAGCTTTATTAAGCTTGAAATCAAAAATTTGAGTTTTCAAAATTGGAATTATTTCGAGTGGGTGTTATTAGAATAGATTGGGTACATCTTAAGGAGTGTGAATCTCAATTTTGAGTCGATTTCGTAGAGATTTTAGGCGGTTTGAATTGAAATTTGAGCCAAATTTGAAGTACACAAGATAAAATGGAAGAAGATCATATGTGTATCACACACTGTGTAGGGGCTTTTGCATCTATACCCGGTTTTGGGGTCACAATTGAACCTATACCCACTTAGCAAAAACGTTTGCAAGCGTACCCACTTTACGATCAACTTTAGACTTATCGGGTCTGAAGTGAAAAAAATTAGTCGGAAGTGAAAAATTGCATTTCAAATACACTTAAGGCCAAATAGATCTGAAGTGCAACAAATAATTTCATGAACTTAAGGCCAATAAATCTGAAGTGAAAAGTTGCACTTCAGATGCACTTAAAGCCAATAAGTCTGAAAGTAAAAAATTGTACTTCAGATGCATTTAAGACCAAAAAGTCTGAAGTGCAACAAGCGTTTTCATTCACTTAAGGCCAATAAGTTTGAAGTGAAAATTTGCACTTCAGATGCACTTAAGGCCGAATAGGTCTGAAGTATAACCAGTGGTTTCATGCACTTAAGCCCAATAAGTTTGAAGTGAAAAATTGCACTTCAGATGCACTTAAGGCCATAAGGTCTGAAGTGCAACAAACCTTTTGCTACACTTAAGACCAATAAGTCAAGAGTGAAAAATTGCAGTTCAAATGCACTTAAGGCCAAAAGTTCTGAAGTGCAACAAACGTTTTGCTACACTTAAGGCCAATAAGTCAGAAGTAAAAAATTGCACTTCAGATGCACTTAAGGCAAAAAGGTCTGAAGTGGAACCAACGTTTTTATACACTTAAGGACAAATAGGCCTGAAGTGCAAATTGCCCAGAAATAGAAATTTGTTCTTTGAATTATAACAATCTGAGATACGATTTAATACCTAAATATATTCCAAATGAGCTCAAATTTGAAACATAACCTCCAAATATCATCAGAAACAAACCTCATTCATCAATTTGTCAAAACAACAATAAATCTGATAAACTCATTTTACAATTAAGAAAAAAAAAGAAGAAGAAACCTTAAGTAATAGTAAAAAATAAAGCGTCATAACAACTCACCATTGTAAAATATCATAAACTACAATAAATATGTTCACAACCACCATATAAAATCATTGTCACCCGAAGAAGAAGAAGAAGAATAAGGATGAGGAGGAGGAGGAGGAGGAGGAGGAGGAGAAGAAAACGAAGGAGAAGAAAGAGGCCTGAAGTTGTTTAAAAAGTGGGTACAAGTTAAAACTTTTATAAAAAGTAGGTATAAGTTAAATGAGGGCGACTAAATAGGGCGACCCGTGCAATTTTTACCATTATGTATCATTTGTGTATCACATATTTATCATATATGTATCAAATGTATATCACATGCATATCCATATTTACCTGTATGGGAGATACATGAGTGATACATGTTTGATACATGTGTCGCATAAGAGTTTTTAAACTCGATTTAACTATGAATCATGATATCAAACCAGTCCAAATCACCTCCAATCTAGCTCAAATTTTGTATATTGCCTCATCTATATGATTTCAACAAATTCGAATGTCATGCCCCGAACCTAGGCCTAGACGTAATACGATATTCGGTTCCTGACTAAATGTGATCGAGCAAACCAACTGGCTGGCTGAATCAAAATGTGATATCATAACATATTGAATGCAGAAGATAAACTAACACATGCTGAAATGCTCAAAGTTTAAATGATATAAGTCAAGTGCGAGTTTGAAACATATCTGTAGCCAATATTGCTTATGAAAAGATGCGACTCTATCTAACTATTACTCTAGTATATGAAGCCTATAATGAAGTATAGAGAACATTGACTGTTTGTAAATACTGAAAGGCTGTAAAGTAATGATAATGCCCCGAAAGAATCGAGGTTCCCTAAATAGCTAGTACGAGAATCGTACCCTTAGAATCGTCAACTTGTAAATCATTACCTGCATTATGAGATGCAGGCCCCCGTCGAAAGGGATATTAGTACATTTGAATTGCATTGGTATGTAAAGCAACTGAAAGAAAGAACTGTAAATACTGAAACTGAAGCTGAACTGATAACTGATAACTGAACTGAACAATTAAGTAAAGATATGAATACTCCATGTTAATTCTGAATGAGAAATTACCTGTTTATTTGAGTAAGTAAGTTGCGGCCTCTGGCCCAAGTATACGTATACATAATTGCGGCCTCAGGCCCAAAGATGCATAAAGCATAAACTACGACCTCATGCCCAAATACAGGTGTTCAACATTCAGGGATTTAAAATCAGGAACTGAGAATCATACTGTAATACATGATGCTGAATTATACTGAGTTACATGACACTAAATACTGAATAGGACTAGACTAAGACATGTGTTCATGAATTGATTTTGAGAACTGAAGCTTTAACTGTTTATGACATACTGAATAATCTAGACTGAGACTCATGGACATCAAACACAAGCATATATTGATTACACACTGAGCTCACAACATTCGGAATGAAAGTTATGAACTAATTACGAAGCTAGAGAATAGAAGTTCTGTAACTATTCAAGGAACTAAGCTTTACTATGTTTCTGAGGCAATTAGTAACGTTGTAAAAGAAACATAGTCTAGGGAGAATCATTAACATTCCCAAACGTAGAGGGTTAGCCTCACATACCTTGACTCTGGCCTTTTTAAGTGTCCCACAATGTTCGTCTCCTCTTCCAACGATAATCTATGTCAATATATATCAAGAGGAACCAATATTAGCACTAGTGCTCATATTTTAGCCGCTTAGACATTTTATCAAACACCTTATGGGCGTAAAGCCTCACAGCTGTTATTAATGGTATTTTCTTCACCCAATTCTCATTCTACTACTTCTAGGTGATTCAACAATCCCAAATAAATGTAACTAACACCATTTCTCATCAGCCAAATATTTACAAAAATCTTAATTCAACAACCCAAAACCCTAGCATAGTTCATATGATTCTCTTTATCAAACCCATTTACTATTATCCCAAGAACTCATTAATTTGTAACTATAAATGAATATGGAGTCTAAGCATTACCTTTAAAGTTCAATCCTCTTGAATTTGAGTTCTAGGGTTTCTCTTCTCAATAATGATATCTCAATAGAATATCTAACTATTTGAAGGATTTAACCATGTCATAAGGTGTTGGAGAATTAAGATTAACTTAGAATCATCATTAGAACTTACCTTGGATGATGGAGAGGCCTTGGAAGAAGTTGGGTTCTTGAGAGCTTCATTTTCTAGAGAAAATTTTACGTGTTTGGGGTGTAGCGAACGAGTTAGGGCTTAAGTGTTGGTTCCGATAGACATCTCAGCGCAGGGGCATCATCAGAGGCGCTAAAATGACAGTGCAAGATGCCATCAGAGGTGCCATAAACTACACAACCTTGCATCATTATGGGCACTAAAGTTAGTGCTCTAGACAGTGACTTACACTGTCTAAGGCTCTGTGTTTTCATGGCCTTGCACTGTCTAAGGCTGGAAGACTTACCTTCCATAAACTTAGTTGATTCTATCGAATCTTATGCACCTCACTCTCCGTCTTGATTCTGTAACAACTATTTCCACCCATACTCATTCCGATAGGACTTCATATGTCTAAAATGTAACATTAATACTCATTTAACACATCCACACCTAATCCCTGTTCTGATGAGAAACCACTTGTTTATCTGAGTAAGTAAGATGCGACCTCAGGCCCAAGTATACGTATACATAACTGCAGCCTCAGGCCCAAAGATGCATGAAGCATAAACTACAGCCTCAGGCCCAAAGATGCATAACACATCAACTGCGACCTTAGGTCCAAATACAGGTGTTCAACATTCAGGGATTTAAAATCAGGAACTGAGAATCATAGTGCAATACATGATGCTGAAATACTGAAACATACTGAGTTACAGGATATTGAATGCTAAATAGGATTATACTGAGACATGTATTCATGAACTAATTATGAGAACTAGAGCTTTAACTATTTATGACATGCTGAGTAATCTAGACTAAGACTCATGGGAATCAAATACAAGTCTATATTGATTTTGCACTGAGCTCACTACATTCAAAGTGAAAGTCATGAACTAATTACGAAGCTAGAGAATAGAAATTTTGTAACTATTTAAGGAACTAAGCTTAACTATATTTCTGAGGCAATTAATAACGTTGTAAAAGAAACGTAGTATAGGGAGAATCATTAATATTCCCAAACATAGAGAGTTAGCCTAACATATCTTGACTCTAGCCTTTTTAAGCGTATCATAATGTTCGTTACCTCCTTTAACGATAATCTATGTCCATATATATCAAAAGGAACCAATATTAGCACTAGTGCTCATGTTTTAGTCAGTTAGGTATTTTATCAAGCACCTTATGGGCGTAAAGCCTCATACCTCTTATTAATGGTATTTTTTCACCCAATGCTCATTCTACGACTTCTAGATGATTCTACAACCCCAAATAGATATAATTAACACCATTTCTCGTCACCCAAATGTTCACAACAATCTTAAGTCAACAACCCAAAACAGTCACGACCCGGATTTTCCAACTTCGGGAATTGTGATGGCGCCTACTCGTGAAAGCTAGGCAAGTTGACAGTTACAATTTTTCTACCATTATTATTGTCACGACCCAAACCGATGGGCCGCGACAAGTGTCTGAGTCCTACCTGTCAAACACCCCTAAGCATGTGTCTAAGATATGAACCTGAGTAACATCTGCTGAATTACGAAAATAACATACAAGAAGGAAACCTGCCTTCAAGGCATATGTACGTATACAGGCAAAATACAGTGGGCGAGCCGGCAAGGCTGCTATAGACAACTATACATTTAAAACTAAAAGCCGACAAGGCCACATATAACTCAACTAGACATACTATCTACAGACCTCTAATAGAAACATAGTTGTACAAAGACGAGACTGAGCCACGTCATACCCATATATATATATATATATATATATATATATACACACATACATACACAAATGTATCGTACCAAAACCAAAGCAGCTCTGGATTAAGTGGAGCACGCCAACTCTCGCTGATTAGGGATCCTAAGGAGGAGGACCATCAGCTTGCCTACCTGCACCTGCGGGCATGAAACTCAGGCTCCATGAAATAGGGTATCAGTAGGAAAAATGTACTGAGTATGTAAGGCATGAAAATTAGTACGTAACAGACATAGATGAAACATGGAATATAGAAACACGTCTTTAAATCTGAATAACTTTGTAAATTCTAAAACGTTTATAACATTATGCATCTGCGTATAAATGTCGTGTAATGCATATGTATGGGTGTACATAATATCATCAAGCCACTGAGGGCATCCCATCATATCGTCTCGGCCATTGTGGGCACATCATCAACATATATCAGCTGATCAGGTGGTGGTGCGTATATAACGTCGTATCCTTTTCCCATATCCCATATACATATATTTACATATATACGCGTATATAATGCCATATGGTCATGGGTCAATGCACATGTATAAATGAGTGAAATGCATGAAAAATACGTAATAATATCAATATCCCTTCCGGATAAACTTTTTCAACTGTGTATTATTCTGAGGCCCATGAACAGAAGATAATAATATTTTTCATGGGGAATCAAGAATATAGACACCCCTACTATTTCTATGAATAGAGTAATTTATGGAAACTATGCGTTTGTTCGTTTCTTCAGTATAATTGGACCATGCCAAAAGAAAGAAGGGAGAGCCTTAACATACCTATTCCTGGAATTATTTGAACGAATCTGCTTCTACAAAATATGGACAAAATTCTGCTTGAAATTTTGAAACGAAATTTGGTTGCTCTTTGAAATTTTAATCGAAATGTTGGCTAAGGAGTTGAATTGTTGAACGAAAATGATTCCGCTTTCTCACGTTTTTGGTTTTAAAACCAAAGACAGAATGCAAATGTTGTTTGATCTTTAATGAAGTGCTTACCAATTCTATTGGATAATGCTCACAAGAGTCTTCATTTGATAAGACTTTTAAATTAGCCCTTTAAACCTTTTATGACACATGTAAAGTTGAATAATGAGACACCTTAAACTAAAAGGGGGGGGGGCTGCCACGTTTCTTTTGGGGGGTGATTTTGTTAATTTTTATCCATTTATTAGTTAACTGGGTAATATTTCGTTACTCGGTAGTTAACCAATTACCCGCATAATTTAAAAGTTGCCCCAAGTTACTTAAAATTCTATTTATTTTTAATATACTATATATATACTCTATACATTATACTACCATGGTCATCTGGTACCTTCATGGTACTAGTTCATAATTATCAGGTATTATCGCTCGACCCATATTTTATTCCAAATTAGCCACTTTCAACGAAACTCGTTTTCTTTAATTTGTGTACCCTTTGTCCTTCAGGACACTTATTTATCGCTTGTTAAAAATAACATAAATATGTTAATGTCAAGATGATCTCATCCCCGAGTCCGCATCGGCTAATCGAAGACGAAACTTTTAATGTACGAAAACGCGAAATGTAACATCCTTCCCCCCCTTAGAAACATTCTTCCTCGAATGTTCAACTCCCCGAGACCTATATTATTTTGGCAGGGTCGCCTTTGTAACAACACTACTACTAACTCTCCTCGTAGAAGCTTAATGACCCAATGACACAAGGACCATAATTATGAATAACGACAATGGCTTCACATGACCAACGACAATAACCAACACAAGAATTTATACACGCACCTTGAGGTTATTACATCTCAATCGGACCCTTCTCTGGAGGAGGAAATAGGTAGGGATATCTAGACTGCATGTCTTACTCGGCCTCCCAAATCATTTCTTCCACATTGTTGTTCCTCCAAAGTACTTTCACAGAGGCTACCTCCTTATTCCATAGCTTGTGGATTTGTCGGTCTAGAATGGCAATCAGAATTTCCTCGTATGACAAGTCCTCTCTAATCTATACATCATTCGTGGGCACCACTCGGGTAGGATCGCCAATGCCCTTTTGTAACATAGATACGCGAAACACTGGATAGACAGACTCCAATTCCAAGGGCAATTCTAACTCATAAGATACTTGGCCCACTCTTCGAATGATCCTATAAGGCCCAATATACCGTGGGCTAAGTTTGCCTTTCTTGCCAAACCTCATCACACCCTTCATAGGTAACACCTTTAATAATACCTAGTCATTAATCCTGAACTCTAAATCTCATCGCCGTACGTCGGAATATGACTTCGGACGACTCTGAGCTGCCAATAGTCGATCTCGAATCAACTTTTACTTTTTCTATGGCTTGCTGAACCAGGTCTGGCCCGTGTAATCCAGATTTTCCAACATCAAACCACCCTATAGGCGACCTACACTTCCGTCCGTAAAGAGCTTCGTATGGAGCTATCCGAATAGTGGAATGGTAACTATTATTATATGCAAACTTAATAAGCGGCAGATGATCATCCTAACTACCTTTGAAGTCTATTACACAAGCTCGTAACATATCCTCTAGTGTTTGAATAGTACGCTCAGCCTGTCCGTCTGTCTGGAGATGAAATGTTGTACTAAGACTTACTTGAGTCCCCAACCCTTTTTTGGAAGGACCTCCAAAAGTTAGCTATAAACTGAGCTCCTCTATCCAAAATGATAGACACAGGGACACCATGCAGTCGTACTATCTCCTTGATATAAATCCTCGCATAATCCTCTGAGGAATATGTAGTTCTAACGGGCAGAAAATGGGCTGACTTTGTAAGCCTATCAACAATCACCCATATCGAATCGAACTTACGTTGGGTACGAGGTAAGCCTACAATGAAGTCCATATTGATTATTTCCCATTTCCAAGTTGGAATCTCCATAGCCTGCAACAATCCAACGGGTTTTAGATGCTCAATCTTAACCTATTGACAGTTAGGACACTAAGCAATAAATTCTGCTATATCCTTTTTCATTCCGTCCCACCAATATACTTCCCTGATGTCATGAGACATTTTTGTCGCTCCTAGATGGATAGAGTAACGAGAATAGTGAGTTTCTCCCATAACCTGCCGACGCAGCCCTGCAACATTAGGTACACATAATCGTCCTTGATATCTGAGGACCCCCTCTTCTGTAATTTCAAATGGCGTCTTCTCCTTCTGAAGGGTGGTATCCCTATAATGAACTAACACTGGATCCTCATACTAGCGTTCCTTTACATTAGTTACTATAGAGGATGTTGTCGTATCCTGAAGAGTAATTCCAATGTCACTTAAGTTTAGTAACCGAACTCCAAGACTAGCTAGCTGATGAACCTCATGGGCTATCCCCCTCTTTTCTAGCTTTAAATACAACAGGATACCCATAGATTTACAGCTGAGGGCGTCAGCTACTACGTTTGTCTTCCATGAATGGTATAAAATATCAACATTATAGTCTTTAAGTAGCTCCAACCATCTCCTTTGACGTAGATTCAATTCCTTTTGCTTGAAGATATACTGGAGGCTCTTATGATCCGTATAGATATCAACATCAATGCCATACAAGTAGTGCCTCCACATCTTTAGTGCATAAATCACCGCAGCTAACTCTAAATCGTGGGTCGGGTAGTTTTTCTTGTGCTTTCTTAGTTGTCTAGAAGCATAAGCCAAACCTTACCATGTTGCATCAGCACATAACCCAATCCAATGCCTGAAGCGTCGCAATAGATAACATAACCATCGGTCCCTTCTCGGAGCGTTAGAACCGGTGCTAAAGTTAATCTGTCGTTCAATGCCCGGAAACTCCTTTCGCAAGGATTTGTCCATTGAAACTTAGTTCCCTTCTGAGTTAACTTACATGGGTATCCTAATTTTTTTACAATTCAAGAAATTCCCCTCTTTGGAGGCCCAAACTTCATCCTTTACCCATAACAATTACGCCCTTATCCCACTATTAGGGTAGTATTTCCTCTATTCTAAACGTTACTAGTCTTAGACTCCTTTAAGTTCTTTCAGGCCATACTGAGCCTTCTATAACTTAGAAAAACTATCAGCTCTCTCAAGAGCTTAACCCCAAGGACTTATCCATTCTCGCCACCCTTTCACTCATCTTTTCTTATCCTTCCTCGTGTCTTCCTAAAACCTTGTCAAAGGTGCTGAAAGGGAAGAAAATCCCTCTACAAATCCCCTATAATAACCTACCAAACCGAGAAAGCTACGAACCTTCGTCGATGTTGTAGGTCTAGGCTAAGTCTTCACTGCCTTAGTCTCTTGTGTATGCACTCGGATGTCTTTTACCCGAAATAATATGCCCAAGGAAAGCTACAGATTTCAACCAGAATTCATATTTAGAAAAGTTTGCATACAACTTCCATTCTTGTAGAATTCTGAGCACAGTACGCAGATGATATGCTTGCTCAGCCTCTGAACGAGAATATACCAATATATCATCGATAAATACAATTACGAACGGATCTAAGAAAGTCCTGAACACATGGTTTATCAAATCCATGAATACTGTTGGGGCATTAGTCAGACCGAACGACATAACGCGAAACTCAAAGTGCCCATATCTAGTCTTGAATGCTGTCTTCGGAATATCTCCATCCTTAACCCTTAACTGATGGTACCCGGATCTTAGGTCTATCTTTGAAAAACACTTGGCACCTTGTAACTGATCAAATAGATCATCAATTCTCATGAGCGGGTACTTATTCTTGATCGTTACCTTATTTAGTTGCCTATAATCAATACACATTCGTAAGGAACCATCTTTCTTTCTTGCAAACAACACAGGTGTTCCCCATGGTGACGTACTAGGTATGATAAAACCTTTTTCAAGCAAGTACCTTAGTTTTTCCTTTAGCTCTTTCGGCTCTGGGCGGGCCATTCTATAGGGGGAATAGATATTGGATGATTATCTGGTAGTAGGTCAATGGCAAACTCAATTTCTCGCTCTGGCGGAAGACCCGAATGTTCATCGGGAAAAAACATCGGGGAACTCACTAACCACTGAGAAAGGACTGAATGGTTGGTAACTCTACTTCCAGATCCCAAACCCGAACTCAGTGATAAGTATAGTCCTTTCTGATTATCTTCTTTGCCTTGATATAGGAGATAAATTTATCTCTTGGCGATGCCGTATTACCTTTCCATTCTAAAACAAGTTCTCCTGGAAACTGAAATCAAACCATCTTTGATCTACATTTGATGTTAGCATAACAAAATCCAACCAATCCATACCTATTATAATATCAAGTTCTACCCAACCGAACACCACGTATCTTATCCTTGTTTATTATCAAATCTATCACTGGACATTTCGGGCCACATTCATATATATAGGTAGCCATATTAAAACATATCTTGCATAAGAAAAAGGCTTATATACATAGGGGTCGACCAGTCCGTAGACACATCATACCCAAAACTATATACAGGATACTCTCTACAAAACCTCTAAGTAGGCATAACCATAATATGTACAAGTCGGGGCGGGGCTCCCTACGTCCTCACAAAACAACCTAACATATTTAGAACCCTAACTTGGTAATATTCCAAGAAGAGGTGGAACTCACCAACCAAAAACTGACACTTGGAGGTAGTCTATAGTAGAGGGTCCTTGCTCGTCCTATATAAGAACCTCGATCGGACACACTTCAAAGAGGAATCTTCATGTCCTTATCAGTTACCTTCCTCCTCTTAGGCCGACTACAATCTTCTTCCTCTGTGTATCCCATAACATACACCGACAAACCTTCATTGACGGACTCCCAAGACTGTGGACTATCCGGAACCTCTGAAGAGCTGGTGTCCTCAAATACCTCGACATAGTTTTGAGCCTGATGGAATCCCGGCTATGCCAATCCATGCACTATTCCCCTCATACCTTGATCAACGGATTGTGAAACTAAGGGCTTTGGTGAGGTCGGAACTCCTCTCACCCCATCTACTGCTAGAGTGGTCGAAATAGCTCGAACGGATTACTCATATGGATCCTCGGATGGATCCTCCTCAATAGAATCCATGATCTCCGATAGGTCTGAATCCATCGTATAACTTATCTATCTTACTAACACCTTCGTAGCCTTCTGACCCGTGCTAGCGGCTGTAGACTTCGGAGGCATCACTGAAAACGTAACACATCGTTAGGAACATGAATGCTTATATCGCACGATCTAAGATAAGAAGAGAGGATAACATCCTATATTTCCTGTAGCCTCCTGTCCATAAGTGTGGTGCACAACACACCCATAAACAAGACTCTATTAGTCACGGTCTGTAGATAACCTTATGACCGAACTGCTCTGATACCACTTTTGGCACGACCCAAACCGATGGGCCACGACGGGTGCCTGAGTCCTACCTATCAAACACCCCTAAGCATGTGTCTAAGATATGAACCTGAGTAACATCTGCTGAATTACGAAAATAACATACAAGAAGGAAACTTGCCTTCAAGGCATATGTACGTATATAGGCAGAATACAGTGGGCGAGCCGACAAGGCTGCAATAGACAGTTATACATCCAAAACTGAAAGCCGACAAGGCCACATATAACTCAACTAGACATACTATCTACAGACCTCTAATAGAAACATAGTTGTACAAAGACGAGACTGAGCCACGTCATACCCATATATATATATATATATATATATATATATATACACACATACATACACAAATGTATCGTACCAAAACCAAAGCAGCTCTGGATTAAGTGGAGCACGCCAACTCTCGCTGATTAGGGATCCTAAGGAGGAGGACCATCAGCTTGCCTACCTGCACCTGCGGGCATGAAACTCAGGCTCCATGAAATAGGGTATCAGTAGGAAAAATGTACTGAGTATGTAAGGCATGAAAATTAGTACGTAACAGACATAGATGAAACATGGAATATAGAAACACGTCTTTAAATCTGAATAACTTTGTAAATTCTAAAACGTTTATAACATTATGCATCTGCGTATAAATGTCGTGTAATGCATATGTATGGGTGTACATAATATCATCAAGCCACTGAGGGCATCCCATCATATCGTCTCGGCCACTGTGGACACATCATCAACATATACCAGCTGATCAGGTAGTGGTACGTATATAACACCGTAACCTTTCCCATATCCCATGTACATATATTTACATATATACGCGTATATAACGCCATCTGTTATGAGTCAATGCACATGTATAAATGAGTGAAGTGCATGAAAAATACGTAATAATCTCAATATCCCATCTGGATAAACTTTTTCATCTGTGTATTTTTTTGAGACCTATGAATAGAAGATGATAATATTTTTCATGGGGAATCAAGAATATAGACACCCCTACTATTTCTATGAATAGAGTATTTTATGGAAACTGTGCGTTTGCTCGTTTCTTCAGTATAATTGGACCATACCAAAAGAAAGAAGGGAGGGCCTTAACATACCTGTTCCTAGAATTATTTTAACGAATCTGCTTCTGCGAAATATGGACAAAATTCTGCTTGAAATTTTGAAACGAAATTTGGTTGCTCTTTGAAATTTTAGTCGAAATGTTGGTTAAGGAGTTGAATTGTTGAATGAAAATGATTCTGCTTTCTCACGTTTTTGGTTTTAAAACCAAAGACAGAATGCAAATGTTGTTTGATCTTTAATGAAGTGCTTACCAATTCTATTGGATAATGCTCACAAGAGTCTTCATTTGATAAGACTTGTAAATTAGCCCTGTAAACCTTTTATGACACATGTAAAGGTGAATAATGAGTCACCTTAAACTAGGGGGGGGGGGGGGGCTGCCACGTTTCTTTTGGGGGTAATGTTGTTAATTTTTATCCACTTATTAGTTAATTGAGTAATGTTTCGTTACTCGGTAGTTAACCAATTACCCGCATAATTTAAAAATCGCCTCAAATTACTTAAAATTATATTTATTTTTAATATACTATATATATACTCTATACATTATACTACCGTGGTCATGTGGTACCTTTATGGTACTAGTTCATAATCATCGGGTATTATCGCTCGACCCGTATTTTATTCCAAATTGGCCACTTTCAACGAAAAGCATTTTCTTTAATTCGTGTACCCTTTGTCCTTCAGGATACTTATTTATCGCTTGTTAAAAATAATGCAAATACATTAATATCAAGATGATCTCATCCCTGAGTCCACGTCGGCTAACCGAAGATGAAACCTTTAACGTACGAAAACGCGAGATGTAAAAATTATTAACCAAACAGAGACAGATCATAGTTAAAACAAAATAACTAAGAAATGCGAAAGTAATATAATAGTGCCACAACTCAAGTACATAGCTACCCCATAGATTTGGTGTCACAATCCACGAATGACTAAGTTTACTATAAATATAAGTTTGAAAGAAGTACAACTGTTCTCGAAATAGAAGAGACAGAAGAAACTAAAGCAGGACTTCATGCCCTACAAATGCCAGCAGATCTACCTTGATCTCCTTGGACTGAAGGCAGCAACCTCAATATACTCACAAGGTCCAGCACCGAAATCTGCACAAAAAGTGCAGAGTGCAGTATCAGTACAACCAACCCCATGTACTGGTAAGTGTCGAGCCTAACCTCGGCAAAGTAGTGATGAGGCTAGGACACGACAACTATATAAACCTGTGCAGTTATGTCATATACGAACAGAAGAATAATAACAGGAAATAACAGATAAAGATGGGAAGGGGAGCATGTTGCGGGGAATATCAAATTCTAATAGTAATTCAAAAGAGAAGCATAATGAACACCATATTTGTATCAACTGGAATAATGAAATAGTAATACGAGCACGACATCACCTTTCGTGCTTTTACTCTGGTCCTCACCATAAGAAATAACAAAAACAACACAACATCACCCTTCATGCATTAACACTAGCAATATCGTGCATGGAATCACCCTTCGTGTATTAACACTCGCTCACAATATCATGCACGACATCACCCTTCGTGCTTTACACTCTTCCTCACCTAAACTATAGAAACAATATGTCCCGGAAAGGGAATCAACAATAGAAACAATAACAATCCGGCAAGAGAATCAACAATAACCAATCTCGTTTCAATAGTTAACTCCATGAAATAAGTCTCACTTGAGTCAATAATCAACAACGGTCAATTACCAAGAAAATATCATAAGTCTTGTTCAACATGGGTAATCATCAATTTGAGCGTAAACAGTACATAATAAGAGTCACAACAGTCACAGTATAAGACTCACTTGAATGCTTGACACCAACGTATAGATACTCGTCACCACACCTATATGTCGTACTCAATACTAACACGTAGTAGATAAGACCACAACACCTATTCCCTCAAGCTAAGGTTAGATCAAATACTTACCTCAATTCCACGGACAAAATCAAGCCTCAATTACCGTTTTACCTCTCGGTTCCACTTCCAATCCGCTTGTGTCTAGTCATAATTTACTTAATAATATCAATAAATGCTAAATAAACCAAGTCTAATGCATGAATATAGATTTTTCAATGTTTTCCCCAAAAAGTCAAAGTCAACCTTGGGCCAACTTAGTCAAAACTCGAAGTTCAAACTAAAACCCGATTACCCATTCACCCACGAACTCAAGTATGCAATTGGTTTTGAAATCCGACCTCAAAATTGAGGTCCAAATCCCCAAAATTCAAAAATCCTAATTTCTACCTAAGAACACCCAATTTCCCATGAAAACCCCTAGATTTTGAAGTAAAATTATGTAAAAAGATGAAATAGATTGAAGAAAAAGAGTTAAGATTCATTTACCTATGATTTGGGGAAGAACTTGCTCTAGAAAAATCGTCGTTAGGAGTTTAGGTTTTGAAATTTTGAAGAATGAAGTGAAAATCCCATCTAAAATCTCACTTAACAGGCTGCAGTTATCGCAATTGTGATCAGGGTTTTGCAATTGCAAACCCTTTGAATTTACTGCTTCCTTCGCATTTGCGGCACACATGTCGCATTTGCGGCACACATATCGCGTTTGCGACTTCTGGGGCCTTCGCAATTCCGGCCAAAGTTTTGCATTTGCGAGGTTGGCCTTCCCAGGCCTTCTTCGCATTTGTGACAATATTGTCGCATTTCCCAGGCCGACAGACTTCGCATCTGCGAAGCCTGATCTCGTATTTGCGAGATCAGAGGCTTGTGCAAAACACTAGATGCACAACTGAGTTTTCTTAAGTGCTAATCACTCCATGGCCTATCCAAGACTCACCCGAGCCCTCGGGGCTCCAAACAAAACATGCACGCAAGTCTAAAAATACCATACGGACTCTCTTGTACGATCAAATCATCAAAATAACATCAACAACTACGAATTTAACCTCAAACTCATGATTTTCCTCAAGAACACTTCAAATTTACTATTTTCACAACCGGACGTCCGAATCACGTCAAATTAACTCCGATTCTCACCAAATTTCACAAGTATGACTTAAATATTATATTAAACCTGTACCGAGCTCCGAAACCAAAATACGGGCCCGATACCATCAAAATCACACACCATTTCATTTCTAAAAATCCTTATATTTTCCAGCAAATAATCTTCTTTAAAAATTCTTTTCTCGGGTTAGGGACCTCGGAATTCGATTCTAGGCATAAGCCCAAGTCCCATATTTTACTACGGAACCTACGGGATCATCAAATCACGGGTCTGGGTCCGTTTACCAAAAATGTTGAC
The DNA here is from genome assembly GCF_000393655.2 of Nicotiana sylvestris. NCBI lineage: Eukaryota > Viridiplantae > Streptophyta > Magnoliopsida > Solanales > Solanaceae > Nicotiana > Nicotiana sylvestris. The sequence goes on from NC_091058.1 coordinate 99,753,784, forward strand.
CGAAGTAAACTTTAATCAATTTAAAGGCCAAATTCAATATTTTAATTAAATTCACATAAAAGCTTTTCGGAAACGCGCCTGGACTGTGCACACAAATCGAAGAGAAGGAAAATGAGGTTTTCAAGGCGTCAGAACCCGGATTCGGATTCTAAAATACAAGATGACCCTTTGGGTCATCACATTCTCCATCTCTAAAACAATCGTTTGTCCACGAGCGGATATAGAAAAGTACCTGAATCGGTAAAAAGATGGGGATATCTGCTCTGCATATTGGACTCGGACTCCCAGGTTGCTGCCTCAACAGGCTGACCTCTCTACTACACACGAACTGAAGGGAAATTCTTCGATCTCAATTGACGAACCTGCCAGTCTAGAATAGCTACCTACTCCTCCTCATAGGTCAAGTCCTTATCCAACTGGACAATGCTGAAGTCTAACACTGGGATGGATCACCGTGATACTTCCAAAGCATGGACACATGAAACACTAGATGCACAACTGATAAACTCGGCGGCAACGTAAGTCTGCAAGCCACCTCTCCCATTCGATCAAGAATCTCAAAAGGTCCGATGAACCTAGGGCTTAGCTTGCCCTTCTTCCCAAATCCCATCACGCCCTTCATGGGCGACACTCGAAGCAACATTCACTCTCTGACCATGAATGCCACATCACGAACCTTACGGTTGGCATAATTCTTTTGCTAGGACTGAGCTGTACGAAGCCTATCCTGAATGATCGTATCCTTGTCCAAGGCATCCTATACTAAATCTGTACCCAACAACCGAGCCTCCTCCGGCTCAAACCACCCAACTGGCGATCGACACTATCTACCATATAATGCATCATATCTCCATATGGATGTTTGACTGATAGCTGTTGTTGTAGGCAAACTCCGCTAATGGCAAGAGCTGATCCCAAGAACCTCCAAAGTCAATAACACAGGCGCGGAGCATACCCTCTGAAATCTTAATAGTACGCTCGGATTATCCGTCCGTTTGAGGATGAAATGTTATGCTCAACTCGACCCGTGTACCCAACTCACGCTGAACTGCCCTCTAGAAATGCGAGGTAAACTGCGTACCTTGGTCGGAAATAATAGACACGGGCACACCATAAAGACGAATAATCTCCCGAATATAGATCTTAGCTAACCTCTCTGAAGAATAGGAGACGGCCACAGGAATGAAATGCGCTGACTTAGTCAACCTATCTACAATAACCCATAACGCATCGAACTTCCTTTGAGTCCATGGGAGTCCAACAACGAGGTCCATAGTGATACGCTCCCACTTCCACTCATGAATCTCAATCTTCTGAAGCAAACCACCATGTCTCTAATGCTCGTACTTTACCTGCTGACAATTCGAACACCGAGCTACATATGCAACAATATCCTTCTTTATCCTCCTCCACCAATAATGTTGCCGCAAATCCTGATTCATCTTAGCGGCGCTCGGATGAATAGAATACCTAGAACTACGTGCCTCCTCTAGAATCTACTCACGAAGTCCATCCACATTAGGCACACAAACTCGACCCTGCATCCTCAAAACTCCATCATCTCCAACTGTAACCTGCTTGGCACCACCGTGCCGTACTGTATCCCTAAGGACTAGCAAGTGAGGATCACCATACTACCGATCCCTGATATGCTCAAATAATGAAGACTGAGCGACTGTACAAGCTAAAACACAACTGGGCTCATAAACATCCAACCTCACGAACTGATTAGCTAAAGCCTGAACATCCAAAGCAAGCGGTCTCTCACCAACTGGAATATACGCAAGGCTGCCCATACTAGCCGACTTCCTACTCAAAGCAACGGCCACCACATTGGCCTTCCCCAGATGATACAAGATGGTGATATCATAGTCTTTCAATAGCTCCAACCACCTTCTCTGCCTCAAATTTAGCTCCTTCTACTTGAACAAATACTGTAGACTCTTGTGATCTGTGAACACCTCACATGACATACCATATAAATAATGCCTCCAAATCTTCAGCACGTGAACAATGGCTGCTAGCTCTAAATCATAAACTAGATAATTCTTCTCGTGAATCTTCAACTGTCGCGAAGCATATGCAATAACCTTGACATTCTGCATCAACACCGCACCAAGTCCAATACGAGATACATCACAATATACTGTATATGCCCCTGAACCTGTGAGCAAAACCAACACCAGCGTCGTAGTCAAAGCTGATTTGAGCTTCTGAAAGCTCACCTCACACTCGTCCGACCACCTGAACTGGGCACCTTTCTGGGTCAATCTGGTCATCGGGGCTGCTATAGATGAAAACCCCTCTACAAACCAATGGTAATTACCCGCCAAACCCAAGAAACTCCGGATCTCCGTAGCTGATGTGGGTCTAGGCCAGTCGTTGACTGCCTCAATCTTCTTAGGATCCACCTGAATACCCTCTGCTGATAAAATACCCAAGAAGGCAACTAAACTCAACCAAAACTCACACTTCAAAAACTTAGCATACAATTGACTATCTCTCAAAGTCTGAAGAACGACTCGAAGATGCTACTCATGCTTCTATCGGCTGCGGGAGTAGGTCAAGATATCATCAATGAAGACAATCACAAAGGAATCCAGATAAGGCTTGAACACTTGGTTCATCAAATCCATGAATGTTGCTGGGGCATTTGTCAACCCAAATGACATTACCAGAAACTCGTAATGCCCATACCGAGTGCGAAAAGCTGTCTTAGGGACATCGGATGCCCTAATCCTCAATTGATGGTAGCCAGATCTCAAATCAATCTTCAAAAACACTTTGGCACCCTGAAACTGATCAAACAAATCATCAATCTTCGACAATGGATACTTGTTCTTGATGGTGACCGTGTTCAACTACCGATAATCTATAAGCATCCTCATCGACCTATCCTTCTTCTTAACAAACAACACGGGCGCACCATAGGGCGAGACACTAGGTCTGATAAAGCCCTTATCAAGTAAGTCTTACAATTGTTCCTTCAATTATTTCAACTCTGGCGGGGCCATACGATATGGCGGAATAGAAATAGGCTAAGTGCCTAAAGCCAAATCAATGCAAAAGTCGATATACCTATTGGGTGGCATCCCCGACAAGTCTATAGGAAATACTTCTGGAAACTTCCAAACAACTGGCACGAAATCCATAGAAGGAACCTCAGCACTAGAATCACGAACATATTCCAAGTAAGCCAAACACCCCTTCTCAACCACATACCGAGCCTTCATATAAGAAATAACCCTACTGACAGAATGACCAGGAGTCCCTCTCCACTCCAATCGAGGCAAACCCGGCAAGGTAAGCTCACAGTCTTGGCATGACAGTCCAATATAGCGCGGTAAGGTAACAACCAATCCATCCCTAAAATAACATCGAAATAAACAATATCGAGAAGTAGGAGGTCTATAATAGTCTCAAGACTCCCAATAACAAACATGCACAAACGATAGATACGGTTTACAATAATAGAATCACCCACCTGTGTAGGCACAAATACGGGAGCACTCAAAGAATCACGAGGCACAACCAAATATGAAGCAAAATAAGAAGACACAAAGGAGTATGTAGACCTTGGGTCAAATAGAACTAAAGTTTCTCTACTGCAAACAGAAATTGTACCTATGATAACGATATCAGATGCCTCAGCCTCAGGCCTGGCTGGGAAGGCATAAAATCGGGGTTGGGCCCACCACTTTTAACTACATCCCTGGGATGGCCTCCTGCTAGCTGGAATCCACCTTTAGCAACCTCCACCTCTAACACCTCTACATCCACCTTTAGCTGCTTGACCCTTGTCTTTAGCTGGCTAAGCAGGCGGTGGAACACCCGGTGCCTGAACTATTGCATGAGAACCTTGATGTTGAGAACTGCTCGACGCTCGAGGGCAGAATCTAGTGATGTTCCTCGGATCGCCACAAGTATAATAAGTCCTAGGCTGCTAGGAGTGCTGACCTTGGAACTGACCTTGACGGCCTGATTGACCACCCTGAAAGCTCTGGAGCAGAGGTGCACTGATAGGAGCTGGTGATGCACTGTAAGGTAGCTGATTTGAATACTGCATATGAGAACCACGACCATCTGGAGCACCGTGAGAGGCCTGAAGTGCTGAATGAAACGGCCTAGGAGAATGGCCCCTACCAAAAGAATCCCTGCCTCCAGACGAGGCACCACTGAATCTACCAAAATGATGAGGCCTCTTGTCAGACCCCTGACCACTCCCCTAAGCTAGAACCATCTCAACCTGCCTATCCACATTGATCGCATCCTGGAAGGAAATCTCGCTCCATGTTTCCTTAGCCATCTGCAATCGAATAGGCTAAGCGAGTCCCTCAATGAACCTCCTTACACTCTCTGTCTCGGTGGGGAGTATAAGAAGAGCATGATGAGACAAATCAACAAACCTAGTCTCATACTAGGTGACTGTCATAGAACCATGCTGGAGGCGCTCAAACTACCTTCGATAATCCTCTCTTCGGGGGATCGGGAGAAATTTCTCCAGAAATAGCTGAGAGAACTGATCCCAAGTCAGAGTTGGTGATCCACTTGGTCTGGCCAAAGTCGACCCCATTGGTCTCCACTACCCCCATGTTCCGCAGAACATTCTGACAATTGTCCAAATAATCCTGGGGATCCTTTGAAGATGTACCGCCATAAGTGGTAGTAAAAATCTTGGTGAACCTGTCCAGTCTCCATAAGGCATCAGCACACATAGCTGACCCATCACCGGTCAGTGCCACAACACCCGGCGGAACTACCCAAATTGGTTGAGCTGCTGGAGTCTGAAACCGGGGAGCCATCTGCTCTGGAGTGCAAGTAGTAGGAGTCTGGGCTCCTCCTCCAACCTGAGAGACAGCTGGTGCTACATGGAATATGCCTACTTGAGTGACGCTCTCCATAAGGCCCAATAGACAGACCAGAGCATCCTGGAGTACCGGGGTGGCGATGAACCCCTCTGGGACCTGAGCTGGCCCTATTGGAACTGTTTGGGCCGGAACCTCATCCTCAAAATCTACCCGAGGATCTACCACCAGTGCTGCTGCTCGAGCTCTAGGCTGAGCCATGCCTCTACGTCGGCCTCTAGTACGGCCTTGACCTCTGCCCCTCGTAGGAGCTGCCACTGGGGGCTTGGGCTTCTGGTTAGCTGATGAAGCGGTATGTGTCCTCACCATGTGCGAAAAAATAGAGTGAAAGTTCAATAAACATTGAGAAATCAAGTCGCACGACGGAAAGGAATAGATGTGAAATTTTTCTAAACTCTGTAACCTCTAGGGATAAGCACAGACGTCTTCGTACCAATCCCTCAGACTCTACCTAGCTTGTTCGTGAATTGTGAGACCTAGGCAACCTAGAGCTCTGATACCAACTTGTCATGGCCCGGATTTCTCACCTTCGGGAATCGTGATGGTACCTACTCATGAAAGCTAGGCAAGCCGACGCTTACAGTTTTGCTACCATTATTATTAACCAAACAGAGACAGATAATAGTTAAAACAAAATAACTAAGAAATGCGGAAGTAATATAACAGTGCCACAACTCAAGTACATAGCTACCCTATAGATCTTGTGTCACAATCCACGAACGACTAAGATTTACTACAAATAAAAGTCTGAAAGAAGTGCAACTATTCTCGAAATAGAAGAGATAGAAGAAACTAAAGCGGGAAAAGGGGACTTCAGGCTTTGCGAACGCCAGCAAATCTACCTTGATTTCCTTGAACTGAAGGCAGCAACCTCAAGCTACTCACAAGGTCCGGCACTGAAATCTGCAAAAAAATGCAGAGTGTAGTATCAGTACAACCGACCCCATGTACTGGTAACTGTCGAGCCTAACTATCATGACCCAAACCGATGGGCCATGACGGGCACTCGGTACCTTACTCAACCGAGTACCAACGTAACGTATCATTCTTATTACATTATCATATACACATGACATACGGGCCTAATAGTCCAATATGATCCTTTATAAACTCAAAACATAGGCCGACAAGGCCGTATAATCTTTTATGTACACGACATATGTCTATAAGCCTCTAAGAGTACATAAATGTCATAAAGGTTGGGACAGAGTCCCGCCATACCAAACAATACATGTCTAAATCATACTAACCAAACGAGCAACTCCGAAGCAAATGGAGCGCACCAACATCTTCCGCTGAGTTGATAGCCTACTTGGAGGGCTCTCGACCTGTCTATCGGGACCTGCGGGCATGAAATGCAGCGTCCCCAGGCAAGAGGGACGTCAGTACGAATAATGTACCGAGTATGTAAGGCACATAAATAAGTACATAAGAGACATGGAAGAAATGTAAAGTACATGACTCAACCTGTAAGTCTGAATAACTTTGTAAATCATAAATTACTTTTAGCATCATGCATATGCGTATGAATGTCATGTCGTGCATAGGTACATGTTTCATAACATCATCAACCTCTAAGGGCATCCCATCATATCATATCGGCCACTGTGGGCAAAATCATCATCGTATACCAGCTAATCAGGTGGTGGTGCGTATATAACACCATAATATTTCCCATATCCCATATACATATATATACATACATATATACTTGTATATAACGCCGTTTGAATCATATTTTAGCCCCTGTGGGCAACATTATCAACATATATCAACTGATCAGGTGGTGGTGCGTATATAACGCCATAACCTTTCCCATATCCCATATACATATATATACATACATATATACGCGTATAAAATGCCATATGGTCATGGGTCAATGCACATGAATGCAATGCATGAAAAGTACGTTAATAAAATCTTTCGGAGCTTCATAAGACATTTTGCCTTCGAGTAATATCATAAAGTAAACTCTTTCCAACTTTCGTATTTTTCTGAGACCCATGAATAGACGATAAAATATTACGACACACGGAAATTCAAGAACATAGATATATCTAATACTTCTATGAATAGTGTCGTTCATGGAATTTGTGCATTTGCATGTTTCGTTCGTATCGTATGGATCATGCCAAAAGAAAGAAGGAATAGCCTTAACATACCTGAACCGATTCTCTTGATAATCCCTTTAACACACATTGATTGCAACAACACGTAATGGCGTATCAAAGTAGAAAAAAATCCATATGATATTCTTGACTCGATATTTGAGATGGCGTTGCTCCAATTATAGTACTCTTGGAACTTGACCCAGTAGAGTTTGTTGTTAATTTGTTCATCTTTTGGTAGCTCAGCCACCAAATCCTTAACAGAAACCATTTTTCTGGGAACAAAACAACCATCTTCTTCAGAAGAAGTAGTCATATGTAGTATTTGTTGTATTTTATGGTAAGATTTAAGAACTTCTCTATGAAAGAGATTCCGTGGTTTATTATTTTTGAAATCTGATACCATCATTCTAATTGTATCTAATAGTCACTCTAATGACATTGTTGTTGTATTATTTTGCTACTTGGGTGTGTAGTAACTTGGATGGCACAAAGAGAGAATCTTAATAAAGTTTTCATTATGGTTTACGTAAGGGGAGATGAATGGGAGAGGTGATGACTAAGCCTCCTAAATTCTAAAAATGTGACATTTAAGCAATGACTCACTCAAATGGGATAAGGGGGCTTCCACGTTCATACTTTGATATTTATCCAAATTTTTCAATTAATTTAATTAGGTAATATTTCGCTACCCGGTAATTAATCAATTACCCGTATAATTAAGAATTTCCTCAAATTACTTAAAGTTCTACTTATTTTTAATACACTTTATACATTCCACTACCATGCACCTTGTATGGTACTAGTCCACAAATATCAGATATTATTGCTCGGCCCGTATTTTATCCCAACATGCCAAACTTGGACTAAAATTCATTTTCCTTGACTTGCTTCTCCTCTTACTTTCACGAATTTACTCATCACTTGTGAAATAGCATAATCCTTATAATCCCCAAATAATCTTTTCCTTGGACTGATGTCAATTACCTTACGATAGATTTAATGTGAAATACTGCAAGGTGCAATATCGTCGTAACTTATTACTGCGAAGCGTAATATCACAGTAATGTAATACTACAGGGTACAACACTGTCGTAACTTAATATTGTAGGACGTAACATCAATCATAATATATTACTGTAGAGCATAACGTCAACGTAATACTATGGGGCGTAACACTAACCTCGGCGAAGTAGTGACGTGACTAGGACACGACAACCATATAAACCTATGCAGTTAAGTCATATACGAACAGAACAATAATAACAGGAAATAACAGATAAAGATGGGAAAGGGAACATGCTGCGGGGAATATCAAATTCTAACAGTAATTCAATAGAGAAGCATAATGAACACCATATCTGTATCAACAGGAATAATGAAATAGTAACATGTGCATTGTATCACCATTCGTGATTTTACTCTCGTCCTCACCATAAGAAACAACAAAAACGGCACGACATCACCCTTCGTGCATTAACTCTCATAATCATGGCACGACATCACCTTTCGTGCATTAACTCTCACAATATCATCACGACATCACCCTTCGTGCATTAACACTCACAATATGGTGCACGGCATCACCCTTCGTCCATTAACACTCACTCACAATATTATGCACGGTATCACCCTTCGTGCTTTACACTCTTCCTCACCCAAACAATGGAAACAATACGTCCCGGCAAGGGAATCAACATTAGAAACAATAACAACCCGGCAAGAGAATCAGCTATAACCAATCTCGTTTCAATAGTTAACTCCACGAAATAAGTCTCACTTGAGTCAATACTCAACAATAGTCAATTACCAAAAAAATATCCTAAATCTTGTTCAACATGGGTAATCATCAATTTAAGCGTAAACAATACATAATAAAAGTCACAACAGTCACAGTAGAAGACTCACTTGCATGCTTGACACCAACATATAGATATTCGTCGCCATACCTATATGTCGTACTCAATACTAACACATAGCAAATAAGACCACAACACCTATTCCCTCAATCTAAGGTTAGACCAAACACTTACCTCGATTCCACGGACAAAATCAAGCCTCAATTACCGCTTTACCTCTCGGTTCTACTTCCAATCCGCTTGTATCTAGTCATAATTTACTTAATAATATCAATAAATGCTAAATAAATCAAGTCTAATGCATGAATATAGATTTCCTAATGTTTTCCCCAAAAAGTCAAAAACCGACACCGGACCCGCTGAGTCAAAACTCGAAGTTCGAACTAAAACTCGATTACCCATTCACTCACGAACTCCAGTACGCAATTGGTTTTGAAATCCGACCTCAAATTGAGGTCCAAAACTCCAAAATTCGAAAATCCTAATTTCTACCCAAGGACACCCAATTTCCCATGAAAAACCCTAGATTTTGAAGTGAAATCATGTAAAAAGATGAAATAGATTGAAGAAAAAGAGTTAAGATTCATTTACCTATGATTTAGGGAATAACTTGCTCTAGAAAAATCGCCGTTAGAAGTTTAGGTTTTGAAATTTTGAAGAATGAAATGAAAATACCATCTAAAATCTCACTTAACAGGCTGCAGTTATCGCAATTGTGATCAGGGTTTTGCAATTGCGAACCCTTTGGATTTATTGCTGCCTTCGAATTTGCGACACATATGTTGCATTTGCGACTTCTAGGGCCTTCGCAATTTTGGCCAAAGTTTCGCATTTGCGAGGTTGGCCTTCCCAGGCCTTCTTCAAATTTGCGACAATATTGTCGCATTTCCCATGTCGGTACACTTTGCATTTGCGAGGCCTGATCTCACACTTGTGAAATCAGAGGCCTGTGCAAAACACCAGATGCACAACTGAGTTTTCTTAAATTCTAACCACTTCGTGGCCTATCCAAAACTCACCCGAGCCCTCGGGGCTCCAAACCAAATATGCACGCAAGTCAAAAAATACCATACGGACTTGCTCGTGCAATCAAATCATCAAAATAACATCAACAACTACAAATTTAACCTCAAACTCATGATTTTCCTCAAGAACACTTCAAATTTACTATTTTCACAACTGGACGTCCGAATCACGTCAAATCAACTCCGATTCTCACCAAATTTCACAGGTACGACTTAAATATTATATTAAACCTGTACCGGGCTCCGAAACCAAAATACGGACCCGATACCATCAAGATCACACACCATTTCATTTCCAAAAGTCCTTATATTTTCCAGTAGACAATTTTCTTTAAAAATTCTTTTCTCGTGCTAGGGACCTCGGAATTCGATTCCATGCATACGCTCAAGTCCCATATTTTATTGTTTACCAAAAATATTGACTGAAGTCAACTTTAATTAATTTAAAAGGCCGAATTCAGTATTTTTCTTAAATTTCACATAAAAGCTTTTCGGAAACGCGTATGGACTGTGCATGCAAATTGAGAAGAAGGAAAAAGAGGTTTTCAAGGTCTCGGAACCCGGATTCGGATTCTAAAATACAAGATGACCCTTTGGGTCATCACAAAAATCCTAGAATAGTTCATATGATTCTCTTTATCAAACTCATTTACTATTCTCTCAAGAACTCATCAATTAGCAACTATAAATTATTAGGGAGTAGAAGAAGTACCTTTTTGAAGTTCAATCCTCTTGAATTTGAGTTTTAGGGTTTCTTTTCTCAATAATAATTTCTAAATTGAATATCTAATGATTTGAAGGGTTTACTCATGTTAATAAGGTGTTGGAGAATTAAAATTAACTTAGAGTCATCATTAGAACTTACCTTTGATGATGGAGGGACCTTGGAGGAAGTTATGTTCTTGAGAGCTTCCCTTTCAAGAGCAAATTTATGTGTTTGGGGTGTAGGGAACGAGGTAAGGATTAAGTGTACACGTCCAAAATTGAGGAGGAAATAAAAGTGGCTCAGATAGACATCGTTAGCGCGGGCATCATCAGAGGGGCCAAAATAATAGTGTAAGGTGCCATCAAAGGCGCCAAAACTAGACGGCCTTGCATCGTCAGGGGCGCTAAAGTTAGTGCTCTGGACAGTGCCTTGTATTGTCTAAGGCTATGCGTTTTTATGGCCTTGAACTGTCTAAGGCTGGAAAACAGACCTTCTATAAACTTAGTCGATTTTATCGAGTCTTATGCACCTCACTCTCCGTATTGATTCTAAAATAACTATTCCACCCATACTTATAATATTAATACTCATTTAACACATCCATACCTAATCCAAATTTACGAAGTGTTACATTATCTCCCCCTTAGGATCATTGGTCCTTGAATGATTTTCCTAATTGTAATTACTGCTAACTCTGGACCTTAAACGAGACTGATGGAAACATATGAACACTGAACTGTCAGAATACATGCATACTAAACTGAATGAATATATGATTACTAAACTGTTGAGATACTAAACTGACTGAATATTGAGCTGACTAAATACTGAAAGACATAAAGATTATAATATAAGGTCTGAATGAAAATGTTAGTTAACTTCAATATTTCTCCAGAATATCTTCAAGCTAACAGAGCATAACACAATCCTTACAGGGAATCATAATACGCATAATATGAAACATATACGTGAATACTGGTCTGTCATAGATATGTGAATACTAAAATAACATAGATATATGAATATCGAAGTGGCACGAATATTTGAGTACTAAACTGGCATGAATATATGAGCACTGAACTAACATCAATATCTGAGTACTAAACTGACATGAACATCTAAGTACTGAACTAACATGAGTATCTGAATACTGGAAACGTGAATGTTATAACATGCCACGTAAAATACTGGGTGTACAACCGCCAATTCTGGTGGCAACTCTAACTCATAAGCTACTTGCCCGATCCTTCATAGGATCTTATACGGCCCGATACATCTGGGACTGAGCTTTCCTTTCTTCCCAAATCTTATAACACCTTTCATAGGCGAACTGTCAGAAACATCTAATCATTAACTTGAAACTCTAGGTCTCTACGCCACATATCTGAATAGGACTTTTGGAAACTCTCGACCGTCTTCAAATGCTCTTGAATCAACTTGATTTTCTCCATGGTATGATAGATCAAATCTGGTCCCAACAACTCTACTTCGCTAACTTCGAACCAACCACTTGGCGATCTACACCTTCGCTCATACATAACTTTTGATGGTGCCATCTTGATACCAGAATGGTAGTTGTTATTATAAGTAAACTCAATAAGATGTATGTGATCATCCTAATTACCTTTAAAATCAAGGACGTATCCTCAAGTGTATGAATAGTGCGCTCTGCCTGGACATCTGTATGAGGATGAAAAATTGTGCTGATGTTTACTCTTGTGCCTAATCCTTTCTGAAAGGACTTCTAAAAGTTCATTGTACACTAAGAACCACGATCTGAAATGATAGACAACAGAGTCCCGTGCAATCAGACCTCCTGAATGTACAACTTGGCATAATTTTTTGCTGAATTTGTGGTCTTTACTGGCAAGAAGTGTGCTGACTTGGTAAGTCGATCTATAATCACCCAATCAAATCATGCTTTTGAAATGAGAGAGATAATCATTATAACGTCCATATTTACCATCTCCACTCAATAATATGTGTATTATGTGGTAAAACACTAAACTTTCTGCTGCTTGACTTTCACTTGCTGACAATTCGGATGCTTGGCCACAAGTCTGCGACGTTATTTTTCATGTCGTTCCACCAATAAATCTCCTTAAGATCATGATACATATTTGTGGAACCTGGGTGGATAGAATACAAGAAATTATTGGCTTCTAACATGATCCTCCCTCTATAAGTCCATCTATGTTTGGAACACACAATCCATCTTGGTACCTCAAAGTACCATCATCTCCCCTTTTTTCAAAATCCATCATATTATGCTTGTGAATCCCCTCTTTCAGCTGCAACAAGTAGGGATTATCAAACTATTTTTCCTTCACTTCGGCTACTAAGGAGGAACAAGTCCTATTTTGTATAACAATTTCACCATATTCGGAGTCCGAAAGTCGAACTCCTAGCTTGTCTAAGCGGTGAGCTTCTTTCACCATAGTTCTCTTGTCTGCCTCAGTCATGAGCTATATTTCCCATAGTTGATTATCTTTTTAAGGTACTTCCTGAAATTACTTATAGTATTGTTGCGAGCTAAGTCTTTGACCAGTATTCCGAAGATTAGAGTCTCGTGCAATTGCATTACCCTCATGACCTATAACTGGCATGATTCTATAGTTTTTCTATGATCGCTTTATCAACAATAACTAAGCTCGACAATCATTCTACCCACTTCATGTTTCTTACACACGCTAGGCACATTCCTTGTGGTAATCATATTATTTTCCCCTCATTACTGAATTGAGTTTTTTTTCATATCCCATGCTAACTATTCGGGTTCGAATCTCCAACTAACTTACTAACGATTTTCACATCTCTCTCTTAGACCAAAGGTTAAGGTCTTGTACTTGCAGATCCTTTTCTTTTGTTGGGATCCGAACAACTTTCCTTGTCTTCTGTAATTCTTTGCACTTTACGTCAATGACGACTCATCTTTCGACTGACTTCTGAGCAATCTTTCTTACTAGGAAAAACTAAATTACTTATATAAACGGAAGCTAATGTATTCACAGCTATCATACCTAATCTTAATGATTTAACTCCGCTCACACTATAAATCTTGGGGAAACCCCTTTTCGATAACTCTTAAAGGTTATTCTTCTGTAGTTTTCTCTCTTACTGCCTAACTTATTTTGTTTTCTTCCTCTATCACTGTACTTTGGGTTGAATTTAAACTCTTTGGGTTCTAAAATGCATTCGGTGTTTCAAACTATTACTCACTCACTAGTATTAACCTGGCTAAGTAAATCAAATCGTACCTCTACTAGCTCTACTAAAATTGCTAATTCATTGTATCTACTCAAAACTTACTTACTATTTTTTTACTAACCACTTGCTAGCATCATGTTTTCTTGTTCTGCTTTGAATAACTAAAGTGAAGCATAAGGTTATTCCTAACTTCCCTCACCATCCGACCCTATTCTACGGCCGCATATTTTCTTTTTTTAACTATGTACATGGATCACACTTAGGGAAATTTCATTTGTCTTAAACGAAATTGGAATATCTAACCTCAAACTTTCTATACACTTCAAAATCATATCAGACTATAAATATCCGAGGTAAACACTTAGTCACATAACCCAAGGGGGAACTGTCATATCTTTTATGTCACAATAATAGCTACTTCTTATAGTAACTTACTAATGTGGTACTTTCTAGTTGTGATTTGAATAAATCTGAACAACTTAAAATCATTCTCTGAAATTCATATCGACTGCTCTTAAATCTCATTTCGTACATAATATCTTCTTAGTCATATGCACGAGTCATATGAAAAACACATCTTTGGTAATATCAAACGTTTCTGACTCCTAGGTATTTTTAGCTTAGGCTCTTTTCTGTCTAAAACTATAGTGATCAATTCTATGCCCGATGCGGTTAAATCTTAACCTGTTACACCATGGGGTCTGACATCTGAACTATCATCATCCAACCTGTGGCTCCATTTGCAATAATTAAAATGAAATTGTTCTGAGGTAAAACACATACGGACACTACTATACACAAACTTGTCCTTTAAAGAATACCATTATCAAATAAATTTGTATGCGGCAAAATCGGAGGGCCCAATTTCTTACTACCGAGTCACTTCAGAAGAACACCTCGAGACCCCGAGGATGTGAAGGTGCGACTGAGTTCCCTCCCTCGAAGCTCGTCGAGGCCCGACTTAAAGAGGACGTAGATCTAGGCTAGAGCAAAATGGGGATTTCCCAAGGCACACGGCTAAGTCTGACATAGCCGGCCTACCCGGGGCCTGTATCAAGGCGTCGCGTCTAGCCGTCCCATCTCCATGCTTTTACATTTAATGTATTTTGTACTATAACAGGATTCCCCTCCTATATAAAGGGGATCCTTATCACCTTTTAAAGGGCGGCAGTTACTCCAACCATTCTACCTAAGATTAATAACAACTCTCTCTCTCTTTTCTCTCTAACTTATATGCTCGAGGCTACCTCTCTCATTTATTACTTTCATATTTGTTCTTCACTTATTGCTTGGTATTGGCCATAAAGATCCTCCTTTTAATTATATCCTAATTGTTAGTCCCTTGCCGATTACCCTCGATAGCTCGAGCCCGAGCCCCGGTATCGACCTCGAACCCAAGCATTGATCTCGAGGCCCCCCATCGACCAGTTCAAAGCCAGAGTAACTGACCTCTCAGTTTGATCATAGCTCTACTTTAGCTCGCATTTCATCTATTATCTATATACGCTTAGCATCAATTGCTCTAAACAACCAGCATAAAAATAGATCACATATTTTTAGAGTCCCATCAAAAAATTTAATTGTTATTACCATTTTCACGGTAAACAGTTTGGCGCCCACCGTGGGGCTAAAAATAATAGTGATTATTTTCTTGTTGGTTTCATTACACAAACGCAAGTTATCTTTCACACTTTTTCTTGTTCAAGATCTTTTGATTTTAGGTCAAAATGTCTGGCTCAGTAAACAAAGTCGAAAACGACAACCTTGAAAACCACGGGGAGAACGGTATGGCTGCTCCAGTTGTTGGCACGCCACTGCAGAACCCCGATAACGCACCTGGACCGATCCCGGCGGATGCAAATTCATAAGACGCACGGTAGGTCGATGAAACCTCATACATCGACAGGAGCATAAGACACGGTGACCAATAGGAAGCCCAAAAAACCCCAACCCGAGAAGAACAGGAAGTTAGTCTTCATGTTAGTTTTGAAATGTTGTAGGCACAACAGTTGGCTATCGCTCAGTTGCAAAGCCACCGGAAGACTCCCAACATAGCAGTACCGGAAACAGCTCCCCCAGCCGAACAAGTACCTGAGAGATCGAGCAATAATGGATCGATAGCCGACCGTACCATCATAAAAATGCTTGAGGATCTCACCAAAAGGATCGAATCGGGCGAGAAAATGATAGAGGCTAACGACAAGAAGGTCGAGACCTATAACTCCAAGGTCGACCAGATCCCAGGTGCACCCCCGGTCCTCAAGAGTGTGGATTCGAAGAAGTTCATACAAAGGCCATTCCCAGAAGAAGCGACCCCGAAACTCATTCCAAAGAAGTTCAGAATGCCGGAACTTCCTAAGTACAACGGGACCACTGACCCTAATGAGCATTTAGTAGCCTACACCTGCGAGGTAAAAGGCAACGATATAAATAATGAAGAGATCGAGTCCGTATTGTTGAAAAAATTCGGGGAAACACTCTCTAAGGGGGCCATGATGTGGTATCACAACTTGGCTCCTAACTCCATAGATTCATTCGCCATGCTAGCAGACTCCTTCATAAAGGCACATGTCGGTGCCATCAAAGTAGAGACGAGGAAGTCTAACGTTTTCAAAATCAAGCAAAGGGAGAACGAGATGCTGCAGGAATTCGTGTCTCGCTTTCAGATGGAACGGATGGAGCTACCTCCGGTCTCCGACGACTGGGCAGTACAGGCCTTCACTCAAGGTCTGAACGAACGAAGCTCGGTAGCTTCAAAACAGCTAAAACAAAATCCGATCGAGTACCCAGCTGTGACTTGGTCAGACGTCCACAACCGGCACCAGTCGAAGATCAGGGCCGAGGATGACCAGTTAGGAGCCCCTTCGGGCATAGTGTACCCGAGCAGGCTCTTGGCAGAGGAACCAAAACCAAACAAAAAAAAGGTATCAGTCGTACATCGAAGATAGGAGGAACACCCCGAGGCGCAACCTACCTCGCAATGATCAGAGAGTGGATCGAGGACAGGATCCTCGAGGGCTCATCAACAGAGCCAGATTCAATCACAACAAATTGCCAATGGGTGCGCCCCGCCCATCAGAATACAACTTCAACATTGCTGTATCGGAAATTATGTTCACCGTCAGCAAAACCAGGGACACCAAATGGCCCAAGTTTATTCAGTCAATCCTTCCAAGAGGAATCACAACTTGGTATGTGAACTATATAATACGCACAGCCACAGGACTGAAGATTGCTACCATCTCCTAAGGAAAATAGGCAAGCTACTCAATAAAAATCACTGCCGAGAACTTTTGAGCGATCGGGCTCGAGTTCAGTTTCGAGTAAGGAGGACGGCCGAGAAGAACAAAGCAAATAGGCCGCGACATATTATCGTGATATTGGAGGAGCCACAACACTCTCTAGGAGCTTGTAAAGAGGAAGATAAAAATGTCCATTGCTAGAGAATAAACGGACTCGGGGATACGTATCCGAAGATACCCTCGCATTCGGCGGGAAGGCTCCAAAACCTCGCCCCAACCTCTTAACAACGCACTGGTAACCTTCTTCCTCATTCAATTCATTTCAAATAAAACATGTGCTCATGAATTCAGGTGGCCCGACCCACATTATCGGGTCAATGGCGATAGAGCAGCTCGGACTGCCGGACCAAATCATGCCCGCCTCTCAAATCTTTGGCGGATTCAACACGGCAATCGAAACGATGGGAGGAGAGACCATTCTCTCAGTCAGCATGGCAGGCGCAGGCTATAACGCCAAGTTCCATATCGTCAAAGGAGACGCAAGATATAAATGCCTTATTCAGACGGCTGCGAACGCACCGCGTAAAGGCAGTATCGTCCCCTCTTCGCCAAATGACGAAATCCCCAGCAAGGGGCGGAATTAAAACCGTCAACGGGGAGTAGCACATGGTAAGGGAAGTGTTTGCATTACGTAACGTAGCGCCGACACCAATATCTCCACTCTCGAAAGAGTCAAAGGGTAATCGAACCATGTCTTCGGCTAAGCCCGACTAAACACAGCAGAGGGCCGTATAGAGTCCTCGCTCCAAAACAGTAGGGACACATCAGGCCTCGGAACATCACCTGCACACCCCGCGATAAGGTAAGACCACCTCCCTCCTTCATTATTTTACATTAACCCATATGCAGGAACCCGGTCATGGCATTCAGAAGTGCTAACTCAACCCGAAGATCCCAAGGCCTTAATGGCACCCGTTGCACTCTTTCCCTTCGGCCGAGCTTTCATCCCGAAGAGGGTTTCACCGACAAGGTTCTTAACAGGGTGATGCGCCGCCTAAGGAGGGTCCGACAAGCTTGCAGGGCTTCTATTGCAATCAACCCCGAACACTGAGGGCATCTCCTTTGAGAGGCCATCCGCTCGGAAGAGCCGGGGAACAACAGTCTAAGTTCCAAATAGGAAACAATGTACCAGGTCAAATGATCGAAAGAGTTGTGTACGCACAAGTCGGGCTCACGGCAACAAAACAACATGTCCTTATGACAAACAATCAAAGAATACCTTTCGCCAAAAGCATCTCGTACTCCAAAGAAAACTCAGCATGTTCACATCCCTCCGTTAAGTACGTCCCGAAATACTCGGGGACTAGTGTCAACAATTTGATACCCGTATGTACTCAGGGTCAGAACTCCATGCTTATAAGTCCTCAATGAGGCAATTCCGAGCTCATGAGTAACGGCCTTCGAGCCTAAGCAAACTCGATGACTCAGAGACTGTCGCCAATCGCTATTCACTAAAAACCCCGAGGCCGTAAGACCCCGAGCGTGCAAACTCGGTCTAGCGGGATTTATTTTACATAACAACAAAAAACTATAAGACCTCAACAGGCATGACAAAACTGTAAGACCTCAACAGGCATGAAAAAACTGTAAGACCTCAACAGGCATGAAAATTTTGTAAGACCTTACTACAGGCATAAAACTCGATCCTGAAGTTTAGGCTTTATGTTGCATTTGTAAGACTCCCGAAAGGGCATACCCTCGATATAGACACCTAAACTACCACACCCGGGGATCAAAAATGGCTCCGTCCAAACACAAATGACTACGGTCAATACAGCTACACCAATCAA
This sequence comes from Nicotiana sylvestris, assembly GCF_000393655.2. Lineage (NCBI taxonomy): Eukaryota > Viridiplantae > Streptophyta > Magnoliopsida > Solanales > Solanaceae > Nicotiana > Nicotiana sylvestris. The sequence continues at coordinate 99,772,649 of NC_091058.1, forward strand.
ATTAACGCGACTCGGGGACGCCCGACCGTCGCTATAATATCACAGGCCATTAATTTGAATCTACTTCGAAAAGAACCGGTTAAAACAGGTTACTCTCGACAGGCAAACGAGCTTCGACCATGTCAGCTCCAAATCACAAGGCTTCGAGCTACTCAGCCTACGAGCTAAATCTTCCAAGGTGCTCGAACATCATCGCTAACGACTTGAAATCGAGGTTCTTCCCGAACCGACGACGGGTCAAGCAAAATTATTTCAAAAAGTCCTTAACGAGAGGAAAACAAAGCCTACATAAAGCGTAAGAGCCATTGTCTCCAGCCAAATGAGCCTCAGGGCAACACGCTAAAACGTCACAACGACCAAAAGCGTAACAGGCACAGTCGCCATCTTAAAATTTGAAAGCTTGAGGATCAAAATGAGCTCGAGTTGTAACCCGATTCGGAGACCGGATCCAAAATAGTTAACTATACATGCCTAAGGGCATAGCATAAGAGCCATTGTCACCAGCTTCACGAGCCTCAGGGCCTCACACCTAAAAGGTCGCTTCTACCCGAGGCGTAAGAGCCACTGACGCCAGCCCAAAAAAAACTTGAGGGTCAAGTGAGCTCGAGTCGCAACCCGACTCGGAGACTGAACCAAAAATAGTTAAAATACAAATGCTCAAAAGGTCGCTCCGACCTAAGGCGTAAGAGCCGTTGTCGCCAACCCACAAGAACACAAAACTTGAGGGTCAATTGAGCTTGAATCGTAATCCGACTCGGAGACTGAACCCAAGACAGTCAAGCAAAAATGTAAGGGCTCCAATGCTAGCTTAGACTGAAGGCTACATCGACCGAACGCGTAAGAGCCCCCGGGCATGCCTGATGAGCCCCGGAGCCATATTACGAGTCTAAGGATTCTCGCCAACTCCAAAACCACTCTACCTGGTCAGAAGTAAAGCAGAAAAGGATACACAAGAAATAAAGCTTCAGGTTTTCTTTTATTTACGTATGCAAAAAGTGCATTCTCCATCTACAAACGCGCTCTGCGAATATCACATACAAAATGGCAAAGTCTATGCCCCACTCCAGAAGGCTACGGCCTACCAACCTTATCTTCACTCTATGCAGCGTCGGCCAGAAGTGACCGAGTGTCACGCTCGTCCGCCCTCGCTTGAGCCAGCTCTTCCGAGAGAACGAAACCTCTGGCGCCGATCTCTTCAAGTATATCTCTTTGGGATCTACAACGAACATATTCCTCGATCCTCTCTTCATGATTGAGGGACCTCTTCAACTCAGCTTGAGCATCAGTAACATCCTTCAAATGAATCGCCATCTCCTGGTCAGCCTTAGTCCGGCTCAATGCTACTTCAGCCCTAGCATCAACGATCTCGGCCCTGACCTTTAAAAGTTTAGACTCGAGTTTTGTGATCATATCCTCTTGAACTGAAGCATTGTCACGAACCAAGCGGAGTTGGGCCTCGAAGGCAGGAACTTTAGCCAAGGCACCCTTTTCCTTTGAAGCTTGAGCCTGCACCTGAGCTCTCAGCTCGCCACAGTCATTCCTGACTTGGTCAGCTTCACCCCTAAGGTGCTCCAGAGCCTCCGTCTTTTTCTGCAATTGAGATAGGCAAAAGGTTAGCCTAAAATGTTAAAAAGCAAAATGCATACCACGAGAAGTTACCTGCTCCATTAGATAGCTCTCGTAATTCGAGCCCCGATGCGCCTCATATCGCCAGTGCATCAACTTGACTTCCTTCTCCTCACAGAGGAGCCTAAGGGACCTACCCTCATCCAGAGCTTTCCCAAGCCTAGCCCCATGATGGAGAAACTCATACCTAAGTCTGTCAAATGCATGTAGAAGAAAAACTCGATAAAGAAGGAAAGACTCAAGACGCGGAAGGCCTATGCCAAAACTCACCGCGAAGTGAAGCCGACAGACTTCCTCAATGGCCGAGCACAATTCTGTTGGTCCAACTCCCTCGGCCCTAGAAGAACCAACCTCGATTAAAGCATGACCACACGGAGGAACCAACCTTCCGGAACCGGAGACTTCAGGAACAGCAGGCTCGGGCGATGTTTTCTCTTCGAAAACGCAAACCCGTTTAGCCTTGCTAAAAGCTATATCCTATTTATCACCATAGTCCCTTAGCTCGAAAGCTGACAACTTCTCCCCTTCTCCGGAGGAGCACAGCCTCGCCCCTAGGGACCTTCTGATACCTACGACGGCAAGGTCAGAACATAAAAAGAGGAAAATGTCATCTCAAATATACGAAGGCCAAGGTAAAAGCAGCATACGTGCATACCTTGGTATTTTGCTTCCCATCTGCCCCGGGACACAGCTCGCCACCTATGCTCGTCGCAAGTCGAACGAGTCGCCGACCTCCAGACCCAGCCTGGCAAATTAGGAACTTTGCCCAGCGCCCATGAAGTTGCTACAGAAAAGAAGGAAACATAATTACTAAACAGGCTTTCGCCACGAGCGAATCTGAGAAAGCACGAGGCACTCCACTCACACGTGTAATTCCATTCCTCGGGAAATGACATAAGTTCCACGGAGATAACGTCGGTCGTTTGGACCCAGATGAATCAACTAACCCACTCTCGATCTCCATCTTCCTCATCATCAATAACAAAAGGCATGGACGAAAGGCACCACAAGGTTAGCAGGCCTCGATGATGAAAGGGTCGGGACAGCCTGACGAGGTGACTAAGCGTGAATTCGAGCCCTGCCTTCTCCACAAAAAATTTCATCATCAGCACTACTCGCCAAAACGACGGATGTATCTATGCCAAAGTAACCCGATACTTCAAACAAAAATTGAGCACGACCCTATCAAGGGGGCCTAGTGCGAAAGGGTACAAGTACACGTTTAGGAATCTATCGGCGGGGTCCGTAATACCCTTATCTGTGGAAAGCGCCTGGAACGCTACCCCCTCGCCCCATCCACAGTCTCTCCTCACTATCTCCAGATGTTCTTCTCTTATCGAAGACATAGTCTTCAGAGTAAACTCTCGTAGATCCTGAGCGCTAGGAGTGGAACTCTCCCCTTCCTGTCGGGCAAGCCCTGAAGTAGCAGTCATGGCTATGGTAGAACTAGCAAACTGATGCAGGAACCTACACGAACGCTTTTGTGCTTAAGGTAATGAAGGACTCGACGCCAAGGCGGAAGGATAACTACCTAAAATAATGGGATCTTCTAAGAAGCGGGAGCCACCCCATATATATGTGGGGAACAACAACGATTCGCATACCCAGGATAGGCCCCGAGAGGCCAACGGCTTCAGTACGGATACCTAGGTGGTGCCTGATCTCGAGTACCTCCATTAGAAGGAAGTTAGGCCCCAAAGGATCTGCGACATCATCTCCAGAAGGTATCCAGCCTCGAAGGCTCCCCCCCCCAAGAAGAGAAGTAAGCACTTCGAGCTCCGTCTATGAGGGTTCGACCTCAGGACATCACCTGGCCATGGGCAACCTCTCCACAGGAACCCATCAACAACTCCTTAAAAGATTAATCTACATCAAGTCCAAAGTAAATATCTAGGTGCTCGTGGCTTACCTTCACTCAGAGACCACCCTCGAAGATTTGAAGGTTTGATACGCCATCTCCATGCGGTTCGAGGGTCCCAACGATCCGAGTTTATCCGATCGCTCCAGGCTTGATCCGGGGAACAATTATGAGCTCAGAAAGGATCCATTTCTCTCAAACAGAGGCCGAAAAGGATACTTGCACCCGAGTTGGATATTGGCGTTCGTCAATAGAGAAATACATTCAAGATCCCTGCCAATGCACAAGAATACACAAGGATATGGAAAATATCAAAAGCAAAAATATAGAAGATGTCCTTTTATTTCATAAATATTGGCTTACAACGGCCCACGAGGGGTCCTTACATACAATTACAAAAGCCCGCAAGGGGTCCTCAAACAGAAACAAAGATACAAAGGGGTATACACATATGGTAGAAGCCTATAGCCTAGTCTACTCTCTAAAGTCCACCTCCTGCAACAAACGTCTCCGAGCACGCATCCTCAGAAGCCCTATCCGGTCTTCCGCACTGATATCCCCAAAGGATAGGTTGAGAAGCAGGAAGGGATGAAAAATGTCACAGCCCGCCAAAGGTCGAGGACCCTCTCTGGCCAAGAGAACCTCGGAGAGATAGCAGACCTGGTGAGCATCGGCCTCGCTTGCACGGCTACTTTGAATCCACTTCTTGGAACATTGAGCCGTGCAAGCTACTGGCCCGGGGCAAAGTGCTACGTCGAGCTGGGGTATAAAGGTGTGCAGCGGTTATAATCCGAGCCCCCTTTTTAGCAGCGCTATATAGTCCGAAGAACTTTTTACAAGCGAGGAAAGTCGAACCTGTAAGCACGTGATTTTTGCCCAATATGAGAATTACTCCCAAAAAATCCAAAAATAAAATGATTTTTCTTTGGTGTGCAATTTTGTGATATTTTGAATAATTATTTGTATTTGTCTGTGCGTGTTTATTTGCTAAATTAATAAAAAATACAAAAATATGTCGCATTTTGCATGTAGGATTTAATTCTAAAATTGTTAGTAATTAAATTTGTTTTACAAAAATTAAAAATTACAAAAATAGGCATCGTTTGCATTTTTAGCATTTAATGTCCAAATATACAATTTTATGCTTAATTATTAATTAATTGTGCGTTAATTGTTATTGGGAGTTAATTTGCGCTTTTATAACTTAATTTAATTCTTAATAATAGTTTAAGTATTTTTATAAATTAGTTTTAGAAGAAATAAAAGAAGAAATGAGAGCGAAAATATAAAGAAAGTCGGAATTGGGCCTCTTCTTCGATTTCAAGCCACAGGCCCAAAAAATGGTCCAATCTTCCCTACGACCCAGTCCATTTCGAACTGGGTCGACCCAGTCCATAACCCAACACCTCTATTATCTTACAAACAATAAAACAAAAAAAGAAGAAGAAAAAACCCTAAAAATCTAAACCATCCGCCCCCCTCTCCTATCTTCTTCTTCTTCCTCCAAAACTCCAACCAAGCATCCATGGCTGCCCTTTACCTTCTTCTTCGACACACCCTCATCGTCCAAACAGCTGCTGCCCAAGCACTTCATCTTCTTCGTCCACCATGATTGCTCTAGTTCGTCGTCGTTTGGACGAGCTTCATCTTCTCCGGCAAAACAGTTCGTCGTCGCCACCAGTTGCTTCTGCTTGTGCGTCGACCAGCCCGTTGTTTGTTCCGAGCCCCGTCGCTGCTGCTTCTATCTCAACCGAACAACCAAACGAACACAGCCATGGACGAGCTTCGACGTCGACTATGTCGTCGTCCATGGCTGTCCGCGCCGTGCTGCTGCTCGCTGCTTCGGATTGCTGCTGCTTCACGTCGTCTCCCTCGCTGTGCTGCTGCTCACGTTTCCGCCATGGCCACGATGCTGTGGCTGCTTCATCTTCTCCGAACAAACAACCAAACTTTGCTTCTGTTTCGCGTAAATTATTGTTACTGTTTCGACGTTACTCAATAAAGTCGAGTTCAAGCTTTTGTTCGAGCTTTGGTTGATATTTGTCAAAACAGTCCATACATGGTTCGAGTTCGTCGTTGTTCATCTCCGGTTAGTTGTTCTAAATTTTATTTTTGTTCATATTTTTGTTTGATATTTTCCGGATCCAAAATCGTTAAATGATTTAATCCTTATTTTGTTCGTTGTTCATCATTGAAATAATTTTCTAGTGTGTTCATGTTGTTTGTTAAATTAATTTTCAGATTTCAAAATAGAAGTTTAATTAGTTGTTTTCATATTCATGTCATGTTTGTATTATTGTTTAAGTGAATATTTGTTAGTTTGATGTTTGTTAGATACAAATTGAAATTTAATTAAATATTTCTTCAATTTGTTTCATGTGTTTATGTATTGTTAGAAATTGTTAATATTGTTAAGTTCAAGTTTAAGTTCATAATTGTTTCTTCGTCGATCTTGTTATTTGTTTAAAGAATTTAGTTGTGTTAGAGAAATATGTTGGTTTAATCGTTTAAATCCATCATGTTTGTTGTTTAAAATAGATTTAATTCATGTTCATACTTTGTTTGATTGTTCTTGAATCCGAAATTTGTATAGCTTGATTTCTTGTTTACCATTTGTGATTATTTCTTGAATTTGTCTCATAAAATTTAATATAGGAATTGTTGGTTGTAATATTGTTAGAATTGATTTTAAGTTCAATATGATTGAAGTTAGAAATCTAAATATACTTGTTTGTTGTAGTTGTTGAATCCGAAAATAGGATTGTTTGTTGCTAAAATATTGTTCAATCAAATTTTAGTTTGTTCTTTGTTGTTCAATTTGTGTTCATGTGATTTGTTGTTGAAATGTTGTTAAAATCGTGTTCATGTGATATTGTTGTTATGATGTTCATCCGTGTTCATATTGTTGTTTGAACATTGTTAGAAATTGATCATATTGTCTATATTTTGGTTAAGTTTGATTAATTGATGTGTTATAGCTGATGGGTAGTTTGGTAATTTATAGTACTTTCGGGGGTAAAATAGTAATTTGCAATAGGGTCAGAGGGGTAGTTTAGGAATTGTACATTTTGTAATTGTTTATATGAAGCATGGGGGACAAAATAAAATGGGGTGGGTTGTGATATGGTTATTTAATGTAAAGGGGGGACAAGATTTAATTTAAAGGGGGAATCTTGCATTATTTTATGTTAGGCATGGGGGACAAAATGAAATGAGTTGGTGTGATATGTTTATTTAATGTAATGGGGATGAGTGAGAAGATAATGGATTGGGTAGAGAAAAAGTATGGATTTTAATTAATTGAAAGGTTTATGGGATGGGTTATAAGAAGAAGTCTTGAAATCAGAATAGGGGACAATACAGAGAGATAGAAAAAAATACACAGATACGAGAGAGAGAAACAAATCTGAAAATAAGAGAGAGAAAAGGGATGAATATTTAAGAGATAGAAAATTCCGAAAAATATTTAAGCTTTCAAATAAAAAAACTAAAAAAATATTCTGCTTTCTTTTGTTGTTTGAAATCAGAATTAATTGTTGTTTCATCAAAGCTGGAAGCTTTTGTTTTTTTTGGATTACTACTCCACCGGTCCGTTACTGGGTTGTTACTGTTGCTGGGCTATTGTTGCTGTGTTGTACTGATTTTACTGCTGCTGCTGATTCTCATATTCATTTTCTTTTGCTTCCAATATCAGGTACACAACTGAAAAGCTGGTTATTGTAATCCGAAATATGAAGCGTGAATACATATGAAGAATGAAAATTTGAAGTTTTAATTTCGTTTTTTTTTCTTTGTTCCTTTTGTTGATTGTATTTAAGCTATTTCATGAATTACTAAATAATAATTGGAATAAGAAAATAATATCATAAGTTAGTCTGTAATAAATCGGTTCGGCAAAATAGGTTAATTCACTAGTTATGAAGGCTTCAAGATTATAGGTTGATCATGAACAAGTAGCTAAATTTAGCTAAGACACGAATTTAAATTAAACATCGTAAATTAGGCATTAAGGCATGACTTGAGCTTAAGCAAGATTAGAAGAACGTTTAAGTCTAATAAACTTTCTAATAAGCTTTAGTAATTATGGTTAAATTTAGTTTCAAATGATTGTGAATAATTAATCTCAATAATATATTTTTTTTAAATAACAATGCTAAGTTTTAATCTAGCTATATTTGTTTATTTTGAATATTAGTTGTTGAATTTTTATTTAATTTATAATTTTCGAAATTAAGAATAAAATTCCTTTTTCATCAATATTTGTATGAATCAAGCAATTAGCGTGTCATGTTTTCTTAAATAATAATAATAAAAAAACGTAATTAATTAGGATTTTCTTTATTCATTTTAGAGACTAATTTTAAATAGCAAAATGTAGTCGCTTTAAGATTTATCCATTTAGGAAAATAAATGAGATGAGCCTCGCTTAATAAAATGTATAGATTGCGGGGCCCTCAATAAATGTACATTTAATTGCTTAGAATTAAGGAGGAGTCGTTTTAGCAAATTTCACGGCCCTACCCCAAAGTAATAAATCGCTAATTGCTTTAGGCGCGATATAATAATAATACATTCTTAAACACGGGTATGCATTTATGCGACCCAAATCCAAATCCCAAAACATTGAATAAAAATACGTTCCGGATCGTGGATGCATTTTATGTGACCCAATCCAAAGACATGTTTTTTAAACGATGTTCACATTCTTTAAAAAATATAATAATGAAAGCGGTAAAAAGATAAAACTTGCACATGAGTCCATATTTGTATAAAATCAGATAATCAAGCCAAATATAACAGTTGAGCGACCGTGCTAGAACCACGGAACTCGGGAATGCCTAACACCTTCTCCCGGGTTAACAGAATTCCTTATCCGGATTTCTGGTTCGCGGACTGTAATACAGAGTCATTCTTTTCCTCGATTCGGGATTAAAATTGGTGACTTGGGACACCCTAAATCTCCCAAGTGGCGACTCTGAAATAAATAAATAAATCCCGTTTCGACTGTCCTTTAATTGGAAAAACTCCCACGCACCCTCGCGGGCGCGGAAAAAGGAGGTGTGACAGCTCTGGCGACTCTGCTGGGGATTTAAAACCCAGAATCTCTGGTTTCGCAGACCAGAATTCGAGCTTAGATAAATTGTTGTATTTAATTGTATCTGATTTTCCTACATGTTTTATGCTAAATGTGCTAAATGTTACAGCTTTTATATTATCTGAACTGTATATAAACTGTGCCGACACCCTTCTCTCTTCACCTCCGGGGATGTGCTTACTGGTTGAGACTCCCTATTCTGTTAGTGTCATACCCTGAAATAAGAAAGAGGTCGGACAAGTTACGAAGTCGGATGGCCTTTTGGTTCCCGGTAAGTTGCCCCCTCCTCGACTTGAGTTGTCCGCTCGGGTACACAGTCTAGAACACCGACTCAAGTTTTGAACATAAAATAACATGACTTCATGCCGGATCCCTAGTAGGAACGATTATTTGCATCATGTTGTATTTGACTTAGGGGACTCAACACAGGGGTTGGGTCTGTCTAGGGCTAGCAACCTGAAATGAAAAAGACCATCTTGATGCATCCTATGTGCTACATGTTGCATTCCTTCAAGGGTAAAAGGGTCATTTGGTGGATCAATGATAAAGCAAATAGGGCCCGGTTATGTTTTGTTACATTTTTATCTAAAAAAACAAATTTAAAAAAAATGAAATTAAAAAAATTCTTTGCACTTTTTATCATTTATGAAAAATCAAAAATAAAAAAAAGGGAAAAAGAAAATCCAAAAGATTTTACATGTTTCATCACCTTTTAAGAAAAAGCAAAAGAAAAAAAGGATATGTTTTCTCTGAATTAGTTTTTTTTTCTCACCCGTATCCAATCTGGCCCGAACTACGCGGGTTTGATTCTCACCGGATGTGAGATACGTAGGCAACCCTCATCGGGTCCAACCCCCCTTTTGCTAAAAAAGCCAAAAACAAATAAAAAAAACAAAAAAAAAACATATCAAGATTTTAATTTTGTCATAAATAAGTCGGGTGATGTCCAACTTCCCCTTTTACAAAAAAAAATATAGCAAAAATATATGTCAAATTTCTAAGAAGTCGGGTGACGCTGTTTTATCAAGACATAGCCGAATGTTCCCGAAAGGGACGCCGGAAGGCTGACTTTGCATAAATAGCCACCTTTGGGTCATTTTTTTTTAGATTTGGACCGGTTGACCCACACAGCCTTAAGAATCTTCGTCCCCGAAGCGTTGAAAGGCCGTGTTTGCAATATTGAGTTTTATAATTTGAAAAACGATAAAAAGAGTCATAAAAAAATCAGGTGATGCTGTTTTATCAAGACAGCATCACCTGATTTTTTTGCCAACCTAAAGAAAGGAATGGATGTATTGGTTGAAGTCAGGAGCCCGCCTGAAGAGAATGGTGATTATTTTCAAAGTTGTTGTTGAAGTCAGGAGCCCACCTGAAGAGAGGAAAGGCGTTTTAAAAAGTTGTTGAAATCTTGCCAACCTAAAGAAAGGAATGACGATGTATGGTTTGAAGTCAGGAGCCCGCCTGAAGAGAGGAATGACGATTATTTTCAAAGTTGTTGTTGAAGTCAGGAGCCCGCCTGAAGAGAGGAAAAGCGTTTTTAAAAGTTGTTGAAATCTTGCCAACCTAAAGAAAGGAATGGCGATGTATTGGTTGAAGTCAGGAGCCCGCCTGAAGAGAGGAATGGCGATTTATTTTCAAAGTTGTTGTTGAAGTCAGGAGCCCGCCTGAAGAGAGGAAAGGCGTTTATTTTAAAAGTTGTGTATTTGAAGTCAGGAGCCCGCCTGAAGAGAGGAATGACGCTTATTTTTAAAAGTTGTTGTTGATGTGGGGAGCCCGCCCAGATAACAGAGGCATACATTTCAGTCTTTACATTTCAGTTGTTGAAGTTGGGAGCCCGCCCATAGAACAGAGGCATACATTCAGTCTTTACATTTCAAGCATTGAAGTTGGGAGCCCGCCCAGATAACAGAGGCATACATTTCAGTCTTTATATTTCAAGCGTCGAAGTTGGGAGCCCGCCCAGACAACAGAGGCATACATTGCAGTCTTTACATTTCAAGCATTGAGCTTGGGAGCCCGCCCAGATAACAGAGGCATACATTTCAAGTCTTTAATTTTCAAGTATTGAAGTTGGGAGCCCGCCCAGATAACAGAGGCATACATTTCAAGATCAAGTCAGAGGACAATAAAACAGAGGGTTACAATAGGAATCCCCAGCAGGAAACAATAAAATTCCCCGGCACCGGGAAACAGAAGGTTGCAACAAGAGGTCACAGTACAAACTCAAGTACATGTGTCAAAAGAAGAAAAGCACCGGAAGAAATGCAAGCAGACAAGGAAGCAAGGCAACAAAAAACAAATTGTACTCTAGCCTAGCTTCTTGTTTTCTTTTAAGCATGGTGTAACAAGGAGATCGGTAAGCAGTGGTAATAGCATGCAACAACAGTAACAATGCAGTCCCACGGTAGTCCCAGCTACCAAAATTTCCCGAACTACATTGACCTGATTCCTGTTTAGCCCAGGATATGTAGGAAACCTTTGAAGCAAAGGTTCGGTCAAATCTTTTTCAAAAAAATGCTTCAACGGAGTACTCGGATGGGCAAAAATCGCTCGCTTTATCTTTGCACGAAAACCCTTCGTGTCTCCGGGCAAAGAGGGGCAGCTGTAAGCACGTGATTTTTGCCCAATATGAGAATTACTCCCAAAAAATCCAAAAATAAAATGATTTTTCTTTGGTGTGCAATTTTGTGATATTTTGAATAATTATTTGTATTTGTCTGTGCGTGTTTATTTGCTAAATTAATAAAAAATACAAAAATATGTCGCATTTTGCATGTAGGATTTAATTCTAAAATTGTTAGTAATTAAATTTGTTTTACAAAAATTAAAAATTACAAAAATAGGCATCGTTTGCATTTTTAGCATTTAATGTCCAAATATACAATTTTATGCTTAATTATTAATTAATTGTGCGTTAATTGTTATTGGGAGTTAATTTGCGCTTTTATAACTTAATTTAATTCTTAATAATAGTTTAAGTATTTTTATAAATTAGTTTTAGAAGAAATAAAAGAAGAAAAGAGAGCAAAAATATAAAGAAAGTCGGAATTGGGCCTCTTCTTCGATTTCAAGCCACAGGCCCAAAAAATGGCCCAATCTTCCCTACGACCCAGTCCATTTCGAACTGGGTCGACCCAGTCCATAACCCAACACCTCTATTATCTTACAAACAATAAAACAAAAAAAGAAAGAAGAAAAAACCCTAAAAATCTAAACCATCCGCCCCCCCTCTCCTATCTTCTTCTTCTTCCTCCAAAGCTCCAACCAAGCATCCATGGCTGCCCTTTACCTTCTTCTTCGACACACCCTCATCGTCCAAACAGCTGCTGCCCAAGCACTTCATCTTCTTCGTCCACCATTGTTGCTCTAGTTCGTCGTCGTTTGGTCGAGCTTCATCTTCTCCGGCAAAACAGTCCGTCGTCGCCACCAGTTGCTTCTGCTTGTGCGTCGACCAGCCCGTTGTTTGTTCCGAGCCCCGTCGTTGTTGCTTCTATTTCAACCGAACAACCAAACGAACACAGCCATGGACGAGCTTCGATGTCGACTATGTCGTCGTCCATGGCTGTCCGCGCCGTGCTGCTGCTCGCTGCTTCGGATTGCTGCTGCTTCACGTCGTCTCCCTCGCTGTGCTGCTGCTCACATTTCCGCCATGGCCACGATGTTGTGGCTGCTTCATCTTCTCCGAACAAACAACCAAACATTGCTTCTGTTTTGCGTAAATTATTGCTACTGTTTCGACGTTACTCAATAAAGTCGAGTTCAAGCTTTTGTTCGAGCTTTGGTTGATATTTGTCAAAACAGTCCATACATGGTTCGAGTTCGTCGTTGTTCATCTCCGGTTAGTTGTTCTAAATTTTATTTTTGTTCATATTTTTGTTTGATATTTTCCGGATCCAAAATCGTTAAATGATTTAATCCTTGTTTTGTTCGTTGTTCATCATTGAAATAATTTTCTAGTGTGTTCATGTTGTTTGTTAAATTAATTTTCAGATTTCAAAATAGAAGTTTAATTAGTTGTTTTCATATTCATGTCATGTTTGTATTATTGTTTAAGTGAATATTTGTTAGTTTGATGTTTGTTAGATACAAATTGAAATTTAATTAAATATTTCTTCAATTTGTTTCATGTGTTTATGTATTGTTAGAAATTGTTAATATTGTTAAGTTCAAGTTTAAGTTCATAATTGTTTCTTCGTCGATCTTGTTATTTGTTTAAAGAATATAGTTGTGTTAAAGAAATATGTTGGTTTAATCGTTTAAATCCATCATGTTTGTTGTTTAAAATAGATTTAATTCATGTTCATACTTTGTTTGATTGTTCTTGAATCCGAAATTTGTATAGCTTGATTTCTTGTTTACCATTTGTGATTATTTCTTGAATTTGTCTCATAAAATTTAATATAGGAATTGTTGGTTGTAATATTGTTAGAATTGATTTTAAGTTCAATATGATTGAAGTTAGAAATCTAAATATACTTGTTTGTTGTAGTTGTTGAATCCGAAAATAGGATTGTTTGTTGCTAAAATATTGTTCAATCAAATTTTAGTTTGTTCTTTGTTGTTCAATTTGTGTTCATGTGATTTGTTGTTGAAATGTTGTTAAAATCGTGTTCATGTGATATTGTTGTTATGATGTTCATCCGTGTTCATATTGTTGTTTGAACATTGTTAGAAATTGATCATATTGTCTATATTTTGGTTAAGTTTGATTAATTGATGTGTTATAGCTGATGGGTAGTTTGGTAATTTATAGTACTTTCGGGGGTAAAATAGTAATTTGCAATAGGGTCAGAGGGGTAGTTTAGGAATTGTACATTTTGTAATTGTTTATATGAAGCATGGGGGACAAAATAAAATGGGGTGGGTTGTGATATGGTTATTTAATGTAAAGGGGGGACAAGATTTAATTTAAAGGGGGAATCTTGCATTATTTTATGTTAGGCATGGGGGACAAAATGAAATGGGTTGGTGTGATATGTTTATTTAATGTAATGGGGATGAGTGAGAAGATAATGGGTTGGGTAGAGAAAAAGTATGGATTTTAATTAATTGAAAGGTTTATGGGATGAGTTATAAGAAGAAGTCTTGAAATCAGAATAGGGGACAATACAGAGAGATAGAGAAAAATACACAGATACGAGAGAGAGAAACAAATCTGAAAATAAGAGAGAGAAAAGGGCTGAACATTTAAGAGATAGAAAATTCCGAAAAATATTTAAGCTTTCAAATAAAAAAAAACTAAAAAAAATATTCTGCTTTCTTTTGTTGTTTGAAATCAGAATTAATTGTTGTTTCATCAAAGCTGGAAGCTTTTGTTTTTTTTGGATTACTACTCCACCGGTCCGTTACTGGGTTGTTACTGTTGCTGGGCTATTGTTGCTGTGTTGTACTGATTTTACTGCTGCTGCTGATTCTCATATTCATTTTCTTTTGCTTCCAATATCAGGTACACAACTGAAAAGCTGGTTATTGTAATCCGAAATATGAAGCGTGAATACATATGAAGAATGAAAATTTGAAGTTTTAATTTCGTTTTTTTTTCTTTGTTCCTTTTGTTGATTGTATTTAAGCTATTTCATGAATTACTAAATAATAATTGGAATAAGAAAATAATATCATAAGTTAGTCTGTAATAAATCGGTTCGGCAAAATAGGTTAATTCACTAGTTATGAAGGCTTCAAGATTATAGGTTGATCATGAACAAGTAGCTAAATTTAGCTAAGACACGAATTTAAATTAAACATCGTAAATTAGGCATTAAGGCATGACTTGAGCTTAAGCAAGATTAGAAGAACGTTTAAGTCTAATAAACTTTCTAATAAGCTTTAGTAATTATGGTTAAATTTAGTTTCAAATGATTGTGAATAATTAATCTCAATAATATTTTTTTTAAAAATAACAATGCTAAGTTTTAATCTAGCTATATTTGTTTATTTTGAATATTAGTTGTTGAATTTTTATTTAATTTATAATTTTCGAAATTAAGAATAAAATTCCTTTTTCATCAATATTTGTATGAATCAAGCAATTAGCGTGTCATGTTTTCCTAAATAATAATAATAAAAAAAAACGTAATTAATTAGGATTTTCTTTATTCATTTTAGAGACTAATTTTAAATAGCAAAATGTAGTCGCTTTAAGATTTATCCATTTAGGAAAATAAATGAGATGAGCCTCGCTTAATAAAATGTATAGATTGCGGGGCCCTCAATAAATGTACATTTAATTGCTTAGAATTAAGGAGGAGTCGTTTTAGCAAATTTCACGGCCCTACCCCAAAGTAATAAATCGCTAATTGCTTTAGGCGCGATATAATAATAATACATTCTTAAACACGGGTATGCATTTATGCGACCCAAATCCAAATCCCAAAACATTGAATAAAAATACGTTCCGGATCGTGGATGCATTTTATGTGACCCAATCCAAAGACATGTTTTTTTAAACGATGTTCACATTCTTTAAAAAATATAATAATGAAAGCGGTAAAAAGATAAAACTTGCACATGAGTCCATATTTGTATAAAATCAGATAATCAAGCCAAATATAACAGTTGCGCGACCGTGCTAGAACCACGGAACTCGGGAATGCCTAACACCTTCTCCCGGGTTAACAGAATTCCTTATCCGGATTTCTGGTTCGCGGACTGTAATATAGAGTCATGCTTTTCCTCGGTTCGGGATTAAAATTGGTGACTTGGGACACCCTAAATCTCCCAAGTGGCGACTCTGAAATAAAGAAATAAATCTCGTTTCGACTGTCCTTTAATTGGAAAAACTCCAACGCACCCTCGCGGGCGCGGAAAAAGGAGGTGTGACAGAACCCCGTATATCATCGTCTTGAGCTAATGAGGACAGTGATAGCAGACATAACAATAACAACAACAATAACAACAATAGCGATAGAACGGCATAATCGTGCTCAACAAAGGGGAACTCAGGCAAAAGGCCACGACATGGCCTATCGGAATGCTGCCAAACAACCCTAAGGCCGTGAACTCAAAACATGGTGATCAATAATAGAGGAAGATGGTAAGGAGAAAGGGATGAATGAGCAGATGAAGACACTTGGATAGAAAAATGACGCCAGAATGCCCTCATTTATAGGAGATAATGACACGGCCATTGAGGCCTTTGGAAGACTGATTGGTGGATGCAATTAATGCATTCTTGAAAAACTGAATCGGCGGCTGTACTTTCACCTCAAAGAACGGGAATCGATAGTGTATTGAATGATATCGAAAAGACAAGTCCATGGGATGTCCCGGTTATCATAAAAACTGGCACCACAGGTTGCGTCATCAGTATGATGTCGTCACGGGAAGTCCAAGGAGTTGGGTATCAGAATCGTTTCCCATCACTTCGTTCTGAGAAACGCGAAGACTATCTGTATGCGGCAAAATTAGAGGGCCTAATTTTTTGCTACCGAGTCACTTTAGAAGAACACCTCGAGACCCCGAGGACGCGAAGCTGCGACTGAGTTCCCTCCCTCAGAGCTCGTTGAGGCCCAACTTAAAGAGGACGTAGATTGAGGTTAGAGCAAAATGGGGAATTCCCAAGGCACACGGTTAAGTTTGACAAAGCCGGCCTACCCGGGGCCTGTATCAAGGTGTCGCGTCTCGCCATCCCATATCCATGCTTTTACATTTAATGTATTTTGTACTATGATAGGATTCCCCTTATATATAATGGGGATCCTTATCACCTTGTAAAGGGCGGCAGTTGCTCCAATCATTCTACCTAAGATCAATAACAAATCTCTCTCTCTCTTTTCTCTCTAACTTACACGCTCGAGGCTACCTCTCTCATTTATTGCTTTCATATTTGTTCTTCACTTATTGCTTGGTATTTTCCATAAAGAGCCTCCTTTTAATTATATCCTAATTGTTAGTCCCTTCCCGGTTACCCCCGATAGCTTGAGCCCAAGCCCCAGTATCGACCTCGAACCTAGGCATTAATCTCGAGGCCCCCCATCGACCAGTTTGAGGCCAGAGTAACTGACCTCTCGGTTCGATCATAGCTCTACTTTAGCTCGCATTTCATCTATTATCTACATACGCTTAGCATCAACTGCTCTAAACAACCAGCATAAAAATAGATCACGTATTTTTAGAGTCCCATCAATAAATTTAATTGTTATTACCATTTTCACTGTAAACAAAATCACTTCCTGCACCATTCGGCGAGTCTTGGGTCTTAATCCAGACCTAAAACATGCAAAGATTTTCCTATAATCATTGTTACTTACATTTTCTTTTAGCACCCATAGGAATCACTGTATACTCACAAGTCACCAGGATTTGGATACACTGAAAATTAGAGATCTGGTAACTAAATAACTGAATATTGGCCCATAAACCTACTAACTGAAAGGCTGCATAACTGGAAACTAAGGTATACTGATAACCATAAAACATGATAACTATTTTTGTACTTTCTGATAAGGTTATACTCTAATCTGTATTACTATCCATTGTATCCCGCTTTCAACATCCTCTTATATCTCTTTGTTACCAACATGTACTCCATAATTATACCCCAATGGACAATCATCCTCTCTAGGACCTTTTTTTCTGTTCGTCGCTTAGGCATTTGCTACGTCTGGAATTCGATAGGAAGAGGAGGTTACCTATTGCTCTAAGCTTTATGGAACGATCTAGAGTAGAAAGAAATGATACAATCTTGAATGTCTTGATAGTTAAGTGTTTATATGCATGGGAGGCACACATATATAAAGGAAACTCCACTGGACACGTCTTCATAAACTCCCTAGGACACTTAAACCTAGTGCTCTGATACCAAGCTTTGTCACGCGCCGAACTTGGGCCTGGATGTAACACGGCAACTGCTGCTTGATTACATGTGACCGAGCGAACCAAGTGGTTGGCTGAATCAACATATGATATCATAACATATTGAATATGAAAGATAAAATAACACATGCTGAAATACTAAAAGTCTGAATGATATAAGTCAAAGTGCGAAAACACTAATATAAGTCTTAAACATATCTGTACCCAACATTACTTAACATGAAAATCATGTGATTCTATCTAACTGTTAATATAGTATATGAAGCCTTTAATTAAGTACTGAGAACACTAACTGTCTATAAATACTGAAAGACTGTAAAGTAATGATAATGCCCCGAAAGAACTGGGGCTTACCAAATAGCTGGTATGAGAATCCTAGTGCTCTAAATCATAAACTTGTAAATCATTACCTGCATCGTGATATGCAGGCCCCGAGTGAAAGGGAACTCAATACATTTGAATTGCACTGGTATGTAAAGCAACTGAAAGAAAGAACTATAAATATTGAAACTCAAACAGAACTGATAACTAATAACTGGACAGAACAATTTGAGTAAAGATATTAATACTCCTTGTTCTAAATAAGAAACCACCTGTTTATCTAGGTAAGTATGATGCGGCCTCAGGCCCAAGTATACGTATACATAATTGCGGTCTCAGGCCTAATGATGCATAAAGCATAAACTGCGGCTTCATGTCCAAAGATGTATAAAACATGAATTGCAGCCTCAGGCCCAAAGATGCATAAAGAATAAACTGCAGCCTCATGCCCAAATATAGGTGTTTAACATTTAGGGATTTAAAATTAGGAACTGAGAATTATATCGCAATACATGATGCTAAAATACTGAGTCATATCGAGTTACATGATACTGAATGCTGAATAGGATTAGACTGAGACATGTATTCATGAACTGATTATAAGAACTGAAGCTTTAACCATTTATGACATGCTGAGTAATCTAGACTAAGAATCATGGTCATCAAACACAAGTTTATATTGATTATGCACTGAGCTCACAACATTCAGAATGAAAGTCATGAACTAATTACAAAGCTAGAGAACAGAAGTTTTGCAACTATTTAAGGAACTAAGCTTAACTATATTTCTGAGTCAATTAGTAACTTTATAAAAGAAACATACCGTAGGGAGAATCATTAACATTCCCAAACGTAGAGAATTAGCCTCACATACCTTGACTCTGGCCTTTTTAAGCGTATCATAATCTTCGTCGCCTCTTTCAACAATAATTTATGTCTATATATATATATATATATATCAAGTGGAACCAATATTAGCACCAGTGCTCTTGTTTTAGTCACTTAGGTATTTTATCAAATACTTTATGGGCGTAAAGCCTCATAGCCCTTATTAATGGCATTTTCTTCACCCAATTCTCATTCTACTACTTCTAGGTAATTCTATAATCTCAAATAGATGTAACTAACATCATTTCTCATTACCCAATTATTTACAAGAATCTTAAGTCAACAACCCAAAATCCTAGCATAGTTCATATGATTCTCTTTATCAAACCCATTTATTATTCTCCCAAAAACTCATCAATCTGCAACTATAAATAATTAGGGAGTATAAACATTACATTTTGGAAGTTCAATCCTCTTGAATTCGAGTTCTAGGGTTTCTTTTCTCAATAATGATGTCTCAATCGAATATCTAATGATTTGAAGAGGGTTAACCATGTTAATAAGGTATTGGAGAATTAAAATTAACTTAGAATTATCATTCGAACTTACCTTGGATGATGGAGGGACCTTAGAGGATGTTGGGTTCTTGAGAACTTCCCTTTCTAGAGCAAATTTACGTGTTTGCGGTGAGGAAATGAGGTAGGTCTTAAGTGTACACGTCTAAAATTAAGGAAGAAATAAAAGTGGCTTGGATAGACATCGTCAGCGTGGAGGCATCATCAGAAGCTCCAAAACAACACTGCAAGACGCCATCAGAGGCGCCAAAACTACACGACCTTGCATCATCAGGGGCGCTAAAGTTAGTGCTCTGGATAGTGCCTTGCATTGTCTAAGGCTATGAGTTTTCATGCGTTGCATTATCTAAAGCTAGAAAACAGACATTCCATAAACTTAGTCGATTCTATCGAATCTTATACACTACACTCTTCGTCTTGATTCTAAATCAACTATTTTCACCCATCCCGATAGGACTTCACATGTCTAAAATGTAACATTAATACTCATTTCACGCATCCACACCTTATCCAAATTTATGGAGTGTTACACCAACCATACCTATTGAAAAAAATTCTTTTTGCCTAATTTTTTTTTAATATTGTATATCATTTGTAATGAATTTTGACTTCAAACTACTCTAATTCACCTTCAAATTTTGTCAAATTTTGTGTTTTACCTCATCTATGTAATTTCAACGAACCGCAACAATATCCATTGAAAAAAAAATCTTTTTTTGACTATATCTTTTAAATGTTGTATATCATTGGTAAGTGTTTTTGGCTATTTTTGGTAGCATAACTAAAATAACTAGTTGTTGATAAATGGTATACTTTTTTTGATACATTCCCGTAAGATTTCCAAAACTATATCTTTAGAATTATAGCATATTCAATTTCCCATATTTTAGTTGATTTAGCATTTTTCTTTTTATTTAATTAGAAAAGTTACTTATAATGATTTAGGAGTTCATTACTCAGATGATCACCCAACTATCCAAAATTATGAATTAAAGTCACTTTTTCTTTTATCTGTGATAGAAAAGTCACTCAACTATTCCTATTGCATATAAATGATCATTCAACCGGAATTATCAATCTTTTTGTAACGACCCGACCGGTCGTTTTGAGCTTTTGCACTTTGCTCGCCAGTTCTCGGGCATGACTTGCCCCGTGTGGTGTATTATGACTTATGTAAATCATTGGTATTGGGTTTTAGGTTAATCAGAATTTAATTTGGAAGAACAGTCTCAGTTGAAAGCTTAAAATTTGAAAGGTTTGACCAATATTTGACTTGTTTGCATATGATCTCGGATCGGAATTTTTATGATTTGGTTAGCTCCGTATGGTAATTTTGGATTTAGGATCATGCCCGGAATTTTTTTTGGAAGTTTATAGTTTAATTAGGCTTGAAATGGCGAAAATGAGAAGCCGAAGTTTGGAGATTTGACCGAGGGGTTGACTTTTTGATATCGAGATCAAAATCCGACTCAAGAAGTTGGAATAGCTCTATTATGTCATTTATGACTTGTGTGCAAAATTTAGGGTCAATCGGACCTGATTTGATAGGTTTTAGCGTTGTTTGTGGAATTTAAAATTTCTAAGTTCTTAAGCTTGAATCTGAAGTTGATTTGGTGTTTTGATGTTGTTTTGAGTGATTCGAAAGCTCGACAAGGTGTTAATGATGTTATGGGAGGTGTTGGTATGTTTGCGTTGAGGTTTGAGGGCCTCGGGTGTGTTTCGGGTGAGTTTTGAGCGAGTCCGGACATTCCTGAACTTAGAAAATGGATGGGGGCAGAAGTTTTAGTGCTGGGCGCGGAAAATGGTCCGCGGTCATGAAGATCCGCAGGTCGACGGTCCAACTTCGGAAGCTCATATCTTTTGATCTACAAGGTATTTTGAGATGATTCAAAAACGAAAGTTGTAGCCCTTCGTGTCTAGTTTCCAAAAAGATAAAGATATAGAAATTTAGACATATGTAGAAAAGGTTATGGCCAAAATAACAAAGCCTGTCACTACAGAGAAAAGTTGTGCGGCCGCGGTCGTTTTTGTGCGGACCGCGGTCAGTTTTGTGCGGCCCGCGGAGGGTGAAATCTGAGGGGTACTCTATAAATACGAGGTTTTGGGTTTTATTTGATATTTTGACCTAGAGAGCTCGGATTTTGGCGATTTTTCGAAGGTTTTTCAAGAAATTCATCGGGATAAGTGATTTTAACTCAGATTTGGCTAGAATACATGAATCTATCACCGAATTCATCATTTAATTCGTGATTAGGGATGGAATTTGGAAGAAAATTGTGAAACCTTTCAAAAATGTAAAATGATGATTTGAAGGACCAAATGGTATCGGAATTGGATAATTTTGGTATGGTTCGACTCGTGAGGGTATGAGGATTCTGAAAATGTAAATTTTACCCGATTTCGAGATGTGGGCCCGGGGCTCGGGTTTTGCTAATTTCGGGATTTTTGATATTTTTCGAATGTTTTCGCTTGGGCTTTGTTCCCTTGGCATATTGTGATGTATTCGTTCTGATTTTGGATAGATTCGACGCGCGTGGAGGCCAATTCGAGGGGCAAAGGCGTCGCGAGCTAGAGAATTAGCCGGTTCGAGGTGAGTAATGGTTGTAAATGATGTTCTGAGGGTTTGAAATCCCGGATTGCACATCGTAGTGCTATATTGAGGCAAGATACGCACTGGATGATGAGCGTGGGGTCTTTTACTACTAGGGATTGTGACATGGTCCGTCCCGATTGATGATTTTACCGCGTATTTGACTGAAATTCATTTGTTATCATCATGATTTAGGCTGATTGCCATATTTGGGCTTCGTGCCAACTATTTGAACCCTTCCGGGATTTTTATCATTGTTTCCCTCATTGCTTGACTTATTATTTGAACTCAGTCCTGTTGATATCTACTATTTTACAAACTCAGCCACTTTTACTCAGATTTGAAACTTAAATGATATTTCTACATCATGTTTTGGGCTGAGAACTACTGTTTTACTAATGCCCAAGGGGCTTGTGATGATTTTTGGACTGAGTGAGGCCGAGGGCCATATGTGAGGATATGCTGAGTGATATGAGGCCGAGGGCCTGAGATACTTTATATGCCACGAGGTGGCTTGAGTGATGTGAGGCCGAGTGCCGAGTGATGATGCCACGATGTGGCTTGATATAGAGCTTGGGCCATAAGGGGCCCCTCCGGAGTCTGCAAACCCACAGTGAGCGCGCGTGCCCATTATGATCTGAGAGTGAGCCCGAGGGGCTGATACTGTTCTGAGTGATTGATACTGAGCCCGAGGGGCTGATACTGTACTGAGAGTGAGCCCAAGGGGCTGATACTGTTCTGAGCGATTGATACTGTGCCCGAGGGGCAGATTTCTACTTGTTATTTACCTGTTAAATTACCTGTTTTACTTGTTTAAAAAAGGGATATCATTTGATTTCTTCACTGATTACTACTTTAAGTGATTTTACTGCTTGATATGGAATTGCTTTGTGCCTTTACGTGTTTTCATACGTACAACCATTATTTATAATTATTACTCACTGAGTCGGAGTACTCACATTACTCCCTGCACTATGTGTGCAGATTCAGGCATCGCAGAGTCCGCTCCTGAGTGCTGATTCTCCTAGTCCAGGCAGTGATTCGGAGACTACGAGGTAGTTGTTGGCTTTCGCAGCCCCGTGCCTCCCTTATCTTATCATTTTCATGTTTTTAGAACTATTATATCGGATTTAGTGTTCAGTAGACTTGTATCTGGATTTCTTAGTTGCTTATGACTTGTGACACCCCGGTTTGGGTTGTGTCGGGATGGTTTCTACTGTTGTTATCGTTAATTTCGCAAATTATGGTTATTATATCACGTTTTAGAACTACTTATGGTATTTAACTATTTAAAAGAGGTGATGGGTTTTGGTCTGGCTGGCCTAGTCTTCACGAGAGGCGCCATCACGATCGGATTCGGGGAATTGGGTCGTGACACTTTTTCGGTGGAAAAATATGGTGTGACAGTCCACATAGACTTTTTATATTTTTGGACCATATAAAATAATTAACACCCAAACAAAATATAAATAATTCACCCATATACCTAACCCGACCCGCTAAAAATAAAAATCAACCACTAAATAAAACTAAATGCTAAAATACATCCATGTTGCAAATGCATCTCTTTTCTTCTTCTTATAAAAAAATAATTTTTTATGGTTTTACCCTAGTTTTATAAAAGCTAGAATAGCCCAGTAGACTCCTGTACTTGTTTCGGTTTGTCGTCTCGGTCCTTATACTTCATGAAATTTCATTCAAACACTTGTACTCGATCAAAATGAATGATTTAAATCCCTCTGATCGTTAACCAAGCTTATATGGCATTTGTTTTGCTGAGTAGTATTAATTGCGTGGTATGCACGCGTAAAGAGAGCGTGAATCTACAATTTATATTTTTTTTAAAAGCAAAACTCAAATATAATTAAATAAATAAGAAAAAGAAAAGTAGAACAATAGAAGTAGAAAAGAAAAACACCCCCTCCTCTCATCTTCAAGCCTATCCAGCACCCCAAAAAAGTTATGTTACCCATTACCTCCCCCCCCCCCCGCTGCCTTCCATCCTGTACCACTCCTCCATCAAGACCACTGCCACCTTTTATATTAAATGAGGTAAATGAGAACAACAGTAGGTATAAAAATTAAGGTTTTTTTCCTGTCTATTCTTTGACTTGGGGGATTATTTGAAGAAAATGCAAATTTCAATGAGTCACAATTACAGCATTGCTAAACTAGAAATTCAAAAATAAAGAATTTGTGGATTGATTCATTAAACGACTAATCATGAGAGCTAAGAGGCATTGATTCTGGTGGATGAGTTCGCGAAGAATGGCAATTAAATTATTCTTGAGAAAATACGTGATTTTGCCATTAAATACTTGCTCCAACGAAGGTCAAGAAGACGGTGATGATAGCTATCAGATTGTATGAAAAATTGGGATCTCTTTGGGTGGAAAAAACTGTGGTTTGAGGAAAAGGGTTGGGATATCTCTGCTGTCTTATTATTTATGCAACAATTTCTTTAACTCAAAAAACTAAATCCTAATAGTTTCACAAGTAGTAATTGAGAAAAAAAGAGAAGAAGTTGAAGCAAATGAATTTGGAGGTGAATTTCCTGGAGGTTCTGAAAATAAAGAGAATATTGTGAAGGTGAAAATTGGCATGGAGGAGAAAGATAATTTAATATTAAGAAGATGATGATGTGGATATATGTATCGGAAATGGATATGATGTGTTATCCATGTCATGGCAAGTGAGAATCACACATATTAAGAGGGTTTAAATAATTCATTTTGATCTAGTACAAGTGTTTGAATAAAATCTTATGAAGTATGGGGACCGCGATGACATATCAGAACAAGCACATGAGTTTACTAGGCTATTCTACCTTTATAAAATAACAATGGGTACAAGGTTAAGGACTAAAGAATAGAGTAAGGTGACCTGATAGGTCATCTTATGAATTAAAACCAAATTCTGTATTTCAAGGCCTTAAAAATCTCATTTTATCCCTTCTTGATTTGCGTGCACAGTCCGGACGTATTTTTGGAATGCTTTTATGTTGAAAGTTGATAAAAATAAGAAATTTTGCTTAAAACATCATTTGAATTGACTTCAGTTAATATTTTTGGTAAACGGACCCGAACTCGTGTTTTGACAGCCCCGGTAGGTCCCTATCGAAATATGAGACCTGAGTGTATGCCCAAAATTAGATTCGGAGGTCCCTAACCCGAGTTATGAATTTTTGTTGAAAGTTGAAAGTATGAAAACTTATTTGTTTTTAAGAAATTATTAAAATTTGATCTCGTTAGTATCGGGTCCGTATTTTAATTTTGGAGCCCGGTATAGGTTCAATATAATATTTTTAACTTAGCTGTAAAATTTGGTGGGAAATGGAGTCGGTTTGACGTGATTCGGACGTCCGGTGGTAAAAATAGAGATTTCAAAGCTTTCTTGAAAATTTCATTTGATTTGTTGTTTAATTCTTAGTTCCAGATATTACTTTGGTGATTTGATTGCACGAGCAAGTTCGTATGATATTTTTAGACTGGTGTGTACTTTTGGTTTGGAGTCCCGAGGGGCTTGGGTGCATTTTTGGATCTTTGGTTGAGAGACTAGTAAAGTTAAGAAATTTGGGAGTTTTACCATGGTCAATATCGGGTTAACACGACCTCTTTTCAATGTTTTGAGTGCGCGAGTAGGTCCGTAGCGTGTTTTATGATTGAAATTCATATATGGTTTGTGTCCGGGAGGTTCCGGATGAGTTTCAGGGTGGTTTCAGATCATTTCGGAGAAGTTTGGGTTTTGTTGGTTTCTGGTGCGACACTGTTCATTTGCAATTGCGAACCTTTTATGGCAATTGTGAAAACACTATTCATTCGCAATTGGTAACCATTTATGGCAATTGCGAAAACACTGTTCATTCGCAAATGCGATACCTACTGCTGAACAAAAGATGACTTAGACGAGATTTTTGGTTCATTTCCCAAATTTTCAAAACCTAAACCACAAGAGGGGATTTTTCAAATAACTTTTCTTCCCCAAATCATTGGTAAGTGATCTTAAACTAATTTCTTTCACTACCTTTTCATAAGATTCAACAAAAAATCTATGGTTTTCATGGTGAAATTGGGGTTTTTTGGGTAGAAACTAAGGATTTCGAAATTTGGGGATTTAGACCTCAAATTAAGGTCGAATTCCAACACCAATTATATATTCGGACTCGGGGGTGAATGGGTAATCGGATTTTGGTCCGAATTTCAGGTTTGGACCAAGCGGGCCCGGGTGTTGACTTTTGTTGACCTTTTTAAAAATATCCTAAATTGAATTCTTTGCAATCGTGGGTAGATCTTAAGGCTTTATTTGAATCGTTTGGTTGGTAAATTGCTAGATTCTATTGGTCTGGAGGCTTGCGTAAAGGGAAAAGCTGTGATTGAGCTATGAGTTTGGCAGTTGGAGCGAGGTAAGTGTCGTGGTTAACCTTGGCTTCAGGGATTAGTATTATTTGCCTATTTGCTACATGTTTGGATGTTGAGTACAATGTATAGGTAAGGTGACGAGCACCTATGTGTTGTTGTCGAGTCATAGCATGCGAGTGAGTCTTATTCTTGTTACTGTTGTATTTTTTGATCATATTGTTCATGCTTAGACTAGCTATTCGTTAAGTTGAGCAACTCTTATCATATTTTATGGAATTTGGTATTGATTGAGTATTGACTCAAAGTTGAGGTTGGTATTGTAGAACTACATGTCGAAGTAAGACTAGCTCTTGATATTTCTATCCCTCTGTTGTTATTGTTCATTATTTTAGTGAGGGAGAGTGTTAATGCACGAAGGGTGATGCTGCGCCATGATATGTGAGTGTTAATACATGAAGAGTGATGTCGTGCCATTTCTTTTGTTTATATGGTGAGGATGAGAGTTAATGCACGAAGGGTGATGCCGCACCGTTTCTGATAATTATTATGGTGAGATTGAGAGTAAAAGCACGAAGGGTGATGTCGTGCACTTGTCTTTACTGTGTTTAATACTTTCATTGGTGTAAAGCATACTGTCTGCTGTGGTTTCTTTACTGCTACAATTTTCTTTATCTTGTATTCCCCTCAGCATGTTTCTCTTCCCGTTATTATCTGTTCAGCTTCTATTAGTTATTATTGTGCTCATATATTGTTTAACTGCACAGGTTTATGAATGTATCTTGTCTTAGCCTCGTCACTACTTCGTCGAGGCTAGACTCGACACTTACCAGTACATGGGATCGGTTGTACTGATACTGCATTCTACACTTTCTGTGCAGATTTTTGGTACCGGCCAATCGAGTTGACCCTGAGTCTAGCTGCTGGCTTGATCTGTTTGGAGACCCAAGGTAGTCCTGTTGGCGTTCGCGAGCCCTAGCGTCCCCTTCTATGCATTTCCTTTACTGTTTCATTTTTATCAAAAACAGTTGTATTTCCTCCAGACACCTTACTTGTAGCTAAATCTTAGTAGTTTGTGGATTGTAACACCAGATTCTGGGTAGTTATGTATAAGTGTTAAAGTTATTATGGATTTCCGCATTTTTCTTTTACCTTGTTATAGCTTATTTGATGTTCATCACTGAAAAACTTAAGAATTTGGCTTAATGATCTCTAACGTTGGTTTGCCTAGCAAGTGAAATGTTAGGCGCCATCACGATCCGACAGTGAAAATTTCGGGTCATGACATAGAGTGAGTTGTAGTCTTCTTTTCTTTTTAGGATCTTTCTTCTACTTTTTATAAAATAATATTTGATTACGAGCTTAAGGATCGAGTGAAACCACGAAAAATAAAGCTACTTTTTAGAAGAAGAAGAGAGATGCATATGTAACAAGGATGTCTTTTAGCATTTAGTTTTATTTAGAGGGTGAATTTTTTATTTTTAGCGGGTCGGGTTGAATCTATGTATGGATTTTCTATGTTTTGTGGGTAATTATTAATTTATTTGGTCCGCAAATATAATCAGATCTCTATATAACAGCATCCATATATAACAACATCCATATATAACAGCCATTCATTATAAAAGCCTAGTTTTTCTCGGAACCGCTTTTTTATGTTATATTTTACCTCTCTATAACAACATTCTGCCTATAACAATAACATCCATCTTTATGACAATACGCTCTTTGTAAAATTACCCCTATATAACAACCATGCAGATTTTCTAAGATTATTACTAATAATAATTCTAATATTTAAGCAAATATCATATAACTTTAATGTACAACTTATAATAGCTATATATATATTATCTTAAGGATAGCAGTATGTTCCATGAACATATACACATCAAATATTTTTATTACTAAAGGTCTACAAATGATATATCTTGCATTAGAAAAATGTCAAAAGATACTTAAAAGATCTATTTATACTTTTTGAAGATATGCATATCATTCTTTTTTTATTTGAAGATGTATACATGATATATCTTATATTGGACAATTACCAATAATATGTAAACGTAATCTGTTCGTATTTTTTAATTGTGTGCCTTAGAGTTTAAATATTTATGCGTTTAGTTAAGAATTTTTTAATAATGTATTAGATTTCTTTAGCATTTAATTCGTGAAATATTTATATCTTTTGAGATTTTGAATTTAAATATTTTATTAATCTTTTATATATAATATTAAAAAAGAATAACAATTAGTTTTTGGATAATTTTTGTCTTTAACAGCCAAAATATATTTAAATGCCAAATGTTGTTATAGGTGTATAACAGTCATTCACTATAAAAGCCGAAAAATTTCGGAACAAACGATGCTGTTATAGAGAGGTCTGACTGTATAAAAAATTCATATGGACTGCCACGTCATATTTTTCAACTGGAAAGTTTGATAATTTCGATCGAATGACCATTTGTGTGCAATAGAAATAGTTGAATGATTTTTCTGTTACAAACGAAAGAAAAATAACTTTAGTCCGTAATATTGGATAGTTAAGTGATCATCTGGGCAATGGATTCCTGATCTACTTACAACTTAATTTTCATAAATGGAATTCTGGGCCAGAAATTTTGAAAACTTATTTTTTCAGTATGCTATTTTAGAAAATTGTGGTTAAAAAGAATTTGTTAGTTGACTATATTAAATGACGATTACCTTCAGATAAATTGTGCTTCGGTGGAAAACATGAAAGGTGAACACCTCAGCTAAAATGTCAGAGTAATAAATCTCAATCTTATTTTAATAAATAGGAAAAGTTTGGCAATTTTGAACTAGAATGGAATTAATACATTCCGATAGACCTTATGCCAGATTGTTCCTAAATCAAAATTTGATTTTTTTTAATTCTCAGTAAACAGAGCCTTTGCTTTTTGGTTACTTGGCAATGGTACAAATATCGTATCGACCAATTCAGTGTTTGACATGTGCTAGCTTGCATGAGGTCCCAGAATATGGTAATACAAATAATTACTTCGGGCAGGAAACAAAAATTGCTTATTTAGACAATGAGATCGCAGCCTTCTAAAAAACAAAAAATTTTAAAACAAGATCACAGCCTAAAAAACGTAGATGCTTTTTTCCAATGCCAGAAAACCAGTGATTTCTTCCAATTCAAGAAAAGTAACATTGAGCCAGAAGACAACTAGGAAACTGGCACTAATTAATTTTGTTTCCATTTTCATTTTATAACTTAACGCTTGCGTGTTGAGATATGGGAAACGTAATGTGATAATATCTATTTTAGCAGTGTATATAATTGGGGGAGAGTGGTTTTGTTTTCATCAAAAGGACAACTCTGGAATTGGTGGCATCTAAAATCCACATTAATATTGTGGAGTAGTAATAAATAAAACATACGGCCAGATCGTCCGATGCTTTCTGCTTTTCAGTAAACAGTTTTAACCAAATCTTTCACCTGCCTACTCTTACTTCTACTGCCCTGATTTTGTTATCAGAGTAAGGTCAATTATTACATATGCCCTTTTAGTAACCTCTACGGATTTTCACATTTACTT
This sequence comes from Nicotiana sylvestris, assembly GCF_000393655.2. NCBI lineage: Eukaryota > Viridiplantae > Streptophyta > Magnoliopsida > Solanales > Solanaceae > Nicotiana > Nicotiana sylvestris. The sequence goes on from NC_091058.1 coordinate 99,802,277, forward strand.
TCTGTCTTTTTGTACCTCATATTTACACGCTCAAGAGATTCGCTCATATTCTTTCATCACAATCGTAGGAAGGTTCATACGGCTTCTAGTGTTGAATTACCAATAAGAACAGTAATGAATGAATATAACTGGTACAATTTCTGATTAACGTTAGCACTAGCGCAAATCAGATGTAGGAAGAAAAAAAATAGGAGCCATTCAACACTAGTGCTTAACCAAAATGATCCCTTAAGATTGAGGATCGTTCTATTTTCGGACAAAATTATATTATCTTGAGCATATATAGTATGCAAAAGACTTTTCTGTTTTTGAAATTGGAGAGGATCTCTATCAGGATCGTTTTACTCTATTTTAATGTCTGACATTTTCGTTAGTTTTTATAGTCCGATCAATATGGTTGTTAATTTACTTGGACACGTAGAAAATAAGCAACACTTCCGTTCCTCCGTTAGTTTTATGAGATTTACATATTTGAGAGTTCCATAATTTGAACAAAGAGTGCTCAACTTTTATAAACTTAAAACGATCATCCGATTACAGGTAATACAATAAGGACAAAAATAGACTTACGCCCAAATTTAAGGGATTATTTGGGTTAAAGCTGGACAAGAAAGTAGTAATCTTCATGTACAAGGGGATTGTAGTGAACAGTAGATCATCCATTGATGATCAAAACTTGGACTAGTATCTTTAAGGGTTGAAGATAAGATTTCCACATTTGCATTTCCAACTCATAGGCTTGTAATTGGAGTTGTCATCGTCTCTGGCATAGGCTATACTACTGCTGCTGGCTTTGGTAGCTGCGGTATGGTTCTTGTTACCATTTGTTATTTGGGGATTTGTAGGAACCTGAATGGCTTCACAATGTCCACAAGAACCACATCTTTTTTCACACCTAGGTGGCCTTGACCCAATTTGTGATCTGAAAATCGCATTCTTTTCGCTCTCTGTCTAACATAAACAACCCCAAGAAAATCAGTATCAAACAATGCTTATATATGCACTCATAACAAAGACAGAAAACAAAAGATACGCTAACGACGGCGAAACAATGTGCCAATTTTACCTGGTCATGCCCGTGAGTTGTATGCAAAATTCTACCTGTAAAATGAAAAGAATAGGACTACACACGTCAAATACAGCTTCTAATGTTGCAGAGTGCGTGTAAGTGAGAAAGATAAAGACAGAGGAGGAGACTCTGTTTAGTTAACAGAAGCAAAGAAAGTATACCCTCAGCCTTGAATGTTAGGTGGGAAAAGCTTAAAATCATGAGAATGAGAAATGAAATTGTAAGATAAGGAAGTGTTTGGCGACAAGTGAAATTCCGAGTGCAGCCCATTTCAAATTTCAAAAGGAATAATTGGACTTGAAAGAGAGTGTTTTTATCTTGTATATATGGACCAGCTCCAGGAGTTTGATGGCAAAAGATAAAGAGTAGAGAGTAGTAAAAAAGCAAGAAAGGGAAAGATGGGGGCGATGGAGATGTGAGGAAAAAGTGTAAAGAGTTTTAAAGCAGATGATGAAAATGATGAGTGAATGAATGAGTACTTAATCAAATGTCAACCTCTATCTGATAGGAGTATGTTTTTTTGTGACGGTGCTGTAATTCCCAGAGATGAGACGTGGAATGACAAAAAGGAGGATGAGTATTGCAGAAGGCAGCTTCAACAAATGGAAATTAGGAATTGAAAGCAGCTCCGAAAAGGGAAGAACCTCAACTCTCCTCGTTCCATGAGCCACCCCTTTCAGTTTCAGACAGCTAAAAGATGCAGTGAATCACTGTTAATAAAGGACTTAAATGTAGTGATATAAACTGTGAGGACTTGTTTGGTACAATGGTGGGATATAAATCATGAGATTAGATATCCCACCTTTTATGTGCGATATCTAATCCCATCAGTTTAGTGTAAAATTTATTTCTGGAGTTATTTATAATACAACATGGGATAAATATGGGATCATTATCCTTAATCCCGTACCAAACGACCCCTGAAGATTCATATAAGTGGATCCCAAACTTAGACATAGAGCTCGTTTGGATGAGCTTATTTTAAGTGACTTTTAAACATAAGTCATAAGTTAGGAATTCTAGTTTTTTGCTTTTGGCTTATTTTTGTCATTTTTGCTTTAAAAAAACAAGTGCTTAAAAGCACTTTTTTACTTTATCCAAACACAATAAAATAGTTTAAAAGTTATTTTGACTTAAAAGTACTTAAAATAAGCTAATTCAAATGGGCTCATAATTGTTCTGGTTGTTGTACGATTTTAAAAAGTCAAATTATTTACTATTTAAAAGTTAACTAGTTTGTTACATGTCAAAATAGTAAGTATGGTAATTTGTTACTAAAACTTATTAAACTATGGTAGTAGTATATAAAGAAAATAATTTAATTGTTGGTGAACAAGTAAATTGCAAAGGAATAAAGCAGAAGAAGAGAGGTAAAGTAACTAGGGAAGCAGCAGTGGATAGTGAATGAGGGGATTAGAAAGGACAAATAAGAAGATAGAGAACAAGAACCCAAAACAACAAGAATCCACTGAAAAAGCCAAAAAGTCACTAACAGACACCTGAATATAGCTGTTAGACTTGTGGGTTTTCGCTTTCAGAATTTTCTAAAAGACTGTGAATATGTTTTGCCCACAAATAGGAGATTTCTTGTTGTGCTTGGTTTCAACAGTTCCCATGTCATCCCCACAAATCACATACTTCGCTTCCCCTCTACAATTTCTTCTCTATTACAGTACTGATCACTTATATCTCTGGTGAGATAGTGTCAAAACATTTTCATACCTTCCACAAAAAGAAAAAAAAAAAAATTACTCCCTCTATTTTAATTGATTTTTTGGTCATTTCTTAGATCCGTAATATTTGATTTTTTCATATAGTAAGAAGGAATTAACTTCTTTTTTCCAAAGTTACCTTTAGAGTAAAAAGTATTAGAGTATCTGTTATATTTCCAATGAACAATTTAAAAAGATAGTAAATGTTAATATGATCAATTTCAATATTAATTAATATTAAAAGATGAATTCTTTAAGGAAAATCTACTCGGTATACCCATTGAAAATACCAGCTAACACCATATACTATTAAAATATTTGTTTTATCCTGTATACCTACTTTATAATTTATTTTACCATGTATACCTACTTTATAAATTTATTTGATCTTGTATACATAATGTATTCCAAAATCAATTTTTGTATATTCCAAATTAAAATATTGTAGTATGTTTAGTTTGAATATTGTATTCTAAGTTGGAATACTACAGTATGTTTTGTTTGAATACTGTATTCCAAATTAAAATATTATGGTATATTTACTTTGAATGATAAATTCCAAATTAGAGTATTGTGGTATATTTGGTTTGAATAATGTCCAAATTAGAATATTGTGGCATTATATATTCCAAATTAAAATATTATAGTATGTTTAATTTGAATATTGTATTCTAAATTAGAATATTGTCATATATTTGGTTTAAATATTATATTTCAAGTTAGAATAATATGACGTATTTACTTTGAATATTGCATACCAAGTTAGAATATTGTTGGATATTTGGTTTGAATATTGTATCCTTCAATAAAAAATAATGCAGTTATCACGATCCGGATTTTCTACCGTTGGGATCGTGATGGCGCCTAAATCTTAGAATGCTAGGCAAGCCAACAGATACAGTTCTAACACATTAATCATTAACCAAAACAGTAACTAACAATAATTTAAACTAAACAAATAAGAAGTGCGAAAATTTTATAACAGTTTAAAACACCAATACACGACTACCCAAAAGAACTGGTGTCATAATCCACGAACTTTTAAGAATTTTCTACAAATACTGGTTTAAAAGAAATACATCTGTTCTCGAAATGAAAGGAGACAAGAAAACTAAGATAGAGGGAAGGGGACTCCAGGGTCTGCGAACGCCGACAGATCTACCTTGGGTCTCCTAGTGGACAGAAGGCAACAACCTAACTCTAATCACGAGGTCCGGCACCAAAATCTGCATAGAAAGTGCAGAGTGCAGTATCAGTACAACCGACTCCATGTACTGGTAAGTGTCGTCCCTAACCTTGGTGAAGTAGTGATGAGGCTAGGACACGATAAATAACATAAACCTGTGCAGTTAAATTACTTATGAAAAAATAATAATAACGGAAATTTAATAGATAAAAACGGGAAGGGGGAAAACATGTTGAGGGGAATGTCAAATTCTGAAAGTAGAACAGTACAAAAACACAGAAAATATCATGCTTTGAACCAATGTAAATAATAACATAGCAACATATGCACGACATCACACTTCGTGCTTTTACTCCCGTCTTTACCATAAGAAACAACAGAAACGGCACGGCATCACCCTTCGTGCATTAATTCTCTCATAACATGGCACGACATCACCCTTCGTGTATCAATATCGGAATATGGCACGGCATTACCCTTCGTGAATTAACACTCACAGAATATGGCACGACATCACCCTTCGTGCTTTATCACTCACTCAAAAAATATTGCACGACATCACCCTTCGTGCTTTACACTCTTCCTCACCCAAACAGTAGAAATAATAACAGCCCAACAATGGATTCATCAATAAACAACCTCATTTCAACATTTAATCTTCATAATATAAATCTCAACTTGAGTCAATACTCACAAATGTCCAATACCAGGAAAACATAATAAGACATGTTTAACATGAAGAATAACCAGTTTAAACATGAGCAGTACGTATAAAGAAACACAATAGTCACAAGTATAAGACTCACTCGCATGCTATGACCCGACAACAACGTATAGATACTCATCACCTCACCTATACTTCGTACTCAACAACTAAACAAGTAGAAGATAAGGCAACAATACGTAATCCCTCAAACTAAGGTTAGCCACAACACTTACCTCGATTCCATGGTCAAAATTAAGCCTCAACCACTGCTTTTCCTCTAGATTCCACTTTCGAACCACTCGTATCTAATCATAATTAACTTAATAATATCAATTATCTCAAAATAAATCAATTCCAATGCATAATTACAAGTTTCCCAACATTTTCCCCCAGAAAGTCAAAAAATTGAGCCTGGGCCCGCATGGTCAAAAATCGAAGTTCAGACCAAATTCCGATTATCCATTCACCCCCGAGCCCGGATATATAATTGGTTTCAGAATCCGATCTCAATTTGAGGTATAATTCCCAAATTTTAAAATTCCTAAGTTCTACCCAAAAATCCCCAATTCCACCATGAAAACCATAGATTATAAGATGAAATCTTGTAAAAAAAAAAGTAAAAAAGTGAAAGAAATGAGTTAAGAATCACTTACTTATGATTTGGGGAAGAAAAAGTATTTGAAAAATCGCCTCTTATGTTTTATGGTTTTGAAAAAGTGAAAAATGGACAAAAAGTCCCATTTATATAGCACCCCCGGATCCTTACTGCGAGGTCCGCAAAATTATGTGTGCGGTCGCGAAACCTGGGCCTTACACTATTACATCCGTGAAATCTTCACCGCGGTCCGCAGAATTATGGGTGCGGCCGCGAAACCTTGGCATTACCCTACCGCATCAGCGAAATCTTCACCGCGGTCGCGTTCTACTACCGTGGTCCGCGAATTTCCCTCTGCGGCCGCACTCCTAAGATTTGAGACCTGCAATTTTATGCAACCATTCAACACCATGTCTTCCTCTAAGTCTAGACACCCCGTAGCCTATCTGAAACTCACCCGAGTCCTCGGGGCTCCAAACCAAACATACACACAAGTCTTAACACCTTATATGAACTTGCTCGGGAGGTCAAATCGCCAAATTAACACCTAGAACTACGAATTAACATCAAAATCAATAAAATCCTAAAGAACACTTAAAGTTTCTATTTTCACAACCCAGGGTCCGAATCACGTCAAATCAGTCCCGTTTCTCACCAAATTTTACAAACATGACTTAAATACCATATTAAACCTGTACCGGGCTCCAAAATCAAAATACCGTCCCGATACCAATAAGCTCAAACGTTATTTAATTTCTAAAAACCATTATATTTTTAGTTTAAAAATTTTCTTCAAAAATTCATTCTTTGGGCTAGGGACCTCGGAATTTAGTTCCAGGCATACGCCCAAGTCCCATATTTTACTATGGACTCTCCAGGACCATCAAATCACGGGTCCGGATCCGATTACTCAAAATATTAACCGAAGCCAACCTAAATTAATTTTGAAGGCAAAACTTAGTAATTTTCTCAAATTTCACATAAAGGCTCCCCGGAAACACGCTTGGACTACGCACGAAAAGTGAGGAGAAAGAAAATGGGGTCTTGAAGGCCTTGGAACCCCGAGTTGGGTTCTAAAACACGAGATGACCTTTTGGATCATCATATTCTCCACCTCTAAAATAACCATTCGTCCTCGAACGGACATAAAAAAGTACCTGAGCTAGTTAAAAGATGGGGATATTTGCTCCGCATATCGGACTCGGACTCCCAGATAGCTGCCTCAACAGGCTGACCTCTCCACTACACATGAATCGAAGGATAACTTTTCGATCTTAACTAACAAACCTGGCGGTCTGGAATAGCTACCGGCTCCTCCTCGTAGGTCAAATCCTTAACTGAAATCTAACACGTGGGATGGATCGTCGTGATACTTCCGAAGAATGGACATATAAAACACTGGATGTACCGCTGATAAGCTTGGTGGTAACACAAGTCTGTAAGCCACCTCTCCCACTGGATCAAGAATCTCAAAAGGACCGATGAACCTAGGGCTTAACTTACCCTTCTTCCCAAATCTCATCACGCCTTTCGTGGGCGACACCCGAAGCAACACTCTCTCTCCGACCATGAATGCTACGTCACGAACCTTGCGGTTGGCATAACACTTTTGCCTGGACTGAGCTGTACGAAGTCTATCCTGAATGATCTTAACCTTATCCAAGGCATCCTGTACTAAATTTGTACCCAACAACCGAGCCTCCCCCGACTCAAACTACCCAACCGGCGATCGATACCATCTACCATATAATGCCTTATAGGGAGCCATCTGGATTCTGTATTGATAGCTGTTGTTGTAGGCAAAGTCTGCTAATGTTAAGAACTGATCCCAAGAACCTCCAAAGTCAATAACATCAACGCGGAGTATATCTTCCAAAATCTGAATAGTACGCTCGGACTGCCCGTCCGTTTGAGGATGAAATGTGTTCTCAACTTGACCCGCATACCCAACTCACGCTGCACTGCCCTCCAGAAATGCGAGGTAAACTGCGTGCCTCGATCAGAAACGATAGACACAGGAACACCATGAAAATTAACGATCTCCCGGATATAGATCTCTGCCAACCGCTCCGAAGAATAGGAAACTTCCACAGGAATGAAATGCGCTAACTTGGTCAGCCTATCCACAATAACCCATACTGCGTCGAACTTCCTCTGAGTCCCTGAAAGTCCAACAACGAAATCCATAGTGATACGCACCCACTTCCACTCAAGAATCTCAATATTCTGGAGCAAACCACCAGGTCTCTAATGCTCGTACTTTACCTGCTGACAATTCAAAACCGAACTACATATGCAACAATATCCATCTTCATCCTCCTCCACCAATAATGCTTCCGCAAGTCCTAATACATCTTGGTGGTGCTCGGATGAATAGAATACCGGGAACTATGGGCCTCCTCTAGAATCAACTCATGAAGTCCATCCACATTGGGCACACAAACACGACCTTGTATCCTCAAAACTCCATCATCTCCAACTGTAACCCGCTTGGCATCTCTGTGCCGCACTGTGTCCCTAAGGACAAGCAAATGAGGGTCATCATACTGCCGCTCCCTGATATGCTCAAATAAGGAAGACCGAGTGACGGTACATGCTAGAACACGATTGGGCTCAGAAACATCCAACCTCATGAACTGATTGGCCAAAGCCCGAACATCTAATGCAAGCGGTCGCTTACCGATTGGAATATACGCAAGGCTACCCATACTAGCCGACTTTCTTACTTAAAGCATCGGCCACCACATTGGCCTTCCCGGGATGATACAAGATGGTGATATCATAGTCTTTCAATAGCTCCAACCACCTCCTCTGCCTCAAATTGAGCTCCTTTTGCTTGAACAAATACTGCAAACTCTTGTGATCCATGAACACCTCACACGACACGCCATATAGATAGTGCCTCCAAATCTTCAGCGCGTGAACAATGGCTGCTAACTCCAAGTCATGAACTGGATAATTCTTTTCGTGAATCTTCAACTTTGCGAAACATATGCAATAACCTTGCCATTCTGCATCAACACCATACCAAGTCCAATACGAGATGCGTCGCAATATACTATATATGGCCCTGAACCTGTGGGCAACACCGGCGCCGTAGTCAAAGCTATCTTGAGCTTCTGAAAGCTCACCTCACACTCGTCCGACCACCTGAACGGGGCACCCTTCTGGGTCAATCTAGCCATCGGGGCTGCTATGGATGAAAACCCTCCACAAACCAACGGTAATAACCCGCCAAGCCCAAGAAGCTCTGTATCTCTATAGCTGATGTGGGTCTAGGCCAGTCCTTGACTGCCTCAATCTTCTTAGGATCCACCTGAATACCCTTTGTTGAAACAACGTGACCCAAGAATGCCACTGAACTCAACCAAAACAACAAAAGGCGTTTTCTGGTCCCCCCTAAGCCGGGGGGTGCTTGTGGGGGGGGGGGTGTGCCACGACGAAACAAGGGAATGAAAGGCCCCTTTGCGTTGGATGATCTTTAACCTCCCCACAATGATGGCTCTGTTGTCTTGGGGAGCGTTGAAGCTTGCTTCTTCGGAAGACTTTTCTTGGTCATCAATACGACTTGTTCTTAATAGAACCGATCTTATTCAAAACTCATATTTTGAAGACTTAGCATATAGCTGACTTTCCAAAGATGTTGCTCGTGCTCCTCGCAACTGCGAGAGTAGATCAAGATATCATCAATAAAAACAATCACGAATGAGTCCAAATAGGGCTTGAACACTCGGTTCATCAAATCCATAAATGTCGTTGGGGCATTTGCCAACCTAAATGACATCAGTGGAAACTCATAATGCACACACCGAGTGCGAAAAGCTGTCTTAGAGACATCGGATGCCCGAATCCTCAACTGATGGTAGCCAGACCTCAAATCAATCCTTGAAAACACCTTTTCACCCTGAAGCTAATCAAATAAATCATCAATCCTCGGCAATGGATACTTGTTCTTGATGATGACTTTGTTTAACTACCAATAATCTATGCACATCCTCATTGATCTATCCTTTTTATTCACAAACAACACCGGCGCACCCCAAGGCTAGACACTAGGCATAATGAAGCCCTTGTCAAGCAAATCTTGCAACTACTCCTTCAATTTATTCAACACTGGTGGAGCCATATGGTATGGCGGAATAGAAATAGGCTGAGTGCCTGGAGCCAAATCAATGCAAAAGTCAATATCCCTGTCGGGTGGCATCCCCGGCAGGTCTATAGGAAATACCTCTGGAAACTCACGAACAACTGGTACGAAATCCATGGAAGGAACCTCCTTGCTGGAATCGCGAACATAAGCCAAATAAGCCAAATACCCCTTCTCAACCATACGCCGAGCCTTCATATAAGAAATGACCTTACTGGTAGAATGACCAGGAGTCCCTCTCCACTCCAATCGAAGCAACCCCGGCAAGGCTAAGGTCACGGTCTTGGCATGACAGTCCAATATGTCATGATAAGGTGACAGCCAATCTATCCCCAAAAAATATCAAATCGACCATATTAAGAAGTAAGAGATCTAGATGGGACTCAAGACCCCAATAATAACCACACACGAGTGATAAACACAATCTACAATAATAGAATCACCTAGTGGTGTGGACACATACACGGGAGTACCAAAGAATCATGAGGTACAACCAAATATGAAGCAAAGTAAGATGATACATACGAATAAGTAGATCTCGGGTCAAAAAATACTGAGGTATCCCTAATGCAAACTGAAACTGTACCTGTGATAACTATATCAGATGCCTCAGCCTCAGGCCTAGATGGGAAAACACAACATCGGGGCTGGGCCCTATCACTCTGAACTACATCCCTAGGATGGCCTCTTGCTGGCTGGCCTCCACCTCTAGCTGCCTGACTTCCACCTCTAACACCTTGACCTCCACCTCTAAGTGTCTGACCCCTACCTCTACCTGACTGAGCGGGCGGTGGAACACCCAGTGCCGGGACCATGGCACGAGAACCCTGATGCTGAGAACTGCTCGATGCTCGATGATCAAGGGCAATACCTAGCAATATGCCTCAGATTGCCACAAGTATAACAAGACCTCGGTTACTAAGACTGCAGGCCCTGAAACTGTCCTGACGGCCTGGGTAACCACTCTGAAAACTCTGGAGTGGAGGTGCACTGATAGGAGCTGGTGGTTCACTATACGGTAGCTGATCAGAATACTGCATATGAGAGCCACGGCCACTTGAAGCACCGTGAGAAGCTTGAAGTGCTGAATGAAATGGCTTGGGAGGATGACCTCTACCAAAAGAAGACCTGCCTCCAGACGAGGAACCACTGAACGTACCAGATTGATGAGGCCTTTTGTCAGACCAATAACCACTCCCCTGATCTAAAACCATCTCCACTCGCCTGGACACATTGGCCGCATCCTGGAAAGAAATATCGCTCCCTGTCTCCTTAGCCATCTGCAATCTGATAGGCTAAGCGAGACCCTCAATAAACATCCTCACCCTCTCTCTCTCTTTCTCGGTAGGAAGTATAAGAGGAGCATGACGAGCTAAATCAACAAACCTAGTTTCATACTGAGTGACGGTCATAGAACCCTACTGAAGATGCTCGAACTGCCTGTGATAGTCCTCTCTCTAAGTAACTAGAAGGAACTTCTCGAGAAATATTTGAGAGAATTGGTCCCAATTCAAGGCGGGCGACCCAACTGGTCTAGTAAACACAAAATCATTCCACCATCTCTTCGTGGAACCTATCATCTTGGCTACAGTAAAGTCGACCCTATTGGTCTCCACTATTCCCATATTCCGCAACACCTCATGGCTGTGGTCAAGATAATCCTGTGGGTCCTCAGAAGCTGCCCTACTAAAATGAACCGGGAAAAGCTTGGTGAACTTGTCCAACCTCAACAAAGCCTCAGAAGACATGACTGATCCACCAACGACCTGTGCCATAATAGCTGGCTGAACTACTCTAACTGGCTGAGCTGCCAGAGTTTGAAACTGAGGAGCCAACTCTCTAGAGTGTGGGTAGCGGGAGTCTGTACTCCTCCCCCATCCTGAGAGACGGCCGATGCCACGTGAAATGTACTAGTCTGAGCTACGCTCTCTATAAGGCCCACTAGACGGACCAAAGCATCCTGAAGCACTGGGGTGGCTATGAACCCCTCCGGAACCTGAGCTAGTCCTGCTAGAATGGCTTGGGCTGGAGCCTCCTCATCAAACTCCACTTGAGGCTCTGCCGCTGGTGCTGATACTCGAGCTCTAGGCTGAGCCCTTCCTCTACCTCGGTCTCTGGCACGACCTCGACCTCATCCTTCGCCCCTTGTAGGAGCTGCTGCTAGGGGCTCGGGCTGCTGGTCTGCTGATGAAGTGGTACGTGTTCCCGTCGTCTGCGAAAGAACCAGAGTAGAAAGTTCAATTAGCATTGAGAAATCAAGCCGCACGATAGAGAAGAATAGAAGTGAAGTTGTTCCTAAACTCTATAGCCTTAAACACAGACGTCTCGGTACCGATCCCTCGGACTCTACCTAGATTGTTCGTGAATCCTGAGACCTAGGCAATCTAGAGCTTTGATAACAACTTGTGACGAATCGGATTTCCCACCGTCAGGATCGTGATGGTGCCTAACTCTTAGAATGCTAGGCAAGCCAACAGATACAGTTCTAACACATAAATCATTAATCAAAACAGTAACTAACAATAATTTAAACTAAATAAATAAGAAGTGGGGAAATTTTATAACAGTTTAAAACACCAATACACGACTACCCAAAAGATCTGGTGTCACAATCCAAGAACTTCTAAGAATTTTCTACAAATACTGGTTTAAAAGAAATACAGCTGTTCTCGAAATGAAAGGAGATAGGAAAACTAAGCTAGAGGGAAGAGGACTCCAGGGTCTGCGAACACCGACAAATCTACCTTGGGTCTCCTGGTGGACTAAAGGAAGCAACCCAACTCTAATCACGAGGTCCGACACTGTAATCTGCATAAAAAGTGCAGAGTGCAGTATCAGTACAACCGACCCCATGCACTGGTAAGTGCCGAGCCTAACCTCGGCGAAGTAGTGACGAGGCTAGGACATGACAAATAACATAAACCTGTGCAGTTAAATTATATACAAGAAAATAATAATAACAAAAATTTAACAGATAATAACGGGAAGGGGGAAAACATGCTGAGGGGAATGTCAAATTCTAAAAGTAGTATAGTACAGAAACACAGTAAATATCATGCTTTGAACCAACAAAAATAATAACATAGCAACATATGCACGACATCACCCTTCGTGCTTTTACTCTCGTCCTTACCATAAGAAACAAAAGAAATGGCATGGCATCACCCTTCGTGCATTAATTCTCTCATAACATGGCACGACATCACCCTTCGTGCATTATCAATATCGGAATATGGCACGACATCACCCTTCGTGCATTAACACTCACAGAATATGGCATGGCGTCACCCTTCATGCTTTATCACTCACTCACAAAACATTGCATGACATCACCCTTCGTGCTTTACACTCTTCCTCACCTAAACAACAGAAACAATAACAACCCAATAAGGGAATCATCAATAAACAACCTCATTTCAACATTTGATCTTCACAATATAAATCTCAACTTGAGTCAATACTCACAAATGTCCAATACTAGGAAAACATAATATGACTTGTTTAACATGAAGAATAACCAGTTTAAGCATGAGCTATATGTATAAAGAACCACAATAGTCACAAGTATAAGATTCACTCGCATGCTATGACCCGACAACAACGTATAGATACTCCTCACCTCACCTATACGTCGTACTCAACAACTAAACAATAAGCAGATAATACAACAATACCTAATCCCTCAAGCTAAGGTTAGACACAACACTTACCTCGATTCCACGGCCAAATCAAGCCTCAACCACCGCTTTTCCTCTAGATTCCACTTTTGAACCACTCGTACCTAATCATAATTAACTTAATAATATCAATTATCACTAAAGAAATCAATTCCAATGCATAATTACAAGTTTCCCAACATTTTCTCCGAAAAAAGTCAAAAAAATAACCCCAGCCCGCCTTGTCAAAACTCAAAGTGTAGACCAAAATCCGATTACCCATTCACCCCAAGCAATATACAATTATTTTTGGAATCCGACCTCAATTTGAGGTGTAATTCCCAAATTTCAAAATTCCTAAGTTCTACCCAAGAATCCCCAATTCCACCATGAAAACCCTAGATTTTAAGATGATATCTTGTAAAAAGAAGTAAAAGAGTGAAAGAAATGAGTTAAGAATCACTTACGATTTGGGGAAGAAAAAGTATTTGGAAAATCGCCTCTTATGTTTTAGGGTTTTGAAAAACTGAAAAATGGATGAAAAGTTCCGTTTATATAGCACCCCCGGATCCTCACTGTGTGGTCCGCAAAATTATGGGCGCGGCTGCGAAACCTGGGCCTTACCCTACCGCATCTGCGACATCTTCACCACGGTCCGCAGAATTATGGGTGCGGCCGCAAAACCTTGGCCTTACCCTACCACGTCCGCGAAATCTTCACCGCGGCCGCGTTCTACTATCGCGGTCCGCGTATTTCCCTCCGCAGCCACACTCCTAAGATCTGAGACCTGCAATTTTCTGCAACTATTCAACACCAAGTCTTCCTCTAAGTCTAGACACCCCGTAGCCTATCTGAAACTCACCCGAGCCCTCGGGGCTCCAAACCAAACATACACACAAGTCTTAAAGTTTTTATTTTTACAATCGAGGGTCCGAATCCTGTCAAATCTATTCCGTTTCTCACCAAATATCACAGATATGACTTAAATACCATATTAAACCTGTACCGGACTCCGAAACAACAATACGAGCCTGATACCAACAAGCTCAAACGTTATTCAATTTCTAAAAACCATTATATTTTCAGTTTAACAATTTTCTTCAAAAATTTATTCTGCGGGCTGGGGATCTCGAAATTCAGTTCTGGGCATATGCCCAAGTCCTATTTTTTACTACGGACCCTCTAGGATCGTCAAATTCCGAGTCCGGGTCTGATTACTCAAATGTTAACCGAAGCTATCCTAAATTAATTTTGAAGGCAAAACTTAGTATTTTTTAGAATTTCATATAAAGGCTTCCCGAAAACGCGCCTGGATTGAATAAAATATTCAGTGCAGTAGGTTAGTTTGGATAGTGTATATTAAATTAAAATATAGTGATATAATTAGTTTGGATATTTTATTTTAAATTAGAATATTGTGGTATGTCTGATTTGGATGTTATATTCTTCATTTGAATATTGTAGTATATTCGGTTGGTTTGTATTCCAAATTAGATTATTGTTGTATGTTTCAGAATATGTGCAAAGATTTGGAGGTATAGAGCGTAATACTTTTGAGATATATGATGTAGTTCAAAACTTATACAATATATAATATGAAAGTGATTTTTACAAATAAAAATAGCTGATAAATCAATTAAAGTAAATTGGATGAAGTGTAATATTACCCGTTTAACCAAGAAATAGTTTCGTGGTCAAAGTCAGTATTAAAGAAAATGGGGTTTCTAATAATCAAGTTTACTTCACTTTTCCAAGAATAAGAGAGTACAATAAGAGAGTAAAAAGTAGTTGAAATTCAGTATTCAATAAACAAAAAAAAGAAATCTTATTGATGATCACTGTTTTCTCCCAAGAATTGTGAACAAGAATCTTCAATCAAGCAAAGTTATAAAAATAAAAGATTGATTGCATATATTCATAAGTATTCTAATGATCGTATGACGAGCGCAGAACACAACACCAAATTAATGCTCTCTAGCCAAAGATAGTATAGATATATTATCGTCTCCATAGGGATCAGATTTAAACAGTGTTCGAATAATCTCCAGTTGAATACTATCCAGGAAAATTAATACTTGATTTGATGACTATTACTACGATTAACTACTAAAATTTAAGCAAATAACAATTGATCACAAAAGAAAGCAGATGAGCACGAAGAAATATCAATGAAGGAAACTGACTCGGGATCCAATTCTTGAGTTAATTCACTCTATAATATGGTGAATTCTCACGAATTCCACCGATAATCAGATTACACGTGAAGTTAATATTCCTCTTTCGATTAAACATTAATTTTAGTAAGTAATCCAATTGAAGCACGGTAAACAATTGCAACAATAAAATGATGTTTATGATCTAAAGGGTAACTTCTCACAAATATTCTCTATTAACAATTTAAGAGGCTCTTTCAATTACCTATTTGAATCATGAATTTAAATTAGAGCATAATATCTGAAGAAATTCGATATCAAACTCCTCTTTTGATTAAGCAAAATACTAAATAACTCTACAATACAGATTAAAGCTCCATCAATTAATTCTAACAATTATCAAGAATCGAATCCCTAAGCAAGTTATTGAAATACCATATCTGTCAATACCCTAATGGAAATTACCTCATTGAAATGGAGTAAGATATCTCAGATAAATTTAAGAACAAAGAAAACATCAATTCTAATGATTCGATACAAACTCTCGTATTGCACTGATTGCAGGTTGAAATCTTGATGAATTCTTGAGTCTTCTTGCTTTGATTGGTTCTCCCTTCTTTACTAGGTCAAAAGTACCCTAAAAATCATATTTTTGGTGTATTTATGCCATCTCAAAACAAGCCCGGACAAAACTACCCTTTTCTAGCCAAAATAGGAAATCACTCTGACATTTTCATACTACCGCGTCGTGCCCCGCGCCTCCCCATGCGGTGCACTTGTGGGAAAATCCAAAGATCTTGGCAAAATCCTGTCAGACCAACTTTTGCACTGTCGCGCCTCGCGGCGCGGTTGTGCCTTTTCCTCAGGGTAAATTCGTTTATTCATTTTTTGACATCCGGACTTGGTCTTTGACTCCCGAACGTGATCCCGGCTTAATTGCCTAGGCTTCTACTCATATTTCAAAGCTCCAACTTGTTTGATTTAGCTCCAAATTACCTTAATAGCTCGGAATCATTTCCTACAAAGCATAAAATATGTAATAAGTGTAATTCACTATCATTTGAGCTCAAAACACGTAAAATGCAGTTATTAGAGTTCAAACTACGGCTAAAACATGGGTTTCTAGCCTACCATCAACACCCCACACTTAGACCATTGCTTGTCCACGATCAATCAAACCATACTTCACATATGGACTACCTTTTTATCAAACAACCTCCCTAACACATCATTCCACGAATATTTAAAGCATACTAAGCACCATATCATAACATCCTAGCATCGAAACTTGACTCAAAAGCACCACACATTTTTCACGACTTGCTCTCTTACTCTAACAAAGAGGTCAAAGACTTTATCTTACCTTCACAAGTTACGCGCCCTCACAGAAAAAATAGAGAGTAATTCCAAACACAATAAAATTCAAGAACAAATAGAAATCTAGAATAGAAAGAATTCACTCACTCTCAGAAATAAATTTCATGCGCCACAGAGAATGTACCATAAGCTTGCCTATAGTGTAATACTCTACTAATTAAGCTAATTCAGTCAAAGATCAAGTAGGACTTTATTTTAGTTGTAATGCAGCCAGCGGGACGGGTAGGATACATATGGATAATAGTGACTACACCTCTCTAAGCACTTTAATACATACAATCACAATTTAAAACCCACACTTATGTTGAATCAAACCCCAACCTTCACAATATAACAACATCAAGCTCCTAATTTCTTTAAGTACAAACAAGATGAGAACTACCATTAGCAAGGAATCCATTTTTTTTCTTTTCTAATACATACATAACATTTTTTTAAAGTTCTGACTGGATTTTTTTTTCAAATTCAATTTTTTTTCTTAAGTGGATCTCAAAATGTTCAAATAGTGCACCTTTATCACTTTTCTATAGCTCCATTCAAAAGCTCAACCATACCTCACTTTGCTTTTACAAGCTCATAACAAAATCAAGTGCTCCATAGAGGTAAAAGGTAAAAACAGTTAGTCAATTCAAACAAAGTGGATCAGGCTTGCAGTGTGGTTACCAAAGAAGTGGAATTACAGGCTCAAAGGGGCTAACGAAGATACACATTCATTAGATGGGTAAACGCATATATGTGGCTTACAAAAAAAAGGCCTATATCACTTCTTTGGATTGAACAAGACTACTATTTCGCTTCGCAAACGCACTGAGCATGTTCTAGACATTAACTGCCATACACAGAACATCAACAATAACCTCACACAAATATATATTGGCACATATCTCATTTAGGATCGGATCCATCCAGACTCTTTAATCAAAGCAGTTAAGCAAATCACAATCACACAATCTCAGGTACTTGTTTAAGAGTCAAGAACTAAGCCAAGGCATCACAACTAATGCACTCACCATTCTTAAGGCATATGCAGTCAAGGAAAATTTCTTTAACCCAACACTATGACTCAAGATTCTACACCCGTTCAAGTAAAACCCTTGGAAAAGAATCGCGACACAAAGAAAAACCAAGGGAGAATTACTATACTATCTAAGAAAGTAAAATAAACTAAATTAAAATAAAAGACATATTTTTGGATTTTTAAATTTGTCTCTTTTTTTCTCCGTTCGACTTCAAATCCCTCAAGAAACCAGTCGACGAAATCCATTGCCGGGAAGAGTCGAAACTAAACAATTAATTACTGAATATTACAGGCCGATAAAATTTAGAGCTATGATTGCATACTAATAGTCTAACAAAGCACAAAACAAATAGAAACAAATCAAAACAACACCAACTAGCAAATAGAAACAAGTACAAATACAACCAAATAGGAGCACCCCATCCCACACTTAAGAAATTGCATTTTTCCCAATGTAAAATAGTAAAATAAGAGTGAAAAGATAACTCCCTGAGGCACGTGGCCTACTCCTCATAAAACCCTCAAAGGTGTGCAAGTACTCTTCATCATCGGAGGAAATAGAGTTGGCGTCCTCATCCGGTGGCATCTGTTCTCCATCGGCCAAGCCCAACCAGTGCTGAGTAACAACAGAGAGTAGGGGTGAGTGTTCGGTTCAGTTTGAAGAAATTCGGTTCAGTTATTTGGTTTTCGATTTTGTAAAGTAGTAACTGAAATCGAACTGAAATAAGTTCGGTTTAGTTTGGTTTTCTAATTTCGGTTCGGTTTATTTCGAATTGGTTTTTGATTTGAACACTGTCATATTGGGCTCTTTTTATGTAACAATAGGACTGGCAAATTTGTTATTTTTTTCCAAAACTTCGGACTTCTTGGAAATACTGTGTTTATAAAAAATAAAAAAAAGACTAAATTTGCACACTATTATGGATCATAAAATTCAAACATAGAAAATTAACCAGAGTTGAAGAAAGAAAGAAGATGGCACATGGAGATAAAACTGAATGGACAAATAGGAAAGCCTAACACTTGTGAATGCTGCTGCATCCAACAAGAGAGCACAACTCAAGCAAAAAAGTTTTTTTTAAAAGAAAAAAAAGAGAAAAAAGAAAAATTAACTTGAGGAAATAAACAGCGAAAATAGTAAAGCTCTCGCATCACAGAAAGAAACTCAAGTATAACAAAAGACCTAGTAATGCTTCTTCTAATTGGATCAAGCTTACTTTTCACTGTGGATAAATCTCCAAAGCTAAAGAAAAGAAATAACGAAACAAAGGTAAGATCTTTACCGGCTAAAGCAGTCTTTTTACTAGTTTAAATTACAACTCTGTGTGAAATCCTCCCTGTATACTATCATATATGCTATGGAAGTATTAATAAAGTAAAAGTCTTTAATATAGGGAAGTTGATGGACTTACTTAATTGGGTAGGGTCTTTGATGGATGGAACCTAATATTATTAATTTATTACCTATGGGATTAGCCTATATATAACTTAAAGAATTTATATGCTAATAATTCGATTTTTCGGTTAACCGAACTAAATAAATTAATAACCGAAAACTGAAATTTTAAATCGAAACTGACCGAAAAAATCGAATAACCGAAACCAAAATAAAAATATTTCCGGTTCTGTCGGTTTCTTCGGTTCTGACCGAAATATGCCCACCCCTAGCAGAGAGGGGATGGTCCTCCTGCAGTTCTGCCATGTCAATCTCACCTCGAGCAACGCAAAAGCGCATATCACCAAATAGTAGCTGCAGTGTCTCCTCAACACGATCAAATCTCTGATCTACAGAAACAACAACAGCGGGGGGTCCGTCACAGCTGTGATATCAAAATGCTTAAGAGGATGCATAACCGGAATCATCCGATCATAATGGTACTCCTTCTCCACATGGTGTGTCTGCAAAAGTTGTGTGATCATGCTCGGGAAATACAAGCAGCGGGCCCCAAGTGGTCATACTCGAGACATGTGCTAAAGCATAATATTACCCAGCTCAAACTTCATCCGAGTCAAGATAGCATAAATTAGACACATCTTCAATCGGAAGACATGAGTGTCGTTCTAGGTAGGCATGATCTTTGTATTAATCAATCGGAGAATGACTCTGGCAGGACGTTGGAAATGTCACTTCTTCATGTCTTTATGGAATTCATTAGCATCTCGCGTCCATGTTGTAAGCACGGGATTTTTGCTTCACGGACAATCGCTCCAAAAGAAAATAAAAATAGTGACAAATGACTTCGCTGTACAATGATTCGAGTTTTTCGTGACATGTGTTGTTAGTCATTTGTGGGTCTGTCCATTTTGCATTTAATCTTACCGATCAAAATACAAAGCATGTATGTCAGGGTAATTAAAATCATAATTCGGTCATTAAAAAGAACGAAAATTCAAAAAAAAATATATGAATCGTTCGTTCTAGGTTGTGATTTAACTTACTTAAATATTTTAATTTGGTGTGATAATTGTGTTGAAGTGTCACATGGTTGTTTGTTTTAATTTCATTTGTTTTATTATTTATTTTTGTTATTTCATTTTTTGTTTTAAAATAAGAGAACAAAGAAAAGATTTATTTGGGCCCAGGAAATGAAATAAAAATAGGCCCAAAACCGGCACAAGGACCCAGTCCAAGTCAGGCCTGCCCAAACACTGATTCAAACGACGCCGTATCAGCGTCCTTATCAGAACCGTTGATCTGACTCAAACAAACGGTCCTGATCAGGTTGATCACTTCACTTCGACGACGTCGTTTCAGGCAGATTAATCTAAGCCGTCCAACCCCTCGATCCAACGGACCTAGGCCATTCCCCCTAAACCCGTCAAACTTTGGCCCGATCCATCCTCACCCGGTCTCACCCACTATCAAACCCAAAACGACACCGTCTTCCCTAAGTGAATAGATCCTGGCCATAGATCTCATTCGATCCAACGGCCAGGATCTAAACCCCTAGATCGTATATAAGCTTTCTATCGTACCCCACGCCCCTTATCCGAACCCCACCATTCACTCATCTCCTTCCCCAAGCCCTGAAACCCCCAAACCCTAGCAGCCGCCCTAGTTTCCCTTTCACCAGAACCCGGCGGCATGAACGCCGGTGACCACCCCCTTCACACCCCTGAAACATCCAACCACCCTGAACACGAATCCACTAACCATGTACCTCGAATCACCCCCATCGTCTCGAATCTGGATTTGAAGATTCGAGACAAAACTCAATCTATACCAAACCTCACCATCTTCGTACCAGACACTCCCAGGACTTTCCTCGTGACCAAACCAAGCTTGGTTTGGTCCGAATCTACCCACAACTTCTAAAAACCAGATCTGAAAATCCAGACCCTAGAACACATGAACCTGTGGAATCCGGCCAGTCTTGACAGGGGTTTGAGGTCTAATAGACCTTAACCAAGGTGTTCTCATGTGAGAACACCCTGATTAAAGTTTGTTCGGCCTCAAATGGTCAAAGTTGAGTCAGATTTGGGTCAGTTTGGTTTAAACATTTTTCGGTAAGTTTTTCTTTTCCCTTTTGTTTATTCAACTGCTAATTAAGTCGTTAGCATGCTTTGTTGTGATTGTTTGTTATTTTCTGATAGTTTTCTTAATTTCTTCCATCTCTGTCAAAGACCTTTTTTTTTGGTCGATTGTTTTCTGTGTATGATTTGAATGTATCCTGTGATAAGCATGTCCGATTAGGATAGTCGTCGCATAAATAACTTATATAGGTTCCCAATAATTGCACAAAAGTGGTCCGAAGCCCTTTGGGTCCATGTACGTATTGTTTATATGAACGACTGATTGTTACCTGTTGTAATTAGTATAGTCAACTTGATAAATGTCGTCGATTAACTTCCTACGACTGAATGTTCAGATATGCTAATGCGTACAACCTCACATGACTGAACGAACCTGTATTGTGAATTGAATGTTGGACATTATCTGTGAATGCTAGTTTGTAACTGCATTGTAAACAATTAAAAGAATCAGGCTAGGGCAATTCTGAAATTGAACTTTCAGAAGTTCAAAATGCCCTGATGCTACTATGGGTTTAGGGCAGTAATAATCAGGGTTTAACAGGGGGAGTCTGGGGTTTGAAAAGAACAGAAAACTTAGTTTAAATGAGCTGACAAGTAGGGTACTAATTTGGGATTAAACTAATACCAATGGGGAACAAGACACAAGAGTATGGGGTTTAAAATGAATACTAAAATGAGCCCATAACTCTTGATTAAAGAATAAGCCAGGCGTGGGGAACAAATGGCTGGCATCAAAAGATGCTTAGGCATGGGTTTAAAGGGTATGGGCAGTCTACAAAATTGGCAGAATCCAGGCAGCTTGACTGCACTGGTGGTTTGGCTTATAAATAGGCCATTTTCAGAACTTAAAAGGGGTTGGAAATTTTAGTCTTGAGAGAGGTCTTGTGAGTTTAAAGAAAACTGAAAACATAAGGAAATTTCCAGTAAACACTGTAACCAAAACACTGTCTGAAAGCTACATAGGAGTTCATATTGGTCAAGCTGTCTTGGCCAAGTTCTGTTATTTGCACTGATTGAGCTGCTTGTGATTGTTGGACTGCTGGTGTTGCTGCATCGAACACTCTGTTACTTCTGTTGTTTCATTACTCTTTTCTGGGATTACTTGTTTGGTGCTCGACCATCTGTTGGTTTTCTTTGTTCTGGAAACTGTTGCTAGTTGTCCGCGGACTGTGGAAAACACTTGTGGTTGTTGGTTTGTTGCTGTGTTGTTGCTGTGTATCTGCTGTTGCTGTATTTATTGCATACTGCCCAGCTGATCATTCCTTTCTTCTTTGTCCTCTATACCAGGTACACAACCAATGCACTGTCAAATGTAATTGGAACATTGAGCATGAATACAAAAAGAAAAGACCTGAAGTTGACTTTCATACATAGATTGTTACATTAGATATCATGTACTGTATAATAATTTTCATTCCTGTGTTGACAATAGAAGTAGCCTGTATGCCCAGTGTATATCAATATAGATTAGCTGAATGATAGTTTACATATGTATGCTGATAGGTGAAAATATTCCCAATGAAATAGGTTGTATCTCAGACTTAGTTTTACTTTGTTATATGTCCTTTAATGTAGGCCAAGTATGAAAATCGTACTCTATTAATTAAGTTCTTTCCTTTCTGATAAACCGCTTCATATAACTGGTAAATCATGTTTTAAGACAAAGAACGTGGAGACTGCAATCTCAACCTCACGAAGGTCGAGCCTGGGTCGAAACAGACCAAGCAGGCCTGTATCGAACGAACAATGGCCCAGGTCTGGTCCATCACGCATGGGCTGGATTTGGGCCCTTAATTTTTGCTCGGCCGACTGTGTACGTGGCCGTGTTTCTGATTTTGTGCAAGCACTCGGAACTCTGTATAGATAACTTGCAAGCATGTAATTAATTAGAGCTATCTACTGTTTTCAATTAGTAGAGACAAACACAACAAGAAACGTAGTTGCTATAGGATATCCTTTTAAAATAAGGACGAGATGAGCCTCGACAAAAATAAAGAAAAACGCACAAATTGCGGGGCCCTTGTTAAATATATATATGTTGAAGCATTCAGTCCCTAAGGTGGGTCGTTTAGGAAATCTCACGACCTTCCCGGAATAATAACGCGATAGCCTCTTTAAGCGCGTACTTAATAATTTTACCTTCTTAAATTCGGGTGTGCATTTATGTGACCCAAATCCAAATCTCGACGGATCCGAAATGTGTTTCTAATCACGGGTACATTGATTGTGACGTGGTTCGAGATGCATGTCCATGACGTCGCAAATTCCTTTTAAAATAGAATGAGATGAGCCTCGCCAAATAAAAATACAAAATTGCGGGGCCCTCAATAAATATTTGCCTTAAAAATTGCTTAGATTTCGGGATGGACCGTTTAGTAAAATTCCACGGCCTTACCCAAAGTAAATGATACGCTAGTCGCTTTAGGCGCGCCTTTAATAATTTAATTTCCTTAAACTCGGGTGCACATTGATGTGACCCAAATCCAAATCTCAACGGAGTCAAAGTGTGTCGACGACCACGGGTACATTGATTGTAACGCGGTTCGAGATACATTTTCACAACGTTGCAATTCCTTGTAAAAAATAATAATAATAATTATGAAAAGCGGTTAAAAGTTAAATTTTGCACATAAGTTTACACTTGTATAAAATCAGATAATCAAGCCGAATATAACAGTTGAGCGACCGTGCTAGAACCACGGAACTCGGGAATGCCTAACACCTTCTCCCGGGTTAACAGAATTCCTTATCCGGATTTCTGGTGCGCAGACTGTAATATGGAGTCATTCTTTTCCTCGATTCGGGATTAAAATTGGTGACTTGGGACACCCTAAATCTCCCAAGTGGCGACTCTGAAATAAATAAATAAATCCCCTTTCGATTGTCCTTTAATTGGAAAAAACTCCCTTGTGCCCCCTCGGGTGCGGAAAAAGGAGGTGTGACACATGTGGCAAAAGACCTCACGCCACACAGCTGGCGTCTAATATCAGGATTGGGGGCTGACGCAACAACCTCAGGAATAACTTATGCAAATGCTCTGTGAATTTCGTGATTTTATTGATTACACGGGAAGAAAATGAAATTATGTTGCCTCGCACTTCCACTTCATATACCGCATCTAAACTGGTCTAAGATTGCCAGTTAACATAGATTTCCTTAACCATATTCACATTCACCGACTCACCAAGATATAAAAAGCTTTCAAAATCCAAGTATCTAATGTTGTTGTAAATCCCGAGTACTTCCTAGCGAGCTTACCATCATCAATACCGACTTCTGAGTCGGGACTTAGTGCCTGAACAAAGGTCCGATACCACATCCTAGCATGAGCTGGCACAGCCCGAATGCCATACTTCTAGTCTAGTACTACATCCGCATATGGATCAATGCGCTCTTATTCTTCCTCCACATAGGCGTAGGAGGTGCCGACCTACCTCCTCGATGGCTACTAGAGGCAACTTCTGAAGAACCTGTGTTAGAACATTTACTAGAGCGGCAAGACATTGTACCTACACAAGACGAACAACATTAGCCACAAAACTTAAAGCAAAAACAAGACCAAATAGGGCAACCACCCCACACTTATATATCGGGAACTCAGACTACCATATTGAAAGCACGCCACATGTAATCAACAACCCACTCAACCACCAATATAATTGTAAAACAACATAACCACGGACTATAGTAACGTAAAATACAAAATGAAGAAGCTCAACTAGTAACTAAGAAAAGAAAAATAAGAAGTTATACTAATTCACTACTACGAAATTCAGAAGTTACAATGCAATACTACACAACACAAGCACATAGTCTGAATCGGACACCCCAATTAGCACCTAGCCTCACATTAGCATAGGGTGATCAATCGATTAGCACTCGGGTCTAACTCGTTAAAGTTTCAGAACATATGAGCATGACCTCGTACCCACACTTATCATCAAGCATCACATTATCTCATCATAATTGTCCCCCAATTAAGCTACAATCTCATCTTCTATGTCATTCAGACATTTAATCAAACACATAGTAGCCACCAAATTTACCTCATAATTTTAACTTCAATTATTCTAAGATTACTCGACAAACACACCAATCAACCACCCTGCAACAATCACAATACAACCACAGTGTAACAATAGAACAAGGTGCCCATTTTTCACAAAACTCCCTCCAAATTTCGGCCATATTGGAAACCCCACTAAACTTCAACACAAATCAATTCCAACAGCATCAAAAAACACCAACAATTACCCACAATTATAAGAACAATCAAAATCACACAAGTTAATGCAAGAATTTTGGCCAAAAGATGAATATTAACCAAAAAATTGAAAAATTACTTAGGGTTATTAATATGAACTAAACTACCTTAACTTACTACTAAAAGAGAAGAGATGAGAAAAGAAAACTTACCTTGATGAATGATGTAGGTGGGAGAACTGAAGGTGAAGAACTTTGAAAAACAAGAAGAATGGGGGATTTGGGGTGAGTTAGAGAGGAGAGGTTTGAGAGAATGGAATAAGAGAGATGTGGAAAAAGGGAGGGAAAAAAATGATTTCTTCTTTAAATTAATCAGCCGCCATTTATGTACTACCGCATCACTTGGGCGCGACACCTCATGCGAAGCAATAGTGGGGAATTTTAGAGAGCTATACTTCTGACAGAGGCTTGCATAATGGCCTAGCACGGTGCCCCATGCGGCGCGCTAGGCCAACTTTCTTAGAGTTCCGGGGATTTTTGCATTTTAGGCCACGGGTTGCACCCCGACTCTATTATGTACTTATTTTATGTTCAATTCATGCTTATACCTGCCCAAACAAGTACCAAAATTCCTAAACTCTAATAATCCTACACTACAATTATCTAACTATTCTACAAAAGCAAGAAAAAGGGATAGATTTAGTTTTGAGTTATAGTCTTTAGCTTGATTCCATCACTTAGGCTCATTTTATCACGATGCTAGAGGATTGCTTGTCAAATCCTCCAACAAGGTACGGTTTCAACCTGTGCCCATTCACCTTAAAACTTTCATTCCCTTCTTCGTCCTGTATTTCAATGGCGCCATATGGTGGGACGTGTTTCACCACATACGGACCTGTCCAACTTGATTTGAATTTTCTGGGGAACAACCTAAGTCTACTATTATATAGTAAGACTTTGTCCCCTTCATGAAACTCCTTTATCTTAATCAGATGATCATGCCACCTTTTTGTCTTTTTTCTTGAAAATCATATTTTCATACGCGTACAGTCTAAACTCCACCAATTCATTCATCTACGCCAACTTGTGTTCACCTACAAGACTAAGATCAAGATTAAGCATCTTAAATGCCCAATAAGCTTTATGTTCTATCTCAACAGGTATGTGACACAATTTTCCATACACTAGTTTGAATGGTAAAGTCCCTATAGTTGTTTTGAATGCAGTTCTGTATGCCCATAAAGTTTCATCCAACTTTATAGAACAATCCTTATGAGAAACACTAACCGTCTTTTCAAGAATTTGTTTAAGTTAATGGTTAGATACTTCAACTTTCCCATTAATTTAGGCATGGTACATGGTTCCTCTTTTGTGTGTGTCCCCGTACTTAGATAACAATGCAGTGAATTGCTTGTTCATAAAGTGCGACCCATTATTACTGATAATCACTCGAGGTGTCCCCAAGCAGGTAAAAATGTTCTTTTGTAAGAACTCGCTCACCACTCGAGCATTAATAGTCCTAGTATGGATTGCTTCAACCTATTTAGAGACTTAGTCAATGGCTACTAGGATATATTCATAAGAATGAGACGATGAGAACGGACCCATGAAGTCAATGCCTCAAACATAAAAAATTTCACATACCATAATGGAGTTTAGTGGCATCTCATCCCTCTTGCTAATGTTACCTGACCTTTGACACTTGTCACATGCAGATATATACGCTCGTGCATCTTTTTACAAAGTAGGCCAATAGAAACCGGCTTCTATGAACTTTGCTGCAGTGCGATTTCCACGATATCATCCTCCAGCTACTCCATTATGGCAATGAGAAAGAATGCTACCATCTCTCCTTATGCACACACCTTCGAATAACACCATCTGCACATAGTTTAAACAAGAAAGGGTCATTGCAAAAATAATTGTTTCCCTTATCTTGAAGCTTCTTTCTTTGATCACGAGAGAGGTCACGAGGCAACTATCAGTTGCTCTTGGAGCAATAACACCCACTGCATCAGATGCGGCTTGGACTCTTTCTTGCTCAACAGGTATTTCAAGGCTGAGTGATTAGTGTGTGTAATCAATTTACTCCCCACCAGGTATGATCTAAACTTGTCAAAAGCAAAGACCACAACAAAGAACTCTTTCTCCGTAGTGGCATAGTTGACTTGAGCATCATTCAATGTCCTGCTTTCATAGTAGATTGGCCTAAACATCTTATATTTTCTTTAACCCAGAACTGCTCCCACAACTACATCACTAACATCACACATTATCTCAAATGGATGGATCCAATCACGTGTCTCCATAATAGGAGCACTCACAAGCTTTTACTTCATCAATTCGAATGCTCTTAAGCACTCCACATTGAAAACAAACTTGACATCTTTCGCTAGCAATGCAGTCAACGGTCTGGTAATATTGGAAAAGTTTTTGATGGACCTCCTATAGAATCCAGCATATCCCAAGAGACTCCTTATGCTCTTCATAGAAGTTGGTGGAGGGAGCCTAGCAATTACATCAACCTTAGCTCTATCAAATTTAGTGTGTAGTCACTTTGTGGCCCAAGACAATTCCCTCTTTCACCATGAAGTGGCACTTCTCCCAGTTAAGAACCAAGTGAGTGGCTTCACACCGTTCAACCACGAGCTCCAAATTCTTCAAACAATCCTCAAAGTCATCACCAAATAGGGTGAAATTATCCATGAATACTTCTAGACACTTCCCATTTAAAATCGTAGAATATAGACATTATGCACCTCTGAAAAGTGGCAGGTGCATTACACAACCTAACCAACATCCTCCTGTAAGCAAAAATACCTCGTGGGCAAGTGAATATGATCTTCTCAACATCTTCTGGGGCAATGGGCATTTGATTGTAGCCTGAGTACTCATCCAAGAAGCAGTAACATCCATGTCCAGCCACTTTATCGAGCATTTGATCAATAAAGAGGAGTGAAAAATGGTCTTTAATTGTTGCATCATTCAGCCTTCTATAATCAATGCACATTCTCCACCCAGTGACTGTTCTTATGAGGATCAATTCATTGTCTTCATTCTTTACCATTGCCATGCCCCCTTCTTAGGTACAACATGGACTGGACTAATCCACTAGCTATCAGAGATGGGGAAAATTACTCCCGCATCTAGAAATTTGATGATCTTCTTGTGCACTAACTCCTCTAAATGTTTGTTCTACTTGTGTTGGGGCTGTACCACTAGCTTGCTATTCTTTTCCAACAGAATTGTATGCATGCAAATAGCTAGACCGATTCCTTGAATATCAACTAGACTCCAACCAATGGCCTTCTTGTGCTTTTTCGGCAGCTCCACCAACTTTTTCTCCTTTGTACCTGTCAAGACATCAGAAATAATCACAGAAAAATTGTTAGTTTCAAGAAAAGCATATTTCAAGTGAGTGGGAGGATTTTCCATTCCACATTAGGCTTATAAGCCTCCTCTTTTAGTTCCTCCTCATCAGCCACTTGATTCTCAGTTTCAAGAGCTTCAGCCTCTTTTTTTATTTCAAGATCTTTATCCTTCACTGTGCTAGACTAAGTAATATACCTCTCTAGAGTATCCCCCACAAGCTTGTCAAACATGTATATTTCAGCCAATTCACCAACAACGTCTAGCTTGAAGCACGATTAGGCAGATGCCTCATCACTAAGGTATTTCATTATTCTTTTCATTTGGAACACCATTTTTTTATTGCTCACTCTGAGCATAAGCAGTCTCTCATTGATATTAAGGATAGCTCTGCATGTACATAAAAATGGCCTCTTCAGAATTAGAGGCACCTCCTTGTTCACCTCCATATCCAACACAATAAAGTCTACGAGGAACACAAACTTGTCTACCCATACTAGAATATCCTTAATGATCCCCTCAGGCGAAATAGTGGTCTGGTCAGCCAGTTGTAGGGACACTGGTATTAATTTGATCACTCCAATCTCACCTTTCTGATTTGTGAATACAGACAGAGGCATTAGATTTATAAAAGCAACAAAGTCATAAAGGGTCTTGTCGAATCTCTTACTCCCCAATGAGCATGGTATGGTGAAGCTTCCTGGGTCCCCACACTTTTGGAAAATTTTATTTGCAATATGGCACTGCAGTGGGATTTCAACTTGACCACTATTGTCCCCTCCAACTTTCTCTTGCTAGACAGGATTTCTTTCAAGAATTTTGCATAATAGGTATCTGATTGAGTACCTCTATGAAGGGAATGTTTACGTAAAGTTTCTTGAGTATATCCAAGAATCGCCCAAAATATTTGTCAAGTTTCTCCCGCTTCATCTTTTGAGGGAATGGTAGAGCTGGTATATGCCTACTTTCTTCAATATCCTTTTGTACCTCACTACTCTAGCCTTTTTGCTCTTCGTTCTTTTTCTCTGCTGGTGTCTCAATCTGCTTGTTCACCACCTCAAGTCTATCTTTCACCATTGGGTCAGTCAATGTTTTGCCACTTTTCCGAGATACAACTTTGATTGTTTCCTTTGGGTTCTTTTTAGTGTTAGAGTGAAGAGTCCTGGGAGCCCTCTCAGATAACAAATTTGAAATTTATCCCATTTATCTTTCTAAATTCTTGATAGATGTGCCCTGAGCCTTGAATTTTTCATCTATTTTTTTGATGAATGCCTTCGTGAGATCTTATGTACTAGACTGATTTAGTTGTTGTAGCTAGTATTGCTGCATCTACTGGTTTTAAAAACCTGGTGGTCCTTGACCCTGGGGTCTAGGATTATTTTGCTTCCATGAGTTCATACTTCGACTAGGTGAACTCCACGAAAAAACTAGATGTTTGACCCATAGCATTATAGTTGTTCACACCTTAGTAGTTTCCTTTATTAAAGTTTCCCAGAACATTGACTTCCTCAGATGATTCTTGACACTCATGTGTAAGGTGTCTCATTCTACAAAAGTCACATGTTGATTGCGACTCACTCTGTACCTTGACCAATGTCAGCTTTCTTATCTCCTTGCCCATGGTGTCTAGCTGGGCTTGCATGGATGTGTTAGAGTCCACCTGGCGAACCCCAACTGATTTTCTTCTGTCATTACTCTCCACCAGCCATTGATTAGCATCCTTACATAATTCATCAAGGATTAAGATAACCTCCTCCGAATTTTTCTTCATTAGTGGACCTCCACATGCATTATTCAGAGTTCGCCTGTAACGACCTGGCCAGTCGTTCTATGAGTTACCGCTTTATTTCCCCTATTTTCGCTTCTTATTATCTCTTGTTTAGCTGTATTATGCGGTATCGGGTTGGTTGGTTCGGGTTCGGGGAGGTTTTGAAAAGGAATGAGACACTTAGTCTCTTTTGAGTAAGCTTAGTTGGAAAAGTCAACCGGATGTTGACTAATGTGAAAGAGGACTTGGATGTAAATTTCGATGGTTCGGATAGCTTCGGGAGGTGATTGGGACTTAGTAGCATGATTGGAATATGTTTTGGAGGTCCGGAGTAGATTTAGGCTTGAATTGGCGAAATTGGAATTTTGGCGTTTTCCGGTTGATAGGAGAGATTTTGATATAGGGGTCAGAATGGAATTCTGAAAGTTATAGTAGGTCCGTTGTGTCATTTGTGATATGTGTACAAAATTTCAGGTCATTCAGACGAGATTTGATAGACTTTTTGATCGAAAGCGGAATTTAGAAGTTTTTGGAATTCTTAGGCTTGAATCCGATGTCAATTTGGTGTTTTGATGTTGTTTTGAGCGTTCTGAAGGTTGGAAGAAGTTTGAATAAGGTTATGGAATATGTTGGCATATTTTGTTGAGGTTCCGAGGGCCATGGGTGAGTTTTGGGTGACTGAACGGATCAAATTCATGTTGGAAAAGTTATAGAAAAACTGTTGTTGGTGTTGCAGACATTTGGCCTTCGTGTCCGCGAGAGGGCTCTCGCATTCGCGAAGGGTTAGGATGTGAGGCAGGATATTTGGCCTTCACGTTCGTGAGGGGTTAGGTGATGTATTCATCGCGAACGCGATGCGTATCCTGCATTCGCGTAGAGTATTTGGGGTAGCTGGGATCCGAGGAGCTTTGTGCTTCGCGTTCGCATAGGAGTAGCCGCGTTCGCGAAGGTTTGGTCGGTTGAGGCATCGCGTTCGCGAGGGGTCTTCCGCATTTGCGTAAGAGGATTTTTGTGAAAGGAAATTTTGTGCTTCGCAAACGCGAGGCTTTGACCGCGTTCGCGAAGAAGGAATTTAAATCGCTGGGCAGAAAGTTTAAAAGGCCATTTTCGTAATTTTTGGCCATAGTTCAACTTTTTGAGTCAGTTTTGGAGCTTTTTGAGGGAGATTGAAGAGGGAATTCAAGAGAACCTCTTGGAGTTAAGATTTATGGACTTAATACTCGATCCTATTGTGCTTTCTACCTAATTAAATATGAAATTTGAGGGATTTGAAGCCTAAAATTGGGAAGTTAGGGTTTGGAAATTGGAGACCTTAATCTAGGGAATTGAGGGGCCATTTGTGGTCGGATTTTGGTATTCTTGGTGTTTATAAACTCGTGGGGGGATAAGTATTCAATTGATGTGACTTCTATCGAATTTTGAGACGTGGGCCGAGGGGTCGGGTTGGACTAATTTCGGAATTTTTGGTATAATTTGATTATTTTCGCATGGGCTTCGTTCCTTTAGCATAGTCTAATGTTATGACTCTGATTTTGGGTAGATTCGACGCGAGTTGAGGCTGAGTCGAGAGGCAAGGGCATCGCGGAGTAGTATTTCTTCTAGTTTGAGGTAAGTAACCATTGTAAATCTGGACCTAAGGGTATGAAACCTCGGTATTTCGTATTGTTTTTGATACATGAGGTGACACACATGCTAGATGACGAGTGTGTGAGCGTGCACCGATAGGGATTTTGACTTGGTCCGTCCCGTATCGACTATTAAACTGCGTATTTGATTTGAAATCTTATGATATTCCGTATTTTTGAGATTGATACTATACTTCGGGTTGTACGCCATGTTTGGGGACTTGTGCCGACCTGTTTAGACCCTATGGGTAATTTTTACTACTTTCCTCACTCTATCTGTTTTGAAAGCATATCCTCAGTCATGTTTTACCTATTTATTATTTAGATTTGATTTTATCACTCTACTTCTTAATATATGAAAACTGTTTGGGTTGAGTTCCCTGATTTCCACTGATATGCCCGAGTGGTTGTGAGGTTAATGACTCAGAGAGGTTGAGAACCTAATGGTGCGGATTATATATACATTATGGATCGGGCTGCACGCCACAACAATATTATATATATATTATGGATCGGGCAGGATGCCGTAGCGATACTTATATGGATCGGGCTACACGCCGCAACGATATATATATATGGTTGCGCGATGCAGCGATATGATGCTTGGGCTGTAGGAGCCCCTCCGGATTCTGTACACCCCTAATGAGCGTAGCACGCCGCATCGGTTATTATGATTGTTACTATTATGAGATATTATTGAGCCGGAATGCAGAGTGTGAGTATTGTTGACGAGAGCTGAGTCACGAGTGACTGAGAGGCTTACCCGAGGGGCTCGGTTATGACATTTTGATGATTTCACTCTTCTTTTATTATAAGCCTCTGTTGAAAGATGTTGAATAAATGATTTCAAAGTATTTCAATTGAAACTGGAGATTTTATGAAGTAACTCATACGCTCAAATTACACTTTAATGAATAGTGTAAGGCGGTCGGTGTCAAATATAATAACCCAACAAGGTTGGGGTCGAATCCCACAGGGAATAGGTGTGAAAAGGTTACTCTTATAGTGTGTTGCTCGACTAAAGTTGTATCTCTGTTCGGTTAATAGTAATAAGAGAATGATTTTATAGTAACAAGAGTATGAATTGAGTTTGTCTGGAAGTATCAACTAATTGGAATATTTATAGAGTAATTAATTGGATTAAAGAAACCAAGGTTGTGTCCTCTTTAATGGAGTGTAATGTTTATCGGTGTTAATATGATATATTTCTAATGGAAGATTCTTTTGATGTACAAATGATGTCTAAGTGACTACCCGATATTTCCCAATAGTTGAGTAGTATTTCCTCTTTATAATTTTCCCAAATATAAAAGAGTTGCAATTTAGAACCATCAATATATGCCAAGTAATACCCACTTATTCCTAAGCGATTCTATTAAACAAGGTTTAAAGCCTTGAGTCATTGATATTTACTTCTACCAAATTCTAACCCACTTTCCCAAGCAAAGCAAGAATTTAATGGCACTTGTTAATGTTTGCAACCACCAACAATAAATGAAGAATGAGAAGTAAATAAATATCAACCAACCATTATATATATATATATATATATATATATATATATATATATATATATTTAATGTTAAACACCCATTAGCATAACGCCCATTTAGGGTCCACAACCTTAGTATTTAAAGTTAGCTGCTCATACTACAATACAAAAACCAAAGAGAATTTAATGTCATTAAAGCTTACAAAGTAGAGAATATTCACCCAAAAGCTTCCAAAAGTGAGGAATATTAATGTCTTGGAATGTGGTTCAAAGACTAGACAAGATGAGCCCACAAAGACATCATAAAACTATTTATAGTGGACTCAAAATCGGGACATAAAACGGACAAAAATGCCCTTTCAGGTCTGATATGTGATCGCATTCTTGTCGCAGAGCACGTATGCGGTCAGCATCTTGAACATCCTCATCGCAGACTGGAACCCTAGTTTACAGGTCTTCTTCGCATTCCAATTATGCGGATCGCATTGCAGAAATGCGATCGCATTTTCCATCGCATCTTCGTCCTTCAGTGACCTTCATGGTTGGTTTGCGGTTCACTCTGCGGCTAGCATTTTGGTTCTGCAGTCGCATAATGGACCGCATTCTTGACTTGAGATTTAACCCAGATCTCTGTTTTTGTC
Source organism: Nicotiana sylvestris (assembly GCF_000393655.2). NCBI lineage: Eukaryota > Viridiplantae > Streptophyta > Magnoliopsida > Solanales > Solanaceae > Nicotiana > Nicotiana sylvestris. Next base: position 99,836,528 of record NC_091058.1, read on the forward strand.
TGCGATTTGACGTGCATTCTGCGGCTCACATAGTGTATCGCAGACCAGCATTTTTGCTACATTTTGCTCTTTTCTTGTCTTTTTTCTTCCATTTCCTTGTTCTTGGGTTCTCAGTCCTTATGTACTGTAGAAACAACAAAACTACATAAGTAACGGAGATAATTGCATTAAAACAAGCTAAAATCTAAGCAATTAGTATTGAAATGTGCCGAAATTCTTCGGCACATCAACACCCCCAACTTAAACTCTTGCTTGTCCTCAAGAAACTAAAACAAACTTAGCCTATTCTAGACTTTATTTACAACACATGAAACGATAATGACTACGGGTAGTGTTTATTGCTAGTACTTCAAGCATGCATCTATAATTGTTTTACCCTTCCTGAACTGATAGTATATACAAGGAAAACTAATCAACTTGTGAACCTTGAGCCTCAGACATTGCGACAAAATGTTACCCTCAGCTGAGTGCAATTGCATTTGACTCAAAAGCTCAACTTTTGTTTAACTCCACAGTTCATGTACCCTCACTAGAAAGAAAGTCCCTAAATCACAATATTTACAAGGACAACAAAAAGGGACAGTTTACAAATACACTCACTCTCAGAAAGAACTTCAAGTGTTACAACATTTCATACCATAAGCTTGCCCTTATTTTAGTTCACCGCTTATTCAAGAATGTTCGGTTGGAGGTCTCATAAGGACTTTTTAAGCTTGTAATGTAGGTTTCGGGAAGGGTTGGATAGACATTTGAGTACAAGTGACTTCACCCTCCTTGAACATTACTCACAATGTTCCATTTTTTTTCCTTTGCTTCTTTTCAAACCCTCATAGCCTCATTTGCGTCTAGTTTCCAATATAGAACCACCTTACATACCTCTTCTAATTTTATTCAAGGCTCCATACTTTATATACATACACATATTTTCTCTTCTTTTATTTGTACACAAATCTTTCTCTTGTTTTTTTTCTCTTTTGGAGCTTGAATAATCTAAAACAAACACTTTTGAGGCATGTGGTCCTAACTCAACGTACAACCTTACCAATCTCTACTGCGACACCACCCCCAACTTAGGCTTTTAGCCTCGTTCTCAATTTTCAAGGAGGGACGGGTTCAAGAGAGGGGATTATTTTACAAGAAAAAAGGGAGAGGTTTGTAATGAGTTGGCCAAAGAAAAGGCTTAAAGGCTCAAATTGGGTACTAGTAATATTATTTATGTACAGGTCGACTTGAAAGGCTACAAAGGTCTAGCAAATAAGACAAAGAATGCCTAAGATCATCCCTCCAACCAAACATACTATCATTAGCATTGAAAGACCAACCGGGCAAGTTCTAGATGATAGAAGTAAACACGAGAGTTATATACACACAGAGAACTCACACACACACATGGTACACGAACTATTTCATTCACATAATTTGACGCTTTCGAGTTAACACTTGGCAACTCAAGGCTTTCATTATAGACACATGTATAACTCTAGTTCACCATAGAGTCACAGAGCGAGCCTCAATTTCACAAAGTTGATCACAAAGACTAATTCCCTTAAGAAAGTTGTCAATCTATCCATCATCAGAAAAAGTCGACAAAAACAATATATTTTTTTTTATATGTGGAAGGGTATATGCTATGTACAGACACACATGCTTGATACTAGGCAATTACACCAAACCGGTCAAAATGATTCATTCTACGATCCTGATTCTACTATTACACCCTTGGAAAAGAGCCGGGAGAAGAAAAACCAAGAGGAATTGATTCCTAATCACTCTCTACTTGTTTTTGTTGTTTTTCTTTTATATGGACAACGGTATCATATTTACACAATGCTATTATGAACACAAAACAAACACTAATATTAACATCATCACGAATTTCATAACACAACTCATGTACCGAAGTCATACTAATATATACAAAACACAAAATACACATAAGTACAAGAGTCTGATTATAACATAAAGATATGCATATGTACAACAGTTTCCAATATCACAAAAATATCTAGAATGCTACCCTCCACCCCCAACTAAAAGCATGCATTGTCCCCAATGCATAAAAATAGAGAGATGAGTTTGAGGGGGGCTCCCTGAGGCACACTAAGTGCTATGAGAGTTAGTAGCTGGCTGAGTACTAGAGGGGTCACCCTCAGATGTGGAAGCTGGGATCGATGAGAGCTCGGTCTGAGGAGTGACCTCTCCTGATGGAGTAATGCTCTCAGGCTGGTCCAAAGCAGGAGTTGGAGCTGGAGCTGGAGCTGGTGCTGGAGCCTATGAGTTGCTACTCTCGCCCATTGATGGCGGGGTGACTGATGGAGCTATAGGGCTGGCCATGTCTACTAGAGACCGCTGGATCGCTGTTTGCATATCTACTTATTCCACTTCTGCAATAGCAACCTCCTCAATAATAGCATCCTCGACAGAGGCATCCGCAATCTGCTTTCCTTTATCTTGAGGGCCATCATTGCTTGAATATCCAGAACTTTCCTCATCCTTGCTCCCATCTTCCTCCTCATCTTTTGATTTACCAGAACCTCCGGATTCCTCCCCAGAATGGATCACAATATGGGTTGGAGGGGCTTTAGGCTGGGAAGCTCCGGCAGTAGGAGGGGCAGTATCAGTCATCAATGTAGTGAAGTCAAGACCTAAGTCTGGAGGTGTTGTGCCTGTCACCTGATCACTATATATGGGAAGGAGGGATGATAGATCGAACTCCAAGTTCTGCATCTTTTGGAGCTCGGTCTTCATAGAAGCAACCTCCTTCTTGAGTCCAGGCAACCCACTAACTTCACCCCACTCTATCTTCTCCACCCTCAACTCAAGTTGTTGTAGACGATCCTCATATTTTGACTGTTGCTATTGGAGGGCTGTCACTGAGGATTGCATGGGTGTCAGGGCTTGTTTGATAGATTTGGCAATCTCTTCAAAAGCTGATCTACTTTGGCATTGGCATGCTGAGCCAGTAGACCAAGCTTCGAGACAGCAGGAATGGTGATGGCAGGCTGGACAGTGGTGGACTGAGAAGCAGGCTCGGAAGTGAAAGTGGGGGCCACTGTAACCTGAGGAGTCACTGGTGTCTGGGAGTCACTGTGCTCTAGATCAATCCGATCTTAGACCTGAACCTATGATGGGGCAGCAACAACAGTGATACGAGAGATATCCATGATACGTGCGATATCAATATCCCTCGTTTCCTTTCCAGTTTTATCAGTTGGCAGGATGGGAACTTTCACAGCTTTACATAGAGCTATGATCAGGCAAGGGAAAGGAAGTGAAGTTGCATGCTGCATTGCTCGGATCCCTATTTCTTGGAAGATCAACGCTCCCACATCTATCTTGATACCAGTCATGATGCAAGCAATCATAAGGGCCTTCTCGATGGCTATTTCAGTTTCATTTTGAGTTGGTACCAACCGAGAAGTGACAAAACTGAGCTAGTAGCGACCCTCTCTCGTGAGATCTTCCTTATATATCTTGTGCTGAGGATCGACCCAAGCGGGAGTCCCTTTTGCTATCACTGAGGCAATCCATCCACATTCATTCTCCTTATTTTTGAATTTTTTAGTGTAGTCAGTTGTGCCTGCTCTCCATCCTTTGACGTAGAACTCATTAAGGGCCTCAATGTTGCAGAAAATAGTCTTTCCCCGGACAAGCACTCGGTCGGTAAAAACTTTGTTGCGTTTGTGGTATTTTGTCTTGGAGGCCCCATAGGATGCATAGAATTCCTTCACAAGGGTCTCATTGTACTCCGTGGGTAGCTCAGTGAAGTTCTCCCATCTCCGTGTTTTTATGTTTTCCAGGATATGGGGGTATTTGTCTTTGAGCCCGTTCAAGCTCAATTGTTTCTCGCCCAGGATTTTGCGCTTTGTGAGCCCTTTTTTAAATACCTCCCTGGACCCATCAACCCCAAATCGGAGCTGGAAATCTTCACCTCGTTCCTTCTCTCTTCAGTCTCTATATTGATTGAGGGCCTGAGCTCCTACGCCTCAGACTGGGAGGGGCTCGGCACGTTGTCCTCTATTCGCGATCGCTTACTAGTGGAAGCCCGCTTTGATGAGCGTCTCTTTTGACCCATATTTGCACAATGGTGAAGAGTGAGTGACATCATTAACAATACGGAGAAGATACAGACAAATCAAAAGCAAGAAAGAAAATACGATCTGGTCTGCGATCGCAAAACCATAATGCGGACCGCAGACTTATCGCAGATCTTGTAGTCTCAACTGGTGGTCTCATTCTGCGGTGAGTTATGCGGTCGCATAACTCCAAGTCATGAACTAGATAATTCTTTTCGTGAATCTTCAACTATCGCGAAGCATATGCAATAACCTGCCATTCTGCATCAACACCACACCAAGTCCAATACGAGATGCGTCACAATATACTATATATGGCCCTGAACCTGTGGGCAACACTGGCGCCATAGCCAAAGCTATCTTTAGCTTCGGAAAGCTCACCTCACACTTGTCCGACCACCTGAACGGGGCACCCTTCTGGGTCAATCTAGGCATCAGGGCTGCTATGGATGAAAACCCCTCCACAAACCGACGGTAATAACCCGCCAAGCCCAAGAAGCTCCGTATCTCTATAGCTGATGTGGGTCTAGGCCAGTCCTTGACTGCCTCAATCTTCTTATGATCCACCTGAATACCCTTTGTTGAAACAACGTGACCCAAAATTGCCACTGAACTCAACCAAAACTCATATTTTGAAGACTTAGCATATAGCTGACTTTCCAAAGATGTTGCTCGTGCTCCTCGCGACTGCGGGAGTAGATCAAGATATCATCAATAAAAACAATCACGAAGGAGTCCAAATAGGGCTTGAACACACGGTTCATCAAATCCATAAATGTTGCTGGGGCATTTGCCAACCCAAATGACATCACTGGAAACTCATAATGCACACACCGAGTGCGAAAAGCTGTCTTAGAGACATCGAATGCCCTAATCCTCAACTGATGGTAGCCATACCTCAAATCAATCTTTGAAAACACCTTTGCACCCTGAAGATAATCAAATAAATCATCAATCCTCGGCAATGGATATTTGTTCTTGATGGTGACTTTGTTTAACTACCAATAATCTATGCACATCCTCATTGATCTATCCTTTTTATTCACAAACAACACCGGTGCACCCCAAGGCTAGACACTAGGCCTAATGAAGCCCTTGTCAAGCAAATCTTGCAATTACTCCTTCAATTTATTCAACACTGGTGGAGCCATATGGTATGGCGGAATAGAAATAGGCTAAGTGCCTGGAACCAAATCAATGCAAAAGTCAATATCCCTGTCGGGTAGCATTCCCGACAGGTCTGTAGGAAATACCTCTGGAAACTCACGAACAATTGGTACGGAATCCATGGAAGGAACCTCCTTGCTGGAATCGCGAACATAAGCCAAATACCCCTTCTCAACCATATGCCGAGCCTTCATATAAGAAATGACCCTACTGGTAGAATGACCAGGAGTCCCTCTCCACTCCAATCGAGGCAACCCCGGTGCGAGTGAATGTTGTTGTCGGGTCATAGCATGCGAGTGAATCTTATACTTGTGACTATTGTGGTTCTTTATACGTATAGCCCATGCTTAAACTGGTTATTCTTCATGTTAAACAAGTCATATTATGTTTTCCTAGTATTGGACATTTGTGAGTATTGACTCAAGTTGAGATTTATATTGTGAAGATCAAATGTTGAAATGAGGTTGTTTATTGATGATTCCCTTATTGGGTTGCCTATACGTCGTACTCAACAACTAAACAATAAGCAGATAATACAACAATACCTAATCTCTCAAGCTAAGGTTAGTCACAACACTTACCTCGATTCCACGGCCAAATCAAGCCTCAACCACCGCTTTTCCTCTAGATTCCACTTCCGAACCACTCGTATCTAATCATAATTAACTTAATATCAAATATCACAAAAGAAATCAATTCCAATGCATAATTACAAGTTTCCCAACATTTTCTCCTAAAAAAGTCAAAAAAATAACCCCGGGCCCGCCTAAGTTCTACCCAAGAATCCCCAATTCCACCATGAAAACCCTAGATTCTAAGATGAAATCTTGTAAAAAGAAGTAAAAGAGTGAAAGAAATGAGTTAAGAATCACTTATGATTTGGGGAAGAAAAAGTATTTGGAAAATCGCCTCTTATGTTTTAGGGTTTTGAAAAACTGAAAAATGGATGAAAAGTCCCGTTTATATAGCACCCCCGGATCCTCACTGTGTGGTCCACAAAATTATGGGCGCGACTGCGAAATCTGGGCCTTACCCTACCGCGTCCGCGACATCTTCTCCACGGTCCGCAGAATTATGGGTGCGGCCGCGAAACCTTGGCCTTACCCTACCACGTCCGCGAAATCTTCACCGCGGCCGCGTTATACTATCGTGGTCCGCGTATTTCCCTCTGAAGCCACACTCCTAAGATCTGAGACCTGCAATTTTCTGCAACTACTCAACACCAAGTCTTCCTCTAAGTCTAGACACCCCGTAGCCTATCTGAAACTCACCCGAGCCCTCGGGGCTCCAAACCAAACATACACACAAGTCTTAAAGTTTATATTTTTACAATCGAGGGTCTGAATCCCGTCAAATCTATTCTGTTTCTCACCAAATTTCACAGATATGACTTAAATACCATATTAAGCCTGTACCGGGCTCCGAAACAAAAATACGGGCCCCATACCAACAAGTTCAAACGTTATTCAATTTTTAAAAACCATTATATTTTCAGTTTAACAATTTTCTTCAAAAATTTATTCTGCAGGCTGGGGATCTCGAAATTCAGTTCTGGGCATATGCCCAAATCCTATTTTTTACTACGGACCCTTTGGGATCGTCAAATCCTGAGTCCGGGTTTGATTACTCAAATGTTAACCGAAGCCATCCTAAATTAATTTTGAAGGCAAAACTTAGTATTTTTTCAAATTTCACGTAAAGGCTTCCCGAAAATGCGCGCAGACTATGCACGCAAATCGAGGATAAAGAAAATGGGGTTTCGAAGGCCTCGGAACCCCAAATTGGGTTCTAAAATATGAGATGACCTTTTGGGTCATCAGTATAGTAGGTTGGTTTGGATAGTGTATATTAAATTAAAATATAGTGGTATAATTAGTTTGGATATTTTATTTTAAATTAGAATATTGTGGTATGTCTGATTTGGATGTTATATTCTTCATTTGAATACTGTAGTATATTCGGTTGGTTTGTATTCCAAATTAGATTATTGTTGTATGTTTCAGAATATGTGCAAAGATTTGGAGGTATAGAGCGTAATACTTTTGAGATATATGATGTAGTTCAAAACTTATACAATATATATTATGAAAGTGATTTTTACGAATAAAAATAGCTGATAAATCAATTAAAGTAAATTGGATGAAGTGTAATATTACCCGTTTAACCAAGAAATAGTTTTGTGGTCAAAGTCAGTATTAAAGAAAATAGGGTTTCTAATAATCAAGTTTACTTCACTTTTCCAAGAATAAGAGAGTACAATAAGAGAGTAAAAAGCAGTTGAAATTCAGTATTCAATAAACAAAAAACAAAAAAAATCTTATTGATGATCACTGTTTTCTCCCAAGAATTGTGAACAAGAATCTTCAATCAAGCAAAGTTATAAAAATAAAAGATTGATTGCATATATTCATAAGTATTCTAATGATCGTATGACGAGCGCAGAACACAACACCAAATTAATGCTCTCTAGCCAAAGATAGTATAGATATATTATCGTCTCCATAGGGATCAGATTTAAACAGTGTTCGAATAATCTCCAGTTGAATACTATCCAGGAAAATTAATACTTGATTTGATGACCATTACTACGATTAACTACTAAAATTTAAGCAAATAACAATTGATCACAAAAGAAAGCAGATGAGCACGAAGAAATATCAATGAAGGAAACTGACTCGGGATCCAATTCTTGAGTTAATTCACTCTATAATATGGTGAATTCTTACGAATTCAACCGATAATCAGATTACACTTGAAGTTAATATTCCTCTTTCGATTAAATATTAATTTTAGTAAGTAATCCAATTGAAGCACGGTAAACAATTGCAACAATAAAATGATGTTTATGATCTAAAGGGTAACTTCTCACAAATATTCTCTATTAACAATTTTAGAGGCTCTTTCAATTACCTATTTGAATCATGAATTTAAATTAGAGCATAATATTTGAAGAAATTCGATATCAAACTCCTCTTTCGATTAAGCAAAATACTAAATAATTCTACAATACAGATTAAAGCTCCATCAATTAATTCTAACAATTATCAAGAATCGAATCCCTAATCAAGTTATTGAAATACCATATCTGTCAATACCCTAATGGAAATTACCTCATTGAAATGGAGTAAGATATCTCAGATAAATTTAAAAACAAAGAAAACATTAATTCTAATGATTCGATACAAACTCTCGTATTGCACTGATTGCAGGTTGAAATCTTGATGAATTCTTGAGTCTTCTTGCCTTGATTGGTTCTCCCTTCTTTACTAGGTCAAAAGTGCCCTAAAAATCGTATTTTTGGTTTATTCATGCCATCTCAAAACAAGCCCGGACAAAACTACCCTTTTCTTGTCAAAATAGGAAATCACTCTGACATTTTCATACTACCGCGTCGTGCCCCGCGCCTCCCCATGCGGTGCACTTGTGGGAAAATCCAAAGATCTTGGCAAAATCCTGTCAGACCAACTTTTGCATTGTCGCGCCTCGCGGCGCGGTTGTGCCTTTTCCTCAGGGTAAATTCGTTTATTCTTTTTTGACATCCGTACTTGATCTTTGACTCCCGAACGTGATCTCGGCTTAATTGCCTAGGCTTCTACTCATATTTCAAAGCTCCAACTTGTTTGATTTAGCTCCAAATTACCTTAATAGCTCGGAATCATTTCCTACAAAGCATAAAATATGTAATAAGTGTAATTCACTATCATTTGAGCTCAAAACACGTAAAATGCAGTTATTAGAGTTCAAACTACGACTAAAACATGGGTTTCTAGCCTACCATCAACACCCCACACTTAGACCATTGCTTGTTCACGATCAATCAAACCATACTTCACATATGGACTACCTTTTTATCAAACAACCTCCCTAACACATCATTCCATGAATATTTAAAGAAGACTAAGCACCATATCATAACATCCTAGCATCGAAACTTGACTCAAAAGCACCACACATTTTTCACGACTTGCTCACTTACTCTAACAAAGAGGTCAAAGACTTTATCTTACCTTCACAAGTTACTCGCCCTCACAGAAAAAATATAGAGTAATTCCACACACAATAAAATTCAAGAACAAATAGAAATCTAGAATAGAAAGAATTCACTCACTCTCAGAAATAAATTTCATGCGCCACAGAGAATGTACCATAAGCTTGCCTATAGTGTAATACTCTACTAATTAAGCTAATTCAGTCAAAGATCAAGTAGAACTTTATTTTAGTTGTAATGCAGCCAGCTACGGGTAGGATACATATGGATAATAGTGACTACACCTCTCTAAGCACTTTAATACATACAATCACAATTTAAAACCCACATTTATGTTGAATCAAACCCCAACCTTCACAATATAACAACATCAAGCTCCTAATTTCTTTAAGTACAAACAAGATGAGAACTACCATTAGCAAGGAATCCATATTTTTCTTTTCTAATACATACATAACATTTTTTTAAAGTTCTGACTGGATTTTTTTTTCAAATTCAATTTTTTTTCTTAAGTGGATCTCAAAATGTTCAAATAGTGCACCTTTCTCACTTTTCTATAGCTCCATTAAAAAGCTCAACCATACCTCACTTTGCTTTTACAAGCTCATAACAAAATCAAGTGCTCCATAAAGGTAAAAGGTAAAAACAGTTAGTCAATTCAAACAAAGTGGATCAGGCTTGCAGTGTGGTTACCAAAGAAGTGGAATTACAGGCTCAAAGGGGCTAACGAAGATACACATTCATTAGGTGGGTAAACGCATATATGTGGCTTACAAAAAAAAAAAGCCTATATCACTTCTTTGGATTGAACAAGACTACTATTTCGCTTCGCAAACACACTGAGCACGTTCTAGACATTAACTGCCATACACAGAACATCAACAATAACCTCACACAAATATATATTGGCACATAACTCATTTAGGATCGGATCCATCCTGACTCTTTAATCAAAGCAGTTAAGCAAACCACAATCACACAATCTCAGGTACTTGTTTAAGAGTCAAGAACTAAGCCAAGGCATCACAACTAATGCACTCACCATTCTTAAGGCATATGCAGTCAAGGAAAATTTCTTTAACCCAACACTATGACTCAAGATTCTACACCCGTTCAAGTAAAACCCTTGGAAAAGAATCGCGACACAAAGAAAAACCAAGGGAGAATTACTATATTATCAAAGAAAGTAAAATAAACTAAATTAAAATAAAAGACATATTTTTGGATTTTTAAATTTGTCTCTTTTTTTCTCCATTCGACTTCAAATCCCTCAAGAAACCAGTCGACGAAATCCATCGCCGGGAAGAGTCGAAACTAAACAATTAATTACTGAATATTACAGGCCGATAAAATTTAGAGCTATGATTGCATACTAATAGTCTAACAAAGCACAAAACAAATAGAAACAAATCAAAACAACACCAACTGGCAAATAGAAACAAGTACAAATACAATCAAATAGGAGCACCCCATCCCACACTTAAGAAATTGCATTTTTCCCAATGTAAAATAGTAAAATAAGAGTGAAAAGATAACTCCCTGAGGCACGTGGCCTACTCCTCATAAAACCCTCAAAGGTGTGCAAGTACTCTTCATCATCGGAGGAAATAGAGTTGGCGTCCTCATCTGGTGGCATCTGTTCTCCATTGGACAAGCCCAACCAGTCCTGAGTAACAGCAGAGAGTAGGGGTGAGCGTTCGGTTCAGTTTGAAGAAATTCGGTTCGGTTATTTGGTTTTCAGTTTTGTAAAGTAGTAACTGAAACGAACTGAAATAAGTTCGGTTCAGTTCGGTTTTCTAATTTCGGTTCGGTTTATTTCGAATCATTTTTTGGTTTGAACACTATCATATTTGGCTCTTTTAATGTAACAATAGGACTGGCAAATTTGTTATTTTTTTCCAAAACTTCGGACTTCTTGAAAATACTGTGTTTATAAAAAATAAAAAAAGACTAAATTTGCACACTATTATGGATCATAAAATTCAAACATAGAAAATTAACCAGAGTTGAAGAAAGAAAGAAGATGGCACATGGAGATAAAACTGAATGGACAAATAGGAAAGCCTAACACTTGTGAAAGCTGCTGCATCCAACAAGAGAGCACAGCTCAAGCAAAAAAGTTTTTTTTTAAAAGAAAAAAAAGAGAAAAAAGAAAAATTAACTTGAGGAAATAAACAGCGAAAATAGTAAAGCTCTCGCATCACAGAAAGAAACTCAATTATAACAAAAGACCTAGTAATGCTTCTTCTAATTGGATCAAGCTTACTTTTCACTGTGGATAAATCTCCAAAGCTAAAGAAAAGAAATAACGAAACAAAGGTAAGATCTTTACCGGCTAAAGCAGTCTTTTTACTAGTTTAAATTACAACTCTGTGTGAAATCCTCCCTGTATACTATCATATATGCTATGGAAGTATTAATAAAGTGAAAGTCTTTAATATAGGGAAGTTGATGGACTTACTTAATTGGGTAGGGTTTTTGATGGATGGAACCTAATAGTATTAATTTATTACCTATGGGATTAGCCTATATATAACTTAAAGAATCTATATGCTAATAATTCGATTTTTCGGTTAACCGAACTAAATTAATTAATAACCGAAAAACTAAAATTTTAAAATTTTAAATCGAAACTGACCGAAAAAATCGAATAACTGAAACCAAAATAAAAATATTTTCGGTTCTGTCGGTTTCTTCGGTTCTGACCGAAATATGCCCAGCCCTAGCATAGAGGGGATGGTCCTCCTGCAGTTCTGCCATGTCAATCTCACCTTGAGCAGCGCAAAAGCGCATATCACCAAATAGTAGCTGCAGTGTCTCCTCAACACGATCAAATCTCTGATCTACAGAAACTAAAACAGCAGGGGGGTCCGTCACAGCTGTGACATCGAAATGCTTAAGAGGATGCATAACCGGAATCATCCGGTCATAATAGTACTCCTTCTCCACATGGTGTGTCTGCAAAAGTCATGTGATCATGCTCGGGAAATACAAGCAGCGGGCCCCAAGTGGTCATACTCGAGACATGTGCTCAAGCATAATATTACCCAGCTCAAACTTCATCCGAGTCAAGATAGCATAAATTAGAAACACCTTCAATCGGAAGACGTGAGTGTCGTTCTAGGTAGGCATGATCTTTGTATTAATCAACCGGAGAATGACTCTGGCGGGACGTTGGAAATGGCACTTCTTCATGTCTTTATGGAACTCATTAGCATCTCGCGTCCATGTGGCAAGAGACCCCATGCCACACAGTTGGCATCTAATATCAGGATTGGGGGCCGATGCAGCAACCTCAGGAATAACTTATGCAAATGCTCTGTGAATCTCGTGATTTTATTTATTACACGGGAAGAAAATGAAATTATGTTGCCTCGCACTTCCACTTCATATACCGCATCTAAAGTGGTCTCAGATTGTCAGTTAGCATATATTTCCTTAACCATATTCACATTCACCGACTCACCGGGATAGAAAAAGCTTTCAAAATCCAAAGTATCTAATGTTGTTGTAAATCCCGAGTACTTCCTAGCGAGCTTACCATCATCAATACTGACTTCTGAGTCAGGACTTACTGCCGGAACAAAGGTCCGATACCACATCCTAGAATGAGCTGGCATAGCCCGAATGCCATACTTCTAGTCTGGTACTACATCCGCATATGGATCAATGCGCTCTTCTTCCTCCTCCACATAGGAGTAGGAGGTGCCGGCCTACCTCATCGATGGCTACTAGAGGCAACTTCTGAATAACCTATGTTAGAACATTTGCTAGAGCGGCAAGACATTGTACCTACACAAGATGAACAACATTAGCCACAAAACTTAAAGCAAAAACAAGACCAAATAGGGTAACCACCCCACACTTATATATCGGGAACTCAGACTACCATATTGAAAGCATGCCACATGTAATCAACAACCCACTCAACCACCAATATAATTGTAAAACAACATAACCACGGACTATAGTAACGTAAAATACAAAATGAAGAAGCTCAACTAGTAACTAAGAAAAGAAAAATAAGAAGTTATACTAATTCACTACTATGAAATTCAGAAGTTACAATGCAATACTACACAACACAAGCACATAGCCTGAATCGGACACCCCAATTAGCACCTAGACTCACATTAGCATAGGGTGGTCAATCGATTAGCACTCAGGTCTAACTCGTTAAAGTTTCAGAACATATGAGCATGACCTCGTACCCACACTTATCATCAAGCATCACATTATCTCATCACAATTGTCCCCCAATAAAGCTACAATGTCATCTTCTATGTCATTGGGGCATTTAATCAAACACATAGTAGCCACCAAATTTACCTCATAATTTCAACTTCAATTATTCTAAGATTACTCGACAAACACACCAATCAACCACCCTACAACAATTACAATACAACCACAGCGTAACAATAGAACAAGGTGCCCATTTTTCACAAAACTCCCTCCAAATTTCGGCCATATTTGAAACCCCACTAAACTTCAACACAAATCAATTCCAACAGCATCAAAACACACCAACAATTACCCACAATTATAAGAACAATCAAAATCACGCAAGTTAATGCAAGAATTTTGGCCAAAAGATGAATATTAACCAAAAAATTGAAAAACTACCTAGGGTTATTAATATGAACTAAACTACCTTAACTTACTACTAAAAGAGAAGAGATGAGAAAAGAAAACTTACCTTGATGAATGATGTAGGTGGGAGAACTGGAGGTGAAGAACTTTGAAAAACAAGAAGAATGGGGGATTTGGGGTGAGTTAGAGAGGAGAGGTTTGAGAGAATGGAATAAGAGAGATGTGGAAAAGGGAGGGGAAAATGATTTCTTCTTTAAATTAATCAGCTGTCATTTTTGTACTACCGCATCACTTGGGCGCAACGCCTTATGCGAAGCAATAGTGGGGAATTTTAGAGAGCTATACTTCCGACAGAGGCTTGCATAATGGCCTAGCACGGTGCCCCATGCGGCGCGCTAGGCCAACTTTCTTAGAGTTCTGGGGATTTTTGCAATTTAGGCCACGGGTTGTACCCCGACTCTATTATGTACTTATTTTATGTTCAATTCTGCTTATACCTGCCCAAACAAGTACCAAAATTCCTAAACTCTAATAATCCTACACTACAATTATCTAACTCTGCTACAAAAGCAAGAAAAAGGGATAGATTTAGTTTTGAGTTATAGTCTTTAGCTTGATTCCATCATTTAGGCTCATTTTATCATGATGCTAGAGGATTGCTTGTCAAATCCTCCAACAAGGTACGGTTTCAACCTATGCCCATTCACCTTAAAGCTTTCATTCCCTTCTTCGTCCTGTATTTCAATTGCGCCATATGGTGAGATGTGTTTCACCACATACGAACCTGTCCAACTTGATTTGAATTTTCTGGGGAACAACCTAAGTCTACTATTATATAGTAAGACTTTGTCCCCTTCATGAAACTCCTTTATCTTAATCAGACGATCATGCCACCTTTTTGTCTTTTTTCTTGAAAATAATATTTTCATACGCGTACAGTCTAAACTCCTCCAATTCATTCATCTACGCCAACTTGTGTTCACCTACAAGACTAAGATCAAGATTAAGCATCTTAATTGCCCAATAAGCTTTATGTTCTATCTCAACAGGTATGTGACACAATTTTCCATACACTAGTTTGAATGGTGAAGTCCCTATAGTTGTTTTGAACGAAGTTTGTATGCCCATAAAGTTTCATCCAACTTTATAGAACAATCCTTACGAGAAGCACTAACCATCTTTTCAAGAATTTGTTTAAGTTAATGGTTAGATACTTCAACTTGCCCATTAATTTCGGCATGGTACATGGTTCCTCTTTTGTGTGTGTCCCCATACTTATATAACAATGCAGTGAATTGCTTGTTCATAAAGTGCGACCCATTATTACTGATAATCACTCGAGGTGTCCCCAAGCGGGTAAAAATGTTCTTCTGTAAGAACTCGCTCACCACTCGAGCATTAATAGTCCTAGTATGGATTGCTTCAACCTATTTAGAAACTTAGTCAATGGCTACTAGGATATATTCATAAGAATGAGACGATGGGAACGGACCCATGAAGTCAATGCCTCAAACGTAAATATTTTCACATACCATAATGGAGTTTAGTGGCATCTCATCCCTCTTGCTAATGTTACCCGACCTTTGACACTTGTCACATGCAGCTATATACGCTCGTGCGTCTTTTTACAAAGTAGGCTAATAGAAATCGGCTTCTATAAACTTTGCTGCAGTGCGATTTCCACGATAGCATCCTCCAGCTGCTCCATTATGGCAATGAGAAAGAATGCTACCATCTCTCCTTTAGGCACACACCTTCGAATCACACCATCTGCACATAGTTTAAACAAGAAAGGGTCATTGCAAAATAATTGTTTACCTCATCTTGAAGCTTCTTTCTTTGATCACGAGAGAGGTCACGACGCAACTATCAGTTGCTCTTGGAGCAATAACACCCACTGCATCAGATGCGGCTTGGACTCTTTCTTGCTCAACAGGTATTTCAAGGCTGAGTGATTAGTGTATGTAATCAATTTACTCCCCACCAGGTATGATCTAAACTTGTCAAAAGCAAAGACCACAGCAAAGAACTCTTTCTCCGTAGTGGCATAGTTTACTTGAGCATCATTCAACATCCTGCTTTCATAGTAGATTGGCCTAAACATCTTATATTTTCTTTACCCCAGAACTGCTCCCACAGCTACATCACTAACATCACACATTATCTCAAATGGATGGATCCAATCATGTGTCGCCATAATAGGAGCACTCACAAGCTTTTCCTTCATCAATTCGAATGCTCTTAAGCACTCCACATTGAAAACAAACTTGACATCTTTCGCTAGTAATGCAGTCAACGGTCTGGTAATGCTGGAAAAGTTTTTGATGAACCTCCTATAGAATCCAGCATATCCCAAGAGACTCCTTATGCTCTTCATAGAAGTTGGTGGAGGGAGCCTAGCAATTACATCAACCTTAGCTCTATCAACTTCAATGTGTAGTCACTTTGTGGCCCAAGACAATTCCCTCTTTCACCATGAAGTGGCACTTCTCCCAGTTAAGAACCAAGTGAGTGGCTTCACACCGTTCAACCACGAGCTCCAAATTCTTCAAACAATCCTCAAAGTTATCACCAAATAGGGTGAAATTATCCATGAATACTTCTAGACACTTCCCATTTAAATCGTAGAATATAGACATTATGCACCTCTGAAAAGTGGCAGGTGCATTACACAACCTAAACAACATCCTCCTATAAGCAAAAATACCTCGTGGGCAAGTGAATATGATCTTCTCAACATCTTCTTGGGCAATGGGCATTTGATTGTAGCCTGAGTACCCATCCAAGAAGCAGTAACATCCATGTTCAGACACTTTATCGAGCATTTGATCAATAAAAAGGAGTGAAAAGTGGTCTTTACTTGTTGCATCATTCAGCCTTCTATAATCAATGCACATTCTCCACCCAGTAACTATTCTTATGAGGATCAATTAATTGTCTTCATTCTTTACCATTGCCATGCCCCCCTTCTTAGGTACAACTTGGACTGGACTAATCCACTGGCTATCAGAGATGGGGAAAATTACTCCCGCATCTAGAAATTTGATGATCTTCTTGTGCACTAACTCCTCTAAATTTTTGTTCTACTTGTGTTGGGGCTGTACCACTAGCTTGCTATTCTTTTCCAACAGAATTGTATGCATGCAAATAGCTAGACTGATTCCATGAATATCAACTAGACTCCAACCAATGGCCTTCTTGCAGCTCCACCAACTTTTTCTCCTTTGTACCTGTCAAGACAGCAGAAATAATCACAGAAAAATTGTTAGTTTCAAGAAAAGCATATTTCAAGTGAGTGGGAGGATTTTCAATTCCACATTAGGCTTATAAGCTTCCTCTTTTAGTTCCTCCTCATCAGCCACTTGATTCTCAGTTTCAAGAGCTCCAGCCTCTTTTTTTATTTCAGGATCTTTATCCTTCACTGTGCTAGACTAAGTAATATACCTCTCTAGAGTATCCCCCACAAGCTTGTCAAACATGTATATTTCAGCCAATTCACCAACAACGTCTAGCTTGAAGCACGAGTAGGCAGATGCCTCATCACTAAGGTATTTCATTATTCTTTTCATTTGGAACACCACTTTTTTATTGCTCACTCTGAGCATAATCAGTCTCTCATTAATATCAAGGATAGCTCTGCATGTACATAAAAATGGCCTCTTTAGAATTAGAGGCACCTCCTTGTTCACCTCCATATCCACCACAATAAAGTCTACGGGGAACACAAACTTGTCTACCCATACTAGAATATCCTTAATGATTCCCTCAGGTGAAATAGTGGTCTGGTCAGCCAGTTGTAGGGACACTGGTATTGATTTGATCACTCCAATCTCACCTTTCTGATTTGTGAATACAGACAGAGGCATTAGATTTATAAAAGCAACAAAGTCATAAAGGGTCTTTTCAAATCTCTCACTCCCCAATGAGCATGGTATGGTGAAGCTTCCTGGGTCCCCACACTTTTGGAAAATTTTATTTGCAATATGGCACTGCAGTGGGCATTCAACTTGACCACTATTGTCCCCTCCAATTTTCTCTTGCTAGACAGGATTTCTTTCAAGAATTTTGCATAATAGGTATCTGAGTGAGTACCTCTATGAAGGGAATGTTTACGTAAAGTTTCTTGAGTATCTCCAAGAATCGCCCAAAATATTTGTCAAGTTTCTCCCGCTTCATCTTTTGAGGGAATGGTAGAGCTGGCATATGCCTACTTTCTTCAATATCCTTTTGTACCTCATTACTCTAGCCTTTTTGCTCTTCGTTCTTTTTCTCTGCTGGTGTCTCAATCTGCTTGTTCACCACTTCAAGTCTATCTTTCACCACTGGGTCAGTCAATGTTTTGCCACTTTTCAGATATACAACTTTGATTGTTTCCTTTGGGTTCTTTTTAGTGTTAGAGTGAAGAGTCCTGGGAGCCCTCTTAGATAACAAATTTGAAATTTATCCCATTTATCTTTCTAAATTCTTGATAGATGTGCCCTGAGCCTTGAATTTTTCATCTATTTTTTTGATGAATGCCTTCGTGAGATCTTATGTACTAGAATGATTTAGTTGTTGTAGCTAGTATTGCTACATCTACTGGTTTTAAAAACCCGGTGGTCCTTGACCCTGGGGTCTAGGATTATTTTGCTGCCATGAGTTCATACTTCGACTAGGTGAACTCCACGAAAAAACTAGATGTCTTTGACCCATAGCATTATAGTTGTTCACACCTTACTAGTTTCCTTTATTAAAGTTTCCCACAACATTGACTTCCTCAGATGTTGCTTGACACTCATGTGTAAGGTGTCTCATTCTACAAAAGTCACATGCTGATTGCGGCTCACTCTGTACCTTGACCAATGTCAGCTTTCTTATTTCCTTGGCCATGGTGTCTAGATGGGCTTGCATGGATGTGTTAGAGTCCACCTGGCGAACCCCAACTGATTTTCTTCTGTCATTACTCTCCACCAGCCATTGATTAGCATCCTTAGATAATTCATCAAGGATTAAGATAACCTCCTCTGAATTTTTCTTCATTAGTGGACCTCCACATGCATTATTCAGAGTTCGCCTGTAATGACCTGCCCAGTCGTTCTATGAGTTACCGCTTTATTTCCCCTATTTTTGCTTCTTATTATCTCTTGTTCAGCTGTATTATGCGGTATCGGGTTGGTTGGTTCGGGTTCGGGGAGATTTTGAAAAGGAATGAGACACTTAGTCTCTTTTGAGTAAACTTAGTTAGAAAAGTCAACCGGATATTGACTAATGTGAAAGAGGACTCGGATGTAAATTTCGATGGTTCGGAAAGCTTCGGGAGGTGATTGGGACTTAGTAGCGTGATTGGAATATGTTTTGGAAGTCCGGAGTAGATTTAGGCTTGAATTGGCGAAATTGGAATTTTGGCGTTTTTCGGTTGATACGAGATATTTCGATATAGGGGTCGGAATGGAATTCCGAAAGTTGTAGTAGGTCCGTTGTGTCATTTGTGATATGTGTGCAAAATTTCAGGTCATTCAGACGAAATTTGATAGACTTTTTGATCGCAAGCGGAATTTAGAAGTTTTTGGAATTCTTAGGCTTGAATCCGATGTCAATTTGGTGTTTTGATGTTGTTTTGAGCGTTCTGAAGGTTGGAAGAAGTTTGAATAAGGTTATGGAATATGTTGGCATATTTGGTTGAGGTTCCGAGGGCCATGGGTGAGTTTCGGGTGGCTGAACGGATGAAATTCATGTTGGAAAAGTTGTAGAAAAACTGTTGTTGGTGTTGCAGACATTTGGCCTTCGCGACCGCGAGAGGTCTCTCACATTCGCGAAGGGTTAGGATGTGAGGCAGGATATTTGGACTTCACGTTCGTGATGGGTGTCCCACGTTCGTGAAGGGTTAGGTGCTGTGTTCATCGCGAACGCGATGCGTATCCCGCATTCGCGTAGAGTATTTGGGGTAGCTGGGATCCGAGGAGCTTTGTGCTTCGCGTTCGCATAGGAGTAGCCATGTTCGCGAAGGTTTGGTCGGTTGAGGCATCGCGTTCGCGAGGGGTCTTCTGCGTTCGCGTAAGAGGATTTTGGTGAAAGGAAATTTTGTGTTTCGCAAACGCGAGGCTTTGACCGCGTTCGCGAAGAAGGAATTTAAATCGCTGGGCAGAAAGTTTAAAAGGCCATTTTCATAATTTTTGGCCATAGTTCACCTTTTTGAGTCAGTTTTGGAGCTTTTTGAGGGAGATTGAAGAGGGAATTCAAGAGAACTTCTTGGAGTTAAGATTTATGGACTTAATACTCGATCCTATTGTGCTTTCTACCTAATTAAATATGAAATTTGAGGGATTTGAAGCCTAAAATTGGGAAGTTAGGGTTTGGAAATTGGAGACCTTAATCTAGGGAATTGAGGGGTCATTTGTGGTCGGATTTTGGTATTCTTGGTGCTTATAAACTCGTGGGGGGATAAGTATTCCATTGATGTGACTTTTATCGAATTTTGAGACGTGGGCCCAAGGGTCGGGTTGGACCAATTTCGGAATTTTTGGTATAATTTATTATTTTCGCATAAGCTTCATTCCCTTAGCATAGTCTAATGTTATGATTCTGATTTTGGGTAGATTCGACGCGAGTTGAGGCTGAGTCGAGAGGCAAGGGCATCGCAGAGTAGTATTTCTTCCGGTTTGAGGTAAGTAACCATTGTAAATCTGAACCTGAGGGTATGAAACCTCGGTATTTTGTATTGTTTTTGATATATGAGGTGACACACATGCTAGGTGACGAGTGTGTGGGTGTGCACCGATAGGGATTATGACTTGGTCCGTCCCGTATCAACTATTAAGCTGCGTATTTGATTTGAGATCTTATGATATTCCGTATTTTTGAGATTGATACTATACTTTGGGTTGTACGCCATGTTTGGGGCCTTGTGCCGACCTGTTTAGACCCTATGGGTAAATTTTACTACCTTCCTCACTCTATCTGTTTTGAAAGCATATCCTCAGTCATGTTTTACCTATTTATTATTTAGATCTGATTTTATCACTCTACTTCTTAATATATGAAAACTGTTTGGGCTGAGTTCCCTGATTTCCACTGATATGCCCGAGTGGTTGTGAGGTTAATGACTGAGAGAGGTTGAGAACCTAATGGTGCGGATTATATGTACATTATGGATCGGGCTGCACGCCAGAGCAATATTATATATATATATATATATATATATATATATATATATATATATTATGGATCGGGCTGGATGCCGTAGCGATACTTATATGGATCGGGCTACACGTCGCAGCGATATATATATATATAGGGCTGCGCGATGCAACGATATGATGCTTGGGCTGTAGGAGCCCCTCCGGAGTCTGTACACCCCTAATGAGCGTAGCACGCCGCAGCGGTTATTATGATTGTTACTATTATGAGATATTATTGAGCCGGAATGTTGAGTGTGAGTACTGTTGACGAGAGATGAGTCATGAGTGACTGAGAGGCTTAACCGAGGGGCTCGGTTATGACATTTTGATGATTTCACTCTTCTTTTATTCTAAGCCTCTGTTGAAAGATGTTGAATAAATGATTTCAAAGTATTTCAATTGAAACTGGAGATTTTATGAAGTAACTGATACGCTCAAATTACACTTTAATGAATAGTGTAAAGCGGTCGGTGTCAAATATAATAACCCGCCAAGGTTGGGGTCGAATCCCATAGGGAATAGGTGTGAAAAGGTTACTCTTATAGTGTGTTGCTCGACTAAAGTCGTATCTCTGTTCGGTTAACAGTAATAAGAGAATGATTTTATAGTAACAAGAGTATGAATTGAGTTTGTCTGGAAGTATCAACTAATTGGAATATTTATAGAGTAATTAATTGGATTAAAGAAACCAAGGTTGTGTCCTCTTTAATGGATTGTAATGCTTATCGGTTTTAATATGATATATTTCTAATGGAAGATTCTTTTGATATGCAAATGATGTCTAAGTGACTACCCGATATTTCCCAATAGTTGAGTAGTATTTCCTCTTTATAATTTTCCCAAATATAAAAGAGTTGCAATTTAGAACCATCAAGATATGCCAAGTAATACCCACTTATTCCTAAGCGATTCTATTAATCAAGGTTTAAAGCCTTGAGTCATTGATATTTACTTCTACCAAATTCTAACCCACTTTCCCAAGCAAAACAAGAATTTAATGTCACTTGTTAATGTTTGCAACCACCAACAATAAATGAAGAATGAGAAGTAAATAAATATCAACCAACCATTATATATAAATATATATATATATATATATATATATATATATATATATATTCAATGTTAAACACCCATTAGCATAACGCCCATTTAGGGTCCACAACCTTAGTATTTAAAGTTAGCTGCTCATACTACAATACAAAAACCAAAGAGAATTTAATGTCATTAAAGCTTACAAAGTAGAGAATATTCACCCAAAAGCTTCCAAAAGTGAGGAATATTAATGTCTTGGAATGTGGTTCAAAGACTAGACAAGATGAGCCCACAAAGACATCATAAAACTATTTATAGTGGACTCAAAATCGGGACAAAAAACGGACAAAAATGCCCTTTCAGGTCTGATATGTGATCGCATTCTTGTCGCAGAGCACGTATGCGGTCCGCATCTTGAACATCCTCATCGCAGACTGGAACCCTAGTTTACAGGTCTTCTTCGCATTCCAATTATGCGGATCGCATTGCAGCAATGCGATCGCATTTTGCATCGCATCTTCGTCCTTCAGTGACCTTCATGGTTGGTTTGCGGTTCACTCTGCGGCTCGCATGTTGGTTCTGCGGTCGCATAATGGACCGCATTCTTGACTTGAGATTTAGCCCAGATCTCTGCTTTTGTCTGCGATTTGACGTGCATTCTGCAGCTCGCATAGTGTATCGGAGACCAGCATTTTTGATACATTTTGCTCTTTTCTTGTCTTTTTGCTTCCATTTCTATGTTCTTGGGTTCTCAGTCCTTATGTACTGTAGAAACAACAAAACTACATAACTAACGGAGATAATTGCATTAAAACAAGCTAAAATCTAAGCAATTAGTATTGAAATGTGCCGAAATTCTCCGGCACATCAACACCCCCTACTTAAACTCTTTCTTGTCCTCAAGCAACTAAAACAAACTTAGCCTATTCTAGACTTTACTTACAAAACATGAAACGATAATGACTACGGGTGGTGTTCATTGCTAGTACTTCAAGCATGCATCTATAATTGTTTTACCCTTCCTGAACTGATAGTATATACAAGGAAAACTAATCAACTTGTGAACCTTGAGCCTCAGACATTGCGACAAAATGTTACCCTCAGCTGAGTGCAATTGCATTTGACTCAAAAGCTCAACTTTTGTTTAACTCCACAGTTCATGTACCCTCACTAGAAAGAAGGTCCCAAAATCACAATATTTACAAGGACAACAAAAAGGGACAGTTTACAAATACACTCACTCTCAGAAAGAACTTCAAGTGTTACAACATTTCATACCATAAGCTTGCCCTTATTTTAATTCACTGCTTATTCAAGAATGTTCGGTTGGAGGTCTCATAAGGACTTTTTAAGCTTGTAATGTAGGTTTCGGGAAGGGTTGGATAGACATTTGGGTACAAGTGACTTCACCCTCCTTGAACATTACTCACAATTTTCCATTTTGTTTTACTTTGCTTCTTTTCAAACCCTCATAGCCTCATTTGCGTCTAGTTTCCAATATAGAACCACCTTACATACCTCTTCTAATTTTATTCAAGGCTCCATACTTTATATACATACACATATTTTCTTTTCTTTTTTTTTGTACACAAATCTTTCTCTTGTTTTCTTTCTCTTTTGGAGCTTGAATAATCTAAAACAAACACTTTTGAGGCATGTGGTCCTAACTCAACGTACAACCTTACCAATCTCTACTGCGACACCACCCCCAACGTAGGCTTTTAGCCTTGTTCTCAATGTTCAAGGAGGGACGGGTTCAAGAGAGGGGATTATTATACAAGAAAAAAAAAGGGAGAGGTTTGTAATGAGTCGGCTTGAAAGGCTACAGAGGTCTAGCAAATAAGACAAAGAATACCTAAGATCATCCCTCCAACCAAACATACTATCATTAGCATTGAAAGACCAACCGGGCAAGTTCTAGATGATAGAAGTAAACACGAGAGTTATATACACACAGAGAACTCTCACACACACATGGTACACGAACTGTTTCATTCACATAATTTGACGCTTTCGAGTCAACACTTGGCAACTCAAGGCTTTTATCATAGACACATGTATAACTCTAGGTCACCATAGAGTCACAGAGCGAGCCTCAAGTTCACAAAGTTGATCACAAAGACTAATTCCCTTAAGAAAGTTGTCAATCTATCCATCATCGGGAAAAGTCGACAAAAACAATATATTTTTTTATATGTGGAAGGGTATATGCTATGTACAGACACACATGCTTGATACTAGGCAATTACACCAAACCAGTCAAAATGATTCGTTCTATGATCCTGGTTCTACTATTACACCCTTGGAAAAGAACCGGGAGAAGAAAAACCAAGAGGAATTGATTCCTAATCACTCTCTACTTGTTTTTGTTGTTTTTCTTTTATATGGACAACGGTATCATATTTACACAACGCTATTATGAACACAAAACAAACACTAATATTAACATCATCACGAATTTCATAAAACAACTCATGTACCGAAGTCATACTAATATATACAAAACACAAAATACATATAAGTACAAGAGTCTGATTGTAACATAAAGATATGCATATGTACAACAGTTTCCAATATCACAAAAATATCTAGAATGCTACCCTCCACCCCAACTAAAAGCATGCATTATCCCCAATGCATAAAAATAGAGAGATGAGTTTGAGGGGGGCTCCCTGAGGCACACTAAGTGTTATGGGAGTCAGTAGCTGGCTGAGTACTGGAGGGGTCACCCTCGGATGTGGAAGTTGGGACCGATGAGAGCTCGGTCTGAGGAGTGACCTCTCCTGATGGAGTAATGCTCTCAGGCTGGTCCAAAGTAGGAGTTGGAGCTAGAGCTGGAGCTGGTGCTGGAGCCTGTGAGCTGCTACTCTCGCCCATTGATGGCGGGGTGACTGATGGAGCTATAGGGCTGGCCATGTCTACTAGAGACCGCTAGATTGCTGTTTGCATATCTACTTATTCCACTTCTTCAATAGCAGCCTCCTCAATAATAGCATCCTCGACAGAGGCATCCGCAATCTGCTTTCCTTTATCCTGAGGGCCATCATTGCTTGAATATCCAGAACTTTCCTCATCCTCGCTCCCATCTTCCTCCTCATCTTCTGTTTTACCAGAACCTCCGGACTCCTCCCCAGAATGGATCACAATATGGGCTGGAGGGGCTTTAGGCTGGGAAGCTCCGGCAGTAGGAGGGGCAGTATCAGTCATCAATGTAGTGAAGTCAAGACCTAAGTCTGAAGGTGTTGTGCCTGTCACCTGATCACTATATGTGTGAAGGAGGGATGATAGATTGAACTCCAAGTTCTGCATCTTTTGGAGCTCGGTCTTCATAGAAGCAACCTCCTTCTTGAGTCCAGGCAACCCACTAACTTCACCCCGCTCTATCTTCTCCACCCTCAACTCAAGTTGCTGTAGACGATCCTCATATTTTGACTGTTGCTGTTGGAGGGCCGTCACTGAGGATTGCATGGGCGTCAGGGCTTGTTTGATTAGGTTTTGAAATGTCTTCAAAAGCTTATCTACTTTGGCATTGGCATGCTGAGCCAGTAGACCAAGCTTCGAGATAGCAGGAATGGTGATGGCAGGCTGGACAGTGGTGGACTGAGAAGCAGGCTCAGAAGTGGAAGTGGGGGCCACTGTAACCTGAGGAGTCACTGGTTTCTGGGAGTCACTGTACTCTAGATCACTCGGATCTTATACCTGAACCTATGATGGGGCAGCAGCAACAGTGATACGAGAGATATCCATGATACGTGTGATATCAATATCCCTCGTTTCCTTTCCAGTTTTATCAGTTGGCAGGATGGGAACTTTCAAAGCTTTACACAGAGCTGTGATCAGGCAAGGGAAAGGAAGTGAAGTTGCATGCTGCATTGCTCGGATCCCTATTTCTTGGAAGATCAACGCTCCCACATCTATCTTGATACCAGTCATGATGCAAGCAATCAGAAGGGCCTTCTCGATGGCTATTTCAGTTTCATTTTGAGTTGGTACCAACCGAGAAGTGACAAAACTGAGCCAGTAGCGACCCTCTCTCATGAGATCTTCCTTATATATCTTGTGTTGAGGATCGACCTAAGAAGGAGTCCCTTTTGCTATCACTGAGGCAATCCATCAACATTCATTCTCCTTATTTTTGAATTTTTCAGTGTACTCAGTTGTACCTGCTCTCCATCCTTTGACGTAGAACTCATTAAGGGCCTCAATGATGCAGAAAATAGTCTTTCCCCGGACAAGCACTTGGTCGGTGAAAACTTTGTTGCGTTTGTGGTATTTTGTCTTGGAGGCCCCATAGGATGCATAGAATTCCCTCACAAGGGTCACATTGTACTCCGTGGGTAGCTCAGTGAAGTTCTCCCATCTCCGTGTTTTTATGTTTTCCAGGATATGGGGGTATTTGTCTTTGAGCCCGTTCAAGCTCAATTGTTTCTCGCCCAGGATTTTGCGCTTTGTGAGCCCTTTTCTAAATATCTCCCTGAACCCATCAACCCCAAATCGGAGCTGGAAATATTCACCTCATTTCCTTCTCTCTTCAGTCTCTATATTGATTGAGGGCCTGAGCTCCTACGCCTCAGACTGGGAGGGGCTCGGCACGTTGTCCTCTATTCGCGATCGCTTACTAGTGGAAGCCCGCTTTGATGAGCGTCTATTTTGACCCATATTTGCACAATGGTGAAGAGTGAGTGACATCATTAACAATACGGAGAAGATACAAACGAATCAAAAGCAAGAAAGAAAATACGATCTGGTCTGCGATCGCAAAACCATAATGCGGACCGCAGACTTATCGCAGATCTTATAGTCTCAACTGGTGGTCTTATTCTGTGGTGAGTTATGTGGTCGCATCACCACTATGTGGACCGCATAACCATCGCATAATTGACATGGCTATATGGTTCAAAACTGAAATCTCTGTATCACTTTGCGGTGAATTTGCGGTCCACATGTCAAATCTGCGATCGCAAAGACACTGCATTTCATCATCTTCTTCAGAAGATTTAGGGTTTAGTTGTGAGGCCAAATGCGGACCGCATTTTCACAATGCGGGCCGCAGATGCCTTCTTCTACACAGGTCACCCAAGCTTTCAACAATGGCGGTCCTATTTTATTCTACCCCGTACCCCAAATTATTTTCAACCCAAAAGCATCTACACTACAGAGAAGCAACTACACAAGCATCTAAACACATTTTTGCACAGGATTTAAACGAAAAATCTCTGAACCTATAGTGGAAATCAAAGATAAAACGAGGGAGAAACGGGTACATACTAGCAGAGTTTGATGATTGGGACAATGACTGTGACAAATGGAGTCCTTTGGTTGCACACAATTTGAGCTTGATTTGGTTCTAAGTCCGTTCGTGTTCTTCCTCATTTTTTCGTTTTTTTGTTTTGTTTTAAGTGAGTGAGAGACGAGAGGGTTATGCGGACTTACCTTGTCGATTCTGCGATGGATAGACACCGCATAACATACAGTGTGACTGCATGTGTGTTATGCGATGAGGTTAAGGACCAAGCTGAAGCAAATGCGGTCGCATAAATTAAATGCGGACCGCATAATGCACCACCTCACCGCATTTTCAACCACAATTTTAACCCAAATCTCTGCTTAGGTTTGCGGTCAGAGTGCGGTCCGCATAGCTAAAATGCGACCGTATTTGTGCAACAGAATTCACCTAGTGGTTTTTCTTCCACTTTTTATGCATTCGTACCAATTGTTGTGATCTTTTGAACTCCCTGCACTCTGACACACACTTTAAATTTCTCAAATAAATCTATCTATCAAAAACTAAAAATTCATAGAACAAAAGAGTGGTACCACACATGGGTTGCCTCCCATGAAGCGCTTTATTTAACGTTGCGGCACGACAAAGTTGATGTTCCTTTGGTTTCACTCAATGGTCGGGCATGGACCATCTTTGAGAGCCAGCTGCTTCACCAAATGTTTTCTCCATCAGTGCCCAAGTAGTGCTTGATGCGTTGGCCATTTACCTTGAATGTCCGGGACCCATCTGTTGATTCTAATTCCACAGCTCCATAAGGAGAGGCATTGACCACTTTGAATGGACCGGACCATTATGATTTAAGCTTTCCCGGAAACAATTTGAGCCTTGAGTTAAAGAGCAAGACCAAATCACCCGTCTTGAACTCTCTTTTCAAGATCTTCTTGTCATGGACAAACTTCATCCGTTCCTTGTACACAGCTGCACTTTCATAAGCATGGAACCGGAATTCCTCCATTTCATTGAGTTGTGTTAACCTCAAATTTGCAGCTTCAGCCCAATCTAAGTTCAGCCTTTTCAATGCCCACATAGCTTTGTGTTCCAATTCCACGGGTAGATGACATGTTTTACCAAAGACTAGCCGATAAGGAGAAGTACCAATAGGGGTTTTGTAGGCCGTGCGGTATGCCCACAATGCATCATCTAGCTTCCTTGACCAGCCGGTCCTATTTGCGTTCACAGTTTTTGCTAGAATGCTCTTGATCTCCCGGTTGGAAACCTCCACTTGACCACTTGACTGCGGATGATAAGGTGTGGCCACCTTGTGCTTTACGCCATACTTCTCAAGCAGCCCCGAGAATGCCTTGTTATAAAAATGAGATCCACTATCACTAAGTATGGCTCTAGGAGTGCCAAACCGAGTGAATATGTTTTTCTTCAAGAAGGCGGTCACACTCCTTGCCTCATTGTTTGGTAAGGCAATTGCTTCAACTCATTGGTACACGTAGTCCACAGCTACCAAGATGTATTTCATCCCGAAAGAACTTACAAAGGGGCCCATGAAGTCGATTCCCCACACGTCAAAGATCTCTATCTCCATCACAAAGTGCATGGGCATTTCATGCCTCTTGGAGATTGAACCTTGTCGTTGACATTGGTCGCAAGCCTTGACCATTTGATTGGCATCATGGTAGATGGAAGGCCAATAATACCCACATTCAAGAACCTTAGCCGCCGTCCAATTTCCTCCATGATGACCCCCAACCGGTGAGTCATGGAATGCCTTGAGAATTGGCATAACCTCTTCTTCGGGAACACACCTTCTGATAATATTGTCAGCACAAACACAGAACAAGTATGGTTCCTCCCAATAGTATTGCCGACAGTCTCTCAAAAACTTCTTTCTTTGATAGGATTCCAATTCGTCCGGGATAAGGTCACTAACCAAGTAGTTAGCAATATCGGCATACCAAGGAGCAAAAGTGCTAGATAATGCCAATGTGTGCTCATCAGGGAATGCATCATTGATTTCAAGATCTCCCTATGGTCTCCCTGCTTCCTCAAGCCTTGACAAATGATCCGCCACTTGATTTTGAGTTCCCTTGCGATCTTTGACTTCGAAGTCAAACTCTTGCAACAACAAGACCCATCGAATTAATTGAGGCTTTGCATCCTTCTTTGCCATAAGATATCGAAGAGCCGCATGATCAGTGTATACCACCACCTTAGACCCCAACAAATAAGCCCGGAATTTTTCAAAAGCATACACAATAGCAAGAAGCTCTTGCTCAGTTACCCTGTAGTTCATTTGTGCCCCATAGAGAGTTTTACTTGCATAGTACACCGGGTGGAGAACTTTGTTGTGACGTTGGCCAAGCATTGCTCCAATGGCTACACCACTAGCATCACACATGAGCTCGAAAGGAAGTGACCAATCGGGTGTGACAATAATGGGTGTCGTGGTGAGCCTTTGCTTTAACTCCTCAAAAGCTTTAAGACAGTTCTCATCAAACACAAACTTGGCATCCTTTTCGAGGAGTTTGCACATGGGGTTAGCAATTTTGGAGAAGTCCTTGATGAAGCGCCTGTAAAACCCGGCATGCCCTAGAAAACTTCTAACACCTTTCACGGAGGTCGGTGGAGGAAGCTTAGAAATAATCTCAATCTTTTCTCGGTCGACTTCAATACTATGATTTGAAATTTTGTGCCCAAGCACAATGCCTTCGTCAACCATGAAGTGACACTTCTCCCAATTTAGCACAAGGTTGGTCCCTTCGCATCGCTTAAGCACTTGTCTAAGATTGTTAAGACAGTTCTCAAACGAATCACCAACCACCGAGAAATCATCCATGAAGACTTCAAGAAAGTCCTCAACCATGTCGGAGAAGATGGACATCATACACCTTTGGAAAGTGGCCGGAGCATTGCACAAGCCAAATGGCATCCGGCTAAAAGCAAAAGTACCATACGGGCAAGTGAACGTAGTTTTCTCTTGATCTTCCAAAGCGATGTTGATTTGATTGTAGCCGGAGTAACCATCAAGGAAATAATAAAATGACCTCCCCGCTAGCCGATCAAGCATTTGATCAATAAAAGGCATAGGGAAGTGGTCCTTGTAAGTAGCACTGTTAAGTTTCTGATAGTCCATACAAACTCGCCATCCGGTCACAATTCGCATTGGAATGAGCTCATTCTTCTCATTTTTGATCACGGTCATGCCACCCTTTTTTGGCACACATTGTACTGGGCTCACCCACGAACTATCGGCAATGGGGTAAACTACCCTGGCATCCAACCACTTGATAATATCCTTCTTTACTACCTCTTGCATTGACGGGTTCAACCGTCTTTGATGTTCCATACTTGGCTTTGTTTTGCTCTACAATTGGATTTTATGTTCATAAATTCCTGCGGGGATTCCACGAATATCCGTAATGGTCCATCCAATAGCTTGCCTATGTTCTTTCAAGACTTCCAAAAATTGGTTTACCTGCACATCATTTAGCAAAGACAAAACGATTACGGTTAAAGTATCATTAGAGCCAAGAAATTTATACCTTAAGTGCGGTGGGAGAGGCTTGAGCTCTAGTTGTGGTGGCTCAATGATTGATGGCTTGGTGGGAGGTGTGGCCCTATTCTCCAAGTCAAGAGAAAGCTTTGCCGGAGTGTAAATATAGGATCCAAGACCTCCAATGCATTTACCGACTCCATGTACCCATCCATGTCCTCACCATCAAAGTTTACCAAGATAGCCGCCAATGCCTCACCAAGGCATTGTTCTTCCATTTTCAATTCGACGGTATCTTCAACCTCATCAACCACATCTATCACTGAAATGCTCTCATACTCATGGGGTAATTTCATACCCTTTCTCGCTTGAAATGTGACTTCTTCATCATTCACCCGGAACTTAATTTCATTTCGCTTTGAATCCATGAGTGCTCTTCCCGTGGCTAGGAATGGTCTCCCCAAGATGATAGGGATCTCTTTATCAATAGCAGAGTCAAGAATTACAAAGTCGGTGGGTAAATGGAATTTTCCAACTTTCACAATCACATCATCAACAATTCCTACCGGTCGCTTAATAGATCGATCGGCCATTTGTAACCTCATGCTTGTTGGCCTCGGCATCCCTAATCCCGTTTGCTTGTAGATGGCAAGTGGCATCAAGTTGATGCTAGCCCCATTGTCACAAAGGGCTTTTGCAAAGTCACGCTCCCCGATAGTGCATGGAATAGTAAATGCTCCCGGGTCCTTTTTCTTTTGGACAGGGCTTGTGGCAAGAATAGAGCTAACCCGGTGAGTCATGTTTACCACCTCATTCTTTGTGGTCCTCTTTTTGGTGATCAAATCCTTCAAATATTTGGCAAACCCTGGCATTTCTTGAAAAGCCTCCAAGAATGGAATGTTCACCGACAATTGCTTTAGAATATCATAGAATTTCTCAAGCTTGCTATCATCAACCCTTCTAATAATTCTTTGAGGAAAAGGCGGAGGAGGTCTAGGAATAGGAGGTGGAGCTTTTGATGTCTCCTTATCCTTTTCCTTCACCCCTTCTTGGTTCACTTCTTGCACCTTCTCTTTTTCCGGCACACTTTCAACTTCAACAACCCCTTGCTCTTCTGCTTCAACTTCTTGTTCGGCTTCTTCCCCAACAACCTCTTGCTCAATGTCACCTTGTAAAACCTTCCCACTTCTAGTAGTTATTTCCATGATGTGAGAAGTTGAGCCACTTCCACCACTCTTCGGGTTCGCAATGGTATCACTAGGAAGTTGCCATTTTTTCTTTGGGTTTTGCTCTCTTGAAAGGTCTCTCATCTACATCTCTAACTTTTGGATAGATGCGGTGTGAGAGCCAACAAATTCGGTCATGTTTCTCATGGACGCGTCAGACTTTTCTTGGTTTTGCAATACTCTTTCATACATGCTTTCTAACTTTGACTCACTTGACGACCCTTGATTTGTATAATGACCTTTTGGGGGAACATACGAGTTGGAGCTCCGGTTTGCAAAGTTGTTGTTGTTGTTGTTCCAATTTCCTTAATCCGAGCTACCTTGATCATTTTCCATTGTTGGTTGCCTTGCCCTTGCGAGTTTGGCCTCCACTGGCTTTGTTGCCCTTGACCATGGTAGGGTTGCCTTTGATACCCTCCTTGAGGGTTGTTGATATAATTTGCTTCCTCAAAATTTTCATCTAAGATGGGTTGGGCATCTTCCACTGCATTCACTTTCTTTGTCTGATTCTCGGTAAACATCTTTGTCAGCACATTTACATTTGTTGCAAGCCCGGCAATCACTTGATCCCTCTCTTGATTTTCCTTGATTAAGTTTCTCAAGGAAGGAGAGCCATATGAGATTCCTCCGGTAGTATCCTCTGAATGACATGCTTGGTTGTGCTTTGCCATTTTGTCCAGGATTTGTGTCACTCTTGATTTGTCCATGAAAGATCCGTCAGCTGCATTCTTGGCGATGGCTTGGTTCATGGGATCCAAACCCATATAAAAAATTTCCAACAACATGGAATCCGGAAAACCATGGTTTGGAGACCTCACCAAGTATAATTTGAAGCGATCCCATGCCTCATGCAACTGCTCTCCCTGTATCTGCTTGAAGAAGAAAATCTTATCCCGCAACTCAGACTTTTTGCTCTGCGAGAACCACTTAGACAAAAATGCCCAGACAAGTTCGGGCCAAGAATGGATAGAGGTGGGTGGCAGATTCTGGAGCCATTTCCTCGCATTCCCAGCTAGAGAATACTTGAAGCATCTCAACCACAGGGCATCGTCAGAGACATTGTTTTGTTTGTGCATTGCACACACACCCAAGAAATTCCTAAGGAGTTGTGTTGGATCATCATCTGTGGAGTTTCTGAAAAATCCTTCTGCCTTAAGCATCAGAATTAGACTTTGTTCCACTTTAAATGTTGCAGCTCCAACAATTGGCGGTACAATGGCGTTAGTATCCTCAATGTACTCCTCGATGTCTGCGAAAGGATTCTCTCCCATTTCTGTCTCCGCATCATCACCATATTCAGACATGTTTTCCTATCAACACCAAGCAAAGTAAGCAAAATGTGATGGAATAGAAATAGACGTTAAGTAAAGTACAAACTAAATAGTAATTTCAAAACCGTATTCCCCGACAACGGCGCCAAAATTTGATACGCTCAAATTACACTTTAATGAATAGTGTAAAGCAGTCGGTGTCAAAATATAATAACCCAACAAGGTTGGGGTCGAATCCCACAGGGAATAGGTGTGAAAAGGTTACTCTTATAGTGTGTTGCTCGACTAAAGTCGTATCTCTATTTGGTTAACAGTAACAAGAGAATGGTTTTATAGTAACAAGAGTATGAATTGAGTTTGTTTGGAAGTATCAACTAATTGGAATATTTATAGAGTAATTAATTGGATTAAAGAAACCAATGTTGTGTCCCCTTTAATGGAGTGTAATGCTTATCGGTGTTAATATGATATATTTCTAATGGAAGGTTCTTTTGAAATGAAAATGATGTCTAAGTGACTACCCAATATTTTCCAATAGTTGAGTAGTATTTCCTCTTTATAATTTTCCCAAATATAAAAGAGTTACAATTTAGAACCATCAATATATGCCAAGTAAAACCCACTTATTCCTAAGCGATTCTATTAATCAAGGTTTAAAGCCTTGAGTCATTGATATTTACTTCTACCAAATTCTAACTCACTTTCCCAAGCAAAGCAAGAATTTAATGGCACTTGTTAATGTTTGCAACCACCAACAATAAATGAAAAATTAGAAGTAAATAAATATCAACCAACCATTATATATATATTCAATGTTAAACACCCATTTCATAACACCCATTTAGGGTCCACAACCTTAGTATTTAAAGTTAGCTACTCATACTACAATACAAAAATCAAAGAGTATTTAATGTCATAAAAGCTTACAAAGTAGAGAATCTTCACCCAAAAGCTTCCAAAAGTGAGGAATATTAATGTCTTGGAATGTGGTTCAAAGACAAGACAAGATGATCCCACAAAGACATCATAAAACTATTTATAGTGGACTCAAAATTGGGACAGAAAACGGACAAAAATACCCTTTCAGGTCTGATATGCGATCGCATTCTTGTCGCAAAGCACGTATGCGGTCCGCATCTTGAACATCCTCATCGCAGATTGGAACCCTAGTTTACAGGTCTTCTTCGCATTCCAATTATGCGGATCGCATTGCAGAAATACGATCGCATTTTGCATCGCATCTTCGTCCTTTAGTGACCTTCATGGTTGGTTTGCGGTTCACTTTGCGGCTCGCATGTTGGTTCTGCGATCACATAATGGACCGCATTCTTGACTTGAGATTTAACCCAGATCTCTGCTTTTGTCTGCGATTTGACGTGCATTTTGCGGGTCACTTGTCTGATCTGCGATTGCATAGTGTATCGCAGACCAGCATTTTTGCTACATTTTGCTCTTTTCTTGTCTTTTTGCTTCCATTTCCATGTTCTTGGGTTCTCAGTCCTTATGTACTGTAGAAACAACAAAACTACATAAGTAACGGAGATAATTGCATTAAAACAAGCTAAAATCTAAGCAATTAGTATTGAAATGTGCCGAAATTCTCCGGCACATCAGTAACTAAAAATTAAACTGTTGAGTTGGACTTGATACTCTTATATGATTTTTAACTGCTCGCCACTGCACTCAGACCTTATTTACTTTAGTTACTTACTGAGTTGGCATACTCACGTTACTCCTTGCGCCGTGTGTGCAGATCCAGGTGCATGGACATCAGAGTGAGAGCTTCCAACACTCTCAGAGCTTTACCGAAGACTGCAAGGTAGCTGCACAGCAATCGCAGCCCTGCTTTCCTCCTTCCTATCTTAGTTTTCTGTTATTTCAGACCTATGATGTATTATTCAGTCAGTTTGGGTTGTATTTTGAGGCTCTTAACTTGTGACACAGGATTATTGGGCTATGTTGGTATATTTTTTACTAATTTCTGCATTTTTTGTTGATTTATATATTTCATATGAGAAATTGAGACTAAATCGGTTTTAGAAAATGGTTTTGTAAAAGAATTCACTGTGGTTAAATGTTGGATTGGCTTGCCTAGTACTGTGATAGGCGCCATCACGACTGGGGGTTTTGAGGTCGTGACAAGTTGGTATCAGAGCCTAGGTTACATAGGTCTCGCGAGTCATGATCCGGTTTAGTAGAATCTCGCGGATCGGTACGGAGACGTCTGTATTTATCCTCAGGAGGCTGCAGAACCTTTAGGAAAACTTCACATTCTTGAATTCCTGTCATACAAATCTGTTGATTCTAGTACTAAACTTCTGCTATTCTTTTCTCTCACAGATGGTGAGGACACATGGTATCGGTCAGGATGGACGACCACCAGTACCACCAGCTGGGGCCACTAGAGGCTGAGGACGCATTCAAGGCCATGGTAGGGGCAGGGGTATAGCTCACACAACAACTAGGGTAGCACCTGTAGATCCACCAACCTCCCCAGTTCAGGATTAGGTCCTAGTTGCGGATGCTCCAGCAACACCATCTCAGGAACCGGGTGTGCCTATTGTGATTTCAGGCATTCAGGAAGCTTTAGCTCAGATTCTATCAGTATGCACTGGCCTGGCTCAGGCAGTCTCAGTTACTACGGCCGTAGCTACTTTTCAAGCCTGGGAAGGTACTCAGACTCCCGTTGCTCACACACCTGAGCAGGTTGTGCAGGGACTTCAGACACCGGGGGTACCTCCAACCCAGCCAGTTGCACCAGCTTAGGAGTATGTGGTACCAGTTATGCTTGACGACGAGCAGCGTTGATTGGAGAGATTTGGTAGATTTCAGCCTCCGACTTTCAGTGGTACAGAGGGCGAGGACGCCCATGGTTTCTTGGACAAGTGTTATAGGATTCTTCGTACACCGGGTATTTTGGAGACCAGTGGTGTAGAATTTACTACTTTTTAGTTTTATGGAGCTGCCTTTACTTGGTGGGAGGCTTATTAGAGGCGTAGGCTGTTGATGCGGCGCCCCTTACCTGGCAGCAGTTCTCTGTCCTCTTTTTGGAGAAGTATGTGTCACAGTCTCGTAGAGAGGAGCTGCGTAGGTAGTTCGAGCAGCTGTGTCAGGGAGATATGATTGTGACACAGTATGAGATACGGTTCTTTGAGTTAGCTCGTCATGTGGTCTGGTTGGTTCCCACAGATCAAGAGAGGATCAGGAGGTTTGTTGATGGCTTCACATATCAGCTTTGGATTCTCATGACCAGGAAGAGGGTGTCAGGTGCTACTTTTGAGGAGGTTTTTGACATCGGCCATGAGATTGAGTCAGTACGTCACCAGGAGCGAGATGAGAGGGAGTCCAAGATGCCTCGGGGATCTGGTAGTTTTAGTGGTGCTCCTTCGACGGGTCATTTTTAGAGCGGCAGAGGCCGTCCATTGAGACATGCTCAGTCAGCTCGCCTAGGTTATCATGGGGCATCATCGGGTGATAGTTCTCACAGTTCTCATCAGGGCCATTCATCACTCAGTGCCCTTCCATCCCAAAGTTCATCACGTGCTCCATCAGTTCAGGGCTCTTCTATGCCAGGTGCATTTGCTAGTCATCCCGGTGCTAGGGGTTCCCTTCAGTCCCCATCTCCAGCACCGGGGAGTTGTTACGAGTGTGGAGAGTTTAGGCATATGATAAGGTAGTGTCCTTGTCTTCTTGAGGGTCTGTCTCAGCAGAGGGGTTAGCCTTTGACTTCAGCTCCAGTTACTTCACCACCCGCTCAGGCAGCTAGGGGTGGGGGTCAGTGAGCTAGGGGTCTCCCTAGAGGGGGAGTTCGATCAAGTAGTGGTCAGGCCCGTTTCTATGCACTCTTAGCCAGACCAGATGCTATTGCTTCAGATGCTGTGATTACAGGTATTGTCTTAGTCTGCCGCAAAGATGCTTCTGTATTATTTGATCATGGTTCCATTTTTTCATATGTGTCATCATACTTTGCTCGTTATTTGGATATGCACCGTGAGTCTCTTATTTCATCTGTTCATGTATCTACTCTGGTGGACGATACTATAGTTGTGGACCGTGTATACCGGTCATGTGTAGTGACTATTGGGGGTCTAGAGACCCAACTGGGCCTATTGTTGCTTTGTATGGTGGACTTTGATGTGATATTGGGCATGGATTGTCTATCTTCGTGTCGTGCTATGTTGGATTATCATGCTAATATAGTGACATTGTCTATGCCTGGTGTGCCACGGATTGAGTGGCGAGGTTCGACCAATTTTGTACTTAGTAGGGTGATTTTATTTCTGAAGGCCCAGCGGATGGTTGGGAAGGGTTGTCTTTCATACTTAGCCTTTGTGAGGGATGTCAGTACAGAGACTCCCATTATTGATTCTGTTCCTGTTGTAGGGGACTTTCCCAATGTTTTTCCTGCAAACCTATCGGGCATGCCACCGGACAAGGATATTGATTTTGGTATTGATCTAGTGCCGGGAATTCAGTGCATTTCTATTCCACCATATTGTATGGCACCGGCGGACTTGAAAGAGTTGAAGGAGCAGCTTCAGGAACTCCTTGATAAGGGGTTTATTTGGCCTAGTGTGTCGCCGTGGGGTGCGTCTGTTCTATTTTTGAAGAAGAAAGATGGCACGAAGAGAATGTGCATTGGTTACAGGCAGTTGAACAAAGTTACAATAAAAAATAAGTACTCATTGCCTCGCATTGATGATTTAATCGACCAGCTTCAGGTAGCGAGGGTGTTCTCCAAGATTGATCTCCATTCTGGGTATCACTAGTTAAAGATTAGAGACTCGGATATTCTTGAGACAACTTTCAGGATCCGATACGGTCATTATGAGT
Organism: Nicotiana sylvestris; assembly: GCF_000393655.2. Lineage (NCBI taxonomy): Eukaryota > Viridiplantae > Streptophyta > Magnoliopsida > Solanales > Solanaceae > Nicotiana > Nicotiana sylvestris. Next base: position 99,874,603 of record NC_091058.1, read on the forward strand.
TCCTTGTGATGTCTTTTGGGCTGACCAATGCCCCAACATCGTTCATGCATTTGATGAACAGTGTGTTTTGCCTTTATCTCGACTCGTTTGTGATTATTTTCATTGATGATATTCTAGTATACTCACGTATCCAGAAGGAGCACGTGGAGCATTTAAGAGTTGTGTTGCAGAGGTTTAGGGAGGAGAAACTGTATGCAAAGTTCTCCAAGTGTGAGTTTTGGCTCAGTTCAGTGGCATTCTTGGGGCACGTGGTGTCTCGTGAGGGTATTCAGGTTGATTCGAAGAAGATAGAGGCAGTTCAGAGTTGGCCCAGACCGTCCTCAGCCAGAGAGATTCGCAGTTTTCTTGGATTGGTGGGTTATTACCGTCGGTTTGTTCAGGGATTTTCGTCTATAGCATTGCCCTTGACCAAGTTGACCCAGAAAGGTGCTTTATTCAGCTGGTCGGATGAGTGTGAGGCGAGCTTTCAGAAGCTCAAGACTACCTTGACCACAGCTCCAGTATTGGTTTTGCCATCAGCTTCAGGTTCATATACAGTGTATTGTGATGTTTCGAGAGTTGGTATTGGGTGTGTGTTGATGTAGGAGGGTAGAGTTATTGCTTATGCTTCTCGTCAGTTGAAGCCCCATAAGAAGAACTACCCCGTTCATGATCTAGAGTTGGCCATTGTTCACGCGTTGAAGATATGGAGGCATTATTTGTATGGTGTGTCTTGCGAGGTGTTCATTGTCATCGTAGCCTCCAGCACTTGTTCAAACAAAAGGATCTCAATTTGAGGCAGTGGAGATGGTTGGAGCTGCTAAAGGATTATGATATTACTATTTTGTACCATCCAGGAAAGGCCAATGTAGTGGCCGATACCTTAAGTAGGAAGGCGGTAAGTATGGGGAGTTTGACGTGTATTCCTATTGGGGAGCGACCTCTTGCAGTTGATGTTCAGGCCTTGGCCAATTGGTTCATAAGGTTGGATATTTCGGAGCCCAGTCGGGTATTAGCTTCTATGATTTCTCGGTCTTTCTTATTTGATCGAATCAGAGAGCACCAGTATGATGATCCTCATTTGCTTGTCCTAAAGGATAGAGTTCAGCACGATGATGCCAGAGATGTTACTATTGGTGATGATGGAGTATTAAGGATGCAGGGCCGGATATGTGTGCCCAGTGTAGATGGCCTTCGGGAGTTGATTCTAGATGAGGCCCATAGCTCGCGGTATTCCATTCATCCGGGTGCCGTGAAGATGTATTAGGATCTGAGACAGCATTATTGGTGGAGGAGAATGAAGAAGGACATTGTGGGATTTGTGGCTCGGTGTCTCAATTATTAGCAGGTGAAATATGAGCATCAGAGACTGGGTGGCTTGCTTCAGCAGATGAATATTCTAGAGTGGAAGTGGGAGTGGATCACCATTGACTTTGTAGTTGGGCTCCCACAGAGTTTGAAGAAGTTCGATGCTATTTGGGTGATTGTGGATCGGCTAACCAAGTCCCCGCACTTTATTCATGTGTGTACTACCTATTCTTCCGAGTGGTTGGCAGAGTTATACATCCGGGAGATTGTTCGTTTGCATGGTGTCCCAGTTTCCGTCATTTTAGATAGAGGTATTCAATTTACTTCATAGTTTTGGAGGGCTGTACAGCGAGAATTAGGTACTCAGGTTGAGTTGAGCACAACTTTTCACCCTCAGACGGATGGACAGCCCGAGTGCACTATTCATATATTGGAGGACATGCTACGCGCTTGTGTTATTGATTTTGGAGGGTCATGGGATCAGTTTCTACCGCTTGCAGAGTTTGCTTATAACAACAGTTATCAATCATGTATTCATATGGCTCCATATGAGGCTTTCTATGGGAGACGGTGTAGATCTCCAGTTGGTTGGTTTGAGCCAGGTGAGGCTAGGCTTTTGGGTACAGACTTGGTACAGGATGCTTTAGACAAGGTGAAGGTGATTCAGGAGAGGCTTCGTGCACCACAGTCAAGGCAAAAGAGTTATGCTGACAGGAAGGTATGTGATGCGTCTTACATGGTTGGGGAGAACGTTCTACTGAAGGTTTCACCCATGAAGGGTGTTATGAGATTTGGGAAGAAGGGTAAATTGAGTCCTCGGTTCATTGGGCCTTTTGAGGTGCTTCGGAGGATTGGGGAGGTGGCTTATGAGCTTGCTTTGCCACCCAGCTTATCGAGTGTGCATCCGGTATTTCATATTTCTATGCTTCGGAAGCATATTGGCGATCCATGTCACGTTTTGGATTTTAGCACGATTCAGTTAGATGATGATTTGACTTATGATGTGGAGCCAGTAACTATTTTGGAGCGTTAGGTTTGAAAGTTGAGGTCAAAGGATATAGCTTCAGTGATAGTGCAGTGGAGAGGTCGGCCCGCGGAGAAGGCTACCTAGGAGACTGAGCGGGAGATGCGGAGCAGATATTCTCACCTATTTGAGGCTTCAGGTATGTTTCTTGACTCGTTCGAGGATGAATGTTTGTTTAAGAGGGGGAGGATGTAACGACCCGGCCGGTCGTTTCATGAGTTACCGCTCTGTTTCCCCATTTCTACTTCTTATTATCTTGTTCAGCTATATTATGTGATATCAGGGTGGTTGGTTCGGGTTCGAAGAGGTTTTGGAAAGGAATGAGGCACTTAGTCTCTTTTGAGTAAGCTTAGGTTGGAAAAGTGAATCGGATATTGACTTATGTGAAAGATGGCTAGGATGTGAACTCCAATGGTTCAGATAGCTTCGGGAGGTGATTTGGGACTTAGGAGCGTGATCGGAATATGTTTTGGAGGTTCGGAGTAGATTTACGCTTGAATTGGCGAAATTGGAATTTTGGCGTTTTCCGGTTGATAGGTGAGATTTTGATATAGGGGTTGGAATGGAATTCCGAAAGTTGGAGTAGGTCCGTTGTGTCATTTGTGACGTGTGTGCAAAATTTCAGGTCATTCGGACGAGGTTTGATAGACTTTTTGATCGAAAGCGGAATTTGGAAGTTTTTGGAATTCTTAGGCTTAAATACGATGTCAATTTTGTGTTTTGATGTTGTTTTGAGCGTTTCGAAGGTTGGAACAAGTTTGAATGAGGTTATGGGATATGTTGGCATGTTTGGTTGAGGTCCGAGGGCCTTGGGTGAGTTTCAGGTAGTTGAACGGATCAAATTCATGTTGGAAAACTTTCAAAAAATCTACAGTTGGTGTTGCAGACATTTGGTCTTCGCGTTCGCGAAGGGTTAGTATGTGAGGCAGGATGTTTGGCCTTCGCATTCGCGATGGGTGTCCCGCGTTTGCGAAGGGTTAGGTGCTATGTTCATCACGAACGTGATGCGTATCCCGCGTTCGCATAGAGTATTTGGGGTAGCTGGGATCCCAGGAGCTTTGTGCTTCGCGTTCGCGTAGGAGTCGCCGCGTTCGCGAAGGTTTGGATGGCTGAGGCATCGTGTTTGCGTAAGAGGATTTTGGTCAAAGGAAATTTTGTGCTTCTCGAACGCGAGGCTTTGACTATGTTTGCAAAGAAGGAATTTAAATCGCTGGGCAGAATGTTTAAAAGACCATTTTCGCGTTTTTTTGGCCAAAGTTCACCGTTTTTTAGCCAGTTTTGGAGCTTTTTTAGGGAGATTGAAGAGGGAATTCAAGAGAACTTCTTGGAGGTAAGATTTATGGACTTAATACTCGATTCTATTGTGATTTCTACCTAATTAAACATAAAATTTGGGGGATTTGAAGCCTAAAATTGGGGAGTTAGGTCTTGGAAATTGGAGACCTTAATCTTGGGATTTGAGGGGCCATTTGTGCTCGGATTTTAGTATTCTTGGTATGTATGAACTCGTGGGGGGATAAGGATTCCATTAATGTGACTTTTATCGATTTTCGAGACGTGGGCCTGGGGGTCGGGTTGGACCAATTTTGGGAATTTTGGTATAATTTGATTATTTTCGCATGGGCTTCATTCCCTTAGCATATTCTAATGTTATGATTCTGATTTTGGGTAGATTCAACGTGAGTTGAGGCCGAGTCAAGAGGTTAGGGTGTCGCGGAGTAGTATTTCTTCCGATTTGAGGTAAGTAACCATTGTAAATCTGGACCTGAGGGTATGAAACCCCGGTATTTCATATTGTTTTTGATAAATGAGGTGACACACATGCTAGGTGACGAGCGTGTGGGCGTGCACCGGTAGGGATTGTGACTTGGTCCGTCCCATTGCGACTATTAAGCCGCGTATTTGATTTGAAATCTTATGATATTTTGTATTTTTTAGATTTATACTATACTTTGGGTTGTACGCCATGTTTGGGGCCTTGTGCCGACCTGTTTAGACCCTATGGGTAATTTTTACTACTTTCCTCACTCTATCTGTTATTAAAGCATATCATCAGTCATGTTTTACCTGTTTATTGTTTAGATCCAGTTTTATCACTCTACTTCTTGATATATGAAAACTATTTGGGCGGAGTTCCCTGATTTTCACTTATATGCCCGAGTGACTGTGAGGTTAATGACTGAGAGAGGTTTAGAACCTAATGGTGAGGATTATATATACATTATGGATCGGCTACACGCCACAGTAATATTATATATATTATGGATCGGGTTGCACGCCACAGCGATTTATATATATTGGATCGAGCTACGCCGCAGCGATATGACGCTTGGGCTATAGGAGCCCCTCTGGAGTCTGTACACCCCCAGTGAGCGTAGTCATCTATAAACTATGGATCGGGCTGCACGCCGTAGCGGTTATTATAATTATTACTATTATGAGATATTATTGAGCCGGAGTGTTGAGTGTGAATACTGTTGACGAGAGCTGAGTCACGAGTGACTGAGAGGCTTGTCCGAGAGGCTATACTGTGAGTGACACCTTGCCCGAGGGGCACGTTTATGATATTTTGATGATTTAACTCTTCTTTTATACTGAGCCTCAGTTGAAAGATGTTGAATAAATAATTTCAAAGTATTTCAATTGAAACTGAAGTTTTTATGAAGTAATTGGCTATTAAACTGTTGAGTTTAACTTGATATTCTATTGAACACTCTTATATAATTTTTAACTGCTTGTCACTGCACTCAGACCTTATTTACTTTAGTTACTTACTGAGTTGGCATACTCACGTTACTCCATGCACCTTGTGTGCAGATCCAGGTGCCCGAACATCAGAGTGAGAGCTTCCAACACTCTCAGAGCTTTACCGGAGACTGCAAGGTAGCTGCACGGTGATCACAGCCCTACTTTCCTCCTTCTTATCTTAGTTTTTTATTATTTCAGACCTATGGTCTATTGTTCAGTTAGTTTGGGTTGTATTTAGACGGTCTTGACTTGTGACACCGGATTGTTGGGCTGTGTTGGTATATTTTGTACTAATTTCCGCATTTTTCGTTGATTTATATATTTCATATGAGAAATTGAGACTAAATCGGTTTTAGAAAATGGTTTTGTAAAAGAATTCAGTAAAAGAATTCACTGTGGTTAAATGTTGGACTGGCTTGCCTAGTACTATGATAGGCGCCATCACGACCGAGGGTATTTGGGGCCGTGACATCGTCGCGAGAAGGTGTCGGTCCGTCCCAAAAATCCTGGAGTTTCATCTACAAATCAATTCCATTATGCTAACACTTTCTGACTATCTCCTTGAATCCTTCCCAAGCTCCAAAGACCGTTTCTGTCTCTTTCTGGCAAAAAATGTGGATTTCCCTTCTGAACTTCCCTATTTTTGCAGTTGAGAAGTACTTGTCAAGAAACTTTGTGGTCATATCTTTCCATGTCCTGATCAAACATGTAGGTAAGGTACCAAGCCAATGCTTCGCGTCATCTTTCAATCAAAAGGGGAATGCTCTTAAATAGACTGCATCTTTTGATACTCCATTGTATTGGAAGGTGTTCATGATTTCTTCAAAGTACATCAGGTGAGTATTAGGATCTTCGTTCACCTTCCCTCTGAAAATGTAGGTGTTTTGGATAGTTAGCAATTCGAAGTTGTTTGCAACTATGGGCGGAGGTCTAACACTTGACAGTCCTTGATTGTAGACTAGCCTAGCAATCACCCAATGATCTTCCAAGCTTGGGTGCTGCATTCTCGAACTGGTCTTCAACCAAGGTCGGTTTAGATTGAATCTTCGACCTCCATTATGTTCGACAGTCTCATCAGCAATTCTCCGTTCAACTTCTTGTTGTGCTGCCTCTCTTATAGCTAAGTCTACTATATCATTCTCTTCGTTTGCCATGGTATCTTGAGTCGAAGTTTGACCCAAGATATTTTCTATTAATTCTCTTTCTTTTCTTAGTTGTCACATATGTTTCTCCACCACTGGTTTGTAAGGTATCACTTCCTTTGAAGATGATCGAGTCATACACAAGATAAATCAAACATGTATCCTGCACACAAATGAGAAAACGTGAATACACTAAAGTAAAAGTTGGTTCCTAAATTAGAACTAAAAAATATTTTAAACACTATTGATTGCCAATCCTAGGCAACGGCGCCAAAATTTGACGAGCGCAAAAAACAACATAAAATTAATGCTCGCTAGCCAAAAATAGTATAGATTAATTATCGTCTCCACAAGGATTGGATTTAAATAATGTTCGAATAATCTCCAGTTGATTACTATCCAGAAAAATTAACACTTGATTTGATGATTATTACTACGATTAACTACTAAAATTTAAGCAAATAACAATTGATCACAAAAGACAACAGATGAACACGAAGAAATATCAATAGGGGAAATAAGGATAATTGACTAGACAGGTGCAAGATAACTGACTCGGGATCCAATTCTTGAGTTAATTCACTCTATAATATGGTTGATTCTCACGAATTCAACCGATAATCAGATTACACTTGAAGTTAATATTCCTCTTTTAATTTAATGTTAATTTCAGTAATTAATCCAATTGAAGCACGGTAAATAATAGCAATAATAAAATAATGTTTATGATCTAAGGGGTAACTTCTCACGAATATTTCCTATTTTCTAATTCAATTAACAATTCAAGAGGCTCTTTCGATTACCTATTTGAATCGCGAATTTAAACTAGAGCATAAGATGTGAAGAAATTCAATATCAAACTCCTCTTTCGATTAAGCAAAATACTAAGGCTCCGTTTGACCATGAGTTTTGCCAAAATAAATTTGGAATTTATTTTCAAAACTCATGTTTGGTCATAAATTTTGCCCACATTTTGGGAAAATCCCAAATCCCAAAATCACCCCAATTGCTGATTTTGGTCCAAAATCCCAAAACTTGGAAATTATATACATGTTTTTCCAAAATAAAGTTGGAAACTATATTTTGAAAACATATGTCAAAACACATTTTCATCTTCAAACCAAATTTCACCCAAATCAGATTTTTCAAAACAAATTTAGAATCTATTGCAAATGCTAGCTAAATAGCTCTACAATTCAGATTGAAGCTCCATCAATTAATTCTAATAATTATCAAGAACCGAATCCCTAGTCAAGTTATTGAAACACTATATCTGTCAACACCCTAATGGAAATTACTCCATAGTAATGGAGTAAGATATCTCAAATAAGTTTAAGAACAAGAAAATATCAATTCTAATGATTCGATACAAACTCTCGCATTGCACCGATTGGAGGTTGAAATCTTGATGAATTCTTGAGTCTTCTTGCGTTGGTTGGTTCTCCCTTCTTTCCTAGGTCAAAAGTGCCCTTAAAATCGTATTTTTGTTGTATTTATGCCATCTCAAAACAAACCCAGACGAAACTACCTTTTCCTAGCCGAAATAGGAAATCACTCTGACATTTTTGTACTGTCGCATCGTGCCCCGTGCCGCCCCATGTGGCGCGCTTGTGGGGAAATCAATAGAGCTTGGCAAAATCCTGTCAGGTCAACTTTTGCACTACCGTGCCTCGCGACGTTCCATGCGGCACGACTGTACCTTTTCCTAAGAGTAAATTCGTTTGTTCATTTTTGACATCGGGACTTAGTCCTCGACCCCCGAACGTGATCCCGATTTAATTTTTTGGGCTTCTGCTTAGACTTCAAAGCGAAAACTTGTTCGATTTAGCTTCAAATTACCTTAATAACTTGGAATTGTTTCCTGCAAGGCATAAAATATGTAATAAGTGTAAGTCACTATCATTTAAGCTTAAACACAAGTAAAACATAGTAATTAGAGTGCAAACTACGGGTAAAATACGAGTTTCTAGCCTACCATCATCGTACAAAATAAGGTAAGTACCCTTATATTAGGATACAAAGATATAATGGCTCCCCCTCACTTAATTCCTACTCGTTACTAACATTAACTGTATTAAGTGACCGTTACTAAAATTACTCGTAACAGTTATGGTAATAATAGGTGATCGCGCATAATCAGAGATAATACTGATTCTCTTTTCATATTTGTAACTGTTCATGAATCTTCCTCTTTTATGGCTTTCATGCATCTCGTGCCTATTTTTTCTTTTCCAGTTGTCAGGCACGGTACCTTCTTCTGTAAATCCTGTGGGTATTTTAACCGTGCCTCATCATTTTTCTTTATTAACGTGATGCCAATGCCACTTGTTACCATATCGTTAGTCCATGTGTTATGACTATTTTTCCACCAATGCATTATCCTCTCCTCAAAATTGGACTGATTGTTTATACTAAGGGTGTATATAGGCCGAGTTGGTTCGGATTTTGCAATTACCAAAGTAAACTAATTGTGTCGGGTTATTATATCTAAAGACCAAACCATACCAATAAAACTCGGGTTTTTCAATCTCGGGTTTTCGGGTTATTCGGGGTTTTATGGATTGTTTTTTTCCGTAAAATCTTTGTAGAACAATACATATAAATTGTGCTCAAAATATTTCTTTAATCCTAGTAAGATACAACTATATAAAGTATTTTCCAAGAAAATAATACAAAATATGAGATGTGTCATGGCATTATCCTAAAATATTCAATAATAAAGACAATAAAAATATGTAATATAAATATTGCTAGGCATAATAAAAGTAAACATAATTTAAAAGTACTAAGTCATATTAAAATAAGTAGACTAATAAGGGAGTATTAGTTACATGACTAAACGCTAAAGAAAAAATAAAAATATATGCATTTTTATTTAAATTATTGCAAAACAAAAAATAAATATTTAATACATTGTCGTTCGTAGTATTGAATTGAATGTCTTTTTTTAGCATTAGTATTGATTTGATTTTGGCTTGGACTTTTGTTAGCATTATTTAAGTTACTAATATTAATGGCTATAAAACTTATTGAAACATTCAAAAAATTTAAGTCCAACCTTGAAATATACCTTAAAAGATAAAATTATGAAAAAATTTAAAAAATATTTATAAATTATATAACAATAAGTATATTTATATACTAAATATATCTAAAATTTATATATATTTAATATCGGGTTCGTTTGGTTTCAGTTTGACTTTCTTTAGTTAAAACCAAACCAAACCAATTATGATCGGGGTTTTTTTTTTCCAACACCAAACCAAATCAAACCAAATTATAATCGAATTTTTTTTCTCGGTTTGACTCGAATTATCGGATTGATGCGGTTTATCGGTTTTCTTTGTACGCCCCTAATTTATACTCATGCTGATTGTGTGAAACTCATTTACAAAAGGAATTAGAATATCAAGGTCAAAAACTAAGTTGGTCTCATACTTTTGATACAATTTACTTAAAAATATTCCCACAGTTTACTTTAAATTCTCACCACTCATTCACATAAAGCAAGAAAGAATCAATTGCTCTCCTTGAATTGTGCCGTTCTATCGCTTTCTCAGATAGATCTAATTTCTATGCTACAGAGCTTAGGTTCATGTCCAAATTCGAGGTTACGAATCTGCCAAATCCATTTGCTCCCAATAATTGTAGAGGTTATCTCATGTTTGATTTTAGAATGACTTTTGAAACCAAACAAAAAAATATAACTTTCAAGTGTGGTTGCCCTTATGCCAATTGGTTTTGGGATTAGTTTCGGATGTTAGAGACCAACCCAAAAGGCTGATTATAGTTTGAGGCTTTGAGTTTCAAAATTTTAATTTCAGCCCTCTCTCAGTAGATCTCTACATTTCTAAATCGGAAAAAACTCTTTTGACTTTAATATCCCATCCTTTTATTGAAACTAGACTAGAGATCCAACAGAAGAATATGACCAAACAATGTAAAGAAGTCATCGGCCCACTGCATTCTTCACAATTGTAGTTGGTCTTGGATCGTTCAATCATAAGCTTTTGAAGTCTATAAGTAGATCATGCTATTCGATAGAGAGTTTAACTTAAATGGGAATCGGATCTACTCGTGTGTCTGTTTTTTTTCTTTCTTTCTTTTTTTTTGCTGTTTTTCCACACAATTAACAAGTGAAAAAAAGGGATCCGATATGTGTCACACCTCCTTTTTACCCGAGGGTGATAGAGAGTTTTTTCAAATAAAGTGATATAAATTGATATGGGATTGTCGCCACTTGGAATAATTTATGGTGTCCCAAGTCACCGGTTTATTTTAAAATTCCAAATCGAGAAAAATGCCTCTATTTTTGGTCCGCAAACACAGAAGGCCGGGTAAGAAATTTTGTTAACCCGGGAGAATGTGTTAGGCATTCTCGGATTCCGTGATTTTAGCACGGTCGCTCAATTATTAATAATTGGCCTAATTATATGTTTAATTACATGTTTAAACCTATTGCGTATTTTTACTTTTTAATCGCTTTTAATTATTTCTGGAACAAGTCACGATGTCGTGCACTCGTTGTTTTTGTACATATTGCGAATCGCGTCACATGAAATGCACCCGCGATTTACAACATATTTATTTTATTGTAAAAAAAATTGTGGTCGGGTCACATGAAATGCAAACCCGAATGAAAATTATATATCATGACTATGCCACGGGAACCGTACCCATAGTCATGATGATTATTTAATAAACGCGCCTAAAGCAAACTACGATGTTCATAAATTGATTATTTTTCTAAGGTTTGAGACTAAGATACAAGGAGATCTATAGCCACAGAGTTATTTGGAGATAGAAATACACTAAACAAGGTAAATCTCGAAGCTAGCTTATATGGACTGTCAGAATATTGAACACTTAAAATTCAATTGAATTAAATTAAGGAATGGGTTGTTTTCAATTATTTATTTTAAATGAGAATTTATCTCAAGATAACATCACTGTAACATAGTAGCAATTGACCTCTAAATGGTCTAAAACGTGACTGCAAGTGGGCTTGCAGTGAAGCCCAATGCGTTAAGTCCTAATCAGAACAATTCAATACTAAAAATAAATCTGCATTAATTCGTTCAAATTTCCAGATTTAAAAATGCCGAAACAAAGAGGATGAACAACTGAACTATTTAAACTGATCTAAGGCAGGACAAATTAATTGCATTCTAACATTTACAAATCTGGTGAATTATAATACAATCATCAATAGGGATAATAGACATGAATCCTTAAATATTTACATGGATTGTTCATAAGGCTGATTAAACTGAAAAGGACATAACCAATCTTGTGTTTAAACTCCTTCTATGGATGACTCCAAATCCACCTTTTAGACTTAAATTCGCCAATTTGATTCAATTGGTGGCCAGATCAGCAAGCCATAACCATGTAGCCAGTACTAAACCATCTCAAACTCAACAAAAGTCTACATACTTCAACAAGCCCACTATATAGTAAAACCTTTTTGAATTAATACTGAGTCTGCAAAGTTCAAACAATGCTAAAACTATACTCATACTTTACAAAATTTAATAGCTGACATTATATACTCCAAGTGTTGTTAATAGCTATTTAAACTAACATTTAGAATTAAGCAATCTCGGTCACTTTCCAACTTATAATCAGCTAGTTTATACATGAAATATCAACTATGAAACAAACCTAAAATCACAACATAATCGAGCTAAACATGAGATAGTTCGACAACTCTCAAGATAACCACACTAGTTCAAGTGACCAAATAGTAGAGCAAAAGGATTCTGATTTTCTTCATTTCAAAACCAAATAAACAGAAAAAAATACGAGTTTAATTAAGTCAAGAACTACCAGTTTACATAATAAACATAAGGAAATGATGATGGAAAATCAGAATTTTTTATGGAACAAGTAAAGAAATCAACTGATTTATGTCAAAACAAACTCAGATTTAAGGTGAATACCTGATTACAGCAAGATAGACAAATAGAAAATAAATCTCTGACTTTGGAGAAGAAGTAAAGAAAACTATAAATAGCAGAAAAATAGCAGCAGCAAAACCAGAGTAAGTTGAGCTAAATCATCTCCTTAATAATAGAAATAGTAAACCATCTAAACAAAGAACTATTTTCTGTTTCTAAATATAGCTTTGAGATCCAGAAAAAGGAAAGAAATCAGTAGGAAAATGAAAGTACTTTTTCCAGAATTCCTTGTATTCAAAGAGGCTTTTAGAGTGCATATGCTGATGAATCCCTCTGTGAGTGAGTGAGGGTCTATTCTTTATATAGGTTGTATAAGGATAAGCATAATAAGAAATATTCTACCCTAAATTTCAAAAATATCAGATAGTACAACACCTTTTTTAACAGATTTGGTACAATTGTCTGTCCTTTTACCCAATTTCAGCATTTTCACACCAAAAAGAGGGACAACTGTCTAATACTAGAACCTTCTGATATTTTATCTTAAATTCCCCCATTTTTAACTTCCTAATTGACCCCTTTAAGTTCTGCTTAATACAAATAGCCATCTCAATGACCTAAACTCTGATTTTTAATGCACTTTAGTCCAAACAAAACATAATGCCCCATTCTCAAATCCCATTGACCCTTTAGCTTTCATTAATTACAAACAGCTAACCAAAAGAACAAACAAGTTCAGCAATAGTCTCAAACTAACCATTTCCAACCCCAAACGCCCCTTAATTAATACCCCTCAACTGTCCCAGATTCCAATCAGTATTCAGTCATCAGAGATTAAACAATTAACGGCCAAATCAAAGAGAAAAAAGAAAACAGAAAACAGCAGAAACAGCTTATTAAATAAACCTAGCTAAGTTGTTAAACTGATTCAATTAACATAAAATAATGTAATTAACAAGTTAATCCTAAATTCCCTGACTTAATCAACTCAATTAAACAGTCCAAACAAAGTTAACACCTAACTGATAATTTAAAACAAGAAAGAAAGAGGAGACAAGTAATGGGAGAAAGAAAAATACGCTGATTTTTCGTCGGGAATGAGTGGAGAAGAAACAATGACAGCGACGAATTTTTGGCCAGTCGGTGATGGATCAACCAGAATCTGATGACTTCAAAATGAGGTAAATTTAATGCCAATCAATTGCTCTTGTTAAGAGCAATCAATTAACGTAAATTTTAGACCAAATCATGTTGATATATCTCATGAAAATAGAAGTTTTTTCTAGATTTTACATCTGAAATTGGGTGAGTTTGGTAGGGATTTTGGGGAAATTGGTGATGGATTAGGGTTGAGGGGAAGATGGGGGTTGTCTGGTATAAATTTGGGGTAGTTTGGAGAGTCGCCGCCACCGTAGGGCGATTTCCGGCGGGCGACGGACGGTGGGAATTTGAGAGACGATAGAGATGAGAGATCAGGGGAGGGGGGAGAGTGGGTTCTGTCTCTAGGGTTTGGAGGGCTGGTTAGGATAGTTTTAAAGAATAGAGTGATCAGTTCTCAGTCGTTGGATCAAGACAGATCAACGGATGGGATTGATCCAAATCGAAACGACATCGTTTGGGTGTTAGGAGTTTGGATCGGGTGAAGGAGATTGGTCCAGGGGCGGATCAAGGTGTTTTTTGGGGCAATTGGGCTATTGAATTTGTTTTGGGTGACCCAGAATAGGGACCCAAACCAATTTTCTTCCTTTTCTTTTTTCTTTGGTTTAAAAATCCTAAATTAATTAATTAAAAACATAAATTAGGTCTTAAATCAAATCTAATCTGTGAAATAAGTTTAATTAACTATTTCTAATATTTGAACAACTAATCAACTTAAAACTAAGTGAAAGAAAATTACTAATTTAAGGCTAAGGCTAAAAATGTAACATGACCAATATTTTTTGTGATTTTTTGTTCAATAAATGCAATTAACTTAATTAAATTTTAAATGCAATTAAAGTCTAAAAATGCTACGTAATGATGATTTGATATTTTTGGTATTTTTCTATGATTTTAAAAATATTATATGTGCAAAAAAATGCAAACAATTAATCAAAAAAATCCTACAAATCCTATAAAACCAAAAATAATTTAGAAAACATATTTTTAAAACTTTTGTAGGAGTATTTGTAGTCGGGCAAAAATCACATGCTCACAATATGTTATGATCTTTTATATTCTAGGAATAGCCCGTCATTTGGCTTATGTTTTTCATATAGCATTCAAACCGAATGATATTATGAAATTGTAAATTAATAGTCATAAAATCACAATGATTCGAACTCGTTGTATTATGATTTGAGTTGTGACGTCTTAATTACTCGATTACCTTCTTGAAGATGAATCTTCTTAGAATTTTGTCGTCAAATTAGTAGGCATCGGAGCCACTTGGACCTTTGGTGGAATTGGGTTAAATTTAAAGCCAATAATGGAGGTGGTGAGAGGATAGGGTTGCAAATTGCAAGGCCTGGTTAGAGCTAGGATACTTAATCCTGAATTTTAAATTAATAGTTTTCAAATTCAGGACACTTAGTCCTGAATTAAATTAGCAGCTCAAAAATTTAGGGCACTGAGCCCCGAATTTAAAATTAATAGCTTAAAAATTCAGGATACATAATCTTGAAGTTTGACTAATCTTTAAATATATTACAATTGTGAATAAATTTTAAATAGTAAATTTAAAAGTGGCTACTGGTACACTTTGCCCTTTGTATTTTGCCCAGCAACATGAGGTTACGCGGGGGGATTTGCAGTCGTACACTATTTTTTGTCACCTTTTAACCTATACCCTGTTTTTAAAAACTATTAATTTCCTAACCAACTACCAAAAAATCCGTAATAATATGATAATTATATCCCTTCCAAAACATATAATGTTACAACCCATATCCACATGTGTTAGTTCATGTCATATATTAGTTAACATAAATTCAAGAAGGAATTATCTTTGAGATGATAAGAAGTCAATCCTATTGGTCTTAAGTGATACAAGAGTGTATAAGGGTGATTAACAAGTATTAGAAGTTAAATGAATCAAGGATGCTGTAACTCATATTTTCAGGTAAATCTAGCGATGCTTAATACACTCAAAAGGTCATGTATTAAGGTATTTTAATCATATAATATCCGTATCATAAGTCTTGAAGTCAAACGAGTTATGAAACAAAAGTCGACAAAAGTTGTCTCAATTTAGGTTCATAATTTTACTTAAACATTAGGTCAAATGTTTCTACACTTTTCTCCTAATTTACAAGGAATTACGGGGTTATCTACCAACCAAATTAAAGATCTATGAGTCTAGTTTCCAACGCATTAAACCTTTCATCGATACGATCTCGGAGTAGGGAGATATTTGCATATTCGCGAGACTGCGCCAAGCACCTCTCTATGGGGCCCACTAAGGCGGTTTAAGATATTTGAACCTATATAGGATGCCTCCAACCCATTTTAAGTCATTTCTTCTCACTATTTTCAGACCTTAGAACCCTAGGAACATCCTCTCAAGGTTCTCTCAAGATTCAAGACCCAAAAAACGGGCAAACAACACAAATCAAGTGTCGGGAATTCCGTGGCGCTAGTAAGTCTCTTGTTCTTCTTGTTGTTGCTCATTTTTGTGTCGTTCCAGCTCGTGTGGAGGTTGTTTTAAAGGGTTTATGTTCTGTAAATACTCCCTCATGTTCTTAATATCAATCCTAGGTGATTTCAAGCCTTCTAAAGTGATTCTAGTGCCGAAAAACACTAATTGATCGCTAGTTTTGCTTTTTTGTTGTTGTGGCAGCATTGGAGGGATATTTCATGGAAATTTAAGGTCAAATTGGAGTTGTTCTTTCTGTATAAAGGTAAGGAACCTCTTACTCTATATGTATTTAAGATTATCCAAGTTGCGGCTAAGCCATTGAAGCTAGAACTTGTGAAATATATATCGAAAGGCTTGGTAGTAATGTTATTGTTTTGTGGACTGTTTTGCGTTGCTGTTGGGCTGCGTATTTTACTACTGTTTTGTGGAGTTTTGGAGGAGGAAGGGTGTGGATAAACACCATATATATGTAGGGTTTTGGGATGATAGTTATTCGTAATATTTCCGGGTCGTTTGACACGACTACGGTGGTCGTCGTATGTATGGAGTGATTAGGCTGTGCGTGGACTATTTTGGGACGTTTCATCGTAAAATAGGTTGTGGTTGATACATAATAGTTATGACGCTTAAATGATAACGATAGTATCGTTTCTCTTATTGTAGACTAAGGAGTTTTGACAATTGCATAGCTTGAGATTGGGGCAGTATATACAAGGTATGTGAGGCTATCCCTTTCCTTCTTTTGCATGACTCCGATTGTACATAATGTAATGAACGAGCTTCCAAGATACTCTACTCTTAGAAGCTAGCAGTACTTACATTGTTTTCCCTCTTATGGAATGATTGATGTTAATGTTGCTTCTCTTATTCTTATGTTATCAATGTTGTTGGTACTTCCTGATTCTTATAAGGTTCATAGTGAAGAGTTAGTCCTAATAACGTGTACAGAGGATACCGACCTTACGTCACTCCGAAAGGTTTAGAATGTGATTCCATGAGTCGAGCATGCATTATATATATGTATCTATTTTACTCTACCGAGCCACGCTATAGTTGGCCGGGTACGGCACCTATTGTGCAACCACTGATCAGTTGGGTTTTACCGAGCTCCACGTGGCCGGGTACGATTCTACCGAGCCTTATGATGGCCGGGTATGTTTTTTACCGAGCCTATTATGGCCGGGTACAATATGATGATGATGATGCCCACAATGGCGAATGTTTTAAAGGTTTATGTATTTATACATATGTATCATGCATTTCATGTCAGTAGCCCTCAGAGGTACTAAGATGTTACAGGTTGTATATTCTCTATCCTTGCTTACATTACTGATCGTATTTATGGTTCCCTGCCTTACATACTCAGTACTTTATTCGTACTGACGTCCTTTTATTTGTGGACGCTGCATGTCGTGCTGCAGGTCCTGATAGACAGGCAGGTGCAGCTCCCCCACCACAGTAGGCTGTCCAGTTCAGCGGTGATTGGCGAGATCCCTTCTCCGGACTTGCCTTGGTCTTGGTATGCATTTTTGTTATAGACATTATGGGTATGTCGGGGCCCTGTTCCGGCTATGTTGCAGCACTTATGTTCCTTTAGAGGCTCATAGACAGGTGTCGACTCATGTATAGTTTGGTATGCCTTGTCGGCTAGTTTTTGTTGTATAGTCTTTCATGGTAGCGTGGTAGCTCATACCTTATATATAGTTTCTTGATTGTCTGGTCATCCCATATTATATATGTTCATGCCATTAGTTCTTATTGTTGGTTGTCCATGATCCATGTCTACCATTTATATTGATCTCGTCAGCTGTAAAAGATAATAAAGAAGGTTAGATAAAATGTACGTTGGTGCTCGGCAAGTATGGTCGGGTGCTAGTCATGGCCCTCCAGTTTGGGTCGTGACAAACTTGGTATCAGAGCTAGTATGACCTAGGGATTGTCTATGAGCCATGTCTAGTAGAGTCTTGATTATGGATGTGTAGCGCACCACATTTATAATCAGGAGGCTACATGACATCTAGGGTTGTTACCTTCTTCCTGAATCTAGATCGTGTGTAGAGTTGAGTCGTAAGTGTTTGTCTCTAATATTCACCTTGTTTTCTTTCAGCGATGCCTTCGACTAGGAAGCAAACAATTAGTAGACGGCTTGATACAGCTGCGGGAGAGGGTACCAGTCAGGTGCCCCAAGCCAGAGCAGGCCAAAGTGAGGCTCAGAGTGAGATGTCGTCTCATACCTCATCTACCCCGTCTCCTCCAGAGGATATTAGGAGGCACCCAACACCTCCAGTTCCCCCGTCTGGCACTACAGACCAGGATATGCGGAGTGCTTTGCAGTTGTTGACTAGCTTAGTAGCTGCTCAGGCTCAGAGGCAGAATACAGGTGCTGCTGATAAACCAGTTAGTACGAGAGTTCATGATTTTATTAATTTAGACCCTCCAGTGTTTACCGGATCAGACCCCAAGAAGGACCTGCAGACTTTTATTGACCAGGTTCATCGTACACTTCGGGTTATGCATGTTAGTGATACAGAGGCAATAGAGTTGGCTTCTTATCGGCTACGGGATTTAGCGGTTCTCTGGTATGATAGTTGGGAGAGATCCAGGCCTTCCTCCTGAAAGGGAGATTGAGTTTAGCATTGATGTGTTACCTGACACTCAACCGATCTCTATTCCTCCATACAGAATGGCCCCGGCAGAGTTGCGAGAGTTGAAGGTGCAGTTGAAGGACTTGCTGGATAAGGGCTTTATTAGGCCTAGCACTTCACCTTGGGGTGCACCAGTCCTATTCGTGCGGAAGAAAGACGGGTCGTTACGGATGTGTATCGACTATCGACAGTTGAATAAGTCTACTATAAAGAACAAGTATCCACTTCCAAGAATTGATGACCTGTTTGACCAACTCCAGGGTGCCAAGTATTTCTCCAAGATTGATTTACGTTCAGGGTATCATCAGGTGAGGGTTAAGGAGAAGGATATTCCAAAGACGGCCTTCCGGACAAGATATGGGCACTTTGAGTTCTTGGTGATGTCGTTCGGGCTAACAAATGCCCCAGCAGCTTTTATGGATCTTATGAATACTATATTTAGGCACTATCTTGATGTGTTCGTGATTGTATTCATTGATGACATTCTAGTATATTCTCGTTCGGAGGCGGAACATGTGGGCCACTTGCGGATAGTATTACAGATGCTTCAAGATCGTAAGTTATATGCTAAGCTCTCCAAATATGAATTTTGGCTGAACTCAGTAGCCTTCCTTAGCCATGTAATATCTGATGAGGGTATTAGTGTCGACACTCAGAAGATCGACGCAGTAAAGAATTGGCCGAGACCTACAACACCATCAGAAGTCCGCAGCTTCCTAGGGCTAGCAGGATATTATAGGCGGTTTGTGGAAGGGTTTTCCTCTATATCATCACCATTGACTAAGTTAACACAGAAAGCTACCAAGTTCCAGTGGTCTGACACTTGTGAACGTAGTTTTCAGGAGCTGAAGAATCGATTGACATCCGCACCAGTGCTCACTCTTCCTGAAGGAACAGAAGGTTATGTGGTATATTGTGATGCCTCAGGTATAGGTTTGGGGTGCGTATTGATGCAGCGTGGGAAGGTGATTGCTTATGCATCAAGACAATTGAAGAAGCATGAAAAGAATTATCCAACCCATGATTTGGAATTGGCTGCAGTAATATATGCTTTGAAGATATGGCGACACTACTTATACGGCGTCCATGTTGACATCTACACAGATCACAAGAGTTTACAATACATCTTCAAGCAGAAAGAGTTGAATTTGAGGCAGCGTAGGTGGCTTGAATTATTGAAAGACTACGACGTCGAGATATTGTATCATCCCGGTAAAGCCAATGTTGTGGCAGATGCTCTCAGCCGTAAATCAATGGGAAGCTTAGTACATATTGAGGCAGGTAGATGGGGGTTGATTAAAGAGCTTCATCAGCTAGCCAATATGAGAATCAGATTGTTAGACTCTGATGACGGAGGTGTTACTGTACAGAATACATCAGAATCATCTTTGGTAGCCGAGGTAAAAGCACGACAATATGAAGATCCTATCTTAGTACGATTAAGAGAAAGCATTCAACAGTGTAAAAGTATGGCTTTTGGGATCGGAAAAGATGGGGCACTGAGATACCAGAGCCGATTGTGTGTGCCTAATGTGGCAGGGTTGCGAGAGAAGATTATGAATGAGATTCATCAATCCCGATATTCCATCCATCCCGGCTCGACAAAGATGTATCATGATGTCAAGGAGCAGTATTGGTGGGATAATATGAAGAAGTCTATTGCAGAATTTGTAGCCCAGTGTCCCAATTGTCAACAAGTAAAGATAGAACATCAGAAACCCGGTGGATTGCTTCAAAATATAGAGATTCCGACCTGGAAGTGGGAGGTGATTAATATGGACTTCATTATTGGATTACCTCGCTCTTATCATAAGTTTGACTCCATCTGGGTGATAATTGATCGACTTACAAAATGTGCCCATTTTCTGCCAGTGAAGACAACTTACACGGCTGAAGATTATGCGAAGTTGTATATCAAGGAGATTGTTAGGCTTCATGGTGTGCCCGTATCTATTATATCAGACCGAGGAGCTCAATTTACGGCTAACTTTTGGAGGTCTTTCCAGAAGGGTTTAGGCACACAAGTAAATCTCAGCACTGCATTTCATCCGCAGACTGACGGACAGGCTGAACGTACCATTCAGACACTGGAAGATATGCTACGAGCATGTGTTCTAGATTTTAAGGGAAATTGGGATGACCATCTTCCACTCATAGAATTCGCCTACAATAATAGCTACCATTCCAGTATTAAAATGGCCCCATACGAGGCACTATACGGGAGAAGATGTAGATCACCAGTTGGATGGTTCGAAGTCGGTGAAACAGAATTATATGGGCCAGATTTGATTCACCAAGCTATTGAGAAGGTGAAAGTGATACAGGAGCGATTGAGGACGGCACAAAGCAGGCAAAAATCTTATTCTGATGTCCGACGTCGTGATCTAGAGTTTGAGGTTGGTGATTGGGTTTTCCTGAGGATCTCACCAATGAAGGGTATTATGCATTTTGGGAAGAAAGGTAAGCTGAGTCCAAGGTATATCGGGCCGTATAAAATTCTTCGACGGATTGGACAGGTTGCTTATGAGTTAGAATTGCCATCCGAATTGGAATTTGTCCACCCGGTATTCCATGTATCTATGTTGAGGAAATGTATTGGAGACCCTTCTCGAGTCATCCCTATCAAAGATGTACAGGTTACAGAGGACCTATCATATGAAGAAGTGCCAGTGGCTATATTAGATCGACAAGTCCGCAAGCTGAGAACAAAAGATGTAGCTTCCATCAAAGTATTGTGGAGGAACAAGAATATGGAAGAAATAACATGGGAAGCAGAAGAGGAGATGAAGTCTAAATACCCGTACCTATTCCAGAATGAAGATAACAAGGATGCTGGTGGAACACATGATACATTGGAAGGTGAAATGGCTCTATGAGGGAAGCAATAACTTGAGAATACTCTTCCTTAATACAAAATGGCGATATGCAGATAATGTACATGCCCATAATGCTTTGCATACTCTTGTAATGCCATATGTTGAGTTAACCGCTTGCAAGTTTGTCCTCTATTTATGGGAGAAACTTGACCGGAATCCACAATGATTTAAACTCCCCATGAACCCTTACATTCGAGGACGAATGTTCCTAAGGGGGGAAGGGTATTACAACCCATATCCACATGTGTTAGTTCATGCCATATATTAGTTAACATAAATCCAAGAAAGAATTATCTTTGAGATGATAGAAGTCAATCCTATTGGTCTTAAGTGATACAAGAGTGTATAAGAGTGATTAACAAGTATTAGAAGTTAAATGAATTAAGGATGTTGTAACTCGTATTTTCAGGTAAATCTAGCGGTGCTTAATACACTCAAGAGGTCATGTATTAAGGTATTTTAATAATATAATATCCGTATCATAAGTCTTGAAGTCAGACGAGTTATGAAACAAAAGTCGACAAAAGTTGTCTCAACTTAGGTTCATAATTTTACTTAAACATTAGGTCAAATGTTTCTAAACTTTCATCCTAATTTACCAGAAATTACGGGGTGATATACCAACCAAATTAAAGATCTATGAGTCTAGTTTCCAACGCATTAAAGTGTTCATCGATACGATCTCGGAGTAGAGAGATATTTGCATATTCGCGAGACTGCGCCAAGCACCTCTCTATGGGGCCCACTAAGGCGGTTTAAGATATTTGAACCTATAAAGGATGCCTCCAACCCGTTTTAAGTCATTTATTCTCACTATTTTCAGACCTTAGAACCCTAGGAACATCCTCTCAAGGTTCTCTCAAGATTCAAGACCCAAAAAACGGGCAAACAACACAAATCAAGTGTCGGGAATTCCGTGGTGCTAGTAAGTCTCTTGTTCTTCTTGTTGTTGCTCATTTTTGTGTCGTTCCAGCTCATGTGGGAGGTTGTTTTAAAGGGTTTATATTCTGTAAATACTCCCTCATGTTCTTAATATCAATCCTAGGTGATTTCAAGCCTTCTAAAGTAATTCTAGTGCCGAAAAACACTAATTGATCGCTAGTTTTGCTTTTTTGTTGTTGTGGCAGCATTAGAGGGATATTTCATGAAAATTTAAGGTCAAATTGGAGTTGTTCTTTCTGTATAAAGGTAAGGAACCTCTTACTCTATATGTATTTAAGATTATCCAAGTTGCGGCTAAGCCATTGAAGCTAGAACTTGTGAAATATATATCGAAAGGCTTGGTAGTAATGTTATTGTTTTGTGGACTGTTTTGCGTTGCTGTTGGGCTGCGTATTTTACTACTGTTTTGTGGAGTTTTGGATGAGGAAGGGTGTGGAGAAACACCATATATATGTAGGGTTATGGGCTGATAGTTATTCGTAACATTTCCAGGTTGTTTGACACGACTACGGTGGTCGTCGTATGTATGGAGTGATTAGGCTGTGTGTGGACTATTTTGGGAGGCTCAATATGTTTATTATTGATGTTGTTTGGGCTGTTTGGTGACTGTTTTGAATGGTGTGAGGTCATATATATAGGGGAGGTGCTGTCCGTTTCATCGTAAAATAGGTTGTGGTCGATACATAATAGTTATGACGCTTAAATGATAACGATAGTATCGTTTCTCTTATTGTAGACTAAGGAGTTTTGACAATTGCATAGCTTGAGATTGGGGCAGTATATACAAGGTATGTGAGGCTATCCCTTTCCTTCTTTTGCACGACTCCGATTGTACATAATGTAATGAACGAGCTTCCAAGATACTCTACTCTTAGAAGCTAGCAGTACTTACATTGTTTTCCCTCTTATGGAACGATTGATGTTAATGTTGCTTCTCTTATTCTTATGTTATCAATGTTGTTGGTACTTCCTGATTCTTATAAGGTTCATAGTGAAGAGTTAGTCCTAATAACGTGTACAGAGGATACCGACCTTACGTCACTCCGAAAGGTTTAGAATGTGATTCCATGAGTCGAGCATGCATTATATATATGTATCTATTTTACTCTACCGAGCCACGCTATAGTTGGCCGGGTACGACACCTATTGTGCAACCACTGATCAGTTGGGTTTTACCGAGCTCCACGTGGCCGGGTACGATTCTACCGAGCCTATTATGACAAAATATATAAAGAACCAATTTACAACTTACTTAATAATTGCACAATAATTCAACACAAAATTACTACACCAATTTCACAATATGTTTATAACAATTTGGATAAATATATTCCCGGGTCATGGACTTGCTAGAAATTATGCTACTATTTTAGCTTAAAATGGATTTATTGAATTATCCGGGTTATTGATTATAGGGTTAATAATATTCATAAGAATCTTTCGAGTTCTTATGCATCTATTCAAGTTAAACTAATACCTATATGTCTATGGTATTAATATTAGCAAGAATGCATTTACAACTCCTATTTTTCAACCAAACAAGGCAATTAAGTATATGTCTATCTTAATTGTGAATTCTTCACCCGATGCCCGAGATTCAAAACTTGTTCTATTTGATTCTATATGCAACCAAGAATTTCCTTTTTCAAGTTTAACTCAAGATTCGTAAATAATATTTCACTGTTAGCTACGCAGTAAAATAATTAGAAGCAGAATCAAATAAACAACCCATAACAATAAATTCAATATCTTCAATCTAAGCTTCAAATAACATAATTATCTAACATCCATGACCCAAGAATACTAGAGTTTTTAGCTACTCATAATCATACAAAAATCAACAATAAAAGTTTTAAACATAATATTAACAAGCAAATAGAAGAAAGTTTAGAAGAACTCTTTGAATCCTTGCTCCAAGATGTTGTTCTTCTTCTCTTTTCTTAGCTCCAAGATGAAGCTCCTCCTTCTTCTATGGATTTTTCTCCCTCAAAATCTGATCTTCTTCTCAATAATGGAGCTTTACTTTATGTAAGTTGAGCGGATCCTCTCAGATTTCCCATTTTGCCCCCAAATAATTGATTTCCCGGACTGGACCAGTGCGGGAGCGCATGACCAGCGCACATCCCGCGCATATCGAGTTTCTTTCTGTCCAAATCACTGAACTAGCATGGGAGCGCATGACCAGCGCATGACCGGCGCTAGTGGGGTTTTCTCTTGTTAAGATGTTGCTGCTTAACTTTTCGTCATTTGACTCCATTTTTCACTTGATTACCATCATAAATCCTCATTTGTTTATTGAACTCCTGTGAGACATTAAAGTCATGATTAAAGTTTTTGCATTATTTGAACATTTACAATAGTAAACCATCCTTAAGTTGAGCTAAAATATAGGCTATATTAAACAATTTAGCCTATTATCAACACCCCACACTTAGCTTATTGCTAGTCCTCGAGCAATCCACTATATTCTTTTTAGAGAATTCTTCATTCAACCATTTCCCCTCACGCATTACACCTAGAACATTGTACATATATTACGCCTAGAAGTGAACAATCCTAGCCTCAAAGTCAACTCTCAAGTGCTATGCAATATTCAAACTTCCTCAACTTACTCTTCACAGAAGTCAAGATTTGCTTTTCTGTCACAAGTCATATGCCCTCACCATCATGCCAACAAGAAATATTTGGTAATTACTCTGCACATTCAAGTCATATACTTATAATAATCAATTAAAGCACTCACTCTCACAATAGAAGTCACATGCATGCAATGGGTACCATAAGTTTGCCCGTAATATAAATCTCTACTAATTTAGGCTAGCTCGACTCAAAATCAATTAGGAGTTTTTCATGGTTGTAATGTGGGCTAAGGGACGGGTAGGATGTATTTAGGAATAGTGACTCAACCCCTAAGCACTTTAACACATCACACGAGCAATTTTCAGCATAAATTCTTCAACCCACTTCTCATTTATACACAATATCATCCCACAAATACGCCCTTCTTCTTTAAGCACTCTATTAATTCATTCCCACTAGCTAGAGCAAAACACAATGTAATTATCTCTCTTTTTTTTTTCTTGTCACTCAATTTCTGCTAGTGGTGTATTTGTTTACAACATAAGTGCACCTTTCATCCTTTTATTGGTTCCACTCAAAAGTCACCCCACATTTATTTCCTTCTTACTTCTTTTAGCGCTCTTCTCACAATTAAAGTGCTTTAAGAGGTAAAAGGATCAAAACACTGTCAATTAAGAACAAAAGTGTATAGGCTTGTAATGCGGGTGCCAAACAAAAAGTCTGAAGGCTCAAAAGGGTTAACTAGGGACGAATTTTATTTTTAATAAGCAATTAAGCTCAAAAAGGTCAAAGAAAGCCTAACATCATTTTTCATACCGAGCATCACCTCAAATTTCGCTTCAACTCACATACTGGGCAAGTTCTAGACACAAGTACAATACATGGACTACACAAATACTCACCACACATGGCATATGACTCATTCCAGATCAGCTCATCAAGACACTCCATTACGAGCATTCAATTCAGTACAAACATACAAATTAAGGCACTTTCAGTGAGATTCAACAATTAGGACTAAGCGTTACACTCTAGGGTCTAATGTGTTCAGGTGTGTCAACGCTATGAGTTCTCTTCTATAGCTTGCATCCCTTTATTTAATATACAAATCAAAAAAATGAAAACAGAAATTAAAAACTACATATGCCCGGTTCAAAATAAACCCTTGGAAAAGAACCGTGGCTTAAAGAAAAACCAAGGGGGATTATTTAAATTAAACCAAAACTAGCGTACATTAAACTGAAAAAATAAAATAAACAAAAATATATTATTATTTTTTTTTCGAATTAATTCTGATTTTTTTTTCCGACTAAATAAAGAAAATCTAGTAGCAATATTTCGAAATTAGGACTACTATCTATCAATACTGTAATTTAACAAAACAAACTAAAAGCAACTTTAACACACTAAAAAATAAATAATAATTAAACTCAATCAAACAAAGAGCAATTTGACAAAGTAAATACATTATAATAGGGGCAAACCACCCCACACTTAAAAACTTGCATTGTCCCTAATTCAAAATAGAAACAAAATAGATCAGAAAAAATACTCCCTGAGGCCATTGGCCTAAGCATCTTCTTCTTCAAATGTGCGCAGATATTCCTCGTCTTCTGAGGGAACATTGTCCCCATCCCCATCCTTGTCGGCTACTAGATGCAACCTCAGGTAGCCCAATATTTGATCTTTTGCTTGGGCGCCTAGACATTTTATCTGCACAACATGATATATTAGCAAAAAAAAAAAATCATTTTAAGAGCAGGGGGAGTAAATACCCCACACTTATGTTAATATCATGTTGACACTTAGTATGTATAACAGGGATTCAAACTACCCTGTTCTTCAATTAGAATGATATAATGTTTATCGGTCTACCTAATATTAGAGATACTTACTACAATTGTACATAAAAATAAAAATTACAAACTAAGCTGAAAATATAAACAATAAACATAAAAAGAAATTAGTCTATTTTACAAAATTCAAAATTATTATACAAAATATACTACATAGACAATATACAATGTGAATCACTTTTTGTTTCCACCTTGAACTTATGAATTGTACCCCTAAAAAGGTATCAAGTATGTCGCTATGCGTCTTTGGTGGGGCTACAAAGATAACCAGGCCAAGTAATAAATTTTTCACTCGATACTTCTCGGCCTTTGGATGAGGAATGTAATTTTTGCTTTTTGGTACAATAAATTCAAGAATATAGGCACTTTCATCCTCACTCTTTGACTTCCCCATAGGGTCAGGTGGCTCGATTACTATCTTACTATCTAAACACAATGTGGAAAAATGATTGGAATGAGGTCTAATGCGCCATAACTCATGAATTTTACTACTATTTACATCCCCATTTATACAAACACTCAATTCTTCTAAAGTAATGTTATCTACTCCCTCACATGACTCTAGAGCACTCTTCTTAACATGGACATCCTCAAGAAAAATATGATCTAATGATTGGTATTCTTGTTTTAGCTCCTCTATTTGGTCTAGAAGATTTTTTTCAGCTTCATACAACTCATCATTAAATTGTTGGGCATTACACGCATCAACCTTTGCACTCAAATCTGAATCCAAGTTATGCACAACCAAGCCAAAATTATCACTTTTTTGTGCAAGCTCATCTCTCTCCTTAGACCAATCTTTCATCACCGTTGTTAGTAAACAACGTCGTTTCGCAGAATCCACTAATCGAGAATATCCATCCCAATACCAACCCTTACTCCCATATTCAAATTTAGATGTCCAAGAGGTGAGGTCATGACTAGCAAAAAAATACGGGCCATAAAAATCTTTGATTAACCAAGCGTCTTCATCATTAACCTTACCTCTGTATATTTCATCCTCAGATGTCATCCTGAGAGAACTAGAAACATACTAAGAGAAAAATCAAATAGTTATAAAAATAACATATTTACAAAAAGAAAAGAAAATAAACTTGTAAAGATAATAATAAAAGTCTAACCCAGAAGAATAGTTAATGTCTAATTCCCCGGCAACGGCGCCAAAAACTTGTTGCAACCAAAACACTCACGCAAGTGTACGCGATCGACAAGTAATATAGTAGTAAGTAAAGTATCGTTCCCACGAGGAATTGTGATCAACTTATCGACTGATGTAGACTCAAACAATTATCAATTCAAGCTAAATTATCACAAAATATATAAAGAACCAATTTACAACTTACTTAATAATTGCACAATAATTCAACACAAAATTACTACACCAATTTCACAATATGTTTATAACAATTTGGATAAATATATTCCCGGGTCATGGACTTGCTAGAAATTATGCTACTATTTTAGCTTAAAATGGATTTATTGAATTATCCGGGTTATTGATTATAGGGTTAATAATATTCATAAGAATCTTTCGAGTTCTTATGCATCTATTCAAGTTAAACTAATACCTATATGTCTATGGTATTAATATTAGCAAGAATGCATTTACAACTCCTATTTTTCAACCAAACAAGGCAATTAAGTATATGTCTATCTTAATTGCGAATTCTTCACCCGATGCCCGAGATTCAAAACTTGTTCTATTTGATTCTATATGCAACCAAGAATTTCCTTTTTTCAAGTTTAACTCAAGATTCGTAAATAATATTTCACTGTTAGCTACGCAGTAAAATAATTAGAAGCAGAATCAAATAAACAACCCATAACAATAAATTCAATATCTTCAATATAAGCTTCAAATAACATAATTATCTAACATCCATGACCCAAGAATACTAGAGTTTTTAGCTACTCATAATCATACAAAAATCAACAAATAAAAGTTTTAAACATAATATTAACAAGCAAATAGAAGAAAGTTTAGAAGAACTCTTTGAATCCTTGCTCCAAGATGTTGTTCTTCTTCTCCTTTCTTAGCTCCAAGATGAAGCTCCTCCTTCTTCTATGGCTTTTTCTCCCTCAAAATCTGATCTTCTTCTCAATAATGGATCTTTACTTTATGTAAGTTGAGCGGATCCTCTCAGATTTCCCATTTTGCCCCCAAATAATTGATTTCCCGGACTGGACCAGCGCGGGAGCGCATGACCAGCGCACATCCCGCGCATATCGAGTTTCTTTCTGTCTAAATCACTAAACTAGCACGGGAGCGCATGACCCGCGCTAGTGGGGTTTTCTCTTGTTAAGATGTTGCTGCTCAACTTTTCGTCATTTGACTCCATTTTTCACTTGATTACCATCATAAATCCTCATTTGTATATTGAATTCTTGTGAGACATTAAAGTCATGATTAGAGCAGATTTTTGCATTATTTGATCATTTACAATAGTAAATCATCCTTAAGTTGAGCTAAAACATAGGCTATATTAAATAATTTAGCCTATTATCAGTATCTATTTTACTCTACCGAGCCATGCTATAGTTGGCCGGGTACGGCACCTATTGTACAACCACTGATCAGTTGGGTTTTACCGAGCTCCACGTGGTCGGGTACGATTCTACCGAGCCTTATGATGGCCGGGTACGTTTTTTACCGAGCCTATTATGGACGGGTACGATATGATGATGATGATGCCCACAGAGGCGAATGTTTTAAAGGTTTATGTATTTATACATATGTATCATGCATTTCATATCAGTAGCCCTCAGAGGTACTAAGATGTTACAGGTTGTATATTCTCTATCCTTGCTTACATTACTGATCGTATTTATGGTTCCCTGCCTTACATACTCAGTACTTTATTTGTACTGACATCCTTTTATTTGTGGACGCTGCATGTCGTGCTGCAGGTCCTGATAGACAGGCAGGTGCAGCTCCCCACCACAGTAGGCTGTCCAGTTCAGTGGTGATTGGCGAGATCCCTTCTCCGGACTTGCCTTGGTCTTGGTATGCATTTTTGTTATAGACATTATGGGTATGTCGGGGCCCTGTTCCAGCTATGTTGCAGCACTTATGTTCCTTTAGAGGCTCATAGACAGGTGCCGACTCATGTATAGTTTG
Source organism: Nicotiana sylvestris (assembly GCF_000393655.2). NCBI lineage: Eukaryota > Viridiplantae > Streptophyta > Magnoliopsida > Solanales > Solanaceae > Nicotiana > Nicotiana sylvestris. Next base: position 99,904,337 of record NC_091058.1, read on the forward strand.
GTATGCCTTGTAGGCTAGTTTTTGTTGTATGGTCTTTCATGGTAGCGTGGTAGCTCATACCTTATATATAGTTTCTTGATTGTCTGGTCATCCCATATTATATATGTTCATGCCATCAGTTCTTATTGTTGGTTGTCCATGATCCAAGTCTACCATTTATATTGATCTCGTCAGCCGTAAAAGATAATAAAGAAGGTTATATAAAATGTACGTTGGTGCTCGGCAAGTATGGTCGGGTGCTAGTCATGGCCCTCCAGTTTGGGTCGTGACATATAAGAGTCTGTCTCTCCTTCGTATTCCCAGATTCAAATTTCAGATCTCCTCCGTATGTCCTCTATCAGTCCGTCTCTCCTTAGAACGCGTCTCGCATTCAAATTCAAATTTAAATTCAAATACATTGTAAGTATTCAGATTCATCTCCAGAATTCAAAATAGTTTTTGAATTTTATGTTTTCTAATTGATTGATTGAAGTTGTTTGATAAACTTCACTTATATGCTGAATTTGCAATTCTAAATCTATTTGACGATGAATTCTAACATTCTAAGCTGAAGTTATTTAGTTAACGAGCTGGCAAATAACACAAAGAAGAAGAAATTAAATTAAATTTTATATGATTGTTTTGTTACTGAAGTTTTTTTGTCAATAATTAAAAGCTGGAGTTTTCCTCGTACACTGGGTAAAAAACCATAAAACATAAGTTAAAATTTCATATTGCACCAAAAAAACTTCGGCCTAGGTGCTGAAATTTTATATTTATTACTTAAAAACTTAAGCAGGAGGGGTGAAGTTTTCCTCCTACACTGGCTAAATTAAAAAATCATATTGCACCAAAAAAACTTCGGCCTAGGTGCTGAAGTTTTTTAGTTATTACTTAAAAACTTAAGCAGGAGGGCTGAAGTTTTCCTCCTACACTGGCTAAATTAAAAAATAATATTGCACCAAAAAAACTTCGGCCTAGGTGCTGAAGTTTTTTAGTTATTACTTAAAAACTTAAGCAGGAGGGCTAAAGTTTTCCTCCTACACTGGCTAAATTAAAAAATCATATTGCACCAAAAAAACCTCGGCCTAGGTGCTGATTTTTTTAGTTATTACTTAAAAACTTAAGCAGGAGGGCTGAAGTTTTCCTCCTACACTGGCTAAATTTAAAAATCATATTGCACCAAAAAAACTTCGGCCTAGGTGCTGAAGTTTTTTAGTTATTACTTAAAAACTTAAGCAGGAGGGCTGAAGTTTTCCTCCTACACTAGCCAAATTAAAAAATCATATTGCACCAAAAAAACTTCGGCCTAGGTGCTGAAATTTTTTTTCTTACTTAAAAACTTAAGCAGGAGGGCTAAAGTTTTTATCCTACACTAGCTAAATTAAAAAATCATATTGCAGCAAAAACACTTCGGCCTAGGTGCTGAAATTTTTTTTCCCCTGCATTGATGAATCACCATCATAAAATAAACTTCAGCTAAATGCTGAAGTTATTAAGCTTATCTCTAAAAACTTTAGCACTTATAAGCTGAAGTTTTCTTTGCAGGATTCATTAATTATGTCATACATCTTTTTCCAAAAAAAACTTCAGCAGAAGATGCCTAAGTGATTTAGTTTATTTGTAAAAACTTCAGCACAAACAATCTAAAATCTGTTCACTTTCCTAAAACTTGCCACTAAACATGAATTTGCAGGATGAGTTCGATTTGCATTGTTATATCTTTCAATGGGAGTTGGACTCCTGATTTCAATTACTTGGATCATGATACAAAACTTGTTCTACTTAATAAGGACATATCATTCAATACTTTCCTGAAGAAAATTAGTGAAGTTGCAAATATTGATTCAACCAGATATGCATTAAAAGTATGGTTTGATATCAAACTAAATACAAGCAAAGGAATGCTTGTAACTTCAGATGAAGAACTCAGTACGTGTATACATTTGCTTACAACTGATTCAGCCTACAAGAATTGCCATTTCGTCATCGAAAAAATACAACTTTCAGAATCAGCAGTATTCAACCAATCTCTTGCATATGCGATAGATTCAAAACCTTTTGCTAACTATCAATATGAAGTACGAGTGCCAATAATGGAAGTAGACAACGAGCAACAACCTTCTAACATTACATCTGCTTCAGAATACATAGTGCTGCAATAATTACCCCTTCCTCCAATAAATTCATACCAGTTTGTCGATGACCAAGAAGAAGAAGGACAACTAATAATGCAAATTGACAACCAACACACAATCCAACAAAGCTTTTTTCACCTTCTGCAATGATAAACAACAATGAAGATGAAGTAAACATGGAGCTTATACCGATAACATCACATAGAATTGAAGAAATTGCTGAAAGTTCTTGTGCTTCTCAGAAATCAAGAAAAAGAGTGAGGAGAAAGGTGAAAGAATCTCCACCATGTAAAATACTTAGGCACGATGTGTTGCCTGAGGAAGTAAGAGTTGGATCAATCTTTGAGAACAAACAAAACATGACTAAATTTTTCTGCAGCTTGGAGATAAATCAAAAAGTTGAATTCACTGCTGTTAGATCATGTTCCAAGAGATACGAGCTGAAATACATCATGGACAAATGTGGTTGGAATGTACGTGCTACCAGAATAAAAAATTCCACATTGTTCAGGGTGATAAAATATCATAACATCCATGAATGCTCGGTTGATGCAAGAAAATCAGATCAGAAGCATACTACATCAAATTTTATAAGTGAACAAATTATAGAACATGTTCGAGACAAAAAGATAGAGGTTACACCAGCCTTTGTAGAAAATGAAATGAAAAAGAAATTTGGAATTGACATTGGTTATCACAAGGCATGACGTGCTCTTCAAAAAGTTGTTGCTTGCATAAGGGGAACACCTGACGAGAACTACCAGATTCTTCCTTCATACCTACATATGATGGTGGCCAAAAACCCAGGAACATACACAAGCATAAAAAGAGATGCGCGGAAGAGGTAAGCAAAACAATACTAACCATCAGCCTGAAGTTTCAAATGTTACTATTTGAAAAACTTCACACCTTATGATTTTTTTTTGTGTTTCAATGTACAGATTTGCTTACTTGTTCTTCGCTCATGCGGCATCAGTAGTTGGTTGATCCTACTGTAGACCCGTTATTATAGTAGATGCAACGTTTTTGAAGTCAAAATATCGTGGTGGTCTATTTGTTGTTGTATCAAAGGATGCAAACAATCAAATCTTTCCTCTACGTTTAGGTGTAGCAGATTCAGAAAACAATGAGGCATACATTTGGTTCTTCGGGGAAATCAGAAAAGCAATTCAAGTCCGTCGTGAACTGATTTTCTTGTCAGATAGAAACCAATCGATCGCAAATGGTATTAGAAAAGTTTTTCCTGAAGCTCACCATGGTATATGCCTCTATCACTTTGAGAAAAATTTAAAGCAAAGACATGCAAAGGCCACGGTAATAAATCTTTTTCAAAGTGCTGCAAGGTCATAAAAACGTGAAAATTTTAATCAGTTAATGTCCCAACTAAAAAGTATTGACAAGAAAACATACAATTACATAATGGAAGAGCCTCCCGAGAGATGGGCTCGATCGTGGTTCCCAAGGCGACGTTATGATATGCTAACAACAAACATGGTAGAATCAATGAATTCCGTTGTACTAAAAGGGAGAGAAATGCCTATTTTAAGAATGTTACATTTCATCCAAGAAAAGCTGGGAGAGTGGTTTTATGAACGGAGAAAAAAGGCAAATGAAACTTTTCACAGAGTATCAATATGGGCAGAAGAAGAGATGACTAAGAAGATGGACTTGGCTTGCAAAATGTTTGTGAGTATATTTATTAACTTCAGCTTTTTATATCTATTGCAGTGATTTACTGCTTACATTTAAAAAAATTCATACTTTTTCTTTTTGAAGCAAAAATACACTAATATAATTTGTCTTAATTTTTTATTCCTTGTTAGGTGTTCAACCTTGACTCAATGTTGTTTAGAATAAATAGTGAAGGAATTGAATTCATTGTGGACTTAAAGAAGAGAACTTGTGACTGCCTGGAATTCCAACTTGATGAATTGCCCTGCCCATATGCAATTGCTGCTATTAATATGAGATATTTGCAGAAATCTGATTACTGCTAAAATTGGTATTCAAGGGAAACATGGTTGAAAACATATGAAGGACATGTGAATACCGTGGGAGATCAAAAATCATGGGAAATACCACAAAATGTACAATCTGAGATCACAAAACCTCTCGATGTAGAGATTTTACAAGGAAGAACACAAAAGAAGAGGCATATACCTGCGACTGAATCATCAGTACCATTCAAGTCTACCAAATGCAGTCGATGTAAACAAGTTGGGCATAACAGAATAACTTGTTTGTCTTCTCCAGCACCTCATCCATATTTCAAGAAACACACTGAAAAATACTCCAAGCTTCAATAATCCTTGGTCTGAATTTAGACTTTCTTTATTGTATGACATAATTCAAATGTGATTTTTTTCATAGGAATAAAAAAATAAGCTCTTGGACAATTTTATATACTGCTAAAGTACAAATCACTCATTTTTGTTGCGCAGGCTTACATGTTTTGTTGCATTTTAAAAAAGTACGCAATGACTTCTGCGAGAAAAAACTTCAGGTTACAGTATGTGAAATACATATCCTTAGACAAACACACACACACACACATACAAACACTGACACACACACTCATATGCGTACAACACACAAAAACAAACGCATGTACAAACAAAAGTTGTAGCATCTCTAAGCAACTAAGAAGTATAAAGCAAATACCAACAAATAACAAGGATAATGCAATAGAAAGCTAAGAACAAAGAGGGTGACAATTACATTGATATAAAAAGAGGTTAGAACAACACACATTTACAAACAAAACTTCAGCTCTCCGGGTTGAAGTTATATGAAATTAACCTAAAACACTTCAGGTCTATGGGCTGAAGTAAACAAAAATCATAGCATTGAAAATATAAAAAAAGGATTACAAACACTAACAATCATCACCATCATCATCGTCATCATCACAGTACTCCTCAATTTCTATAAATACCTCATCATCATCACTATCAGAGATAACTATAGGGTAGTCGAGCAAAAGACCACTGATCCAAGAAGATCAATCTTTAACTTGTTGAATTGATCACGCAACTGACTTTGTTCGACGATTACTCTGTCCATAAGAGAAAGAAGAGTCTTCAGGTTGTTTTGCAGCTTGGAATAGTCGTTCCAGCTGGGAAACTGAAAACTATCAAACTGCTGCACAACCTTGTCGAACGAGGTTAAATAACTTCCACAACTACGTTCCATGTTAAGCCTGTTCTGGAATGATCGATTGGCAAAAACTGTGGTATGATTCTCTCCCAATCAGCCTTTATTTGATCCCACAAAAGCATAAGCTTAGACATCGGTTTGTTATTGTACCACTCACACTTCAAACTCTCCCACTTCTGCATAATTTCATCCATATTTGGCTTCCCACTTCTGCTTGCACCAGACATTTTTTCTTTAACAAAAGCTGAAAGACTAAGGATGAATATAAATTTAAAGAAATATGATAGAACTCTATGAATGACTATGAAATTTTCAACTGAAAAGATTGTTAATATAGAAAAAGAGTTCACCTAATCAATTTAATATCTATAAATGTAAAAGTAACTTTTCAGTTATTTTTACTGTTTTACGTTCAGAGAAATAGAATGAAACAAGATAAGTAGGTGGTAAAAATAAGTATGTTGTAAATGCAAAAAGAAATGTAACTTCAGCCCTAGTAAAACCCATAGTTTTTCTATAGTAAAAAAATAACTTCAGCCTGAAAAATAACTTTTCGGATCATTTACTATATGGTCAAACAAATTTAAATGAAAGATGAAGTAGTTGACAAAAGACAAAAAGTAGATAGTAAATGCAAAAAAGATAAGTATCAACTTAAAAAAAATACCAAAACATGCTAAAGTTTTTGTCCTAAAACTTTTTCGAAAAACTTCGGCCCAATGTGTTGAAGTTGTTTAGTATATTTCCAAAAACTTCAGCACCTGTTAAGTTGAAGTTTTTCTATTGGATTCAATAGTTTTTGTCTTAAGCTTTTTTCGAAAAACTTCGACCCAATGTGCTGAAGTTTTTTAGTATATTTCCAAAAACTTTAGCACTTGATCAGCCTAAGTTTTTCTGTTGGATTGAATAGTTTTTGTCCTAAAGCTTTTTCAAAAAACTTCGGCCCAATGTGCTGAAGTTTTTTAGTATATTTCCAAAAACTTCAGCACCTGATAAGCAGAAGTTTTTGTGTTGGATTTAATAGTTTTTGTCTTAAAGCTTTTGGAAGAAATTCGGCCGAATGTCCTGATGTTTTTTATCATATTTCCAAAAACTTCACCACCTGATAAGGTAAAGTTTTTGTGTCGGATTCAATAGTTTTCTTATGACTTTTAAACAAAACTTCAGCTCAAAAAGCAGAAGTCATGCTTAAGTTTTTTCAAACAAAAAATGTACTTAAAATTCATGATAAAAGACACAAACATATTTGTATGACAAAAAAGTGAACTAAAAAAATAATTAATGTATATTCACAAAATCCAAATTATGTACAACCAATCCTCTAATCAAAAAATTCACACAGAGTCTCTTCAGAATCTCCATAATCAAGTCCTTCTCGTTCTGCTGGAGTTTCATAGCCGCGATCTTTTTTCCACTTTCCATGAGCCCAAAGATTGGCAGCCAATTCTCTCCTGAATGCCAATGTTTGACTTTGATCGAAATTGAAGACATCTTCTCTCTTCAACCGGATATCAATAAACTTAAGAGCAAATATACCACAATCAACACTGTAAAAAACACATGAAAAAGAAATTAAAGAATAGGTAACACAAGGGCAAAAAATAATAAACATAAGATGCATGGTAAAACATATGTGAAACACGTACTTCGTAGTCTGTTTAGGTGTGTTCATCCACTTAATTTGAAATTTTTCCACAGGACTGTCCCCATAAAATTTATTATGTTCCCCAAAATTCAAGCATTTAAGACAATGTGGAATCAACCGGGCATAAATTTTGACATGTTCAAGTGCACGCTCGTATGTTGCATCGCCCATGGAATCATACACATATATAAATTTGTCTTCAAAGTCCAGAATTCCAAAAAAGTAGTGCGCAGCTATCTGGCCCTCCCTTGGCTTAAGTCGAAATGGAAAGAATACTTTTTTGGCAGATGCCCATGAGATACCACAGGAAAGGTCGAGGCCTTTTACGTAGTTGGCCACCTTTTCATTCGTTGATTCTTCCTCATACCAACAAAAGTCTGTAAGTGGCTTAATAACCGCTTATTCTTCTTCTTTTTTTCAATCTGTTCTTCGGATATCTTCTTTCTCTTTGATTTGCTCTTAAGAACCGCCATTCTTTTTTGCTTCCTTTTCTCAATTATCTTCAACTTTTCTTCTGAAGGATGAATACTATCCAGGATAGTCATATACTGATCGAAAAGTAAATCTGTTACTGCACATCTTGATTTTGTATAACGTGGAAGGTGATAGCAATATTTTTTGTGTAAGTAATATACGCCCACATCAATATGCTGCAAATGGACAACGGCAAATGATAACATGTGAAATTACCACTATGAAGTTTAGAAAAAACATATTACACAACTACAAACAGCATGACAGAAACTTAAGCATATTCAGTTTTAGCAAATAAGCTAAAAAACTTCAGCAGTTTACTATGAATAAAGCTATACTACAAAAAATAAGCTGAACTTTTGGGAAATACAGTTGAAAACCAATTCAAAAAACAAACTTAATAACTTACTTCATCCGCAAGATCAGAGTCAGGATCCATAAGCTCGGTAAAGAATGATTTTTGAATATCAAGTCCAGCTAATCTGAATGGATTGGAATCATATTCACTGGCATCCATCTCCAACCACTCCTTAAATCTTTGCATCAATCCATTGTCTTGAGTAACATAATGGAAAGGACACCTTCTTCTATTCTTTCCTACTATCCAATCTTGCCCCCTTTGCTTTTTCTTATAAACTACATAAGGAGATATCAACTAAATAATCTCCATACGCATCCTTTTCCCTTTTTTTATATTGTTTTCCTTTTGCTTGCTCTTCCTACTGTTCCGTCACAACTAACTGCTGTTGTTCAGCAGCAGGGGGGAAACTACAGCCATCATGGCAGATGCTTGACCAATTCCCTGTTGTTCACGACGTTCTTCTATCTCTTCACGAACAACAACAGCAGCAAAATTACCTTCTGAATCAGCCCCTTGTGTACTACCAAGTGAAAATGAACATAAATTGAAGTTGGGGATATCACTGGTGTCACACATAGGAGAACTAGAAATCTTCTTTCTTTTAGGTTTTGGAAGTAGTTCTGATGCATCAGATGAGATCTGCAAAAGCAAGGAAAATATAAACATAAATAAAACTGATAGAGAACACACATTAGGCAATAAAACAGCCAGTAATCGAATTGTAGAAAATAATTACCTGGTCTAAGTGTTGCGACACAGATGGTGTTTGCATTCCAACAGATCCTGTATCTTCATGCAAAAAAATAAATAAATAATAAATAATACTGACTAAATTTTATAAAATAATAGCAACACACTTCACACCTGTCTGTGAGTCAACATGTGTGAATATATAAATTTCTCCTTTTTCATATTGCTGCAGAATCTCACCCAATTCTTTTCGAGCTGCCTCCAGTCTTTCTGAAAAATCATTCAAAAACATAAAAAAGAAAATAAAATATGTAAAATTTCAAAATGTAAAAAATATACTTCGATCAAATATAATAAATTCATGATCTGTAGAATACCTTTACGTTTGTCTTCCGCTGCGGTTTCCCCAGGCTGCATGTCTTTCTCAATATCAACATTTCCAACATCATTCAATTGTGAACCAACGTCGACGACCATTGCCGTATTCTCTGGAGCTGAAGTTCGACAGTTACAAAAAAAAACTTCATCTCTAGAGCTGAAGTTCAACAGTTATAAAAAAACGCCAGCTCTAGAGCTGAAGTTCGACAGTTATAAAAAAGAACTTCAGCTCTATAGCTGAAAGTTCACCAGTTACAAACCAAAACATTCACCAAAAAATATGCTGTAGTTTTTACAAAAAACACAAACACATAAAAACAAAACTTTAGCTCCTATCTAAGGTATAATTGAAATATTATAAACTTCACACTTTGTACCTGTAGTAACAACTTCCTGTGTATCACCACCTAGAAGTTCATTGCAAATTGCTATTACTCCTGCATAACGATCGTCTTTCAGATTTAAAGTACCAACAGGTGCTTGATTTCCAGTATCACTTTCCAAAGCACAACTCGGTGCATGTTTTTCAGTGCCAACAACTTGATCATCTGTACCTTTCTCTCCACCTTTACGCTGTCTACAGACATTGGATTGTTCCTCTCCACCTTGTTGTTGAACATGTTCAACGCCTTCAACAGCCGCTTCATTATGTGTAGCATTATCATCTGCGACTTTACACAATGCATCATGAGCAGTATGTTCTTCAGTCTCAACAACTTGATTATGTGCACCTTGCTTGCTTCCAATATTCTCAGTTGATAAATGTGCTTCATCATTTACATCTCTGCTCAATCTATCTACACTGGAACTGTGCTCTTCAACTTGTTCTTGAACATGTTGATCGCCTTCAAAAGCCGATGGATCTTTGTAACAGTCGTTCCTCCTGTCATATCCTCTATGCTTACTCAAATCAAAATTTCCATCGTCCATTCCATTTGATTTGTTGACAATCATAAACAACTATTCAAACTTCTCATCAAAATATTCCTAGAAACAAAATTACTAACAATGATTAATCTGAAATAAAATCAGCACAAATAAAAAGACTTCTCTATAAATTAGCTTACCTTCACTTTTACAACAACCGCATCCACAATAGCAGTTTGCTCCTCCTTTTTAAACTTATCAAAAACTTCATTCACAATCGTGCTTCTTTCTTTTTCTACATGCCTTTGAACCTCCGTCGTTAACCTCTACAATAAATACACAACAAAAATTCAGATATAGAAGAAAACTTCAGCTCAAAAAACATGTTGTACTTTTACAAAAACAAACCCAAAAAACTTCAGATCAAAACTTACAGAGCATATTGTATCAAGTAATTCATCGTCATCAAAGTCAGATGTAGACGAGGTAAAATGACTCTTGGTACGAGATGCTTCGCCAATAAAAGGAGTTCGATTCGGTTCTTTTGGTTGATTCCGACTACGTGGTGATTCACCAATGTCATGAGTTTGATTCGCTTCTTTTGATCGACTCTTTGTAGGTGGTGATTTACCAATGATAGGAGTTCGATTCAATTCTTTTGATCGACTCAGAGTACGTGGTGATTTACCAGTTGAAGGAACTACATTAACTACATTTGAACGAATCCGGCTGCACGGTAATTTCCCAATTAAAGGCATTGAATTCAATTCCTCTTCTGTAGGAATTATATCCAATACCCTAAAGTCGTGATATCCCTGTTTAATACAAAAAAGTATATTATGAGGAGAAAAAAACTAATACATCAGCATATTAACACAAATACAAAAATAAAAAAAAGTAACTTACTTCATGAGTTTTGAACATATAATAAAGTTCGGGATATTTAGTCTCTCCTACACATACATAACGTAACATCCTAGGGACTTGAGGCATATCAAGGTACTCATCCTCTGCTACATACTTCTCCCGAATATCTAGGAAGCGCTCATAGAACCAAACACATAACGGATATGGAAATCCAGTAAGTTTATACTCAGTTGCATGATGTTTGTTCTGCTTGTCCAATGCATGTTTCAGTGAATAAATGAGCTTCTCATAAGCCACATTACCCCAAGGATATTCAGCACAAAGCTTCTCGTCTTCAACGATAGATGCATACTCCTCAATCACACATGACTCGGTATTTTTCCCAAACAGAATAGACTCTACAATAAGAATTTCCATAAGCTTAACTGCATCATCATCACTCTCGCATACGTGTGCATGATTCACAACATTCTTTGGAATTACATTGCGAGTCATAAAACTTCGAATATCCTTCAAACTCACACTCTTGAACTTACCAAAATAGCGCTTCAGAATAGTGCTCTCTCGATTAAATGGTTTTTCAATATTATGTGTTGTGATCCGCAAACCACACATAATGTGAAAGTCTTCAAGGGTGAAGGAAACATCATGCCCAAAAATCTTGAAACTAATGGAGTCTCGATCATTCGTGAATACTCGAGAAAGACACAGACAATGAACCAACTCCATGCTGCATTTGAAATTCTCCATAGCAATAATGTATCTAAATGCACCATTATTAAGCTTATCCCTTTGTGCAGGAGTCAAGAAATTTGCAATTAAACTCTTCAAATCATGGTTCCCCTTCCAGTAACCCTTAGAGTTAAACCATTCTGTAAACTAAAAATATTTTTGTCCTGGTCCTGTAGGTGGAGGCTCACGGACATAAGGACCTGGTGCTACTACAGGTAGTCTAGGTTTTTTAGGTGCTTTGCCTTCTTTAGCTACTTTAGGATCTTTAGGTGCTTTAGGAGCCATCTGTCCAAAAAAGTAAAAGATACAAATAATAACATCAGGACATTATCAAAAAGATCATTTAAAACTTCAACACCTAAGAAGGCTTAAGTTCGACAAGTATAAAACAAAAACTTCAGCTCTAGAGCTGAAGTTCGACAGGTATAAAATAAAAACTTCAGCTCTAGAGCTGAAGTTCGACAGTTACAAAAAAAAACTTCAGCTCTAGAGTTGAAGTTCGACAGGTATAAAACAAAAACTTTAGCTCTAGAACTGAAGTTCACCAGTAACAAACACAAAAACTTCATCTCCTAAAGCTGAACTTCACCAGTTACAAACACAAAAAACTTCAGCTCCTAAAGATGGAATTCACCAGTTACAAACACAAAAACTTAATTCTGGTTCTCCATACAAGCACAAAACATTCAGCAAAAAAATAAAACACAAATTCAAAATAAAAAATAATGCCAAAACATGAAAAAAACTTCAGCTCCTATCTAAGGTATCATTATCATCTGTTTAACTCTGAAATTTTTTAAAAATTTGAACGTCTAATCACAGAAGAATTTATAGAATTTTCATTAACAACATAAACACTCGTTCAAAAAACCTAAAAATACAAACGTAAAAATAAAACTAATGTACTTATCAAACTAAACCCTGTCATAAATATATGACTATCAACCTAAAACCAAAAATTAAATCATAAAATAAAACCCAGAAAGTTAATGCAATGTACCTGTGATTAAATCGTAATGTGGGAACAACGACGACTAGCAGTTGAAAATTCGAAACAACGACGAAAACCCTTTGATTTCAGAGAAGAGCAAATCAAAAAAACGCGAATAACGGGAGAGAGAGACAGTAGAGGACTAGCGTATATTTGGAGAGAAAGTAGTCTTTTAATAAAGAAGGGCAAAATAGTCTTTTCAAATGGCTTTTAACAAAAAAACGGGTACGGGTACAAACAAAAAGACAAAGCGGCTATAGGTTAAAAAAGGGCACCCAAATAAGGCGCCCCGTGCAATTTTTACGGTTAATCGTTGGCTGAATAACCCCAATAGAGGCTTTTGTCCAGCCCAAGTTGAGAGCCCAATTGAAAGTATTGAGCCCAGTGTTAACTAGCGGCGACTATAGAAAGCCTGATTTAGTTTTGTTTTTTCACTTTTAGCCCCCGCCAAAAATTATTTATATTTGATAGTCAAAAAAGTATATAAAATTTATATAACTTTTTGTATGTAACATACAAAATGTATATATATACAAAAGATATATATTTTTTTGGCTATTATTTTGAGAGTGGCTATGCAGTGTAATTTTTCCATGGATTTTCGAGGTCTTGGTCATTCCCTCTTCCTACCAAATGGACAATCAACCACCGCCAACTACAAGAAGCTTATCAACCTTGTCTTGAGACTTAGAGGGTGTTTGGATTGCCTCTTAAGTAGGTCAAACTAATTTTTAATTTTGTTATAGCATTTTTCAGTGTTTGGCAAAGTCAAAAACTACTTAAAATAAGTCAAAAACAAAAAAAGTTGCTTTTTGGCTTATCTACTAAAAAACCACTTTTTTTTTTGTCAATCCAAACAAGCTCTTACTAATACCCATAACTTGAAAAGCCCTTCGTAAATAAAGAAAAAACCTAGACAAAAAAATATTAGAGTTTAAGTTTATGAACTGACAGTGTAAAAATTATTTATATATACCACTAGATCACTTGTTAAATAATTATACATAAGTCTCTTAACAAACATTAATTGGTATTGCGATTAAAAAATAATGTATACCATCACATGTTATCATCGGTTGAACGACTGATAGAGCACGAAGAAAAATTACATTAGCAGTATATATAATTTAAAGCCAATTGGCTGTCACTAAAGCAAGAGAGTATGTTAAACTGTCTTATTGTCCTATATTTTTCTCCTAATGACTCCATTATCCCTAATTTTATTAATTTATTTTAGGATTTCAATGTTTATCTCATTGAAGATTTACTTACAAGTTTCCGCGTCTTGATTAGGTTGTGGCAGTGCTAAAGAAATAGGTTGCGGTAACATTGGCATGGGATTACGTAGTGAAGACTTAAAACATGACGGCCGAAGTGGTAGGCTTTAAGATGACTTTGTTAAAGACATTATGTAAGTAACTAGAAGTGTTCTCCATTTAATAACTTAGACTTTTAGATGTCAGACTTTTAGATGAAATGGTATAAACTAAATTTTTTCTATTTCAATTGTAAGAACCACTTCGCCTCAGTACACAAGGTTGCAAACCCCCAACTATTTTCTTCAAGAATATTCCATATGCCGGATATACTGAAATTTCGCCTCGGGGTACTATTTAATTTGATTTGTTTTGGTATAGGGTTTGAAGTTAATTGATCATCCACCAGTGCTAGAGGAAAAACTGCCCGACGTCTGTTGATTCGAATACATGACGAAATTTCACAAACTTGTATATACAATATGAAATAGATGAATTAATGCGCTGAGAAACGGACTACCTACCAATGGGTTCATATTGAGGTTAAAATAGCACGGTCTAGCCAGTTTTCAGACTGGTCACTCAAAAATAGTCAGCGTTTGCCAAGTCATTGAAAAATAGCCACTATTTTGTTGTAACAGAGACCGGTCCAACATAATATATTGGAGTTCGGTGCACCTGTGTATGAACTTCCAGCATATTATGTTAGACCGGTATATTTTGCTGGCTCTAGTATAATATATTGGAGACTGGAGCACCGGTGCTCCAAACTCCAGTATATTATGTTGGACCGGTATATTATGCTGGAGTATTTTTCCGGATTTTGAACAGTGTTTTCGTTCAGATTTATCTTTACATGAAAAGTGGCTAAATTTTGATTACTTTTGAAACTGTGGCTATTTTTGAATGACCACTTGTAAATCTGGCTATTTTTTAATTTCTCCCCATACTGAGTCTTGTTAACTTGGGTTACCTTGGGCTTTAATATTGTTTGGGCTCAACATTAGGAATTAGTTTTAAAATTGCACGGGTTTGGTCGCCCCCATTTAACTTATATTCATATTTTTAAAATTATTTAATCTATACCCTAATTTTTACAACTTCACACCAGTGTCGCCTCCTCTTTTTCTTTCTGCTACCTGTGTGCTCTTTTCTTCCTCCTTTCTTTTCCTCTTCTTCTTTTCTCTGTCAAACACATGAGACTCTATACAAGTATTACTGATTGAATATGAAATACACAGTGATTTAGCATTAGGGTATGAGTTTTGCGTTAAGTAAGTTGTATTATGCTGAATATAATAATACGGCTCCAGGATCGAATACCAGTAACAGGGTTACATGGCCTGGTTATCATGGCGAGATTAACTTCTTGGATGCATCTTATTTCACTGTCTCCAATTTAATAGTGGGGAATTATTGGCTACCTTGGACTGGAGTCCCTTACACTGGTGGTTTATATATTTATAAGCAAGAATTTTTTCTTGGTCTTTTATTTAATTTGGTTGTGTTCTTCAGCTAATTCCAAGTCTGAAGTTCTTCAGCAGGTCTGAAGTTTGCACTCCAAACTGAAAAACTTCATACTAATTTGTTTGAAGTTTACACTATAAGCTGAAGTTTTTTGCAAGTCATGCCAAACTTCAGGCGAAAATATCTGAAATGTTGCTTTGATAAGGTCACACTTCAGGCAAAAAATTCTGAAGTTCAAACTTTAGACATAATTTTTTCTACTTCAGATCCGTACGTCTAAAGTTATCTGAAAAGCGGGTAGACTTATAATTTTTTGTGCAAAACATGTATAATTTCAATAGTGATCCCAAAACTGGGTATAGATGCAAATGCTCTAGAATTAGTTCGAGGTGAAGTCAACTATTGAGCTTCTGACATAAGTGGTCACTCAGCCAAAAATATATCAATTGATGGCCCATAATTTTACATTACAATTTGTAGCCAAAAATAATAACATATGCTAACCAACAAGTAGTTTTAAGTGCCCCTTTGTCCCTCCTTCACTAGTCCTTGCCTTCTGTAATGATTCTACCTGTAGTTTTGTGCATTTGCACTTCGTTCGGTAGTTTAGGGGCACGAGTAGCTGCGTATGATGTATTAGGAATTGTGTGCAAAATTTGGATTCAGTCCGAGTTGTTTAGATATGTTTCGGCGTGAGTTTTTGGAAGTCGAAAGTTCGAAAGTTCATTAAGATTGATTTAAGGTGCATTTCATCGTTTCGATATTGTTATGTGTATTTTGAGGCCTCGAGTAGGTCCGTATTATGATATGGAACTTTTTGGTATGTTTAGACGGGGTCCCGAGGGGCTCAAGTGAGTTTCGGATAGGTTTGGGTTGTATTGCGCTCATTTTTCTTATGTTTCGATGTCGTTTCTTCAAGCATAAATGGTACCACATTGAACAAATGAGCTCCGATTTCTATTTTTTTAAGCATTAGATCTGTATCGTAATTACGGAGTCATAGTAAAAAAGAATCGTCAAATTTGGACATCGTATGAGGATTTTATGGTCATTTTACTAAGAATTAGGTTGCTAGATTTTTCAGATTAATTACGAAATTTTCACTAATGCGTATTTAAAAATCTGCACTATTTCAAAATATTGAAACCAATATATCTTCTTCAATATAAGGTCAAATGGAGTGATTCAAGAGCCTAACTTGACTAGCATTTCACAAGAAATCCATTGGAGGTATTAAAAGTGAGTTTCGAGATTTTCGTCATAAGAAACGAGGCAGAACAGTGTTAAAATGAGGGTTTTATGTATTTAACATATTTTGAGTTGGGGAGCTCGGAATTGGGCAATTTTTCGAGGCGCTTTTCAGCATATGAATTGGGGTAAGTGTTCTCTACTCGGTTTTGGTTATATTTCATGAATCTATCTTCGATTTTAGCTTTTAGTTGATGAATTTTAAAGAAGAAATTGGGGGTTTTGGCCTAAAATTTCATAATATGAATTTTTGGGTTTTGAACAATGATTCGGAGTCGGATTTGAGTGAAACTAGTATGGTTGAACTCGTAACTAAATGGGTTGATAGATTTTGTGAGTTTTGTCGGGTTCCGAGGTGCGGGCCCATATTGGGTTTTTTTGGCGAATTTTGGGCTTTGGATTAAAAATTTGACCTTTTCCAATTGGGAATGGCTCCTTTAGCATTGTTTGATGTATTTGAGTTATTTTTTTGATTAGTTTTGAGCCATTCGGAGGTTGGAATGCACGTGATGAGATTCTTGGAGCATTGCTTGGCTTGCTCGGTGTCGGAATTGGCTTTTTTAAGATAAGTAACTATTCTAAGCTTAGTGCTGAGGGTATGAAACTCCGAACTACGTGTTATGTGATTGGTATTGAGTGACGCACATGCTAGGTGACGGGCGTGTGGGCGTGCACCCTGTGAAATGGTACTCTGTTGTTCCTATGGCCATGTATAGTGGCCTTATTTTGTTGATATTTATTTTTTCATCATGTGATAAAGTAATTGTGGTGTCAATCATGCTAAATATCATGTTTAGGCTTTATGCTGATATTGTTTGTACATATAGTGGTTATTTCTTGCTTTCATCTCACTGATTTCCATTGATATTTTGTACTCAGTCATATTCATGCATTCATATCGTATCTCAGTCTCAGTTGTTGTTGTTGATGCATCATATCATTATTGTCGGGCTAGTTTCATGACATTTTGAGCCCGTGAGCGAGACTGGAGAGAGTGATGACTGAGTGAGGCCGAGGGACTAATTGTGAGGATATAAATATATACATGGGGTCGGTTGTACTCATACTGCACTTCTTGCACAGTGCGTGCAGATCCCAGATGTCGATGTTGCTACATTCGATGGTTGCTGGATTTGAAGGCGTACCTGCGTTCCTGCTGTAGCTACCTCTTGTTCACGGTAGCCTTAGACAATAACATTCTGTTTATGAACTTTTCAAATAGACTGTGTAATTGTTCCATTGATGCTTTGTAAAGTCCATTCGTAGAAACTCATGATTTGTACTACCAATCCTTGTGAAATATATAAGCTTTAGATAATTCTCTTGTTTAATTATTTTATTAAGTTAAATGAAACTGGATAATCGTTAATTGGCTTACCTAGCAGGTTGGGTTAGGTGCCATCATGACTGGTGGATTTTAGGTCGTGACATGTTGGTATTAGAGCTCTAGGTTCATAGGTTCTACAAGTCATGAGCAAGTGTCTATCTTTGAGAGGCTACAGGACATTTAGGATATACTTCTCATCTTTCTTTTCTTATCGTGTGGCATTAATTCAGCTTGAAGCATGACTCTTTGAATTCCTTCCACACATTCGTATGCGCATGTGAGCACTCAGTATCAACTGTACATCGACGGCTTGTAATTCCATGGAAGAGGTGCGAGATGTAATTTTGGTATGCTGATGATGGGCCAGTCTAGAGGACTTGAGGCCGGGTTTCGACTGTGGTTTGAGCACAGAGGTATTAATTGTATGAGCACGTGCTTTTGGATTTATATGTCCGTTAGTGGCCCTATTCATAGAATTTATGGCTAGATGGCTATGTGGTGAGTATGATGTGACCGCGAGATGTGTTCATATGGTTGAATGTGACGAGAAGGGTCTGATTGAAGTGTAGAAAGAACTATTTGGTGCTTGATTTCCATCTTGATTTAATGTATAGTCTCGAGTTATGGGTGTGTTGAAGGGTCTTTTCATGTTGATTAGTTGAGGAGTGAAGTAGATTTCATGTCACTATATGAGTTCAGACTCAGGAAGATTAAGTGATTGCGTAATGTTTATAACCGTGGAAGGGTATAGAGAGAGGTCGGTTTGAGGCAAAATAGGTGGGCTATCTCCTGCGGGGTATCTTGAGGTTTATGTGATCCCTATGATTGTTCGTTGGGAGTTCTTTTTTACCAGTTAAATATGTGTTGCAATTTGAGTTTAAATCGCTTATGAAGGTGGGCTTGACTGTTACGAGGATGAATACGAGATTTGCAAATGATTTGAGGTATTACATGGTTTGTGCGGCATGAACTTATGGAGGAATTAGTTGAATTTCACTACGATATTATGGCTGTAATAAAGTATGGTCATTGGGAGTTATGGTGTGTTTTGATCTATGACTTAGAGCCAAGTGGGGGAGTCCGCTATTGATAAGTTGATTTCACGGTTATGTGTTGTATTGGTTTCGATTTGAGGTATACTTGTGAATGAGTTATATTCTGCAGAGGGTGAGATCAAGGATGACTTGAGTAAAGGAAATTCTGGGTAAACTTTATGACTATATGAGAATCACAGAACAATTTGAGTTATTATTGGTGAAGGATGTAATGTGTATGGAGAAGGAATATATTTGGTTGCATTAAGGTAGAGTTACTTCCTTATGTGTTGGAGTGCTAATAGGGAACCGGTCGTTCGGTCCATTTGGTCAGTCTAATTGAGATTTAAGAAGAGTGGAAGACTCTCGAGAATGGTTCAAATGAATTCAAGATTTGAGTGTGGCAATCCAGAATCTTCAGGATGTGTATTTGTTAGAAACTGAGATCATATTGGAGGATGTCAGGACTTGTGGCATTTCTATATCATTATGGATTCTACATATCAGTATTAGGAAGGCGAAGGTAACGGCTTTAGATTCCCAGAAGGTTTCTTCAGAGTGGGTATCTCGGTTGTGGTACTTTTGGGGTGATTAAGAGAGCATTCAATGGCTTATGAGCCTTAGGGCGGTGTGGTTTATGCTAGGGTCTCGTGTGGTGAGTCTTGGTTGAGGATTGTGGTATTATGGCAAGGAGAAGTATCAATTTGAAGGTAATTTAGAAGGAACTAGGATAAATAGGACAGCGTGGTAGTAGGTTGGATCGGCATGGTAATGGATATGATTGCCTCTTTTGGTCCTTATGAGGTAGTGAGTTTCTACAGGTGTTTTGTGGTGGTACTCTTGGGTTTTGGTGGCCTGCACGATTTGGTTGAGTTGGAGAGATTCAGTTCTGATGGTTTGGTTATGTGCAAATGGGTTTTAGAGAGTTCTCGATGGTTTCTACCACGGTTTGAGATATATATTTTCTACTGGCATGAGGAGCATGTGATGTATAGTGATTTTCTCCAGATGAAATCAAATGGAAAGTTCTTGGCTAATTGAGTGAGTAGTTTCTTGTGACTCGGAGTGGATTACGAAGTTCTCGTATTTTTCGTATGATAGCATAGTATATGCAATGTGTTGTGTAGGATTGAGATTTGCATGTATAAGATCACAGTTCGGTTTTGAAAGGGAGGTTATGAGTCCCTAGGAAAATGGACAGTTTCAGATGACTAGGTAAATAACATAACTATTTGATATGGTTTGATGATTGCGGCACTCTCCTAATTGATCGACTGCTGGTGTTCAAATTTTACTTTGTGGCACAGAAAACTTATAAAAGTATTCCTCGCGGGATGATCGTGTATGAGAAATGTGTTAGACATTCAGGTGGTGGAGTTGGGATCAGATATGGTGATTCATGTGTTCTATGGATTTGGAGACTGGGAGCTCTCAGGAGCAGATTGTTGCATGGTTATGGATTGGGAAGTGTGGCCGAAGCTAGACAGGTGATAGTATGTGTTATGATTCAGTCATTGTGGACTTTCAGAGGATTATTTATCTATTTGTGGGTGACCAGAGTTGATTTGGAGGTCCATTGGAGGCCCAATTAGGAAGTGTATTCTACACCGAGTCAGATTGGTTGGCTCCATACTGCTATTGCTGAGGGATGTGCCATTTGGTTGTTGTTGAGATTATTCGTGTTCTGAAATGATCTATGAGTTACTCTTCTATGCCACAAGGAGTTGTGATTTGTTGGTTATATACACATATAGTGCGGTTCTATTTGAGCTTTATAGCGGAATTTGAGCGAGATGAGTATTTGTGTATTGCATGATCGATTGCGCGTTGGCTATGTTCTTTCCTGATTGTGGTATAGCGTTATTTGCTCTCCATGGTTATGGTAATGCACTTTGGGTGCTTGATGTCGAATTTTGCGTGGTTATTGATTTTGAGCAGGGTGGCTCGAGGTACATAATATGGACCAGCGTTTGGATGGGTCACACATTGTAGTGGAGTTATGTTGAGACATGATCCTTTGTGTTAGATTCTTGTGTTTTGGTTATACGGTGTGTGATAGGTTCTTAAAAGTGCTTTATAGCGGTACTTGTTGAGCTTGCAAGATAGTTCCTTCGTTTGAGTCATTTTTCATGATTGATTACATTTGAAATGTTTCTTATTGGTGCACGAATTGCACGAGTTGCGATTTTAGACTGTATTAATGTTTCATGCCACTAGAGTGATTATGTTAGACGGGATGAGGTCATCGTACCTAGAATGGGTGCTATCAGATCAGACTGCGGTATATTTGGAAGGATATTGATGCTAATTGGCTTATAAATTTGCTATAGTTCCTATCAAAAGAGAGGGAGTTCCACAACTTGTTGATCTGACGAATGGTTATGAGTTTATGTGTGTTTCTTTCATCGTTGGCAGTATATGAAAGTGTTAGAATGAGGCTCTATTTGATAAGAGGTTTATTACCGGTATTGGGTTGTTTTGAGCAGCTACTGTGATTAGAAATTATCGCTATGAGTGTTTGAGTTATATGGTATATCATGTGATTTGATCTTGAGTTATGTCTATAGCTTGATACAGCTTGTACAGACTTATACAGTGTGTAGATGTAAGATTCTGATCTTATAAAAAATTTTGCATGTGGAAATTGGATTTGAAGGCTTATAGTCTAGGTTGGATTAAGAAATTTCAATCATGTTGTGTTATCAGATCTATATGGGATAGGGTGATGTGGGATCACCCCCGGGTATGTGCATAGTGAGGTTACACGACAATTTGATGGCTTTTGAAACAACTCTGGGCACGTTCAAGGACGAACGTATGTTTTAGTGGGGGAAAAAGTAACGACCCGATCGGTCATTTTGAGCATTTGCACTTCGCTCGCTAGTTTGGGGGCAGGAGTAGCTCCATATGATGTATTAGGAATTGTGTGCAAAATTTGGATTCATTCCGAGTTGATTTGATATGTTTCCGTGAGTTTTTGGAAGTCAAAAGTTCATTAAGTTTTATTTGAGGTGCATTTCGTCGTTCGATATTGCTATGTGTATTTTGAGGCCTCGAGTAGGTCCGTATTATGATATGAAACTTTTTGGTATGTTTAGACGGGGTCCGATGGGCTCAGGTGAGTTTCGGATAGGTTTGGGTTGTGTTGCGCTCGTTTTTCTTATGTTTCGACGTCGTTTCTTCAAGCATAAATGGTACTACATTGAACAAATGAGCTCCGATTTCTATTTTTATTGAAGCATTATATCCGTATCGTAATTACGGAGCCATAGTAAAATGAATCGTCAAATTTGGACATTGTATAAGGATTTTATGGTCATTTTACTAAGAATTGGGTTGCCAGATTTTTTTCAGATTAATTACGAAATTGCCATTGTGCGTATTTAAAAATCTGCACTATTTTCAAATATTGAAACCAATATATCTCTTTTAATATAAGGTCAAATTGAGTGATTCAAGAGCCTAACTTGACTAGAATTTTACAATGAATTCATTCGAGGTATCAAAAGTGAGTTTTGAGATCTTTTGGCATAAGAAACGAGGTAGAACAATGTTAAAACGAGGGTTTTATGCATTTAACATATTTCGAGTTGGGGAGCTCGGAATTGGGCAATTTTTCGAGGCGCTTTTCAGCATATGAATTGGGGTAAGTGTTCTCTACTCGGTTTTGGTTATATTTCATGAATCTATATTCGATTGTAGCTTTTAGTTGATGAATTTTAAAGAAGAAATTGGGGGTTTTGGCCTAAAGTTTCATAATATGAATTTTTGGGTTTTGAACAATGATTCGGAGTCGGATTTGAGTGAAACTAGTGTGGTTGAACTTGTAATTGAATGGATTAATAGATTTTGTGAGTTTTGTCGGGTTCCGAGGTGCGGGCCCGTATTGGGCTTTTTGGCAGATTTTGAACTTTTGATTAAAGATTCGACCTTTTCCATTTAGTATTGGTTCCTTTAGCATTGTTTGATGTATTTGAGTTATTTTTTGATTAGTTTTGAGTCATTTGGAGGTCGAAACGCGTGTGATGAGATTCTAGGAGCATCACTTGGCTTGCTCGGTGTCAAAATTGGCTTGTTTAAGATAAGTAACTCTTCTATGCTTAGTGCTGAGGGTATAAAACCCCGAACTACATGTTATGTGATTGGTATTGAGTGACGCATATGCTAGGTGACAGGCGTGTGGGTGTGCACCCTGTGGAATGGGACTCTGGTTTCCCATGGCCCTACATAGTGGCCCTATTTTGTTGATATTTGTTTTTTCATCATGTGATAAAGTAATTGAGTTGTCAATGTCATGACCCGGATTTTTCGCCCTCGGGAGTCGTGATGGCGCCTACTAATGTGAGCTAGTCAAGCCGACAGCTTGATCATTTTACCCCTTTTCCCATTTTAATCAATTATCAATTATGAGCAATAATTTAAAGGCAGGGAATTTAAGGCAAGCGGAAGAAAAACAGTAAAACTACTGAGTATATCCAATACAACTGTTTAAACAAGACTACCCAGAACTGGAGTCACAGCTTCACAAACAGTCTAAGAATACTATAAACAAGGTCTGAATGAAATACAAAAGCCTGTCTCTGAATAAATAAAAACAGCAAGAGAAAAGATAGGAGGAGATGCTAAGGCCCGCGGACATCTGCAGGACTACCTCGGGTTACTTGTGTGGACTGAAGATAGCACCCTTACTATGGTCCAAACGCTCCGGTATCAGTATCTGCACACAGTGCATAGTGTAGTATCAGCACAACCGACCCTATGTGCTGGTAAGTGCTTAGCCTAACCTCGGCGAAGTAGTGACGAGGCTAAGACCAGACTACCAAATAAACCTGTGCAGTTAAATCATATATAGCGGAAATAGAAGCAGATAATTACAACTAAAGTTGGGCGGGGGAAACATGTTGTGGGGAGTAACAGGTAACAACAAAACGACGATAGAGAAACATAAGGAATGCCATAAATCAATTACCAGCAAAATAAGGAAATAGAAGAACAAGTACACATGTAATACCGTTGCAGGCGTACAACCCGATCCCATTTCAGATGATACCGTTGCAGGCGTGAAACCTGCTCCCATTTCATATACTACCATTGCAGGCGTGCAACCCGCTCCAATTTCATATATTACCATTGCAGGCGTGCGACCCGCTCCTATTTTATATATTACCATTGCAGGCGTGCAACCCGCTCCCATTTCATATATTACCATTGCAGTCATGCAACCCGCTCCATTTCATATATTACCGTTGCAAGCGTACAACCCGCTCCCATTTCATTTATCAACACCAATCATAAAAGAATTCCGGCAAGGGAACAATAACAATATAACAACATCCCGACAAGGGAACAATAATATCAAAACAAACATCCCAGCAAGGGAATAATAATGATAATAACATCCCGGGAAGGGAACAATAATGATAATCCTCATATGAAGCGCAATAAACCACAACAGAGTCATAAAAATTACAATACAAGACTCACGGGTATGCTTGACACCGACATATAGATACTCGTCACCATGCCTATATGTCGTACTCCACAGTTAACACGTAGTAAATAAGACACGACTCCTAATCCCTCAAGCTAAGGTTAGACCAAACACTTACCTCGAACATCCACGTCCAACTCAAGCCTCAAACATTGCTTTTCCTTTTGAATTTGGCTCCAAATCAATTGTACCTTGACATAATCAACTTAATAATATCAATAAATGCTAAACAATTCAATTCCAATGCTTAATTATAGATTTCCGATCATTCTTCCCAAAAAGTCAAATATCGAACCCGGGCTCACTTGGTCAAAACACGAGGTTCGGACCAAAACCCAATCTCCCATTCGCCCACGAGCCTGAATATGCATTTAGTTTCAAAATTCAACCCCAAAACGAGGTCTAAATTCCATTTATACAAAAAGCCCTAACTCTACCCAAATCCCTAATTTTCTACCCTTAAGAACATGATTTAGGCATAGAAATCTAATGGGTGTTAATAGAAATCGAAGAAAATGAGTCTAAGATTACATACCTATGGATTTGTGGTGAAGTTCTCTTTCAAAAATCGCCCAATTTGGAGTTTGGAAGAACAAGTTATGAATTTTGGGTTTAATCTCGTATGTGTTCTGTTACTGTTTAAATGACTGGGCGAAATTGGTCTCTGCGATCGCGAACAAGGGTATGCGATCGTATAGGGTAAGGGGGACTGGGCATCGCGATCGCGGAGCAGGGATTGCGATCGCATAGAGGAAAAATGGGTTCCCCTTCCCATGTTTGGTTTAACCCATTGCGATAGCGGGAGAAGTAATGCAATCGCATTGAACAACTGGTGACCCCCCCCAGACTTAACTCTACGCGATCACGGAAGAAGCTATGTGATCGCATAGTACAAAAATAGGACCCCCTGAAATTTACATTATGCTATTGCGAACCTTCCTATGCGATCACATAGCACAAGGACCTGGACACCAGCACACAGCAGTTTCTGCAATTTTTCCTGAGTTCAAAAACCTTCGAGACCTATCCGAAACTCACCCGAGCCCTCGGGGATCCAAACCAAACATGTACACTACCTCAAAAACACCCTACGGACTTATTCGTGCGATCAAATTGCCAAAATAACATCAACAACTATGAATTTAGCATCCAAATCATGAAATCATTTAAGAACTTCAAATTTTCCAATTTTCTCAAATACGGTCTGATTCACGTCATTTCAAGTCCGTTTCTTACCAAATTTTTCATACTCGACTTAAACCAGATATAAGATCTGTATCGGGCTCCGGAGTCGTAATACGGGCCCGATACCATTAAATTTTAAACTCATTTCATTTCCAAAACTCATAAATAATTCCAGAAAATAATTTTCTTTAAAAATTCATTTCTCGGGCTTGGGAACTCGGAATTCAATTCAGGGCATATGCCCAAGTGAGAATATTTTTCTACGGACCCTCCGGGACCGTCAAATTACGGGTCTGGGTCTGTTTACCCAAAATATTGACCGAAATCAATTTAAATTCATTTTAAAGACAAAATTCATCATTTTTCACAAATTTTCACATAATAGCTTTCCAGATACGCGCCCGGACTGCGCACACAAATCGAGGTGATGCCAAAAGAGGTTTTAAGGCCTCAGAACGCAGAATTTATTTCTAAAATAAGTGATGACCTTTTTAGGTTATCACATTCTCCACCTCTAAAACAACTGTTCGTCCTCGAACGGACATAAGAAGGAAGTACGTGAGTCAGGGAAAAGTTGGGGATAACGGCTCCGCATATCGAACTCTGACTCCCAAGTCAATGCCTCAGCAGGCTGACCTCTCCACTGAATACGAACAGAAGGAAAACTTTTCGATCTCAACTGACGAACCTGCCGGTTTAGAATAGCTACCGGCTCCCCCTCATAGGACAAGTCCTTGTCCAACTAGACAGTGCTGAAATCTAACATATGGGATGGATCGCCGTGATACTTATGAAGCATGGACATATGAAACACTGTATGTATGGCTGATAAGCTCGGCGGCAACGCAAGTATGTAAGCCACCTCTCCCACTCGATCAAGAATCTCAAACGGGCCAATGAACCTAGGGCTAAGCTTGCCCTTCTTCCCAAATCTCATCACGCCCTTCATAGGCAATACACAAAGCAATACTCGCTCCCCGACTATTATAGCCAAATCACGAACCTTATGGTCGGCATAACTCTTTTGCCTGGACTGAGCTATACGAAGCCTATCCTGAATAATCCTGACCTTGTCCAAAGCATCCTGAACCAGATCCGTACCAAACAACCGAGCCTCCCCGGCTCAAACCATCTAATCGGCAACCGACACTGCTTACCATACAAAGCCTCATAAGGAGCCATCTGAATACTCGACTGGTAGCTGTTGTTGTAGGCAAACTCTACTAAAGGCAAAAACTGATCCCACATGCCTCTAAAGTCAATGACATAAGTTCGGAGCATATCCTCCAAAATCTGAATAGTCCGCTCGGACTGCCCGTCCATCTGAGAATGGAACGCTATGCTCAACTTAACCAGTATACCCAACTCTCGTTAAACTGCCCTCTAGAAATGTGAGGTAAACTGCCTACCTCGGTCCGAAATGATAGACACGGGCACACCATGAAGACGAACAATCTCCCAAATATAGATCTCAGCTAACCTCTCGGAAGAATAGGAGACTGCCACAGGAATAAAATGCGCTGACTTGGTCATCCTATCAATAATGACCCACACTGCGTCGAACTTCCTTCGAGTCTGTGGGAGTCCAACAACGAAATCCATAGTGATCCACTCCCACTTCCACTCGGGAAGCTCAATCCTCTGAAACAAACCACCAGGCCTATGATGCTCGTACTTAACATGCTGACAGTTTAAACACAGAGCTACATAAGCGACGATATACTTCTTCATTCTCCTCCACCAATAATGCTACCGAAAATCATGATACATCTTAGCGGTGCCCAGATGAATAGAGTACTAGGAACTATGGGCCTCTTCTAAAATCAGCTCTCGAAGTCCATCCATATTAGGCACACAAACTCGACCCTGCAATCTCAAAACTCTATCATCTCCTAAGGTAACCTACTTGGCACCTCCGTGCTGCACCGTATCTCTAAGGACACATAAATGGGGATCATCATACTGCCAATCTCAGATACGCTCCAATAAAGAAGAACGAGCGACTGTGCAAGCTAACACAAGGCTGGGATCAGAAATATCCAACCTCACGAATTGATTGGCCAAATCCTGAACATCCAAAGCAAGCGGTCTCTCACCGACCGGAATATAAGCAAGACTGCCCATACTGGCTGACTTCCTACTCAATGCATTGGCCACCACATTGGCCTTTCCTGGATGATATAAGATGGTGATATCATAGTCCTTTAATAGCTCCAACCACCTTCTCTGCCTCAAATTCAACTCCTTCTGCTTGAACAAGTATTGCAGACTCTTAAGATCCGTGAACACCTCAAATGATACGCCATATAGATAATGCCTCCAAATCTTTAACGCGTGAACAATGGCTGCTAACTCCAAATCATGAACTGGATAGTTCTTCTCATGAATCTTCAACTGACGCGAAGCATAAGCAATGATCTTGCCATCCTGCATCAACACCGCACCAAGTCCAATACGAGATGCATCACAATAAACTGTATAAGGCATTGAACCTGTGGGAAACACTGATGTCATAGTCAAAACTGTCTTGAGCTTCTGAAAACTCGCCTCATACTCGTCTGACCACCTGAGCTGGGCACCCTTCTGGGTCAACCTGGTCATCGGGGCTGCAATAGACAAAAGCCCCTCCACAAAATCGATGATAATAGCATGCCAACCCTAAGAAACTCTGGATCTCTGTAGCTAATATTGGTCTAGGCCTGTTCTTGACAGCCTCAATCTTTTTTGGATCAACTTGAATACCCTCTGCTGATACAACATGACCGAAGAATGCAACTGAACTCAACCAGAACTCACACTTCGAAAACTTGGCATACAATTGACTATCCCTCAGAGTATGAAGAACCACTCTAAGATGTTGCTCGTGCTCTTCCCGGCTGCGGGAATAGATCAAAATATCATCAACGAAGACTATCACAAAAGAATCCAAGTAAGGCCTAAACACTCGGTTCATCAGATCCATAAAAGCTGCTGGGGCATTTGTCAACCTGAATGACATCACCAAGAACTCATAATGCCCGTACTGAGTGCGGAAAGCGATCTTAGGGACATCGGATGCCCTAATCCCCAACTGATGGTAGCTAGATCTCAAGTCAATCTTTGAAAATACCTTGGCACCCTGAAGCTGATCAAACAAATCATCAATCATCGGCAATGGATACTTATTCTTGATTGTAACCTTGTTCAACTGCCGGTAATTAATACACATTCTCATCGATCTGTCCTTCTTCTTAACAAACAACACCAGCGCACTCCAAGGCGAAGCACTAGGTCTAATGAAACCTTTTTCAAGAAAGTCTTGCAACTACTCCTTCAACTCTTTCAACTCAGGTGGGGCTATACGATACGAGGGGATAGAAATGGGTTGAGTGCCCGGAGCCAAATCAATACAGAAGTCAATATCTCTGTTGAGTGGCATACCCGGCAGGTCTAAAGGAAATACCTCAGGGAACTCACGAACAACATGTACAGAATCAATAGAAGGAACGTCGGCACTAGAATCGCGAACATACGCCAAATAGGCCAAACACCCCTTCTCTACCATACGCCGAGCCTTCACATAAGAGATGACACTGCGGGTAGAATGACCAGGAGTCCCTCTCTACTCTAAAAGAGGTAAACCCGGCAAGGCTAAGGTCACAGCCTTGGCATGACAGTCCAAGATAGTGTGGTAAGGTGATAACCAGTCCATCCCCAATATGACATCAAAATTAACCATGTCCAGAAGTAATAAATCTACACGAGTCTCAAGACCCCCAATCACAACTATACACGAATGATGGACTCGATCTACCACAATAGAGTCACCCACCGGTGTAGACACATATACAGGAGCACTCAAAGAATCACTAGGCATAACCAGATACGGTGCAAAATAAGATGACACATAGGAGTATGTAGACCATGGATCAAATAGGACCGAAGCATCTCTACTACAAACCAGAACAATGCTTGTGATAACTACATCGGAAGCCTCAACCTCAGGCCTGGCTAGAAGAGAATAACATCGGGGCTGTTTCCCACCACCCTGGGCTACATCTTTGGGACGGCTTGCAGCTAGCTGGCCTCCACCTCTAGAGGCTTGAGCTCCACCTCTACCTCGACCTCTAGCTCCTCTACCCCCAACCCTGACTGGCTGGGCGAGCTGTGGAACACTCGGTGCCTGAACCATGGCACGAGAACCTAGATACTGAGAGTTGCTTGATGCTCGAGGACAACATCTAGCAATGTACCTCGTGTCACCACAAGTAAAACAAGCCCTCGGCTGCTGGGACTGACGACCCTGAAAACTCTGAAGCGGCGGTGCACTGATAGGAGTTGGTGGTGCACTGTAGGACTGCTGATCAAAATACTACATATGAGAACCACGGCCACCTGAAGCACCGTGGGAAACCTGAAGTGATAACTAAAAAGGCCTAGGAGGATGGCCTCTACCATACAAATCTAGACGAGGCGCTACTGAATCTGCCTGAATGACAAGGCCTTTCCCTGACCACCTCCTTGCGACAGAACTATCTCCACTTTCCTGGACACATTGGCCGCCTCCTGAAAAGAAATCTCACTCTCTGTCTCCCTAGCCATCTGAAGTCGAATCGGCTGAATAAGTCCCTCAATGAACCTCCTCACCATCTCTCTTTCTCTCTCGATGGGAAGTATGATAAGAGCATGACAGGCCAAGTCGATGAATTTGGTCTCATACAAACAGTCATAGAACCCTGTTGGAGACGCTCAAACTTCATCCAATATATCTCTCTCTGAGTGATAGGGAGAAACTTCTCCAGAAATAGTTGAGTAAAATGCTCCCAAGTCAAAACTGGTGATCCGGCTGGTCTAGCCAAACAATAGTCTCTCCACCAAGTCTTGGTGGATCCAGATAAGCAAAAAGTAGCAAAATCGACCCCATTGGTCTCCACTATCCCCATGTTCCTGAAAACCTCATGACAATTGTCTAGATAATCCTGGGGATCCTCAGAAGATGCACCGCTGAAAGTAGTAGTGAAGAGCTTGGTGAACCTGTCCAATCTCCACAAAGCATCGGCAGACATAGCTACTGCATCACCGGTCTGAGCTACCATACCCGATTGAACTGCTCCAACTAGCTGAGCTGCTGGAGTCTGGAACTGGGGAGCCATCTGCTCTGGAGTGCGAGTAGCAGGAGTCTGGGATCCTCCTCCAGCCTGAGAGACGGCTGGTGCTACAGGAAGCAAGCCTGCCCGAGTGACGCTCTCCATAAGGCCCACTAGACGGACCAAAGCATCCTGGAGTACTGGGGTAGCAATAAACCCCTTTGGGACCTGAGTTGGGCCCACCGGAACGGTCTGGGCCGGAACCTCATCATCAAAGTCAACCTGAGGCTCCGCCGCTGGTGCTACTGCTCTAGGCTGAGCTCTGACCCTACCTCGGCCTCGCCCTCTTCCCCTCGTGGGAGCTGCTGCTGGGGGCTCGGGCTGCTGGTCAGTGGATGAGGAAGCACGTGTTCTCGCCATTTGCGAAAGAACAGAGTAGAAATTCAATTAGCTTTGAGAAACCAAACCGCACGACAGGAAAGAATAAATGTGAGGTTTTTCCTAACTCTATAGCCATCTAGGAGATAAATACAGACGTCTTCGTATCGGTTCCTCAGACTCTACTAAGCTTGTCTATAAATTGTGAGACCCATTTAACCTAGAGCTCTAATACCAACTTGTCACGACTCGGATTTTCCACCCTCAAGAGTCGTGATGGCACCTACTAATGTGAGCTAGGCAAGCTAACCGCTTGATCAATTTACCCTTTTTCCCATTTTAATCCTTTAGCAATTATGAGCAATAATTTAAAGATAACGGAATTTAAGACAAGCGGAAGAAAAATAATAAAGCTACTGAGTATATCCAATACAACTGTTTAAACAAGACTACCCAGAACTGGAGTCACAACTTCACAGATAGTCTAAGAATACTACAAACAAGGTCTGAATGAAATACAAAAGTCTATCTCTGAATAAATAAAAACAGCAGGAGAAAAGATAGGAGGAGACGCCAAGGCCCACGGACATCTGTAGGACTACTTCAGGTCGCCTGTGTGGACTGAAGACAACACCCTTACTGCGGTCCAAACGCTCCGGCATCAGTATCTACATACAGTGCAGAGTGTAGTATCAGCACAACCGACCCCATGTGCTGGTAAGTGCCTAGCCTAACCTCAGTGAAGTAGTGATGAGGCTAGGACCAGACTACCAATAAACCTGTGCAGTTAAATTATATACAGCGAAAATAGAAGCAAATAATTGCAACTAAAGTTGGGCGGGGGAAACATGCTGCGGGGAGTAACAGATAACAACAGAACGACAGTAAAGAAACATAAGGAATGCCATAAATCAATTACCAGCAAAATAGGGAAATAGAAGAACAGGTACATATGTAATACCGTTGCATGCGTGCAACCCGATCCCATTTCATATGATACCGTTGCAGGCGTGCAACCCGTTCCCATTTTATATACTACCATTGCAGGCATGCAACCCGCTTCCATTTCATATATTGCCATTGCAGGCGTGCAACCAGCTCCCATTTCATATATATTACCGTTGCAGGCATGCAACCCGCTCCCATTTTATATATTACCGTTGCAGGCGTGCAACCCGCTCCCATTTCATATATTACCGTTGCAGACGTGAAACCTGCTCCCATTTCATTTATCAACACCAATCATAAAAGAATTCCGGCAAGGGAACAATAACAATATAACAACATCCCGACAAGGGAACAATAATATCAAAACAAATATCCCGGCAAAGGGAACAATAATGATAATAACATCCCAATAAGGGAACAATAATGATAATCCTCATATGAAGCGTAATAAACCACAACAGAGTCATAACAATTACAATACAGGATTCACGGGCATGCTTGACACCAATGTATAGATACTCGTCACCATGTCTATACATCGTACTCCATAGTTAACACGTAGCAAATAACATTCGACTCCTAATCCCTCAAGCTAAGGTTAGACCAAACACTTACCTCGAACTTCCACGGCCAACTCAAGCCTCAAACACCGCTTTTCTTTTTAAATTTGGCTCCTAATCAATTGTATCTAGACATAATCGACTTAATAACATCAATAAATGCTAAACAATTCAATTTCAATGCTTAATTATAGATTTCCTATCATTCTTCCCAAAAAGTCAAAAATCGACCTCGGGCCCGCTTGGTCAAAATACGAGGTTCGGACCAAAACCCGATCACCCATTCGCCCACGAGCTCGAATATGTATTTAGTTTCGAAATCCGACCCCAAAACGAGGTCTAAATTCCATTTATACAAAAAGCCCTAACTCTACCCAAATTCCTAATTTTCTACCCTTAAGAACATGATTTAGGCCTAGAAATCTAATAGGTGTTAATAGAAATTGAAGAAAATGAGTCTAAGATTACATACCTATGGATTTGTGGTGAAGTTCTCTTTCAAAAATCGCCCAATTTGGAGTTTGGAAGAAGAAGTTATGAATTTTGGGTTTAATCTCGTGTGTGTTCTGTTACTGTTTAAATGACTGGGAAAAATTGGTCTCTAGGATCGCGAACAAGGGTATGCGATCACATAGGGTAAAGGGGACTGGGCATCGCGATCGCGGAGCAGGGATTGTGATCGCATAGAGGAAAAATGGGTTCCCCTTCCTAGGCTTGGTTTAACCCATTGTGATAGCGGGAGAAGTAATGCAATAGCATAGAACAACTGGTGACCCCCCCCCCCGACTTAACTCTACGCGATCGTGGAAGAAGCTATGTGATCGCATAGTACAAAAATAGAACCCTCCCTGAAATTTACAGTATGAGATTGCGAACCTTCCTACGCGATCGCATAGCACAAGGACCTGGACACCAACAGACAGCAGTTTCTACAATTTTTCCTAAGTTCAAAAACCTTCTGAGACCTATCCGAAACTCACCCGAGCCTCCGGGGCTCCAAACCAAACATGTACACACCTCAAAAACACCCTATGGACTTACTCGTGCGATCAAATCGCCAAAATAACATCAACAACTATGAATTTAGCATCAAAATCATGAAATCACTTAAGAACTTTAAATTTTTCAATTTTCTCAAATACGGTCTAATTCACGTCATTTCAAGAACGTTTCTTACCAAATTTCACAGACTCGACTTAAATCACATATAAGACCTGTACCGGGTTTCGGAACCATAATACGGACCCGATACCATTAAATTTTAAACGCATTTCATTTCTAAAACTCATAAATAATTCCAGAAAATAATTTCTTTAAAAATTCATTTCTCGGGCTTGGGACCTCAGAATTCGATTCCTAGAATACGCCCAAGTCTCATATTTTCCTAAGGACCCTCCGGGACCGTCAAATTACGGGTCCGGGTCCGTTTACCCAAAATATTGACCAAAATCAACTTAAATTCATTTTAAAGACAAAATTCATTATTTTTTACAAATTTTCACATAATGGCTTTCCGACTACGCGCCTAGACTGCGCATGCAAATCCAGGTGATGCTGAAAGATATTTTTAAGGGCTCGGTACGTAGAATTTATTTCTAAAACAATTGATGACCTTTTGGGTCATCACAATCAATCATGCTAAATATCATGTTTAGGCTTTATGCTGATATTGTTTGTATCCATAATAGTTATTTCTTGCTTTCATCTCACTGATTTCCATTAATTTTTTGTACTCAGTCATATTCATGGATTTATATCGTATGTCAGTATCAGCTGTTGTTGTTGATGCATCATATCATTGTTGTCGGGCTAGTTTCATGACATTTTGAGCCCGTGAGCGAGATTGGAGAGAGTGATGACTAAGTGAGGCCGAGGGCTTGATTGTGAGGATATATATATATATATATATATGGATTGAGCTGCACGCCGTATCAATATATGGATCGGGCTGCATGTCGCAGCAATATATGGATCAGACTGCACGCCGCAACGATATTGGGTCAGGTTGCACGCTGCAGCGATATAGCGCTTGCGCTGTAGGAGTCCGTCTGGAGTCTGAGCACAATCGACTATATATATATATGGATCAGACTGCACGCCGCATCAGTTATTATACATCGCTGAGTGATTTAGTGTGCTGAGTATTGAGCTTAGTAAGAGAGGATACAAGGTAATGAGATTGAGTACTCTCAGAATGTCAGTACATGTTTCATCTCTGATACATGGCATTCACATGCATACATAACATACATGCATAGAGATGCATTATTCCTCATGCTATATAGTATCACGTCATTCATGACTTATTATATACATTGATGTGCGGGTATGGAGAGGTACTTTATACTTGTTATTTGGAAAGAAAATAAAATTTTTTATTACTGTGGAAAGGATATTTAGAAAATTACATTTTTCAAACTTACTCGTACTTTTGGCTTTTTCGGTAAGAGATCTGGGATTTTCTTTCACTGAGATATTTGAAAAGTATGACCATTTTCTGGAACTGTGAACGAGCTGAGTATTTTACTTTTGAGATATCTCTTTTATACTTGCATTTATGTTGTTATGAACTGTTGTGGAAATATTGTGGACCCGATCCTGTGTTAGCTCGTCACTGCTTTCAACCTAAGGTTACGTTTGTTACTTTTTGAGTACATGAGGTCGTTGTACTCATACTACACTTCTTGCACAGTGCATGCAGATCCCGATGTTGCTACGTTCGATGGTTGCTGGATTTGAAGGCGTACCCGCGTTTCTGCTGTAGCTGTCTCTTGTTCACGGTAGCCTTAGACTATAAAATTCTGTTTATGTACTTTTCAAACAGACTGTGTAATTGTTCCATTGATGTTTTATAAACTCCATTCGTAGAAGCTCATGATTTGTACTACTAATCCTTGGAAAATATATAAGCTTTAGATAATTCTCATGTTTAATTATTTTATTAAGTTAAATGAAACTGGATAATCGTTAACTGGCTTACCTAGCAGGTTGGCTTAGGTGCCATCATGACTGGTGGATTTTGGGTCGTGACAAGTTGGTATCAGAGCTCTAGGTTCATAGGTTCTACAAGTCATGAGCAAGTGTCTAGTAGAGTCTTGTGAATCGGTATGATGACGTCCATATCTATCTTTGAGAGACTACAGAACATTTAGGATATACTTCTCATCTTTCTTTCCTTCTCATTTTTAGAAATACCATTAGTTGATTTTAGATAAAAACAAATGAAAGCATTTCAAAAATAGTAAAGACAAATTTGCAATGAAAAATTGCTATTTTGATGCACCTAACATAGAAAAATCAAAGGACCTATAATTCTTCCTGGCGGCCTTAGCCGTTATTGATCACATTAACTTCTCTTTTACAATTCCATCTCTTCTTTTTTTCTTTTGGCTCACAAAAAATAATATATTATAATCAATGTATACTATATAAAAACTCACAATGTATATTTATATTAGGTTGAGTCATTCCTATTTTAATTTAGCTATTATTTGTTAGACTAAAAATAAGAAAATGCTGTCGAAAAGTTATCTTTTTCGGTCATTATATTTTTTGTGTGAGTTACTAGCAGTTTTTATGATTTTTATGTGAGAAAATATAATTGTATGGCTTTGATAAAAAAAGTTATAATTATATGACCATTTGTGAAATTTACCTTTCAATATCACGAACATGCCTTCTTTCCAAATATATATATATATATATATATCAAGACAATTGAATATCGTCTAAATCTAAGAACATGAATAATCATAGTGTAATTAGATAAAGTGTATTTCACCTAATACGTCTTGATAATATATGCAAGCCATAACTTCTATTATAAATAGTATTATTACTATACACTTGCTTATGGATATATGTGGGTGACAAAGGGATCGTGGTACCTGCTACCCGATTATCCTCCTCATCTTTGAGAACCGTGTGAACAGTAAGTAGGCAAAAGAATAAGATCCTCATACAGTCACTCACTGTTTGAGCCGTTACTTTTTGAATTGTTGGAATGATTAGCACATTAATGAGAAAATAGTGATAGTCCAAACGTTCCTAGTTAGAAAGAAATAAAAAAAAATAGAATAATTAATTTCAATCCATTAAATTTGACATATAAGTACATAACATTATTGGCATAAGACTTTTGTAAATTGAGACTCTTACATTGCAAAAGTAAGGATTGATTTATCATACTTTATTCTTTCAAGAATTTTACCATCGTTATCAACAAAAACCTCCATAAAGTAACAATAGTAAATTACATAAATTACATCAACTTATTTATATAGTATATTAAATTAACATTTTTTTATGAAAGCTTGTGCAAGTGTAATTTATCTTTAATTTATAACATTTATATCTTCTCCTGCTCCATCTTACTTCAATAAATGGTTCGCTAATACTCACATGTTAACCTATATATCTGGAAAGTATAATAATAAAGTTAGTGGATAAGTAGAAAATAGTTATGTGCGAAAATAATTCATAAGTTCTGATAAAGAATACCATAGAGAAGTACCTTCAATTTTTCAATTGCAGAGAAACAACAAACAGAAGTAAGTATTAATTAGGAAAACAAAGGCTAAAGCACATGGATATGCCTTGTGACATAGTACTTGAATTCAAAAATACATTCATAATTAGTAGAAACCTTATTTTTCTTTGTCTTTCTAGTTTTTACACTTTTAATTTGTAAAACTAATGTATCTTCGTCGTTCATGCATAGTTTGGAATCCCAAACATTAGTGATGTCCATGACGATGATTGAATAGTCAACTGATGCATTACTTACATGCAGTTGAAGTGTTGGCGACAAGATTAGCGGTTTGGTATTAATTCGGCTTATGTAGCACACTATTTTATAATGCACAAGTCCTAATAGAAATATAGTTCTTTTCTCATATCTTGAAAAATCACTACCTGCTTGATAGTAATTAATAATCACACGCATAATCAAATTATATATTCACTCCAACATACTTTGTATACATCATGAATACTTCTAAGTTTTAACTTCTACATAGTTGTGCATAATGGATATAAAGACGCTAGTTACTTGGATATAAAGATACCTACTTTTGACAAGCACTTTGTATACAATGTAGCCTATGTACCCCTTATAATATGTTAATTAATAAATAAAAGAATGATAATTATCGATGATCAATAAATTATTATTAATGATTAAATTATATCGGAGTGATTTTAATTAATTATAAAGTTGATTATGCTATTATTACGATATACACAATTGGCGTGATTGTCCAAGTCTTTGTCAATATCTCCACTTTTATCAGTTAGCAGAGTTAAAAATAAACATATAAAAGAACTTAACTTAAATTACATCATCTATTATGATCCGAAAATTGCACACACAAGTATTATATAGATGTTTAAAGTTTTGACAATAATGTCTGAGAAATATGTTTGACCTTTTCGATGACTTC
This sequence comes from Nicotiana sylvestris, assembly GCF_000393655.2. Lineage (NCBI taxonomy): Eukaryota > Viridiplantae > Streptophyta > Magnoliopsida > Solanales > Solanaceae > Nicotiana > Nicotiana sylvestris. The sequence goes on from NC_091058.1 coordinate 99,942,016, forward strand.
TAATCCTATCAGTTTAGCAAAGTAAGGCGAAGCAGTCACCCTAAAGGAAGGCCTTTAAATTATAAATTTTGTACTTTTCATGCGCCTCTAAAAGTGGCTGACAAAGAAAAAAATGTTATTCTTGAACTTAATATCGTGCAATAGGATAAATTTTAACTATCCATAAAAAAGAAAACAAAACTTGAACCTCTTAAAAATAATATTATAAGAAGTAACATAATTGCCAAATAAAATACACATAAGAAGCACATAAATTTAAATGCCGTACTAAAACTTACAGTATACTATAGTGGGACATTGGCTTGACAAAGGAAGGCTGAGGAGAGTAGCCGCTGGTAAAACACTAACATGCAGAAGAGAGAAAAACTGAAAACAGAAGATGAATGGTTGTGACTGATACGAAGCAGTGTGAACCGTTGAGACTTTTAATATTCTTCGGCAGAGGAACATTGCTCTTTCCACGTGCTTTTTTTAATTTAAATTAAATAAGTTAATTAAATAAATAATAAGAAGTATATTTAAAAATAATATTAATATTATTAATATAAATTTTTTAGTAAATAATTAAAATTATACCTGAAAAAAACAAAGTACACAGTTTGTGAAAATAATCTATGTGGAAGCAAAATTTCATAAATCACAAAGCAAACAAATATTAAGAAGTAATAAAAAAACGTAGAACCCGTTTTTGTTGCACTTCCTTCTTGGTTCATCACCTCACCTGTGATTGAGTTATGACTTTTACATGTGTGATGCACTTGCTACAATTCATCTCATATACCTATTTGTATGAACCAAACATAGGATACAAATCTTCATTTGATTATTTGTTTTCAAATAGAATTTAATTCTTCGATGATATCAAACACTCGTTTAGTGAGACTGGGAGGTGTTGATTTCTCATGAAAAAAGTGCTGAATCTTTGAATGAAAAGAGAATACTGGGGTGAAACTTACTGGAAAGCTGCACAAGGCCTTTTGCAGTAGATTACGCTTAGAAAATTCTATTGACTTCTATCTCTAGTAACTTGCATGTTACCCCAACTTTTCTTCCTCCATTGATTTTTTTCCCTCGACTACTAATCTTGCCTTCATTTCTGCTTGGAAACCAAAATGTCATTATTTAAACTCTCTCCGGTCCAAAATAAGTGATTTTTTGGCTTTTTTCTTGTGGTCCAAAATAAGTGATTTTTTCAAATTTCAAGAATGAATTACTTATTTTTTTCCTACATTGCCCTTGGAGTAATTAATGTTGGAGTATGTGTTAGGAGCGTTTACGTGAAAAGATAGTAAAGATTAATATGGTCAATTTCATTGCTAATTAATGTTAAAAGGTGAATTTCTTAATATGTGTGAAAAAACCAAAAAATCACTGATTTCGGATCGGAGGGAGTAATAAATTGTTGTATTAGTCTTGAAACGATTCAAACTCTCAAAAAACACCATTAAAATTTGGGATCCCACGTATTAGTTTGAAGTAGTACAACAACAACAACATATCCAGTATTATCCCATACCATGGGGTATGGGGAAGGTAGTGTATATGCAGATTTTACCCTTACCTTTTGAGGATAGAGAGACTGTTTCCAATAGACCCTCGACTCAAGAAAGCATAAGCACCACATTAATAAAAATATGAACAAAAAGGGACAGTACCAAAAAATCATATAAAAGCAGAATAAAATACGTATTAGTTTGAAGTGTGTATAATTAAAACCTTCATAAATTATCACTGTAATTTTGGTAGTGTACAATAATGGCACTGCGTATTTTGGATGATGGCTGAAGTTGTTTTTAGAATAAGAAGAATAACAGAAAGATATTATTCCATGAATTGACTCTGCCTCTCATTATTAGCTTGGAAGCCATTTAAGTAGAAAAGGTTTAAAATGCCAAGCATTGAGAAAAAGATAGTAAGTTACTAATATGAAGACGCACAACGACGCACAACATATAGGAAAGGGGGTTTTAACGCCATATACCCCTCTATAAATCTCTTTACTCACTATACCTTAATTATGAAAGTCACGCAATATACCTATAAAGAAATTACAACGTATAATTTGATAGAGAATCTTATGTGTATAACAACCACTATTAATAAGGGAATAATATCCCTTAAATGTAGCCATAATTATTGAAATATGTACTCAATGAATTTTGAGATTCACATCTCCCCTAATTAAACAATATTCATATTTGATATTGTATACTCCATACTTTTAAATCTTCCCATATATTTTGAACATACCACAATATTCTAATTTGAAATACAATTCAAATCGAATATATCACAATGTTCTAATGACAAGTATGCTATCTAAACCAAGCATATTACAAAATTCTAACTTAGAATATATTATTCAAATTAATATGCCTTAATATTTTAATTTTTAATACATTATTCAAATACTATAATATTCTAATTTGGAATATAACATTCAAACCAAATACACCATAATATTCTAATTTGGAATACTATATTCAAACAGAACATACTATAATATTCTAATTTGGAATACAATATTCAGATAATATTTTAATTTAGAATACAATAAACAAACCAAATATTATACAATTTTTTAATTTGAAAAAATCTGGTTTGAATACTATATTCCAAATTAGAATATTGTGTTGTGTTTGATTTGAATATTATATTCCAAATTAGATTATTGTGTTATGTTTGATTTGAATATTCCAAATTGGAATATCATCGTTGTTTGATTTGAATAATGTATTTTTTATTAGGATACTGTGGTGTATTGGTTTGAATAGCATATTCTAATATTTTATTTTAGTTTATATATTAAATCCCAAATTAGAACATTGTCACATTATTTTATTTTTCTTTTGATTACATAGATGAAAGAGAAGAAAAAGATTATGGAGGATTTCATAAAGAAATTACTCGGGAGAACTTTTTGGTGACATGTATAATTTCAATTCCTTAAAACCTGGGATGATGGAGTATTTTAAGGGATTTATTAAGTTGGAGCGAGAGATAATTTAGTTCCTTAAAAGATAGAATTTATTTAATGGCATATAATGATATTAAAAGTTTAAAAAGTAATAAACTTTTAGAAAATATGTATACAAGGTAAAATAAATATTTCAAAAGTATACGGAGTTAACTAGCATTTCTAGTGGGCATGTATATGTTAAAAATTGTCCAACGGTTGCAACTGTTGAATAAAACCTTTTAGAAATGTTATTTAGGGCCTAGGGGTAATTAGAACAGATACTAACAATATTTAGGCATCAAGTTTTTTATTTGTTTTTATTTTATTTTTCGAAAGTTACATTATTGGGAAAATAAGGAGCGTAATTTGGTAATTTAACTTTTAAGTTATGGGCTTCATGCTTTTATATATATATATATATAAAAGCATTTCTTTGCATGGCGAAAATCCTTTATGTAAAAAAAAAAAAAAAAGAACTGTCAATCGCTAAAATGCAGGTGTGGCGTTTGGTGTCATTTCCTTTCAAGAAATGCCCTAAATAGAGGAGTCCAGTATGAAAATGACATACATTAAATTAGTTGAACTCCGTGGTGGAGCATCAACGTATGCAAAATATGGTTGCATCATTAATTTGAAAAATGCATAGTCTTCGTTATACAGAATGAGAGCATCGACGTAACTGGTAAAGTTGCTGCCATGTGACCTCACCGGTTCGAGCCATGGAAACAGCCTCTTACAGAAATGCAGGGTAAGGCTGCGTACGATAGACCCTTATAGTCCGGTTCTTCCCCGGACTCCGTGCATAGCATGAGCTTAGTGCATCGGGCTGCCCTTTAATAGTCTTCACTATACAAAATAGACTGTTAGTATATAATTTATATACAATAGACTATCACTATACAAAAAATATACAAAATAGACTGTCACTGTACAATTTATATACAATAGACTGTCACTATACAAAGTATATACAAAATAGATTGTCACTATACAAAAAATATACTAAATAGACTGTCACTATACAATTTATATACAATAGACTGTCACTATACAAAATAGAATGTCACTATACAAAATAGACTGTCACTGTAAAATTTATATACAATAGACTGTCACTATATAAAAAATATACTAAATAGACAGTCACTATACAAAATAGACTGTCACTATACAAAAAATATATAAAATAGACTGCCACCGATACAATTTATGGATAGTGATATTTCGGGCTATTAGATGTAATATATTTGGGCAGGAGGGACATTTCGGGTTAATGAGAAAAAATATGGACTATTAAAATTTTGAGGGGCTATAGAGGGTAGTTTTCTCTCATATATTGAAAAAATGACATTGTATAGCCGCTCTCAAAATAATAGTCGAATATATTTTTTATATATTGTTTTGTATATACACACATTATATACAAAATTATATAAATTTTATATATTTTTTTGTTTCTGGCGCGAAAAGCGATAATACCCTGACAAAGTTTTAGTGCCTCAATAGGCTTCACTCATTTAAGAGCTTTGTTTATTTAAGTAGGACACTGTTTTTAAAAGGAGCTAGCTAGTTTAATGCATTGGCATTTGTAAGTATAAATAGAAATTTGAAATCACACCCTTCTTTATTTCAAATGTCTTCCATTTCCTTTTATTTTTATTTCTATCCAATGTCCAGTACTCATATTCAAGCCTCAACTTGAAGGGATTTAATCCATTCCACCACAACCCTCGATGGTAATTGTCGTCCATTTCAGTTGCACCTTAATCGAATGGCGTGCATCGTTAGATGGCACCATAAAATATAAAATAAATATTATGGGCGGTCATCCAACTTTATGCTAGTTACTCAAAAGTCACTATATTTTTGTTACATAAAAATTATTTTGCTTTGCTTTATTTATCACAAAAATAAACATTAATTGGTTTTTATAGAAAAAACATGAAATGTAAGAGAAATTGACAAAAAATGATTCTTATGTTTGAGAGTAGGTTCGAAATAGGCCCTTAAATATATTTCTTAGCATTTTGATCTCTAAGGTTGTCAAAAGTGACACATTTGATTTTTGTCGAATATTTAACAAACTATGCTTATTAAATAAGCTTAAAAAATTAACTAAAAATGCCAATATTATAAGTGTAAAAGCAGTTAAAAAGTAAACAAGAAAGCTACAACGACACGTTTTAGCTTTTTATTCTCCTTTTGCAATATAAGTAGACCACACTCCTCCCAAACTAAAATAAATAGTTAGTATTTGGTCTTTTAAAGGATAGAAAAATTGAAGATTTATCCGAAAGTCGAACCAATGAATGAGCGCAAATTTACCAATCATCACAATGGACTTTAACGCCACTTATTACCTATATTCACCTTAAAAATGAGTCAACTCTATCAAAACTGCTCCGGAATATACTGTCACGATCCGGATTTTCTACCCTCGAGGATCGTGATAGCGCCTACTCGTAAAAGCTAGGCAACCCGAGTATTATAGATTCACTAACTCTTTTATTTAGCCTTTTTTAACAGTTTAAAACAACATACGATCAACAATGAAATATTAACAATAATTAAAGACATGCGTAAGACGTAATCTGATAACTTATCCAAAAACAAGTACGACAATACCAAGTACATCTCTACCCGGAACTGGTATCATAATATTACGGACCATCTACGAATACTACAAAAAATTATCTAGAAAGAAAGATACAATCTGTCTTTGAAGTAAATGAAAATAGAATATAAAGATGGAAAAAAACGTCGGGGCCCGCGGACGCCTGCAGGACTACCTCGGAATCTCTGACTGGACTAAAGGCAGCCACCCAAAGCTATGGTCCAAAAGCTGCCACTCTAGGATCTGCACACAGTGCAGAGTGTAGTATCAGCACAACCGACCCCATGTGCTGGTAAGTGCCTAGCCTAACCCCGACGAAGTAGTGACGAGGCTAGGACTAGACTACCAAATAAACCTGTATAGTTATATCATATACAGCGGAAATAAAACAGAAATATACAAATAAGGATGAGAGGGGGGCATGTTGCGGGGGAATATCATCTACCAACAATAACTCAGGAGAAAAGCATAAAGAATAATCTAAAATTTTGCGGCAGAAAGAATAAGGAAAAACCGTAACAAATCAATAATCACTTTTATCATTTATTGTTGTGGCGCACAACCCGATCCAAATCATAAAAATACTGTTGCGGCGTGCAACCCGATCCATAACATCTATCACTGTTGCGGCGTGCAACCCGATCCAATTATAATGTTGTTGCAGCATGCAACCCGTTCCAAATATAATATTGTTGTCGCGTGCAACACGATCCAAATATAATATTGTTGCGGCGTGCAACCCGATTCAATTATAATACTGTTGCGGCGTGCAACCTGATCCAAATATAATTCAACACCAATCACAAAAAGAGTCCCGACAAGGGAACAATAAGGAAACAACACTATCCCGGCAAGGGAACCGACTATATAAGTAAATACGTCCCGGTAAGGAAGTCAACTATAACCAAACTTATTCCAACATTTAACTTCACAAAGAAACCTCAACTAGAACCAATACTCAACCGTAAGCAACTTCCACGAGAATACTCATAATTCTTGCACAACACTGAAAGTCAACAACTTAGGCATTCGTAGTACTTATTAAGAACACAACGATTTCAATTTAAGACTCACGGGCATGCTTGACACCAACGTATAGATACTCGTCACCATGCCTATACGTCTTACTCAACATATAACACATAGCAAATAGGACACAACTCCTAATCCCTAAAGCTAAGGTTAGACCAAACACTTACCTCGATGCCACGAACACAATTCAAGTCTCAACTATCGCTTTACTTCTTGATTCCACCACCAATTCGCTCGTATATAGCCAAAAGTTACTTAATTACATCAATAAATGCTAATTGAATCATTTCTAATGCATGAAAATAAGTTTTCTAAAGTTTTCCCAAAAAAGCCAAAAATCGCCCCTGGGCCCACATGGTCAAAACCCGAGGTTCGAACCAAAACTCGATTATCCATTTCCCCACGAACCCAAATATATAATTTGTTTTGAAATCAGACCTCAAATCGTGGTCCAAATCCTCAAAATTTGAAAAACTTAGGTTCTACCCAAAACACCCAATTCCCCCCATGAAAATCATTGATTTTGAGTTGAAATCATATGAAAAGATGTTAAGGATTGAAGAAAACTAGTTAGAAACGACTTACAATCGATTTGGAAGAGAAGTTGTCTTTGAAAAATCGCCCAAGAGTGTTTTGGTTTTGAAAGAGTGTGAAAAATGGTTGAAATGCGTCTAAGTTATGAATTTACAGGTTTCAGGTATCGCAATTGCGTGCGAACCCTCAGAAATCTGCTGTTGTCGCATTTGCGACCAATTATAGCAATTGCGAAGTCGCTTTTGCGACCGGAATTTTGCATTTGCGACCAATGGGAATTCCAGGCCACTTCGCAATTGCGATGGGCCTTTCTCATTTGCGAGATTGCTTTTGCGATTACTATGTCGCATTTGCGACTCCAAGGCAGAACAGGTCCCTTTCGCATTTGCGGCGATTTTCTCGCATTTGCGAGCAGCGAAGCCTGCAAACCTGATCATACCAGCTGAAAAACCTGCAATTTTCTAAGTTAAAATTCCACTCCGTGGCCTATCCAAAACTCACCTGAGCCCTCGGGGCTCCAAACCAAACATGCACATCAACCTAAAAACATCATACAGACTTGCTTGTACATTCAAATCACCAAAATAACCTCAACAATTAAGAATTTAGCATCAAAATCATGAAATCGCTTGAGAACATCAAATTTTCCAATTTTTCTCAAATAAGGTCCGATTCACGTCATTCAAGTCCGTTTCTTACCAAATTTCACAGACTCAACTTAAATCACATATAAAACTTGTACCGGGCTCCAGAACCAGTATACGGGCCCGATACCATCAAATTTTAAACACATTTTATTTTCAAAAACTCATAAATATTCCAGAAAATAATTTTCTTTAAAAAAAATTATTTCTCGGGCTTGGGACCTCGGAATTCAATTCGGGGCATACGCCCAAGTCCCATATTTTCGTACGGACCCTCCAGAACCATCAAATCACGGGTCGGGGTCCGTTTACCCAAAATATTGACCGAAGTCAACTTAAATTCATCATTTTCACAGATTTTCACATAATGGCTTTTCGGCTACGTGGCCGTACTACGCACGCAAATTAAGGTGATACTAAAAGAGGTTTTTAATGCCTCGGAACACAGAATTTATTTCTTAAACAAGTGATGATCTTTTGGGTCATCATATTCTCCACCTCTAAAACAATCGTTCATCCTCGAACGGAGATAAGAAGGAAGTACCTGAGTCGGGGGAAAGATGGGATAACATCTCCGCATATCGGACTCGGACTCTTAGGTCGATGCCTCAACAAGCTGACCTCTCCACTGAACACAAACAGAAGGAAAACTCTTTGATCTCAACTGACGAACCTGCCGGTCTAGAATAGCTACCGGCTCCTCCTCGTAGGACAAGTCCTTGTCCAACTGAACAATGCTGAAATCTAACACGTGGGATGGATCGCCGTGATATTTTTGAAGCATGGACACATGAAACACTGGGTGCACGGCTGATAAGCTCGGTGGCAATACAAGTCTGTAAGCCACCTCTCCCACTCTATCAAGAATCTCAAACGGGCCAATGAACCTAGGGCTAAGCTTGCCCTTCTTTCCAAACCTCATTACGCCCTTCATAGGCGACACCCGAAGCAATACCCGCTCACCGACCATGAATGCCAAATCACGAACCTTACGATCGGCATAACTCTTTTGCCTGGACAGAGTTGTACGGAGCCTATCCTGAATAATCCTAACCTTGTCCATGGCATCATGCACTAGATCTGTACCTAACAACCGAGCCTCTCCCGGCTCAAACCATCCAACAGGCGACCGACACCACCTACCATACAAAGCCTCATAAGGAGCCATCTGGATACTCGACTGGTAGCTGTTGTTGTAGGCAAACTCTGCTAAAGGAAAAAACTGATCCCATGAGCCTCCAAAGTTAATGACACAAGCTCGGAGAATATCCTCCAAAATCTGAATAGTCCGCTCGGACTGCCCGTTCGTCTGAGGATGAAACATTGTGCTCAACTCAACCCGTGTGCCCAACTCTCGCTGAACTGCTCTCCAGAAATGTGAGGTAAACTGTGTACCTCGATCCGAAATGATAGACACGAGCACACCATGAAGACGAACAATCTCCCAGATACAGATTTCAGCTAACCACTCGGAGGAATAGGAGACTGCCACAGGAATGAAATGTGCTGACTTGGTCAGCCTATCAACAATAACCCACACTGCATCGAACTTCCTCTGAGTCCGTGAGAGTCCAACAATGAAGTCCATGGTGATATGCTCCCACTTCCACTCGGGAATCTCAATCTTCTGGAATAAACCACCGGGCCTCTGATGCTCATACTTACCATGCTGACAGTTCAAACACCGAGCTACATATGCAACAATGTCCTTCTTCATTCTTCGCCACCAACAATGTTACCGCAAATCCTAATACATCTTAGCAGCACCCGAATGAATAGAGTACCGGGAACTATGGGCCTCCTCTAAAATCAACTCTCGGAATCCATCTACATTAGGCACACAAACTCGACCCTGCAATCTCAAAACTCCATCATCTCCTAAGGTAACCTGCTTGGCACCACTGTGCTGCACCGTGTCTCTAAGGACACACAAAGGAGGATCATCATACTGCCGATCTCGGATACGCTCCAATAAAGAAGAACGGGCGACTGTGCAAGCTAACACAAGGCTAGGCTCAAAAACATCCAACCTCACGAACTGATTGGCCAAAGCCTGAACATCCAAAGTAAGCAGTTTCTCACCGATCGAAATATAAACAAGACTGCCCATACTGCCTGACTTCCTACTCAAAGCATCGACCACTACATTGGCCTTTCCTGGATGATATAAGATGGTGATATTATAGTTCTTTAATAGCTCCAACCACCTTCTCTGCCTCAAATTTTGCTCCTTCTGCTTGAACAAATACTGTAGACTCTTGTGATCCGTGAACGCCTCACATGCCATGCCATAGAGATAATGCCTCCAAATCTTCAATGCGTGAACAATGGCTGCTAATTCCAAATCATGAACCAGATAGTTCTTCTCATGAATCTTCAACTACCGCGAAGCATAGGCAATGACCTTGCCATCCTGCATCAACGCTGCACCAAGTCCAATACGAGATGTATCACAATAAACTGTATATGGCTCTGAAGCTGTAGGCAAAACCAACACCGGTGTCGTAGTCAAAGCTATCTTGAGCTTCTGAAATCTCACCTTACACTGATCTGACCACCTGAACTGGGCACCCTTCCGGGTCAACCTGGTCATCGGGGCTGCAATAGATGAAAACCCCTCCACAAACTGACAATAGTAGCCTACCAAACCCAAGAAACTCCGGATCTTTGTAGCTGATGTGGGTCTAGGCCAGTTTTCGACTTCCTCTATCTTCTTCGGATCAACCTGAATACCCTCTGCTGATACAACATGACCCAGGAATGCAACTGAACTCAACTAGAACTCGCACTTTGAAAACTTGGCATACAACTGACTGTCCCTCAAAGTCTGAAGAACCACTCTAAGATGCTGCTCGTGCTCCTCCCGGCTGCGGGAATAGATCAAAATATCATCAATGAAGACTATCACAAACGAATCCAAGTAAGGCCTGAACATTCGGTTCATCAAATCCATAAAAGTTGCTGGGGTATTAGTCAACCCGAATGACATCACCAAGAACTCATAATGCCCGTACTGAGTGCGGAAAGCGATCTTAGGGACATCGGATGCCCTAATCCCCAACTGATGGTAGCTAGATCTCAAGTCAATCTTTGAAAATACCTTGGCACCCTGAAGCTGATCAAACAAAACATCAATCCTCGGCAATGGATACTTATTCTTGATTGTAACCTTGTTCAACTGCCGGTAATTAATACACATTCTCATCGATCTGTCCTTCTTCTTAACAACAACATCGGCGCACCCCAAGGCGAAACGTTAGGTCTAATGAAACCTTTTTCAAGCAAGTCTTGAAACTGCTCCTTCAACTCTTTCAACTCCGGCGGAGCCATACAATACAGCAGGAGAGAAATGGGCTGAGTGCTTGGAGCCAAATCAATGCAGAAGTCAATATCCCTATTGGGTGGCATACCCAGCAGGTCTGAAAGAAATACCTCAGGGAACTCACGATCAACATGAACAGAATCAATAGAAGGAACCTCGGCACTAGAATCACGAACATATGCCAAATAAGCCAAACACCCCTTTTCGACCATACACCGAGCCTTCACATAAGAGATAACACTACAGGTAGAATGAATAGGAGTCCCTCTCCACTCTAAACGGGGTATACCCGGCAAGGCTAAGGTCACAGTCTTGGCATGACAGTCCAAGATAGCATGGTAAGGTGATAACCAGTCCATCCCCAATATGACATCAAAATCAACCATGTCCAGAAATAACAAATCTACGCGAGTCTCGAGACCCCCAATCACAACTATACTCGAACGATGGACTCGACCCACCAATCTCAGACAAGCCCTCCGGATATGACCATACTCACCACACTCAAAGCATTCACCTGAGTGTTATGGCTGAGGAAATTGAGACTGGCCCTGGTGACCTGAATGACCACCCCGAAAACTCTGGAGCGTCGATGCACTGATAGGAGCTGGTGGTGTACTATAGGGCTGCTGATCAGAATACTGCATATGAGAACCACGACCACCTGAAGTGTCGTGAGAAACCTGAAGTGCTGATTGAAAAGGCCTAGGAGGATGGCCCATACCATACGAATACCTGCTTGCAAACGAGGCACCATTGAATCTGCCTAAATGGCGAGGCCTCTTGTCAGACCCCTGACCACCACCCTGCGATAGAACCATCTCAACTCTCCTGGCCACATTGGTCACCTTCTGAAAAGAAATCTCACTCCCTGTCTCCTTAGCCATCTGAAGTCAAATAGTCTTAATAAGTCCCTCAGTGAACCTCCTCACCCTTTCTCTCTCAGTGGGAAGTATGATAAGAGCATGATGGTCCAAGTCGATGAATCTGATCTCATACTGAGTAACGGTCATAGAACCCTACTGGAGACGCTCAAACTGCCTCTGGTAGATCTCTCTGTGAGTGATAGGGAGAAAATTCCTAGAAATAGCTGAGTAAACTGCTCCAAGTTAAAGCTAGCGATCCGAGCGGTCTAGCCAAACAATAATCTCTCCACCAAGTCTTGGCGGATCCAGGCAAGCGGACAGTAGCAAAGTCGACTCCATTAGTCTCCACTATCCCCATGTTCCTGGAAAAAAAACCTCATGACAACTGTCTAGATAATCCTAGGGATCCTCAGAAGATGCACCGTTGAAAGTATAGTGAAGAGCTTGGTAAACTTGTCCAATCTCCACAAAGCATTGGTAGATATAGCTACTCCATCACCGGTCTGAGCTACCACACCCGGCGGAATTGCTCCAACTGGCTGAGCTGCTGGAGTCTGAAACTGGGGAGCCATCTGCTCTGGAGTACGAGTAGCAGGAGTTTGGGCTCCTCCTCCAGCCTGAGAGACGGCTGGTGCTCAGGAAGCAAGCCTGTTTGGATGATACTCTCCATAAGTCCCACTAGAAAAACCAGAGCATCTTGGAGTACTGGGGTAGCAGTAAACCCTTCTAGGACCTAATCTGGGCCCACCAGAACTGTCTGGGCCGGAACCTCATCATCAAAGTCAACCTGAGGCTCTGCTGCTGGTGCTTCTGCTCTAGGCTGAGCTCTGCCCCTACCTCCGCCTCTAGCACGGCCTCAGCCTCTGCCCCTCGTGGGAGCTACTACTGGGGGCTCGGGCTGCTGATCGGTGGATGAGAAAGCGTGTGTTCTCGCCATCTGCGAAAGAACAGAGTTGAAATTTGATTAGCATTGAGAAACCAAATCGCAAGACAGGAAAGAATAAATGTGAAGTTTTTCCTAACTATGTAGCCTCTGGGGATAAATACAGACGTCTCATTACCGATACCTCTAAGCTTGTCTATGAATTGTGAGATATATGTAACCTAGAGCTCTGATACCAACTTGTCACGACCCGAATTTTCCACCCTCGAGGGTCGTGATGACGCCTACTCGTGAAAGCTAGGCAAGCCGAGTATTATAGATTCTCTAACTCTTTTATTTAGCTCTTTTTAACAGTTTAAAACAATATACGATCAACAGTAAAATATTAACAATAATTAAAGACGTGCGGAAGATGTAATCTGATAACTTAGCCAAAAACAAGTACGACAATACCAAGTACATCTCTACCCGGAACTGATGTCATAATATCACGGACCATCTACGAATACTACAAACAATTGTCTGGAAAGAAAGATACAATCTGTGTATGAAGTAAATGAAAATAGAATATAAAGATGGAAGAGAACGCCGGGGCCTGCGGACTACTTTGGAATCTCCGACTGGACTGAAGGCAGCCACCCAAAGCTATGATCTAAAGGCTGAAGATCCGGGATCAGCACATAGTGCAGAGTGTAGTATCAGTACAACTGATCCCATGTGCTGTCAAGTGCCTGGCCTAACCCCGGCAAAGTAGTGACGAGGCTAGGACCAGACTACCAAATAAACCCGTACAGCTATATCATATACAGCAGAAATAAAATAGAAATATACAAATAAAGATGGGAGGGGGGCATGCTGCGGGGGAGTATCATCTACCAACAGTAACTCAGAAGAAAAGCATAAAGAACAATCTAAAATTTTGCGGCAGAAAAAATAAGGAAAACCCGTAACAAATCAATAATCACTTTTATCATTTATTGTTGCAGCGCACAACCCCATCCAAATCATAAAAATACTATTGCGGCGTGCAACCCGATCCGTAATATCTATCACTGTTGCAGTGTGCAACCCGATCCAATTATAATGTTATTGCGGCGTGCAACTCGTTCCAAATATAATATTGTTGCGGCGTGCAACCCGATCCAAATATAATATTGTTGCAGCGTGCAACCCGATCCAATTATAATACTATTGCGGCGTACAACCCGATCTAAATATAATTCAACACCAATCACAAAAAGAGTCCCGGCAAGGGAACAATAAGGAAACAACACTATCCCGACAAGGGAACCGACTATTTAAGTAAATACGCCCCGACAAGGGAGTCAGCTATAACCAAACTTATTCCAACATTTAACTTCACGAAGAAACTTCAACTAGCACCAATACTCAACCATAAGCAACTTCCACGAGAATACTCATAATTGTTGCCCAACACAGAAAGTCAACAACTTAGGCATTTGTAGTACTTAGTAAGAACACAACAATTTCAATTTAAGACTCACGGGCATGCTTGACACCAACGTATAGATACTCGTCACCGTGCCTATACGTTATACTTAACAAATAGCACATAGCAAATAGGACACAACTCTTAATCCCTCAAGCTAAGATTAGACTAAACACTTACCTCGATGCCACGAACATAATTCAAGTCTCAACTATCGCTTTACCTCTTGATTCCACCACCAATTCGCTCGTATCTAGCCACAAGTTACTTAATTACATCAATAAATGCTGATTGAATCATTTGTAATGCATGAAAATAAGTTTTCTCCAAAAAGTCAAAAATCGCTCCCGGGCCTACATGGTCAAAACCCGAGGTTCGAACCAAAACTTGATTACCCATTCCCCCACAAACCCAAATATATAATTTGTTTTGAAATAGGACCTCAAATCGAGGTCCAAATCCCCAAAATTTGAAAAACCTAGGTTCTACCAAAAACACCCAATTTTCCCCATGAAAATCATTGATTTTGAGTTGAAATCATGTGAAAAGATGTTCAAGATTGAAGAAACCTAGTTAGAAACGATTTACAATCGATTTGGAAGAGAAGTTGTCTTTGAAAAATCGCCCAAGAGTGTTTTGGTTTTGAAAGAGTGTGAAAAATGGTTGAAATGCGTCTAAGTTATGAATTTACTGGTTGCATGTATCGCAATTGCGACCAGAGTTTGCAATTGCGAACCCCTCAGAAATCTGCTTTTGTCGCATTTGCGACCAATTATCGCAATTGCGAAGTTGCTTTTGAGACCGGAATTTCGCATTTGCGACCAAGGGGAATTCCAAGTCACTTCGCAAATGCGATGGGCCTTTCGCATTTGCGAGATCGCTTTTGCGATCACTATGTCGCATTTGCGGCCCCAAGGCAGACCAGGTCCCTTTCGCATTTGCAGCGATTTTCTCGCATTTGCGAGCCATGCAAAGCATGTAGACCTAATCATACCAGCTGAAAAACCTGCAATTTCCTAAGTTAAAATTCCACTTCGCGGCCTATCCAAAACTCTCCCAAGCCCTCGGGGCTCCAAACCAAACATGCACACCAACCTAAAAATATCATACAGACTTGCTGGTGCATTCAAATCACCAAAATAACCTTAACAATTAAGAATTTAGCATCAAAATCATGAAATCACTTAAAAACATCAATTTTTCTAATTTTTCTCAAATAAGGTCCGATTCACGTCATTTCAAGTCCGTTTCTTACCAAATTTCACAGACTCAACTTAAATCACATATAAGACCTGTACCGGGCTCTGGAACCAGTATACGGGCCCGATACCATCAAATTTCAAACACATTTCATTTCCAAAAACTCATAAATATTCCAAAAAATAATTTTCTTTAAAAAAATCATTTCTCGGGCTTGGGACCTTGGAATTCAATTCCGGGCACAACCCCAAGTCCCATATTTTCCTACGGACCCTCCGAGACCGTCAAATCACGGGTCCGGGTCCATTTACCCAAAATATTGATCGAAGTCAACTTAAATTTATTTTAAAGTAAAAATTCATCATTTTCACAGATTTTCACATAATGGCTTTCCGGCTACGCGCCCGGACTGTTCACTCAAATCGAGGTGATACTGTAAGAGGTTTTTAACACCTCTAAACGCAGAATTTATTTCTAAAATAAGTGGGGTCATCACATATACTTAAGAAGCTCATTTTAAACTTGTTGCTAATTATAAAGATCATTTTAATTATCATTTTCTCTCATATTTTTGGTGGATTCTTTTACAAAAATCGCTCAAAGTTATTTTGTAATAAGTGGAGAAAAGTAAAATAATTTTTATGTAACAAAAGAAAGAATAATAACTATCGGATAATGAACACAAAGCTGGATGACCACCTGTGAAATTTACTCTAAAATATATGACCCTTTTGTTAATATTATTTTTATGCTAAATGGAGGGATAACAAGCAATACGAGGTCAGAATGTCTACGAAGTGGGTAATTTTTAAATGTACTTAAACTGGCTTTGTTTCTAAAGCTGATCAATAATTGACATTGGTAGAAATTTGCAACTGAAAAAGCAAACACTTGTAGACTGTATGTTGTTTACAAAGTATCAAGGATACTGCGTCTTGTGCTAAAGGCTTTTTTTGTAAGAAAGATAATATTGCATTAACTATTGAAGAGTATTGCTACAGAGATGGCGGTGCCCGTGGTGCACCACATTACTAGAGCTAGCTTGGTGACAATTACAACAACTATTATTATATATGTTTGTTTGCAAAACGATAGGATCAATATGCAACAAGGAGTTCGCTACTATCGTAACTCCATTATCAGCTATAGAGGTAGGCATGGCGTTCTGCGTTTCAAAAAGTGTTGTTGTTTTTGCCGTATCTATTGACTGTCCTGCCCGTGTTTGATTCACCTTCCTAAATTTGTTGCTCCTGCTTGATCCTCTTGTAAGTTGTCTAATACAAAAGCGGGTGACTGTGATGACCCGATAGGTCATCTAGAGTTTTAGAACCTAATTTTGTATTTCGAGGCTTCAAATACCTTATTTTAGTCTTTCTTGATTTGAGCACATTTCGAATATTTTTTCCGAGAGGCTTGTATGTTAAAAAACTGATAAAATATGAAATTTTGCCTTAAAAATCTATTTGAGTTGACGTCGGTCAATGTTTTGAGCAAACGGATTCGGATCTGTATTTTGACGGTTTCGGTGGGTCCGTATCGTGATTTAAGACTTGGGCTTATGTCTGGAATCGAATTCGGTGGTCCCTAGCTCGAGCTATCGTGTTTTGTAGAAAAATTGAAGTTTGAAGGCTTAACGAATCTAAAAGTTTGACCAATGTTTGACTTTATTGATATCGGGTCCATATTTTAGTTTCAAAACTCGGTATAGATCCATTACTATATTTATGACTTGTCTGTCAAATTTGGTGAGAAATAGAGTTGGTTTGATGTGATTCAGACGTCCGATTGTTAAAATACAAGTTCATGAGTTTTCTTAAAATTTTTATTTGATTTGGTGTCCGATTCATAGTTTTAGATGCTATTTTAGCGATTCGATCATGCGAGCAAGTTCGTATGATATTTTTGGACTTGCGTATATATTTGGTTTGGAGCCCCGAGGGCTTGGGTGAGTTTCGGATATGCTACAGAGTGTTTTTGAACTTAAATGGACTACTGGTGCATCAGGTCTGCAGACTTCGCAATTGTGAGGTCTGGCTCGCAAAGCAGTGGGCTTGGGGTGGACTTTCGCATTTGCGAGATTTGGGGCAATTGCTATCCCCTCAGGTTCGCATTTGCAAACATTTTGTTCGCATTTGCGAAGGCAGCAGGAATGTTCATACTTCGGATTTGTGAAGATTTACTAGCATTTGCAGATTCGCAATTTGTCGCAATTGCGACACATGCACCTGATCAAAATCTGCATTTGACGGGATTTTTATTCATTATTCAAATTTTCAAAACTAGAGAACCCTGGAGGCGATTTTTCCAAGAACTCTCCTTTCCCAATTCATTGGTAAGTGATTCTAACCTATTTTCTTTCAATATTCCATTACATTTCATAAGTTTTCAACCTAAAATCTAGGATTTTTATGGTGGAAATTGGGGGTTTGGGTAGAATTAATAATTTTTGTAAAATTAGAATTTCGACCTCAAATTAAGGTCGGATTTAGAAATAAATTACATAATCGGGCTCGGCGGTGAATGGGTAATCGGGTTTTGGTCCGAATTTCAGGCTTTGACCAAGCGAGTCCGGGGTCAATTTTTGACTTTTTAGGGAAAATTTCGAAAATTCTAAATTTATGCATTGTAATCGGTTCCTTTAACAATATTTGATATTATTGAGTCAATTGTGTTAGATGCGAGTGGTTCAGAGGAGGTTTCTAGGGAAAAAGTCCCGGTACAACTCTGAATTGACTGCTAAGTGAGGTAAGTGCTGAGTCTAACCTCGACTTGAGGGAATTAGGAACTCTCAGATTATGTGCTATGTGAATTTCATGTGTTACGACGTATATGCGAGGTGACGAGTGCTTATACGCCGCCGAATTGCTTGTTTCTCCTGATTTCTCTGTTCTTCCTTCATTATCTCCTTCTCTGCCTTAACTGTTATGTGCCCTAAATGTCTTCCATGTTTTAATTGCTACTTGTCAATCAATGTTTCTCATGTTAAAAATACTGGACCCCTTCATATTTTCATGACTTGCTGCTATTTTCCCTAATTGACATACATGCACCTTCTAATTGTTATTATTCTGGACTGTCTCTCCGTGTAGTATTTCATACGTGGATTTCCAAGTTGGTACAAGTTTTACTATATGTTTCAGCTTTATATTCATCAGTTATGGTAGTTCTTGTGATTTGAAATATGAGTTTAATTGTACTCAGTCAGTAATTGTACTGATATGATGGGATCAGTTTGCACGCCACAACATGTGAAATACGGGTGAATTGATACGGTGAAATGTGATACTGATATCATTATAGGGTGGGATCGGGTTGCACGCCGCAATATTTATTTATTTTGATTATTGATATTTTTACAGTGGAATAAGGGAGGATTGTGTTGTACGGTGGGATCGGGTTGCACGCCGTAACAACCTATGTATTTCTATATCTTGAGTTGTGTTGGTTTTTGGTATTTTCACTTGAAACTCTAAGGATTGGTTACTCTGATCGTCACTGGCTTATTTCTTGAGGCTGTAGCTATTAGCTTCAGTTGACTCTACTATTTTGTTCCGTATTCCCTTTTCTGTCTTTATTTTATATTACATACATGTTATAATGTAAGTGACATGCCTCAGTCTCGTCACTACTTCATCGAGGTTTGGCTCGGCACTTACAGAGTACATGAGAACGGTTATACTCATACTAAACTTTGTACTTTTTGTGCAGATTTTGAAGTTGGTCCCAACGGTTTTTATTAGCGTGCTCGGATTGGACAACTTATGGAGACTTGAGGTACAATTGCTCAGTGCCCGCAGATCTTGGAGTCCTCTTTCCTTTTTATTTGGCTGTGTACTTTCTTTTAAGGCATTTTTATGTTATTTCAGACCCTTGTTTGTACTATTCTAGTAGCTCGTGCACTTGTGATACCGAGTCAAGGGTTATATCAGACATTTGGCTGTTTTAGCTTCCACATTATTACTTTAGATTTTTGTAGTTATTTCAGTTCTTCATCTTTATTTAATCTAAATAGTTAAAAAAATGAATAAGTTGTTCTAACGTTGAGTTTCTTAGCAAGTGAAATGTTAGGCGCCATCATAGTCCCGAAGGTGGGAAGGTCGTGACAATGACGATGCAAAAACAGTTGCTGTCATATTAGACTCCATTGAATAACCTTCCTTGGCTAATCTGCCTGCTACCCTATTCTCCTCTCTATAGACATGAGTGATTGGTGGATTATGCAGCTGGTCCAGGAGGCACACGCAGTTACAGATAATGTTAGTGAAGCATATGTTGTCATTCTGTATAAGTGTTAATACCTTAGATACATCAATGTTCACTTCGAGTGGAACTAATTTAGAATTATTAGCTAATTTTAACCCATAAAAGAGTGCTTGTAGTTCAGCATGTATGTTGTTATTGGAGGAGAGGCTGCCCGCAAACCCTGCGATCCAATTCCGTTGTGCATCACGAATGAGTCCTCCTATATCTGAGCTCGTTGTAACTCTTGAGATGGCTCCATCTGTATCTAATTTGTAATAATTTAGTTTTGAGGGAATCCACTTAATAGGGATTTGTATCGAGGGATGTTTTGCTATAAATTTTGTAGCACAGTAGGTAAATTCTATAGATTGATTAGTAATATGGTTTGGAGGTATATTGTGATGGTAATTATTAAATTGTTATAATTTCGAGTAATCCAAATATTACACAAAGTAAAAGAGATGAAGGTGCGAGGGTTAATTTTATAAGGCATCGGTGTCTTTCTATCTTTATATAGATGGTGTATCCATCGTGATGGGTATGAAATCTATTTATGGAGTTAATTAAATGATGTAAGCCAAAGTTTGTCCTTAATGTTTGGACGTTTGGACAGTGTAGGAAAATGTGATTGATTAAATGTTGTAGGCCAAAGTATTATGTATGCATTGGCGAAGTAGAGCAGCATAAGTTGATTGAACTGTAAAAAGTCTGTTATTTGTCAAGCCCCAGAATATGTCATCAACTTTGTTGGCGTATATAGACAGATGATGTCTTTGTATTAATGCTTTTAATTGAGGTGTAAAATTAAAAGGAAATTTTGTCCAATCCCAACCTGAGTTCGTCATATAAGCATATTGTGTATTTGTTATCTAGCAATGACCCCGATATGAAGGATCGCATTATAGTGGTTGATGCAATCCAAGCATCCATCCAGAACTTAATGTTGGAACCACTACCAATGTGCCATTGTAGGCCTTGTTGACAATGCGTCCAACCCAAAAAAATATTTTTTCAAGTATTTGAATATCCCCATTTGGTTGGTGGATTTTTATTATATTTGTTTAAGAGGGTTGATTAAAGTTTTGTGGGCGAATTAAAGAGCCTCCAAGAAAGGCTAGCTAATAACACTATATTTTCTAGTTCCAGGCGCTGTATTCCTAGTCCTCCAAAGTCCTTTGGAGTGGTGATTGTTTTTCAATTTAGCAAATGAATTTTTCTTTTTAGATTAATAGTGCCCTAGAGAAAGTTGCGCATGTATTGCTCCATTTTGTGAATTATAGATTTAGGGATGGATATATATATATATATATTGCATTATATGATTCGGTTTATTAGGTCTTTTAAGAAGCATGGGAAAACTTAGATATTTCCCGAAGCTTGTGCCCTCATTCATGCTGAAGCACGATAAGGTGTAGTCATTATCATTTATATTACTACTCTTGGAGAAGAATATCTTAGATTTTGAAAGTTTATAGTCTGGCTTCATAGTGTAGTGAAGTCAACGATAGTGTGACCGCTGGCGTGATTCACTTTAGAAAGGAGGATGATATCGTCCGCAAAAAATAGATATGATAATTGGGGACTATTTCTTGACAGTTATATGGGTTTTATAGAAGTAGTCACCTAATTGAAATATGGTACGGGATAATCGTTCCATACACATAATAAAGATATATGGGGAGAGAGCGTCGCCTTATCGGATACTCCTTGAATGTTAGAAGAAGTTAGTCCTCGTGCCATTGATCAATATAAAGATGGAGGTTGTCGTAATACAAGACATAATCAAGGAAATAATTGTGCTTGGTAGGTTAAAATAATGGAGAGTATTGTTAATAAAAGACCATTTTAACTTATCGAAAGCTTTCTCTAGGTCTACTTTTAGGAGCATGTGACTTGTTTTGCCACTTCTTTTCCGAAAATGTCTAAGAATTTCTTGTACAATGATAGCATTACCAGAGGCTCGCTTTCCTTGTTGGAAACTAGATTGAGTAGGGCCTATAATTTTATGTAAAAAAGGTTTAAGTCGGATAACAATAATTTTGGTGATCAATTTATATATTGTGTTACAGAGACTAATGGGACAAAATTGAGTAATGGAGACTACATTTTTTATTTTTGGGATGAGACACAAGTATGTTTGGTTTATGTCTGGTGGAATATAATTTTTCTTGAAGACTTTTTGACAAAAAGTTACAACAGACTGACCTAATTCTTTTTAATATTTTTGAAAGAAGTATGGGTGTAAGCAATCTAAGGCTCGGTGTAAGTGGTTTAAATGAATGAAGGGCTCGAATAATTTCATAATGGGTTAAAGGTGATGATAATGTGTTTTGGTCTTTTGTGCATAGGAAGGAGGTGGTATCACTGGCTGAGTATTGCTTATGACTAGAGGATTGCTCAGTAGCGAAAAGTTGATTATAATATCAAAAGATTGAATGTTGAATTTTCATAGGATCAAAAGACCAATTTCCCACACTGTCTTTGAGTACAGTTATACGGTTACGTCGATGCCTTTGTAAAGTTGTCATATGGAAGAATTTCGTGTTAGTGTCACCTTCGTTTAGTCAATTTATACGAGGTTTTAACTTTCAAAAATTCTCTTTTAGTCTTAGGACCCCACTAAATTCATTAGTGAGTTGTACCTCTATTTTTTTTTAGGAACCTACTTGTTGGGTAGTGGATCGACAATTGAATCCAATTAAGTCTATCTAGTAATTTACGTTTTTTGACAAAAATATCACCAAAAATATATTTGTTCCAATGAATAATTGATTTTTGGAAAGTATTAGTAGCCTCTATAAATGTGGAAGTATTATTCCACGTTTGGTGCACTAAGGTCTGAAAACTAGGATGAGTTGTCCATATTGTTTCAAATTTCACAATTTGTTTCTTAGGGATTCTATTTAGTTGCGGTGATACGAGCAAAGGACAATGGTCCGAATAGGTACGAGGAACATATTGTACCACTGCTTCTGGAAATAGATAAGCCAATCATAATTGGATAGAAGACGATCTAATCTTTCAAGAATGGTGTAGCCATGATGACGTTTATTAGTCCATGTATAACGACTACCCTTAAAGCCTAATTCTATGAATTTAAGTAATTAATGCAATTTGAAAAAGTATCTGCACGTCTATTGCTAATAGGGTTTCAACCGAACTTTTCAGTGGCCCTACGTACTTCATTAAAATCTCTCCCGACTAGCCACGGTCCATATAAGAATATACATTTTAAATTATGCCAAAGCATAGTACGTGATATAGCAAAGTTATTAGCATATATTGATGAAAATAACCACTTAGCAGGGTTAGGCCATACCTGGACCATGCAATGTATCTCCTGTGTAGACATTCTGATTTCATCAACTGTAACTAAATACAATGCCACATAATAACTAGGCCACCTGAGAGACCTTTTGCAGACACTTGGGATATATCAGATAAGTTGAAATCATTTTTAAGAACAGTGTGGTCTTTCATATGAGTTTCCAAGAGAACTACAAGAACTGACCTATAGTTGTCTAGAAGGGAGCGAAACTGTCTCACAAACTTCGCATTCTGTGAACCTCTACAATTCCATACTATGAGATTCATTATGGGTTGTGTTGGGAGATCTATAACAGGAAGGTCAATCCTCTCTCATAAGGAGGAAGGTGTGTGACATGAACCTGAGTGGTCAATGTGTTGGTCTGTCAAAGTGTCGGGATTATGACCATGGCGTATTTCCCCATTTCTTGGTTTGTAGTTGCCCTAAAGTTGAGACTGTAAAATGCTAGGTCTGGAGGGCATTTGAGTATGAACTTTTTTGCGTAATGCTTTTTGAGGCTGTAAATGTGAATTCCCTTTAACCACATGAATTCTGTCCTTGTTTCTCTCATTTCCTCTATGATTCGAGCTAGTTCTAAGCGAGTTTGATCGTTTAGTGCGTTGGGTGGGGAAGGGGGTGTGGGTGGTGGATTGTGCATGGTGGATAATGTTTCTTTTGTGCTGGTCGATGACATGAGGTGTTGTGGAGGTGTGAAGGAACTCATGTGTTAGAATCATGGGAAATAAATTGTCCCCGCATGATGTGGTAGGTAAAAGGGTAGTAATCCCATCGTCTGGTTGAGGGTGTGGAATGGGGAGGTAGTTGGGTAATTCCACATTGGTGTGGTGGAGGAAGATGGTATGTGGTGGTCTAGAAGGTGTGGTGTTTGTATCGAGTACCACTTGATCTGAGCATATGCCTCCATGCCCAGACGCATGCCTTCCGTTACTATCTCCTCTAGATGGATTAGGTTTTGGACAAGTAGAATTACTTTTTGATTGTTGAGTTCCATCGTAAAGACTGGGGTATATCCCTGTAGACCTATCTCCAGCCATGAATGGAGTAGGTAATCTAGGGGAGGAGTTTGAGAGGTGTAGATGAGTGGTAATATTCGATTGGGGTGTGGTCGCTTATTCATTGTTTGGCATGGGAAGTGGAAGTATTGGATGTTGTTGTGCATTCTCTCCCTAAGGTAAGTGTTCCAGTTGGTCCTTGGCATTGTTGGTCGTTGCATTGTTGCCTGTATGGTGGAGTGCTGATATAGAGTTTTTTGAACATGTTTGGTGGGATAAGAGTGACTGTTGAGGGTCTTGTTGGGGTGAATGGGTTTGTCTATTCGTTGAATATATGGTGTTGTTGTTGTGGTTGATGTAGTTTTCATTGACTTATAGGCTGTTGATTAATGCACATGAAGTGGAATCATGATGTTCCATTGTAGTATGAGAGGAGTTGTGTGTGCTTTTTGTAGGAACGTTGGTCATTGGAGGAGAGTGGTTGGCATGCAAAGAGACGACATGGAGATCAAAGGAGATTGAGTATGTAGATATTGTTTCTGATTTAGTGGCTGAGGTATCATTTAGAGCAGTGGTTAAATTTCCACATAGGCTAGTCGTAGGGCCTATGGGGTGTCGTGGTGAGGTAGGGTGGGTTCCCAATTTTGTGTGGGTTGCATGAGTAATGATAAGTGATTCTTTAAAGTTTATGGAAGTGGTATCCATCACATGTATATCTAAGTCGAATGGAGTGGTCTGTAGAGTCATTGGTTGAGCTGATGGGGCTACTTGCATTGGGTGGTCTTTCAGAGTTAATGTGTTTTGGGACACAGTGGAGGGAGTCGAGTTAGTGATAGTTAGTTGTGGCCTTGCAGGCCCAATAGTGGATTCATCTATTGTACTGTCCAATTCTTTTAGGGAAGGGAAGGAGTTACCAATAGTCAAATTAGATGGGCTATTATTAGTGCTTGGTTGAATAGTTGTGTGGGCCCATGCGTATGTATTAGGGTTAGAGACAATATCTGATTTTACCTGTGTTACTGATGTGGCTGCTGCCTTCCCCTGTGGTAGTGTTGGACGGTAAGTTGTAGAGGGAACTCGTGGAAGTTCTGATGCTGGTCTTCCATTGATACAACCTACGTATTTGGAATTAGTTTTTTTGGAGAAAGAAACTGTTTTCCATTCCGACTCTGGGTCTATTACTAGAAAAATGGAGGAGGATGGACTTTGTTATATGGTTGGAAGTGATATTAGTGGTGGAGTACGGGTGAACTGGTATGGCCGAACTGGCCACATTTTGTACATAGTAGGTTTAAACTTTCATAGATAAAACTTGTTTGTTGGTTCATATATGTCATGACCCTAAATTCGGACCCGGTCATGATGTCACCTCTCGTGAAGACAAGGCCAGCCGACACACTCCCAATTCATTTTTAGGCAATTAAATAATAAAAACTAAGTCTTTAACATAATAATAATAATCCCAAAATAAGGCGAATAATACAATATGCGGAATAGACATAGCCTGACATCGAGGTGTCACCAGTCATGAGCATCTATCATAAAAACTACAAGTCTAAAAGAGTCTACACAACTATTACATAGCAAAACCGGAGAAAAATAAGATATAGGGAGAAACACTGGGCTGCGAATGCCGAGCAGCTACCTAGTGAATCTCCAAAGTCTGCTGGAATCTCTCAACCCTCGCAAGCAGGACCTGAATCGCCTAAATCTGCACACGGGGTGCAGGGAATAAAGTGAGTACTCCAACTAAGTGAGTAATAATAATAAATGCAGACTGAGGAATAAGAAATCACGTAAAGGCACATCAACAGGCTATAAAGAAGCAGTAAAACCCAGTAAAAGCGATGAAGTGGTGAAAATATGTAAAGTCACTTTAGTTCAGTTTAAGCTTCTTTAAAATACCCTTTTAACAGTTAAGCAAGTAAATGATAGGCAGCTAGAAAAGATAAACACATAAAGAACCGCCTCTCGGGCACAATACCAACAGAATCAGCCCCTCGGGAAACACATGGAACAATACCAGCCCCTCGGGCTATATCTCATATCACAATGGGTATCCGCGCTCACTGGGGGTGTGCAGACTCCTGGAGGGGCCCCTTACAGCCCAAGCGCAATATCAAGCCATCTCGTGGCCTACTCAATAGTCTCTCGGCCTCATATCAACAAGCCACCTCGTGGCGTACAATCTTAGACCCTCGGCCTCAAAATCATAAATTAGTATATCCTCACAACATAGGCCCTCGACCTTACTCAGCCAGAATCTCATAAGCCACTCGGGCAACAGTAAAACATCTTGCTTAGCTCAAATTATCATTTAGAATATCATTTAGTGTGTTAAAAAAGAGTAAACATGGCTGAGTTATGAAAATAGTAGAATATAATATGATTGAGTACAAGTATAAAGTCAAAATAGTGAGGAAATATCAGTAAAAATCCCCTAAGGGTCCAAATAGTTGGCACAAAACCCAAATATGACATTCAGCTCAAAACATGATGATAGCAAATAGTTTTCAATCAAATACGCGGTAAAACAGTCATTCGGGATAGAATAAGTCACAATCTCCAATGGTGCATGACCCCACACTCGTCATCTAGCGTGTGCGTCACCTTAATATAGCACAACGATGTGCAATCCGGGGTTTCATACCCTCAAGACAACATTTACAATCATTATTCACCTCTATACAGTCCAAATCTCTAGCTCGCGATGCCTTTGCTCCTCGAATCAGCCTCCGGATGCTCCAAATCTAACCAAAATCAGTGCAAACTCGAAAGAAATCAAATTATAACACAAATCCCGAAGTTGGTCAAACCCGACCCCCGGGCCCACGTCTCGAATTCCCATAAAAATTACACCAATAGACTCCTTATCACTCCCCGAGTTCATTCATACCAAAAGTATCAAAATCTAACAACAAACGACCCCTCAAATCCCAAATTCTTGGTTTTCAATTACAAGCCCTGGTTCTTCAATATTAGGCTTAAATTCCATGATTAATTAGGTAGAATTCACATTAGAATCGAGTATTAAGTCCATAAATCTTACCTCCAAGTGTTTTCCCTTGAAACCCTCTTCAATCCACTTCAAAAAGCTCCAAAATCGCTCAAAAATGGTGGACGTTAACCCCAAAATCGCTGACCAAATGGCTATTTAAACATTCTACCCAGGCATTAAATCCTTCTTCGTGAACGCGGTCAATGCCTCGCGTTCGCGAAGCACAAACTTACTTTGACCAAATTTCCTTCATCGCGATCGCGACTCCCAGCTCGCGAACGCGAAGACCTAGCTCCCTTACTCACCGCGAACACGACTACCCTTCCGCGAATGCGAAGAACAAATCAACCTGAACCCCAGCTGCTCAACTTCCTCTACGCGAACGCGGCCCAACCTCATGAACACGATGCACAAAGACCCTAGCCCTTCGCGAACGCAGAACCTTCCTCACGAATGCGAAGGCAAAATCCTCAGCCTCACCTGCTAACCCTTCACGAACGCAAAGGTCAAATTTCTGCAACACTCAACAGCAGTTTTCTGCAACTTTCCAAAACATGAAATGGTCCGATTGACCACCCGAAACTCACCCGAGGCCCCCGGTACCTCAACCAAACATGCCAACATACCCCATAACATCATTCAAACTTGTTCCAATCTTCGGAACGAGCAAAACAACATCGAAACACCAAATTCGTATCAGATTCAAGCCTAAGAATTCCAAAATCTTCTAAATTATGCTTTTGAGAAAAAACCCAAATAAACCACGTCCGAATGACCTGAAATTTTTCACACACATCCCAAATGACACAACGGAACTATTACAACTACCGGAATCCCATTCCGACCCCTATATTAAAATCTCACCTATCAACCGGAGAACGCCAAAATTCCAATTTTGCCAATTCAAGCCTAAATCTACTCCGGACCTCCAAAACACATTCCGATCACGCTCCTAAGTCCAAAATCACCTTCCAAAGCTATCCAAACCATCAGAGCTCACATCCGAGCCCTCTAACACATAAGTCAATATACAGTTGACTTTTCCAACTTAAGCTTCCTCAAAAGCGATTAAGTGTCTCAAAACATACCAAATCCTTTCCGAACCCGACCCAACCAACCCGATCACACATAGAATCGATAAACAAAGTAGTAAGAAGCAGAAATGGGGGAAACAGAGCAGTAACTCATCAAACAACTAGCAAGGTTGTCACATCCTTCCCTTCTTAAATAAATGTTCGTCCTCGAACGAGTCAAGAAACATACCTGAAGCCTCAAATAGGTGAGGATATCTGCTCCGCATCTCCCGCTCAGTCTCCCAGATAGCCTCCTCCATGGGCCAACCTCTCCACTGCACTTTACTGAAGCTATATCCTTTGATCTCATCTTTCGAACCTGACGCTCAAAAATAGCTGCCGACTCCACATCATAAGTCAAATCACCATCTAACTGCACCGTGCTGAAATCCAAAACATGAGACGAATCCCCAATATACTTTCAGAGCATAGAAACATGAAATACCGGATGCACACTTGATAAGCTGGGTGGCGAAACAAGCTCATAAGCCACTTCCCCAATCCTTCGAAGCACCTCAAAAGGCTCAATAAACTGAGGACTCAACTTTCCCTTCTTCCCAAATCTCATAACACCTTTCATGGGTGAAACTTTCAACAGAACCTTCTCACCAACCATGTAGGACACATCCCGAACCTTCTTGTAGACATAACTCTTTTGTCTCGAATGCGCTGTACGAAGCTTCTCTTGAATTACCTTTACCTTTTCTAAAGCATCCTGCACCAAGTCTGTCCCCAATAGCCTAGCCTCACCCGGTTCAAACCAACCGACTGGAGATCTACACTGCCTCCCATATAAACCCTCATATTGAGCCATCTGAATACTCGACTGGTAGCTGTTGTTATAAGCAAACTCTGTGAGCGGTAGAAACTGATACCATGACCCTCCGAAATCAATGACACAAGCACACAACATGTCCTCCAATATTTGAATAGTGCACTCAGACTGTCCGTCCGTTTGAGGGTGAAAAGATGTGCTCAACTCAACCCGAGTACCCAACTCTCGTTGCACAGGCCTCCAAAACCGCGAAGTAAACTGAGTGCCCCTATCTGAAATGATAGAAACTAGGACACCATGCAAATAGACAATCTTCCGGATATAGATCTCTGCCAACCACTCTAAAGAATAGGTAGTACACACAGGAATGAAGTGTGCGGACTTGGTCATCTAATCCACAATTACCCAAATAGCATCGAACTTCTTCAAAGTCTGTGGGAGCCCAACTACAAAGTCCATGGTGATCTACTCCCACTTCCACTCTGGAATATCCATCTGCTGAAGCAAGCTACCCGGTCTCTGATGCTCGTATTTCACCTGCTGATAATTGAGACACCGAGCTACAAATCCCACAATGTCTTTCTTCATTCTTCTCTACGAGTAATGCTATCTCAGATCCTGATACATCTTCACGGAACCCAGATGAATGGAATACCGCGAGCTGTGGGCCTCCTCAAGAATCAACTCCCGAAGCCCATCCAAATTAGCACACATATCCGGCCCTGCATCCTAAACACCCCATCATCACCAATAGTCATATCTCTGGTATCGTCATGCTGAACTCTGTCCTTAAGGACATGCAAATGAGGATCATCATACTGGCGCTCTCTGATGCGATCATATAAGGAAGATCGAGAAATCATACAAGCCAATACCCGACTCGGCTCCGAAATATCTAACCTCATGAACCGATTGGCCAAGGCCTGAACATCAACTGCAAGAGGTCTCTCCCCAACTGGAATATATGCAAAACTCCCCATACTCACCGCCTTTCGGCTAAAAGCATCGACCACTACATTGGCCTTCCTCGGATGGTACAATATAGTAATATCATAGTCCTTTAGGAACTCCAACCATCTCCACTGCCTCAAATTGAGATCCTTCTGCTTGAACAAGTGCTGGAGGCTACGATGATCAGTAAACACCTCACAAGATACACCATACAAATAATGCCTCCAAATCTTCAACGCGTGAACAATGGCAACCAACTCAAAATCATGAACGGGGTTGTTCTTCTCATGAGGCTTCAACTGACGAGAAGCATAAGCAATTACCCTACCCTCCTGCATCAATACACACCCAATACCAACTCTCGAAACATCACAATACACGGTATATGAACCTGAAGCTGATGGCAAAACTAATACTGGAGTTGTGGTCAAGGCTGTCTTGAGCTTCTGAAAGCTCTCCTCACACTCATCCGACCATACAAATGAAGCACCCTTCTGAGTCAACTTGGTCAAGGGCGATGCGATAGATGAGAATCCCTGAACAAACCGACGATAATAACCCGCCAAACCAAAAAAGCTGCGAATCTCTATGGCTGAGGACGGTCTGGGCCAACTCTGAGCCACCTCTATCTTCTTCGGATCAATCTGAATACCTTCACTGGATACCACGTGCCCCAAGAAAGCCATTGAACTGAGCCAAAACTCACACTTGGAGAATTTTGCATAAAGCTTCTCCTCCCTCAATCTCTGAAATATAACTCTCAAATGCTCCGCGTGCTCCTCCTGACTATGCGAGTATACCCGAATATCATCAATGAAGACTATGAAGAACGAGTCGAGATAAGGCCGGTACACGCTGTTCATCAAATGCATGAACGCTGCTGGGGCATTCGTCAGCCCAAAAGACATCACCAAGAACTCATAATCACCATATCAAGTCCTGAAAGCTATCTTAAGAATATCTGAGTCCCTGATCTTCAACTGGTGATAACCTGAATGGAGATCAATCTTGGAGAACACTCTCGCTCCCTGAAGCTGGTCGAATAAATGATCAATGCGAGGGAAAGTATACTTGTTCTTAATTGTTGCTTTGTTCGACTGCCTATATTCAATGCACATCCTCATAGTGCCATCCTTCTTCTTCACAAATAGAACCGGCGCACCCCAAGGTGACACACTAGGCCGAATGAACCCCTTATCAAGGAGTTCCTGAAGCTGCTCCTTTAACTCCTTCAACTCCACTGGTGCCATACGATACAACAGAATAGAAATGGGCTGAGTGCCCAGTACCAGGTCAATACCAAATTCAATATCCCTGTCTGGTGGCATGCTCGACAGGTCTGCAGGAAACATATTGGGAAACTCCCTCACAACTGGAACAGAATCAATACTGGGAGTCTCTGCACCGACATCCCTCACAAAGGTTAGATACGAAAGACAACCCTTCCGAACTATACGCTGGGCCTTCAAGAATGAGATTACTCTACTAGGAACATAATCAGTCAAACCTTGCCACTCGATCCGTGGCACACCCGGTATAGCCAATGTCACTGTCTTATCATAACAGTCCAGAATAGCACGACACAGAGATAGCCAATCCATGCCTAAAATAACATCGAAGTCCACTATACACAATAATAAAAGAACCACTCGGGTCTCCAGACACCCAATAGTCACCACACACGACCGATACAGATGGTCTACAACAATAGTATCGCCCACCGGAGTAGATATATGAACAAGTAAAACAAGAGGCTCACGTGACATATCCAAATAACGAGCAAAGTATGATGACACATAAGAAAAGGTGGAACCGGGATAAAAAAATATAGAAGTATCTCTGTGGCAGACTGAGACAATACCTGTAATAAGAACATCGGGTCTACTAGAAGTGCATAGAAACGGGCCTGACCGCCACCTGATCGACCTCCCCCTCTAGGTTGACCCCTAGATGACTAACCTCCACCCCTAGCTGGCGGGTGGTGGTGAAGTAACTGGTGCTAAAGTCGATGGCTGACTCCTCTGCTGGGATGAACCCGCAAGACGACAAGGACACTGCCTCCACATATGACCTATCTCTCTATACTCATAGCAACTCCCGGGTGCTGGAGACAGGGTCTGAAGGGAACCCCTAGCACCAGAATGACTAGCTAATGCACCTGGCATAGAAGAGCCCTGAACTGATGGAGCACAGGACGAACTCTGAGCTGGAAGGGCACTAAGTGATGACTAGACCTGATGAGAATTATGAGAACCATGACCCAATGACGCTCCATGATAACCTGGGCGAGCTGGCTGAGCATGCATGAATGGAAGGCCTCTGCCGTGTTGAAACTGACCTCTCGAAGGAGCACCACTATAACTATCAGATCCTCGAGGCCACATCTGGTGGTACTGGTGGTCGTCCATCCAGACCGGTAGTGCGTGTCCTCACCATCTGTAAGAGAATAGAATAACAGAAGTTTAGTACTCGGATCAACATATTCGCATGACAAGAATTTCAAGAATATGAAGTTTTTCCTAAAGGTTCTGCAGCCTCTCGAGGATAAATACAGACATCTCTGTACCGATCCACGAGACTCTACTAAACTTGCTCATGACTCATGAGACCTATGTAACCTAGGCTCTGATACCAACTTGTCACGACCCTAAACCCGAACCCGATCGTGATGACGACTCTCGTGAAGACAAGGACATCCGACACACTCCCAATTCATTTTTACGCAATTAAATAATAAAAACTAAGTCTTTAACATAATAATAATCCCAAAATGAGGTGAATAATATAGTATGCAGAATAGACATAGCCCGACATCGGGGTGTCACCAGTCATGAGCATCTATCATAAAAACTACAAGTCTGAAAGAGTCTACACAACTATTACATAGCTAAAATAGGAGAAAAATAAGATAGAGGGAGAAGTAGTGGGCTGCGAACGCCGAGCAGCTACCTAGTGAATCTCCGAAGTCTGCTGGAAGCTCTCAACCCTCGCAAGCAGGACCTGAAGCGCCTGAATCTGCACACGGGGTGCAGGGAGTAAAGTGAGTACTCTAACTCAGTGAGTAATAATAATAAATGCAGACTGAGCAATAAGAAATCACGTAAAGATACATCAACAGGCTATAAAGAAGCAGTAAAACCAGTAAAAGCGATGAAACGATGAAAATATGTAAAGTCACTTTAGTTTAGTTTAAGCTTCTTTAAAATACCCTTTTAACAGTAAAGCAAGTAAATGATAGGCAGCTAGAAAAGATAAACACATAAAGAACCGCCCCTCGGGCACAATACCAACAGAATCAGCCCCTCGGGCAACACATGTAACAATACCAGCCCCTCGGGCTATATCTCATATCACAATGGGTATCCGCGCTCACTGGGGGTGTGCAGACTCCTGGAGGGGCCCCTTACGGCCCAAGCATAATATCAAGCCATCTCGTGGCCTACTCAATAGGCTCTTGACCTCATATCAACAAGCCACCTCGTGGCGTACAATCTCAGACCCTCGGCCTCAAAATCATAAATTAGTATATCCTCACAACACATGACCTCGACCTTACTCAGTCAGAATCTCATAAGCCACTCGGTCAACAGTAAAACATCATGCTCAACTCAAATTATCATTTAGAATATCATTTAGTGTGTTAAAACAGAGTAAACATGGCTGAGTTATGAAAATAATAGAATATAACATGACCGACTACAACTATAAAGTCAAAACAGTGAGGAAATATCAGTAAAAATCCCCTAAGGGTCCAAATAGTTGGCACAAGGCCCAAATATGGCATTCAACCCAAAACATGATGATAGCAAATAGTTTTCAATCAAATACGCGGTAAAACAGTCATTCAGGATGGAATAAGTCACAATCTCCGACGGCGCACGACCCCACACTCGTCATCTAGAATATGCGTTACCTCAATATAGCACAACGATGTGCAATCCTGGGTTTCATACCCTCAGGACAACATTTACAATCATTACTCACCTCTAGCCGGTCCAAATCTCTAGCTCGCGATGACTTTGCCCCTTGAATCGGCCTCCGGGTGCTCCAAATCTAACCAAAATCAGTGCAAAACCATCAAAATATGCTAAGGAAACAAAATCCACTCGAAAGAAATCAAATTATAACACAAATCCCAAAATTTGCCAAACCCGACC
Source organism: Nicotiana sylvestris (assembly GCF_000393655.2). NCBI lineage: Eukaryota > Viridiplantae > Streptophyta > Magnoliopsida > Solanales > Solanaceae > Nicotiana > Nicotiana sylvestris. The sequence continues at coordinate 99,976,036 of NC_091058.1, forward strand.
CCCGGACCCACGTCTCGGATTCCGATAAAAATACCAATAGACTCCTTATCACTCCCCGAGTTCATTCATACCAAAAGTATCAATATCCAACCACAAATGACCCCTCAAATCCCAAATTCTATGTTTCCAATTACAAGCCCTAGCACTTCAATATTAGGCTTAAATTCTATGATTAATTAAGTAGAATTCACATTAGAATCGAGTATTAAGTCCATAAATCTTACCTTCAAGTGTTTCCCCTTGAATCCCTCTTCAATCCTCTTCAAAAAGCTCCAAAATCACTCAAAAATGGTGGACGTCAACCCCAAAATTGCGGACCAAATGGCTATTTAAACATTCAGCCCGACATTAAATCCTTCTTCGCGAACGCAGTCAACGCCTCGCATTTGCGAAGCACAAACTTACTTTGACAAAATTCCCTTCATCGCGATCGCGACTCCTAGCTCACGAACGCGAAGACCTAGCTCCCTTACTCACCACGAACGCGACTCCCCTTCCGCGAACACGAAGAACAAATCAACCTAAACTCTAGCTGCTCAACTTCCTCTACGCGAACGCGGCACAACCTCGCGAACGCGATGCACAACGACCCCAACACTTCGCGAACGCGGAACCTTTCTCGCGAATGTGAAGGCTAAATCCTTAACCTCACCTGCTAACCCTTCGTGAACACGAGGGCCCACTCGTGAAGCGAATGTCAAATTTCTGCAACACTCAACAACAATTTTCTGCAACTTTCCAAAACATGAAATGGTTCGATTAACCACCCGAAACTCACCCGAGGCCCCCACGACCTCAACCAAATATTCCAACATACCCCATAACATCATTCAAACTTGTTCCAATCTTCGGAACGCTAAAAAAATATGGAAACACTAAATTCACATCAGATTCAAGCCTAAGAATTCCAAAATCTTCTAAATTACGCTTTTGATCAAAAACCCAACCAAACTACGTCCGAATGACCTAAACTTTTTCACACACATCCCAAATAACACAACAGAACTACTGCAACTCCCGGAATCCCATTCCGACCTCTATATCAAAATCTCACCTATCAACCAGAAAATGCCAAAATTCCAATTTCACCAATTCAAGCCTAAATCTACTCCGGACCTCCAAAACATATTCCGGTCACGCTCCGAATCCCAAATCACCTCCCAAAACTATCCGAACCATCGGAACTCACATCCGAGCCCTCTAACACATAAGTCAACATCTGGTTGACTTTTCTAACTTAAGCTTCCTCAAAAGAGACTAAGTGTCTCAAACCTTACCAAATCCTTTCCGAACCCGAGCCAGCCAACCCGATCACACATAGAACCGATAAAAAAAGCAGTAAGAAGCAGAAATGGGAGAAACAGAACGATAACTCATGAGACGACTGGCCGGGTCATCACAATATGTGAATATGTGTTTTGAGTGGCTTCTCAAGGGGTACTTTGATACAAATACGGGCATACCTGCCTCTAGTAGTTGACGAGGTACAAGTATCCACTTTTAAGAGTTGCCCTATTTTATTTCCCACCAGTTGGAGTATTTCAAGGCCATATAGTTATGTTGGAAGTTTTGGAAGGCGTACCTATAAAACAACATATGTGAGTTGCGTGTTTGAAGCAATAAATTTGAGATCCTAACGGCATATAGAGAGAAAATGATTTAAAATAAACCATTGTCCTTCGTGCAAATATTTGAACATATTTTCCTCATGTCGAAACTTAATAAGAAAACGTTTGACCCCAGATTTATGAGGGGAAGTTCTTTGGAAGGTTTCCATATAGGGGTGCTTATCAGGCGGATCAGGCAGATAATTATGCTTAACGGTTCGACTTATCGGTTATCGGATTATAAATGTAGTAATCCACTAGCCATCCAATAAGATAACAGGCAGATTTATATTAACTTAATGATTATCGGACGGTTTTTGGGAAGTTTATCGGCTAAACCAAATAGAAAATTTATGAACAATCCTAGTCATCCAGAGGAGTTGTTCATAATGGTATTTTCAACTTCCAGTAATAGTGAATCACTTTGTAATTGTAGGTGGGGATACCAAAGGTCCTTGGCTTTTGCCTGATATCTTGGTCAATGTTACGTAACTCCAATGATGATACTGTCATTGGAGTTTTACATGAGGTGCTAGTAGTATGTTTATTCTGCACTGATTTGCCTTTCCTTTAGATGGCATTTTCTTTGTATAGTCTGACCTGGGGATATGTATGTGATTTATAATATTAACATGCAAAAGGCTGGTCTTTATTTGCAAAAGGTTGATGATACTCTTGATCAGAAAATATTACACATGGTAATTTTGGCGATGTTAGCAAATGTATAGTGACGATCAATTCTAGTTAGTTTGTATGTTGTGGTCGATAGCAATAGTTTGCATTTAAAATATATTTCTTGTTATGTTAATCATAAATCCGAGGCTAATATGTGTAATCTTACCTTCATATTCATGTGCTAATCATTACGTGTAATCTTTTCGTCAGATTTACTGTCCTTTTTTTACTTTGCGCTTGTGTACGGTGAAATCGGGGGGACCAATTTCTCGTTGACAAAGTGCTTCAGGAGATTGCCTTGGAGGCTCGAGACCTCGAGTCGAATACTTCCCTCAAGACCTGTCGGCACCCGGCCTGGGGACAATGCCGGCCGAGACCCCGACGAGCACGGGAGATCTCCGAAGAGTGCATTCGGAGTCGATTGAGTCTATCCAGGCAGCCTAACATTTGGCCTACATATATATCATGAAGCTAGTTAGCTGTCCCATCCTGCTTCCTTTATAACTCAACGTATCTTGTACTAAGTTTGGATTCCCCCCTCTTATAAAAGGGAAATCGTTAACACTCTGTAAAAAATAGCTCCAACTACTCTACATAAAATCAATAATAAATCTCTCTCTTTTCTCTCTAACTTACTCGCTCGAGGCTACTCTTTCCATTTATTGCTTTCATACTTTTTCTTCATTTATTGCCTAATATTGGCCATAAAGAGCCTTCTTTAATTATATCCCAACTGTTATCCCCTTCTCGGGTACCAATCATCTGCTCTAACAAACTAGCATAAAAATAGATCACGTATTTTTGGAGTCCCATTTTTAAATTTAATTGTTATTACCATTTTCACGGTAAATAGTTTGGCGCCCACGGTGGGGCTAAAAATAATAGTGATTATTTTCTTGCTGGTTTCATTACACAAATGTAAGTTATCTTTCACACTTTTTCTTGTCCAAGATCTTTTGATTTCAGGTCAAAATGTCTGGCTTGGTAAATAGAGTTGAGAACGACTACCTTGAAAATCACGGAGAAAACAGTGTGCCTGCTCAAATCATTGGCGCGCCAACCCCGATAACGCACCTGGACCGATTCCAGCGGACGCGGGTTCACAAGACGCACAACAGGTCAACAAACCTCACACATCGACGGAAGCATACAACATGGTGACCAACAGGAACCCCAAAAGACCCCGGCTCGGGAAGTATAAGAAGTTAGTCTTCATGTTATTTTTGAAATGCTGCAGGTACAGCAGTTGGCTATTGCCCAGTTACAAAGCCATCCAAAGACTCCCAGTACAGCAGCGCCGGAAACAGCTCCCCCAGCCGAACAAGTACCCGAGAGATCGAGCAATAACGGGTCGATAGCTGACCCGACCATAGTAAAAACACTTGAGGATCTTACCAAAAGGATCGAATCGGGCGAGAAAATGATAGAAGCCAATGACAGGAAGGTTGATACCTGCAACTCTAGGGTCGACCAGATCCCGGGTGCGCTCCCGGTCCTCAAGGGTGTGGATTCGAAGAAGTTCGTACAAAGGCCGTTCCATGAGGAGGCGGCCCCGAAACCCATTCCGAAGAAGTTCAGAATGCCGGATCTCCCTAAGTACAATGGGACCACTGACCCTAATGAGCACATTACAGCCTACACCTGTGCGGTAAAAGGCAACGATATAAAGAATGACGAGATCGAGTCCGTATTGTTGAAAGAAATTGGGGAAACACTCTCGAAGGGGGCCATGATGTGGTATCATAACTTGGCTCCTAACTCCTAGATTCATTCGCCATGCTGGCGGACTCCTTTGTAAAGGCACATGCCGCTACCATCAAAGTAGCAACAAAGAAGTTCGACGTTTTCAAAATCAAGCAGAGGGAGAACGAGATGTTGTGGGAATTCGTGTCTTGCTTTTAGATGGAACGGATGGAGCTACCGCTAGTCTCCGACGACTGGGCAGTGCAGGCCTTTACTCAAGGTCTGAACGAACAAAGCTTGGTGGCTTCGAAAAAGCTGACACAGAACCTGATCGAGTACCCAGCTGTGACTTGGTGAGATATCCACAACCAGTACCAGTCGAAGATCAGGGCCGAGGATGACCAGCTAGGAGCCCCTTCGGGCTCAGTATACCCGATCAGGCTCCTGGCAAAGGAACCAAAACTAAACAAAGAAAGGTATTAGCCATACCTCGAAGATAGGAGTAACGCCCCGAGGCGCAATCTACCTCGCAATAATCGGAGAGTAGATTGAGGACTGGATCCTCGAGGGCTTATCAACAGAGCCAGATTCGATCGGAACGTAGTGACAACGGGTGCGCCCCATTTATTAGAATACAACTTCAACGTTGATGTGTCGGATATCGTGTTCGCCATCAGTAAAATCAGATATGCCAAGTGGCCCAAACCTATACAATCAGATCCTTTGCAAAGGAATTACAACTTGGTATGCAAATTTCACAACACGCACGACCTCAGGATCGGGGATTGTCATCAGCTATGAGAAGAGGTGGCCCGAATGCTTAGCAAAGGACATCTCCAGGAATTTCTCAACAATCGAGCTAAAAATTAGTTCTGGGAAAGGGAGGCCACCAAGAAGAATGGGAAAACGAACCGCAACATATCATCCACATGATCATGGGGGCACCGATGCCCCGTAGGAACCCGTAATGAGAAGAATGAAAATATCCATCACCAGAGAAAAGTGGACTCGAGGATATATTCCCGAGGACACCCTCACATTTAGCGAAGAGGACACGTAGACCTTGTCTCAACCTCACAATGACACGCTGGTAATCTCCTTCCTTGTAAATTGTTTTTAAATAAAATGTGTACTCGTGGATCGAGGTAGCTCGACTAATATTGTCAGGTCGAGGGTGATAGAGCAACTCAGATTGCTCAACCAAATCGTGCCCGCCACTCGAGTCCTCAATGGATTCAACATGGCAAGCAAAACAAAGAAAGGAGAAATCATCCTTCCGGTCACCGTGACCGGCACAACCTAAGACGCCAAATTCCATGTCATTGAAGGGGACATGAGGTATAATGACTTATTCGGGAGGTTGTGGATACACTGCATGAGAGCAGTGCCATCCACCCTTCACCAAATGATAAATTTCCAACAAAGGACAGAATTAAAACCGTCTACGGGTAACAACATGCGGCGAGGGAAATGTTCGCAATACACGATGTGGTACCAACATTCGTACCTCCGCCCCGAGTAAACCAAAGGGAGAATCGGGCCTCACCCTCGATCGAACTTAGCAAAACGAAGTAAAGAACCATACTGCATCTTCACCTCGGGCAACTGAGACAAATCAACCCTCACAATCGTAGTGGATCAATCCCGAGGCATCACCAGCATATCTCCCTTCAAGGTATAACCATCTCTCTTTTTGTTTCGAATTTAGGACTAACCCTTATGCAAGCACTCAACCGAAGTGGTCAGAACGCTAGCCTTTCCCGAAGACCTTAAGGTTCTAAAATGCACCCGTTGCACTCTTTTCCTTCGATCGAGTTTTTGTCCCTAAAGAAGAGTTTTACCGGCGAGGTTTCTAACGAGGCAACGTCTGCGAGCTGCCTAAAGGAAACTCAACAAAATGGTCAAAACTTCTTTTGCAGTCAACTCTGAACAACGAGGGGCATTCCCTCAAGAAAGCCACCCGCTCGGAAAAGTCATGAAACACCAAATGGGGTTCCTGTAGGAATGTAATGTACCGGGCCAAATGGTCGAACGAATCGTGTCCGCATAAGCTGGGCTTACGACAACACAATGACATGTATTTACGCCAAAGCAATCAAAGAATATCTTTCGCCAAAAGCATCTCGTACTCCAAAAAAAATTCAACATGCTCACAGCACATCCGGAAATACTCGGAGACTGAGCGTCAACGATTTGGTACCCACACGACCTCAGGGTCAGAACTCCGTGATCATAAGGCCCCAATGAGGCAATTTCGAGCTCACGAGTAACGACCTTCGAGCCTAAGTAAACTCGATGACTCGGAGACTGTCGTCAATCACCATTCACTAAAAAACCCGAGGTTGTAAGACCCCGAGTGGGCAGACTTGGTCTAGCCAGATCTATTTTACATAGTAACAGAAACTGTAAGACCTTAACGGCATGACAAAACTGTAAGACCTCAATAGGCATGACAAAACTGTAAGACCTCAACAAGCATGAAAAAACTGTAAGACCTCAACAGGCATGAGAAATTCTTTGTAAGACCTTACTATAGGCATAAACTCGATCTCGAAGTTTGGGCTATATATAGAATTTGTAAGACCCTAAAAAGGCATACCCTCGATATAGACACCCAAACTACTACACTCGGGACCAAAAATGGCTACGGCCAAACACAAATGACTACGGTCAAAACGGCTGCACCAGCCAAATTAACGCGACTTGGGGACGCCCGACCATCGCTAACAAAATCACAGGCCATTACTTCGAATCTACTTCGTAAAGAACCGGTTAAAAGAGGCTACCCTCAATAGGCAAATGAGCTTCGACCATGTTAGCTCCAAATCACAAGGCTTCGAGCTACTCAACCTACAAGATAAACCTTCCGAGGTGCTCGAACATCGCCACTAACGACTTGAAATTGAGGTTCTTCCCGAACCGGCGATGGGTCAGGCAAAATTATTCCAAAAAACCTTAACGAGGGAAAAACTTAGCCTACATATGCCTAAGGGCAAAAGCGTAAGAGCCACTGTCGCAGCTTAAAAATTGAAAACTTGAGGATTAAAATGAGCTCGAGTCGTAACCCGATTCGGAGACCGGATCCAAAATAGTTAACTATACATGCCTAAGGGCACAGAATAAGAGCCATCGTCGCCAGCTTTACGAGCCTCAAGGCCACATACCTAAAAAGTCGCTTCGATCCAAGGTGTAAAGAGCCATTGTCATCCACCCATACAGACACAAAAAGTAACTTGAGGGTCAATTAAGCTCGAGTCGCAACACGACTTGGAGACTGAACCCAAAATAGTTAAAAAACAAATGCCCAAGGGCAAGGCATAAGAGCCATTGTCATCCGCCCATGCAGGCAAAAAAGATTGAAGGTCAAGTAGGCTCGAGTTAAAACCTGACTTGGAGACTCAACCCAAAATAGCTGATCAAAGCATAAGAGCTCTAATGCCAGCTTGCACTAAAGGACGCATCAACCAAGCGTATAAGAGCCTCCAGGCCTGCCTAACGAGCTTCGAAACCGTGTCACGAATCTAAGGATTCTCGCCAACTCCAAAACTAGCCAACCCGGTCAAAAGCAAAGCAGAAAGGGATACATATGAGATCAAAGCTTCAAGTTTTCTTTTATTTATATACGCAAAAGGTGCCTTCTCCATCTACAAACATGCTATGCGAATATCAAATACCAAATGGCAAAATCTACGCTCCGCTCCAGAAGGCTACGGCCTACCAGCCCTATCTTCACTCTCCACAGCATCGGCAAGAAGTGACCGAGCATCACGCTCGTCCACCTTCGCTCGAGCCAACTCTTCTAGGAGAACGAAACCCTTGGCGCCGATCTCTTCAAGTACCTCTCTTCGGGATCTGCAATGAACATATTCCTCGATCCTTTTTTTGAGATCGAGGGCCCGCTTCAACTCAGCTTGGGCATCGGTAGTGCCCTTCAAATGAATCACCATCTCCTGATCAGCCTTAGTCCGACTAAACGCTGCTTCAGCCCGAGCATCGACTATTTCAGCCCTGACCTTCGAGAGTTCGGACTCGAGCTTTGCGATCATATCCGCTCGAACTGAAGCGTTGTCACGAGCCAAGCGGAGTTGGGCCTCGAAGGCAGGAGCTTTAGCCAAGGCACCCTTCTCTTCTGAAGCTTAAGCCTGCATTTGAGTTCTTAGCTCGCCACAGTCATTCGTGACTCGGTAGGCTTCACCCCTGAGGTGCTCCAGAGCCTCCATCTTTTTCTGCAACTGAGACAAGCAAAAAGTTAACCTAAAAGGTTAAAAATTAAAGCGCATACCATGAGAAAGTTACATGCTCCATCAAATATCTCTCATAATTCGAGCTCCGGTACGCCTCATATCGCCAATGCATCAACTCAACTTCCTTCTCCTCGCAGAGGAGCCTAAGGGACCTACCCTCATCCAGAGCTTCCCAAAACCTAGCCCCATGATAGAGCAACTCAGACCTGAGCCTATCACAGGCCTGTATAAGGAAAATACAATAAGGAAGGGAAGACATGAGATGCGGAGGGACTATGCCGAAGCTCACCGCAAAGTGAAGCTGGCGGACTTCCTCAAAGGCCGAGCACATTCCTATTGGCCGAGCCCCCTCGGCCCTAGAAGAACCAACCTTGGTTGAAGCATGATCACTCAGAGGAACCACCGCTCTAGAACCAGAGACTTCAGGAACAACAGGCTCGGGCGATGTTTTCTCCTTAGAGACACGGACCCGTTTAGCCCCCCTAAAATCTCCATTGCACCGCGAGTGCATATCCTATTTATCGCCATCGTCCCTTAGCTCGGAAGCTGGCAACTCCTCCCCCTCTCCGAAGGTGCACAACCTCTCCACTAGGGACCTTTCGATACCTACGACGACATTGTCAGTACATAAAAAGAGGAAAATATCATCTCAAATATATGAAGGCCAAGGTAAAAGCATCTTACGCACATACCATGGTATTTCGCTTCACATCTGCCCCGAGACATAGCTCTCCACCTATGCTCGTCGCAACTTGAATGGGTCACCAACCTTCGGAGCCAGTCGGGCAAATCGGGAACTTTGCCTGGCACCCACGAAGTAGCTTTAGGAAAGGAGGAAAAACAATTACCAAACTGGTTTTCGCTATAAATGAATCTGACAAAGCACGAGACACTCCACCCACGCGCATAATTCCATCCCCCGGGAAATGGCATGAACTCCACGGGGATAATATCAGTCATCCGTACCCATATGAATTGACTGACACATTCTCGATCCCCATCTTCCTCATCATCAACAACAAAAGGCGTGGACGAATGGCATCGCAAGGTTAGCAGGCCTCGATGATGAAAAGGCCAGTACAGCCTGACGAGGTGACTAAGCATGAATTCAAGACCAGCCTTCTCCGCAAAGAATCTCATCATCAGCACTACTCACCAAAGCGACGAATGTATCTGCGCCAAAGTAACCCGATACTTCAAGCAGAAGTCAAGCACGACCCTATCAAGAGGTCCTAGTGCGAAAAGGTACAAGTATACGTTTAAGAATCCATCAGCGGGGTCCGTAATACCCCCATCCGGGGAAAGTGCCTGCAATGCTACCCCCTCGCTGCATCCGTAATCTCTCCTCACCATCTCCAGATGTTCCTCTATTATCGAAGATATAGTCTTCAGAGTAAACTCCCGCAGATCCTAAGCACTGGGAGTGGAACTCGCCCTCCCTTTGCTAGGTAGGCCCTGAAGTAGCAGTCATAACTATGGTAGAATTGGCAAACTGAAGCAGGGACCTGCACCAACACTTTTGCGCTTAAGGTCACAAAGGGCTCGATGCCAAGGCGGAAGGATAGATATCTAAATAAAGTGATCTTCTAAAGAAGCAAGAGCCGGCTCCCGCATATGCAGGAAACAACAATGATTCGCCTACCCAGGATAAGCCCCGAGAGGCCAAAGTCCTCGGTACTGATCCCAAGGCAGTACCCGACCCAGAGATCTCTGACAAAGAAGAAGTTAGACCCCAAAGGGTCAACAACGTCGTCTCCAGTTCCGAGGTGGTACCCGACCTTGATGTTTTCCCTCAAGAAGAAAAACAAGCACTTCAAGCTCCGTCCGCGAGGGCTCGACCTCAGGAAGTCGCCTAAGTACGAATATCCCCTTCCTCAGAAACCTTCCTACAAACACCTTAAAAGGTTATTTGCGTCAAAGCTCAAAGTAAAAGCTCCAAGCACCCGAAGTTGACTTTCACTTCGCTGCTCTATCTCCACTAGGCTCGGGGACCCCAACGATCTAAGATTACCGGACCACTTTAGGCTTGATTCCAGAAATAATAATTAGCTCGGAAGGGAGCCATTTCTGTCGACCAAAGGCCGGAAAAATATTGACGATTGTCAAATAGAGGCATACATTTGAAACCCCCGCAAACGCACTAGAGTATGCAAGAACACGACAAAAATCAAAAGCAGAAGTAAAGAAGATATCTTCACATTTCA